>NC_136624.1:6309130-7589130 GCF_933228915.1 Telmatherina bonti
ATATATATATATATATATATATATATATATATATATATATATATATATATAATATATATATATATATATATATATATATATATATATATATATATATATGTATATGGCTTCCTCTCATTCCTAACATGCATATTAGGGGGTTAATCTCTATAGATAATCGATCACTTATTATGCGTAACTTGCTCCGGTTAAAAGCGTCTCCCAGATGACTGTGGAACAAATCAAACTGGAGGGATCTCAGAGAAAAGGCGGGAAGAAGACGATGCTGGAAAAGATGTTTCCAAATCTTTTGTTTCCTCCTGAAATCACGCAGATATGTCAGCATTTCCCTGTCCGCAGGAAACAGGCGTCAAACTGAGGATGGATGGGGTAAACAGGGAGATAAATTCACTCTGGTATAAAGTCTTGTTTCTTCGTAGTGGAGATTAAACGTGACTCATACGAGCACAGAAAGGAAAATCAGTTTCACTGTGAGCTTTGATCAAAATGTGGAAAATGAATCGGACGTGTTCTGATCCCGGCTGATTAAACTGCAGGATAAATGGCATCTGTTGTCCTCTCAACCTGCCGATGTTTATTGATTTAAGCTCCTTTCAGAGGAAATCATGTCAGCATCGCCAGCCAGAGCTGCAGCTCCCCGATGAGAGGCTGAAAAGTGGCTTTGTTGACATTTTGCTTCACCTTTCATCTTCTTTGTGGCATCATCCATACCTGCCACTCCAGCAGCACTTCAAAGCCAGGATGAGACCTGTGCAGTTCCACGTGGACCCGCCTGAGGCGATGAGCGCCGAGCCTGGCCGGAAGACAACCCCTCCTCAGCTTCACAAGCTTTCCACCTCCCACACCTCGTCTTTTCAGCCTGCCGGGTGGAAAACCGAGACAAAAGAGGTGAATTATATAAACTACAGATACATGGCAGGACGTGTCGAGATGAGGAGTCGTTACAGGACATCGTGCAACATGTCTAATTCCAGCGGTGGCGTGCGGCGGTCTGAGGAGACAAACTGATGCGCAGCAGGTTTACAAGACGACTCAAAGTGCTTCATGTGAATCATTGAAGCTTTGCATGCTGTAAATAAAAGATGGTAAAACTGCTGAGTGAACATTAAAAGCCTGGTCTGAGGGAAGTCATGGTACGGCGGCTGAGAAGTGCCAAAATACATTTATATTTCAGAAAACACATTAACAAGATTCATCCGCTCATTCATTCATAATCCGAACCGCTCAGTCCGATGAAGGGTGGCGGGGAAGCTGGAGCCTATCCCAGCAGTCTTCGGGTGACAGGCGGGGACACGCTGGACATCTCGCCAGTCCATCACAGGAACAATAAACCTTAAAAACAACCGTTTGCATTGTGAGATTTATATAAAACAAAGTCACAAATATGAAACAAATAGATGTGGCAAATCGATTTGAAAAAAAATCAAATATCGGGATTTTTTTTCCTTCACAATTTTAATTGATTTTTTTTTTTTTGTTAAAAAAAATTGATTAATTTTTTTAAAATAAATAAAAATAATCAATGACAAAATTTTTGTCATTTTTATTGTTTTTTATGGATCTTTTTACTCGTCTTCTTGGGCGTTATAGCAGCAGAATGATGGTCTGGCTAATGTGTTGTTTTTACCTCATTGAAATGAAAAAAATGACGAGTTCAAAAAGTTTTGTACATTTTTTTTGTTTTGTTGTTTGAAAATCGCAATTTAAATTTAATCTGCACCTAAAATATTGGAATTGAATTAGGATGAAAGCATGTCGTCACAGAAACAAATCCAAGTTTAAACTCTGGAAGAAGTTCTGAGACAAAAGAAACAGGAACTCTGAAACAAACGAACAGGACGACAGCGAGGTGTCCAGCTACCTGCAGGAAGGACAAGAACTGCTCCCAACCGGTTTCACCGACGACTGAGGGATGCTCTGCCCTTTTTGCTGAGTCATCAAAACATTCATGAAACAGTTTGATTTCTTTTAGTAAATTTACTTCCTAAAATATTAATTTGTGATTTTTTTTATTTTGTTTTTTGTTACAGTGTTTTTTGGAACATCAAATGTTTAACTCCTCAGATACCACAGCAAAGGCGAGTTAAACACAACTTCAAGTGTTTCGCTGCGTCCAGACATCACCGCGACGACCAGCCGTCACCGCGACGACCAGACGTCACCGCGACGACCAGCCCGTCACCGCGACGACCAGCCGTCACCGCGACGACCAGCCGTTATCGCAGCATTGCACTGTTATTATTCCACGAAGAAAACGTTCTGCTTTTGTCCACTTGGTATGAAAAGCTGCAGGAATCCAGACTGTCTGCAATCCTGCAGCATCAAAGTTTTCGTCTGCTGAGCGTTTCAACGTTGTCGCTGCAGCATGAAGTCACATGTCTACATGTGTGATGTGTTGGCTCCCGTTACGGCATGAGAACGTTGTAATTTCATGGTGAATTAGCGGCGGCTGCTGCTGCAGAGTCACTTGTCGCTGACATTTAGCAGCAGCTCCCAGATGTCCGTTCCTGTCATGTTTACCAGCAGTTTGGCCTTTAGGGCAGAAATCATCTCATTCCCTCTGCTGCTTCACGGAGAGCCAGCTCAGTCTGGGTGACGGAGGCGTCGGCAGATGATGGAGAGCGGGGACGTCTGGGTGGAGGCTGCCGCTCTGCTCTGATCAGCTGACTCTGATACCAGTCTGACCAGTAACACGACACAGGAGACATTCACAGCTTCATGACCTCCAGCATCACTAATCTGGACCCGGATGGAGGCGTTTCATGTCCCAGATCTCGTTTTATATGATGAAACCTGAAAAATGCAGGAGGAGATAAAACATCCCGCAGCCGGCGGACATGGAAACGTCTTTTTCCCTCCGAGCAGCCTTGGAACAACTTACTTTACTCAGTTCAGTTAAACGGTGAAGCTGAAACTGAAACCAGGAAATAAAGTTGTTTCTTCGTGTTCCTCAACTTCTAAACCTTCTGAATGCAACTTCCAGTAGAAACCATTCCCACATGGAAGAACAAGTTCTTCTTCCTGATTGTCCTTTAAACTAACAAAGCCCTCGGAGCGCAGACCTCCACCCACCATCTCCTCCCGTACGGCGTATATATATATACATATATATATATATATATATATACATATATATATATATATATATATATATATATACCCCTCATTTACTGCACAGAACTACACTATAATGCACTCGTTCTGTTGGAAGCCGACAGCAGAAATAAACATGTTTACAGCCTGGTTCAAAAACATTTTCGGTTTAGTAGGTCAGGTTTACCTTCATGACAACTGTGGAGGGAGTGAATTTTTTTCTAACTCAGCGGTTTGAAACTAATTTCATCTGAAAATTTGGCACAATTTGGGGCATGTCCTTTTGATTGACAGGTACCAGATGTCCTGCTGCAAGAAGACAGAATGTAGAACAACCGCGGTTTTTAACTGGTTACCAGTGTCTTTTAGCTTTATCCCACCGAGTACCTCCATTAGCTGGTTAGCTCCTGTTAGCTGCGGGTTAGCTCTTAGCTACAGTTGGATAGATGTCAGTCGTCCTCCCCCACGCTCACAGCCCCCCCCCCCCCCCCCCCCCCCCCCCCCCCCCCCCCAAATCCCCAACGAATTACCGCTCCCCCCTCCAGCCCCCCCCCCCCCCCCCCCCCCCCCCCCCTCAGCTCCACCTATTCCCATGTTTGTGCAACAACATCCACCACAAAACGATGGAAATAAGTGTAAGCATCGTTTCCAGCTACCCGCCCCCCCCCCCCCCCCCCCCCCCCCCCCCATCCCATTCAGATCCATCGAGAGCGATTGGATCAGCTGTGATGTTGACAGAATGCGTTTTATTCTGATTGGACGTTCGATCGGATTAAAAGCGCTCCATGTAAATGCAGCCAGCGAGCCATGACAGACGGTTGTCCTCTTTCTGCACATCACCTCCTCTCGGACCTCAGCTGGCTCCTTCTGACCTCACAAAAAGTGCAATTACACAGAAAGCAGCTCCTGTGATAGTGGGGGGTGGGGTGGGGGCTCCTGGGGGTTGTTAGGGGCCAGAGGAGAGATGGTTATATTAGTTTCAGTGACGTATGGTGGCGATCCCTCCGAGTCTGACTGTTTATCACTCTGCAGGCTGATCGGGGAACAGTCCCCGTACCTGACAGGAAACACGATGTGCTGCTGGGGAGCGAGGCCTTTAATGACCTCCAGGTCAGGGTCGACCCCCCCGCAGCCACGTGTCTCCCTCAGTTTTACGCTTCAGGAGTCGCGTCTTCACATCCAGGACGAACAAGGCTTCTTATCCTGCTGGTATCATGCAGACGTCTGATTGCAGTCGGACTTTCTCGCTGCTCGTCTCCGTCTGCTGAGGAAATGTGGGTCAAACGGTGAACTGGGAAACTTCCACCAAGATAAACTGGATGGAGGGATCAGTTCTGGTAAATGAATCAGCAGAGCAGCGTGGCGACTTTTCAGCCTCGCAAACGTTTTCTGCAGTTTTCCTGCACAAGATTTGAAGATCTACTTTCTACAAACAGTGGAAATGATGATATTTCTGGGGAAAATAATGTGTTTGTTTGTGTTTTTTTTCTTTAAAGATCTGAGATGAAATAGCTGCGGTTCCTAAACTTCTGTCCAGTAATGACTTTATTGAGGGAGATTTAAACATCCTCATTAACATGTAATTTGCAGCAGGAGGACGGCTTCAGACCTGCAGCTCTAATAGACTCTGTTTCCCTCCTGTGGTTGAGTTCAGCCCAACCACAGGAGGAAAGAAAGTGTGTGTCAGAACACACTGATAACTTATAATGAATGTTTTCTCAGAATTATGTGAGCTGTTTAAACCCAAATGCAGGAAGACTGAGGCTGAAGCAGAAGATGCAGCAGGGAGACTTTTTATGATCATATTACTGGAAAATATGTAAGATAACAATAAAACCTCTAGCTGTGATAATACATGAAATCTTCATCATCATCATCATCATCATGACACATAAAGTGACTTTTATCGTCCAGTTTTAAATGTTTGCTTCAGGAAAAATAAGCTTCTGGAACAAGAAACAAAAAACTCGAGACTTGAAAAAAAAACATACCAACTAATCATCTCGACGCCCAGAGTCGATTTTCACACCAACATCCAGTTAAAGTGAAACCTGTGCAGTTCCCCCTCCATCCACTAGGGGCTCCACAACAGAGAGAATCCCCATAGACTCCCATGTTAAAAAGACCAACTTCACAGCAGAAATAAACATGTTTACAGCAGATATAAACATGTTTACTTCAGAAATAAACATGTTTACAGCAGATATAAACATGTTTACTTCAGAAATAAACATGTTTACTTCAGAAATAAACATGTTTACTTCAGAAATAAACATGTTTACAGCAGATATTAACATGTTTACTTCAAAAGTAAACACGTTTACAGCAGATATAAACATGTTTACTTCAGAAATAAACATGTTTACAGCAGATATAAACATGTTTACTTCAGAAATAAACATGTTTACAGCAGATATAAACATGTTTACTTCAGAAATAAACATGTTTACAGCAGATATAAACATGTTTACTTCAGAAATAAACATGTTTACTTCAGAAATAAACATGTTTACAGCAGATATTAACATGTTTACTTCAAAAGTAAACACGTTTACAGCAGAAATAAACATGTTTACAGCAGATATAAACATGTTTACTTTAGAAATAAACATGTTTACAGCTAAAATAAACATATTCAAATCGGTTCATTAAAATCATGATCCAGGAAGGAAAACCTCCATCAGGACCAGAACCAGGAAGGAAAACCTCCATCAGGACCAGAACCAGGAAGGAAAACCTCCATCTGGACCAGAACCAGGAAGGAAAACCTCCATCTGGACCAGAACCAGGAAGGAAAACCTCCATCTGGACCAGAACCAGGAAGGAAAACCTCCATCAGGACCAGAACCAGGAAGGAAAACCTCCATCTGGACCAGAACCAGGAAGGAAAACCTCCATCTGGACCAGAACCAGGGAGGAAAACCTCCATCTGGACCAGAACCAGGAAGGAAAACCTCCATCAGGACCAGAACCAGGAAGGAAAACCTCCATCTGGACCAGAACCAGGAAGGAAAACCTCCATCTGGACCAGAACCAGGAAGGAAAACCTCCATCTGGACCAGAACCAGGGAGGAAAAATTTTCTGGATTTAGGAGGAAGTTGATGAAGAGGAGATGAACCAGGAGAAAGATGGTCCCCACCAGCCATAACTGCTGATCCCAGACAGGATGGATCCTTCCAGTCCTGATGCTGTCTGTGGTTTTTACACGAGAAACTTTTCCCACAGAGGTTTGTCTTCTGGTTTCCCTCCACTTTGTGAAGAGGTGTGTACGTCGTGACATCTCTGTGTTTGCCCCAAGCTGCAGCTTCCGGCGGTTAAAAGTGAAGCCCATGTGGAAGTGCATAAAACTGCAGTTCCCCCTTCATCCACTAGGGGCTGCAAAACAGAGCAAATCCCCATAGACTCCCATGTTAAAAAGATCAACTTCACAGCAGGAATAAACATGTTTACAGCAGAAATAAACATGTTTACAGCAGAAATAAACATGTTTACAGCAGAAATAAACATGTTTACAGCAGAAATAAACGTGTTTACAGCAGAAATAAACATGTTTACAGCCTGGTACAAAAATCCATTTTTAGGTTTAATAGGTCAGGTTTACCTTCATGACAACTGTGCGGGGAGTGAATTTTTTTTCTAACTCCTCCGTTTAAAAGTAATTTAATTTATGGGGATTCGCTCTGTTTTGCAGCCCCTTGTGGATGAAGGGGGAACTGCAGTTTTATGCACTTCTGCACAGGCTCCACTTTTAACCGCCGGTGGCTGCAGCTTGGTTAACACTCAAACTGGGACCTCGGCGACTCAACAAGATAAGATTCTGTCAACAGACCTTTAGAAGTCCATAGTAAAATAATAAATAAATATCTTAGAGCAGCCAAGCCTGTGTAGGCTGTGATATGGAGCAAAGTGGGGCGTGTTCATGGATCGAACCCTAAACAACATTTCTTACACACACACACACACACACACACACACACACACACACACACACACACACACAGCTAGAATAAAGCCCTGCATAATAATAACAGTGATGCTGACTGATCCTTGAGGCAGAATTTGCCTTTAACAGGTAAATTTTATTTTTCTCTACCCACGATGCACCACAGGAGACGTTATGTTTAGGACATGATAAACAGGAAGTTCTGGTTGTGAGTGCCTGACCTGCTGGAGAGGCACGTAGTACCACAGGGATGTGTTGATTCTCAGGTCCAAACCTGTTAAAAAACCTGTGAATTAAAGCAGAGCTCAGCTGGGGTGAAGCGCTCGACCTTCGCTGGCTGCCAGCTGGAATCTGCAGTTATTCCCATCATGCAGCTCAGTTCAGCCCGACCACAGCTGGTGCTGCATGGTGCAGGAAGATCTGCATCTGCTGCAGATATGGCCTCCAGCCCACCTCGCTACCAGGGTTCTGCAGACCAGAGGAAGGAATGTGTTGCAGAATGGCTGCATGTAAAAGTTGCAGGACGGTCGATCTGGAGGTCTGGACAGGAGCACCTCTGCTCTAAATGCTGCAGCAGCTGCTGGAAGATGCAAGTCTGACGTCAACACGTCTTTAGGAATTGATTTGTTAAAGGTCTTTATTTACATATGGGATCTGTTGGTTGAGGCTGCACGGTGGCGCAGTGGTTAGCACTGTGGCCTCACAGCAAGAAGGTCACTGGTTCAATCCTTGTGGCCTTTCTGTGTGGAGTTTGCATGTTCTCCCCGTGTATGCGTGGGTTCTCTCCGGGTACTCCGGCTTCCTCCCACTGTCCAAAACACATGCATGATAGGTTAATTGGTCACTCTAAATTGCCCCTAGGAGTGAGCATGAGTGGTTGTTTGTCTCTCTGTGTGGCCCTGCGATGGACTGGCGAGCTGTCCAGGGTGTACCCTGCCTGTCGCCCAAAGCCAGCTGGGATAGGCTCCAGCTTCCCCGCGACCCTGAATTGGAATAAGCGGTTCGGAAAATGAATGAATGAATCTGTTGGTTGATCGAAGAAACGACAACGAAGCCGTTTCAGACATGTTTCCTTTGCCTCCTCTCTGTTACGGCCTGATGGAGCATGAATGACGTCTCACTCGGCCTGCATGCAGACTTCAGGCCTTAAAGAACCACAAGATGGATGGTTTCCCATTAGGCCACATCGACCCCCTCCCAGGCTGTCACTGTTTATACTGCTCCTTAATAAGCTGTAAGGAGCATGTGTGGCCCCGGTCCATAATGTCCGCATGTGTCCTCTGAATGGGTGGTGGAAGTGGCACCACTCCGATGCGTTCACTCCTGCAGAGACACAAGCGATGGCGGGGAACTCGACTCGACCATCGCGCATCACTTTGGTCACTTTGCATGCTGGGAAATGTTTCGCCTTCGTTTAAGCTGTCATGGTGCACACGCCACATTTTATGGCCAAACTTTAGATTTTCACTCCTCTTTTTTCTAATTCCTGCTCCTGAGGAGGTTGGTGGTTTGAGCCCCGGCCACATGGTGAAGTGTCACTGAGCCCATGTTGCCTGTGTTGCATTTACTGGCACGTTTGTGAAGGAGAAAAATCGTTACGCTCCTTCATGGCTGTGATGGGGGGGGTGGTTTTTTTTTCTAGTTTTAGCTCTTAAGAGAGAACAGCTGATGGTGCGGCAGCCCTACCTGTGAGGACCCCCCCCCCATGGACAATCCTTTGTACCCACAGTTAGTCAGCTTCATGTCCGTCCAAGTCAGCGTGAGTCATCCAGGAAACACTTCACATCTCTTCAAATCTAAACGAGTCACTCTCTTTATCACACGTTTTTATCAGAAAGTCGTTGCAAATTGGGGGCATTGAGTTATAAAAGCTGGACGCCCCGCCCCCCCCTCGTTTGAACAGACGAGGCTGCAGAACAGCATTGTGGGAAATGTAGGCTCCGTTGTGGTTGAGGCTTTGCCTACTGATCCTTTTTTCTTTGTGGTGGTGTTAATTACAGGTACACGGGGTTAATTACGGCTCCACCAGATGAAGGTTTGCTGTGTGAATCTGGGATAATTAGACGATGATTATGAAGCGTGCTTTGGGATAAAGACTCATTTCATCTGCTGAATGAAGGCTTGCAACTCATCTTACCAGTAGCAGACCCGAACTCTTGGTTCTGGGAACCAGAGAAAGTCTCAGCCTGACAGATGGTTTTTCAGATTTGTGATTTTCCAGAACATTTTCCAACTCAAGCAAATGATTAACGTTGGTAATGAGAGAAGTTTTACATCCTACCACCTCTTCATCGGGCAGCTTCTCAGCCACCAACACGGCATGCAGGTTCCTTTCCTGTAGAAAGTGGAGCTGTTGCTCGATGTTTTAGAAGTTTCTCTTCCAGTTTGTCTGTCAGGAATCCTCCGACTGTGACTGGATCAGAAACCCAGTCGGCCTTTTAGACAGAAGTTTGGGAATTAAATCAAACAAAGACAGAACAACCAATAAAAACACGTCTTTACTGGACACAGCAGAAGAAGGTTTCATCGCACCAAAGCGCCGCGAGCGTGACGCAGCCGACCATCCGAACACCAGGCATGCATGTGTTCATGCTGCGGGTTCAGATGTTACAGATTAATTCACTGCTATCCTGGGATTAATCAGATTAAAATCTGTAACACTGGCAGCCTGAACACACAGATGTAATGAGAAGGAAAACAAGACCGTTCTGTAAACAGAGAACCAAGCAGCCAGGTTTTAATTCTTATCATTTAATTTATAATATTTTAATTTATGATTTTATTGTGATTTTTGCTGTTAGTGCTGTTTTCTCTTCACACCTGCAATGCTTTTGATTTTCGCTGTAAAGCACTCTGTTTATGAAAAGAGCTATAAAAATAAATTTGCCTTGCTTCGCCTACAGCACACTCAGGTTTACAGGTTCTTGTTTCTGAACCGGATTGGTCAGCTAAGGTCCAGTTCTGCTCCGCTACATATGTAAATAGGAACCGTTTTCACATGTCGCCTCTCTCACACTTCTATCTTTTACTTTGCCAGAGTTGTTCAATCAGTTCCTCCACTAGAGGGCACTGCTGAGTCCAGAGTTCACTTCCACGCTTCGACGCTGCTTTGTGGCGCTAATCCACCACTATGAAGTTGTGCACAACTCGGGATGCACCGGATCACTTTGAAGCAGCCTCTGGCTTTCTGAAACTCTAAACAAGTCATAATGATCCTCAACGCTGCAGTTCTCTCCACAAACAAGAGCTGCAGGCTGCTTGCAGAAACTCTGCTGTCCTAACGGCCCTAACTGACCCTGTCAGAGTTGCCAGGTTTGGCTGATTTCAGCTGCACAGAACTCCACCAAAGAGCTGCTCCATCGGTAGCTCCAATACTGGTATCGGTGCATTCACAACCGTCCGAAAACACCAGAAGAAGAAGAATTAAAGCACAAAGTTTTACACTCTTCTCAGCTTTTTCTACTTCTTCTTCAGGTGATTTTCATTTAACGGTTTCTCTGTTGTCTTCCTTCTGTTCTTCTTTTTCTTCTATCATTTGTTCCTTTCTCTGGTTTTGTGTCAGCGATATAACTAAACACTGCGCCCTCTTCTTCTGTGGTATTTCTCCGTGTCATCTGACGGAAACTAAACTCCTTGAAAATGGACCAAATTACAAAACTCGCCATCCGTCTTCTGCATCCATAAAATGGTCTGGCTGCAGCCAGAAGACTCAAATCCAGCTGTTTTACACATACGTGAGGTTTTTCACAAAGGAGGTTTGGGGCTCTAGAGGTCTTTATTTGACAGCAGTTCACCCAGAAAAGTGGGTCAGAGAGAGAAGCCAGGATGAAACTCAGACCTGGGCCTGCTGTACAGGAACTGGCCTCTGTTCAGTGGAGCTGCACTTCTCCCACCATGTTTTAGTCTGAACACAGTTTTTTACTAATCCATCCCAGATACTTTCATATGGCTCTGGATCGGATCCACATCTCTCATGACCCGGCTCAAAATACGCAGTAGAGTTGCAACCAAAAGTAAAAGAATTTATTAAACAATGCAACGTGCCCAACCAAAACGAGAAGGGAAGCAGGAAGGGAGAAAGGGAGGGGGGGTCATCAAGCTGCATTTAATAGGATATAAGGAGGACTGACCAGGTGCTCCTTGTTGGCCTAATGAGCTTCACTAACCAAGTAAAAAGGGAAAAACAAACTGAACTCGAAAAATGCTGTTCTTGCAGAAGAGCAAATGTGAATACCTGTGTACCGGTGCAGAAAATGGACCAATCGCTGAGCTGCATTTTCTTTTTTGTCCAATCACAGGAACAGATTTGAAAAATTGATAAAAACTTGAATAACTTGGATAAGTTTCAATGTTCCAAAGACCAAAAGTCACAGCATAAATCTCCTGAATGGGCTGAAGAGTTTGAGGGTTGAATGGTTGAAGTGACACCAAAGGTGTGGGAGGAGTATCATTTTAAACATTTTACAGGAAAGACAACTTTGTTTTATTTGAAGCATTTTCACAATTTAAAATTGAAGTGTCATTTCAGCAGAGTTTATTTTATACTTAATATATAGCGTTCAACTTTTCCAGACCACCATTGCACAGACATTTTCTCACATGTGCCAACCGCTCATACTTTAATGACACAGTTAGCAGCTGAAGCAGAAGCTTTTGGATGGACCAGTAAGCCTTGTATACCAATGCGTACCTGTATACCGGTGCAGAAAATGGACCAATCGCTGAGCTGCATTTTCTGTTTTGTATAATCACAGGAACAGACTTGAAAAATTGACAGAAACTTGAATAACTTGGAAAAGTTTATATGTTTTAAATACCAAAAGTCGTAGCCTGAACGGCGCAGGAGGAGTAGCGTGCCAAAGTTTGGCAGAATAATAATGAAAATGGCCCAACAGGATCTCAATAATGTGAATGCCCTATGGGGCACTAAGCAACCCCATCTGGCCATCACACATCTCATTAAAGCCACCTCAGTGTGAACAGTTTCTTCCAGCGTTCACACCAGACTGGAGGAGGCGAGACACGGCAAAATCAAATGTAAACACCGGACTGGAAAAGGTTTTTCTGGTTGCACAACAGCATCAGTTCTGATACACATGCTAGCATGTAGCAACGTACCTCCGTAAAGACAGCGTGCCATGTGCAACGCCACGTCTCCTGCACACGCTCACAGTGAAGTCTGATCACATAGAAATGAGGTTAAAACTTCATATAAACAACCACACAAAAAGATTTGAACATTAAGAGCTCAAACATCTGGAAGTCACTTTGTTTTTACTAAAAAGTTTGGTGACATTGTTTACTAGCTTTACATTTCATGTTCATGTTATGATGTTTAACGACCAGTTCCTGCCTTCAGCTGCTTTAATGGGAGGGGGTCTTTCAGACTGGATCCCACTGCTGAGGAAACATTTCTCTACACGGCTGGATGCTTCTGGCTCAATGCAGCTGATGGAGTCGGAGCTGAAAGCTGGTTTCAGTATCTCTGGCAGGATGTTGCTGACAGCTGAATCATCATGGCAGAGAGCAACACAGCCATCAGCGGTCACGCTGGATTAACGGAGAATGGCCGTGGTGCAATAACGGCCATCCAGCACTGCTAACATGAAGCTTAACGAACAGCTTTGTTTGGTAAAAATATTCACACCTCTTCTCTGTGTGTTGATCAGAATCCAGGAATAAATCTGTTTAAAAAGCAATGTTATCCATGTAAAACCGATCTGTTGGAGGTTGTTTATCGCAAGAAAATATGTTATCATAAACTATTGATGACCTGTGTTACTATGTTCATCATTAATTCATGAACGCACCTTCTGTTCCACTGCAGGCAGCCTGGTTTCCACAGCTTTTACTGGTAGAAAATGCTGTCTTTGGATCTTTCTTTGAACGTTCTGATCAAACTGTGAATTCTGATTCATTTGATTGATCAAGACCAAAGTTTTTAAATCAATCGGTTATGCTGCTTCTCCTCACCTCTTCATCACAGACCTGCTGGACAGGGTTCAGCATGAGGTCCTTCAGTCCAGAAGATGTTTGTAGACACAAGGAAGCAACAATGCTTATATGTAGCATCACAACATGTTAGCTACAATGCTAACATGTAGCATAGCAATGTGTTAGCAGCTGTACTAACATGTAGCATAGAAATGTCTTAGCAGCACATGTTAGTATTACAGTGTGTTCGCAGAAATGCTAACATATAGGATCACAATGGTTAGCTGAACATGTTAGCATTGCAATGTGTTAGCAGCAGTGCTAACATGTAGCATAGCAATGTCTTAGCAGCATATGTTAGCATTACAATGTGTTAGCAGCAACACAAGCATGTAAGATCGGAACACGTTAGCAGCATTGCTAATATGTAGCATAGTAATGTGTTAGCAACAATGCTAACATGTAGCATAGCAATGTGTTAGCATCAATGCCAACATGTACCATCGCAACATGCTGGCAGCAATGTTAACATGTAGCATAGCATTGTTAACGCTGTCTTAGCAGCGGATGTTAGCATTACAGTGTGTTAGCAGCAATGCAAACATGTAAGATCAAAACACGTTAGCAGTAATGCTAATATGTAGCATAGCAACATGAGAGGAGAAACTCTTCTTAAAGACCAAGATTCCTGGGTTTCACTTCCTTTTAGATCAGGGGTCGGCAACCCAAAATGTTGAGAGAGCCATATTGGACCAAAAAATCAAAAACAAATATGTCCGGAACGGCAAAAAATTAAAAGCCTAATATAAGCCTTATCATGAAGGCAACACATGCTTTATGTATCTCTATTAGCTATATTAGCCTACTATCAAAATGACTAAGATGGCTACAAATACATAATGAGCCTTAATGTTAAAATGTTTATTTTCACCGCGGCGCATCTTGTAGAGAATGACGCACCATGTGATTACTCTGTTGTACGATGCCGTCTCTTGTTTAACTTCATTACTATATTAATGAGTTATGTTTCGTTGATGAAATAAAAAAAATGCAATATAGAAATCCGATTTTTTTAATGTCATTTTTATTTTGAGGATTCGAAAAAAAAACCAAAATGGAATGTGCATAACGCGCCCCTTATCTGGGCAACAAACAGAGCGCAATAAAACGCAGCCTGCATTTATAAAAAATAAACCAATAAATCAAATTAATACAGTTTGATTACTGTGCAAATGCCAAGCAAGTCAGTGCAAGGGTAAAACGCATCGTATTCTCTTTAGACACGCAACCAACGCAGCTATCCTCCGACCTGAGCACCATTACCAAGTGTCATTCCAAATATATACAGACAAAAATCAGAAATCATTTTATAAAAACATCCACTTTGTTACTCAATATGTGTGTATGAAGGATTATGTTCTTACCCGTTTAATGTGACTTCTGTTTTCGGACATCACTGGTCGGCTTCTCAACATGTAAGATGTAACTTGTGCTGAATTAATGTCCTTGATTTGCTGATCGGTGATGTTCAAATATTTTTGAACATCAAATATATTTTAATGGTCCTTTCCGTCACTGTCGTAGCGGAGAGCTGCATGTCTCTGATTTTCTGTGTGATCTCGGTTTTGTTTTTGAAGTCTGGAAATACGTGTTCTGATATGCTGATGACTGACTCCTTCATGTAGTCACCATCTGTGAACGGTTTTCCACGCTTTATTATCTCCCGGGTTGCAACAAAACTTGCACCAGCAGTGGAGTTTGGAGATGCAATCCACTTAAATCTATTTTTGCGCTTCTCTAAGTTCTCCAGAAGCACTTTTTGTGTCACTCCCAACTGGGTACTGGCTGCAAATGCAGCATGCTTTCCCTGGAAATGTCTTTCCACATGACTCTTTTTGTTATTTGACAACTTCTCGCTACAGAGCAAACATTCAGGCAATCCTTCCGCATTGGCAATGAATGCAAATGATTCGGTCCAAAAAACATGCAATCCTCTGTTCTCCTCGGTTATTTTTCTCTTTTTCCCTTTGGGATCCATGGCGCATCACACAGCCACCGGTTTGTTTACAACGCCACCAGCCTCCTCCCGCCCTGCTGATAGGCTATGTGTGTCGCAGGCTATGATGCAAATCTTCCTTGACAGAAATGTTGAAATTTAATATTTATTCCACACATTTTTACAGCATTGGAAAACGTTAAGAATGTTTGTGTCATGTTTGTCCTCCTACAGAACTACATCAAAACAAAAATATATATCTTTTTACATTTTTTTAAAAATATTTTTGAAAAAGCTCCAGGGAGCCACTAGGGCGGCGCTAAAGAGCCGCATGCGGCTCTAGAGCCGCGGGTTGCCGACCCCTGTACTAGATTCTAGTGATGTCTGTTTTACTCATTCCTCGCTAACTTAATTTGTTTGTGAGACTACTTTACTCGCTGCAAGGTTACTTTACTCAACCTAGACTAATTGGGCTTCTATCATTGACTGAAAGTAATGTGGTATTATTTTAGGAGGAGACAACATTCACATTTTACTGCATTCCAGTGAATTTACTCTGACATTGTAACACGTATGTTGATTCTGACACACGTGTATTCATCTTTCTGTAGAGACCCGGATTTTACCTCCAGCCCTTACAGTTGTGATGACATACTTTATTTATTTTGGGGGATGTCATCTTAACCAGCAGGCAGAAAAACAGACTTCACGCCGACGAGGTTAAACCAGTCAGCAGAAATCACAGTTGGGAGTCAGTCAGTATCATCAGATGTCGTGGTTCATGTTGTCCTGGCAACTGGCCCAGGCTGCGTGTGCACATGAATGTGTGTGAGGTTTGGCCCTCGTGGGTGCCGGCGAGGCCCCTCTGTGCACCATGTGTGGACGCTGATTAGCTCGTCTCTGAGCTGCCAGAGCCTGCGCAGCATCTGATAAAGCCTAATTGATACAGCCACCGGGGGAGGCCTTTGTGTGCTTTGTTGTCCCGGCAAGGCGCAGCGGAGTCGGACGTCGGATGCTCAGACAATAGCAGCAGCTGTAACTCAGTTCTGAGGAGCGGAGATGATGGAGACGGAACCTCTCTCTGCTGCTGCCTGACCAGGGAAGCGTGAGGATTTCATCTATTTGTTTGTTTTCATGAAAGAAGTTTGTCGGGACAAACTTTTCCACACGCGCAGAAAACCTGACGTCCATCTGCTGACATCTTCTTTAAGCTCCGAGCTGGACACAGACAGAACAACGCAGGACTGCTCAGCATCAACAGAGGATGATGGTTCAGCCCCCCCAGCCACCCCTCCATGTGGCCCACATTCACCCAGTCAGATGCTGAGGTGGGACGGCGGCATGTGGGATGGCTGAGTCCTTGTCTCGTGTTCAGAGAGACGTTTTCACCAGAAGACCTTTAAACTGACGGGATGTTGAAGTTCAAAGCGTTTTGTTTGGATTACTGGCAGTTCCTCTGTCTGCAGCCGCTGCACGTCTTCTACAAAAGGTAAGATGTTGTGGACAGTGGAAACATCAGCTTAGACGAGGCGGAGAGGAGCAGTGAGACAGCTCCACACTTCAGCCCCCCCTCACAAGGTCTTTGTACTGAAAGGGGCTGAAAAGGGGGACAAAGGGCCCACGTGCCGCTGAGGTCGGCCGGTCTCAGTGGATGAGCCATTGTTGTGGTTTACCCAGCGATCAGTCCACTGTGTGTGTGTGTGTGTGTGTGTGTGTGTGTGTGTGTGTGTGCCACGACTAGTTTTGGACTCTGCAGCACAAGGCGGCACATGCTCGCTGTCCACCTTCCAGCTGCTGATGTCCCATCCAGAACCGCTGCCGACGGCGTTCTCTGATCTTTTATTTTGTTTTATTTTTTACACATAAATACATAAATGTCCGCAGATTTCAGTACTGTTCCTCACACACTGGCAAGCTACATCCTCACACACACATGTACACACACACACGCGTGTAAATGCGGCTGAATGCGGCTCATCAGATTCAGGATGCGTTGCTTTGTGTTACTCCAGGATCCGACTCAGCTTGACATGAGAAGAGAAGAAAGGATGATTTTCATCCTTCATGGATCTTCTCCAATCGATCAGATTGATCCAGTAGTCCTGCGTCTGTGATGGAGTTCTGAAAGGGATATTAGGTGCTGAAATGTTTGATCTGTGATGACCTCCTGACCTCTGACGGCGTGCACGGAGGACAGCGTGGACAGTAAAAGACATTCCTCAGAATGAAGTCAGCTGACGGATGATGGGAAGTTTTCTGCTCAGCAAGGCGCCCTGGTCATGTGACAGAGACACGTAACAGACAGAATCTGTCAGATCGGGACATCAGCCTGGAAACACACGTTTAAATCTGGCCGACGGCGTCAGAACAGAAGACTAATGTGCTCGTTGTGCACGATGGTGGAGCTCGTTCTGTCCAAACAGCAACCGCTCTGTTTCAGCAAGAGGACTGAAAATAATAAAAAGCAATAACATGAATGAATGACTCGTAATGGTTTGGCTCGTAACTGTGGAGCATAAATACATTTACAGTCATGGAAAGAGATTAATATGAATATAAACCGCTCGCTCTTCAAGCTTCATCAGAAATAACTCAGTATTCAAACAATTTGAAGCATTTAATGCAGGAAAAAGAATCATTCAGTTCTCCGTTTGGCCATTAAATCTACAGAAACCCAGTAGAACCATGAAGACACGACAGAACTTCTGCCACTTTCCCATCATGCCGCCGCCAGAAACGGCCGGTTTCTCTGCTGCAGCGTCAAGTCGTGTCCTGGATGTAAAAGTTGTTTTGTTCAGTTTTTCAGGACGCTGCTGGGCAGCAGGAGCTCGATAAATGCACAGATAGATGTAACTGTGTCGTCCAACACCTCCGGTACGCAGAGTTTTAAGGTAAAAAGTTACGGTACGTGTCTTTATCATCATCAGCACAACGGTAGTTTGTAAAGAACCATGTCTGCTTACTTACGTACGTAAACCCAGTCAGGACGTCCGTTCCAAACGTCACACGTCGCCACACCCAGCCTTCCATCCATCTTGTTACCATGGTTGTTCAGTCAGTTCAGCCACTAGTGGGCAGCGCTGAGTTCACTTCCATGTTTTAACACCGGTTTTGTGTTTCTGTTCTTCTTCGGGTGCTTTTTATTTAATAGTTGCTGCATCATCTTCTTCTCTGGTTTGTTACTTTCACTGGTTGTGTTGTCAGCTGTTCAACCCGACTCTGGCTCCATTTCCCGTTTTCTGCACCAGGTGATGGACAGCGAAGCGAAACGGACCGACCCATGCAGGAGACAGATTAAACTGTCCATCTGTGTCTTCTCCATCCAGCATAAATGGGCCAAAACTCTGATGATATCTGATCCTTTAGACATTCTGGTTGGTCTTTATGCTGCTTTATCTATTAATACATGAATTTTACAGCGTTTCAGCCTCCGAGGCTGTCCTGAACACACCGCACCAGCACGCTGGCTGGGAATAAGCCCACATTCACACCAGCCTTCATGACCACCATCCGATCCGTTTGCTTCGTTTTGGGTCATATTAACGTGCAAACGGATTCTGATTCCGACTCTGAGTCCGCCTACAAACACAGGTGTTGGAGTTGCTACACAAAAAGTCATTATTTACTCAGTACTACTGCAGATTGTAATGAGATACATGTATGTGTATGTAGGTGTATCTGTGTTGGAGTTTGAAGGGTTAATAATAGAGAATGAAAAGTGTTTTACTGTCTGCATCAGAACAGAACAAATGATTGACAAACGAGCTAAAATCCCGCCATGTGAGGAGGTTTCTGTTTGATCTCAGGCAGTAATGAGGAAGACTCCGGTGGGATCGGATGATGTTAACAGAATCTCGCCCTGGTCCAGAGAACTGTCATCAAAAAGAAGAGAAATATGTGATTATGTGATGTGGAGGGAAACATCTCTGAGGAGGTGTTGTCCCACAACTCCAGGCTGTATTTTTAACTGTCTCCCCCCTCCCCCATGTGTCAGGGAGGGGGGGTTAATGCTCGGCTGTTTTCCAGATTGGATGGTGGAGAACCATTTCATTAAGCTTGGGGATGAGCCAAACTCAACAACCGAGCGGTTGTGGTGAATGGTCCCATTAGCTGTGGGGTTCTGGACTGGGGGAGACGTTAATCAGCCGCCGCTCTGTGCTCGGGTAAACATGAGGCTGTGTGTGTGTGTGTGTGTGTGTGTGTGTGTGTGTGTGTGTGTGTGTGTGTGTGTGTGTGTGACAAACGACACATTTTTCTGTTTATTCTGAGCAGCTGAAACAAAGAACTTCCTCCAACGTCCTGGTGGAGCAGCAGAGCTATGAACCACCTTAATGATGGTCTACAAAGTGGGTTTCATTGTCTTTCTTTATAAAACTCAGCTTCATTCATAAAACAGTTTTACAGTCCAGTTCATCCCAGTTCAGTTTTCATCTAATGGAAGCAAATCCATCACATGATCCACATCAGTCCGCTTTATCGTGACTGCCTTCACATCAGTTCATTAAAATCATGATCCAGGAAGGAAAACCTCCATCAGGACCAGAACCAGGAAGGAAAACCTCCATCAGGACCAGAACCAGGAAGGAAAACCTCCATCTGGACCAGAACCAGGGAGGAAAAATTTTCTGGATTTAGGAGGAAGTTGATGAAGAGGAGATGAACCAGGAGAAAGATGGTCCCCACCAGCCATAACTGCTGATCCCAGACAGGATGGATCCTTCCAGTCCTGATGCTGTCTGTGGTTTTTACACGAGAAACTTTTCCCACAGAGGTTTGTCTTCTGGTTTCCCTCCACTTTGTGAAGAGGTGTGTACGTCGTGACATCTCTGTGTTTGCCCCAAGCTGCAGCTTCCGGCGGTTAAAAGTGAAGCCCATGTGGAAGTGCATAAAACTGCAGTTCCCCCTTCATCCACTAGGGGCTGCAAAACAGAGCAAATCCCCATAGACTCCCATGTTAAAAAGATCAACTTCACAGCAGGAATAAACATGTTTACAGCAGAAATAAACATGTTTACAGCCTGGTACAAAAATCCATTTTCGGTTTAATAGGTCAGGTTTACCTTCATGACAACTGTGCGGGGAGTGAATTTTTTTGTAACTCGCTTGTTTAAAAATAATTTAATCTCGAAGTTCAGCATATTTAGAGGCGTGTCTTTTTGATTGGCAGGTACCTGATCTCCCGTTTCAAGTCAGAAGAACGTAGAACAACCGCTGTTTTTAGCCGGTTAACAACGTGACATAGCTTTAGCCCGCTTACCTCCGTTAGCTAGTTAGCTCCTGTTATCTCCGGGTTAGCTCTTAGCTACAGAAAGCTCGGAGTTCGCTCGTTGTCAATCGTCCACCATGACGCTCACGGCCCCCCCTCTCAGCTCCACCTCTTTGCCCATTTTTATATTTTCCGGGTGAGACGACACGCATGCCCCTGCCAAGATGGCGATGGTAGGAACCGCCCACTGAGCTTCAATTCAGCTCTTCAGAAACCTGCGGGTGACGTCACGGAGGCTCCGCCCATCTTTTATATACAGTCTGTGGTTTGCCTTCAACAAACATTAAACAACAAGCAGGCTTTGCTTCAACAAACCAAACAACCTGAAGAGATTCAGCAGCTGGTTGTGTATTCTCCGTTAGGAAGTTTACGGCTGCAAACAGAGTTTCGTACTGAGCTGACCGGTCAGATTATCTCTAGCCGGCTCTGATCAGGTAACGCCAGGTGGTCCCTCCCCCTCAACCAAAGCAGAGGGCTGTTTTTACTCTCACCTTCATCCAGAGGAAATTATGGATCACTGACATAGACAGAGTCCCACCTGATGATCACTTCTGCTGCATCACACCTGCTGAAACGTATTTGTCAGCAGCCTGGTTGCCTAGCAACGCCGATGCTGTGGCACCACGGCTGATGACAGCATCGTATAATGTTCTCTATGAGGTCAAAGCGACTCACTTTGGCAGCTGCAGGTATAAATGACAAGAATTTTCTCATTTACAGTGATAAAAATGGTCTTTTTAGGAAAAGTGATGTTTAGGAAAAGCCTGGAGGAACATGAGTTTTAGAATGGATGGGGTTAAAATCATGCTTCTCGGGTTAAATCTCCTTTTTTTCCTCGTTCTGATGCTCAGTTTGAATTTCAGCCAGCCGTCTTCGCCGCGTCTACATGCTGCCGTGTGATTGGCTGGTCAGATATCTGCGTAAACAGAAAGTAGAACAGGAGAGGGGGGGTTACTTTAGGCTTTTTCAGGCATATTTTTCAACCTACATTTTACCTGCTCCAGACTGAGCAGTGTCTCCGTGCGAGATAGTACTTTTAAGGCTACTACGTTATAGTAAAGAGCTTAAACTACAGCTATAAATAAGATGTGTGAAGAAAAGTGTAGCATTCAGTCCAATTTCAGTTCAGTGAAGATCAGTTTTGACAAATGTTTAGTTCCTTTATGAAGTCATAATGTAATAAATATAAACACAAAGGTGTCTTTATGCTAAACTGTGAGCCTCCAGCTCCCTGCTTTGTCATGCTTCTCAACATTCAATTTAATTCAATTCAACTTTATTTATATAGCGTCAAATCATGGCAACGCCATCTCAAGACGCTTTACAGACTGAAAAAAAACATGATGAAGCCAATTCATAACAGCCTATATAAGGAAACCAACGGATTGAGTTAGATCCCATCCTGAGCAAGCACACGGCGACAGTGGGAAGGAAAAAACTCCCTTTTCACAGGAAGGAAACCTCTTCAGAACCCGGCTCGAGGACAGGCAGCCATCTGCCTCTGCTGTGTGGGGGGGAAGAGGACAGAAAGACAACGGCATTAAAACGAGAATCTCTTCCTGTAGTTTTACTGTAAATTTACTTTCATCAAAGCCATCAGTGCAGAACATGAACCTGTCGGCACGTCGTCTTGTTAGGGTGTTTGTGTAAAAGTAGACCTCTAAACGGGAAAGGTTTGAATGGCTCTACAATCTCCATGCTGCAGAGCCGATCAGACTTATAGAGCTTTACAACAAACACAAACTTCATCCAGCCTCTCTGTGCTGTGCAGCTCTGCCCCTTCCCTCTTCTTTTCCTCTTGTTGGACATCAGAGACGCGAGTATGAGAAGCAAAAAGCTACACAAAGTCCATCTAAACATATTCCAGACTAAAAAATGTCCAAAATCCCAGATAATATTGAAATTCCGGCCTGAACCATTTTAATCTCTAAAAGGAATGTCTATAAGACAGAAACAGCAGCAGGGATGCAGAGAGAGCAGCTTCTTTTCTCGTACAAACTGGTGTCACACTGAACACTGGAGGAAACATTCATGCTAGAAGAGCTATCTACAGCAGATATGGAGCAGAACCAGTTTGACCAGTCTGGCCTGCAGCTGACATCAGTTCATCTGACTCGGAGTATGTTTTACAGCTTGGTGCTGCTTGGTGCTCCCTAGCTCCAGTGTGACTGTTGACTCCAGTACTTACGTTTCCAGTAGAAGTGGAGCTGTACGGCTGCTTCTGGCTCACTCCCGTCTGCTCCCTCACTTGTCCTTCGAGTACATTTGTTAAAATAATTCTGTTTCTTCATGTTTATTAGTATCGGGACTAAGCTGTAACCATGTCTATAATTATTCTAACTTAGTGCCTCCCTCTCTGTCAGTTCACATGTTCTTTTGTTGGTGGAATTGTAGGATTGACAAATGAAGATAAATGTTTATGAAGAGATGGATACAAAAAAAAACAAAATTCAAAATAAAATAAATAGAAAAATTTGTTATTGGTCCAGACGGGACATACTAAGGGGCCAGATAAGCTGCGACTGACCCTATGGACTGGATATAAACGATGGACGGAGCCTCATGATGTCACTCGTAGGTTTGAGGCTCATTGGGCGGTTCCTACCATCGCCATCTTGGCAGCATCACATATGTCATCATGACAAAAAGATACAATAATGGGCAAAGAGGGAGCATGGAGATGGATGATTGACACCCATCAATCTCTGAGCTGCCTGTAGCTACAAGCTAACTGAGCTAACCTGGAGCTAACGAGAGCTAACCAGCTAATGGCGGCTGGTGGGTTAAAGCCAACACATGCTGTTAACCAGCGAAAACCAGCGGATGTGCTCCACTCTGCCTACTTGCTGCTGAAATTTGGGTCAGTCGCTAATTATTCAGATTTTTTAAGATGCTGCTTGTTTTGGCCCCGCTGTTTGTCCGGTAATGGCGTAACCAGTTTAAGCTTCAGCTGCTGCGTCGACAGGTCGCATCAAACTGTCCAAAGGAGCACCAGTTTCCCAACATCTGCTCCTCATCCACCCACAGACATCAAGCCAACTTCCTTTCAGAATACGGTGATAAAATGCAGCTCCTTCATGCGTCTCAGCCCGTCTCCTTCAGGAATAGACCAGCTTCATCCTGTTCCTGAAAGATCCATCTAAACACAGTCGCAGTTCATTGAAGCCAAAGGAGTCGTTTCCACCTCATTCAGGCAGGGAAAGACATTCAGATGATAAAACTAAAGTCAACCAGAGTCATAGCCCCCTGAAATGTGTGTTCTTCTGGCTTCCTGCTGTAACGTGTGAGAACTAACATGTTGCAGCAGCTTGCTGACCCGTGCTAGCCCTCCCAGCCGAAGCTTGTAGCGGTCAACTTCTCTTCAGTCACGCTGCCTGTGATTGTCTTCATGGCGTGTAATGGAAACATCAGAGATGGAAGCTGCTGTCACATAGATGCAGTCTTCATTCAGAAGAGGGTTTGTGGCCTGTGGCTCCTAATATTGCCTCTATTGATCCGTTTGTTATGTATTAAGCTCATTATAAGTGTGTGTTTACTTACTGTATGGGAATAAGGTGGAAATGATGCTTCAAACTGCCAAAATGTTGTTCTTTATGTCTTACTTGCTCATATAAGAACAGGAGACAGAGACAGCCGGACGGATGGATGGAGACATTTCTAACAGCTGCAGGAGACCACAGAAGCAAACGGGGTGGGAAAAATACTCAGCTATTCTTAAAAGGACTAAAATAAAAGAGACAAACTTGTCTCTGGCTCACAGGGAGGATTTACATTACTGCATGGCAGCGTATCTTTCACATGCAGCTCAGGTTTGTCCTGCTACGTAGGCCGGAGACAGTCTAAATAAAGTTTCATTTTAGGCTACAAGGGGGTAAAAGTATACGAAATTAAACTGCTGTTTAGCAGTTTTCTTAAAGTTAAAACTAAACTTGCCATCCCTGTACGTCTGTCATGTGGGTGCTTGGTAACCCGTCCACTAGGGGGCAGTGCAGCTTCAGTCAGACAACAGAATACATGAAACATGGCAACACTGGAGGAGATCATGATGTTGTTCAGTCTCAGAGAAATGTGACAAAAGCAGAGCTGTTCCTATCAATGGGCCAATGCATGGGGCCACCAGGGGCCCCACCAGGCAAGAGGGGCCCCATAAGCCACCCGAGAGCTCCACAAGACACCAAGGGGCGTGAAACTGAAACTTCAGCCTCATCTGAGGAAAATTAAAGCAAATTGTCTTTATTTCTGACAAAGTTAAAGGAAGCAGCAATGATCAGCTGTGTCTGGTGTTTGGTGGGATAATTTATTCAAATCATGATGGTGTCTGCTGATCAGAGTGATGGACGGGTGTCAATCATTCCTATTAGAGGATAAACATCATCAACAACTGCCCCATCATAAATGACTGTTTATGGCGGCAGGCGGTAAAGGTCACTTCCTGCTCCCTTATGAACGTAAATGGAGACGTCCGTTTCAAACATTGTCCTCATGTGTCTTTTACTTTGGCATAGTTATTAAGTCAGTTCAGCCACTAGTGGGCAGTGCTGAGGTCTGAGTTTACTTATGCATTTTCCCACTAGTTGGTTTTGGTATCGCACGTTTCCATGCATCCAAAACACCAGAAGTATGGTTGAACAAAACCAGGAAGGTTTTTTCTGTTACTTTTCTTAACTTCTGGTCGTTTCCGGTGATTTTTATTTTATTTGTCTTCTTGCTAATCCTCTTCTTCTGTGTTTTTTTTCTGGTTGTGTGTCAGCTGTACAACTCAATATTGCCCCTGTGGTTCTGGTGGTATTTCTTTCTGTGTATAGTGATAGATAGTTATGTTCCTTGAAAACAGACCAAGTTACTTGCATAACCAACGCAGGAGACGGACAAAGTATACTCTTTTGCATAGGTTATAAATGGGCCTTAACGCTGCTAACTAGATCTGCTAGCCTCACGTGGCTGTTTGGTTAGATATTTAGAATGTGTATGCTTCATGCAAAGTGACTAAAATTACTTTTAATTTTTCAATTAATTTAATTAACTAATTGTTTGTTGACTTGATTTATGGATTCTTATAATTGTTTCATAAAGTCTGTTGTGTGTTTTTGAGGCCTCGATGATGATTTATGCTGATTTATTAGGCCAAAGGCAACACAAAGTGCTACACTTGATAAAAACAATTTATACACATTAAATAAAACAAGCCTGCACACCAAAACAGGTAATTCAATTCAATTTAATTCAACTTTATTTGTATAGCGCCACTTCACAACAATGTTGTCACAGGACACTTTACATACACGAATCAACACACACATCATTTCGAGCCGATTCATACATATCCTATAATAGAAACCAACTGATTGCATCGAGTCATGACTTGAATCCAATCCTCCATCCTGAGCTGCACACGGCGACAGTGGGAAGGAAAAAACTCCCCTTTAACCGGAAGAAAACCTCCGGCAGAACCCGGCTCAGGGAGGGCAGCCATCTGCCTCGACTGGTTGGGGTGGAGAGGACAGGAAAGACAGATCAACATGTACAACTGCACTTATTCAGGTAACATAGCAATTTAAAAACACAGTCATTAAAGTTGTCACCGCCACCCACTCTGTCCCCACACACACGCACACACCTACACACACTTTGGCATTCGTCAACACCAGGAACACATAGATCAGTGTAGGCCAGGGGTAACCAACTCCGGTCCTGAAGGGCTACCATCCTGCAGGTTTTATTGTTTTCCAGGTACAACACACCTGACCCAAACCAGTGGCTCATTAACAGGCAGGTGCAGAAGTTGACAACAAGTTCTTGGAGAACCTTTTCACTTGGATTAAATGTGTTGTACAAGGGAAACACTAAAACCTGCAGGATGGTAGCCCTTAAGGACTGGAGTTGGTGACCCCTGGTGTAGGCCATGGTCCACACCACAGCCATAAGGCTGCAGTGCAGTGAAGCGATATCCACTAAATATTTCCTACAGAAGCTGGCGTTACATTTTCTGGTGTAAATTTTTCTTTACTCTGGTGTAAAGCATTTTGGATCGACTTTGTCTGTTCATACGCGGGACATCCACTTCCACTCAGGTTGGATCTACTTCCTCTGTTTAGAGGCAGGGCGTTTTACTCCCCTCAGGTAGAATAACATCAGTAGAGAATCTGGGAAAAGAGACCTGGCTACAGGTAGGGAGGAAAACAACAATGCCCAGACCTGTGCAGATCTGGAGAGGGTATTTAACGTGGAATTTCATGGCAACTGGAAGAGATAGGCTTCTGGAGACGGGGCTGGTGGAATGTGAGAGGACACGTGTTGCAGCTGAAGCAAGCAGGGATTTTCCTCTCGGCATGGTCCACTTAGCGCCTGGCCTTACTTGGTAATGCTGGAAAAGTTTCCTCAGACATGAAACAGCTCGCTGGGAATAATTTTACAAAAGCAGAGTGAAAAAAGGAAGGAAAAATAAGGAACTCTGCAGGAATGAGTTAAGTAACCCAACCTCAGCGAGGAAAATGAGTCATGTTTCTTCAGGCGCAAAGACTGGAACATGTTTTGTGGTTAAATGAGGGGCGCAGGAAGGAGTGGCAGGGGTGGATGCTGGTGGGGAGGACGCGTCTCCTCGGTCATGCAGGCTTTCTTTCAGTTTCCCACTGAAAACACGAGTCTCTCATCAGAAAACTGCTCTTGGCTTTTAATCCCAACAATGTCAGGGCGATGTGGAACCTAATGTGGAAGTACTGCATTTCAGTTCGGACCATCAGGTAGGAGCGTGCACTGCTGCTGAGGAAGCCATCTTCCTCACACCGTTAACAACGTGTTCATCTGGAGAGCCGAGGTTGAATTATTTTAGTTTAGTTTTTTACCTTGAACAAATTTCTGCTTGCATGAACCTCCTTCAGAGGGGAAGGGGAGCTTCTACCATCGTCGGTGTCTCAGGAAGGGTTAACGTAAATGGTGAAGGAATTCGTTTTTATTTTCATGTTTTTTTATAAACACATTTTTTATTTGGGAGGATAATAGGTGAGGAAAGTCTCGCTCACCGTTAATCTGTCTGTTATTTCTACAAAGTTCTGTTAGAAATAAATTTCCTTCAGTTTCTCTTTAAACTTTAGCTGCTTCTGATGGACATGAGCGTCAGTTTAAGATGCTTCTTCAGCATTTCCGGGTCAAAATCGACGTCTCATAGCAGCATCATAGTGATACTGGGTCCGCTTCTTTTCCATCAGCTGGAGGCTGAAACGGGGAGAAGCGATGACGAGTGGCGATGAAGGAGGAGGAGGTGTCGATCTTTCAGGCGGAAATTATCATAAAAGCCGTCATTTTGTACACATTGCTTTCAGGTGGTTGTCTGCAAAGTGCAACAGTGTCCATTGGAAGTTTCATAACCAATCAGGATGTCATGATGTGGTGTTTTGTGTTTTTCCTTAGTTCTGGTTTCCTGTTTTATTTTGTAGTTTTTCCTGTTTAGTTCTCTTGGTTCTTGTTCAGCTTTATTGATTGCCTGTTGTAGTTCACCTTGGTTCATTTAGTAGATTCATTCCACCTGTGCCTCATTATGTTGTCTGTGTATATACTCCTGGTTTTCAGTTTGCAGTTGCTGGATCATTTTGTTGTTTTAGTCCCCTGAGTCCCTTGGGTTAAAATAGAGCTCCTTGAAATCTGCATCCCTGTGGCTCTTCTCTGCGTTTGGGTCCACATCCCCACCGCCCAACCTGACAAAGGACATTAGTTGGACTGGGAAAAAAAAATCATAAAAATCAGCAGGAGTTGTTTTAGGAATCATATTAATGTGAAGTTAAAAGACTGAACTTAGATAAAAGCCACCAGCATCATTATTTATCTGAAAACCCACCCTTATTGGTTGGTTCCACCCAGAGGTGGTAATTCCTGGTCCAGAAAGTAAAAGTCCTGCCATGTTTTTGGATCTACCTGTACATTTAGAACAGGTGTTTTCACTAACAGGCTGGTTTACCTGGTAAATAAACTCTGCTCATTAAGTCCAGCTGGTTTGGTGACTGGTGGGAACAGCTGCCTGACAGGACTTTTACTTTCTTGACCAGGAACTCTGGTTCCACCCATGTTGTTAAAAGGAGCGCTCTCCCTGACCAATCTGCCTGATCTGACCAGGTCATCCAGCTGATCGCCCGTTTCAAATTGAGGGAAAACTCCGCCCACCCGGCCCACAGCTGGGTCACCGGGGCAATAAATGCTGCGGACCCATTGATCTCTTTTGATGAAGATGTGATTAATAATGGTGTTATCATGCATCATGGTGGATTTACCATCTGGAGCAGGCATTTCCAGCTCCGGTCCTCCAGGGCCACAATCCTGCAGGTTTTCCATGTCGCCCTGTTTCAACACACCTGACTCAAACTGATCAGTCACTGATTGTTGTTGGATCCATGTAATGGAAGCCAGGTGTGCTGGAACATTGAAAACCTGCAGGACAGCGGCCCTCGAGGACCGACTTTGGACACCCCTGATCTGAATAGACTCTACATGTTGTGTCTGGATTGTAAACCTCCTGGACGGATAGAAACGCTGGAAAACCTCCGTAGATCAGCTGAAGGGTCACACATCCATCAGAGTTCCACACCCCTCCCCCGCTCGTTGTTTCGTTGGGGACATTAAAGCCAATAAAAAGGTTTGAAAGGATTAATGGCTCCATACCATCAGCTCGCCGCAGCTAGGTTAAAATTAGTGGCTCCAGCAGCAACCAATCACCACTCGGAAACTACTGTGAACTATAATTCCCGTCTCCGTGTGTCGGCCAACCACGGCCTGAAGTTCAGGCAGCAGAAAGATTTCATCTCAAGCTTTATTAAATATTTGATCTCTGTCTGGGGGCGTGCACGCTGTCTCGTCTAAGTCAGCCATTTTCCATCTCCGCAGCAACAGTGAGATTTTCCACGCGGCTCCGATCTTCTCTCCATGACCACAGTTACTCACACATACACACAGGATTCCAAAGCCAGACCTGTGGTATTTATAGAGATCCAACTTAAATTGGCCTTGTCCACATCGCAGTTTTGTGTCATTTCACAGCAGCGAAGGCAGAAATAAGTTGTAAATCTGGGGCCCAGTTAAAGATGCTTTCTGTTTTTTATTCAGTGGAAAACAAACTGAAAGCACTTCAAGCCTGCTAACGCAAAGCACGCATGGGAGAATGAGGACAGGGATGTTTTAAACAGACAGCTTTACATACGTTAAACACGCTGAAATGGTCCGTTGTCAGCTGTTATAACACATCAGTGTCTGAGCAACGCAGGGAGCAGAAGTCTTTCCTGTAAAGGTTTCATTTGTGCCTTTTAGCTTCAGTCAGATTCACACCTCCATCCTTTCATGCTGTTATTGTTGAGGGTGACAGACTGACCCTCTGGTAGCTGCAGAACATTCCTGAAGACAGGAGTCATGCCTCATTACTGCACATCTTCCTCTCCACTCACCATGTTTCTTCTTCTTCTCCTCGCATGTTCAGACTACAAACAAAGCCCCATCTCTCTGCTTTGCTGGAGTGATTTCTAAAAAAAACCCTTTTAGAGCTTTTCTGTACGACCAAAGCTAGATTAGACTGTAGTTGTACTCCTGTAGCCGTGGCAGAAGTCAGCCAGTGAAACAGGAGAAGCTGGTGAACCCGATCTGGGTGGCTGTGAGTCAAAAGAACACAGGGTATTATTTATTTATCTGTGGAGCTGCAGCTGTCAGTTCCAGGTGACCTACAGAGAGGTAAATGTCCAGGTTTGTCTGCTTTTCTCCCACTCTACCTGAGCTGAACTCAAACCTTCTGGTGAACGGCAGCAGAACCGACTGGAGCTGTGGACCAGTCCGCCAGCGGATGTCCACCGCAGCTGTTCAGAACCACCCAGGTGTGTTCTGTATGGTGAGTTTGGACAGGTGTATGGTGAGTTTGGACAGGTGTATGGTGAGTGTGGACAGGTGTGGACAGGTGGACAGGTGTATGGTGAGTGTGGACAGGTGTGGACTGGTGGACAGGTGTATGGTGTGCATGGACAGGTGTATAGTGAGTGTGGACAGGTGTGGACTGGTGGACAGGTGTGGACAGGTGGACAGGTGTATGGTGAGTTTGTACAGGTGTGGACTGGTGGACAGGTCTATGGTGTGCATGGACAGGTGTATAGTGAGTGTGGACAGGTGTGGACTGGTGGACAGGTGTATGGTGAGTGTGGACAGGTGTATGGTGAGTTTGGACAGGTGTGGACTGGTGGACAGGTGTATGGTGTGCATGGACAGGTGTATAGTGAGTGTGGACAGGTGTGGACTGGTGGACAGGTGTATGGTGTGCATGGACAGGTGTATAGTGAGTGTGGACAGGTGTGGACTGGTGGACAGGTGTATGGTGAGCATAGACAGGTGTGGACAGGTGTATGGTGAGTATGGACAGGTGTGGACAGGTGTGGACAGGTGTATGGTGAGCATGGACAGGTGTGGACAGGTGTGGACATCGGGTCAGGAAAGTTTCAGACTCTGATATGAGACATGTGACCATTCTGTCTCGTGGTCCGGCTGGATTATTTGCGTATGAATCAGAAACAAGGTCACTTTGCTTCGGCTGTGGTTCTGAAGGATTCCCTTCAGTCCGATCCGGCCGGTCTGATCCGGTTTCACATGAAATGATGATTTACTTCTCCGTCTTCAGTGATGGATGCTGGAAGGACTGAAACTACAGACAGTTATTTTCTCATTCAGTTTTATTCTTACCAATCTGTTGAAATTCAGCCCTGGGGACACCAGGTCTTAGTGGTGAATATTTCAGCACCATGGTGTCTAATTTCTCCCTGGACTTGATTCAACCCATTGCTGACTTCAACTGTTGATATGCTGGCTTTATTAGTAATTTATTTTCTATTTAAACTTGTTTTCTTTAAACGGTGATGAATCCAACACATTTGTCAGTGTTAGCAAGCTAAAACCTTCCAACCAGCAAAACATCATTACCTTTAGAAGCTGGTTTCAGAGATTGAATTTAATGTGTTGTTACCCTACAAAATGAGTTTTATATTATTTGCACAATTCATTTGTTCCAGAAATATGGGTTAGTTAAAGAAACAAGAAGCATAAGAGGAAAACAACTATTGTAAATTGTACCGTTGCTAGCTTTAGCCGCTAATTAGCTTCTAACTAACTGACTTTTTACAATTTATTTTACTGACATTGAAAAATCAGCGCTGGTTGTCAAAACATTGGATTTATTATCAATGGACCTGGAATCTCATAGTGGCTCCATATAAAACCAGAACATCAGCTGGAATCACTGAGCTGCTCGGTGGAGCTCTGACCACTCAAAGGGCTTTTCTAGTCATAGATGTGCTGATTTATTAGAAAACATTTTTATTTCTGAAGATACAAAGAATATTTGGACCACAGTTCTGAATTGTTGTGGTGGATCTGAGTAAAGCCTGTTTGTGAAGCGTGATAGATGGTGGCATGTTCATGGATCCATCATAGTTGGTCAAACTAGGGGCTCCGAACAGCCGTTTGCATTCGGCCCCCACATAGTTAGATACGGCCCTGCTTGGCATCAAGGGGTTAAAATATGTTGCTCCTTTTTTTCTTTATTTTTATATAAAAACATATTTGTTCAGCATAATTTCCCTTTAAAAGCAGCTTGTTTTCACAGTTTTAGGTAAAATCTGATGTTTCGGTTTGTTCTGAGGTCATAAAAAGAGACCAAAGTGAGAAAAAAGCCGACATGCAAAGAAAAATAATTCAGAAGATTAATGGAAAGTCTGGTTTACATGGAAAATGTAAAGAAATGAGGGATGTGCCAAGACTTCTGCACAATGTTTATTTATTTAGAATCCATCGTCAGATGTTGTAACAGAACAGTAAAAAGTATTTTCCTTGCTGGAGCCTCATACTTACCGGGTTTATTGATTCATTTCGTGTCTTTAATGCTCTTAATGTGTTTTGATTTCTGCCTTTGGTAGCTATGGCAACAGCTTCATCTTTTATGTCGTCATTATGAGGAGCAATCACTGGTGACCCGTGGCTCTGTCAATAATGACCCGTGAGTGGTGGGGGGGTGGTCTCTGCCGCCACCTGAGTCCTCTTCCCTCTTTTCTGCATTTCAATGAGGTGCAGCTCATCCAACATTAATGGCTGCAGCGGCCCAGAGCTTCCATCACGCCACTCCGCCGTGGGGCACACGGTCGGTCCATCCAGCCAGACCGGGCTGACTCTGGAACCCGCTCGGACCCAAACTCTGATTACAGCAATATCCCACCTAATGGCCCTCAGATAGATCAGAGCCACCATGGAGCTCTTATAGGACGCTGCAATCACTCGGCTTCGCAGTGATTGGCCACTTTACCCATGACCTTTCTCCTCTAAAGTGCTCCTTCCCTACATGGGGTCAGAAAGTCCATTATTTCCTCATCAGAAAGATAAACTCACACAGGATTGATTAGTTTTACCTGCCAGAAAAAGGTCAAATCGCAATGCATTGTGGGTTTCATCCTCTGAAGCGTTTCTGCTTCATCAGAACAAACCAGTAAAGTTCCAGTAAATCAGAGCCAGGAACGCCGAGCTGTAAGGAAGGTCCTCCCTGTCACCGCCAGGCAAAATGTCAGCAAAATAAACCGTAAAATTTTTTTAATCAGCAGAGAAACGTGATGAGAAACACTGGTGAGTGGCCGACATGAGGTGCGTCTCTTCAGCAGCAGCTCAGCCGAGGAGCGGGTCGGTTCGTCCGCCTGACATCTAGAAGCCTCCGCATCGCTTTACCTCCTCAGAAAGTCTGGAAATATAAAATATCCACTTCCAGAAGCTGCTGGAATCATTGAACAGATTCAGCTGATCAAAACTGTCACGCGATTTCTTTAAGCTTTCAAAGAGTTTTTCATGTTTTTACTACAAACACGTAAAAACGTTGAAAACACGCGGTATTAAGTAGAACGTATACCGATGAGAGGATACAGAGCATATAAACATGAGGCTGAGTTTTTGCTTTAAAAAGTCGGTAAGTTTTATCTGTACCTGCATTTCCATCACAGTTTTTACAGAAAATGAAAGCAGTATTTGTACATTATCCAATCCAACTTTATTTATAGAGCAACATTATACTACAGAATAAAAACTAGTACAAAAACTTAAAATTACTGGTCACAGTAACATATATAACAATAATAAAAAAGAAAAACTAGTTTTTGACAAAGAACAATTGCAATTTGCCGGTGTTTCAGTGTTTAGCACATTAACCTCAGTTCTTAAAAAGTCTCGTCCTTCTCAGAGGAATTTATATGAACTGCGTGTGCGATGTAGCTGCTAACGTTATTTGGGGGATTCCTACTTGCTGTGGTGAATTTGCTGTAGCTTTGCAAAGATTTTATCCCTCATTTTATTTTCTAAGCCTCTAAAATTTGCTGTTCTTTGTTCCACGTCACGCCATTTTTACTGGAAATGATCTGGTCACGTCCGGGGACACGTAAATGCGAAAAAAAAGTGTTTTCATTACACTTTTACGATATGTTTCTATATTGAAACATCTGTAAAACCACCTCATGAGAGCTTAGAAACTTAGTGATATGAAATGAAATGACATGAAAAATACTTTATTAATCCCCAAAGGGAATTTCAGTATTGTACTAGATAATAATAACTAGAGGAGGTCTTGTTCTGGAGGCTGATGGCTGCTGGCAGGAATGATCTTCTTTATCTTTCAGTCTTACATCGGACCTGAAGAAGCCTCTCACTGAACACACTTTGTTTTTTCATCACTGTGTTATGGAGAGGGTGTGAAGAATCCTCCATCATCTTCATCAGCTTGTGCAGCATTGTTCTTTGGACAATCAGCTCCAGAGTTACTCCAAGCACAGAAGCAGCTTTCTGGATCAATATATCTATAATAATATAATAATAATAATAATAATAATAATAATAATAATAATAATAATAATAATAATATATATATATATATAAACAATATATAATGTAATAATAATTATTATTATAATAATATAATAATAATAATAATTAGTAATTATAATATATTATTTCTTGATATATGTTTGATACTTTCAAAATGTGACTGTTTCCATTTGCGTTTTTTTTATTGCGATATTTAGTTTTTGCGTAATTCTGGTTGTTATGGAAACAAAGCCATTTGACTTTCATCCCAAAGTCAAAATAATATAAAATGGAAATTATCCTTCTTCAGTGTCACGTAAACCATTACATAATAATTACTAAAACACGTTCCATGTTTTGGAAATTATCATGTCTTCTCCTGACATGAAGCTGAGATCAGCTGCTTCGCCTGAGAAGATGAAGCATCATCATCATCGTCATCATCTCTGATTCCTCCCTCAGTAAACAGGATGGAACTGGAACTGGTCCAAGGGTCCCTCATCTGGTTTTCCCTACATGTGTGGACGCTGTTTTATGAAATGGCTGCGTGACTGGAGGCAGGTGGTGGACCGCTGGTAATTACTGGGAAGCAGGCCGTGGTCTCCACACAGCAGTCTGTCTCTTTCTGCTCCTAATGAAAAGCCTTTTAACATGTGATTAGGGTTTGATGTCCCTCAGTGGGCGGAGCCGGGGGCGGGAGTCCGGGAACGGCGGCCTGTTCTCAGACGCGAGTCCACTTCTGATCCAGGTGGAGATAATTGCTCTGGAGGTCAATAATATTTTGACACGTGTGTTTTTATGCAGCATGGCGGCTTTTCCTGCTTCTTTCTGTTGCGGTTGAGAGAGGTGTCCGTGTGATTGATGGTGCAGATAAAGCATAATGACACAGCAGAGAGCAGGCCTATTAAAAATTCATAGCAGATTATCCACACAGCTCACATCATAATGGACATCATGGCTGTCAGAGCTGGTCTCCACCTCCTCCTGCCAAATCTTTTCTTTTATTTTAACCCGACTCCTCCGTTCTTCCCTCTCAAGCTGGAAAACAGCAGATCACTCAGTTTTCATCCCATTTGTTCCATCAAGCTCCCAAACAGAGAAGCTCCACGTAGGAACTGGATCACTCAGTTCAAACTATTTATTACTTTTCTTTAGATTTCTTTTCTTTTTCTGTTCTTTCACTTGTTCACTTTATGCTTCCTGAAACATTGTCAGACAGATTTTATATTTGACACACATTCAGAAGATGTATGGAATCAGATTTGTTTCAGAATCTCCAAGCAAACTTTTTAAAACTCAAGCAAAAAAAAAAACAACAACAATTAAAACCAAATCTTTCTAAAACTAAACTAAAAAAGTAAAATAAATTATCTCAAAATCAAAAATTATCAATCATCATGAAAATTATTAGGCTTTTATTTGGTTAAATTGTGTAGTTTTGTTTGTAGTTTCCTCTTCCTCTAGTGTAGCTGCATCTCTGTGAAGTGTTCAAACACCAGCTTGTGTCAGCTGGAGGTCGCACTTCGCTGTTCAGATGTTTCTGGTTCGTTTGTTCATTTAAAGTGTTGCCTTAACTGGAAATGGCAAACATTTAAGTTGGTTTTGTAATCCTGCGTGATTTAAAGACATTTTCAACCACTTTGTCGTGGTACACTGGTGTGCCATGAAAGATTGCCCACCCTAGAACTTCCACTGAACAATCACACGTTAGCAGCGGTAACTATGGGTCTGGCAAACTGTCTCTTCCTGCACAAAATGCTAAATTGGTGTTTTTATGACATCTGGGTTTAGTTTATCTATTTCTTGTTTTACCAAAACCCAAAACACAACTGGACAGATGCCAATTATGGATCAAACAGGGATGAAGACCTCATTCGTAGCTGAAGCAGTCGAAGATATCAAAGAAAACTACAGTGTTTTTTTCCAAGAAAAGATGCTAACGCTAACTAGCACACGGCTATTAGCTACAAGTAGAATATTAACTGAAAGTTACTGGTGCTTTAACAGTGAGTAAGGTAGTTGTGTACCTCTTTATGATAAACAAATATATCAGATAAATACGAAATGCTGGTTGCTGAACATTTAGCAACGGGTTCAAAGGTAACAGATACTGACATTTACCAGGAGTCATACATTAACGCTAGCTTTAAAAAAAGCTATATAATAACAAGGTGAGAACAGTGTTGTTCTTTTGTAAGTCTGTTCTGTACAGAAGTAGTTAAGACATTAGCTGGCTGAGTCTTGCAGGATGTACTTTGAGCCTTCGCAACGTTTTAATGTCTTTTCATCAACATTGCTTCCCCGAAAATGATGCTATGAACGTATTTCTCAAAATCATATTTCAGTCATTTCTGTACTTTCTGATATTTTCCAATCATTACTCTGGAAATCAGAAATGATTTTCTTTGGAATATCCGACTTCTTGAGAAATCCATGTATTTTGCAGAGGAAAATGGAACCTTGCCAGCCCTAGCAACAGTAACCATGGGGACGGGGGGGGGGGGGGGGTGTCAGTTGCATTAAGAAATGCATTAAAAACACTGATATAAACATCCAACATCCAGCTAATCCAGCATCGTCTTCATCCCGTCTCTTCTCTGAGATCTCTCCTGCCAGTAAAAGTCAGTCTGATGTTGACTCTCCTTTTGTCCCCTGATAATGTCCTCCTACGTTTGTCTGATAAATCACCATGTAGACATTTAGAAGTGTGTATCCAGTATGTTGATATCCAGTTTTTGGTGGTTGATGTGACCCTGTAAAGCAAAGTTCTGCAGTAATGTGATTTTACAGGCAGGAGAATAAGTTAACGTGTACCATGTTACATTCACACTGCTGCTCTTTGGTCTGTTTTAAGGATTGTACATTTCATTTCCTGCAGCATGAAGACCAACTGTGTTTGTTGTATGTGGACGTTTAACACTTCCTGCTTTTGTCTTGAACATAGAAAATAATGTTCAGGATTCACTCCTCTATCAGTGTTTTTCAACCACTGTGCCGTGGCACACTAGTGTGCCGTGTGAGATCATCAGGTGTGCCATAAAAAATTATCCAATTTCACTGAATTTGTCTAAAAAGCCGCTCTGTGTCATTCCAAACAGACCCAGGCCTGTGAGAGATGATAGAATTCCTTTTTTTTTGTTTATCTGATTTCTATTCAAGACACTTTGACAAGATAGACATCATATTATTTATATAGGCTTTTTTTCTCTTCTTTTTAAAACATTGTTGGTTTGTGGTGTTCCCTGTGATTTTGAGTTAAAAAAGTGTAACTTGGCTTGAAAAAGTTTGAAAAACCCTGCTCTATCAAACTGATTAGATAACGTGCATGCACCAGGAGAGATGGAATCGCCACCACTGGATAAAGTTTTTATGCATCAACCTGTGAGTTATCTGACTGAAAGGCTGAACTGAAACGTTAGCTTGTGTTTACCATCCAGACTTTTACTTCCTGGCCTTCAACCAGTGGAATTTATTGTCTGTGTCTTAATGTTTAAAGTGCTTTAGAAACGCTCTGCTCAGAGAAACCGGATGCTTTCAGCTGAGACGCTACAGCTTTGTTTTTGTGCTATCGTGGAATGCTAATTTCACTCCAAACTTCCTCGGGTTTGCTCGTCGGTTTCTATCAGGTGGACGTTCCTTCCATCACATCTCGTCTGACTGATATGAGGGGAGCTCTGAACCTTTTTAAAGCAGTATTTGTGGAGCACCCTGCTGTCCTGCTGGGTGATGGGGAGGTGAAGGACAGGTCTGCAGTAATGTTCAAGCAGGCAGTATCAAAGCAAGTTTCGCTTACGGGCAAACTGTACGCAGCCATCTAGTGATGCATGGTGTCTGCCGACACTCGGCCGCCAAACAGCGGGATGTGCCCGACAACATTCTGCACAAGGCGGTAAACACTCATTAAATCCACCAACATCTGCTGTCTGTTGCCATGGTGAGCCATTAAACCCGATGCTGCTCCTAGAGCGCCACAAGAGGGCAGTTCTTCGAGTAGCTCTGTTTCATGGCGGGTCTTTCCACACCAGGACTGGCTGGTCTCCATGCCAACCAGTCCTAACAGGCAGACTGGTTGTGTGCTGCGAGAAGACTCACATAGGAGAGCACATATGTCCCCCCTCCCCACCAGTGGCCTCTGACATCTTGTGCTTCTAAGAAGGCAGGATTTCATTTTCAATCGTCCTCATCAGAATCTTGCTGCTGCATGACTCTGCAACACGGAGGGTCTTTTTCAGAGAAAACGATGTAGCGTTTCTGTCAGCGCAGGACAGATACCATCAGCCCGATGTGTGGAGTGTCTGCTAAGATCTGAGCAGCTCCTATCAGCTCCAGCTGCTTTATTCTTCGTCCCAAACGCTTTGAATCAATCAGAGGCTCCAGGAGGCCGCTCTCAGGAAGCTGTCTGGGATTCCTTTCATTCAGCAGTCGGAGCATTTTACACGCCGACACCTTTCTGGTGTGACAGGAGATGCAGCTGAAAGCTCCTGCAAGCTGATGGTGCTGATGTGGTGTCAGAAGCAGTGCCAACGCAACACCAAGCTTCTGGGCTGCAGGCAGCTCTAATGAGCTCCCCTGAGTGGTTATCAGGCTGGTGGAGATGGCTCCCCCCCCCCCCCCCCCCCCCCCCCCCCCCCCCCACCACCACCACCACCAGCCCCCCACTTTTCCTGCACTCTCTGCACCAGGCTTAATTGGTGGGAGAAAAAAGGATTTGAGAATTACAGGAGACAATGTTCTGGTCCGAAGTGACCAAACGGAGGAAAAATGCGAACCCTCTTCCTCCCAGTTATCCCTGCTTGGGGGATTGCTTTAGCCAGTATGAGTGAGGAGGGCAGAGTCAGATGCTGCTTTCAGAAGAAGGAACAGTCTGATGTGATGAATATCTGCTGCTTTTTACTTGGTTTCCAGCCTGCATTTATCTCTGAACGCTCACCTGAGCTGGCAGAAGCCAGTTAGCTGGAACAACGGCGCCCTCTGCTGGCCCAGAAGAAAACCAGCTGGAAAAACATTTTGTCTCGTGAAGATTTTAGACTCATTCCTTTATTATTATTTTTTTTTTATTTAAAGTTTGTTTAAAGTTCCTCCTCTGCTGACTGATTTATTCACATCATTAAACTAAAATATTAAGTCACATGATTCAGCACAAATTAAACAGGACAGTGCACTTTAACACCTTCATCCGACCCATCAGAACCAGAACCAGGAAGAAAAAACTGGTCCAGTTGAGGGGGAAGAGGAACTGTCATCTGGGGATCCTGCTGAGAGAAATCAGATGTTTCTACATGGAGTACAGAGAGGAGCCCAGTGCGTCATGGGACATCTCCCAGTGCGTCATGGGACATCTCCTGACACCAGACTGGGATGAGAGGGGGTCTGGTACCTAAAGGTGGCCAAACTGCAACAGACGTCCAGAGGAAAACCAGTGATGTTCGTGGCTCCATGTCTGACGTACCGTTTTATATCGGACCTCTGGGCCGTTTTACATAAATCATGTTCAGTTGTGGGCTGCACGGTGGCGCAGTGGTTAGCACTGTGGCCTCACAGCAAGAAGGTCACTGATCCTTGGCTGGTTTGGTCAGTGGCCTTTCTGTGTGGAGTTTGCATGCTCTCCCCGCGTATGTGTGGGTTCTCTCTGGGTACTCCAGCTTCCTCCTGGATGATAGGTTAATTGGTCACTCTAAATTGCCCCTGGGAATGAGCATGAGTGGTTGTTTGGCTCTCTGTGTGGCCCTGCGATGGACTGGTGAGCTGTCCAGGGTGTACCCTGCCTGTCACCATAGGCTCCAGCTTCCCCGCAACCCTGAATTGGAATAAGCAGTTTAGAAAATGAATGAATGTTCAGTTGTTCCTCTTGACTGATGGCTGCTGAACAGCAGTGAAGCCTCATTTCTGGAAAAAAAGATCAACAATGGAACACGCTAGAAGCCTGATAAAAAGACAATCATACCAATCAATACATGAAGACCAGATCAATAAGTCAGTCATCAGATGAAGAGCTGATTAAATCCCAGCTTCATGATAAATCAGCTGTTCCTGTCATCTCAAACCGCTTCCACACATTCACACCTGGATTTAGTCTGAATTCATTTTCACTGGTTTTACAGTCTAAACGTCCGATTCCAGATCAATTTCTGTTTATATTCTGTTTAAAAGATGATTTATTGATTTATTTGGTACCAAACCTCCTGTTGGTACTGGACCTCTTGTTGTTATTGGAATTCCTTGTGGTACCAGATCTTTAGTTGTTATTGGACCTCCTGTTGGTACCGGACCTTCTTTTTGGCACTGGACCTGCTGTTGGTACTGGACCTGCTGTTGGCACTGGACCTGCTGTTGGTACTGGACCTGCTGTTGGTATTGGACCTTCTTTTGGTACCGGACCTTCTTTTTGGCACTGGACCTGCTGTTGGTATTGGACCTGCTGTTGGTATTGGACCTGCTGTTGGTTCTGGACCTGCTGTTGGTTCTGGACCTGCTGTTGGTACTGGACCTGCTGTTGGTATTGAACCTGCTGTTGGTACTGGACCTGCTGTTGGTATTGGACCTGCTGTTGGTACTGGACCTGCTGTTGGCACTGGACCTGCTGTTGGTATTGGACCTTCTTTTGGTACCGGACCTTCTTTTTGGCACTGGACCTGCTGTTGGTATTGGACCTGCTGTTGGTATTGGACCTGCTGTTGGTTCTGGACCTGCTGTTGGTACTGGACCTGCTGTTGGTATTGGACCTGCTGTTGGTACTGGACCTGCTGTTGGCACTGGACCTGCTGTTGGCACCGGACCTTCTTTTGGTACCGGACCTTCTTTTGGTACCGGACCTGCTGTTGGCACTGGACCTGCTGTTGGTACTGGACCTGCTGTTGGTATTGGACCTGCTGTTGGTACTGGACCTGCTGTTGGTACTGGACCGGCTGTTGCTATTGGACCTGCTGTTGGTACTGGACCTGCTGTTGGTACTGGACCTGCTGTTGCTATTGGACCTGCTGTTGGTACTGGACCTGCTGTTGGTACTGGACCTGCTGTTGCTATTGGACCTGCTGTTGGCACTGGACCTGCTGTTGGCACTGGACCTGCTGTTGGCACTGGACCTGCTGTTGCTATTGGACCTGCTGTTGGTACTGGACCTGCTGTTGCTATTGGACCTGCTGTTGGTACTGGACCTGCTGTTGCTATTGGACCTGCTGTTAGTACTGGACCTGCTGTTGGTACTGGACCTGCTGTTAGTACTGGACCTGCTGTTGGTACTGGACCTGCTGTTGCTATTGGACCTGCTGTTGGTACCGGACCTGCTGTTGGTACTGGACCTGCTGTTGCTATTGGACCTGCTGTTAGTACTGGACCTGCTGTTGGCACTGGACCTGCTGTTGGTACTGGACCTGCTGTTGGTACTGGACCTGCTGTTGGTACTGGACCAGCTGTTCCTATTGGACCTGCTGTTGGCACTGGACCTGCTGTTGGTACTGGACCTGCTGTTGGTATTGGACCTGCTGTTGCTATTGGACCTGCTGTTGGCACTGGACCTGCTGTTGGTACTGGACCTGCTGTTGCTATTGGACCTGCTGTTAGTACTGGACCTGCTGTTGGTACTGGACCTGCTGTTGGTATTGGACCTGCTGTTGCTATTGGACCTGCTGTTGGCACTGGACCTGCTGTTGGTACTGGACCTGCTGTTGCTATTGGACCTGCTGTTAGTACTGGACCTGCTGTTGGTACTGGACCTGCTGTTGGTACTGGACCTGCTGTTGCTATTGGACCTGCTGTTAGTACTGGACCTGCTGTTGGTACTGGACCTGCTGTTGGTACTGGACCTGCTGTTGCTATTGGACCTGCTGTTAGTACTGGACCTGCTGTTGGTACTGGACCTGCTGTTGGTACTGGACCTGCTGTTGGCACTGGACCTGCTGTTAGGATTGGATCTTCTTTTCTGTTGGTTGGAAAGCTGAGCATACTAGACCATCCAGGCTACAATCGTACCAGTGGATCCAGTAAACTCTGGACCAGTTACAGCTGTGGTGTTTGCATGAACTCAGACTCTCTTCCAGTAACAGAAACATTCTACTCGGTAAATCCACAGGTCCACCATCACACCATCATTCCCATCTTCAACTCCTCTGCTTCCTGCAGGGAAATTCGGCAAACCTAAAGTTGTTGGCGCTTTGGAAGGAAGCCAGAGGTCAAAGCAGGTCAAGATGTGTAAAACACCTGAGGATGAAGTTCCTCCACGGCGCTCGGAGGAAGACGAGGAGTTCAGTGGCCGCAGGAAAGCTCAGTTCTCGTGGGATTTGTGGAACGTGACCGCTGAGTTGATCCTGGTACGGAAACCTGCTGCGTTTCGGTGGCGGTTCTGGAACCTGACTGCAGAAACAAACCTCCGGCGTGAAGCCTCAAGGCCTCGCCACTGTTTACAGCGATGGAGGACGTCGCATGCAGAAGAGAAAGCTTTAAACCTCGGAGATATTTTTATATCCAAAGCTAAACGGGGAGGCCACCTGTCAGAGGGAAATCCCATTACCAGTAATCCCACAGGCTCAGGGCTAAGAGCCCAGCAGCTCGTCTCCGCCGTCTCTGTTCGTCCTTTCTGGCCCCGTCCACAGTCCTGCTCCTGCAGCGGTCGTCGTGGCGACAGGTCTGTTAGTGCAAGTGTTGGAAGGGGGCACGACCCTGGCAAACCTCCCCCCCCGAGTGGACAGAGAGGCTCACCCAGGATATTAATGCTGCTCCATGCCAGCCGTGCTTCACAGCCGCCACGGTAAGTTTCAGAGCGTCTGCTTTGTTTTTCTTCCTTCTGCTGGTCCAACGTCGCTCCGCGCTCCTCTGCAAGCTGCTACCATCATAAAAACCTCAACTTTACAGCTGCTCTGTGTTGCTGTGGCAACCAGTTCCAGCCCATTACAGCAACTGGCTCCGCTAAACTCTGAACATCAAGATAAAAACACTTCAACACTGAAACAACCTGCCTGTCCTGGGAGATGACCATCTGGACAGTTTTAATATAACATGTTGAGTAGAAATAACTTCCTTAGTTCTTGTTGATACTCAAATGGTTGCGTTGCAGTGAAATGTCATTTATTAGATACATAAATTCCTGTTTTGACATTTATTCAGGGTTTCCCACGAAGCAGTTGACGTGTAGGAACAACACGTGTCTGGAAAACCCTGAAATAACAACTTTCTGCCAGTTTATGACGTTGGATGATGTTAGACTTGATGTTGGACATGATGCTGGAAATGTTGTTGGACATGTTGGATGTGTTGTTGGGAATGATGTTGGAGCTGTTGGATGTAGTGTTGGGAATGATGTTGGTCATGATGTTGGACAAGTTGTTGGACATGTTGGATGTGTTGTTGGGAATGATGTTGGACATGATGTTAGACACAATGTTGGACATGATGTTGGACATGTCGTATGTGTTGTTGGGAATGATGTTGGACATGTTGTTGGACATGTTGGATGTGTTGTTTGGAATGACGTTGGATGATGTTAGACTTGATGTTGGACATGATGTTGGAAATGTTGGACATGTTGGATATGTTGTTGGGAATGATGTTGGACATGATGTTAGACACAATGTTGGACATGATGTTGGACATGTTGGATGTGTTGTTGGGAATTATGTTGGACAGGTTGTTGGACATGTTGGATGTGTTGTTTGGAAATATGTTGGACATGTTGTTGGACATGTTGGATGTGTTGTTGGGAAATATGTTGGACATGTTGTTGGACATGTTGGATGTGTTGTTGGGAATTATGTTGGACATGTTGGATGTGTTGTTGGGAATGATGTTGGACATGTTGGATGTGGTGTTGGGAATGATGTTAGACATGATGTTAGACACAATGTTGGACATGTTGGATGTGTTGTTGGGAATGATGTTGGAGATGTTGGATGTGGTGTTGGGAATTATGTTGGATATGATGTTAGACTTGATGCTGGACATGATGCTGGATATGTTGTTGGACATGTTGAATGTGTTGTTGGGAATTATGTTGGACATGTTGTTGGACATGTTGGATGTGTTGTTGGGAATTATGTTGGACATGTTGTTGGACATGTTGGATGTGTTGTTGGGAATTATGTTGGACATGTTGGATGTGTTGTTGGGAAATATGTTGGACATGTTGTTGGACATGTTGGATGTGTTGTTGGGAATTATGTTGGATATGATGTTAGACTTGATGCTGGACATGATGCTGGATATGTTGTTGGACATGTTGGATGTGTTGTTGGGAATTATGTTGGACATGTTGGAAGTGTTGTTGGGAAATATGTTGGACATGTTGTTGGACATGTTGGATGTGTTGTTGGGAATTATGTTGGATATGATGTTAGACTTGATGCTGGACATGATGCTGGATATGTTGTTGGACATGTTGGATGTGTTGTTGGGAATTATGTTGGACATGTTGGATGTGTTGTTGGGAAATATGTTGGACATGTTGTTGGACATGTTGGATGTGTTGTTGGGAATTATGTTGGATATGATGTTAGACTTGATGCTGGACATGATGCTGGATATGTTGTTGGACATGTTGGATGTGTTGTTGGGAATTATGTTGGACATGTTGGAAGTGTTGTTGGGAATGACGTTGGACATGATGTTAGACATGATGTTGGACATGTTGTTGGACATGTTGGATGTGTTGTTGGGAATTATGTTGGACATGTTGTTGGACATGTTGGATGTGTTGTTGGGAAATATGTTGGACGTGATGTTAGACTTGATGTTGGACATGTTGTTGGACATGGATGTGTTGTTTGGAAATATGTTGGACATGTTGTTGGACATGTTGGATGTGTTGTTGGGAAATATGTTGGACATGTTGTTGGACATGTTGGATGTGTTGTTGGGAATTATGTTGGACATGTTGGATGTGTTGTTGGGAATGATGTTGGACATGTTGGATGTGGTGTTGGGAATGATGTTAGACATGATGTTAGACACAATGTTGGACATGTTGGATGTGTTGTTGGGAATTATGTTGGAGATGTTGGATGTGGTGTTGGGAATTATGTTGGATATGATGTTAGACTTGATGCTGGACATGATGCTGGATATGTTGTTGGACATGTTGAATGTGTTGTTGGGAATTATGTTGGACATGTTGTTGGACATGTTGGATGTGTTGTTGGGAATTATGTTGGACATGTTGTTGGACATGTTGGATGTGTTGTTGGGAATTATGTTGGACATGTTGGATGTGTTGTTGGGAAATATGTTGGACATGTTGTTGGACATGTTGGATGTGTTGTTGGGAATTATGTTGGATATGATGTTAGACTTGATGCTGGACATGATGCTGGATATGTTGTTGGACATGTTGGATGTGTTGTTGGGAATTATGTTGGACATGTTGGAAGTGTTGTTGGGAAATATGTTGGACATGTTGTTGGACATGTTGGATGTGTTGTTGGGAATTATGTTGGATATGATGTTAGACTTGATGCTGGACATGATGCTGGATATGTTGTTGGACATGTTGGATGTGTTGTTGGGAATTATGTTGGACATGTTGGATGTGTTGTTGGGAAATATGTTGGACATGTTGTTGGACATGTTGGATGTGTTGTTGGGAATTATGTTGGATATGATGTTAGACTTGATGCTGGACATGATGCTGGATATGTTGTTGGACATGTTGGATGTGTTGTTGGGAATTATGTTGGACATGTTGGAAGTGTTGTTGGGAATGACGTTGGACATGATGTTAGACATGATGTTGGACATGTTGTTGGACATGTTGGATGTGTTGTTGGGAATTATGTTGGACATGTTGTTGGACATGTTGGATGTGTTGTTGGGAAATATGTTGGACGTGATGTTAGACTTGATGTTGGACATGTTGTTGGACATGGATGTGTTGTTGGGAATTATGTTGGACATGTTGTTGGACATGTTGGATGTGTTGTTGGGAATGACGTTGGACATGATGTTAGACTTGATGTTGGACATGATGTTGGACATGTCTGTCTCAAGTTTTACAGTGGAGGAGAGATGTGTCCTAAACAGTTTCACCGCTGACTGCAGTATTTTTATTTGTACAACAGCCAATATAAGCTTGTATTGTGGCTGATTTTCGCCATTTCTCACGTTAGCATGTTGCTAAACTGTTCGTGTCACATGATTGTTTTTGAAGTGAAATGTTTTCTGTGTTGGAAGAACAGAAGTGTGTAAACAACTTGAAACGCCTTAAAAAATGATTAAAATTATTATATAAGTTGTTTCTTCCTGCAGGCGAGGACATGTCTGAGAGCTTTGACACGTTTTTCTGAAAAACAAGGAAATTATTGTATTCTGAAGACAAATGTTCTTGTTAATGAAGCAAAACAGAAGAAAAATACTTTAATAAAGGAAAATACAGGATCCATTTTACATGGAAAAGATGCTGATGAAGAAAACATGTGTTTTCTAAGAAACATCTTGTTAACTCAGAAGAGAACATTTATTGAGCTATTTGATTAGAGAACCAGCATTTTTATTCTCATCCAAGGCTGATTTATTTGTAGATCATATTTATGTAAAGGATAAAGAATTAAAAAGTAGTAAAATAATAAAAATGACAGCAGAGCTGAATGTTTGCATGTGGTGAAAACAAGCTGCTTTCTTCACTCCGGCAGTTCATTTATGATTACATTCATCTAAACCTGAAAAAAGTTGTTTTTTCTCCTCTAACACCTCACCTGCGACCGTCTGTCTCGCCTTCAGACGGACCTGTTCTGGTCCAGAACCTGCGTGTAGACGGTTCCTTCCAGCTGATGTTTCCTACAGAGACCAGATCAGACCAGGTGAAAGAGGATTCTAGCTGTAGGTTTTCAGATTTCCGCGCAGAATCAAGCATCTTTCCTGACATGAGATTGATTTTTTCGACACTTCAGGCTGAAATGATTCAGAGCAACGTGGATAAAAGCTTCTCAAGCTGTCCGTTTGTCCCAGATGTCCTCTGCTGTCTCTGCTGTCTCACTTTTTGGTTAATAATCACCTTCTGGTCTCTGCTGTGTCATCCTCCGGGTGCAGCGCTGACCTTGCAGGGCTGCCGGCAGGCGGCAAGGACTCGCCGGTCTGCATTGAGCTGGACTCCACTGAGAGAGGGAGTGGGGTTAACAGGGAGAGAGAGAGAGAGAGAGAGAGAGAGAGAGGAGGAGCTCAGTCATGTGGAGAGAGTGACAGACTTGCAGAGAGTGGAGGGGGTGTCCAGAGTCGGGGAGGCAAGGGCCGAGCTGGAGGATGGTCCCTCGCTGCCGTCCCACCTCTGTCGACTGTGATCCAGTCCGCTTGCCGTGTCTCCATGCCGGTAGGGTCCCCCCCCCCCCCCCCCCCTTCATGCTTCTTTCCCTTCTTCCATCCGTTCTTTCTGTTTCTGTGGGAGAACTTTTCCTTCGCAGAGCTTCCAGGCTGCGGATGTTTACTTGTTTACCCTGCTGCTGACTGGGGCAGGTTCCTGGCAGAGAGGACTGCAGCAGCTGCTCTGGCATCCCCCCCATCCCCATGCCCCCCCACCACCCTCCATCCATCTGCTGTAGTCTGATGTCATGACAGCTGATGTTTGCGTCCACAGCTCGCCACAAACGTCTCAACTTCGGAGACAGTCTGGAATCTTGTTGTTGTTGTCCTTCCTCTCCGTCCTCCCTGTCTTCTCTGTCCTCCCTGTCCTCTCCGTCCTCCCTGTCCTCCCTGTCCTCTCCGTCCTCCCTGTCCTCCCTGTCCTCTCCGTCCTCCCTGTCCTCTCCGTCCTCCCTGTCTTCTCTGTCCTCCCTGTCCTCTCCGTCCTCCCTGTCCTCCCTGTCCTCTCCGTCCTCCCTGTCCTCCCTGTCCTCTCCGTCCTCCCTGTCCTCTCCGTCCTCCCTGTCCTCCCTGTCCTCTCCGTCCTCCCTGTCCTCTCCGTCCTCCCTGTCCTCCCTGTCCTCTCCGTCCTCCCTGTCCTCTCCGTCCTCCCTGTCCTCTCCGTCCTCTCCGTCCTCCCTGTCCTCCCTGTCCTCTCCGTCCTCCCTGTCCTCCCTGTCCTCTCCGTCCTCCCTGTCCTCTCCGTCCTCTCCGTCCTCCCTGTCCTCTCCGTCCTCCCTGTCCTCCCTGTCCTCTCCGTCCTCCCTGTCTTCTCTGTCCTCCCTGTCCTCTCCGTCCTCCCTGTCCTCCCTGTCCTCTCCGTCCTCCCTGTCCTCCCTGTCCTCTCCGTCCTCCCTGTCCTCTCCGTCCTCCCTGTCCTCTCTTCATCCTCTCTGTCCTCCCTGTCCTTCGAGCCGGAGCTGGAACTGTTGTTTTATTGTTGTTTATTCTGCTGCATCCTGGTTCCTGTTCTGCTGAGCTCAGAGCAGCTGTGTGATGAATCACTATTGATCCTTTAAACAGATCCAGGAATAGTTCATTACATCAGACTTCTCTGTGCTGATCCAGACGGCACCCAATGGGGGGGGGGGGGGGGGGGGTCACCTCTCCTCCTCCCGTGTAAAAATACTTTAATACGATTTAGGAAAGCTCATATTAATTCATCAGTAATGAGTTTGGGTTTCTGGCCCAAGGTGCAGGATTATCTGAGAGTTGTGTGATCTTAGTGGAAATTATTCCAGTTTCAGGGCAGATTTGTTATTTTTGCCAGTTCTTGCTTTATATCCTGGGGGGGGGGGGGCAGGATTTTCAGGTTGGGTAGATTATGCAGCATTAAGCTGCCTGCTATCAGATAATGCTACAACTCTGACATCCTCCGTGGATATGAATTAAAATGTGCCGGATGTTTCAGGCTCAGCAGAACCCGCGTGGATCCAGCTTTCATAGACGTTTAGATGAGTTTATTACTGCATTTACTATAAGAACATGAGTTTCTTTTGGCCAACATTAGCTCTGAAAGCTGATGAAACCAGAAGTAGTCTGAAGCGTTTAGCCAGTTTTAATGTAGGAAATATCAGCGAGTTTTGAATAAACCACGAGCTCATCAGAAGGATTCGGGAAGTTGTGACGAGCTTCTGTCTGCTCAGAGGTGTTGGGTTTGGTCCCGGTCAGCCAGAGACAGACTCAGCTGGACAACCTCATATTGGAGTTGGATAACGTTTACGGTACATTCACATCATCCTTTATGATGATCCGTTTGCTCGGAAAGTCGCTTCGTTTGGGGAAATGTGAACGCACCAAATGAATTCTGATTCGGACCAAAGAAGCGGATTCGGTCCGCCTACAAACACAGGTCTCGCTCCATTCAAGCGGACCAAATACAAGAAGCAGACTACAAAAAAACAATTAACTTCCTGCATGAGGCGTAGCATTGCATTGTGGGTAAATACATAGAGATGGCGTTAAGGGTCCTCTGCCTCGTCTGGTGTTCATACTGCGTCCATTGTTGCAGTGGATTTCTGCAGTATACTTGCATAAGACACAATAAAAACCCAAAACAGCCATAGTTTGGTCTCCATGTTTAACTGGCAGGTGGAGGAAACAGTTTTCTTCTTCTTGTCCTCTCTTCTGCTAAATACTAGTGCAGCGCCACCTCTGGTGGGAATGGGGATATATTATTCTAATGGTTTGGCTGGTTTGACCAAAGTGCAGCGTGAACACGATCTCGGTCACCATGGATACACCCCCCTACAGCTGATCTGAGTCCAGAATCAGACCAAGTCTAGCAGACTATCCTGATGTGAATGTAGGGTTAGTTTAGTCTTTTGTGAGGACATGAAAAGCTTGACGTCTGGTTGCAGACCACGTTGTAGGTAATTTTTGGTTGTTGGAGAATTTTAAGAGCTCCATTACAGTAGATGCTGAACAAAAGAAGACCCAACATGGACCATTCCCAACTGATCCAAACCAGTTCTGAACTGGACCACAGATTCCCACTCAGTTTTCCAGTAGGTTTAACAGGATGTTCTGGTTGAGGGAGATCCAACAGAACCAGAACCAAGTATGTCTGGCAGAGTCATGTCCATAGAGACTAGCAGAACCCTCATCTCCATGGAAACTATCAGGCCCTTTATGATTTGATTCAAGTAACGGCAAAGTTTTTCAGAGCTGGAATAAAAGTTTTCATCAGCGAAGTGCAACATGGTTTCTGATTCTATCTGCTAGCTTACGGAGTTTCTGTCCCACAGTGAGGAGACAGACGTCTTTGTAACCAGCTGAGTGTCTGCTTTCATGTGACGCCTCGTTCCTTTGGAGAAATGATCAGAAGCTCTGAAGTGGACAGTCACGTTCTCATGTTTCTGCTCGGGGTTTAAACTGTGCTGATGCTGGTGGAGTCTTTCGGATATTGCTAATGCTACATGTTAGCATTGCTGCAAACATCTAGTGGATTGTAGGATCTCACATTGAACCCTGTACAGGGGTGTTCATTCATCAAGAGTTTGTATCTTTTAGGAGTTATAGAGCAGCGCCAGTGCAGGGAATCCACTGGTTACTGTGGTTCTACTGGGATCAGCTGATTTTGCTGTTTGGAAATGAGTTTACCACGGGTATCCCCAAACATCGACTCTTGTAAATATGAAGCATACACCTCTGCACAGCGAAGGTTTGTTTGGTCAGCGGCTGTAAATTATGGAAGCCAGCATCGCTTCCAGTCATGCTAGCTGCCAGGATTCCTGGCAAACAGGAAGTTAGCGTGACCGCTCAGTTGGCGTGGGATTTTCTCCACGGCTCAGCTGATTAGATACATGGCTCAGCTCAGGAATTCTTGTTTTCAGCGTGACAAAGCCACTTACTGGCTTTCTCATTGTCATTGTTTTGCTGTTCTGATGCATTACAGACCATTACCTGGTTATGAGATCAGGTTTATTTCTGCCTGTGTGTGTGGTGGACATTACTGGCTATTTATACTGGTTGCCAAAAGGCTGTAGCATGTGGCATCAAAAGTCTCCAGTTATTACTAAACGACTGTCAGCAGACATAACAGGTGTTGTGGAGATGCGGGGCAGTGTGTTTAGAGTTTTATATCCACTAAAGTTGTAGTTAGTCATGAGCTATGAGTGCAAGTCGGCATGTTGCTACAGGTTTGATCTCCAGTAAGACTTCTAACACGTCATAAAGGCTGATGGTTTTCTTCAGAATTAAATCAGGCATTTTCATTCATCCACAGGCGTGACCACACCTGTTTCCCTCAGGAGAAACGCATGCAGGCGGAGGTAACGAGGGCAGAAGACAGTCATCTGATATGTAAAGTCAAAGAAAGCAGCTTCATGGAAAAGCAGCATTATGATTCATTTCGAGACTGTGCAGATATAAATATATTTTATATCAAAGTTATTACCACCAATCATTAGACACCAAGACTGACACACATTCAGTAAGTCTTCCAAGTGATCAATCATGATGTTTTTATAAATGGATTCTTGTAATCTCAGACTTGATCTGAAAACCAACTGATTTGATCTTCAGCCTTTAAATTTCACACCAACAAAAAGGCCAGAGAAAATGTTTCTCTGGGTTTTTCTCTTTGTTTTGGACAAGAATAGACAAAATAAATGTTTTTAGCAAAATGTTGAGATGTTAAAAAGAACTTGAAATACTCAACTCAACTTTATTTATAAATCCCTTTAAAACAGCCAGAGTTGGAACAAAGTCCTGTACACAATCAGCCAAAACAAGAAGAGAATAAAACTGTTAAAAGAGAGATAAATAACACAATAATATAACAGCAGTGAAATGTAAAACAGTAGTGTTATAACAAACACTTAGTTTGACATTTTTTCATTCCCAAACCTGTTGGTAGAGATGCTAAGGCAGGTTTTTTTTCACAAATTTTAGAGAAATTTATGAAAGTCACTGCAGATTTACCTCCGCCAGACCAGGACCTTAAAGGGTTAACAAGGGTTGTCTTATAGTTATTACTTAATTCGGTGCATAAAAAGATAATCATGAGCAAATTATTTTTCAACTGGAGTCATTCATTCATTCATTTTCTGAACTGCTTAATCCAATGGAGGGTCGCGGGGAAGCTGGAGCCTATCCCAGCTGGCTTTGGGCGACAGGCAGGGTACACCCTGGACAGCTCGCCAGTCCATCGCAGGGACACACAGAGACGAACAACCACTCACACTCACTCCTAGGGGCAATTAGAGTAACCAATTAACCCAACATACATGTCTTTGGATGGTGGGAGGAAGCTGGAGTACCTGGAGAGAACCCACGCATACACTGGGAGAACATGCAAACTCCACACAGAAAGGCCACTGACCAAACCCCTCCCCAGCCAAGGATCGAACCAGCGACCTTCTTGCTGTGAGGCCACAAAACAGTTCATGCATGTTCATGTTTATAGTGGAAACATTTTTCCATGCAGTCTGTTTATTTAACCTGTACTGGTCTTTCAGCGTTGTTGCATGGAAAATAATGTGTACCAGTTCATGAACACAGCAGGCTATTATGATTAAAAGAAAAAGGTGACGTGAATAAAGGGGGGCAGGGGGGAGGCCCCAGTAAAGCTCCATGTCTAGCAACACCCCTGCATGGAACAAGACCCAAGATTAACCTCAGATCACAGTTTTGTTTTAAATGGTTGAAGTCACTTTAAAATAATTCCATGAAGAAGAATTTATTTATAGACAATATGCCACCTGATGCACACAGATGCGTTGTATGTTAACGTGTAACACGGTACACAGGTATGAATAAACCGTGTTTATGAGACTGATTGGCATCTTCTACTGAGATGGATTTAAATAAACACACATGTGTTTTGTTCACACACCCTGAATGAAGCTTTCATGAAGCCGAAGTCCTGCCAAGGAAAATGGAGACTGAAGGAGAGACTTTCAGGTGGAAAATCTCACTCGCTCTTTTTCAGGGTGAAGGTTTTTATTCAGTTCCAATTAAAGGAACAAGCTCTGTGAAAGCTGCTCTTTCAGTATCTTTGTGCGTGAGTTGAAGTGCCCTGCTGGCAAATGGAGGATTAAGGTCCTGACCACCGAATGCAACATCCTCACCTCAACTTCAGCCTCTTTTCACACATTTGCTCTTATTTCACAAACGTTGGTTCAGATTTGCAGAAGCGCTAAAAAACTAAAAAATACAGCTATAGAAGGCCATCCTGCCTCTTGTGAATTAAAAATATGAACAAAGTATCTCATAGTTATCTGATAAAAAGTCCAAATTCATTTTACATCATACTTTAAAATTCAAAATGACTTTTTATCCTATAATTATGAGACACCTTGTCATATTTTTCATTTACAGAAGGTGGGAGTGGGCTTCCACAGCATCCATACCTCAGTATGTTTCTCTAGAAGCATCTATGGGCTTCCATTACCGTATGTAACATATGAGAGACGTGGAGCATTAAAAAATAACGCTGGAATTGCTTTTTTCTTTTTTCTGTGATGAAGTATTTGTGTCCAGATGGCGAGTGATGATTGTGACTCGGCCGCTAAAGCTTCCAGATGTCTGCAGAAGTAAAAGCTTTCCAGTGTGCAGACGTTCAGCTCGTAGGAACGTGATGAGAGACAACACGATGCTGAACCTTCTGCTGGCTGAAAGAAAGCTGATCACGGCTGATTTTACTCAGATCAGATGTTTATTTCATTCAGACACAAGCTGCGCTCAGATGGAGAAATAATCATTTATGCTGGAGATGAAGTGGTTTCTAGCATCTTGATCACCGCAGATTGTAAATAAACAGTTTGAGGAGGATTCAGCTTTAGTCTGATGTTCACTCACCATATACTTACTGGTACAGCTGCTAACCAGCCAATCACAGAGCAGAAATGCAACAGCAAGTCAATAAGCACTGGTTCCAACCAACATGATGCAGAACATCATCTCTGAACACACAACACGTCCAGCCTGGAAGCAGATGGTCTCCAGCAGCAGAAGACCACAGCGGGTTCCCTCCTGTCAGTAAGAACAGGAAACTGAGGCTACAATTCCCACAGACTCACCAGAACTGGACACTAGAAGATGGAGAAACGTTGCTGGTCTGATGAGTCTCCAGTTCAGCTCCACATTCACATGGTAGGATCAGAATCTGCTGGAAACATCATGACAACATGGATCCATCCTGCCGTCAGGATCAACGGGATCTCCCTCCTGGACCATGTCCTTCCCTTTCTGAGCACAGTGTAGCATCTTCTGATGGAAACTTCCAGCAGGATGATGCACCATGTCACAAAGCTCACATCATCTCCACCATGACGATGAGTTCACTGTCCTCCAACGGCTCCACAGTCACCAGATCTACATCCAGCAGAGCAGCTTTGGGACGTGGTGGAACGGGAGATTCTCATGGTGATGAGGTGGAACGGGAGATTCTCATCGTGATGAGGTGGAACGGGAGATTCTCATGGTGATGAGGTGGAACGGGAGATTCTCATCATGATGAGGTGGAACGGGAGATTCTCATCGTGATGAGATGGAACGGGAGATTCTCATCGTGATGAGATGGAACGGGAGATTCTCATGGTGATGAGGTGGAACGGGAGATTCTCATCGTGATGAGATGGAACGGGAGATTCTCATCATGATGAGGTGGAACGGGAGATTCTCATGGTGATGAGGTGGAACGGGAGATTCTCATGGTGATGAGGTGGAACGGGAGATTCTCATGGTGATGAGGTGGAACGGGAGATTCTCATGGTGATGAGGTGGAACGGGAGATTCTCATCGTGATGAGGTGGAACGGGAGATTCTCATCATGATGAGGTGGAACGGGAGATTCTCATGGTGATGTAGTGGAACGGGAGATTCTCATCATGATGAGGTGGAACGGGAGATTCTCATGGTGATGAGGTGGAACGGGAGATTCTCATCGTGATGAGGTGGAACGGGAGATTCTCATGGTGATGAGGTGGAACGGGAGATTCTCATCATGATGAGGTGGAACGGGAGATTCTCATCGTGATGAGATGGAACGGGAGATTCTCATCGTGATGAGATGGAACGGGAGATTCTCATGGTGATGAGGTGGAACGGGAGATTCTCATCGTGATGAGATGGAACGGGAGATTCTCATCATGATGAGGTGGAACGGGAGATTCTCATGGTGATGAGGTGGAACGGGAGATTCTCATGGTGATGAGGTGGAACGGGAGATTCTCATGGTGATGAGGTGGAACGGGAGATTCTCATGGTGATGAGGTGGAACGGGAGATTCTCATCGTGATGAGGTGGAACGGGAGATTCTCATCATGATGAGGTGGAACGGGAGATTCTCATGGTGATGTAGTGGAACGGGAGATTCTCATCATGATGAGGTGGAACGGGAGATTCTCATGGTGATGAGGTGGAACGGGAGATTCTCATGGTGATGAGGTGGAACGGGAGATTCTCATCGTGATGAGGTGGAACGGGAGATTCTCATCGTGATGAGGTGGAAGGGGAGATTCTCATGGTGATGAGGTGGAACGGGAGATTCTCATCGTGATGAGGTGGAACGGGAGATTCTCATGGTGATGAGGTGGAACGGGAGATTCTCATCGTGATGAGGTGGAACGGGAGATTCTCATCGTGATGAGGTGGAACGGGAGATTCTCATCGTGATGAGGTGGAACGGGAGATTCTCATCGTGATGAGGTGGAAGGGGAGATTCTCATGGTGATGAGGTGGAACGGGAGATTCTCATCGTGATGAGGTGGAACGGGAGATTCTCATGGTGATGAGGTGGAACGGGAGATTCGCATCGTGATGAGGTGGAACGGGAGATTCTCATGGTGATGAGGTGGAACGGGAGATTCTCATGGTGATGAGGTGGAACGGGAGATTCTCATGGTGATGAGGTGGAACGGGAGATTCTCATCATGATGAGGTGGAACGGGAGATTCTCATCATGATGAGGTGGAACGGGAGATTCTCATGGTGATGAGGTGGAACGGGAGATTCTCATCGTGATGAGGTGGAACGGGAGATTCTCATGGTGATGAGATGGAACGGGAGATTCTCATCGTGATGAGGTGGAACGGGAGATTCTCATGGTGATGTAGTGGAACGGGAGATTCTCATCGTGATGAGGTGGAACGGAGATTCTCATCGTGATGAGATGGAACGGGAGATTCTCATCATGATGAGGTGGAACGGGAGATTCTCATCATGATGAGGTGAAACGGGAGATTCTCATCGTGATGAGGTGGAACGGGAGATTCTCATCGTGATGAGATGGAACGGGAGATTCTCATCGTGATGAGGTGGAAGGGGAGATTCTCATGGTGATGAGGTGGAACGGGAAATTCTCATGGTGATGAGGTGGAACGGGAGATTCTCATGGTGATGAGGTGGAACGGGAGATTCTCATCGTGATGAGGTGGAACGGGAGATTCTCATCATGATGAGGCGGAACGGGAGATTCTCATGGTGATGAGGTGGAACGGGAGATTCTCATCGTGATGAGGTGGAACGGGAGATTCTCATCGTGATGAGGTGGAACGGGAGATTCTCATCGTGATGAGGTGGAAGGGGAGATTCTCATGGTGATGAGGTGGAACGGGAGATTCTCATCGTGATGAGGTGGAACGGGAGATTCTCATGGTGATGAGGTGGAACGGGAGATTCTCATCGTGATGAGGTGGAACGGGAGATTCTCATGGTGATGAGGTGGAACGGGAGATTCTCATCGTGATGAGGTGGAACGGGAGATTCTCATCGTGATGAGGTGGAAGGGGAGATTCTCATGGTGATGAGGTGGAACGGGAGATTCTCATCGTGATGAGGTGGAACGGGAGATTCTCATGGTGATGAGGTGGAACGGGAGATTCGCATCGTGATGAGGTGGAACGGGAGATTCTCATGGTGATGAGGTGGAACGGGAGATTCTCATGGTGATGAGGTGGAACGGGAGATTCTCATGGTGATGAGGTGGAACGGGAGATTCTCATCATGATGAGGTGGAACGGGAGATTCTCATCATGATGAGGTGGAACGGGAGATTCTCATGGTGATGAGGTGGAACGGGAGATTCTCATCGTGATGAGGTGGAACGGGAGATTCTCATCATGATGAGGTGGAACGGGAGATTCTCATGGTGATGAGATGGAACGGGAGATTCTCATCGTGATGAGGTGGAACGGGAGATTCTCATGGTGATGTAGTGGAACGGGAGATTCTCATCGTGATGAGGTGGAACGGAGATTCTCATCGTGATGAGATGGAACGGGAGATTCTCATCATGATGAGGTGGAACGGGAGATTCTCATCATGATGAGGTGAAACGGGAGATTCTCATCGTGATGAGGTGGAACGGGAGATTCTCATCGTGATGAGATGGAACGGGAGATTCTCATCATGATGAGGTGGAACGGGAGATTCTCATGGTGATGAGGTGGAACGGGAGATTCTCATGGTGATGAGGTGGAACGGGAGATTCTCATGGTGATGAGGTGGAACGGGAGATTCTCATGGTGATGAGGTGGAACGGGAGATTCTCATCGTGATGAGGTGGAACGGGAGATTCTCATCATGATGAGGTGGAACGGGAGATTCTCATGGTGATGTAGTGGAACGGGAGATTCTCATCATGATGAGGTGGAACGGGAGATTCTCATGGTGATGAGGTGGAACGGGAGATTCTCATCGTGATGAGATGGAACGGGAGATTCTCATCGTGATGAGATGGAACGGGAGATTCTCATGGTGATGAGGTGGAACGGGAGATTCTCATCGTGATGAGGTGGAACGGGAGATTCTCATGGTGATGAGGTGGAACGGGAGATTCTCATGGTGATGAGGTGGAACGGGAGATTCTCATGGTGATGAGGTGGAACGGGAGATTCTCATGGTGATGAGGTGGAACGGGAGATTCTCATCGTGATGAGGTGGAACGGGAGATTCTCATCATGATGAGGTGGAACGGGAGATTCTCATGGTGATGTAGTGGAACGGGAGATTCTCATCATGATGAGGTGGAACGGGAGATTCTCATGGTGATGAGGTGGAACGGGAGATTCTCATGGTGATGAGGTGGAACGGGAGATTCTCATCGTGATGAGGTGGAACGGGAGATTCTCATCGTGATGAGGTGGAAGGGGAGATTCTCATGGTGATGAGGTGGAACGGGAGATTCTCATCGTGATGAGGTGGAACGGGAGATTCTCATGGTGATGAGGTGGAACGGGAGATTCTCATCGTGATGAGGTGGAACGGGAGATTCTCATCGTGATGAGGTGGAACGGGAGATTCTCATCGTGATGAGGTGGAACGGGAGATTCTCATCGTGATGAGGTGGAAGGGGAGATTCTCATGGTGATGAGGTGGAACGGGAGATTCTCATCGTGATGAGGTGGAACGGGAGATTCTCATGGTGATGAGGTGGAACGGGAGATTCGCATCGTGATGAGGTGGAACGGGAGATTCTCATGGTGATGAGGTGGAACGGGAGATTCTCATGGTGATGAGGTGGAACGGGAGATTCTCATGGTGATGAGGTGGAACGGGAGATTCTCATCATGATGAGGTGGAACGGGAGATTCTCATCATGATGAGGTGGAACGGGAGATTCTCATGGTGATGAGGTGGAACGGGAGATTCTCATCGTGATGAGGTGGAACGGGAGATTCTCATGGTGATGAGATGGAACGGGAGATTCTCATCGTGATGAGGTGGAACGGGAGATTCTCATGGTGATGTAGTGGAACGGGAGATTCTCATCGTGATGAGGTGGAACGGAGATTCTCATCGTGATGAGGTGGAACGGGAGATTCTCATGGTGATGAGATGGAACGGGAGATTCTCATCGTGATGAGGTGGAACGGGAGATTCTCATGGTGATGTAGTGGAACGGGAGATTCTCATCATGATGAGGTGGAACGGGAGATTCTCATCATGATGAGGTGAAACGGGAGATTCTCATCGTGATGAGGTGGAACGGGAGATTCTCATCGTGATGAGATGGAACGGGAGATTCTCATCGTGATGAGGTGGAAGGGGAGATTCTCATGGTGATGAGGTGGAACGGGAAATTCTCATGGTGATGAGGTGGAACGGGAGATTCTCATGGTGATGAGGTGGAACGGGAGATTCTCATCGTGATGAGGTGGAACGGGAGATTCTCATCATGATGAGGTGGAACGGGAGATTCTCATGGTGATGAGGTGGAACGGGAGATTCTCATCGTGATGAGGTGGAACGGGAGATTCTCATCGTGATGAGGTGGAACGGGAGATTCTCATCGTGATGAGGTGGAAGGGGAGATTCTCATGGTGATGAGGTGGAACGGGAGATTCTCATCGTGATGAGGTGGAACGGGAGATTCTCATGGTGATGAGGTGGAACGGGAGATTCTCATCGTGATGAGGTGGAACGGGAGATTCTCATGGTGATGAGGTGGAACGGGAGATTCTCATCGTGATGAGGTGGAACGGGAGATTCTCATCGTGATGAGGTGGAAGGGGAGATTCTCATGGTGATGAGGTGGAACGGGAGATTCTCATCGTGATGAGGTGGAACGGGAGATTCTCATGGTGATGAGGTGGAACGGGAGATTCTCATCGTGATGAGGTGGAACGGGAGATTCTCATGGTGATGAGGTGGAACGGGAGATTCTCATGGTGATGAGGTGGAACGGGAGATTCTCATGGTGATGAGGTGGAACGGGAGATTCTCATCGTGATGAGGTGGAACGGGAGATTCTCATGGTGATGAGGTGGAACGGGAGATTCTCATCGTGATGAGGTGGAACGGGAGATTCTCATCGTGATGAGGTGGAACGGGAGATTCTCATCATGATGAGGTGGAACGGGAGATTCTCATGGTGATGAGATGGAACGGGAGATTCTCATCGTGATGAGGTGGAACGGGAGATTCTCATGGTGATGTAGTGGAACGGGAGATTCTCATCGTGATGAGGTGGAACGGAGATTCTCATCGTGATGAGATGGAACGGGAGATTCTCATCATGATGAGGTGGAACGGGAGATTCTCATCATGATGAGGTGAAACGGGAGATTCTCATCGTGATGAGGTGGAACGGGAGATTCTCATCGTGATGAGATGGAACGGGAGATTCTCATCATGATGAGGTGAAACGGGAGATTCTCATCGTGATGAGATGGAACGGGAGATTCTCATCATGATGAGGTGAAACGGGAGATTCTCATCGTGATGAGGTGGAACGGAGATTCTCATCGTGATGAGATGGAACGGGAGATTCTCATCATGATGAGGTGGAACGGGAGATTCTCATCATGATGAGGTGGAACGGGAGATTCTCATCGTGATGAGGTGGAACGGGAGATTCTCATCGTGATGAGATGGAACGGGAGATTCTCATCGTGATGAGGTGAAACGGGAGATTCTCATCGTGATGAGGTGGAACGGGAGATTCTCATGGTGATGAGGTGGAACGGGAGATTCTCATGGTGATGAGGTGGAACGGGAGATTCTCATCATGATGAGGTGGAACGGGAGATTCTCATGGTGATGAGGTGGAACGGGAGATTCTCATGGTGATGAGGTGGAACGGGAGATTCTCATCGTGATGAGGTGGAACGTCAGATTCTCATCGTGATGAGGTGGAACGGGAGATTCTCATGGTGATGCAGCAAGTGTTTGATGCTTCATGTAAATATGGAAAAAAATCTCAGAGGGATGTTTCCATCTTGTTCAGTCTGTCCCATCAGGGTTTTAGGTAGTTTTGCACATGAGTAAATCAATTTACTGACACGTAATTTTAGTGGAAAATAATTCATATCTGTGATCTCTTGAAAATTTACTGCTGCAGAATCATTTCTCATTGGTTGGTGGTGAATTCAGCAGTTCCTGCTGAAGCGTGGTGAAAATTTAATGTGCATGGGGGGTGGACGTCCTGTTGTTTGGAGTGTGGAGGTAACGTAGGGGAAGGAAGGGAGACGCAGCGGGGTGGAGTGGTCCTACCTGGTAATTACCTTCCAATCAGCAGGCTTGTCAGATCATTCAGCTGCATGGAGGATATTTGGAAGTCTCCTCTGCAGACATGATGGGCTGGAGGACTTGTTGGTGTTGGAGTCGGGCGGAAGCTTTCCCTGATTTCTCTAGAAAATGGGATTTCTGTTAAATTATTTTGGGATGGATACTATCATCACTCGGAAAGTTGCTAAGGCAGAGCGGATTGAAAATGACTGTTGGAGCACTCAATAATGTGCCTTCCTCTTTTTCTGAGCTTTACGAAGTATAGATTCTTCTCGTTCTTTATGGACAGAAATTTGTGACTTTATTATCCAATCAAATAAGTTAGATTTGAAACCAAAAATTATTTTTGAGAGCAAAAAATAAACTGAGGATCAAAATTTTCTTTGTAGAGACAAAAACAAATTAGGTTACAGTTAAAAAATATTTATTTGAGAAAGTATACTCCTCCTGTGGTGATTCCTGTTCCCTGGTGGGCGTGGTCAGCTGGGAACTGGAGGCGCAGCTGATCCACATCTCAGCAATCAACGAACCACCTATTTAAGACCAGCTCTGCCTGCTATCCAGCGCCAGATTGTTGATTGCCCTGCGGTAAAACAGCTCTCGGCCTCAGCTTACGTTGCTTGTGCTTGTGCTTGTGCTTGTGCTTGTGCTTGTGCTTGTGCTTGTGCTTGTGCTTGTGCTTGTGCTTGTGCTTGTGCTTGTGCTTGTGCTTGTGCTTGTGCTTGTGCTTGTGCTTGTGCTTGTGCTTGTGCTTGTGCTTGTGCTTGTGCTTGTGCTTGACCTTGATTTGTAACCTGTCCTGTCTTCCCCCTGCCAGAGAAAGCCTGCCTGCCTGCTCGTTCGCTTGCTCCCCTGCCTGCCTCCTGATGCTCGCCAGTCTGCCAGTCTCTGAAAGTTCCGCTGGAAGAATTCACAGGAATCTGTGGGAAATCAATAAACCTCTCTCTGTACTCAGAAAGTGTCCGCTCTTTGGATCCTACTAGCCCCTCACCCACAACACCTCCAGCTTCAATCAAAACTAAAGTTTTCAATCAAAACTGTTTGTAAGTCAAAAACTACAACCATTATGCATAAAAATAAGTCCTTTTCTCTTTACGGTTAAAAACATTTTGTTAAAAGTTCTAAAGTTTTGGTTGCGAATTTAACTGCATTTGATGGGCAGGGCCTGCACTGGTAAATGAGAGCAGAGTTTCTATGGGTTGGTTTCATCTAAATAGCGATATTCAATGGTCCGCATACACTTCAATGCAAAAATCTCTCAACAGCACACCCTGGAAAACAATATCCCCAAATGAATCGGGTCACAAACGTCTTCTTTGACGTAGAATACCGAAATTTGGCACACGTGTAACACCCCAAGATGAGTAAAATAATCAAACACCTGTTGCCATGGCAACGGGGTCTCCGCCATCCTGGAGTTCATGTCCATTCTGCACTTTATGAGCATTGTATTTGAACTAACTAGTTTGGGATTCATGCAACTGACTCCAAATTCAGCAGGAAGCTTTGTGACAAGTTGGGGGGGCGGTGGCATGAGCCGCTTGCTGCTTTGTATTGTATTGTAGCCTCATGTTCAGCCTTTTCTTCCTTAAAAATTATACAATTTCCTTATCGTGAGATCTATATTTTTTCTGCTGATAATACAAGTCGTATGTCAGTAGAATGGAAAGTTTCTGATTATCTCAGACATAAAGCTTCTGTTTTTAACCAGACAGAGGTTTTATTTCAGTTCCTTTAGGTCATTTGTCTCGCTGCTACATGGAGGAGTTTACTTAATCTGTGCAGTCAGGTGACAAATCATGCTCAGATGAATGAAGCCGACATGTTTGGGCCGAATCTGGGCCCAAACTGGAACATATGGCTCAGTTTCAGCCGTGGCAAAGGCTGTGTGGCAAACGTGTTGTGCTGATGTCAGTTTTTGGCCTGGAGGTGGATTTTCTGGACCAGAAGAGGTCCTAATGCAGGAATCCTTCCTTATGCCGGTCAGCTTGTTGGGTGCATGTGGTGGTCATGTGACAAAGCTTTGGCAGCTACACTAAAAACTAAACAAACATGCACATCTGGGCCACATTTAGGTAAAATGCTTTTCTGTGTGGGGAAGCATTTCGCAGCAGTTTTACACATCACACCTGTCACAGCCTCATCCAGCAGGGTTGTTAACTGTTGTTTTGTAATAAAGCTCATGCTGAACTACACCACCATGACGCCATCCTGGTTATCTCCTCAAACAGAGGTTGACGGGAGACGTTTCTTCAAACGTACCAGCTGACACAAGGTCTGGAAAGTAGAGCAGGACCACATCTGAGGAGGAAATGTTGAAAATAGGATATCTAGGTGATAGAAGAGTAAAAAAAATGTCTTTAAAACCAACTTAAAGTACTAATGATGTATTAAAGCAGGCAGTTTGCATCTTTAGTGGCCGCTGTTTGACCTCCACCTGGCCAAATCCAAAACCAGATCAGCAAAACCTGCTTCTATCCATGTGATTAGATGACATTGATGCTGCTGCCTCTGTTGCAGTAGATGTTTGTATGCAGGAGTTGTACTTTGGACCTGCTAATAAAGACTAATATTGACTGATTTGGCAGCTGGGGCTGACAATTAGACTAATTACAAATGCTACAGGAACCTCCGGGGCAGAGGGTGTTTGGCAAGATAAATTGGAAAAGCAAATGTTGAACAGACGTTGCTGAGGATGATTAAAGGGGCAGTTTCTGAGCCTGCGTCAGCAGATGTATTGTTCAGAGTGACTTTACCAGACGGTAAAGAACTCTGCTGGCTGTGGTCTTTGCTTTCAGACGAGGAAACAAATGGAGTCATGTGACTGGACTGCAGCATTAGCTTTATGTGCATTGTGTAATACTTTAAAAGGCTTGTTGCTGCTGATGCTTTTAAGCAGAAGCTCCAGTTTGTAATGAGATAGTATAAAGAATATTTATTTGCTTTACGACTCAGAACGAGCCACAACCTCACCTTTATCATTTGTCATAACCTCATGCTAGCATCAGCACAAAGCATTTACAGAAAAGATTAGCATTTAGATAAAGTTATGCTTCTGGCTTAAGCCAACATTTAGAATATTTGACTCTTCGTGTGCTGTTTGGTTCTTATTAGCTCGTTGCTAACCTTCTTAGCAGTTTAGCATTGGTAAAGTTTTGGACGTTTAACTGAAGCTAGCCGCCAGCTGTTAGTGGAAGTCATACAGAAAGTTCCCCTGAAACCTCCCTAAATCATTTTCTCTTAAAAGGAAAACTATGTTAGCACACTTGCTCACAGGTCTGTAGCTTACCTGTAGCTCACCTGTAGCTAACCTGTAGCTAACATGTAGCTTATTTGTAGCTAACGTGTCTAACCTGTAGCTTACCTGCAACTAACATGTAGCTTATCTGTAACTAACCTGTAGCCTACCTGTAGCTTACCTGTAGCTAACATGTAGCTAACCTGTTACTAACTTGAAGTAAATCTGTAGCTAACATGTAGCTAACCTGTAACTAACATGTAGCTAATATGTAGCTAACCTGTAGCTTACCTGTAGCTAACATGTAGCTAAACTGTAGCTAACATGTAACTAATATGTAGCTAACCTGTAGCTTATCTGTAGCTTACCTGTAGCTAACCTGCGATCACTCCTTCCATCTTCCTGCAAAGATGCTTTTTCACTTTGGTAAAGTGTTAAGTCTTCAGATGCAAGATGTCAGTGTTGTCAGCGACCTGGTCGATGAGGTTAGAAGCCGCCACAGCTGAGGTCGTGACTCCTGTGCGGTCACAGAGGCTAAGCTAGCTGCTGCTAAATGGTCAGAAAATCCCTCCAAACGGCTGCGCTCCTCATGAAACACGTGTTAACAGGATGCATGAAGGTGTTGAGGGGTTGTTAGTGGAAGTGGCAGAAGGCTGTCAAGCAGTGAAACATGTTGAGGCTTGTAGTGAAACGAGCTTCTGGTGAATGAGAGTAACTGCTAGTTCCCAGCTGACTGCTGCTGGAGGTTTTCCTTCTTGGTTCTGGTTCTGATGGAGGTCTTCCTTCCTCATGGTCCCAATAGAGGTTTTCCCTGCTAGTTGTGGTTCTGATGGAGGTTTTCCTTCCTGGTCCTGGTCCTGATGGAGGTTTTCCTTCCTGGTCCTGGTCCTGATGGAGGTTTTCCTTCCTGGTCCTGGTCCTGATGGAGGTTTTCCTTCCTGGTCCTGGTCCTGATGGAGGTTTTCCTTCCTGGTTCTGGTCCTGATAGAAGATTTCCCCTGCTAGTTTTGGTTCTGATGGAAGTTTTCTTGCTTTTTTTAAAATTATTTTTATTGTTACACAACTGTATTTGGAGTTTAACTGGATCATGACTGGATTCCGATGTGTGTTTTATATTTACATATTTATTGTATAGCATGGATCACAAACAATATTTGGCCCACATTGAGCCTTATCACTGCTTATCACTTATCACATCCATCACTGACTCAGAGTGAATCTGACTGCCTGAACACCACCACATGTCCACGAGACATCACATGACATCACACGTCTACATTCCTATGGTTCTTTCGACCACGTATGTGCACACTTGCTGCTCTGTGCAACAGCACATGCCATGACCCAAATTAGGCCCAGTTCTTGACCTTTGAACCACTTCTGCAGGACACTTGACAACAAGAACCGAAAGTAGCTCAAACAGACGAATGTATCTGCCATCCAGGTTTTAACCATTACTGTTTAAAAACAGCATTTTCTCTTGTTTTCTCTGACTTATATGTTACTTTATTCATTCTGTGCTACATTTTGTAAATACTTTCTGCTATTTAACGTCAACCTGATGGAAGTGTCCCATAGTAAACCTTATCCCTGATAACACTGTTATTAATAATTTATTCATCATGAAAAAGATCTCTAACTCTAATAAGTTACTATGAAACCACCTGGACATGATGATGAAGACACTTCCTGTCAGACTTTCCACCAATCAGAGAGCTTAAACTGACGGTAACGTCCAATCAGGAGCAGCCAAAGATCAACAAGTGATGAGAAAAGCAGGAAAATAATGATCCTCTATGGCTGGAATAAAGCCAGGAAGACGTTTGGGATGCAGTTGAGGTGGAGGTGCTGCAGTGAGGATGGGAGGCACTTGCAGAAATACCTGTAAAGCAGGTAAATATGTAAATATTCTGTGTTGTGTGTTTGTTTCCGGTGTGAGAGAATGATGTGCTGACTGGGATTAAAGCTTCTGATTCTACAGGATGGTTTTGTTTTTTTTTAAAAAGTAATCTTAGAGCTTGAAGGGTGGAGGACCACTTCATTAGTTGGGGCTCGTTTCAGGGTGATGTATGAGAACGTGGAACTTCTGTGTCATGTTCTGCTTTAGGACTGATTATGTAACAGCATGTTTTTTTTCCACTAAATAAACCAGAGAGTTCTGTGGCGTCAGATGGGCGACAGCTGAGCCGAAGTGACAACTGGAAGGAGTATTTATAGAAGAAAATGCAGCGTAACAGTTTGCGACGGTGGAAGTGAAAGATGATCTGATATCAGACGGGTCATCACGCCAGGCTGCCACTCCCTTTCCTGACAGGCAGCCGCACAACCTTGCTTCTATTTCAGCCCTCGCAGTTCTCCTTCAGAGAGGTGAAACCTCCAGCAGGAAGGCTGGCGATGGAGCAGGAGAGTGAAAGGCAGCCTTTATTGTAGACGCCAACGTCAACAGTGAGCAAACAGCTCCAGTTTGTGTTGTCTAGCGCAGAAAGAGGGCGGGCCTGCCTGGAGCCCGGCTCCACCGGGGTGGTGCCTTCAACAGAACTAGACCCAGGCTTCTCTGAAAGTCCCTCAGACTGGCACAGAGGACTCCAGCTGGCACCTTGGATGCCCCTCAGGAATTATGCATGAGCCGCTTTAGTCAGGTTGTTTTTGCGTTGAGGCAGGTCTGGGGTCACCTGAGTTTCTGCACAGCGCAGGTAAGCTTCTGATCCTCCTGCAGCTCGGTTCCAGCAGCATGCCGGGGAGACCACACACTCTGCTCACACAACGTCAAACATGTTCAGAACTTTGCAGAAATGTGTATATATACGTATATGGGCTAGATCGGACCCTCTGGTGGGCTGGTTTCAGCACCGGGTCGTATATTTGAAACGCTGGTTTAGAGAAAGTCAAATGAAGTTGATTTTAGCTGATTTTAGATTCATTCTGACACGATGCAACGATCTGACTCATGTCTGCTTCCTCCACATGTTTACAGCTGGACTGATTTGGGATTTTTCCTGTAAATTCTTGCAGATTTCCATCTTTTCCTTCTTGTTTGTGACATGTTTGAGGCTCTCCTGTCGCCTCTGAAGCAGACGGGTTTCATCCTTCTCTTCTCTTGTTTATAACAGATATCTGCCTCCTTCCTTGTCAGTGCTGTGCCTCACAGCAGATGATGTACAGCTGCTCCCCCCTGAGCTCCTCAACCTTCCCTCATCTGGATAAAATGTCCTTGAAAGCAGCAGGCGCAGCCGTAGTTTGTCACGCTGCATAATTTTGCCCCGATGGTCGGCGGCGGGATGCCCATCGGTCACTGTAGCAGTAGATCTGACCGCTTGGCGGTGGCGATGACGGGGAGGGGACTTTAAAGAAGGAGGGGGGATGTGGGTGGCCCTTCTGGGGTGTTCTGATGCAGATCCAGCCTTGCTTGGTTCTCCCTTCCCTCCCGGTTCGCCTCCGGTCAGGTCACTCTCTTGTTACTGGTGATGTAAGAGTGGAGGTCACATTAAGGCCATTAAGAGCCCCGTTCTGGATTTGTGATGAACTTAACAACAACCAGCTCTTACAAACTAAACCGCAGTGTCAAGGTTGGTTTCATCATCTGGGTTTCCTCCCAGCCTGGAGGATTGAAGCATGCAGGAGAGGAGCGGCAGACAGAAGCAGTTTACCAGGGATGTGAGGATCATGCAGGCTGGGAATAATCCAGCAGCATTCACCTTAAAACTTCCACTCTCCACCTGGAGTTTAATCCCATTTCAAAGAAGCAGTTTGATGAAATGGAAAATGCCTCATGCAGCCCAAACATCTGCTGTTTCTGCAGCGGGTTAGTTAGATCCTGGTCCTGCTAGTTAAAGTCAGTCCATCTGATGCTGGAAGGGAAGCTGTTAGCAACACAGAGACACTTCTACTTTCCTCTCTGTGAGGAAGAGCAGTAAAACACTGAAACCCCACAAAACGCATAGTTGTGCTGCTATAAAGGCAGGTGCTGAAACGTAACACCCTGCAGCTGCTGGGTGGAAAGCCGAGCTAACGGCTGCGGCGGTCAGCTGTTTCCCCCGGAGATAAGCGCTTGCTTGGCGTTTACACATGAACTCAGATGATCCAGAATGATAACACAGAGGGTCAGGCTCTGTCATCCATGCTCCTCACGGAGAAAATCATCTCTTCTGTTCCCTGATTTGCTTTTTGTGTTTTCTGCACACATCATCGCCGTAGCAACAGCATCTTTCCTGCATTCGCTGCAAGCAGAAGCTGTTTGGATCTGCCACGAGTCCTCAGGAAGCTCATCTGATGCATCCCAGGGTGTCTGTGGAGGACAGAGGAGGAGGAGGAGGAGGAGGAGGAGGAGGAGGAGGAGGAGGAGGAGAAGAGCTTCTGCATGCCGCTCAGACCTGAACATACCAGGAGTTTGGTGATGAAGGAGGCGCAAAGTGAAACTAAACGGCATGTGAGCGTTTTGAGTCTGGGCCAGAGCTCGACCATGTTTATTCTCACTCAGATTAATTCTGACCGGATTACTGGGAGGATAAATCTGGTCATTAGGACTTCAGACTTATTTTAGTCTTTTTGGATGGAGCAGGAGGTGAAATTAATAACCTCGTAAAGGGAGTCTTTTCATTTAATTTCCATCCATTTCAGCCCATTTTTCCATCATCTGGTCAACATTGTGTCTGTTTTCATGCACATGGTACTTTTTTTAATTATAAAGCCTCTCTGTTGACAAACTTTGGAATTAAGTGTGAAGTTGTTAATATTCAGCAGGATACTGGAAACATGAACAGCTTTCTGGATAAAATGTCCACCTGCAAAGAACGGCTGAAAAAGTCTGATGAATTTTATTCAGATTTGTTTTTCTGCATAAATCTTTAGTCATTTAAGCTGAAAACTATGAAACATTCAGAAATTTTAAGGATTTTAAATGTTATTGTTGTTTTTACTATGAAAAAACATAAAAACTGAGTTTCCAGACACGTCTGAGACTAATAAGATTAATCACCACCAATATTTATTATATGGAAAATGACTCTTTTCCTGTGTTTTTTTTAATAATAAAAATATTAAAACCATGTTGTCAAACTGGCATTGAAAAGGTTAAAATCCCAGTAATTATTACGCATTTATTTGTTTTGATCAGAACTAAATTTATTCAAAAGATTTTTCCAAAACAGCAGAAAAATGTGAATCTGTTCATTTTCTATTGCAGTTTTATTTAAAAGTGGATGTTTGGGTCCTTAAAGACAAAAGAAGGTCGTAAAGTTTAAAAATGATGATCCATAAAAACTAATAAAGTCAGAATTATGGATAATCATCAACATGTAAATGACAGATTTAGAACGAATCCCCACCAACCCAAATCTTTATTTATAAATGTAAACATCATCATCATGCCATCAAGCTGGTGGGAAAAATCCTAATAATTACTCAATATTTGATTTTCTTTTTATCAGAACTAAAATTAATCAAATTATTTTACCCGAAAAAGCAGAAAAAACTAATCTGGTAAAGTGTTTAACAGTTAAACATCTTTGGAAACATCATCCAGCAGCGTGCATCCCAGCTGCTTGAACAGTGGCGGACTGCAGATGCTCGCAGGCCTGTGTTCGCCTCCCTCTGTAGGGTTGTGGGTTAGTTTTTGCAGGTTTAGCAGTCGAGCTTATAGGCAGGTCAGAAACAGGAAGCAGGAGGATTAGCAAGACAAACCAAATAATTGCTCTTTGGTCAGAGGAGCTGCAGCAGCATTACGTAAACCCTGAACAGATCCTGTAGCATATGCTCATCAACATAACATCGACTGTTTTCATCTGCCAGCTCCGGACTCTGCAGCCTTTTACTGCGGGTGAAAGTACCGTTATCTTTACCGAGCCCACCAACTTGCAGATGCGAACATGTGCTGCTCTTTGTCTTTCATGACCTGAGCCATGCGCTCTGTGTGCTTCATGAGAGCCGGTGGTTCGGGAAGTTAATCCTCCATCTCTGGTTCCCCTCGCATGGCAGACTGGGAAAGCAGGGCCACACGTGGGTGGGTTCTGAGCTCAGGGATTATGGAGCTGAGCCAAACGGCTTTAGCGAGGACAGCCAGAGACCCAGCCAGCCGGCCGGCCTGCTGAACCCGGCCTGGACCGCAGTCAGGTTGGATTCATGCAGCGGGTGCTTAGTGGATGCAAACACTTGTTTTCCTGTTCTACAGCGAGAGGAAGACGCTTATTGCTGAGATAGCTCTAGATGTGCCAGTTCTGGTGAAAGCAAGCTGCAGGTCGATGTGTAAGGTCATGGAAATCGCCAATAATCCTCCAAATTGTTGTTTATATGGCACGTCTGTTTGTGTACATGTAAAACTGGATAATAATTAAGTTTAAGTGGATTGTAGAAGGAATCAGGTTAAAAATAACCTGCTTTACAGTGTGAAAAACAAAAAAGAATCACATTTCCTGGAGGATTTCTACAGAAAGTACGACCCCTCACACAGAAACACATCGGCAAAGAACTACTAGGACACTGGAACCCAGTTAAAAAATCACTTATTATACAAGTAATTACGCGAGGCAAGCTACTCGTCGGTATGCAGCCGTGTCTGGAATGGCAAAAATAAAACTAAATAATATTTTAGCTCATATAAAAGACATTCATTTTTTTCCTTAAAAAATACTTTTAAATAATATTGAGGACTAATTTGGCCTCAAATATTACACAGGTGGAGCCGATAAATGGTGGGCCAATCACAGCATATCAATCCTCTCTGGAGGATAACAGCCTCCATAGAAACGTAGTCACAAACTTCCCAAAACTTTAAAATAAAATTATTTTTAACATAAAAAGACAATTACTTTGTCTTATTGTGCAAGTGTTTGTTCAACTTGGCTCGTTGTAAACGGGCTTTGAGAAGGTAACGGACACGTTGTAAACGGACTGTGAGAAGGTAACGGACACGTTGTAAACGGGCTGTGAGAAGGTAACGGACACGTTGTAAACGGGCTTGGAGAAGGTAACGGACACGTTGTAAACGGACTGTGAGAAGGTAACGGACATGTTGTAAACGGACTGTGAGAAGGTAACGGACACGTTGTAAACGGGCTGTGAGAAGGTAACGGACACGTTGTAAACGGACTGTGAGAAGGTAACGGACACGTTGTAAACGGGCTGTGAGAAGGTAACGGACATGTTGTAAACGGACTGTGAGAAGGTAACGGACACGTTGTAAACGGACTGTGAGAAGGTAACGGAAACGTTGTAAACGGGCTGTGAGAAGGTAACGGACATGTTGTAAACGGGCTTTGAGAAGGTAACGGACACGTTGTAAACGGGCTGTGAGAAGGTAACGGACATGTTGTAAACGGGCTTTGAGAAGGTAACGGACATGTTGTAAACGGGCTTTGAGAAGGTAACGGACACGTTGTAAACGGGCTTTGAGAAGGTAACGGACATGTTGTAAACGGGTTGTGAGAAGGTAACGGACACGTTGTAAACGGGCTGTGAGAAGGTAACGGACATGTTGTAAATGGACTGTGAGAAGGTAACGGACATGTTGTAAACGGACTGTGAGAAGGTAACGGACACGTTGTAAACGGACTGTGAGAAGGTAACGGACACGTTGTAAACGGGCTGTGAGAAGGTAACGGACACGTTGTAAATGTACTGTGAGAAGGTAACGGACACGTTGTAAACGGGCTGTGAGAAGGTAACGGACACGTTGTAAACGGACTGTGAGAAGGTAACGGACACGTTGTAAACGGACTGTGAGAAGGTAACGGACACGTTGTAAACGGGCTGTGAGAAGGTAACGGACACGTTGTAAACGGGTTCTGAGAAGGTAACGGACACGTTGTAAACGGACTGTGAGAAGGTAACGGACTCGTTGTAAACGGACTGTGAGAAGGTAACGGACATGTTGTAAACGGACTGTGAGAAGGTAACGGACATGTTGTAAACGGGCTTTGAGAAGGTAACGGACATGTTGTAAACGGGCTTTGAGAAGGTAACGGACACGTTGTAAACGGGCTGTGAGAACGTAACGGACATGTTGTAAACGGGCTTTGAGAAGGTAACGGACACGTTGTAAATAGACTGTATGAAGGTAACGGACATGTTGTAAACGGGCTGTGAGAAGGTAACGGACACGTTGTAAACGGACTGTGAGAAGGTAACGGACACGTTGTAAACGGGCTGTGAGAAGGTAACGGACACGTTGTAAACGGACTGTGAGAAGGTAACGGACACGTTGTAAACGGACTGTGAGAAGGTAACGGACATGTTGTAAACGGGCTGTGAGAAGGTAACGGACACGTTGTAAACGGACTGTGAGAAGGTAACGGACATGTTGTAAACGGACTGTGAGAAGGTAACGGACATGTTGTAAACGGACTGTGAGAAGGTAACGGACATGTTGTAAACGGGCTGTGAGAAGGTAACGGACATGTTGTAAACGGGCTGTGAGAAGGTAACGGACATGTTGTAAACGGACTGTGAGAAGGTAACGGACACGTTGTAAACGGACTGTGAGAAGGTAACGGACATGTTGTAAACGGGCTGTGAGAAGGTAACGGACACGTTGTAAACGGACTGTGAGAAGGTAACGGACACGTTGTAAACGGGCTGTGAGAAGGTAACGGACATGTTGTAAACGGGCTTTGAGAAGGTAACGGACACGTTGTAAATGGACTGTATGAAGGTAACGGACATGTTGTAAACGGGCTGTGAGAAGGTAACAGACATGTTGTAAACGGACTGTGAGAAGGTAACGGACACGTTGTAAACGGGCTGTGAGAAGGTAACGGACACGTTGTAAACGGACTGTGAGAAGGTAACGGACACGTTGTAAACGGGCTGTGAGAAGGTAACGGACACGTTGTAAACGGGCTGTGAGAAGGTAACGGACATGTTGTAAACGGACTGTGAGAAGGTAACGGACACGTTGTAAACGGACTGTGAGAAGGTAACGGACACGTTGTAAACGGACTGTGAGAAGGTAACGGACACGTTGTAAACGGGCTGTGAGAAGGTAACGGACACGTTGTAAACGGACTGTGAGAAGGTAACGGACATGTTGTAAACGGACTGTGAGAAGGTAACGGACATGTTGTAAACGGGCTTTGAGAAGGTAACGGACATGTTGTAAACGGGCTTTGAGAAGGTAACGGACATGTTGTAAACGGGCTTTGAGAAGGTAACGGACACGTTGTAAACGGGCTGTGAGAACGTAACGGACATGTTGTAAACGGGCTTTGAGAAGGTAACGGACACGTTGTAAATGGACTGTATGAAGGTAACGGACATGTTGTAAACGGGCTGTGAGACGGTAACGGACATGTTGTAAACGGACTGTGAGAAGGTAACGGACACGTTGTAAACGGACTGTGAGAAGGTAACGGACACTTTGTAAACGGACTGTGAGAAGGTAACGGACACGTTGTAAACGGACTGTGAGAAGGTAACGGACACGTTGTAAACGGGCTGTGAGAAGGTAACGGACATGTTGTAAACGGACTGTGAGAAGGTAACGGACACGTTGTAAACGGGCTGTGAGAAGGTAACGGACACGTTGTAAACGGACTGTGAGAAGGTAACGGACATGTTGTAAACGGACTGTGAGAAGGTAACGGACACGTTGTAAACGGACTGTGAGAAGGTAACGGACATGTTGTAAACGGACTGTGAGAAGGTAACGGACACGTTGTAAACGGACTGTGAGAAGGTAACGGACACGTTGTAAACGGACTGTGAGAAGGTAACGGACACGTTGTAAACGGGCTGTGAGAAGGTAACGGACATGTTGTAAACGGGCTGTGAGAAGGTAACGGACATGTTGTAAACGGACTGTGAGAAGGTAACGGACATGTTGTAAACGGACTGTGAGAAGGTAACGGACACGTTGTAAACGGGCTGTGAGAAGGTAACGGACATGTTGTAAACGGGCTTTGAGAAGGTAACGGACACGTTGTAAATGGACTGTATGAAGGTAACGGACATGTTGTAAACGGGCTGTGAGAAGGTAACGGACATGTTGTAAACGGACTGTGAGAAGGTAACGGACACGTTGTAAACGGGCTGTGAGAAGGTAACGGACACGTTGTAAACGGACTGTGAGAAGGTAACGGACACGTTGTAAACGGGCTGTGAGAAGGTAACGGACATGTTGTAAACGGGCTGTGAGAAGGTAACGGACATGTTGTAAACGGACTGTGAGAAGGTAACGGACATGTTGTAAACGGACTGTGAGAAGATAACGGACATGTTGTAAACGGGCTGTGAGAAGGTAACGGACATGTTGTAAACGGGCTGTGAGAAGGTAACGGACACGTTGTAAACGGACTGTGAGAAGGTAACGGACACGTTGTAAACGGGCTGTGAGAAGGTAACGGACACGTTGTAAACGGGCTGTGAGAAGGTAACGGACATGTTGTAAACGGACTGTGAGAAGGTAACGGACACGTTGTAAACGGACTGTGAGAAGGTAACGGACACGTTGTAAACGGACTGTGAGAAGGTAACGGACACGTTGTAAACGGGCTGTGAGAAGGTAACGGACATGTTGTAAACGGGCTGTGAGAAGGTAACGGACATGTTGTAAACGGACTGTGAGAAGGTAACGGACATGTTGTAAACGGACTGTGAGAAGGTAACGGACATGTTGTAAACGGGCTGTGAGAAGGTAACGGACATGTTGTAAACGGACTGTGAGAAGGTAACGGACACGTTGTAAACGGACTGTGAGAAGGTAACGGACACGTTGTAAACGGACTGTGAGAAGGTAACGGACATGTTGTAAACGGACTGTGAGAAGGTAACGGACATGTTGTAAACGGACTGTGAGAAGGTAACGGACATGTTGTAAACGGGCTTTGAGAAGGTAACGGACATGTTGTAAACGGGCTTTGAGAAGGTAACGGACATGTTGTAAACGGGCTTTGAGAAGGTAACGGACACGTTGTAAACGGGCTGTGAGAACGTAACGGACATGTTGTAAACGGGCTTTGAGAAGGTAACGGACACGTTGTAAATGGACTGTATGAAGGTAACGGACATGTTGTAAACGGGCTGTGAGACGGTAACGGACATGTTGTAAACGGACTGTGAGAAGGTAACGGACACGTTGTAAACGGACTGTGAGAAGGTAACGGACACTTTGTAAACGGACTGTGAGAAGGTAACGGACACGTTGTAAACGGACTGTGAGAAGGTAACGGACACGTTGTAAACGGGCTGTGAGAAGGTAACGGACATGTTGTAAACGGACTGTGAGAAGGTAACGGACACGTTGTAAACGGGCTGTGAGAAGGTAACGGACACGTTGTAAACGGACTGTGAGAAGGTAACGGACATGTTGTAAACGGACTGTGAGAAGGTAACGGACACGTTGTAAACGGACTGTGAGAAGGTAACGGACATGTTGTAAACGGACTGTGAGAAGGTAACGGACACGTTGTAAACGGACTGTGAGAAGGTAACGGACACGTTGTAAACGGACTGTGAGAAGGTAACGGACACGTTGTAAACGGGCTGTGAGAAGGTAACGGACATGTTGTAAACGGGCTGTGAGAAGGTAACGGACATGTTGTAAACGGACTGTGAGAAGGTAACGGACATGTTGTAAACGGACTGTGAGAAGGTAACGGACACGTTGTAAACGGGCTGTGAGAAGGTAACGGACATGTAAACGGGCTTTGAGAAGGTAACGGACACGTTGTAAATGGACTGTATGAAGGTAACGGACATGTTGTAAACGGGCTGTGAGAAGGTAACGGACATGTTGTAAACGGACTGTGAGAAGGTAACGGACACGTTGTAAACGGGCTGTGAGAAGGTAACGGACACGTTGTAAACGGACTGTGAGAAGGTAACGGACACGTTGTAAACGGGCTGTGAGAAGGTAACGGACATGTTGTAAACGGGCTGTGAGAAGGTAACGGACATGTTGTAAACGGACTGTGAGAAGGTAACGGACATGTTGTAAACGGACTGTGAGAAGATAACGGACATGTTGTAAACGGGCTGTGAGAAGGTAACGGACATGTTGTAAACGGGCTGTGAGAAGGTAACGGACACGTTGTAAACGGACTGTGAGAAGGTAACGGACACGTTGTAAACGGGCTGTGAGAAGGTAACGGACACGTTGTAAACGGGCTGTGAGAAGGTAACGGACATGTTGTAAACGGACTGTGAGAAGGTAACGGACACGTTGTAAACGGACTGTGAGAAGGTAACGGACACGTTGTAAACGGACTGTGAGAAGGTAACGGACACGTTGTAAACGGGCTGTGAGAAGGTAACGGACATGTTGTAAACGGGCTGTGAGAAGGTAACGGACATGTTGTAAACGGACTGTGAGAAGGTAACGGACATGTTGTAAACGGACTGTGAGAAGGTAACGGACATGTTGTAAACGGGCTGTGAGAAGGTAACGGACATGTTGTAAACGGACTGTGAGAAGGTAACGGACACGTTGTAAACGGACTGTGAGAAGGTAACGGACACGTTGTAAACGGACTGTGAGAAGGTAACGGACATGTTGTAAACGGACTGTGAGAAGGTAACGGACACGTTGTAAACGGACTGTGAGAAGGTAACGGACACGTTGTAAACGGGCTGTGAGAAGGTAACGGACATGTTGTAAACGGGCTTTGAGAAGGTAACGGACACGTTGTAAACGGACTGTGAGAAGGTAACGGACACGTTGTAAACGGGCTGTGAGAAGGTAACGGACATGTTGTAAACGGGCTGTGAGAAGGTAACGGACATGTTGTAAACGGGCTGTGAGAAGGTAACGGACACGTTGTAAACGGACTGTGAGAAGGTAACGGACATGTTGTAAACGGACTGTGAGAAGGTAACGGACACGTTGTAAATGGACTGTATGAAGGTAACGGACACGTTGTAAACGGGCTGTGAGAAGGTAACGGACACGTTGTAAACGGGCTGTGAGAAGGTAACGGACACGTTGTAAACGGACTGTGAGAAGGTAACGGACACGTTGTAAACGGACTGTGAGAAGGTAACGGACACGTTGTAAACGGGCTGTGAGAAGGTAACGGACATGTTGTAAACGGGCTTTGAGAAGGTAACGGACACGTTGTAAATGGACTGTATGAAGGTAACGGACATGTTGTAAACGGGCTGTGAGAAGGTAACGGACATGTTGTAAACGGACTGTGAGAAGGTAACGGACACGTTGTAAACGGGCTGTGAGAAGGTAACGGACACGTTGTAAACGGACTGTGAGAAGGTAACGGACACGTTGTAAACGGGCTGTGAGAAGGTAACGGACACGTTGTAAACGGACTGTGAGAAGGTAACGGACATGTTGTAAACGGGCTGTGAGAAGGTAACGGACATGTTGTAAACGGACTGTGAGAAGGTAACGGACACGTTGTAAACGGGCTGTGAGAAGGTAACGGACACGTTGTAAACGGACTGTGAGAAGGTAACGGACATGTTGTAAACGGACTGTGAGAAGGTAACGGACACGTTGTAAACGGACTGTGAGAAGGTAACGGACATGTTGTAAACGGGTTGTGAGAAGGTAACGGACACGTTGTAAACGGGCTGTGAGAAGGTAACGGACATGTTGTAAACGGACTGTGAGAAGGTAACGGACACGTTGTAAACGGACTGTGAGAAGGTAACGGACACGTTGTAAACGGACTGTGAGAAGGTAACGGACACGTTGTAAACGGACTGTGAGAAGGTAACGGACATGTTGTAAACGGGCTGTGAGAAGGTAACGGACATGTTGTAAACGGACTGTATGAAGGTAACGGACATGTTGTAAACGGGCTGTGAGAAGGTAACGGACACGTTGTAAACGGACTGTGAGAAGGTAACGGACATGTTGTAAACGGGCTGTGAGAAGGTAACGGACATGTTGTAAATGGACTGTATGAAGGTAACGGACATGTTGTAAACGGGCTGTGAGAAGGTAACGGACATGTTGTAAACGGGCTGTGAGAAGGTAACGGACACGTTGTAAACGGGCTGTGAGAAGGTAACGGACATGTTGTAAACGGACTGTGAGAAGGTAACGGACACGTTGTAAACGGGCTGTGAGAAGGTAACGGACATGTTGTAAACGGGCTGTGAGAAGGTAACGGACATGTTGTAAACGGGCTGTGAGAAAGTAACGGACACATTGTAAACGGGCTGTGAGAAGGTAACGGACACGTTGTAAACGGGCTGTGAGAAGGTAACGGACATGTTGTAAACGGGCTGTGAGAAGGTAACGGACATGTTGTAAACGGGCTGTGAGAAAGTAACGGACACATTGTAAACGGGCTGTGAGAAGGTAACGGACATGTTGTAAACGGGCTGTGAGAAGGTAACGGACACGTTGTAAACGGACTGTGAGAAGGTAACGGACACGTTGTAAACGGGCTGTGAGAAAGTAACGGACACATTGTAAACGGGCTGTGAGAAGGTAACGGACATGTTGTAAACGGGCTGTGAGAAGGTAACGGACACGTTGTAAACGGTTGTAAACTGTGAGAAGGTAACGGACACGTTGTAAACGGTTGTAAACTGTGAGAAGGTAACGGACACGTTGTAAATGGACTGTATGAAGGTAATGTACATGTTGTAAATGGGCCGTGAGAAGGTAATGTACATGTTGTAAATGGGCCGTGGTAACGGACATACATCAGAGAGGAACAGAATTGTTGGTGATGGAAATGAAGCAGGAAATCAGGAAAATGTCATTGGGATTGTAATGAATGATGCACCACAGCTTCTCAGACTTGTTTGAGTTGCAATAAAAAATGGTCTGCAGCAAAGAGACTTTTTTACACAAAGACTCAAAAATATTAAATAAAGCTATCTGACCCACAGATGTCGTCTTGTGTATTCTGCTTCCCAAACAGAGTCGGTTTAGATCAAAGAAAGAAAGCGCTGCTGCATTTAAAGATGGGCACACGATGCAAACCCAGAATGTTTTTGGCTCTTGCAGCAAGTAGCATTTTTTATCAACCCCCTCCAGATGGTCCAACATGGCAGCATGCTTGCAGTTCCAGCAACTTACAAGTGTCTAAGTAACTCCAGGTCTCGTCATCCCGTCGGCTGAGATACGTCAGGGTCTGTAAACATGTTTTTAAACAGAGCTATGGAGGTTTCTCTTCCATTGTTCGGCATCAGCATCGTCAACTGGTTCTGCCGTCTTCAGGCAAAAGACTTTCCAGACTTCCAGTTAACACAACAATCATTTAAAGATCAGGTAAACGTGATTCACGGCTCCGCCTTTCCCCCCCGCAGCATGTAGACGGACTAACCACGTCTCTGCTGAAAGCAGAAACTGCAAGTTTCATCAACTCCAAACAGGATTGACTGAACCAGAAGTAGAACAAGCTAAACTCTGCTTCTTCATCATGAATTCTGTCTTCACTCTGCTGTCTGGCCTCCACGACGTCTGTCCTCCACCATGCACTGGAAAACTCCATTTCCCAGAATCCTTTTTGAGCTGTGTCCCTCCAAAACTGGCTGCATGGATCTGATTGGACAAAAACAGGAGCCATTCATTTGGTTTCCCGTGGAGGAAAATCGTAAATAGGACCAGAAACGATGTGTGCATGCCAGGCCTCTAGCGCGCAGTAAAACTTTATTAACACACTCAGGCATGCGCTGCATCATAATCAACGCTAGAGTCGCAAGCTAACCGCTAGCTAGCTGGTGGATGTAACCTCTGCTTCTCCGCTGACAGCACACGTGTTCCAGCAGGTTTTGCATCAACAAACCAAAAAAACCAACAACATTCAGCTGCATAAATTCAACACGGAGGTTGTTCTGCTTTTCGCAGGTTAAACAGGGTCTGATTATGTGAACGGTGTCGCCGTCCCGCAGAGATTACGATTCGACAGGACTCCCGTTGCGTTGCAAGAAAACTTCACTCTAGTGGACCAAAACTTGGTAAATGTGTAAACAAGAGATGAAAATGCAACAAAACTTTTCTATTTTCCTGCCTAAAACCTCTGGAACTTTGTTTCACTTTAACTCGGTGAATACTGAACATCCACATGTTGCTTTAGAGCAACGTCCAGTCAGAATAAATATTCTTATATGGAGGTTTTTCTCTCCTGCAGCACAATAAACTCCTTCATATCGTCTTTTGTCCCATCCTGTAACGCATCGGCACCTGCAGTGATGCTTCCACCTCAGATGAAGCTTTATTCTCGTACCAATGTGGTTTGTTTCAACGAAGAAATAATCTCTTCTTGTTGGATTTATTTTCCAGCAGAAACTCCAGAAAGAGCCTCGGAGTTTCATGATAAATCCAGATTAAACGTCTTCCTGCTTCTGTTTGCTTCCACCGAGCTGCTGAATATAAAACTAGTTTGTGTCGTTTGGGATCTTTTCACTGCTTTAAAGGAAGCATCAAACTCCCAGCAGATTAAGGAAAATGTAACTGAATCCTAAAGGAAGGCAGACTGACCACAATCTGTTTCGAAAATGTTCAGAGTTAAAAGAAGTCTGAGTCTCCAGATGTTTTATATGCAGCCATAGAAATGCAGACAGATGTAACGCTATCTCAGTTGAGGCCTCCCATATCTGCTTTTTCATCAGTGCTTTATATAAACATCTCTCCTTGGAGCAACCCCTGGGTGTCTTTCTGCAGTCTCCCTGCGTTTCTAATCAGCCCTGTTGTCTTCAGCCACAGACGCTAACATCTGGAGACGTGGACATGCAGCGACTCCACGCACACAAATTGCTCAATTTACTCAGCAAGCGAAGCAGAAAGCGCCGTCTCCGTCAATGAGTCTATTTTTACACCTGCTGAATGAGAAGAGTCTCACATCGCCCTGCATGTTGTCAGCCTGCATACGGGCTGCAGGCGGAGAGCGGTCCCAACATTTGGCCATGGCACGAGCTAGAGGCGTGGACGTCTTCACGGAGAGCCATGACACCCCCCGTAGGTCTGAATACCAGCTCAGGGCTTCCAGCTGGCTCCACGCTGAGATCTAGACACACTGTGACAGGTGCGTCTGACGAGTTGTCTCGTTGTAAACTCACTCTAAGTGCATGTGATGTTAGCGACTCGATCAGGAGCTGATTTATCGCTAATAAAACACAGAACCTGCGTTTCCATGACGTCTATAATTGTACAAAAACTAAATATTGCAATAAAAACCAATGATGGAAACACTTCATTTCAAGTCAAATATCGCTAAAATGTTTTTATGCTTTCATGAGGTGGTTTTTTTTTTTTAGATGTTTTGATATAAAAATTATCGGAAAAGTGTAATGGAAAAACTTTTTTCGCATTTACGTGTCCCTGGACAGGATGTGGGGGGTTGTGACCAGTTCATTTTTAATAAAGATGGCACGGTGTAAAACAAACAGAATTTCAGTTTTAGGAAAAAAAAAAAAGAGGGAGAAAATTCGTAGAAAATTCTCCGCAGCAAGTAAAAAACCCCAAAATAACATCATGTGGCTACCTTGCATAAGCTGTAATATTGGTAAAATCTTGCGAGAGGAAGGAGATTTGGCGAGACTTGAGGCTAATGCGCTGAACTCCGTTCAATGGAAACACCTGCAAATCACAATTTTTGTTTGCTGAAACTTACAAATGTCGCTTTTATTTTGCAAAAAACTATAATGGAAACGCAGCTATAGAAGCAAATGGACCAACCACAGCAGGCATGGAGGCATGGAGCTGAATTAACAAAGAAACAACTAAACATGATAACGTTCATGTTATCGCCTCATAACACACTGAAAAGCTCCACATCAGGTAAAGTTTTCAAACAATCTGTAAATCTAAAAGGAAAATCAAATATACAGTTTTAGAATCTAACAACATATAATCTATTATTTTTATTTGTTTTGTCTCATTCTTAAATTAAGTCACTTGAGTGGAATTGATAAAAGAAATGCATGTATGTATACTGAGAATTTACTTTGTAAAATACTTTGAAATGATTTTATTCTTGCTGAAATAGCTGAAAGCTTTCTGCTTTAAGTTGTAACAAAGTTGTAAAAGGCTTTATTTACTGACTGATGACTGACTGAAATAAATAAACTCAACTCATAAACTCATTCTTAGCATTACTTTATTCATTACTTTTTTCACTGAAAGTAATGTAGTTTTCTTTTAGGAGGAGAAAACATTTAAATTGTCGACTATTTGACACAAAAACACATCTTTTTTGTTTTGTTTTTTTTTCTTTTTTTTTGTTGTCTTGTCCAGCATTTAAGCAGGCAAAATGGATTTTTTGGATGCTGCGTTCTGCTGAGTAAATTTACTTTGCCAAGGGAAGCATCATAGATATAATGTTTCCCTTCATATTCTGGATTTTAATTTAATTTTTCTCTTTATTTTGCACAATTGTTTGTATTACATAGTTTGCACTGCTGGACCGGACCGGAGAGGACAGAAGAGGAACAGAAAGAGAACAGAAAAGAAGAGAAAACAGAAAACACCTGTAGAGAGAAAGAACGAGGAACACGTCTTGATTGTGACATATATGTGGTCGTGTCACATGTCTCAGCTTTCTGTAGTATACATGCAGCCACTGCAGTTCAGAAGGTTTGTTATGTGTAAGTAAATTCAGACAGGAGTCAGAAAAATAGACTTTGTGATGAAGAAGTTCAACTCTGAACATCTTTTTATTAATTCCAGCCATGCAGTCTGTCTTCTTCTGCTGTTGTGATTCTCCTCGCGTGTCTCAAAGGTCAGACGGGGAATCTGATGCAAAACAGCGTTGGTCTTTTTCTGTCTTTATTTTCATCACTTGGAGGGTTAGAATGACTTGGTAATGAAGCTTTATAGATAACCTCAGTGAGAAATGAAGATTATGTCAAACACACACCATTTTGCAGCTTTTGGAGGGATATTTACGCAGCCTTGAAAATGTTTGTTTTCAGCAGTTTTTGTGAAATTATACTTTGTATGCTTTGAAAAGATTTAAAGGTTAATTTTGTAAATTGATTTTTTATAAATCAGTTATTCTAGTGAAACTAGTTGAGAAGAGTTTGTGCCTAAACCTAACCAAACAGCAGAGAAAGTAAAAAAAAACCAACAAAAAAAACAGTGCAGCTAATAATAACTATAATAAAGTCAACATGTGTCTCTGCTGCACTTTATTCGAACCTTCGCCATGTGGAAACATTTTGCTCTTCTTTGTTAAACTGTAGTTCATAACGTCCCAAATCCTGCATCAGTTTTACCTCTTTCCTACTGCAGTAGGAAAGAGGTAAACATCATACTGACTCATTAAGAGTTTGTTTTCCTGAGTGGAAAATGTGTATGTTTATTCTGAGGTTGTCGTTCACCAGAGCCAGTTTTCTACCGCATCCCTCTCAGCTCTGTTATCATCGTAGAGCTTTACTGCAGAAATAAAATCTCCACTTCATTGTTTGTGTAGTGATGTCAATTTACAGAACTGAAGCAGTCTCCTTGTTGCTTTGCTTTCTGGGACAAGGGATTGGCGGGAATTGGAGTGGTGGAGGGAATCACCCCAAACGACAGCACAAAGACCTTTAATGTAAAATGTAGATATAGCAGCATACAGACCAGAACTTTGTAGAAATGATACACAGATCAGCCTTTTCTCATCGGCACATCATTCTCTCATGTCTGAAATACACACAAAACACACTGTTTACATGTTTACACACTTCTCCCTGCTACTATCTACCTGCTATCAAGGCTGGATTATCCAATGGGCATTAAGGGCACAGACCCAGGGGCCCACACCCCCCATGTGGGGTCCATGTGGGGTTAGCACCAGCAGTTTGGACATGAAACAAAATGTACATAAAAGCCAGATAGTTACACCATAGTGTCTAGTGTGTTGCTATTGGTCCCACTGGCTGAGAGATGTTAAAAATGTTGATTCACAGTGTATCATCCACACATTTCAAAATGTTGTGGTGGGGATAGGGGGACCCCTGGAACACTCTGGGCCCAGGGGCCCCTGCACTTTTAATCCGGCCCTGCCTGCTCTCCTCACTGCAGCACCTCCACCTCAGCTGCATCCCAAACGTCTTCTTGGCTTTATTCCAGCCATAGAGGATCGTCATTTTCCTGCTTTTCTCATCCGTTGATCTTTGGCTGCTCCTGATTGGACGTTACCGTCAGTTTAAGCTCTCTGATTGGTGGAAAGTCTGACAGGAAGTGTCTTCATCATCATGTCCAGGTGAAAATAGAGGTCTCTTAGCAACATGGTAGTGATGGTGATGAAGATGTGATAAATAATGATGGATTTACCATCTAGAGTCTCTGAATAAACACTACATCTGGATTGTAGACCTCCTGGACGGATAGAAACGCTGGAAAACCTCCGTAGATCAGCTAGAGGGTCACATGACCATCACAGCTGTTCCTGAGACTCTGATGACGATAGGACAGACTTCTGGGAGATCTGGTGGAGCTTTGGGGGTTAACTGAGACTGGTTTCGGTGGGTCAGCTGGAGGCAGCTGTTGCTCCAGGACGCTGTTAGAAAACATGGTCATGATCGGATGGTTTTCCTGGAGCTTTGATCAGCAGAGGAGAGGTGGTGATGATCAGCAGCTGAATATTTCTTCCAGGCCGACGTCTGAAGACATTTCTGCTGCTGCAGTCCATCCAGGGCTTTCCCAGGCCTCAGTTCTTACTCTGTTACTATTAATAAAGCTCGCTTCGCTCTCTCTCAGATGAGTTTTTTCTTCTGACTTAATGTCCCATCCTGTTTGAGACCCTCCAGATCTCTGGGATATCAGTGCTCCCACAGCCACACGACCCAGTTTCCTCTGGAGGAATTCCCTCCCTCTTCCTGCGGACGCCCCTCCTCTGAAGGAAGGTCGGAGCTGAAGAGGTGTCCGGGGAGAGGGAGGCATTTTTCCTGTCAGGACAGAGGGAACCGGTCAGGAATGGAGTAGGAGATCAGGGGGCTGTGGGTCTGGACGAGGGGCAACATGTGGTGTCTGCAGTGCACCTCAGACAGGACGCAGTCCTTACTGGAGCTGGATGCAGACAGCTGGTAAGTGGACATGTTCTCTGGTTTGGCGCTGACTAAGTCGTGGGATGCAGGTTTCACGTTTCACTTCTGCTCGACTGGAGGACTGCTGCCAAGCTCCGGAGAGAAATCACTTATTCATGTCCAGCAAGCTGCTGCTCATCGCCTGTAATGCAGGGGTCCGTGCCAACAGCCATGCAGTGAGGGAGGGAGGGGACATACATTACGTTAGTGGCTTTGTTACTGCACCTCACCCCCCACCCCCACTGCCCCCCACCATCAATACGAGTGTTTTAACCCGAAAGCGTTCAACAGTTTCTCAGAGCAGCCAACAGGAGAATCCTCTCAGTCAGCAGCTGATAGATGTCCTAAGGGGAAGTTTTGTCGCCGTCACCACCTGACACATTTATGAATACTGAGTACAAGTACATTGACCTAGTATCAGACCGATATCAGAAACTGGTATCAAACTGATGTATCGGACTGATATCAGGTAGTGGTATCAGACTGATATCAGATACTGGTGTCGGACTGATATTGAATACTGGTATCGGACTGATATCAGATACTGGTATTGGACTGATATTGAATACTGGTATCGGACTGATATCAGATACTAGTATTGGACTGATATTATATATTGGCATTAGACTGATATCAGATACTGGTATCGGACTGATATCAGATACTGGTATCGGACTGATATTGAATACTGGTATCGGACTGATATCAGATACTGGTATCGGACTGATTTCAGATACTGGTATTGGAATGATATTATATATTGCATTAGACTGATATCAGATACTGGTATTGGACTGATATTATATATTGGCATTAGACTGATATCAGATACTGGTATCGTACTGATATCAGATACTGGTATCGTACTGATATCAGATACTGGTATCGGACTGATATCAGATACTGGTATTGGACTGATATTATATATTGGCATTAGACTGATATCAGATACTGGTATCGGACTGATATCAGATACTGGTATCGGACTGATATTGAATACTGGTATCGGACTGATATCAGATACTTGCACCAGACTGATTTCAGATACTGGTATTGGAATGATATTATATATTGCATTAGACTGATATCAGATACTGGTATCAGTGCATTTCCAGGGTATAATTCTATGTGCTGGTGTGAAACCAAACTCATCTTGAACTTTAAAGTAACTTTAAACTGATTTATAAAAGTCTGATCTCTGATTTAAAATGCAATTTTATTTTTCATTAGTTCTCGTTACACACCTTCATTAAAGGATTTTTGTCTGGGTTTTATTTTTTTTTTATTAGTTTTTTTTACTGTGCAAATCAGAAAAAGTTCAATGAGAACTTATTCCCCTGATATTCCTTCAGTCTTCCTTCCAGCAGTGGTCTTCACCTCATGTTCTGTTCATTAAAGGATGAGGCAGAGTTGCTATAGAGAGCCCCCCTGCGTTGACATTTTCTAAGAACTTCGGACTTTCATTTCTCCTCTGCTTTACTGTTTTTATCTGCCTCGGCTTTAAAAAGGGATTTTCTGGTGAGGCCCTGGGTTTTTATTTTAATGAGGCTGGATGAAGTCAGCTGGTCTCCAGCTTGGACTGCAGTAATCTCTTCTCTTCCACGTGCGTCTCAGAACAGCCTTGAAAGGCTTTGACTTCTCACTGATGTTCAGCAAGAAAATGAATTCATGTCATCTGCTGTATGCTACACATGCTAGCTGGTACGCTGGCAAGTTATCCATCATTCTCATATCTTCCTCTCTTCCTCATCGTCCTCCTCCTTTCTGAAGGAGAACGTGCTCTTCTCCAGTGTCTGCTGCTAACAGGAAACATACTGGAGGTGTTTTCTTGCTCTGGTCTGACTTCGTGCAGACTGCTGCAAACAGAAAGCTGTGTATCATGAAGCTAAGCTTCAGCTAAGCTATGTAGCATGAAGCTAAACTTCAACTAAGCTATGCAGTATGAAGCTAAACTTCAACTAAGCTATGTAGCATGAAGCTAAACTTCAACTAAGCTATGTAGCATGAAGCTAAACTTCAACTAAGCTATTAGCATGAAGCTAAGCTTCAGCTAAGCTGTGTAGCATGAAGCTAAGCTTCTGACCATCTCGACACAGACTCCAGATCAAACTTCTGCCAACTGGTCCGAGTCCAACATTCAGCCGGTCATGAACTGTTTGTGTCTGATAGCACTTCTGCCTGTTAAACTGAGGATGACGAGGATGAACCACAGATCTTATTCAATCGCAGCCTTCAGCTTATTTCACTGGGATGTAGCTGAAAGGGAGAAAATAAGGCCCAGATCTACAAATATGTCAGATCAAATATATTTTATTAGTGGTCTCAACTCTGGTGACCATACAGTACGATACAGTTGGATACAGTACGATACGATATGATACGACACAATACGGTACGATACGATACAATATGATACGGTGTGATATGATACGATGCGATACGATGCGATACAATACGATACGATACGATTCGGTATGATATGGTCTGATACGATATGGTATGATATGATACGGTCTGATACGTTACGGTATGATATGATACGGTATGATGCGGTCTGATACAATACGGTACAGTACGATACGATACGATACGATAGGGTACGGTACGATACAATACAGTAAGATACGATACAGTACGATACGATATGATACGGTATGATATGATACGATGCGATACAGTACAATACGGTATGGTACGATACGGTATGACATGATACAGTATGATACAGTACGACACAATACGGTACGGCACGGTATGATACAATACGATACAGTATGGTACAGTACGGTATGATACGGTACGATAAGGTACAATACAATACAGTACGATACGGTACAATACGATACGGTACGATACGATATGGTATGATATGATACGGTACGATACGGTACAACACAATACCGTACGGTACGATACAATACAGTACGGTATGGTACGGTACGACACAATACAGTACGATACAGTACAATACGGTACGATACGGTACGATACGATACAATACGATACGATACGGTACGATACGATATGGTATGATATGATACGATACGGTAAAACACAATACCGTACGGTACGATACGATACTGTACGGTATGGTACGGTACAGTACAGTACAATACGGTACAGTACGATACGGTACGATACGATACGATAGGGTATAGTACGATACAATACGGTATGAAACGATACGGTATGATACAATACAGCAAAACACAATTTGATCTGATACAATATGATACAACACAATGAAATGTGATATATCGCAATACAATACTATACGATACCATGAGACATCATACGACCTCTACCTGGACCAGGACCTCTACCTGGACCAGGACCTCTACCTGAACCAGGACCTCTACCTGGACCAGGACCTCTACCTGGACCAGGATCTGATCACATGGTTTAACCATGATCCCACATGGAAAGTTGTTCAGGGTCTTTGGGATTAGATCATCCTAGTTTTTAATATCAGATCTTTGGAGCACATCAACCGTATCGAGGAAAATAACGTTCTTCTCTCTGCTTCACTGCTTTCGTGTCGCGAGCGTGTTCTGGACTTCAGGGTTATCTTTGGTCTCAGTGCCATGTAGTCCCGCTGTCAAAGCTAAGATAAAAGTTATTTATCAACTGTCTCCAGTCTGGGAATCACTCCTCTTCTTCCTTCAAATGTTTCAGAGTCCTCCAGAGGATCCTGCTTTGGGTCCCTGTAGAGGACAGAGGGGAAAGGAAGGAAGGTTTTGCTTTGTTTGACGATGAGCAGCTCATCAAACGATATCGATATCAGGTATAACCTTTGTTACGGACGATATTTACAATAAATCTGTTTAAAAAAGGAGTTAAATAGGACACTTTTTTTTCTGATTCATCACCAATGTTTGGGTTTTGTATCATTCCTTATTTATTGTCAAAATAAAAACTCCCACCGTCCATTTAACGCTTTGCTGAGACGTCTCTCAAAGGTACATGTGTTTATTCTTGGATAAATGTTTCCATTCAGCGACTGGTCAATTTAACGAAGTTGGAGGTGACGTCATCTAAAATTCCATTTACGCGTTTCGTACTTCCATAACTCTGCTTTGAGACTGAAGATTCAGTCGTACACGTCACTAAAAGTCTGTGATTAGTTTAATGCAACTTTTTTACTACCAAGTCGACTCGGTTGTCGTTTGGAGGAATTCTATGAAGATGATAAATTCAGCCACTGATCTCATGGTTGAAGCTTTTTGTTTCAGCTTTATTGTCCCATTTTGACCTCTTCCTGCAGAGGTCTGCCTGTCTGACAAGGTTAGGCACAGTGATAGATGATCTGTAGGCGGATGTCCTTCCTCTGCTTTCTGCTTCATCCCTCGTAGTAATGATAAACTAAATAAAATTATATCAATCTTGTTCTGTTTGGATAAAAGTTTCTTTAAGGTGAAAAAGCTCCAGTTGATCAGCAGAGTCTGGCTGTCGGGGTGACAGTGAGGAAATGCTGGCGTTGGTTTTAAAGCTGGACGTCGTTGCAGAGGAGACGTTCTCTGAATGATGCCTCGTGTAGCTGATCCAAGGTCAGCTGGCAGACAGATAACAACACGCCTGCAACACGTTCTCCAACATGGCATGTTTGCTGTGACTCAGTGAGGCCTTTACATGTTAGTGATTTAACTTGCTGGGATTGCTGTTAAATGAAGACTTATTTAATATCAGATAACATCAGACGATGCCTCTGTCTTCACCGACATACAGTATGGTTTACCACAGAGATTTACCACATCAACCATTTACCACAGTAAAACCCTGCTAGCTATCTGCCGGCGCTATCTCTTCTATCATCATAAGTATCTTAGGAAGGGTAGTGTGTAACTTTTTGAAGTCAATTGTGATGAATGTCTGACTTTTTAGCTGATCTACAGAGGTTTTCCAGCATTTCTACCTGTCCAGGAGGTCTACAATCCAGATGTAGTGTTTATTCAGAGACTCTAGATGGTAAATCCACCATTATTTATCACATCTTCATCACCATCACTACCATGTTGCTAAGAGACCTCTATTTTCACCTGGACATGATGATGAAGACACTTCCTGTCAGACTTTCCACCAATCAGAGAGCTTAAACTGACGGTAACGTCCAATCAGGAGCAGCCAAAGATCAATAAGTGATGAGAAAAGCAGGAAAATAATGATCCTCTATGGCTGGAAAAAAGCCAAGAAGACGTTTGGGAAATGCAGCTGAGGTGGAGGTGCTGCAGTGAGGATAGCAGGTAGATAGTAGCAAAAATACATGGGAAAAGTGGAAATATGTAAACAGTGTGTGTGTTTCATGAGAGAATGATGAGAAAACAGCTGGTCACTGCTTATCTGTGTGTTATTTCTACTAACGTCTGTTTTTTTTCTTCTGGTTGCTCTTCATGATGTTTTATCTGTTCATGCATTTGTTTATACATTATTTTCACCTCATAATCTGACAGCTGAGACTGAAAACATCACGTCTGCATAGAAACATCATGTCTGCATGGAAACATCACGTCTGCATGGAAATATCATGTCTGCATAGAAACATCACGTCTGCATGGAAATATCACATCTGTATGGAAACATCATGTCTGCATGGAAACATCACGTCTGCATGGAAATATCATGTCTGCGTGGAAACATCATGTCTACATGGAAACATCATGTCTGCATAGAAACATCACGTCTGCATGGAAATATCACATCTGTATGGAAACATCATGTCTGCATGGAAACATCATGTCTGCATGGAAATATCATGTCTGCGTGGAAACATCATGTCTACATGGAAACATCATGTCTGCATGGAAACATCACGTCTGCATGGAAATATCATGTCTGCGTGGAAACATCATGTCTACATGGAAACATCATGTCTGCATAGAAACATCACGTCTGCATGGAAACATCACATCTGTATGGAAACATCATGTCTGCATAGAAACATCACGTCTGCATGGAAACATCACGTCTGCATGGAAATATCATGTCTACATGGAAACATCACGTCTGCATAGAAACATCACGTCTGCATGGAAACATCACGTCTGCATGGAAACATCACGTCTGCATGGAAATATCATGTCTACATGGAAACATCATGTCTGCATAGAAACATCACGTCTGCATGGAAACATCATGTCTGCATGGAAACATCACGTCTGTATGGAAACATCATGTGTGCATAGAAACATCATGTCTGCATGGAAACATCACGTCTGCATGGAAATATCATGTCTACATGGAAACATCATGTCTGCATGGAAACATCATGTCTGCATAGAAACGTCACGTCTGCATGGAAACATCATGTCTGCATGGAAACATCACGTCTGTATGGAAACATCATGTCTGCATGGAAACATCACGTCTGCATGGAAACATCATGTTTGCATAGAAACATCATGTCTGCATGGAAACATCATGTCTGCAAGCTGACTGGGATTGAAATTATTCAAATTCTACTGGATGTCTTTGGTGAAAAAACCAAGAATAGCTAAATGTCTGAGTTTTAAGGGTTAAGATCACCGAAAAAAAAGAGCATCTGAGCCTGAACAAAGAATCCTGATAAGATAACAAAGCTCCAGATCTTTGCAGAGATTCCTTCCTCGGTGTATGACGTGCTGAAAAACGTGCAGCTTTTTCTACTTTAGCTGCATTTTACCGTGTTTGGCTGCGCTGAACAGAAGCGGTGATACGTGGTGTAATCTGCTTCCTGTTGGCATATTTTAGCATCCTGTTCTGTTTCTGTTCTGGGAGAGCAGCAGCTTGTTATCAGGTGTGAGTTTAGCAGTAAAGCAGTGATTTAGCAGAACAGAACACGCTGTAAGCCTTTAGCAGTGTGAGAGGGGAGGGAAAGTGAAACTGCTTATGTAATGAGCTGTTTAGGTCGGCTTATGAGGATCTGAGATTGATCTTAACATTCAAGACGTGGCTTCACACACCTAAATCAGTCCTGACATCAAGTCGCTCCATTCCAGCCGATGATTGAGCTCCTCATAACGTTGTGGCGATTATAATGAGTGTTAAGCTTTTTGTTGCGTTTGAGGAGTTCCGACTGATTTATAAAGACTTTGTCTGCTGTAATTAAGACGGAGATCTTCGTGGCTGGAGGTTGTTTCTGTGTGAAACTGACAGGCGGCAACCAGACTGCTGCTGCTATAAATTCTCTGCCTCGTATTTATACCCCCCGCCAGCAGTATCAAAGTTCACATTTGCCATCTGTCACATGCTCCTTGCTGACACACAAGGCAGCGTGTCGTCTCAGCCTGCTAAGTTAGCCTGTTTTCTGTGTGTTTGTGTGTCCAGTGTGGAAGGTGATGCCCCAGGCAGCGAGGTGGGCGCCTCTGTGGACCCCAGCGGCGGCTACGGTTGCATCCCAGTGACCCACAGCGGCGGCCTCGGCCCGGAGCACCTAGACAGCCAGCTCTACGGACGCATCTTGCTGCCGGGCCATCTACGGCCCCGCAGGCCCAAGCTCCAGCACTCACAGTCCATCCTCCGCAAGCAGGCCGAGGAGGAGGCCATCAAGCGCTCCCGCTCGCTGTCCGAGAGCTATGAGCTCTCCTCTGACCTCCAGGACAAGCAGGTGAGCTTTGAAACGTCCCACATCGTGCTTGTTTGTCGCATGTGTACCACACATCTGGTCCCACCAGAACTTCACAAAGTTCCAGCTTAATGCAGCTGCGTTTTCAGAATGGTTTGGAGTAAAATGACAGGTGTGACACATCTCCATGTGACCGTGTTTGCTGTCTGCTGTGTGTCAGCACGCTTTGGGTTTTGGAGTTACAGCAGGTCTTAGGGTCAATCCCAAAAGCAAGGCAGGTTCCTACAACATGTCATGTATGACGAGGTCTACAGTCCAGCCACATACTGTAGTGTTGCTAAGAGACCTCTACTTTCTTCTGGAGATGATGGTGAAGACACTTCCTGTCAGACTTTCCACCAATCAGAGGGCTTAAACTGACGGTAACGTCCAATCAGGAGCAGCCAAAGATCAACAAGCGAGCAGGAAAAAAATAATGATTCTCTGTGGCTGGAAATGAGGAAAAAGTGTAAAAATATTTTCTGTTGCATGTTTATTTTTTTCTCCTGAAAGACTTGAGAGAGTGACGTCCAGGTGAGAAAAAGGTTTGGTCAGTGCTGATGTCGGCTTGCTGACTGAGACTAATAACTTCAGATTCTGCAGGATGTTTAGATAAAAAATAAATACATTTTAAAAAGCAGACAGAAAACACTGGTTTGGAGCTTTAAGAGTTAAACTGCTAATTCAATAAATGAATCCTAATTATTGCTAAATTATATCCATTGGGCTGCACGGTGGCACAGTGGTTAGCACTCTGGCCTCACATCAAGAAGGTTACTGGATCAATCCTTGGCTGGGGAGGGGTTTGGTCAGTGGCCTTTCTGTGTGGAGTTTGCATGTTCTCCCAGTGTATGCGTGGGTTCTCTTCCTCCCACCATCCAAAGACATGCATGTTAGGTTAATTGGTTATTCTAAATTGCCCCTAGGAATGAGTGTGAGTGGTTGTTCATCTCTCTGTGTGGCCCTGCGATGGACTGGCGAGCTGTCCAGGGTGTACCCTGCCTGTCGCCCAAAGCCAGCTGGGATAGGCTCCAGCTTCCCCGTGACCCTGAATTGGATTAAGCAGTTGGCTGTCATGTTTACACCCTCTTGTCTCCTCCCAGTTAAACATGATTAGTGTCATTTTACACTGTGAGTCCTCAGGTAGAAACTAGGTCAATGTGTGAATGTAAAGCTGATGGAAGTCCGTGCCGAACACCCTTCCAACAATAAGAATGTCATTTCTGTTTACGGTAGTATGCAGCGTGGTTTACACCAGATGTGGTTTACACCAGATGGGGTTTACACCAGATGTGGTATAAATCAGATGTAGTTTACACCAGATGTAGTTTACACTAGATGTAGTTTACACCAGATGTAGTTTACACCAGATGGGGTTTACAGCAGATGTGGTTTACACCAGATGTAGTTTACACCAGATGTAGTTTACACTAGATGTGGTTTACACCAGATGTAGTTTACACCAGATGTGGTTTACACCAGATGTAGTTTACACCAGATGGGGTTTACACCAGATGGGGTTTACACCAGATGTTGTTTACACCAGATGTTGTTTACACCAGATGGGGTTTACACCAGATGGGGTTTACACCAGATGGGGTTTACACCAGATGTGGTTTACACCTGATGTAGTTTACACCTGATGTGGTTTACACCTGATGTGGTTTACACCAGATGAGGTTTACACCAGATGTAGTTTACACCAGATGTAGTTTACACCAGATGTGGTTTACACCAGATGTAGTTTACACCAGATGTGGTTTACACCTGATGTGGTTTACACCAGATGAGGTTTACACCAGATGGGGTTTACACCAGATGTAGTTTACACCAGATGGGGTTTACACCAGATGGGGTTTACACCAGATGTAGTTTACACCAGATGGGGTTTACACCAGATGAGGTTTACACCAGATGTAGTTTACACCAGATGGGGTTTACACCAGATGTAGTTTACACCAGATGTTGTTTACACCAGATGTGGTTTACACCAGATGGGGTTTACACCAGATGGGGTTTACACCAGATGGGGTTTACACCTGATGTAGTTTACACCTGATGTGGTTTACACCTGATGTGGTTTACACCAGATGGGGTTTACACCAGATGTAGTTTACACCAGATGTAGTTTACACCAGATGTGGTTTACACCAGATGTAGTTTACACCAGATGTGGTTTACACCTGATGTGGTTTACACCAGATGAGGTTTACACCAGATGGGGTTTACACCAGATGTAGTTTACACCAGATGGACTTCTGTCCACTTTTCCCAGTTTCAGGAGTGACTTATGGACACGTGAGGCTAATGCATGTCAGTTTGAAAGAATTTTTCAGGTTTGTCTTCAGCAAAGCTGCTAGGATCTTCAGCAGCTCGGCTGCGCCTAGAAATTCTGTCCATATAAGTTATGAACAGAATCGGTGATAAAGGGCAGCCTTGGCGGAGTCCAACCCTCACCGGAAACAAATCCGACTTACTACCGGCAATGCGGACCAAGCTCTGACACCTGTCGTACAGGGACCGGACAGCCCGTACAAGGGGGTCCGGTACCCCATACTCCCGGAATACCCCCCACAGGAGCCCCCGGGGGACACGGTCGAATGCCTTCTCCAGGTCCACAAAACACATGTAGACTGGTTGGGCAAACTCCCATGCCGTAGAAGCAGCTATGTTGTCGGGGGCTTTATGCCCCTGGTAGGGTCACCCATGGCAAACAGGTGTCTAGGGGAGGGACCAGACCAAGCACGGCTCATCGACCTCTACGATGACGACCAACCTGGGCATGAATGTTCCCTTGCCCGGACGCGGGTTACCGGGACCCCCCTCTGGAGCCAGGCCTGGAGGTGGGGTACGAGAGCGAGCGTCTGGTGGCCGGGCATTCGCCCATGGGGCCCGGTCGGGCTCAGCCCGAAAGGGTTACATGGGCCCCACCTCCCGTGGGCTCACCATCTGTGGGAGGAGCCGTAGGGGTCGGGTGCAATGTGAGCTGGGCGGCAGCAAGGGGCGGGGACCCTGGCAGTCCGATCCCCGGCTGCAGAAGCTCTCTGGTGGGGAAGGAGCCTGAGCTTGTGCGCGAGGTTGAGAGGTTCTGGCTAGATATAGTTGGACTCACCTCGACACATGGCTTGGGTTCTGGAACCAGTACCCTTGAAAGGGGCTGGACTTTCTTCCACTCTGGAGTTGCTCATCGTGGGAGGCGCCGAGTATGTGTGGGCATTCTCATCAGCCCCCAGCTTGGTGCCTGCACGTTGGGGTTTACCCCGGTGGATGAAAGGGTAGTTTCCCTCCGCCTCCGGGTGGGGGGACGGGTCCTGACTGTTGTCTGTGCTTATGCACCGAACAGCAGTTCAGAGTACCCACCCTTTCTGGAGTCCTTGGAGGGAGTGCTGGAGGGTGCTCCTTCTGGGGACTCCATTGTTCTGCTGGGGGACTTCAATGCTCACGTGGGCAATGACAGTGAGACCTGGAGGGGAGGGATTGGGAGTCATGGTCCCCCCCTCTGAACACAAATGGTGTTTTGTTATTGGACTTCTGTGCTCGTCATGGATTGTCCATAACGAACACCATGTTCCAACATAAGAGTGTCCATATGTACACCTGGCATCAGGATTCCCTGGGCCGCAGTTTGATGATCGAGTTTGTAGTCGTATCGTCGGACCTGCGGCCACATGCCTTGGACACTCGGGTGAAGAGGGGGGCGGAGCTGTCAACTGATCATCACCTGGTGGTGAGTTGGCTCAGGTGGTGGGGGAGGAGGCCGGTCAGATCTGGCAGACCCAAACGTGTTGTGAGGGTCTGCTGGGAACGTCTGGCTGAGTCCCCCATCAGAGCGAGCTTCAACTCCCACCTTCAGCAGAGCTTCAACCATGTCCCGAGTGAGGCGGGGGACATTGAGTCCGAATGGGCTGTGTTCCGTGCCTCTATTGCTGAGGCGGCCGGCCGGAGCTGTGGCTGTAAGGTCATTGGTGCCTGTCGTGGCGGTAATCCCAGGACTCGTTGGTGGACACCAACAGTGAGGGATGCCGTCAAGCTGAAGAAGGAGTCCTATCGGGCCTTCTTGGCCTGTGGGACTCTGGAGGCAGCTGATGGGTACCGGCGGGCTAAGCGGCATGCGGCTTCGGCTGTTGCCGAGGCAAAAACTCGGGCATGGGAGGAGTTCGGCGAGGCCATGGAGAAAGACTTCCGGACGGCTTCGAGGAGATTCTGGTCCACCATCCGGCGGCTCAGGAGGGGGAAGCGGTGCTCCATCAATACTGTGTACAGTGGAGGTGGAGAGCTGCTGACCTCAACTCGGGACGTAGTGGGTCGGTGGAAGGAATACTTCGAAGACCTCCTCAATCCTACCAACACGTCTTCCCATGAGGAAGCAGAGCTGGTGGACTCAGGGGTGGACTCTCCTATCTCTGGGGCCGAAGTCGCTGAGGTGGTCAAAAAGCTCCTTGGCGGCAAGGCCCCGGGGGTGGATGAGATCCGCCCGGAGTTCCTTAAGGCTCTGGATGCTGTGGGGCTGTCCTGGCTGACACGCCTCTGCAGCATTGCGTGGACATCGGGGGTAGTACCGCTGGACTGGCAGACTGGGGTGGTGGTCCCCCTTTTTAAGAAGGGGGACCGGAGGGTGTGTTCCAATTACAGGAGAATCACACTCCTCAGCCTCCCTGGTAAGGTCTATTCAGGGGTCCTGGAGAGGAGGGTCCGCCGGATAGTCGAACCCCGGATTGAGGAGGAGCAGTGTGGTTTTCGTCCTGGTCGCGGAACAGTGGACCAGCTCTATACCCTCTTTGGGGTCCTGGAGGGGGCATGGGAGTTTGCCCAACCAGTCTACATGTGTTTTGTGGACCTGGAGAAGGCATTCGACCGTGTCCCCCGGGGGCTCCTGTGGGGGGTATTCCGGGAGTATGGCGTACCGGACCCCCTTGTATGGGCTGTCCGGTCCCTGTATGACAGGTGTCAGAGCTTGGTCCGCATTGCCGGTAGTAAGTCGGATCCGTTTCCGGTGAGGGTTGGACTCCGCCAAGGCTGCCCTTTATCACCGATTCTGTTCATAACTTATATGGACAGAATTTCTAGGCGCAGCCGAGGTGTTGAGGGGATCCGACTTGGTGGCCTCAGGATTGGGTCCCTGCTTTTTGCAGATGACGTGGTCCTGTTGGCTTCATCTGATCGTGATCTCCAGCTCTCGCTTGAGCAATTCGCGGCCGAGTGTGAAGCGGCTGGGATGAGAATCAGCACCTCCAAATCTGAGACCATGGTCCTCAGCCGGAATAGGGTGGATTGCCCTCTCCGGGTCGGGAGTGAGGTCCTGCCTCAAGTGGAGGAGTTTAAATATCTCGGGGTCTTGTTCACGAGTGAGGGAAGGATGGCGCGCGAGATCGACAGATGGATTGGTTGCGCGTCTGCAGTAATGCGGACTCTGCGCCGGTCTGTCGTGGTGAAGAAGGAGCTGAGCCAGAAGGCGAAGCTCTCGATTTACCAGTCGATCTATGTTCCTACCCTCACCTATGGTCATGAGCTGTAGGTCGTGACCGAAAGAACGAGATCCCGTATACAGGCGGCTGAAATGGGTTTCCTCCGCAGGGTGGTCGGGCTCACCCTTAGAGATAGGGTGAGGAGCTCAGTCATCGGGGAGGGGCTCAGAGTAGAGCCGCTGCTCATCCGCATCGAGAGGAACCAGTTGAGGTGGCTCGGGCATCTGGTCAGGATGCCTCCTGGACGCCTCCCTGGTGAGGTGTTCCAGGCGGAACACCTCACCAGGCGGGGAGACCCCGGGGAAGACCCAGGACACGCTGGAGGGATTATATCTCTCGGCTGGCCTGGGAACGCCTCGGGATCCCCCCCCCGCAGAGTTGGCAAATGTGGCTGGGGAGAGGGAAGTCTGGGCTTCCCTGCTTAGGCTGCTGCCCCCGCGACCCGACCCCGGATAAGCAGCAGAAGATGGATGGATGGATGAATGGATGGTCTTCAGCAAAGTAAATAGCAGCACCAGCTGTTAAATCAGTGTTTCCATGCTGGAAATGCCGCTAATCAGGTCCAACAAATTTTAAGTTGCATCTCAGCTTGAATCTAAAGCAAACTAAGGGGAGGGTTGTGGATTATATGAGGAGCTGGAGTAAGCTGAACGCCATTTCCATCTTGTCTGACCATGAGGAGGACAACAAGCACCTGGGACTTCAGGTGGACTATGGCTGTCTCCACAAGAAGAGACTTTCTGAAGAAGCTTAGCTCCTTCCCTGCTGAAACCAAGATGTTACATCACTTCTGTGTCTGCTTTGCACAAGTTGCCTGCACACCGTCTGCATTACCAGTTCATGGAGAGGCTACTTCAGCTCTCCTTCACCAAACCTTGGGTCCATCTGTCCCACAGACATATATCCTAACACAATGAATGTTTATAGTGGCTAATTATACAGCAATACTATCATGTCATGCAGAGTCCGTGTCTACATTTAAGAGCAAGCTGAAGACTCAGCTCTTCAAGGAGCACATCAACACTTCGTATAGCTATATTTGTTGGAAAGTTGGAGAACTTAGCCCAGTTCTTTCCAACAAACATGATGGTATAAATTCTTTGTATTATAACATTGGTGATATTATGGGGTGGGAAGGGAGTAAACAACAAAAAAAAAAGGCCTGTCGCACTTCATGGAAGGATCTGCATCCAACTGGACAGTCCACCAGCACCTTCCTATGATGTTCTCTACTGTTTGATTTCATGCTTGTGTTGTTCTCACTCATATGTAAGTCACTTTGGATAAAAGCGCCTGCTAAATGACTGTAGAGTAGAACAGAATAGAATAGAATAGAATAGAATAGAATAGAATAGAATAGAATAGAATAGAATTTCCTTTGGGGATTAACAAAGTATGAATGAGTATGCAGACATAAATTCAAGCTTTTGTCCAGCATTTCCAACCCAACGGTTGTGCAAATTTTTAGTAAACTTTAAGTTACATCGCATTGAGCGAATAAAGCCTGCGTATGACATTACAGTGGTTAAACTTTAGTATGTGTTCACACAGCAGCTAAGGAATCTGAGGGAATGCTTCTGGTAAACTACGTTTAAGACTTAGGATGAACATTAGGAGATTGCTCATGTGCCTTCTTTTCTTCTGGACCCTTACAACATCAACTTTCTTGTTTCTTTTGCAGGTGGAGATGCTAGAGCGTAAATATGGTGGGCGTTTCATAACCCGGCATGCTGCCCGTACCATCCAGACAGCCTTCCGCCAGTACCAGATGAACAAAAACTTTGAGCGTCTTAGAAGTTCTATGTCTGAGAACCGTATGTCCAGACGGATTGTTTTATCCAATATGAGAATGCAGTTTTCCTTTGAAGGACCTGAAAAAGTCAACAGCTCCTACTTTGAGGGGAAGCAGGTCTCACTAACAGATGATGGCACGAAAATCAGCGCACTAGTTCAGTCCGAACATGGTGGGGAAAGAGGCATGCAGGCAAAGACCCCTACAGCACAGAGCGACTTCACCGATGCCATCACGGAACTAGAAGATGCCTTTTCCAGGCAGGTCAAATCTCTAGCGGAGTCCATAGATGATGCATTGAACTGCCGCAGTCTACACAGTGACGACGGCCAGCCCGAACCAGGGAGGGGCCACCACGATATGGACAGGGAAGGGAAACCTTCCCAAGGCTCCTCAGAACACCGCAAACTCGATGAGATGACAGCATCTTACAGCGATGTGACTCTTTACATTGATGAGGAAGAGTTATCGCCCCCCTTGCCTCTGTCTCAGTCTGTAGATCGCCCATCTAGCACAGAGTCTGACCTGCGGCAGCGTTCCCTCAACTCCTCCCAAGATTACTGGTCCCTGGTGCATAAGGATGAAAAGGGAGATACTGATACCAGCTGCCGCAGTACACCTTCCTTAGAATGCCAAGAGCAGCGTCTGCGGGTGGACCACCTGCCCTTACTGACCATAGAGCCTCCCAGCGATAGCTCGGTGGAACTGAGTGATCGTTCTGATCGCAGCTCTTTAAAAAGACAGAACGCCTATGAGCGTAGCCTCAGTAACCAGCAGAGCAGTCCCAAACACATCAGCCACAGCTTGCCACCTCGGGGGCCTTCCAGAGAGGACGATGTCTCCCGCCACCGTCCCCGGCAGCTGGAGGCCCACCTGGCCATCAACGGCACTGCGAACCGGCAGAGCAAGTCAGAGTCGGACTTCTCAGACGGCGACAACGACAGCATCAACAGCACATCGAACTCCAACGATACCATCAACTGCAGCTCTGAGTCCTCGTCCAGGGACAGCCTGAGGGAGCAGACCCTCAGCAAACAGACGTACCACAAGGAAACTCGCAACAGCTGGGACTCGCCCGCTTTCAGCAATGACATCATTCGCAAGAGACACTACCGCATTGGTTTAAACCTTTTCAACAAGTATGTACACCTCTGACACGTCATAGGACACACACTGGCACTATTGGGAAGCTTTAAACAAACCCTGGTCTACTTCCACAGATTGTTTGTTGGAGTAGCGTTAACATTCATTCACTCAATAAGCCAGTTTTTCTACTTGGTCGTTTTGGGGATTATCGCCCCCTAGTGAGCAGTTGTTGTAACTGTTTTACGTTTCCAGGTGGTTTTGTTCGCTTCAGTTTAGTTCAATTTGAAAGAAAAGCAAACCAAGCAAAGGCAGAAATGAAATGAATATTTTAGTAATTCCTTCCCGATCTAAATGGGTCCCCAAGACTAAACTGGTGTGAATGCACCATAGACTGTATATAAAAGATAGACAGAGCCTCCGGCGGTTAAAAGTGAAGCCTTTGCGGAAGTGCATAAAACTGCAGTTCCCCCCTCATCCACTAGGGGCTGTAAAACGGAGCGTATCTCCAAAGACTCCCATGTTAAAAAGACCAACTTCACAGCAGAAATAAACATGTTTACAGCCTGGTTCAAAGATCCATTTTAGGTTTAATAGGTCAGGTTTACCTTCATGACAACTGTGGGGGGAGTGACTGTCTTTTTAACTCACCCGTTTTAAAGTAATTTAATCTCAAAATTTGGCATATTTAAGGGTGTGTTCTTTTGATTGACAGGTACCCGATCTCCCGCTTCAAGTAAGAAGAACGTAGAACAACCGCGGTTTTTAGCCGGTTAACAACGTGACTTAGCTTTAGCCCGCTTACCTCCGTTAGCTGGTTAGCTCCTGTTATCTCCGGGTTAGCTCAGTTAGCTCTTAGCTACAGGCAGCTTGGAGTTCGCTCAATGTTAATCATGCACCATGATGCTCACAGCGCCCCTCTCAGCTCCACCTCTTTGCCCATATTTGTATTTTCCGGACAAGACGACATGCCCCTGCCAAGATGGCGATGTAGGAACCGCCCACCGAGTTTCAATTCAGCTCTGTCCATCTTTTTATATAAAGTCTATGGAATTCACCCTCTATCGCCAATGATCTTTGATCCCATGAAGTATGTTTTTATATTGCTGAACAGCTTGGCATGAAGCTGTTGTCTGATAACATCTTTTTGCCTGTTTTTCTTGAGGTCCACTCTGCAGCTTCTCTGATTCCATTTAATCAGAAAAATGTTGTGGACTTGGTTTCTTTTAAAGCCAACCATTAACTTCATTTTAATCCTATGTGATCAACACCACAGAGTGAAGAATCTCAGTCCTCATCCCATCACTCACCTCCCTCCCCCTCTTTTTTCCTAAATCCTATTCCTCATGTGACACACATTTGGCCAGAAGTGCAGTAGGATAATCATAGATTTGGTTTGTGTCCTCTCTCCTTCCTCTTTGTGCTTCTGCTGATTTAACCCTCTTCACTCTTTCGTGTGTCCAAAGGAAACCAGAAAAAGGCATCCAGTATCTGATAGAGCGAAGCTTCGTTCCGGACACTCCAGTGGGTGTGGCCCACTTCCTGCTGCAGAGGAAAGGCTTGAGTCGGCAGATGATTGGCGAGTTCCTGGGTAACAGGCAGAAGCAGTTCAACCGGGATGTCCTCGAGTGAGTGCTTTACTTCTGCCTGCTCTTTGGCCCATTTGTTTGTCCAGTTGAATCCTTTCAGGCCTTTCATGGCCAAACAAAATCACACATCTGCCTCTTATGAATTAATATGGGTGTCAGTTTGCAAAGTACCCTGACTGAAAAGGTCTTTTAGGACCACGTAATGACTAAAGTTAAATAAACACAAATAGAACACAGTCAGGAAGCAGCTGTGATGCTCTGATAAACAATCCTATTTATATTCCCAACGTCTTCCCAAGAGCTTCGTAAAAGAGTCCCTTGGATCACTCAAGAAGCATTTACACAGAGCTCCACAAAGCTCTGTAACATGACGTAAAAGGCCAGAAAATGTCTGTTTAGGTCTGACTTACACATGTAGAGAGCTGGAGCACTAGAAAGCCTGACAGGAACGGTATAGACCTATCAGACCTCTTAATCAGTCACAATAGGGTTAGGGTTAACCCTCCTCTAGGGTGTGATTATTTTCTCTCTGCAGTTTTCTCTCCTGCTGTCTTCAGCTGCTAATCGAGCGTCTCTGGCATTGCAGTATCTGTGCTGTAAACTCCTCCCACAGCCGCTTTGCTTTCATTCAGACACTGTTGCCAACTTGGTGACTTTATCGCTAAATCTGGTGACTTTTTTTGTTAAAAGCGACAAATCTAGCAGCTTTTACTGGAGTTATTAGAGACTTTTCTGGTGTTTTGGCGACTGACTTGAAGGCACATATTGTTCTGCAGTTACTGTAAGGAAGGAGCAGCGGGAGCATCTCCCGTCCTAAAGCACTCCCAGGCGGCCAGTCTCAGTCGGCTCCGGCTGCAGGTCAATGTAGAATAACTGCAGTAGGTTGTGGAAGTTCACCTAAACATAGTTTATACCATTGTCAGTGACAACTGGCTGCATTATTTTCCTATACATAATTCAGTGAGTTAAACACTGTAATGTCCCTCCATTACGGGGCGTTACCATAGCAACGCGTTAACCAGCTGGTTCAGATCAGCCGTCTTTTAACAGGTGAATGAGAGAAACGCGCTGCAGCCTGACAGCGGTTGTTTGGCATAAAACGTACATTGAGGCTAACATGAAATAGTTCCTGTATAAGCGGTAAAAGCGGATTAAACAAGTCGGAACCGTACATTAGACGGTTATAATGCACGACGCGGAGTCCAGAACACCACGACACGCAGCGTTGTTTAAAAATACTGGATAATTGTGTTAAATAATCGAGATCTCAATTTCAGTCAAAATAATCGTGATTATGATTTTTGTCATAATCGAGCAGCCTTACCAGCTCTCAGCTGAGAAAGATGTTCATTAATTTAACCTGTTCCTGAGCAAACACCCTGTACTGGGTTCAGCATGAGAGCCGACTGTCCAGAAGATGTTAGCATACACCAGGGAGCAGCAATGCTAACATGTAGCATAGCATCAATGCTAACATGTAGCGTAGCATCAATGCTAACATGTAGCGTAGCATCAATGCTAACATATAGCATAGCAACATGACAGTTAGAAACTCAGCTAAAAGACTCTACCAACATAGCTACCTACAAACCCCAAGCAGAAAACTTAAGAACATCACTGTCTGATCATTTCTCCACACAAACAAGGCGGAGACTGCTGACGATGTCTGTACTCATTCCTGGGATTCATTTACTCAGTGAAAACCTGTTGTCATGGTTACTGAGCCTCCCTGTGTTTTCTCCAGCTGTGTGGTGGATGAAATGGACTTCTCGGCCATGGAGCTGGATGAAGCACTCAGAAAGTTTCAGGCCCACATCCGAGTTCAGGGGGAAGCGCAGAAGGTCGAGCGGCTGATTGAGGCCTACAGGTAAGAAACTCCTGAAACATGGCTTTACTTCAGATCCAGCTTACAGAGCATAAAGAGCTTTAAACAGAATTTATTAATAAGGTATTTCTTTAGATAAGCTAAGACGCACATTTTAAATAAAATGATCATTGTGTTCATTGCCATCGACGCAGAGTATAATGAATGGATAGCAGAGGATCTGTTATACAACAGAGGCAGAAGCTGAAATCCTAATTTGACGTTGTTGAACAGAAGTCATCAGAGCAGATCAAAGCCTTTTCCCACCCAGACTTTGTCCGACCAGATCATTACTGAAAGTAATTTAGAGAAAAATCATTTAGGAAGTTGAGGCAAACGTTCCCCGAGGCTGCTGATTGATGTTGTTTCTGTCTCATTTACTTTCCCCAAACATCGACTAGCAAGGTGCTCTACTGCCTGCAGAGAATTAGCTTTGATCAGCTCTGAAGAAGGACACCTGTAAACACCGCAGTCGCCGTTGCCTGGGGGGGACGGGGGTTAATGATAACAGCTCATCTGACGCTTGCCTGAAGCTCAGTCCAGATATAATCACAAGCTCACGTAAAATGGCCTGTTGGACGGCTGCAGGCTGTGGTGACGGATTAAATCTGTGCTCCATTGTCACTAAAAGCTGAAAAGCAGTTGTCTATTCACACAGAGATTCCACCATAAAACCAACAAAAAGAGCCACTTGCAATTATGTTGTCTTTACCAAAGGTTTTCATATCATGAATCTATTGATAAGAAAATGCAGCACTTGTTCATCCCTCTATTTTTGTACGCTGGAATAAATATTATTGTCTTGTCAATGCAGACTATTACATGTCTGATTTTATATAATCTGTCAACATAATAGAAAAATTCCAAGAATTTTACATGGTGAAGACAGCAGCTCCAGGTGACAAAGAGTTGTTGCTACGCTGTGTTCAAAATGTCCCACTCTTAAGTTTCCATTTGATGCTGATTTACAGCTGATCATAATGGTAAATGTAATATACAAAAATCTCAGAGCATAGTTTGTAATTTGGTTCCCATCTTAAGCGTATCAATATGGGGGTCACAAGAACCGCAGTTTGTGAAGCGTCGAAGTATTTTACAGCTTTAAAACATAAGTGTTTGAATAAACACCAATCACAGAGGCCATAATTCTACACTTCTAGATTATTTTTATATCAAAGAACTAGAAAAACTTTTTGCATTTGTCCGATCAGTTCATACTTCCCACCAAGCTTTCTGCAAAGGAGTGGGATTACTGTCGGGGTTTGTGTCTTTAAAAGCCATGTGTTGTAGAAATCTTCATACTTTATCATCACTTCAAACAGCTGTGTATTAAAACTATCTGTTCAACCTACATCAGCAAATATGCGGCAAACGTCCACTGCGTGCTTTTCCACATTAACCATGCCCACCTCAAATATCCAACCAATCACACAATACTAATCAGAGCCACATGAGAAGAAAGTACTGCTTTGCTGATGCGTCAAGATCAAACCACGAGATGTCCTCAATCACGTCCATGAAAACTAAATTATACGATTTTTTACTTGTGGCCTCAAGAGCAACACAAAAGTTCTGGTTTCTCATGATGTAACAGCCTTAACAGTAGAAACCTTCCCAATTAGCATCAAACCAAAAGCAAAAGACAACTGAAAACAAGCTTTTAGTTCATTTTTGTTTACTTTCTTTTATCTTTGTAGTAATTTTCTAGTCGCATCTGTTCAATAAAACAAATAAACATAAATATAAACATAAAATAAACAACCCGATTCTGCATAGATGGCATGTCCGGTTATGCTACGTTACCGCTAGCAGTTCTGTGTTGGTCTCTGTGTTGCATTCAAGCACCATCTGTTAATGAGAGCACACAAAGACGTAGCAACTGCTGTTGGTTCTGGATGTTCATATTATATAAAGAAGCTGAAGGGATCACAGCAGCTAGAAACAGAAACTGCTTAAAGTTAAAGTCTGAGCCCGTTAGCTTAGCCTTCTGTGTTAGCAATGTATGTCTGTGAGACAGCTACGTTTGTCTCGGGTTATGATGTAAGGGGGTCTAACAAGTGTTTTTCATGCAAACTAACCTTTGTAGACTACTCATACCAAATCAACAAATGTAAAGTGATACATCGATGAGTTTGCTGATAAGACCATAAAGTTTTGGCTGGAAATAAAAGTCGGGTTTTCAGTTTCGATTTACCAGAGTTTCCTTTTTCTGGTTTTGTCTTTGCAGCCAACGCTACTGCATCTGCAATCCCGGCGTGGTGCGACAGTTCAGAAACCCAGACACCATCTTCATCCTTGCCTTTGCCATCATCCTCCTCAACACTGACATGTACAGCCCAAACGTTAAGCCAGAGAGGAAGATGAAACTGGAGGACTTTGTCAAAAACCTTCGAGGTGCTTCCTTCTCTGCTTCCAGCTCAATGTGACAGAATCAGCACTTCCAGCCACATCTTCCAGCTTTAATATTGTATATAATCATTTCGCCTTCATCAATGGCTGTGTCAATAAGGAACTTCTTTTAAAATAAGGACCAAGAAAGCTTTGCTGTTAAGCCACCCTGAGCAGATTTTGTGGGTATTAGCTAAAGGCTGTGTTGCATGACGAGCTCATTTTTCTGCCTATTGGAGAGTCTGTAATTAAAGTACAATATTAAGAAATCTTCGTCTTCAGGAAGCCTGAAGGACACTTCTGTCCACGCTGTAAGACATAAGTGCATCCCAGTAAGGCTTCGTCTACATACACAGCCCTGTAAATTAGTCATTAATCCCTTTTTATTCTGTTTTTGTTCGTCCTCTGACAGGAGTCGATGACGGGGAGGACATCCCCAGAGAGATGCTGGTGGGCATATATGAGCGGATTCGCAAGCGAGAGCTCAAGACTAACGAAGACCACGTCTCCCAGGTTCAGAAAGTGGAAAAGCTGATTGTTGGAAAGAAGCCGGTGAGTTTGAGTTCGCCCTCCGGCTGCTGCATGTAGAGTGTGACCACTTTCATCTGGCTCGCCATTCAAGAGCTGCAATGTTCAGAAGTCAAATTACCCGGCGTACCTCTGAGAGCCCTGCTTTATTCATGGCCAATGTTCTCTAAAAATGAGCAGAAATGAAAGAGCATTCTTTATCTGAATGCATTTTCTGCCCTGTGACACATCAGAGACGGGGACCTTCATGCTGAAAAACTAAAATATATCTTTTTCCGGAGCCAGCTGACAAGCTCCATAATAATGACTGAAAAATAGCCACAAACCCAAGGACTCGTAGCTTCTTTCATCTGATGACCGTTATGTTAAACGTACCGTTTCTCAGCCGGCGACTCTTCGTGGCATCCTGAAGGTTGACACATTCTGCAAATAATCAAACACTTTGGACTTTGGCCATGCTTCCTGCTTGTAAATGTACTGAACTACTATATCACAGAAGGTCCCGTAGTGCTCACCAATCTGTAAAATGTCTCTTTACTCTGCAGATTGGCTCTTTACACCAAGGTCTCGGCTGTGTGAGTATTACAGACTTTATTGAGACATTTTTTGTACGTTTGAAGGAACAGAAATAAACGTATATGACTGTCTCTGCAGGTCCTATCACTCCCCCACCGGAGACTGGTCTGTTATTGCAGACTTTTTGAAGTACCCGACCCCAACAAACCACAGAAACTGGGCCTGCATCAGAGGGAGATCTTCCTCTTCAATGACCTGCTTGTGGTACGGTAGCATCACTCTTCCAGCGCGCTGACAACAAACCGGGCCGAGTCCGACTTCCTGTTTACGATCTGCTCTCCTCCCAGGTTACAAAGATTTTTCAGAAGAAGAAGAACTCTGTCACGTACAGCTTCCGGCAGTCCTTCTCGCTTTATGGGATGCAAGTGCTGCTCTTTGAGAATCAGTGTAAGTTTTATTTTTCCCAATCAGGATTCCGGTTATCCTTCAACCCTCGATCGAATCTCCAAAAACCTTCTAAAGGAACATTCGAATAACTCACACCTACACCGAAATTGTGAAACAAATAACGTATTGCAGCGCCTCACCAACAGGCCATGGATCCAATGCCTCCACAACTCTGGTGTAACCATGGCATCCTGTACTTCACTACTGTTATGTTGTCTATGGTAACAAGCAGCATCGTTCAACAAAACCCAATGAAAACAGTTAGCTTCAGGCCAATTTGGGCACTATGGTTGACTCACTTCTGGCTGCATCTTCAGCTTCCCTTTAAAAAGTTTCTCCTTCTACCTGTGGAAGGCCACCTCCTTGTTGATCCTCTTTTTTTTAATTGCTCCAGTTATACTAGTTTTTAAGTGCATTGTTCTTTTTCTTGTTGATGGTGAATACAGCTGCTGCAGATGCTGCTCTTGCATATTGGGAAATGACAATTGAACCTATTTTCCAACTTGCCAGGGTAGTAAGCTTCCCTCATTGATCTTCAGTCACTGTGCGCTGGCTTGCAGGGAATTATTTCATGTTGGCGCTATTTGTCCCTTAACGGTGACTGTAGTTTCAAGATGGCAGACTGTCATGGAGCGTCTCCAACCAGCTTACCCATCATATTTCAGTGGTTGGTGTAAAACAATGAAACGCACTTAAAAGCGATTTTAAAAGTTGTTCAAATCCTTCTCAATTTAAATTGAAATATAAAGAGTACATTATAAAACTGTTTGCAAAAATCTGATTAAAAAAAAAAGACAAAAAAGAGCATTTCATACCTGTGTTTGGTTCTTAGTGTTTACCGTAGATAATGCCTTTCAGTTGGTTTACTTTGAATTGAGGATGGGGTCATGTTTATAAGATTAATTCTTTGTCCTACTCCAATTTTCTTTTCTTTTTGCATGAAATGTACTACGTGGTTGTGTAGCAGTTGTTGTAACTCTGGAGTATATTTTCTGTTGTTATTTTTTGGATATGCCAATATATTATGGAAAAGAAAAGAAAAGAATAAATGGTAAAATAAAATATGTAGAAACAAATCTAAAGTTTTTTGCTTCCAGAAATGTGTCAGATTATTAGCAGAATTCAGAAAACACCAATGATAACGCATGTAGAAATGGAATAAACAACTGAAAACAAATGTTACACAAGGTGTGTCCAAAGTCGGTCCTTTGGGGCTGCTGTCCTGCAGGTTTTCCTTTTATTCCCGTTCCAACACACCTGGCTTATGTTAAATGGATCCAGCAGCCTACGTTGTATGTAGAGTTCCTATTAAGCTGCTGCAGTGGCTTTCTGCTGTTAATATGTTCTGGTTTGGAGCATTTTGTTTCCTTTATCATGTGCAGAACTTCTAAGAACAGACAGCTGGCTTGACTGAAGTTATTTACTGTTTGTAGACTTTAAAATATTTCCAATTAGCAAGACAAACAGTAAAAAAAAGAAAAACAAGGAAACGTTACAGTGCTTTTATTTTGGAGCAACACAGACTAACATGAATGAAGCAGGTCCTTCAAAGCCATGCAGAACATGCAGATATGCTTTGTCATGTGGGCTTGATGATGATCCAACAGGTTTTCTGCTGATCATGTGGTGAATTTGAAACCTCTGACCTATTTGGGTGGCATGTGGGTCTTAAATTTCCACCACTGTGACAGTGTAGATAAAGGGAATAGCTAGAGAAGTTGCAGAGGATTACATGCAGTTACATACTCACTGTTTTAAACACTGGTGCAGTTAACGAAGGCAGAAGATTGTCCAGACTATGTGCGTCGGAATGTACACATATACACATGTCAGATCTATTCTGCAAGTCAGAAGTAGTATAAATAAAGTTAAGTTTAATTCCAGTTTCATTGTGTCTTTTTTATGTGCAGTCACCTTGGTGATATTTAAGCTGCATTTGATGAATCTGATATTTGTTCCTTCTCATTTTGGATGAAATTGTCTTAAAAAAGCTTCACATAGAAGCAGAACAAGCTCTGGACTTGTTCCAGATGTCTTCTGGAAGAAACATTTGTTTCACTCATTTGTGTGAAAATGGCAGTAAACTCACTACTTTAAGCCGTCGGTTAAAGACTTTGTGTCTTTTTTAATATTCTAGATTATCCTAATGGAGTCCGCCTGACCTCGGCCATACCTGGAGCTGACATCAAGGTCCTCATCAACTTCAACGCCCCCAACCCTCAGGATCGTAAAAAGTTTACAGACGACCTGCGAGAATCTATCGCAGAAGTCCAGGAAATGGAGAAGTACCGGATAGAGTGTGAGCAGACATTTCCGTTCATGCTGTTGGGTGGATTTATGTGCAAAGTCTGAATCATGATTTATGTTGCTCATGTTTCGCCGACACAGCTGAACTGGAAAAGCAGAAGGGGGTGGTGAGAGCCAGCATGTCCCAGAGTTCCGGCTTAAAGAAGGAAACTGGCAACGGCAACCTCAGCCGAGCGAGCCTCGATGACAGCTACGCCATTGGCGAAGGTCTAAAGAGGAGCGCCCTCAGCAGCTCCCTGCGGGACCTCTCGGATGCAGGTAAAGTCAGAGGTTGCCACGGTAACGCACTCCTGTAGCACTCTCGTGTTGGATGGAGTAGAGCGTACATCCAGGCCGGATGCTGGCACATTACTGTTGACTGCACTTGTTTCAGAAACTTGGAAAAACGTGGATTCCTGCTTAATGTGCGGCTCCGGTTTGGGTAGTTGCCATAGCAACCAGCCTGCCATTTGCAGAGTCTCAGGGTAGAGATGGTCATGGGTTTGTTTGCAAATGGGGCTTGGTGTTATTTACTAGAGGCTATCAACTCATAATCCTGTGTGAGCAGCGTTATCTAGGTTACTGTGATCAATTTGAGCGTCTTAGCTGTAAGAGGAATTAATGTTCTGCTGTGGATTCACTCAGGCTGCAGAGCGCTGATGCTCTGCACTAACACTACGTCCAACCTGTAAAGCCACATCTAAGAACAAAATATCTTGGGGTTTTTGTAGTTTTGATATCTTTTTAGATAACCAGACCTTATGGAAGGGCAGGAGTTGCTATGATAACAAAATCAGCATTTCAGATTATCAGACTTTCACAGGAATTAAATGCTAACTTAATGGGTTAACGCTTAAACGCTTCAAATCCAAATGACAGTCTTTCCTGCCAGCAGCGCCTCGGATTGCCTCGTAGTCACCTTAAAAAAAAGGAGTTGCTTGAGATTAGCATGATGGTGAGATTCCCCTTGCTGTAGTGCTTTCAGTTGGCTGCTAGCTAGTTAGACGCCACCTTAGTGTGTTAGCATCCTTTCAGTTGGCTGCTAGCTAGTTAGACGCCACCTTAGTGTGTTAGCATCCTTCCAAACTAGACAGAAGGGAAGTGTGCACCTCAACATTTTCACCAGGCGTGTCTAATCTGTCATGTCCCATGTTCTGGGCAGGCAAGCGTGGGAGACGCAGCAGTGCAGGATCACTAGACAGCAATCTGGAAGTAAGTAGGAAGCGAATGACGCCGAGCTGTCCCTCGCCTTAATGTTGTCCACTACTAGCACACAATCTTATTTATACTTTGTGGTGTTCTTCTCTGTTTTGTTGCTTTTGATGTGAGCATCTTGATGCATGCACTTGGCTGACCAGGAATGGTGTCGTTGCTGCATTAACCCATTGTATATGCAGCATGACTTGACTAACATCATCGCTGACTCACTTTTGGGTTTCATTTTCATTTGAATCATCTTCTTTGTGTTGTGGGTTTGTATTTAAGATGTTTCCTGGATTCAGTCCCTGAATGCACACAAAGCTGCTGCATGTACACAAATTTAAAGTCACATCCACTACTTTTTCTCACTGATCTCCACAAGTTTATCCCACCTGTTTCTGTTTCCTTTTTATAATCTTACACTTATCCACCACAAAAAGTAATAGAGCAGCACATGTACTTTCTGTACTTTAAAGTAGATTTTACTACTTTATTTAGTTTTTATAGTTTTTGTTAGGGTTTTTTTTTGTTTTGTTTTGTTTTTGGGTTTTTTTTTTACAAACTTTAGAAGATAATATTGCACATTGATGTACAAACAGGTTTTGGCAGAATATTGATACAAAATACAACAAAACTATGCTCGCTAATTGAAAACTACTGATATGCTAGCTAATTGATACAATGCTAGCTAGTTCAAACTATGTTATGCCATGATCAGTGTTCATTCTAGTACCAACTGGCTGCGTTATTTTTGTATATATGCAGACATAGTTAGGCAAATCACTGTAATATTACTCCATTAACACCATAGCAACACATTAATGAACTGATTCTGGCTTTTGAGAGGTGAATGAGAGAAATGTGTAGCTTGCTGGTTATTTAGCATAAAAAGCATATTAAGGCCAACATAAAATAGATCTTGGACTTCAGCATATTTAGCAAGTTTTTGTAAAATAAATAAACATTTGTTATAAAATGTTTACTGTGTGGAAAATGCCTTTAGCGGATTAAACAACTCAGAATTGCATTACACAGTTATAATACAAGATATCTAGAACACTACGAGGTGCAGCAGCTTAGCTATTTGGTATTTACCTAGCTATTTGATACGATGCTTGCCAGTTTAGGTTATGCTAGCAGTTTTTATATATGCTAGCCAGCCGACACTATGCTATCCAGTTTGAAACATGCTAACTAACTGATACTATGCTAGCAAGTTAAAACTATGCTAGCTAATTTAATTATTTAACTAATTCATACTATGCTAGCTCATTAAAACTTGCTAGGTGAACTATATTAGCTAATTGATGCCATGCTGCCAAGAATACATGCAGATTTGAAGATTACTCGGTGGATATTTTAATCAAACTTATAATGATCATTTAAATTAGCAACAACTTCATTAACTGTTGCATAATAGATTGTCAATACGCATCTTTTGTGCATAATTTACTTAATTTACCTCAACAATTTCCAAGCGGTTTTTCAGAATAGACTGTCAACAAATACTTTAAGTAGTCCATTTCTTATTGCTATTAAATTCAGATTAGGTTCTCAGCTGCAGTATCGGGCCACTGTAGGCTAAAGCTATTCTATTTTTTCTCCATTTCATGAACCTTGAAGCCAAAAACTTCAGTTTAATTTAGCTGTTCAGTTACTACTCTGAATATTTAGCCCTGAAACCTGTATATTTTCTCACTATGAATGTTATCCACTAAGGACAACCTTACTTTTGAATCTTTGGTCGGATAAATTGGTTGCTGCTGATTATGAATTTTTAGTGTAAAAAATGACTTTCAGTTGAATCATTTAACCATTTAGTTAGCAAATAAATGAATGATTAAATAAAGAAAAAGAAAAAAAACACCCTGCGGTGGCTCTGCATCCTGGATGGTATCTTTGCTGATTTTGGATGGATTAGAGATGACAATGTGGATCTGTTTTTGCATATTATTCTCAGTTGAGCAGTAAAAATGACTAAAACAACCTTTCTGGAGCAGAGCTAGACTGTGTGGAGATTATTCCTGACCACGTTCCCCCACCGTCCATGTGATGTCAACGTCCATGTGATGTCAACATCCATGTGATATCAGTGATGACACTGAGACAGAAACAACACTTTAAGAATCACACGCCACCCTAGTAGGCCAGAGGGTTTAAATTCATCACATTTTCAGTAGAAAACATGTGTACAAAGCTCCTGTTGCATGTTCTGCATGGCTCTGAAGGACCTCCTTCTTTCATGTTAGTCTGTGTTGCTCCAGAATAAAAAGACTGCGAAGTTTCCTTGTTTTTCTTTTTTACTGTTTGTCTTGCCGAATATTTTAAAGTCAACAAACTTCAGTCAAGCCAGCTGTCAGTGTGAGTTCTGTCTGAAAGACTGAAGCGTGTTGTTTAGAGGTTCTCCACATGATAAAGGAAACATAAAATGCTCCAAACCAGAACATATTAGCGACAGAAAGCCCCAGCAGCAGCAGCAGGGAGAGTCTGAAGCGTGAGAAGCTGTTTGTCTCCTCATGACAGCACATGAACCGCCAGCTCTTCCAGACTCAGCAAGTTGAGCCTCCAGACCATTTGGAGCGAGTCGGCTGTGAGATGGAAAGACAAACAAAGGCAGTGATCTGAAAATGGAAACCGACAGGGGCGGAGCTAGAGGGGCGGCCTGGGTGGCACTTCAGTGACTGAACGGTCTCTGGAGGCAGAGGACAGAAACATAATCCCAGACCTGCACGGACCAGTGAAGATGCTCAAGGAGAACGTCACCGTTCATGATCCGGTTTCATTTAAACAGATGGCTAGCAAGGACGCTGGTGTTTCTAGTTTGTTTGAAAGCAGGGGTGTCAAACTCCAGTCCTCATGGGCCGGTATCCAACAGGGGCTTGTTGTTTCCCGCCACCAACACAGCTGATTCAAATCAAATGGATCCAGCAGCTTCTTATAAACCTATTTATTCATTTCGGTCAGGTGTGTTGGAGCATGGAGACAACAAAAACCCGCAGGATACCGGTCCACGAGGACTGGGGTCTGACACCTGTGTTTTAAAGTATCATGAGGCGATCAGGAGGCTCACCAGACCACGTATCAGCAGCCCCCGCTCACAATGCAAAGATCTAGTCTACCACAGCCAGACATTAGACCAGAACCGATCCCTTTACCAGCTCATCAGGATCCAGTCCACCACCTCCACCAGAGTGTAGACCAGAACCGATCCCTTTACCAGCTCATCAGGATCCAGTCCACCACCGCCACCAGAGTGTAGACCAGAACCGATCCCTCCTCATCAGGATCCAGTCCACCACCGCCACCAGAGCATAGACCAGAACCGATCCCTTTACCAGCTCATCAGGATCCAGTCCACCACCTCCACCAGAGTGTAGACCAGAACCGATCCCTTTACCAGCTCATCAGGATCCAGTCCACCACCTCCACCAGAGTGTAGACCAGAACCGATCCCTTTACTACCTCATCAGGATCCAGTCCACCACCTCCACCAGAGTGTAGACCAGAACCGATCCCTTTACCAGCTCATCAGGATCCAGTCCACCACCTCCACCAGAGTGTAGACCAGAACCGATCCCTCCTCATCAGGATCCAGTCCACCACCGCCACCAGAGCGTAGACCAGAACCGATCCCTCCTCATCAGGATCCAGTCCACCACCGCCACCAGAGCGTAGACCAGAACCGATCCCTTTACTAGCTCATCGGGATCCAGTCCACCACCTCCACCAGAGTGTAGACCAGAACCGATCCCTTTACTACCTCATCAGGATCCAGTCCACCACCTCCACCAGAGTGTAGACCAGAACCGATCCCTCTACTACCTCATCAGGATCCAGTCCACCACCTCCACCAGAGTGTAGACCAGAACCGATCCCTCTACTACCTCATCAGGATCCAGTCCACCACCGCCACCAGAGCATAGACCAGAACCGATCCCTTTACTACCTCATCAGGATCCAGTCCACCACCGCCACCAGAGCGTAGACCAGAACCGATCCCTTTACCAGCTCATCAGGATCCAGTCCACCACCGCCACCAGAGCGTAGACCAGAACCGATCCCTCCTCATCAGGATCCAGTCCACCACCGCCACCAGAGCGTAGACCAGAACCGATCCCTCCTCATCAGGATCCAGTCCACCACCGCCACCAGAGCGTAGACCAGAACCGATCCCTTTACTACCTCATCAGGATCCAGTCCACCACCGCCACCAGAGCGTAGACCAGAACCGATCCCTTTACTACCTCATCAGGATCCAGTCCACCACCTCCACCAGAGTGTAGACCAGAACCGATCCCTCCTCATCAGGATCCAGTCCACCACCGCCACCAGAGCGTAGACCAGAACCGATCCCTCCTCATCAGGATCCAGTCCACCACCGCCACCAGAGTGTAGACCAGAACCGATCCCTTTACCAGCTCATCAGGATCCAGTCCACCACCGCCACCAGAGCGTAGACCAGAACCGATCCCTCCTCATCAGGATCCAGTCCACCACCGCCACCAGAGCATAGACCAGAACCGATCCCTTTACCAGCTCATCAGGATCCAGTCCACCACCGCCACCAGAGCATAGACCAGAACCGATCCCTTTACTAGCTCATCGGGATCCAGTCCACCACCTCCACCAGAGTGTAGACCAGAACCGATCCCTTTACTACCTCATCAGGATCCAGTCCACCACCTCCACCAGAGTGTAGACCAGAACCGATCCCTCTACTACCTCATCAGGATCCAGTCCACCACCTCCACCAGAGTGTAGACCAGAACCGATCCCTCTACTACCTCATCAGGATCCAGTCCACCACCGCCACCAGAGCATAGACCAGAACCGATCCCTTTACTAGCTCATCGGGATCCAGTCCACCACCGCCACCAGAGTGTAGACCAGAACCGATCCCTTTACCAGCTCATCAGGATCCAGTCCACCACCGCCACCAGAGTGTAGACCAGAACCGATCCCTCCTCATCAGGATCCAGTCCACCACCGCCACCAGAGCATAGACCAGAACCGATCCCTTTACCAGCTCATCAGGATCCAGTCCACCACCTCCACCAGAGTGTAGACCAGAACCGATCCCTTTACCAGCTCATCAGGATCCAGTCCACCACCTCCACCAGAGTGTAGACCAGAACCGATCCCTCCTCATCAGGATCCAGTCCACCACCGCCACCAGAGCGTAGACCAGAACCGATCCCTCCTCATCAGGATCCAGTCCACCACCGCCACCAGAGTGTAGACCAGAACCGATCCCTTTACCAGCTCATCAGGATCCAGTCCACCACCGCCACCAGAGCGTAGACCAGAACCGATCCCTCCTCATCAGGATCCAGTCCACCACCGCCACCAGAGCGTAGACCAGAACCGATCCCTCCTCATCAGGATCCAGTCCACCACCGCCACCAGAGCGTAGACCAGAACCGATCCCTTTACTACCTCATCAGGATCCAGTCCACCACCGCCACCAGAGCGTAGACCAGAACCGATCCCTTTACTAGCTCATCGGGATCCAGTCCACCACCTCCACCAGAGTGTAGACCAGAACCGATCCCTTTACTAGCTCATCGGGATCCAGTCCACCACCTCCACCAGAGTGTAGACCAGAACCGATCCCTCTACTACCTCATCAGGATCCAGTCCACCACCTCCACCAGAGTGTAGACCAGAACCGATCCCTCTACTACCTCATCAGGATCCAGTCCACCACCGCCACCAGAGCGTAGACCAGAACCCATCCCTCCTCATCAGGATCCAGTCCACCACCAGAGTGTAGACCAGAACCGATCCCTTTACTAGCTCATCAGGATCCAGTCCACCACCGCCACCAGAGTGTAGACCAGAACCGATCCCTTTACTACCTCATCAGGATCCAGTCCACCACCGCCACCAGAGCATAGACCAGAACCGATCCCTTTACCAGCTCATCAGGATCCAGTCCACCACCTCCACCAGAGTGTAGACCAGAACCGATCCCTTTACTACCTCATCAGGATCCAGTCCACCACTGCCACCAGAGCGTAGACCAGAACCGATCCCTCCTCATCAGGATCCAGTCCACCACCGCCACCAGAGTGTAGACCAGAACCGATCCCTTTACTACCTCATCAGGATCCAGTCCACCACCGCCACCAGAGTGTAGACCAGAACCGATCCCTCTACTACCTCATCAGGATCCAGTCCACCACCGCCACCAGAGCGTAGACCAGAACCGATCCCTTTACTACCTCATCAGGATCCAGTCCACCACCGCCACCAGAGCGTAGACCAGAACCGATCCCTTTACTACCTCATCAGGATCCAGTCCACCACCGCCACCAGAGCGTAGACCAGAACCGATCCCTTTACTACCTCATCAGGATCCAGTCCACCACCGCCACCAGAGCGTAGACCAGACCTGATCCATACTTATCTTGCTCTGGGCTCTTTTAATCTAGTTTCTGATCCAGATAATTTTATTTCTCACATCTCTCTTACGTGACCAAAGTTATCAGATCCGTGTACTTTACTATGCCTCCCCCCCACCGACCCGGCCCCCTCATGCATAAAGGTCTGGCTCCGGCCCTGGACAACATGATACAGCTGCTCTCTGCTGGATTTTTTCCTCCGTTTGTTTCCATGATCTCACCTTTTTCTCTCTTGCAGGGTTCCATCATTAGCAGCCCCCACATACGGCGGAGACCCCCCTCCAGTCGAGACTGCCCATCCCGCCACAGCGGTCAGTCCCTGCCCAACTCAGCCTCGCTGCTCGGATCTTTGTTTGGCACCCGGCGGGTCAAGTCCCCCAGCCCCACCCCTCAGAGCCCGCACCCCACCCTCATCTCCCACACCCCGCACCCCGCCAACCTGCACCACACGGCCCGGGTGGAGACGGACACGCCAGTCCCCATGCACCCCCACCACGCCCAGTTCTGTCACATCGCCCAGAACCCCCCGCCTTACCACCACCACCACCACTACCACCCACCGGCACACCTACAGCACCCCCCGCACCAGTACCTCCCCCCCTCCTCCCACAGCCAGCAGCCTCCCTACCAGCCTCACCCTCACTCGCAGCATGGCCACGGTAACCACCCTGCTCACGGCCCCCACCTCCACGGCCCGCCGCCGCCGCCATCCTCTCAGGGCCCCAGCAGCACTAAGCCCAAGCACAGCGGCATCAGTACGGTGGTGTGAGGGGAGCCCAGCGGCCCCTGGGGGCCCCCTGACTGAACTTTAGTATGTCCTCGGAGGACAAGACGGCCCCACTGTGAAGCCAGACCAGATCCTGCGCTTCCATTCGCTGTTTTTTATTTCTCCAGCTCTTCTTTTTTCTGGTGTTTTCGTTTCGTGTCACAAAGTGTCTGCGTGCTTCAGGAGCCGCAGACACCGACGTGAGCGCATGCACAACGACCACATCGACTGTTCCTCTACATAAACAAAATGGAGCACCATCAAATATCTTACAAGTATTTTACAAAAGCGGTAAATAGCAGCAGAAGAAAGTGGTTTAGTCCGGCGTGAACACACGCAGTCAGCCTCATTAGTCGCTGATTATTTAACGTAGCAGTAGCTGACGGTGCACTGTGATATCTCTGGTAGCGGTGAGAAATGTGCCAATTACTCAAGCATTTATTGATTTAGTTACAAAACTGCTTAATGTATGTTGTGCTTAATATTTTGTAAAATAATGATATCAGCTGTTCTGATTATTACTGAACAGTTTAAACTCTCAGTATTATACTCGCACATATGGGGGGGGGGGGGGGGGGGGGGGGGGGATTTTATCCGCAGGCGGTTGTGGGCCGGACGCAGCAGACTACAACTCCCATCCTCTGCTCGTCTCATTGGTGTGGAGCTGTTCCTCCTCCTCAGGGCCGTTTCTAGACATGTGGGGGCCCTATGCAAGATGCTGTTTTGGGGCCCCCTTGTTTGCCCAACTGCAGTGGATCCATAAACATGCCACGTGCGATCACACTCACTCAGAGCAACGACGCAGCGCTCCTCTAGTCCATCAACAAGTCAAATATTTAGTCGTAATTTCATAAAGAATGAGCATTTCCTAATGAATCAGCAGCACACTTTGAATGGAGATGAAATACGCAGTAGCGGGGGGGGGGTGGGTGGGGGGTGTGTGTTGGAGAGGTTGGGGGGGTGGGGTGCATTTTAACCTGGAAGCTCCCAGGTGACTAAACGACGGCGCCCTGCGGGAATCCCTGTTTATCACAACTAGCAGTTTTATATCAGTCGTGTTTCTGACATATTATGGGATGGCTGGTTGTAGCACCAGCCATCCAGTGCACAGTAGCAGGGGGGGGGGGGGGGGGGGGGTTGTGTTTAGCGTCGCAACGGTAGAAGTTAGTCTGATTCTGCTTTTTTTTTACTCGTGCAATATGAATAAATCTTGTTTTATGTCTGAGTGAATCTGATGGACATCCGTCGGTTTCATCCTGTTTAGTTGTCCCCCCCCCCCCCCCCCATCCCAACCCCCCCATGTTCTTTGTCATTTCCTCCTCGGTGTTTCAGTGAAGTGCGAGTATCCACGTGGATTCGGAGGTACTGGACCCAAACCTGGGACACTAAACGTAACTTAACTGCATGTAACAGAGTATATTCAACAACTCGCGTATTCCCAAACAACATCAGCGTAAGAACACACGAGTTCTGACGTCTTTAAACTCTTCAGACATCCGGGGGATTTTAACCCTTTAAAGGCCGGCTGGATGACCCAATCCTGTTAGGTTTTATAGTAAAAATTATATTTTAAATAAAAGGAATTTTGTGTTGCTGTTTTTTTTTTTTTCTTAAATCTGTCGTTGACATGTCAAGGAAAACATCGATTCAGATGCATGATTCAGATGCATTGTTATTTTTTTGTGTAGCACCAGGTTGAGCATTTTCTACCCTTTTAAGCCATTAAGGACAAAAATGTCCACTTTAAAAAAAAACAACAACCTGCTATTAAAACCCAACAGAATAAACTTATTTTCTGGTTTAAATTTATTAAAATGCCAGTCCTTGTCAAAACAATTGAATAAATATTGGACTTTTAACCAGTTTAATGCTAATTATATTTGTGAAAACAAACGTTATTTTCCATAAAACAACCGTGCAGGATTCATTGTGAAATCAGTCATGGACCTTTCAGAATAAAATGTAGCATCAAGTCATGAAGTTGGCATTTTAAAGGTCCGTCCTAACTGCGTTTTTTAGTTTTAAGGTCATAAATGAACCAAACTTTATTGATTCTTTAGAGTTATGCTGTTTGCAAAACGTATGTGACAATATGTTGTATTTAATGCACTGTACTGTGGGTTGATTCACAGTATAATATTTATAATCTGACGTTTTGCACTTTGTTTATGTTGCAGGGACTATTTACCACATAAAATGAGTTAAAAATGAGTTTAATAGAAATAAAAGTGACCCCCACCGTTATGACGTGATGAAGTGATAACTCCATTTTTGGCTATTTCCACTCAGACCCGACCCGATTCCATGTGAGGTGCTTTGTTGCATGCCATTGATGCCTACCTTTTGTTTTTTACTGTTTTCTATCGAGCGGTTTGCTCGACGAGACCCCAAACTTCTCAAACTGTTGCTTGTTTACATTTAGATGCTTTCTTGCCTGCTGGTGTGTCTTTTCTTTTTAACCGTGTGTCCCATGACCCTTTGTTTTCCGCTGTACAGTGAGACGATGCGGCAGCACGCTGCTGTCTGTGCTGGGTGTAAATACTAAATGTAACTTAACCAAGGAAAGAAGTGGATGACATATTTTCAGGGTGGGTAAAGTATGATAGACCTATGTAAATACTCTGTAAATGAATATTACTATTATTAGTTATAATTATTACTACTCAATGTCTGCAGTTGAAGGCACATTCCTGCTGCCGTCTGATCTCTACATAATCATGGAACTGCTTCTTCCTGCCTCTGACAGGACTGAATTATCATAGGATCTAGCAAGGAACAGCTAACTCCAAACGGTATACGGTTACCACGCTTCTGACTTACACTCTCACGGTCCGAAGACCGACGGAAGAGCGCTCTTATTTTATTATGAATTCTGTTTTTAAGTAGAGAAACCCTGTTGATGTAAAACTAGTACTGTGACGATGTTGAGAACGCAAAATAAAATGATATCCTGTAAAACCTGAACGGAGTCTGTGTGCAGTTTCATGGTGTCAGCTGATGGTTTACAGCAGAAATAAACATCTTTATGGCACAAATTAACATGTTTACAGCAGAAATAAACAGGTTTACAGCTGCAATAAACATGTTTACAGCAAAAATAAACATGTTTACAGCAGAAATAAACATGTTTACAGCAGAAATAAACAGGTTTACAGCAGAAATAAACACATTTACAGCAAAAAATAAACATGTTTACAGCTGAAATAAACATCTTTATGGCACAAATTAACATGTTTACAGCTGAAATAAACATGTTTACAGCAAAAATAAACATGTTTACAGCAGAAATAAACATGTTTACAGCAGAAATAAACAGGTTTACAGCAGAAATAAACACATTTACAGCAAAAAATAAACATGTTTACAGCAGAAATAAACATCTTTATGGCACAAATTAACATGTTTACAGCAGAAATAAACAGGTTTACAGCTGAAATAAACATGTTTACAGCAAAAATAAACATGTTTACAGCAGAAATAAACATGTTTACAGCAGAAATAAACAGGTTTACAGCAGAAATAAACACATTTACAGCAAAAAATAAACATGTTTACAGCAGAAATAAACATCTTTATGGCACAAATTAACATGTTTACAGCAGAAATAAACAGGTTTACAGCTGAAATAAACATGTTTACAGCAAAAATAAACAGGTTTACAGCAGAAATAAACAGGTTTACAGCAGAAATAAACATGTTTACAGCAGAACTAAACATGTTTACAGCAGAAATAAACAGCTTTACAGCAGAAATAAACATATTTACAGCAAAAAATAAACATGTTTACAGCAGAAATAAACATCTTTATGGCACAAATTAACATGTTTACAGCAGAAATAAACAGGTTTACAGCTGCAATAAACATGTTTACAGCAAAAATAAACATGTTTACAGCAGAAATAAACATGTTTACAGCAGAAATAAACAGGTTTACAGCAGAAATAAACACATTTACAGCAAAAAATAAACATGTTTACAGCAGAAATAAACATGTTTACAGCAGAAATAAACATGTTTATGGCACAAATTAACATGTTTACAGCAGAAATAAACAGGTTTACAGCTGCAATAAACATGTTTACAGCAAAAATAAACATGTTTACAGCAGAAATAAACATGTTTACAGCAGAAATAAACAGGTTTACAGCAGAAATAAACACATTTACAGCAAAAAATAAACATGTTTACAGCTGAAATAAACATCTTTATGGCACAAATTAACATGTTTACAGCTGAAATAAACATGTTTACAGCAAAAATAAACATGTTTACAGCAGAAATAAACATGTTTACAGCAGAAATAAACAGGTTTACAGCAGAAATAAACACATTTACAGCAAAAAATAAACATGTTTACAGCAGAAATAAACATCTTTATGGCACAAATTAACATGTTTACAGCAGAAATAAACAGGTTTACAGCTGAAATAAACATGTTTACAGCAAAAATAAACATGTTTACAGCAGAAATAAACATGTTTACAGCAGAAATAAACAGGTTTACAGCAGAAATAAACACATTTACAGCAAAAAATAAACATGTTTACAGCAGAAATAAACATCTTTATGGCACAAATTAACATGTTTACAGCAGAAATAAACAGGTTTACAGCTGAAATAAACATGTTTACAGCAAAAATAAACAGGTTTACAGCAGAAATAAACAGGTTTACAGCAGAAATAAACATGTTTACAGCAGAACTAAACATGTTTACAGCAGAAATAAACAGCTTTACAGCAGAAATAAACATATTTACAGCAAAAAATAAACATGTTTACAGCAGAAATAAACATCTTTATGGCACAAATTAACATGTTTACAGCAGAAATAAACAGGTTTACAGCTGCAATAAACATGTTTACAGCAAAAATAAACATGTTTACAGCAGAAATAAACATGTTTACAGCAGAAATAAACAGGTTTACAGCAGAAATAAACACATTTACAGCAAAAAATAAACATGTTTACAGCAGAAATAAACATGTTTACAGCAGAAATAAACATGTTTATGGCAAAAATTAACATGTTTACAGCAGAAATAAATATGTTTACAGCAGAAATAAACATGTTTTCAGCAGAACTAAACATGTTTACAACAGAAATAAACATATTTACAGCAGAAATAAACAGGTTTACAGCAGAAATAAACATGTTTACAGCAGAAATAAACATGTTTACAGCAGAAATAAACATGTTTACAGCAGAAATAAACATGTTTTCAGCAGAAATAAACATGTTTTCAGCAGAAATAAACATGTTTACAACAGAAATAAACATATTTACAGCAGAAATAAACATGTTTACAGCAGAAATAAGCATGTTTACAGCAGAAATAAACATGTTTTCAGCAGAAATAAACAGGTTTACAACAGAAATAAACATGTTTACAACAGAAATAAACATATTTACAGCAGAAATAAACAGGTTTACAGCAGAAATAAGCATGTTTACAGCAGAAATAAACATGTTTTCAGCAGAAATAAACAGGTTTACAGCAGAAATAAACATGTTTTCAGCAGAAATAAACATGTTTACAGCAGAAATAAACAGGTTTACAGCAGAAATAAACATGTTTTCAGCAGAAATAAACATGTTTACAGCAGAAATAAACATGTTTACAGCAGAAATAAACAGGTTTACAGCAGAAATAAACATGTTTTCAGCAGAAATAAACATGTTTACAGCAGAAATAAACAGGTTTACAGCAGAAATAAACATGTTTTCAGCAGAAATAAACATGTTTACAGCAGAAATAAACAGGTTTACAGCAGAAATAAACAGGTTTACAGCAGAAATAAACAGGTTTACAGCACTAGTATTTAGCAGTAGAGAGGACAAGAAGTGAAGAAGAAAACTCCATCGAGACGAAACTATGGCTGTTTTGTGTTTTTTATTTGGTCTTATGCGAGTATACTACAGAAATGAAACGAGCCGAGACCTGCGTTTGTAGGCGGACCGAGTCCGCTTCTTTGATCCGAATCAGAATTTGCTTGGTGCGTTCACATTTCCCCAAACGAATCGGACTTTCCGAGCAAACGGACTCGGATCAAAAAGGCTGATGTGAACGTGTCCTTAGCTTTAGCCCGCCTACCTCCGTTACCCGACTGACTCCCATTAGCTCAGTTAGCTCTTAACTACAGGCAGCTTGGATTTTGACAAATGTCAATCATCTACCCCCCAATTCAGCTCTAACTCTTTGCCCATTTTTTATTTTCCTGGAGTGATGTTGCCAAGATGGCGACGGTTGGAAACCGCCCAATGAGCTTTCATTTCAGACTGTTTCCTCAGCGGGATCTGGGTCCTTACACCGTCCTCGTCATGGAGCAAAACATCAAAGGTGGACCGTATTATTAACCAGGCAGCGGGACGTCTCTATGAGTCGTTTCCATGTAAATGGATGGAAGTGTAGTCGTGGCAACATCTATATTGTGAGACTGTGACATTTCATGATGCCATGACATCGTAGTTTCAGCCTTGGATCTAATTGGTCCTCCAACGTTCAGACCTTGAACCCTTGTGACCCTGTGACTTCAGGACCCCTGGAATAAATGTTGCCGCTGTCAGAAACATTAATAACGTTAATTCTCTAGATACGACCCTGACGACCTTTGTTCTGAGATGTTTCAAGCGAACGCTGAACCACACGAACGTCAGACTTCCACATGGTGACGGCTTAGCTCTCTTTATCACCACTGAACCCACCTTCATCTGTCAAAATCTCCCCAGAAACGACCCAGAGGACAGGACATATCTGTCCTCCGCAGGTACACAGTCCTGCCTCCATGTGTGTGTTCAACACCCCCCTCACAGGCCAGCAGGGACACCGAGCTACGCGGAGCTATCAACATCAACAAAAATCTCTGGAAGTTGTCGGTGCAGATGAAGGTCAGCGCAGCAGTGAGGAGCAGCATGGCTTGGCCGCCCGCCTGACTCTGGCAGGTGGTCGGAGTGACAGTTAGTCTGTCTGGGCCTTGAGGTAGGGACTAAAAATAGACAGAAGCACTCAGGGTCACATCCTCGTGTGTGACGTCAGAATCAGATGGCAGGGAGGGACGGCTTCTTTTTACCAGCTTGTGTTCAGTCCAGCAACACATACCAGTGCTTTGGTTGGTAGGAAGAATAAGGATGTTTTCTGTTTTTTTCCGTTTCTTAGAAATATTTTATTATTTTATGACTGAAATAACTCCATCAGCTAAATACCTACAAAATAAAAGAGAAAGAAAAGTAATGAAAATCTTACATGTTTGTTTTATTGTTTTATTTCTTCTGACGTGTTCCTTCACGCATTGCGCCATCTAGTGGCCGCCTTGCTGTAGGCGCAGTTAAGCTGTTTACTGGTGATGCGTTCAAATACACCTAGAAAAAGAGACCATATGGCATATAGATTATTTCTCTTCATTTCAGGTTATCAGGACTGGATGCTATGATGAATGAATGGATAAATAAATGTTGGTTAATTAATCTTTTGTGCGAGAGGAGCAGAAAAGACAAGATTTTCGTTCTTTCTACACCTTTTCAATAAAATGTTTTGACTGTTTTGATTTAAGAATTAAATAAATGTATAAATTAAGAAAAACGTCCTTATTACTGACATTATTATTATTATTATTATTATTATTATTATTATTATTAATAATTATTATTATAATTTGTGTCTTGTCCAGCATTTAAGCAAGCAGAATGATGATCTGGATGCTGTTCTGCTGAGCAAATTTACTTTGCTAAGGGGAGCATTACTGGTATGATGATCCCCTTGATTTTCTGGATTCTTATGTTATTTCTCTATTTATTGTGTATGATTTTCATACACAGTTTTACTGCTGGACCAGACCGGAGAGGATAGAAGAGAGACAGAGAGACAAAGGGAAAGAGAAAGAAAACACCTCATAGAGAAGAAGAAAAGAGAGAGATAGAGAGAGAAAGAAAGAAAAAAAAACAGACATTTGCATAAACATACGCATATACACCCATACGTATTCGCCTATATAAATGCATGTACCCACACATACACACACATATACACAAACAGGCCAGTCTGAGATTCATTGTATTAAATAAGAAGAAGGTTTAAAATGTGATTTGTAATTTTGTCTGAATCTGTTTTTTATTCGCATAAAAAAAATCAATGTAACAATGTTTATATGTTCATGTCTAAAATCTGAAATGTAAATTAAGTAAAAGATTTTTTTTCTTTTTTTTACTTTCCTACTCTCAAGAACTTAGCCCATTTCTCTGTAGCAAATATTGTAGTATTTATACTTTGTATTTTATAATAAGAAGTATTGTATGGTGAGGAAGAAAAACACAGCCTGAAGCGCTACATGTCAAAACCTACATGTGTTGTTCTTACTCTCATATGTAAGTCGCTTTGGAGAAAGGCATCAGCTAAATCACTGTAGAATAGAATAGAATAGAATAGAATAGAATAGAATAGAAAATAAATTTTCATGGTAAATGACCTTAGATGTGTGAAAAAGAGTCTAGAAACAATCCTGAGTGAAGACTGTTTATGTCTTTTCATCTTTGAGTGTCAAATTAACCTTTGGTGTTAGTATTTAATTTAATTTTATTCAATTCAATTCAATTCAATTCAATTCAATTCAGTTCAATTCAATTCAATTCATTTTAATTTAATTTAATTTAATTTAATTTAATTTAATTTAATTTAATTTAATTTAATTTAATTTAATTTAATTTAATTTGTTAAGTTTGACTGATTGGCACGAGGCGGAAAGAACCCTGGAATGAGGGCAGATTTATACAGTCTTAATATTTACGAGGGGCAGTGAACGCCTCTCTAACCCATGTGGACGTCATCAGTGTGTTCCAGAAAGGGGTGAAAGGTGGCCTGGCAGTGTTTAGTAATTCATCCATGGACTGTCAGAAGTAGAAGGTTGTAGAGAAGGAAAGATGAATGTGAACAGATTCCTGGTCTTGTCCAGAACTTTTCCCGCCGGGAAGCAGCTCATTTCCGGTCATCTAAGACACTCTGCGAAAGGAGTGCTTCGGCTTCCGCAGCGGAGGAACATCAGAACTAGTTCCAGAAATCTGGCCTATGCAAAGGATCTGTTCCTCGGCCAGGTGAACAAGGTAACTCACCTGCAGACGGAGGACCTGTCAGGGTTGTGTTTGGGTTAGAGACAAGTGAAAAGGGGTTTACGAGGCTGAAATTAGCTTCCGATTCGCAATATCTGTAAAGGGCAATTCCACTGAATTTTTCGGAAACAACACCACATTAGACCATGTCCTGACAAAAAACTACAACACTTAGACTCTTCAAACCTGGGCTAAAATATTCCACATACTATGCAGATTCAATAAAACATAGTGTCTGATTTGTGAAACCTTTATTCTATTTGTGAAAATGCAAATAAGGCTCATTTTATGACATTTTTGGCATGTGGACCACATTACACCAGGTCCTGACAAAAAACTACAACACTTAGACTCTTCAAATCTGGACTGGAATATTCTAAATAATATGCAGATTCATCAAAATATAGTCTCTGATTTCTGAAACCTTTATTCTATTTGTGAAAATGCAAATAAGGCTCACCAACTGCAGCTGTAAAGATAAATAAAAGAGATGTTTTAATATGTTACGGTTCCAGATATACTGGGGCAAACAAGTAAGAATGACATTTGACTCATATAATTTTGTCATAACTTTAAAACACATTTAACTACAAGAAAGATTGGTGTCTTCAATGTACTGCAAGAGAGTGATAACATCAGTTGCCTCACACAGCTACTGTGTGTTACACAGTGGAATTAAAAACACTACTTATTGTATAAAAAATGACATGCTGGATAATGGGGAAATATTACAAGCATGCTTCAAGATTCACATAATACAAACATTTACATTTAATTTTGTTGTTTAAAAATGAGAACGAAAAAGTATGACTTTGTCTTGTATTACAAAACTGTAATTTGATACAAGATGATAATCTGCAAAACAAAATATCAAATGGGTTAAAGTTTGTACAATATAAAAAAATTCCATAATTTCGCTTGTCACAAAATGAATTAATTTCACAAATAGAATAAAGGTTTCACAAATCAGAGACTATGTTTTGATGAATCTGCATATTATTTAGAATATTCCAGTCCAGATTTGAAGAGTCTAAGTGTTGTAGTTTTTTTGTCAGGACCTGGTGTAATGTGGTCCACATGCCAAAAATGTCATAAAATGAGCCTTATTTGCATTTTCACAAATAGAATAAAGGTTTCACAAATCAGACACTATGTTTTATTGAATCTGCATAGTATGTGGAATATTTTACCCCAGGTTTGAAGAGTCTAAGTGTTGTAGTTTTTTGTCAGGACATGGTCTAATGTGGTGTTGTTTCCGAAAAATTCAGTGGAATTGCCCTTTACACATATTGCGAATCGGAAGCTGCGAATCGGAAGCTAATTTCAGCCTCATAAGGGGTTTTAGGTTTATTTTTGTGTCAGTGACCGAGTCAGGCTTGCATTAAACAATCCGCAGCACTTCCCATGTCTGCTGCCGCTCAGCTGTTTATCATATAGGGCGGATAAGAAGAAAACTTTGGTTTAATAACAAAAGGAAGTGTTAAAACAGAAAAGTTTGGGGCACACGGTGATATACTAGAGTGAACGCGGTGACATACGAGAATGTAAAATCTTAACACAGCCATGGCAGACGGAAGCCGACTGGGTCCAATAAACCAGGGATCCCCAATCCTGGACAGCGAGGACCAGTGTCCTGCAGGTTTTCCAAGTGTCCCAGCTGCAACACGTCTGATTCAAATGTGCATGTGCATTTAGCAGACATGGGCAGAGCTTGTCTGAATGTGAGTCAGGTGTGTTCCAGCAGCGACACTTGGAAAACCTGCAGGACACCAGTCCTTGAGGACCAGGGTTGGGGACATCTGCAATAAACCATCCACGTCCAAAGCGAAACATCAGAGAGGAGGAAAAACGTTCTGGGATTCAGGGAAATAAATCTTCATTTAACCCGAAACTGAGGGTCTGTTTGTTATTTAATGAGTAAAAGAACTGCTCAGCTGTGTAGACCAGCGTGTCAAACACCAGGGACTGAAACTGGTCCACCACAGAATCCAGTCTGGCAACAGGAAGAATCTGGAAAATGTGTCAACAAAGTAAAAGATGGTAACTGTAAGATTCTAATGAAAGTACCTGTAATATTTTATCCAGAATGTTGTTCCTGTTCTGGATGGTAGTATCCAGGATGTTGTTCCTGTTCTGGATGGTGGTATCCAGAATGTTGTTCCTGTTCTGAATGGTAGTATCCAGAATGTTGTTCCTGTTCTGGATGGTAGTATCCAGAATGTTGTTCCTGTTCTGGATGGTAGTATCCAGAATGTTGTTCCTGTTCTGAATGGTAGTATCCAGAATGTTGTTCCTGTTCTGGATGGTAGTATCCAGGATGTTGTTCCTGTTCTGGATGGTAGTAGCTAGAATGTTGTTCCTGGTCTGCATGGTAGTATCTAGAATGTTTTTCCTGTTCTGGATGGTAGTATCCAGGATGTTGTTCCTGTTCTGGATGGTAGTATCTAGAATGTTTTTCCTGTTCTGGCTGGTAGTATCTAGAAAGTTGTTCCTGTTCTGGATGGTTGTATCCAGAATGTTGTTCCTGTTTTGGATGGCAGTATCCAGAATGTTGTTCCTGTTCTGGATGGTAGTATCCAGAATGTTGTTCCTGTTCTGCACGGTAGTATCCAGAATGTTGTTCCTGTTCTGGATGGTAGTAGCTAGAATGTTGTTCCTGTTCTGGATGGTAGTATCCAGAATGTTGTTCCTGTTCTGGATGGTAGTATCAAGAATGTTGTTCCTGTTCTGCACGGTAGTATCCAGAATGTTGTTCCTGTTCTGGATGGTAGTATCCAGAATGTTGTTCCTGTTCTGAACGGTAGTATCCAGAATGTTGTTCCTGTTCTGCACGGTAGTATCCAGAATGTTGTTCCTGTTCTGGATGGTAGTATCCAGAACATTGTTCCTGTTCTGGATGGTAGTATCCAGAATGTTCTTCCTTTTCTGGATGGTGGTATCCAGAATGTTGTTCCTGTTCTGGATGGTAGTATCCAGAACATTGTTCCTGTTCTGGATGGTAGTATCCAGAATGTTCTTCCTTTTCTGGATGGTAGTATCCAGAATGTTGTTCCTGTTCTGGATGGTAGTATCCAGAATGTTGTTCCTGTTCTGCACGGTAGTATCCAGAATGTTGTTCCTGTTCTGGATGGTAGTATCCAGAATGTTGTTCCTGTTCTGTACGGTAGTATCCAGAATGTTGTTCCTGTTCTGAACGGTAGTATCCAGAATGTTGTTCCTGTTCTGCACGGTAGTATCCAGAATGTTGTTCCTGTTCTGGATGGTAGTATCCAGAATGTTGTTCCTGTTCTGGATGGTAGTATCCAGAACATTGTTCCTGTTCTGGATGGTAGTATCCAGAATGTTCTTCCTTTTCTGGATGGTAGTATCCAGAATGTTGTTCCTGTTCTGGATGGTAGTATCCAGAATGTTGTTCCTGTTCTGCACGGTAGTATCCAGAATGTTGTTCCTGTTCTGGATGGTAGTATCCAGAATGTTGTTCCTGTTCTGCACGGTAGTATCCAGAATGTTGTTCCTGTTCTGAACGGTAGTATCCAGAATGTTGTTCCTGTTCTGCACGGTAGTATCCAGAATGTTGTTCCTGTTCTGAACGGTAGTATCCAGAATGTTGTTCCTGTTCTGCATGGTAGTATCCAGAATGTTGTTCCTGTTCTGGATGGTAGTATCCAGAATGTTGTTCCTGTTCTGCACGGTAGTATCCAGAATGTTGTTCCTGTTCTGAACGGTAGTATCCAGAATGTTGTTCCTGTTCTGCACGGTAGTATCCAGAATATTGTTCCTGTTCTGGATGGTAGTATCCAGAATGTTGTTCCTGTTCTGCACGGTAGTATCCAGAATGTTGTTCCTGTTCTGAACGGTAGTATCCAGAATGTTGTTCCTGTTCTGAACGGTAGGATCCAGAATGTTGTTCCTGTTCTGGATGGTAGTATCCAGAACATTGTTCCTGTTCTGGATGGTAGTATCCAGAATGTTGTTCCTGTTCTGGATGGTAGTAGCTAGAATGTTGTTCCTGTTCTGGATGGTAGTATCCAGAATGTTGTTCCTGTTCTGCACGGTAGTATCCAGAATGTTGTTCCTGTTCTGCACGGTAGTATCCAGAATGTTGTTCCTGTTCTGCACGGTAGTATCCAGAATGTTGTTCCTGTTCTGGATGGTAGTATCCAGAACATTGTTCCTGTTCTGGATGGTAGTATCCAGAACATTGTTCCTGTTCTGGATGGTAGTATCCAGAACATTGTTCCTGTTCTGGATGGTAGTATCCAGAATGTTCTTCCTTTTCTGGATGGTAGTATCCAGAATGTTCTTCCTTTTCTGAATGGTAGTATCCAGAATGTTGTTCCTGTTCTGGATGGTAGTATCCAGGATGTTGTTCCTGTTCTGGATGGTAGTAGCTAGAATGTTGTTCCTGTTCTGCATGGTAGTATCTAGAATGTTTTTCCTGTTCTGGATGGTAGTATCCAGGATGTTGTTCCTGTTCTGGATGGTAGTATCTAGAATGTTTTTCCTGTTCTGGCTGGTAGTATCTAGAAAGTTGTTCCTGTTCTGGATGGTAGTATCCAGAATGTTCTTCCTTTTCTGAATGGTAGTATCCAGAATGTTGTTCCTGTTCTGGATGGTAGTATCCAGGATGTTGTTCCTGTTCTGCACGGTAGTATCCAGAATGTTGTTCCTGTTCTGCATGGTAGTATCTAGAATGTTTTTCCTGTTCTGGATGGTAGTATCCAGGATGTTGTTCCTGTTCTGGATGGTAGTATCTAGAATGTTTTTCCTGTTCTGGCTGGTAGTATCTAGAAAGTTGTTCCTGTTCTGGATGGTTGTATCCAGAATGTTGTTCCTGTTTTGGATGGCAGTATCCAGAATGTTGTTCCTGTTCTGGATGGTAGTATCCAGAATGTTGTTCCTGTTCTGCACGGTAGTATCCAGAATGTTGTTCCTGTTCTGGATGGTAGTAGCTAGAATGTTGTTCCTGTTCTGGATGGTAGTATCCAGAATGTTGTTCCTGTTCTGGATGGTAGTATCAAGAATGTTGTTCCTGTTCTGCACGGTAGTATCCAGAATGTTGTTCCTGTTCTGGATGGTAGTATCCAGAATGTTGTTCCTGTTCTGAACGGTAGTATCCAGAATGTTGTTCCTGTTCTGCACGGTAGTATCCAGAATGTTGTTCCTGTTCTGGATGGTAGTATCCAGAACATTGTTCCTGTTCTGGATGGTAGTATCCAGAATGTTCTTCCTTTTCTGGATGGTAGTATCCAGAATGTTGTTCCTGTTCTGCACGGTAGTATCCAGAATGTTGTTCCTGTTCTGCACGGTAGTATCCAGAATGTTGTTCCTGTTCTGCACGGTAGTATCCAGAATGTTGTTCCTGTTCTGGATGGTAGTATCCAGAACATTGTTCCTGTTCTGGATGGTAGTATCCAGAACATTGTTCCTGTTCTGGATGGTAGTATCCAGAACATTGTTCCTGTTCTGGATGGTAGTATCCAGAACATTGTTCCTGTTCTGGATGGTAGTATCCAGAACATTGTTCCTGTTCTGGATGGTAGTATCCAGAATGTTCTTCCTTTTCTGGATGGTGGTATCCAGAATGTTGTTCCTGTACTAGTTTTCAGAAACACATCGTGAACGTCCGTCCAGTAGTTTTTGCGTGGCATTGCAGACAAACAGACAGATAAACTCTAACAGAAACAGAACCCGGAGGTGATTACAGAGAACAACCAGAACCGTTTAGTTACATCATATCTGCTCATTTTCTTCCTCTTGTCATGAAGTTTCCTTTTTAGATTTCCATTTAACCGATGAATCAGATGAAAACAACGTGACTTTTTACTGTAAATATAAAATCTCTTGTTTTTTTCAGTCGGAGGTTTTTCCTTATCCAGAGATTGGAAATGAAGAGCTGGACGAGATCAAGCAGTTTGTGGCACCGGTGGAGAAATTCTTCAGTGAAGAGGGTAAGAAAGGGTTAACTATTGTATTTTGTTTGTTTAAACTTTTTTATGTTTAGTTTTATGTTATTTTTACTTTTATTTCTTTTTAATTTAATTTTTGTTTGATTTTATATTATTCTTTATTCATAAAGATTTTATATTAATGTAATTTAAATTCACATTTTTATTCAATTTTATTTTAATTAAATTTTTTTCAAACTTTTTATTTTGTTAAATGTATAATTTATGTAAAAACCCGGTTTAATTATCTTGTATTTGCAGTGGACTCAGCGAAGATAGACCAGGAAGCCAAGATCCCTCCAGAGACTCTGGATGGCTTGAAGGAGCTGGGACTGTTTGGGATCATGATTCCTGAGGAGTACGGTGAGGTGATGCTTGTTAACGACGTCTCATCTGAAGCCACTGGCTAAAAACAACATTTCATACATGCTGTTTCCACTTCCATCAGAATAACTAACTTCCCCCAATGGGATCAAGGTGGGCAGCAGAGGATCCTGCTTTTTCATAATATAATATATGATAATATAGTATAATATAATGTATAATTCATAGTTATCATATATTTCAATAGTATAATTCATTATAACATCTAATATAATATACTATACTATACTATACTATAATATACTATACTATACTATACTATACTATACTATACTATAATATAATATAATGTTATTTTAGGTAAGATAAAGTAATATAATGTAATGAAAAATAATATAAGATAAGATATAGTATAATGTACAATGATATAATATAATGTAAGAAAAGATAAAGTAATATAATGTTATAAAAAAATAACATGATATATAATATAAAATATAGTATAATGTAAGATAAGATGATGTAATATAATGTAATAAAAAATATATTATAATTTAATGTAATCTCAAATAATGTAATTTAATATAACATAATTTTAGATATAGTATAATGTAATGTAAGATAAGAGAAAGTAATATAATGTAATAAAATAAAATAATATAATATAATATGAGATATGGTATAATGTAATGTAAGATAAGATCATGTAATATATTGTAATATAATATAATACATTAATGTGATGTCATATAATATAATAAAAAATAATATAATATCAGATAATGTAATGTAATATATTTTAATATAATATATTAATGTAAAGTAATATAATGAGACATGATGTAATCTGGAATATAATGAGATGATTATATTGTAGCTTCATCTCCATATTTGATGTTTTTGTCTGAAATGATATTTTATATGTAAATGTTGGAGTTGAATGTTTCTGTGAGGTGTAGCTGCAGTATAAAGATCAGGTCTTCTGTAATCCCAGGTGGTCTGGGCTTGTCCAACACCATGTACGCCCGTCTGAACGAGATCATCGCGTTAGACGGCTCCATCGCGGTGACTCTGGCAGCACATCAAGCCATCGGGCTGAAGGTAAAGGTCTGTGGGGGTCTGGTTTGAGGCAGTTCTAGGGGAAGTTCTAGCAGCTGTTTGTTGTTTCAGGGTATTCTGATGGCAGGAAATGAAGCCCAGAAGCAGAAGTATCTTCCCAAACTGGCGTCAGGAGAGCACATCGCAGCTTTCTGCCTAACTGAACCTGGAAGGTAAAAAGTCTCACGTCTCATTTTCATGTTTCGCTCAGAAAACCTTCCAGTGCTGCGTGGTAAAACAAGCTGGAACTTACTGTTATAACTTTATTTAGACGTCACATCGTGAACACGCGTAGTCCTGCTTTCTTCAGGAAGTCTCTCCCTCGGGTGCTCCTCATATTTTACTTTCATGAACTCATCGGCTGCCAAGCGTTGTTGCAGCAGAGCGCTGTGCCTTTTAGAGCCTTTCGGCACATCCGTCGGGAGGGTGTGGAAGGTGGACAAGCGTGTGTTGGGGCGTTTACTGAGTGCGTTGGGGCGTTTACCAGGTGTGTGTACTGAGTGTGTTGGGAAGTTTACCGGGTTTACCGGGCGTTTACTGGTCCGGCTTTCCCTGTTCCGGATCCGAAACGTTGACGCGCTTCGATATTTACTGTAAAACAATGAATGTCTAAAAGACTTTTTTCTTCCGGCTTTCGCCCGGTTTTTACTTTTCCCGTTTCCAGCTGATCGTCGCTGGTCTTCCCGCTGTGGTTTTACTGGGGTTTTTCTTTACTGGTAGCGCTTTAGACAGCCGTGTTGTTGTGTGTAGAGCGCTGGATCAGGAATATTCACTAACGGCTACTGATTCACACAACAAGAGACGTTCAGGTCCAAAGACGGCCCACGCCACCATCCAGCCAATCAGACAGGAGCTCTTTATGACCTAACGGCACTCTGACGTCACTGTTCCAGCGGAAGCGATGCGGCTTCCATCCAGACCCGCGCCACCCTGTCTGAGGACGGAAAACATTACCTGATCAACGGCTCCAAGGTGAGTGGGGTCCGGCTCCTCCCACAGTTCTCCTGAAACGTTGGAGCTTCCATGTTTGCCTGATTTCCCGCTCAGATCTGGATCTCCAACGGAGGGATGGCGGACATCATGACGGTGTTTGCCAGGACTGAGGTGGAGGTGGACGGCGTGAAGAAAGACAAGATCTCTGCCTTCATCGTGGAGAGGGCGTTCGGAGGCATCTCCAGTGGCAAACCTGAGGACAAACTGGGCATCCGGGGTTCCAACAGTAAGTCCTGGTCTCTCTGCCGGTTTTACCTCCACGGCGTCCATCACACCGCGACTTCTCATCTTTTCTAGCTTGTGAGGTGTCCTTCGACAACGTCCCGGTGCCGCTTGAAAACGTAATCGGAGAAGTCGGAAGCGGATTCAAGGTAAACTAGATGTTTGTGGTGTTTTCTGGAGACCAGGTGATGAAAGTGGTGGGGTGGATCTGCAGAAACACGTCTGTGAAACGTCGTTCCAGGATGATGTTTAGCATCGTCTCCCTTTAACATCTGCCTGGTGAGGAGAGCAGCTGGAGTTTTAGGAGAGGAGGTCCCGTTCTGGTCCGATGCAGGATTCCAGCTGCTCTTCTGCATTTCTGCCCGGTGCACAGAGATTCCTTCAGATTCTTCAGAAACTGCTCGATGCAGCGTTTTTTGTTTTTTTTTGTTAAATCAAAAAATAGAGCGAAAAAAAAGAAACCTGGAATTTTTTCCTACTTTAAAGGTAGAGTATGTAAGATTTTCAATATTTTTAAAAATAAGTTATCTGAAAAAGTAACTACAATCATAATTAGTTTTTTTAAACATGTAGGTTCCAGTCTGTCCATTTTTGATGTGTTATTAAATTACAAGTTTAATTAATGACAAAGACCCTTCTTGAATATTTTCTGACCACTAAAAAAAAAAAAGTACTTTTTTTCCACCAGTAGGGGGAGTATAAGCCCATTTATTGCAGAGCGGCTCTGAGCTACAGCTCACAAGCGATTCCTGCCCTCATTGGAGCTGGCAAGGAGGAGGGGTCAGTTTTGCTCATTACTGCCAACCTTTGGTCCTTTGTGGAGGTAGCAGTTTTGTGGTTTTGCTCACAACCTGGTGTTTGCCACCTGGTGGTGGAAAGAATCGCACTGAAATCGTACATACTTTGCCTTTAACCTCAAACATAATCTTCCAAATAAGGCTGGGCGATATGACCTTTTAGTAATATATATATATATATATATATATATATATATATATATATTATAAATATATATATCTCGATACTTACCTTAGCCTTGAATGAATGCTTTGGTGCATACAATCACATCAGTGAGATGATTTTGTGTCTACATTAAAACATAATTGTTCATACTGCATTAAGATATGCTGATTTTAAACATTCATGCCAAAAGGATGAAATTGTAATGAAGCAAATTGGTCAAAACTGTATTTATTGAACAGTTAAAGGCAGAAACATGTCATTTTAAATTTGTGGTACTACGACCTTTTGCAGCAACACTTTTGCGACATACTTTGCATACGACAGTTGTTTGGTCAACATCCTCTCTCCGGTATCCAAACCACCGCCAGATGATGGATCCTGTACTGTTTTTCTTTGGAAGAAATTCTCTCTCCATTTTTTGTAACTCGCGCTGCTACCGGAGTTCTCTGCTAGAAAAGCTGCTCCACGCTGCCTCTCATGACGTAGCACGTAGCTCACGTTATGTACATAGCTAGGAGCGCTTGCTTTAACTCTCTGGGCAAAGCGGTGCAGAGAGTCGAGGAGGAGGGAGGAAACCCCGCCCACAGCTAAAAACAACTGCGTGACAACAGGATACTCGAATATGACGAATATAGACATTTTCTATATTCCACAGGGGACTAGCCACGATATCTCCAGTATATTCTATGTATCGCCCAGCTCTACTTCCAGATTATTTCTGTCTGAGATTTCAGGCCGCTTCGCTTCATAGCAGATTATCTACCATGCCAAGAGAGGAGGCTGGACCCTGAAACGGGTCTGATGTGGTTCAGCTTCACCAAACCTCCGCCTCCTCCTGGTTCGTTTCTGAACCTGTTTGCGACGGCGTCTGTGATAATAAGTTATTAATCCAGCCACCTTCTAACTGGGACAGCTTCTTTGGGCGCCACTAACTCACCCCCCCCACCCCAGATGTGACGTAACTCTTTACCATCGCGTTCCAAGCTCACTTCTGATTGGTTAGAAATGAGTTGCTGGCTCCGCTCATGCCATTGGTCAATTACTTTGAGGTTGTGGCTCAAAACGTTTGGGAGTCGCTGGATTAACCCTACATGACATCATGTTATTAAAATGTTTTTAATCGTGAATGCTTTCCTTCCCGTCCGCGGCGTCTAGATGTTTGTTTCAGCTGCGTTCAGCTCCTCTCATATTACCGACCAGTTCCTGATTTCTTACTATTTGTCGCACTGAAATGTTTCAGATCATCACACAGTTTAATATTAGACAAAACAAATAAAACTACAGTTTTTAAACTGATTTTATTTATTAAAGAAAAGAAGTTTTGTACATCTAGATGTGAAAAATTACTCAAACCCTCCTCGCTGTTGTCGGCTTTCCAACATTTCGCCAAAAAACAACGACGACGACTCGTCCAGAAGGCCACTGAAGAACATGTGAATAACCGCAGGTTATGAACTCAGTGTTCATGATTCAACAACTGGGCAGAAATGCATCATGGGAGATTTCCAAGGCCAGAACCATGACTGACCACAAAGACTCGTCTCACATCTGCCAAACGTCTGGATGATCCTGAAGACTTCTGGAAAATCGTTCTTTGGGTTGACGCTGTGTGTCTGACGTAAATGGAGAACATCGTGCCAGGACCATGGTGGTGGTAGTGTGATGGTCTGGGGCGGCTTCAGGACCTGGACCGCCTGCTGGGATCGATGGAGCCATCATCTCCGCCGCTTCAAGGACGACGTTTGGCCATCAGTTTGTCACATCAAGCTCGAGTTCGCTGTAGATCTGCTACAGGACAACGACCCGAAACACGTCCTCAAGTCCACTTCCCAACGCTTCCAAACAAACTAAATGAAGGATTTGGAGTCAAAGTCCAGACTAGAATCCAGTTTAGATGCCGTGGTGGGACGTTAAAGAGGCAGCTCATGCTGGAAAAGCCTCCATGTGGCGGAGTTACAGCAGCTCTGTGGAGAAGAGTGGCCAGAATTCCTCCAGTTGTGTTAAAGACTCGTTGCCAGCTATCACCATAGACTGTATATGAAGAGATGGGCGGAGCCTCCGTGACGTCACCCGTAGGTTTCGGAAGAGCTGAATTGAAGCTCGGTGGGCGGTTCCTACCATCACCATCTTGGCAGGGGCATGCGTGTCGTCTCGCCTGCAAAATACAAATATGGGCAAAGAGGTGGAGCTGAGAGGGGGGCTGTGAGCGTCATGGTGGATGGTTGACATCGAGCGAACTCCGAGCTGCCTGTAGCTAAGAGCTAACCGAGCTAACCCGGAGATAACAGGAGCTAACCAGCTAACGGAGGTAAGCGGGCTAAAGCTAAGTCACGTTGTTAACCGGCTAAAAACCGCGGTTGTTCTACGTTCTTCTGACGAGACTGAGGAGATCAGGTACCTGTTAATCAAAAGGACACGCCCCTAAATATGCCGAACTTCGAGATTAAATTACTTTTAAACTGGCGAGTTAGAAAAAAAATTCACTCCCCCCACAGTTGTCTTGAAGGTAAACCTGACCTAAAAACCGAAAATGGATTTTTGAACCAGGCTGTAAACATGTTTATTTCTGCTGTGAAGTTGGTCTTTTTAACATGGGAGTCTATGGGGATTTGCTCTGTTTTGCAGCCCCTAGTGGATGAAGGGGGAACTGCAGGTTTATGCAATTCTGTATAGATTTCACTTTTAACCTCCGGAGGCTCCGTCCATCTTTCTGATACGGTCTGTGGGTATCACACACGCTGCTGCTGCAGGTGGAACGAGCAGTAATTCGGTTCCGGGTTAAAATACTTTCTCACACCGTCATGAAGGCTAAAAGTTTTTTCTTCCTTTAAGTGTGTTTCTCATTTAGTTTTTTATCATGAAATCATGTCAGTCTCGTCCAAATGAAAGAGTTTTTGTCGCGTAAGATGGGTTATTTATAAACATGTTGCTTCGGCATCTGTTGGAAAGGCTAACAAACCTGTTGGCTTTAAACAGCGTTTTTTTGTTTGTTTGTCTGATAAAATGTGTTAATCTGAAACGTTTCAGTGTGACAGGAAGGAGGTGAACACGTTTTCACAGCACCGTAGCCACATGTTCCTCCAGCCGCGCGTCCAGCTTTTCCCTCCGGATGAGTTGCTGCAGTCAGATTCAGGTTTAATGCAGCAGTTAAAAAGCCTTTTTCATGCTAACTAACTAACAGATCTGCACCATTCAGTCACAACCGGCAGCTCTGTATGACTCAGTACTGACGGCATGACTGTGTTCCTATTCCCACGTCATCCTGGGATGGAACGGCGGCGTTGGCCTTGCTGCTGTGTGGACAGATTGCCATGAACATCCTGAACTCGGGCAGGTTCAGCATGGGCAGCTCCTCTGCTGGGATGATCAAAAAGCTCATAGGTAACGACTGGTTTTAACCGAGACCAGCTGCTGATGGCGGTTCTGGAGGATTTCTTCACTGCTGTTGTCTCGCCGTCTGACTCCCTGTAGAATTGACCTCTGAGTACGCCGCCACCAGGAAGCAGTTCAACCGGAGCCTGAGCGACTTCGGTTTGATCCAGGTACGCTCTCCCTCTCAGGAAGCACAGCTCCGTTTCTCGCTGACTTGACAGACTGTTGCTGCTGTTGCTGCAGGAGAAGTTTGCGGTCATGGCTCTCAACGCCTTTGTGATGGAGAGCATGGCGTACCTGACGGCGGGGATGATGGACAGACCGGGAGTTCCAGACTGTTCTCTGGAGGCGGCCATGGTCAAGGTCAGACAGCTTTGTTTCCGTACAGTGTTCCTGTGGAGCAACATGCCTGACGTGTGTCGGTCTGTGCAGGTCTTCAGTTCGGAGGGAGGCTGGATATGTGTCAGCGAGGCTCTGCAGGTTCTCGGGGGTCTGGGTTATACCAAGAACTACCCCTTCGAGCGCTACGTCAGGGACTGTCGCATCCTTCCCATCTTTGAGGTATGAAACTCATTCACTGGTTCTAACTTCCAGTTTACACAAATATCTGACCAGCAGAGGTTTGAACAGGTTGAAGAGAAATGAACCCATTTAGGGTCACATCTCCTGTCATCATCAGAGTCTCAGGAACAGCAGTGTTTAACTCGGTGATGGATATGTGACCTTTCAGCTGATCTACGGAGGTTTTCCAGCATTTTTATCCGTCCAGGAGGTTTACAATCCAGACACAACATGTAGTGTTTATTCAGAGACTCTAGATGGTAAATCCATCATTATTTATCACATCTTCATCACCATCACTACCATGTTGCTAAGAGACCTCTATTTTCACCTGGACATGATGATGAAGACACTTCCTGTCAGACTTTCCACCGATCAGAGAGCTTAAACTGACGGTAACGTCCAATCAGGAGCAGCCAAAGATCAACAAGTGATGAGAAAAGCAGGAAAATAATGATCCTCTATGGCTGGAATAAAGCCAAGAAGACGTTTGGGATGCAGCTGAGGTGGAGGTGCTGCAGTGAGGATAGCAGGTAGATTTTACATTTTAGCCTCAGAATCTGACATGTTGTTAAACATCATGTCTGCAAGCTCACTGGGATTGAAATTATTCAAATTCTACTTGATGTCTTTGGTAAAAAAAAAAACAAAAACAAAACAAGAATAGCAATATGGCTCAGAGTTTTAAGGATTAAGATCACCTAAAAATCTGACCGCTGAGACTGAAAACATCACGTCGCCATGGAAACATCATGTCTGCAGGCTGACTGGGACTAAAAGCTTCAGATTCTCCAGGCGGGTTCAGGTTGAAAAAACAAAACTAGTTTTATTCCGAGTGTCCAGCAGGTGGCGCCACAGGTGTGTGGATTGAGCCCTTTTACCCAGCCTGTGGCAGAGTCCTTTCAGGCCGCTGTCCTGCAGGTTTTATTCCTGTTCCAACACACCTGCTTCCATTAAATGGATCCGACAGCCAATCCCAATCTGCACACGGACTGATTAGTCTGAGTCAGGCATGTTGGAGCAGGAATACATGGAAAACCTGCAGGATTGTGGCCCCTGAAGACCGGAGCTGGACACTCCTGGTCTATGGCATCCAGTGAAGTTCAGTCACATGCAGACAGCATTTTATGTTAGTTTTGGTGAATTTGAACAAGTCTGATGAATGTAAATGAGGTGAATCGAGTTTTCAACCGTCCTCCGACAGAATAAACTGGTTTTAGTTTAATCCTGATTAAACTGTGTCCTGCAGGGAACCAATGAGATCCTGAGGATGTACGTCGCCCTGACGGGGATGCAGTACGCCGGCAAAGTCCTGACTGGGAAGATAAAGTACGTTTACATGCTACTCTGTGTTGTTATGAGGAGATGTGCCTGGATTTAACTCTTCGATAGAAATTAGAGGGATTTTTTTGTGTTTAATTCAAAGTTGAGTGAATCCGTTTCGCTTGTGTTCCAGAAAAACCTGTGAAAAGTTTGACATATGAGGTGGTTTATTCTAAGTGTGGTGTTTTCCTTTATGCTGCTCGCAGGGAGATGAAGAGAGGGAATATCGTCATGGCGATGGGGATGGTTGGAAAGAAGCTGAGGACGTCACTGGGCGCATCGGTGGACCTGGGCCTGACAGGGAAGGATGGAGTGGTGCATCCCAGCTTGGCGGTGAGACATTTTCATCAGGTTTCGTCTTTCCTTTCTCGTCATACGAGTTGTTTTCCTGATGCAGAGCTGTTCTCTGCCTCCGTCTGAAGGAAAGTGCAAAGAAGTTTGAGCAGAACGTCCATCATTTTGGATCGACCGTGGAGAGCCTGCTGTACAGATACGGGAAGGTAAGGCTGTTGCTATGGTGACGGCAGGAACGTATGCTGTTCAGCATCACAGCTTTCCAAAAATAAAAACAATGTGTGTTTGATTTAGTTAGAAATGAGTTTGTTTCCCTCTTTAAACATTTGAACATCTGGAAAAAGCTTGAAAGCTGAACCCGTTTAGCTCTGAACGGAACTGGGAGCGACGGGGTTCACATCCAGTTCCACACGGAGTCACATGGGGTCTGGTTCGTCCAATCAAAGTCCAGAATCTTAGCTCAACAAAACCGTTTCTGTCAACAAACAGTGAAAGATCAGGTGAACATAAATCCCGGCTCCGTCCCCTGCAGCATGTAGGCGGATCAACCACGGCTCCACCCCGCGGCATGTAGGCGGATCAACCACGGCTCCGCCCCCCGTGGCATGTAGGCGGATCAACCATGGCTCCGCCCCCCGCGGCATGTAGGCGGATCAACCATGGCTCCGCCCCCCGCGGCATGTAGGCGGATCAACCACGGCTCCGCCCCCCGCGGCATGTAGGCGGATCAACCACGGCTCCGCCCCCCGCGGCATGTAGGCCGATCAACCACGGCTCCGCCCCCCGCGGCATGTAGGCGGACCAACCACGGCTCCGCCCCCCGCGGCATGTAGGGGGATCAACGATGGCTCCGCCCCCCGCGGCATGTAGGCGGACCAACCACGGTTCCGCCCCCCGCGACATGTAGGCGGAGCAGCCACGGCTCCGCCCCCCGCGACATGTAGGCGGATCAACCACGGCTCCGCCCCCCGCGGCATGTAGGCGGACCAACCACGGCTCCGCCCCCCGCGGCATGTAGGCGGACCAACCACGGCTCCGACCCCCGCGGCATGTAGGCGGATCAACCATGGTTCCGCCCCCCGCGGCATGTAGGCGGACCAACCACGGCTCAGCTGAAAGCAAAAACCTGGACGTTTCATCATCTCCAACCAGGATTCACTGAACCAGAAGCAGAAGAAGCTGAACTCTGCTTCATCATCATAGTCATGATGTCTGGCTGTCTGGCTCCACGTCTGTCCACCAGTTAAAACTGGAAAACTGTACTGGAAAACTCCATTTCCCAGAATCCCTTTGGAGCAGTTTCCTTCCAGAACCAGTTTCCTGTTCCTAAATGGCAGAAGACAGACGTCAGTCATTCTGCTTCCCTCCTGACTGTAGATGATTGGTCAAACGGGTGTTACCATGGTGACGTCAGCATAATTCTACGTAAATAAAATGAGGATCAATCATGTAAATCAGTTGATGGAAGGCGACGTTAGGAGGAGACATTCAGATTTCCAGCAAGTATCTCTTGTATTTCTGCAGTTTCTTCCACTTTTTATCCACATCTGGATAAAATAACAACCCAGAAGAAGAGCTCCACCACAGAAGAAGAAGAAGAGCTGGAGATGAGTTTAAAGACAAGTGGGACGGAGTTGTGTCCCGATCCGTCTCTGAAAAGCAGCTTCCTCTTCAGTAAAACCTCTGGAACTTTCTTCACTTCAGCTCCATGAATGTTTGAGCAGATAACGTCCACATGTTGCTTCATGCTTTTATACAGGTTTTTCTCTCCTGCTCCTCATTTACAAGCAGTTATTTACTTTCATATCCAGTAAAATCCTTCATATCTTCCTGAGTTACTGGAACACGGCAGCACCTGTAGCGATGCTTCCACCTCTGATGGAGCTTTATTCTCACACCAACATAGTTTCACACAGTTTGTTACGGAGAAATAATCTGTTCTCGTTGGGTTTGTTAGTTTGTTACAGAAATCTGTTGCATCCTCTGTTTAAAGCAGCTGAAATGTTTTAGTGTTAAGTTACTGATCCAGCTGATGAAGTTCAGACTAAATCGGAGTGAATTGGACTTTTTTCCTCTGTGATTTCAGACTATAGTGGAGGAGCAGCTGATCCTGAAGAGAGTCGCCGACGTGCTGATCAACCTGTACGCCATGACAGCCGTCCTGTCCAGAGCCAGCCGCTCCATCAGCATCGGCCTCAGGAACCACGACCACGAGGTGTGTCCACGTTTTCTCTCCTGACAGCCTGGACTAGAGGCGACTTAAAACGCTGGTTCAGCCTTAAGAGTGCAGTTCAGTTTTTACAGCAGTTAAGTGGAAATAGATAATAAATTTCAATTTGATGTTGCATAAAAACTAAAAACACTTCGAAGTAATTTGGGTCATCTTTTATATGTCCAGGACAGATTTAAAAAATATTCAAGATTTGTTTAATGGAAAATCATTTTCTTTTTAATTCTTAAAAGCTGATTTTGGCTAACACTAAAAGCAAGAAAAAAAATGTACTCCCCCCACAATTGTCATGAAGGTAAACCTGACCTATAAACTGAAAATGGATTTTAGAACCAGGCTGTAAACATGTTAATTTCTGGGTTGGGTTTAATAGGTTTGCTTGGGTCAGGTTTACCTTCATGACAACTGTGGATGCGTGTGTTTTAAACAGAGTTACTTTTAAACTCTGTTTAAAAGTAATTTAATCTAAAAATTTGGCATAATTAGGGGCGTGTCCTTTTGATTGACAGGTACACGATATCTCGCTGCAAGAAGGAGGAACGTAGAACAACCATAGTTTTTAGTCCGCTTCCCTCCGTTAGCTGGTTAGCTCAGTTAGCTCGTAGCTACAGGCAGGTCAGAGTTTGTCAGTCATCCTCCCCCACAATCAAAGCCCCCCTCTCAGCTCTCCCATTGTTGTTTTATCCGGGAGAGACGACCCACTTGACGCTGCCTAAATGGCGACGGTAGGAACCGCCCAACAAACTTCGATTCAGCTCTTCAGAAACCTACGGGTGACATCACGGAGGCTCTGCCCATCTTTTAGAGTGTATGTCTAAAACCGCGGGTTTTAGCTAGCGCTAAGACTGCCTGCTCTTGCATCAGCAGATATCGGATGAGCTCTTTGACTTACTTCATTCTGTCATCTTTTCATGACGCCTTTTTAATTTCCATCCATCTTCTGGCGCTTATCCGGGGTCGGGTCGCGGGGGCAGCAGGCTAAGTAGGGAAGCCCAGACTTCCCTCTCCCCAGCCACATTTGCCAACTCTGCGGGGGTGGGGGGGGGGGAATCCCGAGGTGTTCCCAGGCCAGCCGAGAGATATAATCCCTCCAGCGTGTCCTGGGTCTTCCCCGGGGTCTCCTCCCAGAGGGACGTGCCTGAAACACCTCACCAGGGAGGTCCAGGAGGCATCCTGACCAGATGCCCGAGCCACCTCAACTGGTTCCTCTCGATGCGGAGGAGCAGCGGCTCTACTCTGATCTCCTCCCGGATGACCAAGCTCCTCACCCTATCTCTAAGGGAGAGCCCGGCCACCCTGCGGAGGAAACTCATTTCAGCCGCCTGTATACGAGATCTCCTTCTTTCGGTCACGACCCACAGCTCATGACCATAGGTGAGGGTAGGAACGTAGATCGACTGATAAATCGAGAGCTTCGCCTTCTGGCTCAGCTCCTTCTTCACCACGACAGACCGGCGCAGAGTCCGCATTACTGCAGACGCCGCATTGATCCGTCTGTTGATCTCACGCTCCATCCTTCCCTCACTCGTGAACAAGACCCCGAGATATTTAAACTCCTCCACTTGAGGCAGGACCTGACTCCCGACCCGGAGAGGACAATCCACCCTATTCCGGCTGAGGACCATGGTCTCAGATTCTGTGATTCAGACACATATGATTCTCTTTGTAAGGTGTCTTTGGGTTTAGAAAGGCGCCTAGAAATAAAATTATGATTATTATTTTTTATTATCTTAACAACATGACCATTTTATTCATGAAAATCCTGTATTTTGTTTTCATAAAATCGTTTGACCTGCTTACAACAAGTGTCTTGATAAACTGGAATAACATTATTTAATTCATCATCAAGCTGCAGAGCAGCTAAAACTAGCATGTGAACTTTTACATGTTTGGTCATTTTCACTGTGAGTTCTTTATTTTCTGTAAATCTCTGTAAAAGCAAAGCCTTCTGGGAAATCTTGATAATATGAAGTGTGAAGAAGAGACGACGTGAACTATTTTCACTTCAGTTCTGTGACTTATTGCGGATAAAAATGCAGAAAGACGTTGCATGACTGAGACCAGCCGCTGCGTGCGGCTTCCCAAACCTCTCGTTCTTTTGAAGCTTCGGCCGTACAGATGGCACCGCGCTGCGGTGCATTTGTGGAGCAAAACAAAGAGAAAACGATTTGCAGTTGTGTCCCGTGCTTTAATCTTTCCCAGCTGAAGGTTTTTGGTGAATCTCCCCGTGTTGTTGACTCTCCACCAGGTGCTGCTCGCCAACACCTTCTGCAACGACGTCTTCTTCAAGAACAACTACCTGATGGTTCAGCTGCAGAAGAGTAAGTGAAACACAAAGCAGTAATTGAGAACAGCTTTTACAACATGTTGGTGCCAAAGACGTGCGAGTGCTGTGGAATTCCCCCGTCCCGGCCCACAAACCACCCCTCACAGCGCAGCTTGCTCTGTAATGCTGCAGGTTCCATCTCAGGTGAACCAGCAGCACCGTGACAAATAAAAGTGCTTGTTGGTAACTTTCTTCTGCTTCCGTTCCAGATGCTCCTGAGAACAACGATGCCAACATCAAGAAGATCGCCAAGGCGGTGTTGGACAACAGAGCCTACATCTGCTCTCACCCTCTGGAGAGAACATATTGATCCGCCTGCAGTGTTGGTCGGTCCCAACCATCGTTTCTGTTCTTCTCGTGCCGTTTCTTTGGCTGTATTTATAACGAGTAGCTTTATTATATTAACACAGTGACGTCATCGGGTAACTGGTGAGGCTATAAGTGCTCTTTAACTTTGTGCTGTAATAAAGCCCTGTAGATGATCATGGTTTTAATATAAATATTCTGGAAAGGCTGATGTGTGTGTGTGTGTGGGATACTTGCTTTGAAAAGCGGAGGTGGTCCTCTCCTCGTCACTCAGTGGCAACGCGGTCCGCTTGTACAGGAAGGAGTTCTGCGGAACAAATGTCCTGAAAGTAACGGAACGCGTCAGAGCTGGAGCCTCCTCTTCAGTCTGAGCTGAGGCTGAAACTCACATGCGGGGGTGTTTGCTGGACGGGGGGGAGAGTCTGGGATTGGCCCGCAGCCGGAGCGGCCCTCAGCTTCTCCTCTGCATTTCCCAGGTTCCTCACCGACAGTGGAGGGGTCGGCTGCAGAGACAAAACAGCCTGACGGGAAGAGCTCAGGCATCATCTGGAGACGCTTGTTTTTCACCACACACACACACACACACACACACACACACACACACACACACACACACACACACACACACACACAGAGCTGCAGCTGTTTCTGGTATAAAACCAACACGACCAATATGAAATGTATGACTCATACGCATGCCGGGCTGCGAGGTCAAAGCAACGACGTGAGTTTACTTCACCTGCCGTGTTTCTGAGCGAACCAGTTAATATCACACACTACAGTCTGAGCCGCTCTGCTTAATGTCTCTGAGTGTGTACCTCCAGCATCAGGCCCGGTGTCCGCAGTGAATACTTCTGAGGCTCGTCTTTCAGGAAAGCCTGACTTCTGTCTGACTTTCCTCTCATGTGGCATCTGAACTGCAGGATTTCCACCGAGCTGCTGCTCCAGCTGCCAGCAGGCTGCTTCCCCTGCCAGCGGTGGGACGGAGCTCTGGCTGCTTGGACCTGATCCTGCTGCAGCGCGTCACCTGAGGATCGACATCACACCGTTTGTCCTGCAGCTGATGAGCTGCAGACGGGGTGGCGGGGGGTTAGGTTTCACGTGGGTGAAAAGCAGTAAAAGGTTAAAGTGATGGGAGCCTAAAGGGAAGTTCCTCCGTCTGGAGCTTTATTCCAGACCGGACCTTCAGCCGCTGGGTTTGGGTCGTGATGCGTCACAACAGCTGCTGTCCCGTCCTACACAGCAAAGTTTCAGCAGAAAACCACAACGTGGCCGAGTTTTCTTTAGAAAGCTTCGCCTGGTGTCACAGATGGGCCAATTTATTTTGTATTAGCTTCTGTTGATATCATTTAATAATACTGGATGAGATTTCTGCAGTGCTTTCGACTGGAAGCGTTGTACATTAGATCCTCCTGGGACAGACTGATGCAAGCCAGAGGAGGGGGAAGCGTCTCGCCTACAACGCAACGCAGAGCTGGACTTTAGAGCTGAATTGTTGTTTTATTCCATATTAAACTTTCATTTTTACTTTAGTCAAAGTTCTTGCCTGTATTTAGTCAGTAACTGTAAACAAATTCAGGAGTTAATTGTTGGTATGTTAAGTTGATCTAAAAACAAGCTGAGCTGACCGACGTGAAGTAAAACCCTCAACAAGACGACGCCGTCATGGAAACGGTCAAATAAAGAGAAATATACGTAGAAGAGACAGATGACGATGAACAGGTCTAATAAAAACCAGAGAACATTAAGAAAACCAGGATTAGATTCACATCAAACATTTTAATCAAAGTCTGAAGAATAATTGATTGGATGGATGGATTTACAGACAGATGGATGGATGGATATAAATAGATGATGGATAGATGGATGGATAGATAGATAGATTTATGGATGGATGGATGGACAGATATAGATAGATGAATAGATGGATTTATGGATAGATATAGATAGATGGATGGATAAATGAAAGAACCCTGCCAGGATGCTGCTGGTCTAATGATGTGGAGGAAATTTTCTTGCCCGACTTTGGTTTCCTTTGAATTTCTGATCCTGGATGTTCAGCAACTGTGTGATGCGTCATGTCAACATGGAGCAAAATGTTTGAGGAATGTTTCCAACTTATTCAGTCACACCAAGAATTAAAAAGAATTAAAAAAGAGACCAGACTGAAGAGGACCCAGTACCAGAAGGTGGTCCAGATGAAGAGGACCCAGTACCAGAAGGTGGTCCAGATGAAGAGGACCCAGTACCAGAAGGTGGTCCAGATGAAGAGGACCCAGTACCAGAAGGTGGTCCAGATGAAGAGGACTCAGTACCAGAAGGTGGTCCAGATGAAGAGGACCCAGTACCAGAAGGTGGTCCAGATGAAGAGGACCCAGTACCAGAAGGTGGTCCAGATGAAGAGGACCCAGTACCAGAAGGTGGTCCAGATGAATGGACCCAGTACCAGAAGGTGGTCCAGATGAAGAGGACCCAGTACCAGAAGGTGGTCCAGATGAAGAGGACCCAGTACCAGAAGGTGGTCCAGATGAAGAGGACCCAGTACCAGAAGGTGGTCCAGATGAAGAGGACCCAGTACCAGAAGGTGGTCCAGATGAATGGACTCAGTACCAGAAGGTGGTCCAGATGAAGAGGACTCAGTACCAGAAGGTGGTCCAGATGAAGAGGACCCAGTACCAGAAGGTGGTCCAGATGAATGGACCCAGTACCAGAAGGTGGTCCAGATGAAGAGGACCCAGTACCAGAAGGTGGTCCAGATGAAGAGGACCCAGTACCAGAAGGTGGTCCAGATGAATGGACCCAGTACCAGAAGGTGGTCCAGATGAAGAGGACCCAGTACCAGAAGGTGGTCCAGATGAAGAGGACTCAGTACCAGAAGGTGGTCCAGATGAAGAGGACCCAGTACCAGAAGGTGGTCCAGATGAAGAGGACCCAGTACCAGAAGGTGGTCCAGATGAAGAGGACCCAGTACCAGAAGGTGGTCCAGATGAAGAGGACTCAGTACCAGAAGGTGGTCCAGATGAATGGACCCAGTACCAGAAGGTGGTCCAGATGAAGAGGACTCAGTACCAGAAGGTGGTCCAGATGAATGGACTCAGTACCAGAAGGTGGTCCAGATGAAGAGGACCCAGTACCAGAAGGTGGTCCAGATGAAGAGGACCCAGTACCAGAAGGTGGTCCAGATGAAGAGGACTCAGTACCAGAAGGTGGTCCAGATGAATGGACCCAGTACCAGAAGGTGGTCCAGATGAAGAGGACTCAGTACCAGAAGGTGGTCCAGATGAATGGACTCAGTACCAGAAGGTGGTCCAGATGAAGAGGACCCAGTACCAGAAGGTGGTCCAGATGAAGAGGACTCAGTACCAGAAGGTGGTCCAGATGAAGAGGACCCAGTACCAGAAGGTGGTCCAGATAATTGGACCCAGTATCAGAAGGTGGTCCAGATGAAGAGGACCCAGTACCAGAAGGTGGTCCAGATGAAGAGGACCCAGTACCAGAAGGTGGTCCAGATGAATGGACTCAGTACAAGAAGGTGGTCCAGATGAAGAGGACCCAGTACCAGAAGGTGGTCCAGATGAAGAGGACTCAGTACCAGAAGGTGGTCCAGATGAAGAGGACTCAGTACCAGAAGGTGGTCCAGATGAAGAGGACTCAGTACCAGAAGGTGGTCCAGATAATTGGACCCAGTATCAGAAGGTGGTCCAGATGAAGAGGACCCAGTACCAGAAGGTGGTCCAGATGAAGAGGACTCAGTACCAGAAGGTGGTCCAGATGAAGAGGACCCAGTACCAGAAGGTGGTCCAGATGAAGAGGACTCAGTACCAGAAGGTGGTCCAGATGAAGAGGACCCAGTACCAGAAGGTGGTCCAGATGAATGGACCCAGTATCAGAAGGTGGTCCAGATGAAGAGGACCCAGTACCAGAAGGTGGTCCAGATGAAGAGGACTCAGTACTAGAAGGTGGTCCAGATGAAGAGGACCCAGTACCAGAAGGTGGTCCAGATGAATGGACCCAGTACCAGAAGGTGGTCCAGATGAAGAGGACTCAGTACCAGAAGGTGGTCCAGATGAAGAGGACTCAGTACCAGAAGGTGGTCCAGATGAAGAGGACCCAGTACCAGAAGGTGGTCCAGATGAATGGACCCAGTACCAGAAGGTGGTCCAGATGAATGGACCCAGTATCAGAAGGTGGTCCAGATGAAGAGGACCCAGTACCAGAAGGTGGTCCAGATGAAGAGGACTCAGTACCAGAAGGTGGTCCAGATGAAGAAGACCCAGTACCAGAAGGTGGTCCAGATGAAGAGGACTCAGTACCAGAAGGTGGTCCAGATGAATGGACCCAGTATCAGAAGGTGGTCCAGATGAATGGACCCAGTACCAGAAGGTGGTCCAGATGAAGAGGACTCAGTACCAGAAGGTGGTCCAGATGAAGAGGACCCAGTACCAGAAGGTGGTCCAGATGAAGAAGACCCAGTACCAGAAGGTGGTCCAGATGAAGAAGACCCAGTACCAGAAGGTGGTTCAGATGAAGAGGACTCAGTACCAGAAGGTGGTCCAGATGAAGAAGACCCAGTATGTTGATATATATTAATACATTGGTATTCTAGTACAGTGTTTAAAAGTGTTGCTCCCGGTTACTTCAGGGAACGACCTTCCTTCCTGCTTCGTGTGTGAAACTCGGTCAGAGTTTGTGGGAGCGTGAAAGTTGTGAGTGAGTCCATACCAGCTGGGTCGATGCCGATGGGAGCTGCGCTGAAGAACGCAGCGGGCTTTTTGTAGAGTTGAAAGTCCTCAGAACGTTGATTCCACGGCCACAGGTCCCGTGGAAGCGTCGGCTTCAGTATGTTGGCATGCAGCACGTTCTCTCGCCAGGGCTAGAAGCAAAGTGGATTATCAGTTCCAAGCAGACACAGATAATTAGGCTGAAAATGCCACCGGGACAATAAGTCAGTGTGTGCTCAGCTCAACTGATCTAATGGCATTAACGTCATTAGTCATGTCATCCAGTCCCCTCAACCCAAACAGACCGAGCACGAACACAAGAAAACGGCGAGAAAATGTTTTCAGGTAAGTCAGTAGAGAGTCTTCATCATTCATCACCTTCCTCAGCTCTTCCACACGAGCTTCATGTGGATGTTTGGGGTGCGTTCGGGATGAGCTGAGGTCCGTCACCCAGCCTATGGAGGCGGGGTGGGATGTCGGGGCCACGTCTCCTGGCTCCACTGTGGCGCTGAGGTACCGCTGGCTGTACGTCCACCTCCGCCCCGGCATCTGGGGGAAAACAGGATCCCTTCATCATCGTCATCCTCTGGACTAACTCAGAACATTAGAAATTGAAATGAAGTGCTCTGCCTCTGTGCAGATAAAAGCTTTATCATCGGTTTAACTCAGCAGAGAACATGTTACGGGGTTATTTACTTACTGTAGGTATTTATGACAGAGACATGGAGGTAATCTAATGACAGACCTGCAGACAGAGTCTTCATTGTACCCGACGAACTTCCGTCACGAGAGAATCTCATGAATTTTCTGGCATTTTCACTCGAATTCAGCAGCTTCACGCCAACGAGCAGAGAATAACACGTCTGTCTCATGCAGACAGATTTCTCTATGCAGACTCTGAACACAAACTGATGTTCCTGAACGCAGCAGGAAGTCGGTGTAGATGTGGAATAAACCGATGTTCCTGAACGCAGCAGGAAGTCGGTGTAGATGTGGAATGAACCGATGTTCCTGAACGCAGCAGGAAGTCGGTGTAGATGTGGAATGAACCGATGTTCCTGAACGCAGCAGGAAGTCGGTGTAGATGTGGAATGAACCGATGTTCCTGAACGCAGCAGGAAGTCGGTGTAGATGTGGAATGAACCGATGTTCCTGAACGCAGCAGGAAGTCGGTGTAGATGTGGAATGAACCGATGTTCCTGAACGCAGCAGGAAGTCGGTGTAGATGTGGAATAAACCGATGTTCCTGAACGCAGCAGGAAGTCGGTGTAGATGTGGAATGAACCGATGTTCCTGAACGCAGCAGGAAGTCGGTGTAGATGTGGAATGAACTGATGTTCCTGAACGCAGCAGGAAGTCGGTGTAGATGTGGAATGAACCGATGCTCCTGAACGCAGCAGGAAGTCGGTGTAGATGTGGAATGAACCGATGTTCCTGAACGCAGCAGGAAGTCGGTGTAGATGTGGAATAAACTGATGTTCCTGAACGCAGCAGGAAGTCGGTGTAGATGTGGAATGAACTGATGTTCCTGAACGCAGCAGGAAGTCGGTGTAGATGTGGAATGAACTGATGTTCCTGAACGCAGCAGGAAGTCGGTGTAGATGTGGAATGAACCGATGTTCCTGAACGCAGCAGGAAGTCGGTGTAGATGTGGAATGAACCGATGTTCCTGAACGCAGCAGGAAGTCGGTGTAGATGTGGAATGAACCGATGTTCCTGAACGCAGCAGGAAGTCGGTGTAGATGTGGAATGAACCGATGTTCCTGAACGCAGCAGGAAGTCGGTGTAGATGTGGAATAAACCGATGTTCCTGAACGCAGCAGGAAGTCGGTGTAGATGTGGAATGAACCGATGTTCCTGAACGCAGCAGGAAGTCGGTGTAGATGTGGAATGAACCGATGCTCCTGAACGCAGCAGGAAGTCGGTGTAGATGTGGAATAAACCGATGTTCCTGAACGCAGCAGGAAGTCGGTGTAGATGTGGAATGAACCGATGTTCCTGAACGCAGCAGGAAGTCGGTGTAGATGTGGAATGAACCGATGTTCCTGAACGCAGCAGGAAGTCGGTGTAGATGTGGAATAAACCGATGTTCCTGAACGCAGCAGGAAGTCGGTGTAGATGTGGAATAAACCGATGTTCCTGAACGCAGCAGGAAGTCGGTGTAGATGTGGAATGAACTGATGTTCCTGAACGCAGCAGGAAGTCGGTGTAGATGTGGAATGAACCGATGCTCCTGAACGCAGCAGGAAGTCGGTGTAGATGTGGAATGAACCGATGTTCCTGAACGCAGCAGGAAGTCGGTGTAGATGTGGAATAAACCGATGTTCCTGAACGCAGCAGGAAGTCGGTGTAGATGTGGAATGAACTGATGTTCCTGAACGCAGCAGGAAGTCGGTGTAGATGTGGAATGAACTGATGTTCCTGAACGCAGCAGGAAGTCGGTGTAGATGTGGAATGAACCGATGTTCCTGAACGCAGCAGGAAGTCGGTGTAGATGTGGAATAAACCGATGTTCCTGAACGCAGCAGGAAGTCGGTGTAGATGTGGAATGAACCGATGTTCCTGAACGCAGCAGGAAGTCGGTGTAGATGTGGAATGAACCGATGTTCCTGAACGCAGCAGGAAGTCGGTGTAGATGTGGAATAAACCGATGTTCCTGAACGCAGCAGGAAGTCGGTGTAGATGTGGAATGAACCGATGTTCCTGAACGCAGCAGGAAGTCGGTGTAGATGTGGAATGAACCGATGCTCCTGAACGCAGCAGGAAGTCGGTGTAGATGTGGAATGAACTGATGTTCCTGAACGCAGCAGGAAGTCGGTGTAGATGTGGAATAAACTGATGTTCCTGAACGCAGCAGGAAGTCGGTGTAGATGTGGAATGAACTGATGTTCCTGAACGCAGCAGGAAGTCGGTGTAGATGTGGAATAAACTGATGTTCCTGAACGCAGCAGGAAGTCGGTGTAGATGTGGAATGAACTGATGTTCCTGAACGCAGCAGGAAGTCGGTGTAGATGTGGAATGAACTGATGTTCCTGAACGCAGCAGGAAGTCGGTGTAGATGTGGAATGAACTGATGTTCCTGAACGCAGCAGGAAGTCGGTGTAGATGTGGAATGAACTGATGTTCCTGAACGCAGCAGGAAGTCGGTGTAGATGTGGAATGAACTGATGTTCCTGAACGCAGCAGAAAGTCGGTGTAGATGTGGAATGAACTGAAATGAACCGATGTTCCTGAACGCAGCAGGAAGTCGGTGTAGATGTGGAATGAACTGATGTTCCTGAACGCAGCAGGAAGTCGGTGTAGATGTGGAATGAACTGAATTGAACCGATGTTCCTGAATGCATGTGAGTTATTGAGCAACCCAGTCAATAAAGTAAAAGACTTTTGAAAATCACTGTGTTATTTTATCAATTAAAGATCTTTACATCTAAGTGTGGAAGAAGTTTGGACACTGACAGCCACCGTACATTCTCACCATGCTGTACCCATCTTAACCACTAGATGGCAGTAATTCTCACACACTGAACCTTTAAGATTAATATTATTAACAACCACATAAAAGTGAAGTTCTATTCACTAATTACACTTTGTTATAAACAATCCTGGCATTAGCTGGAAAACAAGACCGAAACTTAGTCCCATGTTTCACCAAGTTCTACATTTCTGATAAATATGGGACGAAAACAAGAATATTTTACAGCTTTTTCCAGAAGGACGCCCAATTACTGATCAAAGCGAGTTGCAGGAGAACAGAGAATCGCTTTTTTTTTTATCATATATTGTCAAATCTACAAGTCCACAGTACTGCCGTTTAGAAACTCACATTCTAGGGAATATTCTCACAAATCTGTTCCTAATGGGGTGCACCAGTCCTCCACAGATTGGGCGTGCATGCAGCAGAGCGCCAACATGGACTTTCATTCTAGACTTCTTTGCTACCGTAGACTGCAGACATGACAGCTACAGTAGGTCTTGCAGCAGGTGTCGATCATGATTAAAAAGGATGTTTACAACCTAAAAATCATCATGTAAGGAATGTTTATAAACCTGCCAAACTTAAGGAAACATGTATGATTTAAGGCAGAGCTGCCAGCATGTGTGGTGTGATGCCATGCACCATCTTTACTGAGAAATTAAGTTGCTTTAATGTTGTAATCTTTGCTTTGGTTTTTGTTGGTATTATTTCTCCCTGCTGTTGTAAACATTGTGTAACACACCAAACTAGTCAAACGCTCCAGTCATAAGAACCTCTGTTTCCAAAGGAATGCGGCATGTGCAACCACTTAAACACAACTAGTCTGGACAGAAAACAGCTGACAGACGGCAGGACGACTCATGTCTGTCTGATCCTGAACCATCTAAACAATCCTTCATTTCAGTTCTGCCTCATTTCTACACAGATCAGTCAGAGTCATTCCAGTTCACTGTAGTCCGATGAAACCAGTCCATCATATGATCCAGTTTATAATAACTGTCTTTATCAACCGGAACCACAATGGTAGACTTTCATCAGGACCAGAACCGCGATGGTAGACTTTCATCAGGACCAAAACCATGATGGAAGACCTCCATCAGGACAAGAACCACGATGGAAGACCTCCATCAGGACCAGAACCAAAATGGAAGACGTCCATCAGGACAAGAACCAAGATGGAAGACCTCCATCAGGACCAGAACCAAGATGGAAGACGTCCATCAGGACAAGAACCAAGATGGAAGACCTCCATCAGGACAAGAACCAAGATGGAAGACCTCCATCAGGACCAGAACCAAGATGGAAGACCTCCATCAGGACCAGAACCACGATGGAAGACCTCCATCAGGACCAGAACCAAGATGGAAGACCTCCATCAGGACCAGAACCACGATGGAAGACCTCCATCAGGACCAGAACCAAGATGGAAGACCTCCATCAGGACCAGAACCAAGATGGAAGACCTCCATCAGGACAAGAACCAAGATGGAAGACCTCCATCAGGACCAAAACTAAGATTGAAGACCTCCAACAGGACCAGAACCATGATGGAAAACCTCAATCAGAACCAGAACTACGATGGAACACTTTCATCAGAATCGGAACTAGGAAGTAGGTCCATCTCCTGTACCGGTCGGGAGGACAGGACAAGCAGCAGAACTGTCCAGCTGCAGGTTTGTCCAGATGTTACTTCTTCTAACTGCATCGTTTCTGATTCTGTCTGAGATGTTTCTGTTTTTTTCTCTTCCTGTCCTCAGTACGTCTGTGTGGAGTATCTGTTGGCAAACCTTGGCCGTCTCCTTCTGGAGCAGCTTCGTGAGGAGCACCTTGGAGTTGAACGTCTGGATGCTGTAGATGTGTACTGGTGCAGCTGCATCCTGATCCAACCTCAACACCGCAGCCTTGGTCTTCTGCAGCTGCTCACTCCGCTCTCGCACCTTCTCCTTATTCTTCTGGAATATCAGTACAACTTTAGTGTCTTGTTACCTGATGGGATCCCTGCAGAATGAGCAGCAACCCGGACCTGAAGGAAGTTCTGTTGGATGGACGTCTGCAGGCGCGTCCGCGTCCATCTGACGTACTCTGAGTTGTACGTGTTGAGCAGCATTCGTGTCTTCGTCCTGACTAACTGGGAGCCTGTGGCCTCTTCTGTGTTTGTCTCGGCTGTTTGCTTCCATGTCTCATCGTGTCGACCATAAAGGTTCCTCAGGCTGAGGATCATGTCCGCTGAGGGGAAGAGGTTGGACTGCAACGCGTCTCTAAAGTGCCGCGTTTTACTAAGCTGGCTTAGCCTACAAACAAAAACAATTCCACTATAAATGAGTTTAATCGAGATTTTCACTGCGTTTTCTTGGCTTAACTCCACATCGTGTTGCTTTACAGACAGAGACAGAGTTAACTGAGTAGTACTGATGGATACGATTATCATTTCCAGCTAAAAGAGAAGTTATTTTGTCTTCAGTTTATTAATGTACAGTAAGACCTTGTCAAGTATTTCCAATACTGAGCTTCTCCTGCATGTAAATGTGTGAGCAGCAGCCAAGCTTTGTAATTCAGCAACATGTTTGTGTCCTGGTTGAGAATAAACAGATTAAAACATAAAAACTGCAGGTTTTCTTCCTCTGCAAAGCTTTTTATAAATACCTTAACAGAGCTTGGAAGCAGAGCTCAGGGATGGCTCCCTGAATGTAGATGGCAGGCTTCCTCATGATGCTGTCCAGTGGTTCCTGCAGACGAACTGGACTCAGGCTCACAGGGAGAGGCTCGTAGATGCGTTTGAAGAAACCCAGGCCTGAGTTGTAGAGGACGATCACCTGTTCATCCTCGTTCTCACTTAGCCTGTAAAACATGAGAGAAACTCTCCAACAAGCAGCTGAGAAGTCTTTACAGTGGCTGGGGGGGGGGGGGGGGGGGGGGGGGGGGGGGACTTACTTCATAGAAACAGTTTCCCAAAGTTTCTTAACAGCTTTATCTTTCAGTCCTTCCAGAACAAAGATGTGTCTGGTCTTATCCAGCACGTGGAATCCTGAGATGAAGTCCAGATCCTGGCTGTTTGATGAGGCGGTTTCCGTGTTCTCCAGCGAGCGGGCGTCCAGGTGAAAAGCTGCTGCATTGATCTTAAGAACCTCACACCTCAGCTTCATCACCATAGCCGAGTTGTTGTGTCCGATGAAGTAGACGATGCGCCCAAACGGACGTTCGCAGCCGCTGAGCGGACATGCCATGTCAACCTTGACTTTGAGCTGAGAATTGGCTTCATAATAATGACCTGGAGGCACGAGCTGCCTGTACGCAGCTGTTTCTGCCATCTTTCTTTGCTCCCTGACCAGCAGCGGCGGTGGAGGGATGCATTTGATTGGCAGGCTGATCTTTATACTTGGAGCAAAAAGCAGTTCGGAGAGGTCTAAGAAAGCAACGCCGTAATGGTTGAGACCAGTTGCCTTGGGTTTGAACGATGCTGGACCATACTGGGTGTCATTAACTGGCCTTGCTCCAGTTTTTGGTGATTTCTTAAACTTTAAATCGCGGTCATGGACCTCTATCTCCATTGGTGGACCACAGATGAACTCTTGCAGCTCTTCAGGGCTCATCAAGCCTGTCAGGATGACATTCACATCTCTGAAGCGGATCTTGGCACTGTGCTTGTGATGGTTTGTACGATGGATATTCAAATGATGAAACTTATACTGGCAGTATACGGGCGTGCATCTTTCCTGAGAAAAGAACCACAGAGAGATCAGAACAGCAGGAAGCATCCAGAACAAGTCACATGAGGTGACGTGTAAATCCTACCTGCAGGACATGGAAAGGAACCGGGCATGACGGCATGGATGAGGCCGATGATATGGTGATGACCATTGGGTTCAGTTCAGCCTTCAGTTGCTCTGATAGCAACGGCTTGTCCAGAGAGATGTTGCACATGACCTCAAACACACCAGCAGAACATACTGGGAAGCTGTCTGTCAGCGACGTTTCTCCTGCCAGTCAGAGGAAGAACAAACCGTTCCCGTTCTCTGTTTACGTTTCAGTTTACATTGTTTTGGCCTCTTTTTGTAACAGGTGATCTTGATTACATGTAAACAGTTGACTCTGTACATCAGCAAGAGTTTTCTGGGCTCCGTCTAATTCCAGGAGTCTGGCAAGGCAACGTAGTCGGGCCGGGTATTATCTGGTATATAATTCTATTCCATTTTAATTAATTCCATTTTCATAGTGATTTATTTGCAGATATTTATGTAACACCGTTCATTTTCTTAACGGTTTAGTTTGATTAAGGGTCACTGGAGCGTTTCCCAGCAGTCACTGGGCAAGAGGCAGGTACTGGACAGATCACCAGTCCATCACAGGGCTATGTAACACCACATTCTTGATTATTAAAGACATTTCAAAGATAACTATAAAACACTGAGTTTATTTACATGACCATCAAATCAAGTATCTGATTGTGATGCTGTTGACTTACCGGCCAGAAAACAAACAGGACTGATCTCCACCAACGCAGAGCCAGCCTTTGTGACATCCTCAGCACCACTGGAGTCGGACTTCTTCACTACACAGTTGGGATGTGACCATGAGATTGAAATGGAGCGTTTTGTGGAAAAGTAATCAGTTCGCATGAGGTGGGAAAAAGCTGATCTCACACGCACCTGTTTCTGAGTTGGTCTCTCTGTGTTTTCCACATGTGGATGGTCTATTCTCACAAACGCTCCTCATTTTTTTTACCATGGTTTCAACATCACCTGAAGGCAAAACCACAATCGCTTCCCTTAATAACCATTTAATAACCATCAACGCTCAATGTGGGGCTGGATGAAAGCGATGCTCACCGTACACATCTGCTGTATCTTCAGACTCGTCCTGAGACAGCCAGGAGGTTTTCAGTCTCCTACGCCAGACTTGGCTGGAAAACTCGTTGCTATGGTTCCATATTTGCAGTCGGATCTTATGAGGAAGAAGACTGACTAACATGTCCTTATCGACGCTGGTGTTAAAGCTCTGGACCCAGCCAAGCCACCTCCTGCCACCTTCCTGCCACGTCTTCACTTTCTGGGATGAAAGCCAAACACTACCTTTTATCATTTTTATCCAGTCTGCAAACAACACATGTATGTACAACACTACCATCTATATACATGTATGTACAACACTTCCATCTATATACATGTATGTACAACACTACCATCCATATACATGTATGTACAACACTTCCATCTATATACATGTATGTACAACACTTCCATCTATATACATGGATGTACAACACTTCCATCTATATACATGTATGTACAACACTTCCATCTATATACATGTATGTACAACACTTCCATCTATATACATGTATGTACAACACTTCCATCTATATACATGTATGTACAACACTACCATCCATATACATGTATGTACAACACTTCCATCTATATACATGTATGTACAACACTTCCATCTATATACATGTATGTACAACACTTCCATCTATATACATGTATGTACAACACTTCCATCTATATACATGTATGTACAACACTTCCATCTGGATACATGTATGTACAACACTTCCATCTATATATATGTATGTACAACACTTCCATCTATATACATGTATGTACAACACTTCCATCTATATACATGTATGTACAACACTACCATCTATATACATGTATGTACAACACTTCCATCTATATACATGTATGTACAACACTTCCATCTATATACATGTATGTACAACACTTCCATCTATATACATGTATGTACAACACTTCCATCTATATACATGTATGTACAACACTACCATCTATATACATGTATGTACAACACTGCCATTTATATACATGTATGTACAACACTATCATCTATATACATGTATGTACAACACTGCCATCTATATACATGTATATTACAACACTACCATGTACACACACATGTATGTACAACACTACCATGTACACACACATGTATGTACAACACTACCATGTACACACACATGTATGTACAACACTACCATCTATATACATGTATGTACAACACTTCCATCTATATACATGTATGTACAACACTACCATCTATATACATGTATGTACAACACTTCCATCTATATACATGTATGTACAACACTACCATCTATATACATGTATGTACAACACTTCCATCTATATACATGTATGTACAACACTATCATCTATATACATGTATGTACAACACTTCCATCTATATACATGTATGTACAACACTACCATCTATATACATGGATGTACAAGACTGCCATTTATATACATGTATGTACAACACTATCATCTATATACATGTATGTACAACACTGCCATCTATTTACATGTATGTACAACACTACCATGTACACACACATGTATGTACAACACTACCATGTACACACACATGTATGTACAACACTACCATGTACACACACATGTATGTACAACACTACCATCTATATACATGTATGTACAACACTGCCATCTATATACATGTATGTACAACACTATCGTCTATATACATGTATGTACAACACTGCCATCTATATACATGTATGTACAACAATATCATCTATATACATGTATGTACAACACTTCCATCTATATACATGTATGTACAACACTTCCATCTATATACATGTATGTACAACACTACCATCTATATACATGTATGTACAACACTGCCATTTATATACATGTATGTACAACACTTCCATCTATATACATGTATGTACAACACTACCATCTATATACATGTATGTACAACACTGCCATCTATATACATGTATGTACAACACTATCATCTATATACATGTATGTACAACACTACCATCTATATACATGTATGTACAACACTACCATCTATATACATGTATGTACAACACTACCATCTATATACATTTATGTACAACACTACCATCTATTTACATGTATGTACAACACTACCATGTACACACACATGTATGTACAACACTACCATGTACACACACATGTATGTACAACACTACCATGTACACACACATGTATGTACAACACTACCATCTATATACATGTATGTACAACACTGCCATCTATATACATGTATGTACAACACTATCGTCTATATACATGTATGTACAACACTATCATCTATATACATGTATGTACAACACTTCCATCTATATACATGTATGTACAACACTACCATCTATATACATGTATGTACAACACTGCCATCTATATACATGTATGTACAACACTGCCATCTATATACATGTATGTACAACAATATCATCTATATACATGTATGTACAACACTACCATCTATATACATGTATGTACAACACTACCATCTATATACATGTATGTACAACACTGCCATTTATATACATGTATGTACAACACTTCCATCTATATACATGTATGTACAACACTACCATCTATATACATGTATGTACAACACTGCCATCTATATACATGTATGTACAACACTATCATCTATATACATGTATGTACAACACTACCATCTATATACATGTATGTACAACACTACCATCTATATACATGTATGTACAACACTACCATCTATATACATTTATGTACAACACTACCATGTACACACACATGTATGTACAACACTTCCATCTATATACATGTATGTACAACACTACCATCTATATACATGTATGTACAACACTTCCATCTATATACATGTATGTACAACACTACCATGTACACACACATGTATGTACAACACTACCATGTACACACACATGTATGTAGAACACTACCATGTACACACACATGTATGTAGAACACTACCATGTACACACACATGTATGTACAACACTACCATCTATATACATGTATGTACAACACTACCATCTATATACATGTATGTACAACACTTCCATCTATATACATGTATGTACAACACTACCATGTACACACACATGTATGTACAACACTACCATGTACACACATGTGTATGTACAACACTACTATGTACACACACATGTATGTACAACACTACCATGTACACACACATGTATGTACAACACTACCATGTACACACACATGTATGTACAACACTACCAACACTACAACAAAATAAATAAATAAATATGCAAATGTATAAATATGTAAAATACATATATTGTTTAACTAAAGTATATAATGAAAATAAAGTGAATAAATATCAATAAAAATATAAGATAAATCAAAACACATATAAATTTATAAAATTTATGAATAATTAGCTAAATAATCAAGTTTATTTAGTATAAAATCAAAACACGTATAAATATAAATTTATAACATTTGTTTTACTTTTTTACTTATGTATACATAAATGTAAACATAATATTTCCATATAAATATCAAGGTTTACCTTTTATAGGGCAAAAGTATATATTTAAAATAATAGTTCATTTAAAGTAATGAATGGAAATAAAATGAAAATAAAACATGCATCACATGAGGGGGGGTCATTTCAAGTCAATGCACGATGTATGGCTAGAGGAGGAGACGGAAATGATTTAACAAAAAATTAAAGAGGAAAACCTTCATCGCTGTGAGCACAAAACAGTGAAATGCAGTTTTACCAGGAATTAGAAAGAGAAACAGGAAGAAGAGCTTCAAAATGCTGCAGAAAATCCTCAAACGCAGGCTGCAAATCACCACATGGCTGGAAATGAGCGGCTCTGCTCATGATTTTCTGGTTTTAAATGTGCCAAAAAAGAAACAAGTCATGAAGGACACACAAAGACGTGGTTGCATCTGCACCGGATCACAATTACCTTAGATTCGATTCCTCTGTACATTTTTGCAACAGGGCCAAACAACACCAAGTCCACTTTGGTTGTTTCTGTATCTCCTGGCAGCAGGTTGCATTCGATGTGATAGCAGCTGTCAGCTTTAGGAGTTTTCACTGGAGAAGCATTTTTCCATGTTTTCAGTGTTGTTCTGGATGCTTGAGGGCCGGGAGTTTCTTCCCCTGAAAAGGACAAATGTTGACATACGAGATCAGAAGTAAAGGAAGGTTTATTTCTGCTGTCCAGCATCCACCTTATCAGGACCTCCTTCTTCTACCCGGTCAGACGCCCTTTTTAATTCTTGTTGTGAAGATTGAACAAGGTGGAAACATTCCTCAGAGATTTTCCTCCATGTTGACATGAAGCATCACACAGTTGCTGCACATCACCATGAGAATCTCCCGTTCCACCTCATCACCATGAGAATCTCCCGTTCCACCTCATCACCATGAGACTCTCCCGTCACACCTCATCACCATGAGAATCTCCCGTTCCATCTCATCACCATGAGAATCTCCCGTTCCACCTCATCACCATGAGAATCTCCCGTTCCACCTCATCACCATGAGAATCTCCCGTTCCACCTCATCACTATGAGAATCTCCCGTTCCATCTCATCACCATGAGAATCTCCCGTTCCATCTCATCACCATGAGAATCTCCCGTTCCACCTCATCACCATGAGAATCTCCCGTTCCACCTCATCACCATGAGAATCTCCCGTTCCACCTCATCACCATGAGAATCTCCCGTTCCACCTCATCACCATGAGAATCTCCCGTTCCACCTCATCACCATGAGACTCTCCCGTTCCACCTCATCACCATGAGAATCTCCCGTTCCATCTCATCATGATGAGAATCTCCCGTTCCACCTCATCATGATGAGAATCTCCCGTTCCATCTCATCATGATGAGAATCTCCCGTTCCACCTCATCACCATGAGTCTCTCCCGTCACACCTCATCACCATGAGAATCTCCCGTTCCATCTCATCACCATGAGAATCTCCCGTTCCACCTCATCACCATGAGAATCTCCCGTTCCACCTCATCACCATGAGACTCTCCCGTCACACCTCATCACCATGAGAATCTCCTGTTCCATCTCATCACCATGAGAATCTCCCGTTCCATCTCATCACCATGAGAATCTCCCGTTCCACCTCATCACCATGAGAATCTCCCGTTCCACCTCATCACCATGAGAATCTCCCGTTCCACCTCATCACAATGAGACTCTCCCGTCACACCTCATCACCATGAGAATCTCCCGTTCCACCTCATCACCATGAGACTCTCCCGTTCCATCTCATCATGATGAGAATCTCCCGTTCCACCTCATCATGATGAGAATCTCCCGTTCCATCTCATCACCATGAGAATCTCCCGTTCCACCTCATCACCATGAGTCTCTCCCGTTCCACCTCATCACCATGAGAATCTCCCGTTCCATCTCATCATGATGAGAATCTCCCGTTCCACCTCATCATGATGAGAATCTCCCGTTCCACCTCATCATGATGAGAATCTCCCGTTCCACCTCATCACCATGAGTCTCTCCCGTCACACCTCATCACCATGAGAATCTCCCGTTCCACCTCATCACCATGAGTCTCTCCCGTCACACCTCATCACCATGAGAATCTCCCGTTCCACCTCATCACCATGAGTCTCTCCCGTCACACCTCATCACCATGAGAATCTCCCGTTCCATCTCATCACCATGAGAATCTCCCGTTCCACCTCATCACCATGAGAATCTCCCGTTCCACCTCATCACCATGAGACTCTCCCGTCACACCTCATCACCATGAGAATCTCCCGTTCCATCTCATCACCATGAGAATCTCCCGTTCCATCTCATCACCATGAGAATCTCCCGTTCCACCTCATCACCATGAGAATCTCCCGTTCCACCTCATCACCATGAGAATCTCCCGTTCCACCTCATCACCATGAGACTCTCCCGTCACACCTCATCACCATGAGAATCTCCCGTTCCATCTCATCACCATGAGAATCTCCCGTTCCACCTCATCACCATGAGAATCTCCCGTTCCACCTCATCACCATGAGAATCTCCCGTTCCACCTCATCACCATGAGAATCTCCCGTTCCACCTCATCATGATGAGACTCTCCCGTTCCACCTCATCACCATGAGAATCTCCCGTTCCACCTCATCACCATGAGACTCTCCCGTTCCACCTCATCACCATGAGAATCTCCCGTTCCATCTCATCATGATGAGAATCTCCCGTTCCACCTCATCACCATGAGAATCTCCCGTTCCACCTCATCACCATGAGAATCTCCCGTTCCATCTCATCATGATGAGAATCTCCCGTTCCACCTCATCACGATGAGAATCTCCCGTTCCATCTCATCATGATGAGAATCTCCCGTTCCACCTCATCATGATGAGAATCTCCCGTTCCACCTCATCATGATGAGAATCTCCCGTTCCACCTCATCATCATGAGACTCTCCTGTTCCAGTTTCTCCATCTTCTATTGTCCAGTTCTGGTGAGTCTGTGTGAATTGTAGCCTCAGTTTCTTGTTCTTACTGACAGGAGGGAACCCGGTGTGGTCTTCTGCTGGTTCTGGTCCAGACAGCTGCTGCTCTTCTTCAGACCTTCTCTGGAAACCCTGGAGATGCTTGTGTGTGAAAATCTCAGTAAATCTTCCTCATTCTGATGCTAAGTTTGACCTCCAGCATATCATCTTCGCCATGTCTGCATGACTACATGCTGCCATGTGATTGGCTGGGTGAAACAGGCTTTAGCAGGAAGCTGAACAGGTGGAGCTGATGAAGTGGGCAATGAGTGTATCATGCAAAATTATTTCCACACTCTTCCACCCTGATTTAATTGAAATAAGCCCAAACTCACCTTGTGGAATAGCTAGAGCCACATAAACTGTCCACGTGACGTAATGGGAGTCGTCATCTGTTTGTGCTGTCACATCATCAGCTGAACTTGAGCTGTTTGTTAAGTCTCGGTCGTCGTCCCGTCTTATTTTGGCGACATCTTCAGCATCACAGTTTGGCTGTGAAGCACAAAGACTCGTCTCTGACATGCTGGCTGTGGAGTCTGACATCACACGATTTCACGGAAAAGACTGCTAAAAAAAAAACACATGAAAGATTAAGCATGGGACTTTTTTCCTGGTGCGTGCGTGAATGTTTTTACTTTTCACTCCACACAACAGATTTCATCTTCTGTTAACAACATGCTTCCTTGAGACACGACCAATACAGACCAGTAGCCACTATTTTCTGAAACAAGAGCAGTTCTGTGTTGGAAAGCTGGATTTATTCATTGACAGATATAAAATCTGAAGCAACAGTGCATGTATATTGTGTATAATGACTTGTTATGGCCCTGTGATGGACTGGCAACCTGTCCAGGTGTACCTGCCTCTCGCCCAGTGACAGCTGGGCTAGACCCCAGCTTTCCCTGAATGGAACTAAGTTGTTAAGAAAATGGATGAATGACTAAATGATTAATAATAGTTTGGTTTTATTGTGTATTATGGTTTGTGTTTAGGATGATATTGTAAAAAAAGGTGCAGCTAACATTACATTTTTCTTCTTCTTTCTTTGATTTAATTCATTTTTGAGAAAGAAAGCCTAACAAAAATAACAGAAAAGCGATTTCTGTTATTTTTGTTGGGCATTTTTCTAAAAAAAATGAATGAAATCAAAACTAAGTGAAACCAGTGGAGAGGCTGAAGCTTTCTCAGACAGCTGACTGGTCGTTGCAGGTGCTTCATGCTGTTGCATGGTTGAGGGTCGTGGACAGTAAGATGTCCTATTGGACCAAACCTCATGGTGGTCAGCCACAGGAGCAGAGTCAGCGTGAGTCATTCCACCATCATGTCCAGCCAAACAACGTAGGAATCATCCTGAATATGATGCAATAAGTCACCAGTATGACAGAAACAGCAGCGGTCACAAAGTAAAGAAAACTTCACAGTTTATTCTTTCAGTTTTAATTTTACTTTAAGTATTAAATTGAATTAATTCACTGTTAAGATTATAAATAGAATTAAATATTGATGTTGTTTTTTTTTATTTCCATTGTTATTACATTTTCTCTCTCTCTAGGAGGGCTGTATTTCACAGTTATCCTTCACATTTTTCACCAAAATTTACAACCAAGACTGCAGAAAATGATAATAAATTATTGAGAGTAAAATGTGGCTTAATAAGATTTACAGATCAATCAATTCTGTTTTACCATTAATATAATTTACATTTTTTGGGGGGAAATGGGGTATTGATTATAAGTGTGAATCTGAATTATGGGAGGTTTGTGATGCCTTTTGGTCTCCTATCCTCATGCCAACTGGTCCATGTAGATGGCTGCCATCTCTGAGCCGAGTCCTGATTCTTCCCGTATGCTCGGGATGGAGGACTGAAACAAAGTTTGGTTGGGATGCTGGGATGTTGCTTTAACTGAGTCAGTAATTGACTATTCATTATGAATGGATTCGTATGAACACACTGATATTTGTCTGTGGAGCTGGAGAACTTAGCCTAGCTTTTTATTCTTTGTATTTTATCATGGATAATATTATAGGGTGGGAAGGGAGAAAAAAAAAAACCTGTAGCACTTCATGGAAGGACCTGCATCCAACTGGACAGTCCACTAGCACCTTCCTACGATGTCCTCTACTGTTTGATTTGGTGCTTGTGTTGTTCTCACTCATATGTAAGTCGCTTTGGATAAAAGCGTCTGCTAAATGACTAGAATAGAATAGGATAGAATAGAATAGAATAGAATAGAATAGAATAGAATAGAATAGAATAGAAATGAAATGAAATGAAATAGAATAGAACAGAATAGAATAGAATGAAATGAATAGAATAGAATAGAATAGAATAGAATAGAATAGAATGGCTGGAACTGAGCATGTTGTTGTGATATGAAATTAATACACTCAAGTGTCATAATCAGAAGTTTTGATTATATAATTTACATTGTTTTTTGTTTGTTTTTTTAAGTCTGTTATAGCCATAAAAAAGCAACTAATAAAATGAAAGGGAATAGTAATAATAATAATAATAATAATAATAATAATAATAATAATAATAATAATAAACACTCATGAAGAAGTTGTTTGACAGGAACCAAATATTATTTTGTCTTTCAATCTGAGGAACTAACAACAAAATCCTTTCAAACTTTATTTTGACAGTTCATGTGAACAATCTAAGTTGATTTAATCATGTTTTACAATTTTTATTGTAAATTTAAAAGAATTTTAATCGTATCCAGTTAAACCTGCTGTTAAACCACAGACATGATGTTTAAACCAGTTTAACCAGAAATGAGGCTAGCTTAGCCTGAAACCTTCCGGTCATTTTAAATCTTCCCGGAAGTTGTTATAAATGCGGTTATTTTACGCCAAACATACCTTTCTTCTTTCACTTTAAGTGGAGATTAACTCCAGAGGCTGCAAAAGCTTTTTATTTCATAGTTACTTCGTCTGGTCACTGTTGTGTTATTGTAAAGGCTCGATGCTGACCGGAAGCCAAACAACAGCGCGTCGCCATGGCAACCGCGGGAGTGACGGAATGACGTATGCGTATGCGTAAGTAAATATGCGCGATGAGCAAACTTGATATTTTTTAGTTAAAATGGTAACGGAAATTTTATTTTATTTTATTTTATTTTATTTTATTTTATTTTATTTTATTTTATTTTATTTTTATTTTTATTTTTATTTTATTTTATATTTTAATTTTTGTTTAATTTAATTTAATTTTGTTTTGTTTTACCATAATTTATTTTAATTTATTTAATTTAATTTCATTATATTTCATTTTATTTTGTATCCTGATGTAAGTGAAATTAAGGCGCATTTCAAAATGAACACATTAACTGAAAACAACTGAACAACAAGGCTTACAATGAGTGAAGAACAAAAGAAGATAAACACTTTAACAAGTTCGTTGTTGTAGAGGATAAAACAAAATAAAAATAACAGAACAGAACAGAAAGAAGCAAGGTTCTTTGCGTGATGCCTTTAATGTGACCAAACGACTTCCTGTCACTTGACATAAGACCTTGTTCATTATGATTATCTCTTATCCATCATCAGGAGACTGCAAAGTTGCAAAGATGCAACAGAAGCTGTTCCGGTGGATGCAAAATATAAAAGCTGCTTTGATTAAATGCTTTAGGCATTCATTCATATTTTAATATCAAGAATATTCAGACTTAAAGGTTTGGCTTCAAAACATTATTCTCAACCTGTATTAATTTGTCACAAAAGCAAAAACGTTTTAAGGGGTGAGGCTGTGAGTTTTACTCTAATGATCAATAAACTGAGCCAGATACAGCTTGGCTGGGAACCAGCAGTTTGGAATGGGCTAAAGAGGGTGAAAGACGCTGTAAACAGGACTGGTTTCTGCAGACGGGACAAAATAACAGGTTTTAATGATCTTCTGGGTGAAACAGAAGAAGAAAAAAAACTTGATTTACCCTGAAAACAGTCCAAACTAAAACATTCTGCAGCTGAAAGTAGCAGCACAGCTTCTGCTGCAGAGCTTATTAGTCTCCTGGGCATCTTCCATCTTAACCAGGTCTGAACCAAGTGGATGGCAAAAGTTTACACACCTGGTGGTAATTACTCCATCCAGGCAGGAAAACGGTCAGTCTGGGAGCGTGTGTGTGTGTGTGTGTGTGTGTGTTCCACAGGTTGGGACCCCTGCTTGAGGATTTGGGGGCAGTGCTTATTTCAAATCTTTAACACGCCTCGTTTCTGGCTCCGCCAGTCAGCTTCAGCTCCATCTCCAGCCCTATTCCCAGTTCCAGCTCCCAGCAGCTCCCAGTCCGCAGACCCAGCTCGCTTTAGGGGAAGTAGAAAGTGTTGCAGGATGCTGCAGGAGGAGCACAGTGACTGCTGCCTTTGTGGACATGCTGCTGCGTGATGATGGATGATCCGTACAGCCGTCCGGCGCGCAGGACGCAGTGGATCGTCAGCACCCTGGCTTACCACTACGGACTGGACCGAGGGGTGGAGAACGAGATCATAGTTTTAGCCACCGGATTAGATCAATATCTGCAGGAGATTTTCCACCACCTGGATTACCAGGGGACTGGCAAAGTCCCCGCGGAGGACTTCAGCGTCCTGTGCGAAGTTTTGGGACTGAACCAGGACTCGGAGGACACGGAATGCGTGGGAGTTTTGGATAATGTGCCCAGCGAGCTCAGCTTCAGACACTTCCACGCCAAACTGTGTGGATACTTCAGCACCAAGGCGGGCTGTCCGTATGAGAAGGGCCGGCTGCTGGTGGGGAAGGACAGCGAGCACATCGAGACCCAGATCCGCCTGAGGAGCCCTCTGAAGCGGAGAGAGAAGCTGCTGTCGGTGGGAGCCAGCGGCTGCTCCTCTCCGTCCCCGGAGCAGCGACACGCCTCCGGCTGCAGGCTCGGCTCCTGCACCAGGGAGTGCTACGAGGAGATCGTGGCCCTGGAGGAAGCAGAGGACCGGATAGGCAAACTGGAGGATGAGAATGCAAGTTTGAGGGAGCTGATCGAGGACATGAGAGCCGCGCTTCAGAGCAGCGATGCCCGCTGTCTGGCTCTGCAGGTGAGCAAGACGTCTTGGAGGTGTGGGTTGCCAGGTTTTGTTTTCCCCAGACTGCTGCCAGGACATTTAAAAGCAAAAATCACAAACACACACACACTGGCGAGACATGAAAAGTAAAGCATCTTGATTAACCCTTAAAACTTCTTTTGTCCACCTGGTTTTCATCTCAACCTGAACCATCCTGCAGAATCTGACCCTTTACTCAGCATGCAGACATGATGTTTTCTTTATTACTAACAGGACTTTGTAGAAATAACACAGATATACAGGCTTTTTCTCATCTGCACATCATTCTCTCAAGTCTTAACTTTCAGAGGAAAAGATATTGGCACTGAAACAAACAGAAATATTTACAGTGCAAGAAAAATATTCTGACTGTTTTTGCTAAATGTGAGTCTGAGGTTTGCAGACAGGTTCATGTTTAAACACACTGCTGCATCTCAACATCAGGAATTCATTCATATGAAAGAAAAGGAAGTGGGCAGGTTACAGATCCCTGTGGGATGCCTCTGAAGTCTAGTTTGAAAACTATTTGCATTGAAACAAACACACAACAGAAACTATTTACATATTTTCACTTCTTTTTTTTTTTTACTTATTTCCATTTACTTCTGCTACTTTGTGGCTGGATTGTAAACCTATATAATACCTGGAAACTTCCCATAGATTGACTAAAGCAGGGATACTCCAATTGCTATAATATATACATTTTTTTAATGTTTAAAAATATAATTTTATAGACAACAAAGTTCAATTAAAAAAATTAATAAATTATGAAACATTAAATGAAGATACTAGTTATAAAGACTTGAAATACAGAAATAATTCTATTTAAAAATGTAAATTTTTATACATTAATGTCATATTTTATAACATTGTGACCCATTTTAATTACTATGTTTACTTTTAGGCAAATGTTTGCTCCTTTTATTGATAAAATTGTAGTTTGTGTCTCTTATATTGCTCTCATGTTTACTGAATTCGTCCAGACTGGACCATGTGGTGGGCTAGAGGCTATGATCCATGTTTCCTTCTCCTTCTGTAATTAAACCCTGGTTGGACCTGCTTTTATTGTGTCAGATGAGAAGATCTTCCCTCCTCAGGTCACCTGTTCCTCTTCCCTCCAGGTAGGACTGTGGAAAAGCCACTCCAGATACAAACCAGAGGAAGGACGCTTGGTGTCCCAGCCAAGACAAACTGTCCAGAACAGTCTGTCCAAGTCCAGCCTGCAAAGCAACCTGCAGAGCCTGCAGAACCTGATCCATGAGCTGGACCTGCTGCGTGGATCCAGAGACCGGCAGGTGGAGGAAGCCATGCTGTGTAATCTCAGACTGGAACAGGAACTGTGGAGCTCTAAAGAGACAGTGGCGGCTCTGGAGGACTGCACTCGGGCTCTGAAGAGGGAGCAGGTGGCCATGAGGAGGAAGGTGGAGGAGGCCAGGCAGGCGCTGCTCACTGGACTTGGCAAAGTGAAAGAGCTGGAAGCGAAGGCCAGTCATGTTCCGGTGCTGCAGAGGCACATTCTCCAGCTGGAGGCAGAGCTCGTCTACTACAGGTAAAACCCAGCACAAAACCCACGCTGCTTTATTTTATTGCCATGATACGGAACAAAGACGTCCAGCTGCTGGCAACCAAGCTGGTGAAGGTTTTAATAACACCTGGTTTGTCTTCTGTTGAAGTGCTGACCAAGCTGGACACGTCCATCAGCATTTACACATCCTGAACTTGCTGCTTCGGGTTATTTGCTTTGAACAAGCTGAATATTTCGTTGTACTGGCGAACGCAGGACGCTTCCTGTTCAGATGATGCAACATGGAGGAAATGCTGTTGTGGAACACAAATTCACTTTTACACATCCAAGTGTTTTTCCTTTTCCCTGCTTTAGGTTGTAAAGGTCCCATCATTTTAACCCTTTCAGTTCCCATTAATGCTCTGGACTCCAGACAGATGTTGGGAGTTTCATCTGTCTTCTGCGTCCTTCAGAGGTGTGGAATCCAGGTGCCATGAAGTAAAAAGTCCTGCCATGTTTTTGGATCTACCGGTGTTTGGAACCGGTGTTTTCACCAACAGGCTCGTCTACCTGCAGCTGATTAAATTCAGCTGGTTCAGTGACTGGTTGGAAAGAGCTGCCAGACTGGACTTTTATTTCATGGCACCTGGATTATTTCCCTCTGGCGTCCTTCCAATAACCCCCGGCTGCAGCCTGGAGAATGGAGCGGGCCTGGAAATTGGACAGAGTTGGATATCAAATGGGCATGGTTAGGGTTAGTGTCAGGGTTAGGGTTAATCCAATCAAAATGTTGAGGGGGCGGGGTTGGACATGCAGCCCCGCCTAATTCTCCAGTCTGCAGTCAAGACCCTCTCCATCCTTCTGGTCCTACCATGAACAAACACTGCAGTATCACCAGAAACCATGGTGGCAGTGTTGAGCAGTAGCTGACGGGGAACCCACAAAAGCAACCACGAAGAAGAAGTTGAGACATGTTAAAACTTTTTGCAGTGTCTGAATGTCCAGACAGAAAAAAAATAGAGCACTCAAAATTACCCACAACGCATCTTGAATAATAGTGAGCATCGATAGTCACTAGACGGGTCAATATCGACCACAATGCATTGCGGGCAGGAGCTCAAAGTGGCGCAAGTGACATAAATGTGAAAGCAGGTCAAGAAAAAAATATAAACAGTTCATTTTATGTCGTTAATTGTTGAATAAATATACAACAAATGAAGAATAAAACACAATTTTTTTTTCACATAATTTTGGATTGGATTTGGAACAAAGCGCAGTGGTTGCCATGGTGCCAGTCAGTAGCCACGTGATCTGCGACGAGGAGAAACTAGCCAGCTTCATGTCCGAATCGCCAACAGAATGAGTTGACTACGTAGCGCAGCCCTGTGTGGTAAACGAGGTTTTATGGAACAGAGTGGACATTCGGACACAGCCATTCTCTCCGAACACCTCCGTTTACTGCTCTGCTTCTTTTTATGTCCATTTCTGAGAATGAACAGGGAAGCGAACGTTTAACTCCTGCTGGATGTGTTGGCTAACAACCATGCTAACGTATGTAAGAGATGAGAAAGTAAATTTAGCAACTGCTAGAAGCGGATAATAAGCTTTAGTTATCTTAGTGACTGAATAACGGTTAAGGAACGGTTTCAGCTTTAGCTTGGTGGTAGTTTACAGGATACCATAGTTCGTATTTATGGGAGAACTGACCTGTAAAGTCATTTTTAATGGAGACCTTGGTGCTGTTGCAGGTAAAACATTGCTGGCTACAGATCAGCATAAAGGCATGCCTCCGAACATTACCCTGGTGGAAACGAGAGTTATTTTGCTGAAGTAAAGACAAAGTTAGTGATAATTATTCACCAGACTGCAGATGAAGGAATTAAAAGACGTCTTGTTGTAACTTTTTGTCATGTAGAATTCAGGCTGGAGGATTTAAACTGGGCATGCACCTCTCCATGAGGGCCAATCACCTGTTAGATTAGCCCAAAACAAGCCTGTCTGTCAGGCCCGTGACGGGAAATAAAGGCTTGCTTTGGCAGGTTATTACATGAGAGGAGCCTCTGTGGTTAAAGTCAGCCATAATGACTTGTAGCTCCTTCTCCAGCTCTATGAAACGACTCTGTTTACCTCTGGCTTTTAGCCTGGGGAGCTGGGCTGTGCCATTTTGAAAGCTTGATGTGGTTTACTATTCCAGTTTTCATCCCTGTTGTGTTTAGGTTTATTGGGCGGGCTTCGTGTGTGGCAGGACTGCCGCTACTGTTGGGAACTATTCATTTAGGTGGAAGTAAGGGTGTAATTGGACTTTCAAAGTACAAAGCTGTTGGTTTAGTGTTTATCTCTGTGTCAGTTGTCTCTGTTCTGAACATGTAATCTGTGTCTGCAGGTCTGTTTTTCTTCTATATCAGATGTCTGAGCGCTTGTAACCTCGACATGATACAGTTATGGAGTCTACAACAGAGTCATGCACCACACATATATGATTTAGGTGACTACTACCTGCATTTAGATCATCCTAAATGGTATTCAGGAACCACAAGTGTACCCTCCCTTTAACCCTAAACTCTACTAATCTATGCAGACTGAGTTCCAAAGTCTTTTCACTGTCATCTATTGATGCCGTAATGGTAAATAATTCAACACCACAAAAGCGGGTGAGAGCTCTATTGAGTGAGAACCTCAACAGACTGACTGTTCCCATCAGTCTCTGCTCACCTCTTTCTCTCTGAGCCCCCAAAAGAACAATACTGCCGTGTCCTACAGACCTTAGCAACCAAACCCGTGACGTTCCTGACTGAAAGCCTCATCCACATCTCATCCAGCAACTCGGTTAGAAGCCAAGTCCCACATGAGCTGCTGGGTTGTAAGATCTCCGCAACATAAGTGTTTCTTTTTTATCCACTTTTATTCGTTTATTTAGTACTTAGTGACTGGGATGTTTTAAACATTCCTCCGATAACTCTCCAGTGTCATGCGGATGGAGTGGCATGTCAGAGGTCGGCTGAAACAATTGGCTGTAACTTGAAACCTGGAGCTTGATGTGACATAACAACGAGATTAATCAAAGTGCTCCTGAATCTCGGTGATCCAGAAGCTGTGGATCCTGGAAAATTACAAGCGCTTTGGAAACAGATGAAGATATAAACATTCAACAAACACCGCAGTATAGCCAAAGCACTGTGGGTTCATCATCAGAATAAAAGCGTATCCTTATGAAATGAATGTATGACGAGAACATCGGCTGGAATCCCTGTATAAGTGGATATGAGCTGCTCCGTGAAGGTCTGACCTCTCACACTGCTTTTCAGGTTAATAAGTGGGACGCATGGAACAAGGACCAGGAAGGACTTTGGAAAAGTAAAATTACATTTTTTAACAGAAGTAATGGGAAAAAAGACGCTGTGTAACTTTTGACCACTAGGGGAGCTAAACCGTAGCCTGTAAACAAAGAGATGGGCGGAGCCTCCATGACGTCACCCGTAGGTTTCTGAAGAGCTGAACTGAAGCTCAGTGGGCGGTTCCTACCATCACCATCTTGACAGCGTCAAGCCGTTTCGTCTCGCCTGGAAAATACAAATATGGGCAAAGAGGTGGAGCTGAGAGGGGGGCTGTGAGTGTCATGGTGCATAATTGACATCAAGCAAGCTGCCTTTAGCTAAGAGCTAACCGAGCTAACCTGGAGCTAACAGTAGCTAACCAGCTAACGGAAGTAAGCGGACTAAAGCTAAGTCACGTTGTTAACCGGCTAAAATCCGCGGTTGTTCTACGTTTTTCTAACTTGAAGCGGGAGATTGGTTACCTGTCAATCAAAAGGACACGCCCCTAAATATGCCGAATTGAGAGAGTAAATTGCTTTTAAACGGAAGAGTTAGAAAAAAATTCAACTCCCCCAAAGTTGTCATGAAGGTAAACCTGACCTATTAAACCGAAAATGTATTTTGTACCAGGCTGTAGGCCTGTGGCAATAAGCAATAAGTTAATTAATCGCACAATAAGAAAAAATGTGCGCAATAAGTTTGCTAGATGCAATAATTTTCATTTGTCTTTTTTTTTCTCGTTCCACATTTGTTTTAAGACTCATTAACTAAACGAGGCAATGCAACAAGTTTCCATTTGCACTTAAAACACAACCATCAACTGCAGTTTTCCCAGCTGGGAAAAAAAAAAGACCTTGACAAACAGGCTAGCTCCATCTTCCCGACAGTCCACGATCACTGCAGTGTTTAATCGACAGATTAAATGCAACCAGGACATGGTGCAACATGGTGAGCATTCAGACAGCGTGGTTGGTAAAGCCATGCTGCCCTTTAATATTGCTAAAAAAGGCGACATTTTGGAAAATGTTGCTAACATTTCACAGCTAGTATGAATTGCTTTGATGAACATACATGTTACAAACGGCAATTCCACAACTTTACAGTGACATGAATTAAATATTGAAGGTAATCAAAGACATTAAATTTTACCATTCCACCTCTGGTCAAGTCCAAACATGTCCTCTTATATGAGCTGCATGGTCCACTGAGTGACTGTGGGTGTCCACATCACCATCTTGCACCACCGTATTGACATCTGCAAAGAGGCCAAACGTCCAGAGTTGCATGTTGATTCTCATCTCTGTTTTCATGATTCCTATGTCCACTTTCCACCAACTTCCCAGCAGAAGTCAGGTTGAAGTGATGGTCCTGTTGGCGGGGTGTTTAGTCCACGTTGCGTAGCAGCAGCCCGGTAAACTTTAGCCAGACAGGTTCAGCCTCGACATCTCTCTGTTTAACAGTATGAAACGCTGGATGTGTAGGAGTTGTTGCGTAACGTGATGTGGAACAGAATCCAGGCCCGGAGCCATGTCGGAGCAACGCCTGCTGTGAGCCACGAATCGCTTTACCTTTGGCTCTGCTTTTCTTTTTACCTATGAAACATAAAGGCGACTTTAGTCAGGCGATACAGAGCTGCGAGGGTCAGGAGTATCAGACAGTAGGAAGCAGGGCCACAAAAGGATGAGGAGGAGAACAGCCGGCCATCTGGAGGAAGAGACAAACACTAAACTGTTCATGAAATGACAGACGTGTTCTGCCAGAGAGGAATGGCTTTGTTCATCTTTCAGCTTACCTTTCTGGAGTCAAACACCCTCATTAAAAGTGAACTTGTCCACGTTTCGTCCAGCGCTTCTTCAGTTGAGCTATCCCAGATGTCTCGCTGTGTACCGCAGTGATTCCTTGAGAGCAAATGTATCACATGCACTGACATGTGTGCAAGTTTAAAACCCCTTTTTGGTTTCACATGCAGGCCAGCAGACGTCTTCTCGGCATGCCTCTAACCCATGGCCCTCTGAAGGCAGGCCCCAGGGGAGGCATAATCTCCCAGCCTTTTCATGCTCCCTGCATGGTGCCTGAGAGCAGAGGCGAGAGGAGGGTCTCAGAGTGCATTTATCTGCCTCAGCATTGTGTGGAGCAGGTGCCATTCATGGCCGGGACGCACTGCTGCTGCTTCTGCCTCGATGCTCAGGCTTCAAACCCAATGTTGCCCAGTAGACTAGTTTCCAGTGAACTCAGTAGCTCCGTTTCCATCACATTTTTTTGCAAAATAAAAGCAATATTTGTAAGTTTCGACAAACAGCAATTATAATTTGTGGGTGTTTCCATTGAAGAGTGTTAAGCGAATTAGCCTCAAGTGTTGTAACATTTAGTTTCTCTCACAAGATTTTACGAAAGTAATATTTTGTGCAAAGTATGCATGCAGCGTAATTTTGGGAATTTGATATGGATTTTTTACATTTTTCTCCCACAGTTTCTTTTCTAAAACTCTGAAATTTACTGTTATTTGTTCCGCGCCGCGCCATCTTTACCGGAAATGAACTGGTCAGGACCCTCCACGTCACATTCAGGGACATTCAGGGACAAAAGTGTCATTCCATTAGATTTTTACGATATATTTCTACATCAAAATGTCTGAAAATCCACCTCACGAGAGCTTAAAAACCTTTTAGCGATATTTGAGACTTTTTTCGGAATATATATGTTTCTATTAGCGTTTTTTTAATTGCGATATTTAGTTTTTGGGTAATTCTTTGTGTAATTGAAACACACCTCTTGTCACTGGTTTGGAGACACGCTCACATCAGCAGAAATACATCACACAAGGACTGAAGTTCATCTAAAGCACTTTTCTTATGAATCCCACTCAAAACCTCTGAAACCCTCCTTTCTGGGGTTTCTGCTGGAAACTAACAAACTCAAGGAGAACAGATTATTTCTCCGGAACAAACTGTGTGTGAAACCATGTTGGTGTGAGAATAAAGCTCCATCAGAGGTGGAAGCATCGCTACAGGTGCTGCCGTGTTCCAGTAACTCAGGAAGATATGAAGGATTTTACTGGATATGAAAGTAAATAACTGCTTGAAAATGAGAAAAACCTGCAATAAAGCATGAAGCAACATGTGGACGTTATCTGCTCAAACATTCATGGAGCCGAAGTGAAGAAAGTTCCAGAAGTTTTACTGAAGAGGAAGCTGCTTTTCAGGGACACAACTCCGTCCCACTGTCTTTAAACTCATTTCCAGCTCTTCTTCTGTGGTGGAACTCTTCTTCTGGGATGTTATTTCATCCAGATATGGATAAAAAGTGGAGGAAACTGCAGAAGCGTGGAAATACAGGAAATACTTGCTGTAAACCAGGAGGGTACGTCCTCCTAACTCCACCTCCCATCAGTTACATGTTGGAGCCAAAGTGTGTGTAGGAACGTACAGAGAGAAACCCATCACCACAAGAGGACGGTTTATACCCACACTGCGTCTATGTCAGGCCAGTTACGCTGTGACCACTATAGGCGCAGGTTTGCAGAGGCTCGACACACACCTCTTCAGGCCTGACATCATACTGGCTACACAAAGACCACTACGCAGAAGTACTTCCTTGTGATTGGTCAATTCGGCATATTTAGGGGCGTGTCCTTTTGATTGACAGCTACCCGATCTCCCGCTTCAAGTAAGAAGAACGCAGAACAACCACGGTTTTTAGCTGCTTACCAACATGACTTGGCTTTAGCCCGCTTACCTCCGTCAGCTGGTTAGCTCCTGGTATCTCTGAGTTAGCTCAGTTAGCTCTTAGCTACAGGCAGGTCAGAGTTCGCTTGATGTCAATCATCCACCATAACGCTCACAGCCCCTCTCTCAGCTCTACTTCTTTGCTCATATTTGTATTTTCCAGGCGAGACGACACGCATGCCCCTGTCAAGATGGTGATGGTAGGAACCGCCCACCGAGCTTCAATTCAGCTCTTCAGAAACCTATGGGGGACGTCACGGAGGCTCTGCCCATCTTTCTGTTTACAGTCTATGTATAAAACGCAGTACTGTGCAGTGACTAATGGTTAGCAGGGAGTCAGCTGTGTGAACAACAGTCCAGCTTTCCTTCGGTTCTTTCTTTGCCAGGACAAATAAAAAAGACGGAAGTTTTTTATACCCCTCAACCTTAGCCCCTCCCATTTGTCCATAATATAATTCAAATAGCCCCTCCCTAACTTGAATGTGTGTAACAGAGGGGGAGGGGCTGAGGATAGAAATGGGATTCGGTTTTTATCTGTTGTGAAGGTTTTATTTCAGTCCTTTTTGCTTCATTATTATTCTCATATTAAACAAATATAAAGCATCAACTATTTTTTATTTGTCCTTTATTATTAAGTAGTTGTTTGATTTTTTTAATGAAGGTTAATTAAAAAAAAAAAATAAAGAAAACAAGTATAATGTGAATATTAAGCAGCAGCGTTAGTAAAGTCTAATGGCGACTAAAAATTATGATTTTTATTCTCTCAGAATGAAGAGTTTATATTTCTTCGCTGTGGCTCCATATATATGCAGCTGTCACCATATTTCCCTACGGTGTCTCTGAATGGACAAACAAGCTTTAAAACTGCAGACGCAGTTTTGTTTGATGCGAGCTAGAGCACTGTTTGGGACAAGTAACACCTTTTAAAGCACCATAGAAGAAGACGTTACACATGTAGTTTCCTTCAGTGCAGTCATGGCTGCGTGACATGAAAACATATCTGGAAGAAGTTTGGCCGCTGGCGGCCACCGTACATTCCCAATTCTGCTACGCCCATCTTTACGACTAGATGGCAGTAATTCTTACACTCTGGACCGTCACGTCTCTCGAAGAGAAATAAGATATTTCATTTGGAGCCATTTTTATCTTTTATTTTGACTTTCCCTGAGATTGATTCAGACTTAATTTACTTTATTTAAAGAAACTAAATAAAGTCTGACTTTCTGGAAAAAGTTTGGCCACTGCTGGCCACCGTACATTCCCAATTCCGCTTCTCCCATCTTTACCACTAGATGGCAGTAATTCTTACCCTCTGGACCTTCACGTTTCTCTTACATAAATAAGATATTTTATTTGGAGCCATTTTAATCTTTTATTTTGACTTTTCCTGAGAGTGATTCAGACTTAATTTACTTTATTTAAAGAAACTAAATAAAGTCTGACTTAAAACTGTTGGGTGGAACAAACTTAGAAGCTGAATTCAACACTTGTTACCAGCTGAAAGAGTTCACAGATGTCTATTCAACTCTTCATTTTTACAGTGAATCTCTCATAAACTCAAGCCACCCACCATGTTTGGATTTTTAATACTCTGACTGCAGGGTTTCATGTTTTTTGTTTTTTTTTTGCCTCTGAGAGGCTAACCTCCCTTTATAAATGCATTTGTGGTTTCTGACTCAAGCCCTGAGCCAGCGCTGAACAATAATCACCTGACTGAGGATGTTACATTTGTGTCCCAGAAGCCAGGTCATTGTGCAGATGCAACCCCAGATAATTTCGTTATTAAGCTCTGAACACAGGACCTCTTCCCGTCTCCGTCATGCTGCAAACTGCAGGTTTAAGCTGAGGTTTTACAGAGACGGGAGCCCGTCCCTGACTGATGACACCTGAAAGAGGAAACTCTTGCTGTGGGGGGGCTGAAAGCTGACGGCTGCTTTGTTCGTGGAAAGAGCCGAGCTGTGGTAAACACAGAGAGGATTCTGGGTGTCTCAGATCTAACGGCAAACAGCTGAACTAACTCCCACAAGCATGAAAAAACTTTTAACTCCTGCTAATTGAATACAGGATTACATTCATTAGACCCCCCTCCCCTGTTCCCCCTGACAGCACAACAAACAATGTCATGTACAGTTTTATCCACGTCTGCTAAGGCTAAAGAAGTTAACTAAAATTAACTAAAGTTCAAGCTGGAATATTCTGATGTGGATGTCAGCATCAAACAGTCACAGAGCTTTTTTATTCACATCGTGTCTTTTTACTTTCAGCCACATTTACTTTTCATAATTTTCAGCTCATTCTGAATCTCTTTTGACCTTCTGATAACCTTCTTATGTCTGCGAACATGTACTTCCAAAGTACTGACATGAGTACCAATAAATCCCATTACAGTTTACTGGTAAAGAGACTGAACCAGAACGTCAGGCTGACCAGTTAATGTCTGATATATCAGATGTTTCATCCTCTAAATGTAAGGCTGGAAAGCTGTCTGAAATTACCCTTCGCTAAGCCCCGCCCCAGAACTGCCACTGACCAATCATATATTAGCAACAGTAACTAAGAAAGAAGGTTCTGGTAACATTTACCATTGAGGCCAAACCAGTGCTTCTGTTCCAGTCTTCAGGATCCACTGCCCTGCATGTTTTAGAGGCAACCCTTGATGAGGAAGTTCATGAATCGGAATCAAGTGTGTTGAAGTGTGTTGCCTGTAAATCATTGGGGGTCCTGAGGACCAGAACTGAGGAAAAACTGGGCTAAACTAAGATATGATTATATTACCAACACAAGCTCCTTCTCCTCTCTAGTCTGCTGGACACTCTGTCCATGTTTTCCACAAAGAATTTCACATTTCCATCCAGTTTTCCAGCTTTACCTCAGACCATTTTAAATGAGCTTTGGTCCAGAAAAGATAACAGTGTTTCTGGAGCCTTGTCCCAGCCATACAGAGATTCCTTCAGATTCTCTGAATCTTCTGAGGATTTTATAAACTGTAAATTGTGGGCTCTTCAAACTGTAAGGAACATTCTGCCTAAATTATTTCACAACTTTTAAACCCAGTTTGTCTCATATTGGTGAATCTGTCCATCTTTCCATCTGAGAGACTCTGCCTCTCTGAAATGCTCCTTTTATTCCCGTCATGTTACTGACCTCAAATTCTCCTCCAATTGTTTCTGATTTGTACTTTTCCAGCCTTTTATTTTTCCTGTTCCACCATTTTACAGACATGTTGCTGCATCAGATTCTCAATCAGCTGATATTTTTCATCTGATGGTAAAATGTCTGTTTTATCATCTGAAATGTTGTTTATCGTTATCAGATGAGATGACCTGACAAGATCCTGCTTTTAGTTACATTTTACACAGCATTAGTGTTTTTTTAGGTTTGTACTGAAATTCCAGATGAAGATAATTTAAGTTTATTTCAATTAGCTTTTTTATTGAAATGGAAGCATTTCAGCTTCCAAAGGAAATGCCCCAGCTTGTTTTCTAAGGCTGTTTTTTAAAGGGAAAATGAATGAAAGCAGAAAAAGTTTATTGGTATGCTGCTGAAGCTATTGCAGAGGAATTGTGTGATCCAAGTGCTGTATGACAGCAGCTGACAGGATGTGAACACAGAGAATAAACGGATTAAAGGAATAACAGCCAGACCCGGACAGGAAGGAGTGTTTTCTTGGTTTGGTCGAGTGTTGCCTGAATGAACAGCGATCTGGCAACCGGGTGGAGCTAAAGTGATGAGCTGATGGGAAGCAGCTGCATCGGGGAAAAGCTAGAAAACCTGCCAGACACACCCTCACACCCTCAGGGGAGACATGCAACACATGAAGGAAAAGGGGAAAGCAGCGACCATGAAGTTTTCACATCCTCCGTTGGGTCATCGTCAGTATGACGGATTCCACATCACACACACGTTTCCTACAGTTTCACATTAAAGTATGAAGCTTTGTTTGTTAGATTTATTGAATTAATTCTTGAATCAAACAAGCAAAAAGTCCTCTAAATACAAGAATGAAAAATGAGCAGAAAGTAGACTGGCTGCTCCTCCTCTGGTATGTTCAGTGTCATCGACCAACGCCACATTCGCCAGGATTCTCCGGCCCGTCCCGCATGGAGATGAGCTGTTTTCTGCTCGCTATCCTCATGTGTAGCACCTGCGTTTCCCTTCGTAGTCTTGTCATTTCCTCGCCAGGCCTTCACCCTATCACCGTGTATTTTGTGTTGTTTGCTACGCTGGTGATGCTCATTAAAACTGCTTACACATCTGTCCTGCGTGCGTCTCCACAGTCTGACGTTTATGAAAGACGACATTTTTATACAAGACGTTCAGATAAAATAAGGTCTAGATAATTTTACCTGCCCTGGAACTTTTTATCAATCAACACAGAAACTGATGTTAACAAACCAACTTCAACCTTCTTTTTGAAAATATTACTTGCTGTAGCCCAGGAGGGGTCCGACTCATCTTAGTCCAGGTTCCAGATCCAGGAGCTTCTGGTCTCCGGTGGGTCAAATACCAACATTGTCACCTGTAAATAATGTTTTACTATAAAGAAGTACAAGTACATCATGTTTAAGATGTCTAAAGCTTTAGTCTGTGAGAATTGCTGCTAATTAAATGAGTAGTCACATCAGGCGCCTCGCTGTTTAAGTGCATTATGACGCCACTGAAGCTGTGGAAGACTCACATGGGAAAATGTCAATGTCTTGTACAAGTTGAAGAGTCCTGTCAGGTGATGAGGTGCAGAACAATACCTGAATCTATTTCGTTAGTGATGCAGATAAGTATTGGTAGCTCCATGTACTTAGTACCACGCTACTGCTAACGGCTAATGTCAATGTGTGGAATACTGGGACCAGAGGGAGGACATAAACCCCCACTCACCTTGACAAATCATCTGAAATAAACGATGAAACATGAGGAAAAACTCTGGGAAAATCCATGTGAAAGCAGCACGGTATCCTGCTGGCATGACTTCTGTGAAGAGTAACAGCAAACGGCTGCAACAGAGCTTTTCCACTGTAGGCTAACTGATTAGCATCTCTGCTGTTTTATACAGCCGTAACAGTAAATGATGCAACTCAAACGGGAGGATAAAGCAGCTGCTGGACTACCTGTCCTGTTTCTAACATAACACCAAAATAAACTTCACTGTTAGACTGAATGAACTTAGCTGTCCAGCAGAAAGCTGCAACCTCCGCCTCAGTTCTAACGTCCCTCATCAACTGTCTCCATCTGGTAAACGCTACACCAGTGGTGCAGAAGAGGAAGTGGAAATACTCTCAATTTTTTTTCCTTTTTTTTAAAATAAAAAAGAAGGAGAAAGTAGCCCAGAAAAGCGCTGTCCCAGAAAAATTGACATGTAAGAATACTGTACTTAGTTTACCCCAAAATCCATCAGAATGTTTGCTCATTGTCACATAACTTCTGTTCTTATCAGGGTTTCAGGGAGGAAGACCTTTGAGATGATTAAACCAAAACTGGCACACAGACTAGTGAGAAACAGGCTCATAGACATATATACATACATCTTTATTATGTCTATGTTAAGCTAAAGTTAACGCAGCTGATGGCTAACTGCACCAGTAGGTAGCTGAGCTGCTGGGCGACACAGATACATGTGTAGGGATGTTTGTAATTGTAAGAGCAGCATCATAGGTGGTTTAGAAGTGGGTTTACTCAATGCTGAGTGAAAAAGAAGTCAGTATACTCTGTATACTCTGTATACCCACGTATACCCGCGTATACCCGCATATACCCTGGAGTACACCACTGTGAAACTACACACCCATGTAGACCTTCCTTTTTCTCATGCTTATTTTTTATTTTTTCTTGGCTATTTTCCTCCCTCTCATGGGTCAGAGTGTGGATGCTCCTCCATTTCAAAACAGCAAGCTGAATGATCCACCGCCTTCTATTTACAAGGCTGGAGTTACTATCGACAGCTATGAATCTGAACGAGTAGCCATGACTGATCCCTGAGGAGGTCCCTCAGGGATCAGTCCTTGGACCTCCTCTGTTCAGCTTCTATCTGCTCCCTTTGGGTTAAATACTTCAGAACTTTAACATCAATTATCACAGTTATGCAGACGAAACGCAACTTTATGTGTCTTTGTCACCAAGACAACTGCAGTCCAACAGACTCACTGTTTCAGAGTTTGAAGCAAATAAACATCTGGATGAGAAAAACCAGACCAGAATACAGTCCAGACCAGAGACTAAAACAGAATACAGTCCAGAGACCAGACCAGTGACCAGACCAGAAACCAGACCAGTGACCAGAGCAGAGACCAGACCAGCGACCAGAGCAGAGACCAGACCAGAGACCAGACCAGAGACCAGACCAGCGACCAGACCAGAAACCAGACCAGTGACCAGACCAGAAACCAGACCAGTGACCAGACCAGCGACCAGACCAGAAACCAGACCAGTGACCAGACCAGCGACCAGACCAGAAACCAGACCAGTCACCAGACCAGAGACCAGACCAGCGACCAGACCAGAAACCAGACCAGTGACCAGACCAGCGACCAGACCAGAAACCAGACCAGTGACCAGACCAGAGACCAGACCAGCGACCAGACCAGAAACCAGACCAGTGACCAGACCAGTGACCAGACCAGAAACCAGACCAGTGACCAGACCAGAAACCAGACCAGTGACCAGACCAGCGACCAGACCAGAAACCAGACCAGAAACCAGACCAGTGACCAGACCAGCGACCAGACCAGAAACCAGACTAGAATCCAGACCAGAATCCAGCCTATCCCAGCAGTCTTTGGGCGAAAGGCGGGATACACCCTGGACAGCTCGCCAGTCCATCACAGGGCCACACAGAGACAAACAACCAGATTACAGTTACTTTTATTAAATTTGTGAATATAATCAATATTATTTTCAGATTAACTAAATTCAGACCTCGGACCAGGCTGGACCCTCTTGTGGGCCGGTTTTGCTCCCCTGTTTTAATATTCCATAAACTAATTCTGCAGATTATCAACAAGTAAAAAATGTCTTTTGGGAAGTGAAAGTTGTGTCTGCTGTGTGTTTCCAAGTCGAAGCAGCATCCAGAATGTCTGTTTGGACTCTTTCCTTTCCTCAACTCTTTCAAGGATAAAAACAACTTTAATAGTGGAAAACAAATCACACGTCCAGAAAGTAATTCTCTTTCTTTTCAGAGTTTCATGAGACAGAGCTGCAGCTCGTCTCCGACCGTCACACTCAAGCCTGCATGAGAACAAGCCGTCTCATTCCTGAAAGCAGTGTTTCCACAGCAACCAGTGTTCACGTCCATGTTGGTCTAACAGCTGCTGACCCTCATGAAACAACCTCTTTTTTTCCTCTGTCGTAACTTAAACACAGGTCTGATTGATTGCCTGAAACCCAATGTAGTTACCGACTTTTGGTCACGTTTCACTCAGAAGGCGCAACGTATGGTTGCCCTGCTTTCTCCTGCCAGCAGGATACAAGCATGAGCTCTCTGGGATTTTTTTCCAAAGTCAGATTTTCTTTTTTTCTGGCAAGACATCATCATCTGGAAACACTTAGGCGGTGATTTATGAAGGCCCCCTATCGGATTTCCCCCAACACAAAAGAGCAGAAGAAACCTAGAAAATTCAAACCATTACAAACCCATTGATCCACCCAGGCTGCAGCCCCCAGCTTCTTATCCTGGGCAAATTCCCGAATCTCACTGAGACACACAGAAAAACAGAATTACACGTTTTCAGCTGCAGATAAAACTTAAAACGTTGCAAACTAAAATCCTGCAAACCGAAAGCTTGATTTTGCCATTGACCCACTTTACTGTAGTGCCTTAAAGACACGACGTCTGGCTTCAATTACGCCTCCCAGGTCTGGCACACAGCATCACACGCCTCCATAAAATCATCATGGCAGTCATACATGTGCAGTAACATGCTTGCTTGTGTTACATGATACTTTCTCCTTCATGTTTGGAGCTGGTTTGGAATCAGCTTCTCTCCTTTTTGCAGATATGAATTTTAGTTTGAGCCTGTCAGCTTATGTTTGCAGAGGAAGTGAAATCTGAGCTTTTGGTACTTTGTTGCAGGACAGAAGAGTCGAAGCTCCGGCTCCCCAGCAGCAGCAGCGGCGGTGGGGCGGAGCATCAGCCGAGCGTCAGCAGCAGGATGAGCCACAGGTGCTGGTCGGACGCCCAACATGACCGCCGATCCCCAACAGGGCGAGCTGTGACCACCCCGGACAAGAGTGAGACGTCTTTTCCCTGAAAAGTCACTATCTACAGATGACTTTAGCCCAAATTATACCAATTTAATTTAAATGCAATTTAAATACAGCATATTAAAACCACAAGCATCATCCATTGGGTCAGGACCTCTTGGCCACCATCTCATACACCTATTTAGCTTAACTCAGCACACTGTAATGTGGTAACAAATATAAATGTTATCAATTTTGGGGCAGATCCCATGTAATTCCATGCAGATAAGAGTAAACCTTGTTTCATAGCATGAATCCTTTTCCTGTGGGTTGCCATGGTAACATGTTTGACTTATTAAATAGATTTCAACACGGCTTGGTCCAAACGAGTCACAAAGCTTCCCGTTAAATTTGGAGTCAGTCGTATGAATGCCCTCACACTAGTTTTTTCAAATACAATGCGTGTAAACGGTATCAAAAATAGACATAAAGGGGAGAGATTGGGGGGCATGGTCTCCCCCCCTCTGAACCCACCACAAATATCATGTTTGAACATAAAAGTGTTCATATGTACACCTGGCATCAGGACTCTCTGGGCCGCAGTTCGATGATCGACTTTGTAATCATATCGTCGGACCTGCGGCCACATACCTGTGGACACATACCTTGGACACTCGGGTGAAGAGGGGGGCGGAGCTTCAATTGATCACCACCTGGTGGTGAATTGGCTCAGATGGTGGGGGAAGAAGCCGGTCAGATCTGGCAGGCCCAAACGTGTCATGAAGGACTGCTGGAAACGTCTGCCAAAGTCTCCCATCAGAGCGAGCTTCAACTCCCACCTCCAGCAGAACTTCAACCATGTTCAGAGTGAGGCGGGGGACATTGAGTCCGAATGGGCTGTGTTCCGTGTCTTTATTGTTGAGGTGGCCAGCTAGAGCTGTGTCCGTGTAACCTGTCGTGGCGGTTATCCCAGAAGTCGTTGGTGGACACCAGCAGTGAGGGATGTCGTCAGGCTGAAGGAGTCCTATCAGGCATTTTTGGCCTGAGGGACTCTGGAGGTAACTGATAGGTATCGACAGGCTAAGCCGGATGCGGCTTAGGAGTTTGGCGAGTCCATGGAGAACGATTTCTGGACAGCTTCAAGCTGATTCTGGTCCACCATCTGGCAATTCAAGAAGGGGAAGCAGTTGTTCGCTAATACTGTGTACAGTGGAGATGGGGAGCTGCTGACCTAAACTCTGGACATTGTCAGTCGGTGGAGGGACTACTACTTCGAAGACCTTGTCAATCCTACCAACACGTCTTCTGGTGAGGAAGCAGAGCTGGGGGACTCAGGGGTGGACTCTCCTATCTCTGGGGCTGAGGTTGCTGAGGTTGTTAAAAAGCTTCTTAAGGCCCCAGGGGTGGATGAGATCTGCCCAAAGTTTCTTAAAACTGAATGCGGTGGGGTTGTCTTGACTGCAGCATAGCGTGGACATCAGGGACAGTTCCTCTGGACTGGTGGACCGGAGGTTGTGCTCCAACTACGGGTTGACCACTCTCCTCAGCCTCCCTGGTAAGGTCTGTTCAGGGGTTTTGTAGAGGAGGGTCCATCGAGTAGTAGAAATCTCGGATTGTGGTGAAGCAGTGCGGTTTTTATCCTAGTCGTGGAAAAGTGGACCAGCTCTATACCCTCTTTGAAGTCCTGGAGGGGCGAGAGGAGTTTATCCAACTGGTGTGTGCTTTGCGGACTTGGAAAAGGCGTTCGACCGTGTCCCGCGGGGGCTCCGTTGGGTGATAATCCAGGACCCCTTTGTACGAGCTGTCTGGTCCCTGTATGGCAGGTGTCAGAACTTGATCCGCATTGCCAGCAGTAAGTCAGATTCGTTTTCAGTGAGCTTTGGATTCTTCTCTTTATCACTGATTCCATTAATAACTTTAATAGACAGAATTTCTAGCCGCAGCCAAGGAGTAAAGGAGATCCGGTTTATTGACCTCAGGATTTGGTCTCTGCTTTGGTTGTGATCTCCAGCGCTCGCTTGAGCAATTCACAGTCGATTGTGAAGTGGCTGGCATGAGAATCAGTACCTCCAAATAGGAGACCATGGTCCTCAGCCAGAATAGGGTGGATTGCCTCTCTGGGTCAGGAGTCAGGTCCTGCCTCAAGCGGAGGAGTTCAAATATCTTGGGGTCTTGTTTACAAGTGAGGGAAGGATGGAGCGTGAGATCAACAGACGGTTCGGTGAGGCGTCTGCAGTAATGCGGACTCTGCGCCGGTCTGTTGTGGTGAAGAAGGAGCTGAGCCAAAAGGCGAAGCTCTCGATTTACCAGTCGATCTACGTTCCTACCCTCACCTATGGTCATGAGCTGTGGGTCGTGACCGAAAGAATGAGATCTCGTATACAGGCGGCTGAAATGAGTTTCCTCCCCAGGGTGGCCGGGCTCACCCTTAGAGATAGGGTGAGGAGCTCAGTCATCCGGGAGGAGATCAGAGTAGAGCCGTTGCTCCTCCATATCGAGAGGAACCAGTTGAGGTGGCTCGGGCATCTGGTCAGGATGCGTCCTTGGTGAGGTGTTTTGGGCACGTCCCTGCGGGAGGAGACCCCGGGGAAGACCCAGGACACGCTGGAGGGATTATATCTCTCGGCTGACCTGAAAACATCTTGGGATCCCCCCGCAGAGTTGGCAAATGTGGCTGGGGAGAGGGAAGTCTGGGCTTCCCTGCTTAGGCTGCTGCCCCCGCAAACCGACCCGGATAAGCGGCAGAAGATGAATGGAATGATGGACAAAATGGGGATAAACTCCAATATGGTGGACATCCCGATCCTCAATCCCATGGCAATGTGTGTTTGATTGACTTTTTTGCTTGTCTTGCCTAATTTCGTAGTTCTACGTCAAAGTAGACATGAGACAGTCAGTCATTTTCTGGATCGCTTATTTTAATCGTTAAGGGTTGTGGGGAAGCTGGAGTTTTTTCCAGCAATCATTGCACAATAGGCAGGGAACACCCTGGATAGGGCACCAGTCCACCGCAGGGCCCAAAGTAGACGTTCGGGACCCAAATAATTATTTTGTTTTTTCTGTCTGGGTGGCACTATAAAGTGATTTTTGCATTCGAGTCAATGGAGACCATAGACTGTCAAATTTTTCACCGGGGGCTTATATGTGGCAAATTTAGAAGGTCAGCTCAATGTGTTTACGATAACATTTGGAACACAACAGGGTCCACTCCAACCTTTGTATGACTCCGATCCCAAAGAAAAAGATTTTTTCATTGAAATGAATTTTTTAAAATGGTCATAGAAATTTTTGTTGTAAATTTGCAAAAAGTGAGTTAAAACAAGGAGTTAAAATAACAGACCTGAGAGCTAAACCTCAAACTTCCAGGTAAAGGGAGGATGTGATGGTTATACTGGTGATGATGGTGTGTTCTGGTGTCTAGTGGAGGAGCAGCTGTTTCGATCAGTGGAGGGGCAGGCCGCCTCAGACGAAGAAGAGGACAGGTGGTCGGGAGACCAACGGAAGCAGGTGGACGAGGTGAAGAGGACGCTGGCCAGGCTTTCATGCTGCAGTGAAAGGTAGAGCACACGTATGTTATTAACATGTTTAAAATGTAAGTGAGCGATGTGGAGGCTGAGGCATCCTGCTGGAGGAAACTACAGCTGATCCGGATACAGGAGAGCAACATAACTGTTACGGTTTCAACAGAATAAATTAAATGTATAAAAAAAGTTAATGCAGTAAATACAAACATGAATCTCTTTCATTAACTCAGTCATTTTACAGCCGTTAATTATTTCACCAAGTGATAAAGAACTAGAAATAATTAGAAATATGTCTCAAAGTTCCTTCTCTGTGATGATGAATAATCTTATCTTATCGCATCTCATCTCATCTTATTTCGTCTTGTCTCGTTTTGTATAATTTTGTTTGTCTCGTATTGATTTGTCTTATCCTATCTCCTCTCAATTTGTCTCAATTTGACTCATCTTGTCTCGTGTCGTTTTGTCTCATCTTATCTTGTCTCGTCTCATCTTGTTTTGTCTCATGTCCTTTTGTCTTGTTTTGTTTAGTCTTGTCTCATTTTGTGTCATTTTGTATCTCGTATTGGTTTGTGTTATCCCGTCTCCTTTTGTCTCGTCTTGTTTTGTCTCATCTCATCTCGTTTTATCTCGTTTCATTTTGTCTCGTCTCCTTTTGTCTCGTCTTGTTTTGTCTCATCTCATCTCGTTTTATCTCGTTTCATTTTGTCTCGTCTCCTTTTGTCTTGTCTTGTTTTGTCTTGTCTCCTTTTGGGTCATTTTGTATCTCGTATTGGTTTGTGTTATCCCGTCTCATCTTGTCTCGTCTTGTTTTGTCTCATCTCATCTCGTTTTATCTCGTTTCATTTTGTCTCGTCTCCTTTTGTCTTGTCTTGTTTTGTCTCGTCTCCTTTTGGGTCATTTTGTTTCTCGTATTGGTTTGTCTTATCCTATCTCATCTTAATTTGTCTCATCTTGTCTCATCTCGTTTTGTCTCGTCTCATTTTATTTTAGGAATAAATTAATAGAAAACCATTTCCAGTGTTGTCCAATTTGCTCTCAGCCTGATAAAATATATATTTTCTGGTAGTTATTTCTATTTTATTTTGGATTTTGCACATTGTTTTTGCACTTCTTTGTTTTTGCACATAGGTTGTTAAACTTTATGGACACTTTTATATGTTATTCTATTATTTTGTTTTTATAGCTGAGGCAGTATTTGCATTAACACGGACTGCTACAACCAGTTTAATCTAAATAAACTATCTCCTCCTCCAGGTGTGATGACAGGCCATTCAGGAAGCTGATGTCTAACTTTGGGAGCTCCAGAAGCGAGGAGAGCTGCAGCGCTGTGGTGGAGCTCCTGGAGAGGGTGACCCGGTTACATAAGCAGCTGGAGCTGAAGGAGAGCCGGGCTGAGATGGACATGGACCAGGTACAAACCACCATCACACCTGGGGGGTCTCCTACACTGTCCGCACCTGCAAGCCGCTCTGCTCACAATGTTCCGGATGGCTTTCCATCCTCAGCCGTGTGCATCGTGCTAAACAAGATTAGAGAGGGCCGCCGAGGGGTGTTATGAAAGTGCTTCAAAGGCCAAACCACAGCTAATGGTTTGATGCTGCAGCCTCCATCTCACCAAACCACCAGCAGTAGGCGTACCCCCCCTCTCTCTATGTATTCGCAGCTGTTTCTGGCTGCAGCCAACCACAGAAACACTTGGAAATATGGTGAATTAAAGCCCTCTTGACACAGTCCAGCAGTATTTTCAGAGCACAGGAAGAGAGGCAGATGGGGGGGGGGGGGGGGTCCGTACCGAGTTCCCAGAACATCCCAGAGAGGAAAAGTTAAAGGTAAACAAAGTCCTGACTGTGAGGCTTTGTTTATGTGCAGGATGTGGGGTCAGACCTTTGTCCTTCAGACCTCCATGACGTAAAGGTGAACCACAGGGATTTCCAGCAGTTCAGAGGAGAAGACAGAAAAACGAGGATGTCCGTGTAGAACGTGTTTATTATCCGTCCGGGTGGTTAGCAGGTGAAATTTATAGTCTACTGAGAATGGCCTCCGGCTGCTGCTGGTAGAGCTTCATCGTTAGTTTGCTCTTCGGGTTGAAGGTTTTTTTGTTTTAATTAATGCTGATGAGGATAAAGCCAGAAAGATTTGACCCGACACCACACGCACACGCAGCTCGTGTCGTCCAGTGAGACGTTGGACTGTGTCCTTCCTGACTCACTGTCCTGCTGATGGAAACACCAAGCCTGCATTAACCACAGCTGAAATTAATCCCAGAGAAATGCAACGTTTGCTGTTGTTTGAGCAAATGCTTCTTTCCAAGAAACGACACCTTCCTCACCTGAGAGAAATGACTTGTTTACTGCAGAGATAGAACCAGCCTGTGCCTGATAGGGTAAATTATTACCTTAAATCCACAAAGCAGGGCAGTAACAGGCAAAAAAGTGCTGTTTTCCAAACCTCATCAGCTTGTATTTCCTTCCCAGTGGAAGATAGACAACGTATCAGATGATGAAACCGAGACTTTGTATCATCTGATGGAAAATATGAGCTGATTGTGAATCTGATGCAGCAACACGTCTGGAAACAGCAGGAGCAACAAAAAGCTGGAAAAGTAACCGATCAGAAACAACTGGAGGAGCATTTGACAACTAATCAGGTTGCCTGGCAACGCATTAGTGACATGACTGGTATAAAAGGAGCATTTCAGAGAAGCAGAGTCTCATTGGGAAAGAGATGGACAGAAATTCACCATTCTGAGAAAAAATCTTAAGATTTCAGAAAAATGTTCAGGAGGAATCTCTGTACGCCTGGGACAAGGCTGAATGATGATGATCTTCTGCATTAAAAACAGACTGGATTCTCTGCTGAAAATCTCTGCATGGACTCAGGAAGACTTCCAGAAATCACCGTCTGTGAACACAGTTCACACAGAAAACAACTCATAATGGCTAAATCAGACTAGAATAGAAGCTCTGAGTGGAACTAAATGAAGCGAACCGAAAGAGTCGACTCTTATCAGAGAAATGAAATGAAATGAAAATACTTTATTTATCCCCAAAGGGAAATTCAATATTATAGTAGATAATATAGAACTGAGTCAAAAGAGCTTGATCTTGGAAAAGAGGTAGAGGCCCAAAGAGCAGCTAGAATCCTGCATCAGACCAGACTTGGACTACATTCGTCTCCTAAAGCTCCAGCATCTGCTCTCCTCCCTTCCCAGATGTTTACAGGCAGATGTTAGAAGAAGAGGAGATGCTAACGATGCTAAACATCATCCTGAACCTGATTCTGATTTTATTTATATTCCACACAGAGGCCAGGCTTCTCTGGAAACGAGGTTGTAATGAAAACGTTTGCTTTGGAGACGTGTTCTGTAAAAGCATGTGAGGTGTAGACGAGTCCTGGTCCTGTGCTCGGCAGAGTTCTCGGTGCTTTTGCTCAGAGAGGTTTCTGTGCTCTTCCAGATGAAGGACTCCCTGATGCAGGAGCTGCAGCAGAAAGCCGAGGAGACCGAGCTGCTGCAGATGGAGCTCCAGATGCTGGAGACGGAGAGGGTTCGTCTGTCGCTGGTGGAGGAGAAGCTAGCGGACATCCTGCAGCTCCTGCAGCAGCTCCGAGACCTGGTTAGTCACAGTTTCAGACTCTTATGTTTAACACTTAAACCTTCATAAGAGTTCCCCAACGTCTGTCGCTTCTATCACCAACAGTTTTCCAGATATGTGACTCTATGGGGTAAATATTGATGGATGTGTGATCCTTCAGCTGATCTACGGAGGTTTTCCAGCATTTCTATCTGTCCAGGAAGTTTACATACCAGACACAACATGTAGTGTTTATTCAGAGATTTATTAATCACATTTACATCTTTAAAAAGATCAATATTACTGCTATGTTTATAAGCAACCTCTATTTCTACCTGGACATGATGATGAAGACACTTCCTGTCAGACTTTCCACCAATCAGAGAGATTAAACTGACGGTAACGTCCAATCAGGAGCAGCCAAAGATCAACAAGTGATGAGAAAAGCAGGAAAATAATGATCCTCTATGGCTGGAATAAAGGCAATACCATGTGATGTAGTGAGGAGAGCAGGTAGATAGTTGCAGGAATAAGCTGAAATGAGAAACAATTGGCGGATATATTTATTTTACATCATTTTAGCCTCAGAGACTGACAGCTGAGCCTGAAAACATCACGTATCCATGGAAACATCACGTCTGCATGGAAACATCACATATCCATGGAAACATCACGTCTGCATGGAAACATCACGTCTGCATGGAAACATCACGTCTGCATGGAAACATCACGTCTGCATGAAAACATCACGTCTGCATGGAAACATCACGTCTGCATGGAAACATTACGTCTCATGAAAACATCACGTCTACATGGAAACATTACGTCTCATGAAAACATCACGTCTACATGGAAACATCATGTATGCATGGAAACATCACATATCCATGGAAACATCATGTCTGCATGGAAACATCACGTCTGCATGGAAACATCACGTCTGCATGGAAACATTACGTCTGCATGGAAACATTACGTCTGCATGGAAACATCACGTCTGCATGGAAACATCACGTCTACATGGAAACATTACGTCTGCATGGAAACATCACGTCTGCATGGAAACATCACGTCTGCATGGAAACATCACGTCTGCATGGAAACATCACGTCTGCATGGAAACATCACGTCTGCATGGAAACATCACGTCTCATGAAAACATCACGTCTACATGGAAACATTACGTCTCATGAAAACATCACGTCTACATGGAAACATTACGTCTCATGAAAACATGTCTACATGTTTTCATGAGACGTAATGTTTCGTAATGGACCAAAGCTTCAGCTTCTACAGAATTAGAAAAAAGTGGCATGTGTAGTTTTAAAGGTTAACATGTGTTTGGGTGTTTAAATAAAGCTGCTTCACTTTGTGTTCTTCCAGCGTTTCTGTATTCTGCCTGTTTACCGTGTAAACAGCTAAAATAAGCTTGAGGTGAACATCTGGGCAGCTTTAACCTGCATCCCAGCCTCAATCCTCTTACACTGCTTTCCACCAGGATCCTTCAAGACCTTTCCAGGAATAGTTCTCCAGGATCCTTGAAGGAATTTCCAAAGCTCTTCTTTGGATGTTTCTGCCTTTCATTCTGTTCTCAGATTGTTTCAGTGGGTTTGAGGTCTGGGTTCTGGGGAGGATCCGTCCTCCATCAGACCTGTTCGGGTCTGGGTTCTGGGGAGGATCCGTCCTCCATCAGACCTGTTCGGGTCTGGGTTCTGGGGACGATCCGTCCTCCATCAGACCTGTTCGGGTCTAGGTTCTGGGGACGATCCGTCCTCCATCAGACCTTTTTCCACTGATCTTCAGTCCAGTTTTTGGGTCATGTGACCTCAGCTTTTTCTGGCTTCCTAAGAGCTATGTTTCCATGGAGACCATTTCTGGTGAGGCTTCAGCCGACAGCAGATGGATCAGCTGAAGGTCCAGATGCATCTGTCAAGTCCTGGTTCAGGTTTTGGATTTGCTGGACCTGTTCCTCTATCAACAATTAAGTGTAAAAGATGCAACATATGAAGATGAAGGTTTTATTGTGAAAACAGACAAGAAGGATGACGAGCCTCCTCAGAAGGGTGAAGAAGCTCCTCAGGATGACGAGCCTCCTCAGAAGGGTGAAGAAGCTCCTCAGGATGACGAGGCTCCTCAGAAGGATGAAGAAGCTCCTCAGAAGGATGACGAGGCTCCTCAGAAGGATGACGAGGCTCCTCAGAAGGGTGAAGAAGCTCCTCAGAAGGGTGAAGAAGCTCCTCAGAAGGATGACGAGGCTCCTCAGAAGGGTGAAGAAGCTCCTCAGAAGGGTGAAGAAGCTCCTCAGAAGGATGACGAGGCTCCTCAGAAGGGTGAAGAAGCTCCTCAGAAGGGTGAAGAAGCTCCTCAGAAGGATGAAGAAGCTCCTCAGAAGGATGAAGAAGCTCCTCAGAAAGATGACGAGGCTCCTCAGAAGGGTGAAGAAGCTCCTCAAAAGGGTGAAGAAGCTCCTCAGAAGGATGACGAGGCTCCTCAGAAGGATGAAGAAGCTCCTCAGAAGGATGACGAGGCTCCTCAGAAGGATGAAGAAGCTCCTCAGAAGGATGACGAGGCTCCTCAGAAGGATGAAGAAGCTCCTCAGAAGGGTGAAGAAGCTCCTCAGAAGGGTGAAGAAGCTCCTCAGAAGGATGAAGAAGCTCCTCAGAAAGATGACGAGGCTCCTCAGAAGGATGAAGAAGCTCCTCAGAAAGATGACGAGGCTCCTCAGAAGGGTGAAGAAGCTCCTCAGAAAGATGACGAGGCTCCTCAGAAGGATGAAGAAGCTCCTCAGAAAGATGACGAGGCTCCTCAGAAGGGTGAAGAAGCTCCTCAGAAAGATGACGAGGCTCCTCAGAAGGGTGAAGAAGCTCCTCAGAAGGATGACGAGGCTCCTCAGAAGGGTGAAGAAGCTCCTCAGAAGGATGAAGAAGCTCCTCAGAAAGATGACGAGGCTCCTCAGAAGGGTGAAGAAGCTCCTCAGAATGGTGAAGAAGCTCCTCAGAAGGATGAAGAAGCTCCTCAGAAAGATGACGAGGCTCCTCAGAAGGGTGAAGAAGCTCCTCAAAAGGGTGAAGAAGCTCCTCAGAAGGATGACGAGGCTCCTCAGAAGGATGACGAGGCTCCTCAGAAGGATGACGAGGCTCCTCAGAAGGGTGAAGAAGCTCCTCAGAAGGATGAAGAAGCTCCTCAGAAAGATGACGAGGCTCCTCAGAAGGATGACGAGGCTCCTCAGAAGGATGACGAGGCTCCTCAGAAGGATGACGAGGCTCCTCAGAAGGGTGAAGAAGCTCCTCAAAAGGGTGAAGAAGCTCCTCAGAAGGATGAAGAAGCTCCTCAGAAAGATGACGAGGCTCCTCAGAAGGGTGAAGAAGCTCCTCAGAAGGATGACGAGGCTCCTCAGAAGGATGACGAGGCTCCTCAGAAGGATGACGAGGCTCCTCTGAAGCAGGACGAGATGACATGAGCAGATTCTCCTGCAGTCGAAATGAAAAGTAAACCTTCAGAAAGGGTTTAACGACAGTTTGTGCATGTTGTTTTACTTCCTAACTGCAGCACAGCGCGCAGATTAAAATGACTTGTGCACGTGTGAAGGCTTATGTGGTTAGTTTGTTTCCAAAGCGCCGCTCATCACATGACTGAAGAGCTGCCTCTTGTTTCAGAACGTCTCCCGGAGGTCTCTGGGGAAAATCTTGCTCAGCACTTTGGAGTCTGGCAGCGACCCACAGCACGGTAAACAGCGCTCGCACCTCTTATAAAATCCATACCAGTGTTGTAAAAGGCGTCAGAGACGTTCTCTGAGCAGGAACTGAAGGAAGTTCTCGTCGGGTCGTCTGTAACTTCAGCTCACATCTGCTGTGTTTTTACTCAGGTAAAGCCCACATTCTGGAGGTGCTCAACGCTCTCTACCATGAACTGGCTGCATGTGGGATCCTGTCCAGCGGTGGACCTGCGGAGAGGACCCAGAGTCAGCAGTCCCTCATCATCTCCTGCTAAACAAGACTGCCTCCTGCTGGGCCCGCCATGCTGAATCATCCATTCCTGTTTATTCCAAAGCAGGATGCCAGAAAGCAGGCGAACCTTGAGCCAGATGTGTACAGTGTATCATAGCGTAGCTTATGTACTCCTCATACAGTATAAACATGTTAGCCTTAGAAATGTTCAGGATCAAATTCTGAGTTCTACATCTTTTCTGGAACTTTTTATTGTACAGAACTTGGACTTATGATATATTTTTTTTTACTAATGTGAAATGTTAAATAAGCTCAACTAGTTTAATTTCTGCTAAAAATCTCTCTCATCTCAGACGACAGACATCCATTTAAAGGTAAAATGGTTTGAAGAGACGATGTTTTAACAAGGCTGTTCAGACAAACAGAGATGCTTCTGTGGTGTTGCACTCTGCATCTAAATGTTAGTTCCTGCCTGAAAGCGTCACGTCAGCTGGATCAATAAAAAAGCTGCTTCTAATGTCTGGTTTCTGTTGTTTTACTTTTTATTAATGCCAAGTCGAGTACACACACATGGTACTGAGCCGAAACCAATACTGGTATCGGTATCGGTGCATCGCTATGCAAAAGTAACTCAAAGAAACCATGTCGACCAGGAGGAAATGAGAACATAACATTAAATCTGAAAGAAACTTTTCCATGCAGGCAAAGTATATACCAGTAGGCCTGATTTAAGACATAAGAGAACAGAGATAAAAGCTTAAAAGAAGATTTTGAAAAAGATAAAACTGAAAGAGCCTGTAACTAAGCGGTTTCCTTCTCGTTGCATCCTTGCATCCTAACTCTGCAACAGAAAGCAAGCCTGGCCCTTTTAACCCTGCAAGCTTTAAAGTCAACCAGAAGGTCTGAGATGTTTAGGAAGTAGTAACGGTATTTTTCTGGAGAGGAAAGAGTGTGAAGACTTCAGAACAGGACTGCCTGTGGTAAACCTGCTGAACGTTAATACCTGAACAGTTTTTCCAGGTCACTCTGACACATCAGTCCTGAACACATTCTAAAGGTGATAAAAAGTAGTCTTTGTACCATCATATCTGCTGAGCTTTCAATCATCCCACACGGGAAAAAAGGACAGTACAGTATATGTACACTACTTACAAAACCTCAAGGACATTAAGCTTTTTCTGTGATTTCAGAATAAATCTTAAAATATACTTAAAAATTTAGAACTGAACTTAACTTGACTTTCTCCAAACTTCTGAATGTACAGCTGTTAAATGTTTAAGTATTTATTCTAAACACAAAGTTCCCATCAGAGCAAGACCAGACACAGGACCATAGACTGTCAATAAAACGATATATATGTACGGTCATATATGGTCTATGCACACATTACTGATTAATTAATATCATATGTTGTGGTAAACCTCCACTATTGTCTTCACAATCAATAAAACTGACTTCTACCATGATTTTACCACATATCCTGCATTCATGATATGACATGTTAGGTTTTCGATGAAAGTTATATTCCTGCTCTAAGTTCTGCATAGAGTTTAATGTCGTAAGCACTACTTTATGTTGTACTAATGTGCAACTGATAAAGCTGTATGGTGTGTGATGTGTCAGCAGAGTGATTAAAAAAAACAAAAAAAACATGGTTGATCTGATTCGTTTAGTAAAGAAGCAGTTGAACTTTATCGTGAGTCTGTGCTTCTTAACAAGGCTTATGTAAGTGTAAACATAACATAACAACATAGCATGACATAAATATAAAAGTATATCAGCCTAGTTCTGGGTAAATGTGGACTTGTGTTGTTCTACACTTTCACACTTTCTCAAGTTAGTTTACAAGATCGTTAAAAGCTGCGTTGCCTGGCAACCACCAAAATCTCGAGAGAAGTCGTCATTTGAGGGAAAAAGTAAGTTTCCAGTGTGTTACTACTGAAATATTTAAATTGATATTTTTTTAAAAAAGAAGGAAAACTATGTTTATGAAATCTATGTATCAATATCGGGTTGTAAATGAGAAAACAGCGAGGAAATTATACAAAGTTCTTTCCAAGATCTCGTGGGATTTCCGGCGTTGCTTAGCAACATGACTCTACAGACTATGGGTCAGACTCACTTGTCTTGTTTTAGATGGCGCTTTGAGTTTTTTTTTTTTTTTAATTTAATTTTATTTTTTTTAAATTATTAATAATAAAGTAGTCAGTGTTACTTTAAATTGTTCTGGCTGAAAGCAGTTATTTTTAAGGGTATTAGTACGTTTTATTGATGTTAAATGTGTTTGCAGATTTAAAAACAGAATTACAAAAGTTATACGTTATAAATAAGTTTTAAGTTATATATAGTTATAAAATGACCTCTGTAGTGTCTCAGTCTCTCTTCATCTTCGGTCTGCGGTCCGGTGTAACTAATAATTTGTGTTTTATTGACGAACAAACGGTCGTGTTCCCGAGTGGAAACAGCTGCGTGGGTTACAACACTGAGCTCAGGAGTCAGCGCTTCATTTCAGGTACACAACTTTTCATAGTTTTACCACTTATCATTAAACAGTAAAGTCTGGCTGAAGCTGCGTGTCTTTTAATTAATTAAACTGGTTTTTAAAATGCATTTCTCCACGGTCATTTCCTGCTTCCGTGGTCCCATCACCCAGAAAGCAAGTTATGTTGAAACTGAACCTGGAAACCTTTCAGTAAAAACCAGCTGAGAGGAGGTGTGTGTGTTAAGACATCCCATGTTGGAGGTTTTAATGACCAGATGTAGAAACATCCATCCCAATATTAACAGAAATGTGAAACATAAACAATAGATGTCCAAGTAGAACAACATCCATCACCTTTCTGTATCATTTTAGTACAATTAAATGTTTTTAAATGGGGCATTAAAAGAAAAGCAACTGTATCACAAACAAATATACATTTGCATGTATTTTTACATGCAAATGTTCCAGTTTAAATGAGGTTAAATAGATCCCAGTAGATCCCAGCTTCTCCATTGAGTCAGACAGCAGTTTTCTCCCATGATGCATCTCTCTTCCCTGGGAATATATGGCAGCGTTTTGTCAGTGGTTTCCATGGTGACGCCAGGTAATGTAGATCCATTGATGGTGATAGAATTTTATTGTGATCTGGAATCAGAAACTCTGAGTTTGTTTATTCTGTATACTGGGATCTAAACTGGGCTCCTGTTTCTGGACTGGGCTCTAGACTGAACTCCTGGTTTCAGGCATCTGGATTACATCCCTGATTTCTTGACCGGAGTCCTGGTTTCTTGACCAGTGTCCTGGTTTCTGGATTTTGGAACAGGTTTCTGGCCCTGGTTCCCTGTTTGTAGTTTCTGGACCAGGCTCCTGGTTTCTGGACCGGGTTCCCTGTTTCTGGATTCTAGACCAGGCTTCTGGTTTTTGTACCAGGTTCCCTGTTTCTGGATTCTGGTCCAGTCTCCTGGTTTCTGGATTCTAGACCAGGCTCCTGGTTTTTGGACCAGGTTCCCTGTTTCTGGATTCTGGTCCAGTCTCCTGGTTTCTGGATTCTAGACCAGGTTCCTGGTTTCTGGACCAGGCTCCTGGTTTCTGGGCCGTGCTTCTGTATCTGGAACTGGTACCCGGTTACTGGTGTCTGGACCAGGTCCAGGACCTGGAAGGAGTCCCTGTTCCCTCTCATCGCTGTGACGACGTGTCGGTGTGTGTGCAGGTTCAGAGAAGATGCGGCGCATGCGAGCTCTGGCCATCAGTCCCAACCGCCGCTACCTGGCCGTGTCGGAGTGCGGTGAGGCGGCCGCCATCACCGTCTTCGACCTGCAGCATGAGCAGGGCAGGAAGCGGAAAGTTCTGACTGCAGGAGATTCGCTTTTCCAAGAGTTTGTATGTTTGGCTTTCTCCCCGGATTCCAAGTATCTGATTGGACAAGCAGGAGCTCCGGAGTGGATGCTGATCTTCTGGTTGTGGGAAAAGAACAAAGTCCTGGCAACTGCGAAGACAACTAGCTCCACTAACCCTGTTAACCAGGTCAGCTGATGGCATGCAGGAAGGCTTCACCGGTTCTGCCACAGCTTTGTGAACACGTGTGTGTGTGTGTGTGTGTGTGTGTGTGTGTGTGTGTTCCATCAGGTCAGCTTCAACCCTCTGAACAACCTCCAGCTGTGTGTGAGTGGAGCTGGCGTGTTCAAGCTGCTTCGCTACGCAGAGGGAACCCTAAAACAGAGCAGCTCTGCCAGAGCGGAGTCTATAAACATCCTGTGTCACGCCTGGACTTCAGAGGAGAAGGTCATCGCTGGGACAGACACTGGTAGGCTGCTGGTCTTCGAGTCTAGAGACCTGCGAAGAGAGATGAAGAAGAGCTCTAAAGGTGTGCAGGGACAGGACGATGGGTGAGTTAAAAACCCAGACTTCATGTCTTCTTATCTCCAAAACGTCATTTTTCTGACCTTCCAGTTGTTATGTTTGAATCAGAACATCAGTGGCACAGACACGAGACACGACACACGGCAAGGCAACTCAGACCAGTCATGTGACCTCATCAAGAGACAGTCTGGTTAAGGTCTGAAAGTCCAAAAGCGAAGTCCTGCTGTAATATTTTATTGGACTCCTTTGTGTTTGATTACGGCACCAATTGGACCTCCAGAATATTCCAAAGATCCTTCAGGTCTGGATGCTGTGGTGTGAACATGATGCCTCCTGTCCCCTGAACCACTCTTTCAGTCTGAGCCCCACGAATCCTGGAGGAAGACAGAATAACCTGCTCATTCAGGATATTCAGATAATCCGCTGATCTCACTCTAGACCTGAACCCCAGATCATAGACTGCCCACCAGCTTGTACAGCACATGAAGTCTGGATCTGCTCTGATGCTCCCGTCACTCTGAAACAGGGTCCATCTGGACTAATCAGACCACATGACCTTCTTCCAGCTCCAGATTCCAGTCTTTCTGCTGGTTCTCCTCACTGATCAGTGGTTTTCTTCTGGCTCCACAGCTGTTCAGCTAATTGTTCATGTGGAAATGTTAATAACTATTAAACGTACTCCTGAGTTCTATTGTTGTTTTTCTTCCATTGGTTTCACCATCACCATCATTCAGGATGTTTTTTCACCACATTTCTCTCTGGAAGACGATGTTTCCCACCATCCTTCCAGTTTTTAATGATGCCTTGGACAGTTCTGAACCCAGTTTTATAGTTTCTGCATCTCCTTCCATGTTTTCTCTGCTTGATGTCGATGATCTGACCCTTCTGAAACACACCAACGTCTGGGTGCAGGAATTATCCAATGGGAGGTTCTTACCTATTAGTCTGATTAAATGAAGCAGGTGACTTTTTGTTTTTATGGACTGCGCTTACGCCTCAAGTACTGCCAGGTGTGTCAGTGGGTCCGTTCCTTTCCTATCAGCCAGGCAATGAACCATGAAGGAGTGATGACAAGCAGCGGATGAGGAGTTTAAATGGAGAGGAGAGCATCTGCCAAAATAAAAATGAAATAAGATAAAATACAATGACATGGAGGTTTGAGGGTGAAAACCTAATTTAAAGCTATGATTTTGAACACGTCTCTGTCCGGTTGTTATCTGCAAAGTGCAACAGCGTTCCTTTGAGGACAAATAAGGACAATTATTTCCACTGGAACATAATGTCCAGCACAGAGCAGCTGGAAAGTGATAAAATCAGCAGATGTTACAGGAATCGTGTTATTGCTGGACTTACATAAAAGCCACGCATCATCTTTATTTCTCAAGTTGGAACGTTTGCCTCTAAACCCTCTCTGAATGGTTGGATCCATTGGATTTGTGGTGGTGTCCAGCAAGCTGTCGTGTCTGAGCGGCTCATCCAGCTGATCGCCCAGTTTAAATGAAGTGAAAACTCCTCCCACCTGGTTACCTGGGCAGTAAATGGTGTGGCCCCAGTCACATGTGTGTGACGGACACCTGGTTGGTAATTAACAGCACCTGTGAGCGCTGGTCCTGAAACTTTATGTCCAGAATCCCAAGCTCCGCCCCCCCAGGATGACCCCCAGGATCATCACAAAGTTCCTCCTGAATAGAATGACGTGTCGTGAGTCCAGACCACGGGACGCCATCCCACAGCTGCATGTGACCAACCAGTATGAGGAGGAGGAGGAGGAGGAGGAGGAGCCAACTGGTGTGGCTGTGGTCCCTGATGGTGGAAAAGGAATAAAATGTAAACATGTTGTTTACAGTGGAGAGTTCAGTCATGTGATCCACCAACAGGAGGATGTCACACAAACACCATCCTGACCAGTTGTGCCAGCTCATCAGGCTTTCCAATAACACCAGCTGGGTTTATTCAAGAGAAGAACCCTCCATCCATCCATCCATCCATCCATCCATCTTCTACTGCTTATCGGGTCGCGGGGGCAGCAGCCTAAGCAGGGAAGCCCAGACTTCCCTCTCCCCAGCCACATTTGCCAACTCTGCGGGGGGATCCCGAGGTGTTCCCAGGCCAGCCGAGAGATATAATCCCTCCAGCGTGTCCTGGGTCTTCCCCGGGGTCTCCTCCCAGAGGGACATGCCTGGAACACCTCACCAGGGAGGTCCAGGAGGCATCCTGACCAGATGCCCGAGCCACCTCAACTGGCTCCTCTTGATGCAGAGGAGCAGTGGCTCTACTCTGATCTCCTCCCGGATGACCGAGCTCCTCACCCTATCTCTAAGGGAGAGCCCGGCCACCCTGCGGAGGAAACTCATTTCAGCCGCCTGTATACGAGATCTCGTTCTTTCGGTCACGACCCACAGCTCATGACCATAGGTGAGGGTAGGAACGTAGATCGACTGATAAATCGAGAGCTTCGCCTTCTGGCTCAGCTCCTTCTTCACCACGACAGACCGCATTACTGCATCCTTCCTTCACTCGTGAACAAGACCCCGAGATATTTAAACTCCTCTACTTGAGGCAGGACCTGACTCCCGGAATTACCCGGAGAGGGCAATCCACCCTATTCCGGCTGAGGACCATGGTCTCAGATTTGGAGGTACTGATTCTCATCCCAGCCGCTTCACACTCACCCGCGAATCTCTTAAGTGAGAGCTGGAGATCACAATCAGATGAAGCCAACAGGACCACGTCATCTGCAAAAGGCAGGGACCCAATCCTGAGGCCACCAAGTCGGATCCCCTCAACACCTCGGCTGCACCTAGAAATTCTGTCCATATAAGTTATGAACAGAATCAGCGATAAAGAGAAGCCTTGGCAGAGTCCAACCCTCACTGGAAACAAATCCGACTTACTACCGGCAATGTGGACCAAGCTCTGACACCTGTTGTACAGGGACCGGACAGCCCGTACAAGGGGGTCCGGTACCCCATACTCCTGGAGTACCCCACACAGGAGCCCTCGTGGGGCCCGGTTGAACGCCTTCTCCAGGTCCACAAAGTACATGTAAACTGGTTGGGCAAACTTCCATGCCCCCTCCACGACCTCAAAGAGGGTATAGAGCTGGTCTACTGTTCCGCGACCAGGACGAAAACCTCACTGCTCCGGGATTTGACTATCCGGCAGACCCTCCTCTCCAGGACCCCTGAATAGACCTTACCAGGGAGGCTGAGGAGTGTGATTCCTGTAATTGGAACACACCCTCCGGTCCCCCCAGGAACTAGTTCACCGATATTTGTCCATGAATGCCTGATCAGATGGGTCACATTTAATCACCCAACAGTTCGGTAAACATCTGAATCATCTCCAAATCATCTGAAAACACACCATGTTGTTTACTGTGTGATTATTAGACAGACATGGGTGGGTTGTCCACCTGTGTGGAGGCTTGAATGGTTGTCATGGTGATGCTGACAGCTGGTGCTCTGCTGCCCAGGCAGGTGGAGATGAAGAGGATCAGAGACGGCGCAGCAGATGAAGGTCTGACCGGCTCTCGCATCACAGCTATCCTGTCGTTCTCCAGAGGCTTCGTGTGCACGACGGGTCCAGGCACCGTGTGTGTGTTTGACAAGACAGATGGCGACAGTTACAGGAAGAGCAAGGAGATACGAGTAAATAAACACACTTTAAAGGACACTTACAACAGTTTCACAAGTTAGCTGTGATGTTGCATTCAGTGACAACTGGAAAACTGGAATTTCTAACTTCTAGTTGTTAAATAAAAGTCAAAGAAAGCCAAATAGAAGTTAGAATCCCATGTTAGGAAATAAACAATAAGAAAACAGTGGCAGGCCTGTTTAAATGAAAACATGGGGGGGTTCTGTGTGTTTGTATGAATCAGATCCCTGCAGATCCGTACGGGAACGATTCCACTCCAGCAGAGTGCCAGGAGGTCGACACCGTGTGCATCAGTCCAGCTGAGGAGCGTCTGGCCATCAGCACAGAGCGAGGACAGCTGTACAGCATCAGACTTTCATCAGCCAACACGAGCAGGGTGCCGTAAAGTCGTGTAGCGTTGCATGATCATGTAAACACGTATGTTACCACGGTTCCTCTCCAGGCTGCTGTCGTGCATTGGTTACCCGTTTCACCGTTTAAACAGAATCATTTCTCTTTTCCGTGTTTTGCACACGGATTGGTGAGTCGTCCACATGAAAACTTATCTCTTCTGGTGACATATGGAGGTCACCAGTTTAATAAACACCGCTTTAACTTATCAACAGATAAGATAGAATTAAGACTCTGAAGCAAATATAATCTTTAATATGTATTATAAATATGTACTAGTTGCCTACAAAGGAATTGTTGCAATTAATAACAATAATTTCAGCTAAATAAAATATAATAAAGCTAAAAATGTTTTAACTTGCTGAGAAAAAAACTGAGAAACTTGCAGTGAAATTTCATGTATTATTTCAGTATTATCTGGATTTTCTCTGCTTGGTTCAGCCTGAAAATCCAGTTAACATGTTTTTTACGCAGGTCAGAATAATTTGTAGAAATCTCTAATATTCTCTTTTCTTCATCTTCTTCTGACCTGCTAAAAGGACATTTTACCTGATTTATAAGGATGATGCAAGCTGATTGGGTGAGGAACAGCATGCAACAGGCCTCTTTCCTCCGCATGTAGGCATGTGCAGGCGTGAGTGACGTTTGCATAAACCACAAAAATAGACCCAACTGGAATCATTAAGGAGCAGAAACAATCCAACTGACAGTCATTTCCTCATTTTCTGTGATAAGTTTTTTGTTGACTGCGCTGCAGTTCCCTACTGGCAGGTCTGCCTGCGTTCTCTGTTAAACCTCTGCAGATGATCCAGAACGCCGCAGCGCTTCTGGTTTTCAACCAACCCAAACAACCTCATGTCACTCCGCTGCTAATCGCTCTACACTGGCTTCCAGTCGCAGCACGCATCAAATATAAAGCTTTGTTTCTGGCTTACAAAATAATAACTCAAACGGCTCCCATCTACCATCACTCCCTAATCCAGACCTACACTCCCTCTCCACAGCTACGTTCCACCAGTGGAAGACGCCTCATGTTACCACCACAACGTGGGACTAAATCACCAGCCAGACTCTTGTCCTCTGTTGTGCCACGATGGTGGAATGATCTCCCAAACTCTGTCCGCTCTGCAGAGTCCCTGTCTACTTTTAATGTGCTGAAGACTCAGCTCTTCAAGGAGAACTTCTACACTTAGTTTAGCTGTATTTGTTGGAAAGTTGGAGAACTTAGCCCAGTTCTTTCCAACAAACTTTATGGTATTAATTATTTGTATTTTAACATAGGTGATATTATGGGGTGGGAAGGGAGTAAACAAAAAAAAAAACAACAAAAAAACCCCAAAACAAACAAAAAAAAGCCTGGAACACTTCACGGAAGCACAGTCCACCAGCACCTTCCTACGATGTCCTCCACTGTTTGATTTTGTGCTTGAGTTGTTCTCACTCTCACTTTGGATAAAAGTGCTAAATGACTGTAGAATAGAATAGAATAGAATAGAAGTTTATAGTCTGGATGAACAGAGGATAAAAGACAAAGAGTAAGCAGCAGTACAAGGCTTCTGCCTACTTTCTGTATTTGAGCAGAAGGTCCACGTCTCTGTTTTACAGGAAGAAAAGCTTCACTTTGGCTTCCTGTTCCAGCCTTTCCACTCCAGCTCCATCACCGGTTTGTCCGTCTGCGTTTCCAAACCCCTCGCAGCCACCAGCTCTCTGGACCGGTCTGTTCGCATCTGGAACTACCAGACCAGGTAAAAGCTGATGAGTTTAGCTGGTGGAGCTACTGGAAACCAGACCTGGTGCTGCTGTGTCTCATCAGGGAGTTGGAGCTTTACAAGCACTTCCAGGAGGAGGGTTACAGCGTAGCTCTGCACCCCACCGGCCTCTTCCTCCTGGTGGGCTTTTCAGACAAGCTCCGGCTCATGAACCTGGTAATTGATGACATCCGAACCTACAAGGAGTTCCCAGTGCGCAGCTGCAGAGAGGTAGAGGCATGCTCCTCTGCTTTCTAAGCTTCACTTTTCAACCTCTGTCTCATCCTCTCTCTGCATCTTCAGTGTGCTTTTAGCCACGGTGGCCACCTGTTTGCAGCCGTCAATGGAAACATCATTCAGATCTACTCTGTCACGTCCTTTGAGAACATTCTCAACCTGAAGGGCCACAACGGGAAGGTGAGCCAGACGGAAGACACGTATGTTCATTAGACTGGTTTATAAATCGATCTGTCTGACCAGGTGAGTGGCATCAAATGGAGCCTGGACGACAGGACGCTGGTGTCGTGTGGGATGGATGGTGCAGTGTATGAGTGGAGCACACACACCGGGCAACGCGAGTCGGAGAGCGTCCTCAAGTCCTGCAGCTACACAGATGTTTGCTTCTCCTCCAGCTACAACACGGTCCTGGCCGTAGGAACAGACCTCACCCTGAAGGAGATCCAAGACGGCCAGGTACGTCACCATGACACCCTCCTCCATCTGCTCCAGACAGAAATATTCCATTCAAACAGCTTTATTAGTCCCAGAGAGGCAGTTTACTGTTTCTTCAAGACGTAAACAACAAGAAAACACAAACATTCAGAAGATCTGGATGTTACTGCGACACACACCAAGTCTCTGTAAACAGAACAATAAATATCACATTACGATAGTAATACAAAGTGTGATATAGCATACTGCTGCAGTATAATATATTATGTACTTTATGATATATATCAAAAGGAAATATTATTATAGCATATGATCTATGTCCTGCAATGGACTGGCGAGCTGTCCAAGGTGTACCCTGCATTTCGCCCAAAGACTGCTGGGATAGGCTCCAGCTTCCCCACGAACCTTCATCGGACTCAGCGGTTAGGATGAAGAATGAATTAATTAATGAAGGATCTATGTATACTGTAGAGTAGGGTGTATTGATATTATTATCTCTAATAATCATAATATTTGACCCAGTAATACACCATTACACTACAACATAAAACAATAAACCACATATTGTTGTGTGTATGTTTAGTAAACAGTTAAAGCTGGGGTAGGTAATGTTGGGGAGCGAACAGGATGTGAAAGTGGCGCCCTGTCTTGGCTCCTCCCCCTGTATCGACTCCTCCCCCTCTGGTTCTGCTCCTTGCGTGATCCTTTCAATTCGCAGCTTTTTCCACCAAAGATTTTCTCTTTCTCGGCTGTTTAGCAGGATGAGGCAAATAAACCGAGCCGGGTCGGGAAATCCTTCCTGCATTTTCTCAGCCATGTTTGCCTTCCGAGTTTCTTCTTCACTATTTTGTATTTTCATCATAAAACAACACGTTGTTTTATATGCAGGGTGTGGCTATCAGGTATGCGCTGCTGGAGGGGGAGGAGGGGAGCCGGGAAAAGAAGCTTACAAAATATAAGAAATGAACAACTCCATTTGGGTCGGAACGTTTGGATTGGTCAGAGTTTTTACAGATTTACAGTAAACTGAGGGGTCTAACTATATTTCTTATTATTCATGATTACAGAATGTATAGACTACTGTCAGGATGAGGAACCACTTCACCCAGAGGAACATGTCTCTTAGCTACATTACCTACTAGAGCTTTAATAGTGAACTATCTTAACAGATAAATTTAAACAAAACAAATATACTGATCATGATTAAAATACTTACATCAAGCACGCCTGCACACACCTACAAGCGGAGGGCAATAGAGGCATGTTGCAAGCTGCTCCTCACCCAATCAGCTTACATCATCTTTATAAACCAGGTAAAATGTCCCATTATGAAGCAGATCAGAAGAAGAAAAGAGAAATACTGGAGATTTACAAAAGTTATTCTGCTTCGAAACATGTAAAGCAACTCTATTCAGGATTTTGAGGCTAAACCAGCCCACTTTGGTCCCAGCTGTGAAGCATGGGGACTGAACCAACACTGACCGTCTACAGGTGGATTTCAGAAATCTTTCATCGGTATTTTCTTCTCTTAACGAGATTCTGACGTTATGATGGCATTAAATCTGTCCATCAGGTAAACACAACTGATGGGATCCTTTCATCCAGCGGCCACGTGAACATGTCGGCTGGAGTAGAGGTCCATGAGATATACAGAGGACATCTTGTCCATGTTAATGTTGCTAATGATGCTAATTCATTCAGCTGGTGAGTTTACCCATTTATTGAAGAAGCGGCTCAGTGATGCTTTCACTGATACCCAGCAAACATGATGGACACCGCTGCAAACTTGGATGATTTCACAGCGATGGACTCATGCCGCCTCCAACACGAGACGCTGTGTCTTCGCTTTCATGTTCACAGACGGGTCGTAGTCCACGTCTGTGGTGTCTTCAGCGGGACAACCTGCGACAACGTGAGACCTTCAGATACCAGAGCATCGCCTTCCAGGTTGCAGATCGCAGGAATCCAGGCTGCTTACTGGCCAAATACACGACAACAACACCCAGTCCACTTTACAGCCGCGATTTCTGCCCTCCAGAAGCCGCTGTGCTCATTCACTCATGTGCAGAAATGAAGATAAAGGTCGAACTCCAACCCAAGTGGCTGGAAAGCCTGATGAGTCACCTTTACAAGCAGGTGGATGATGCTTCTGTGGAATGAGCAACCCTGCTAAATGTGGCGGGAGACCCCCCTCCTACGTCATAATCCTGTAATATTTCTGTAGCTGTTTATGTGTTGAGCAGAGTTCTGCAGGCAGCACCATCCCTCCAGGTTCTACCTGCATGCAGACATGACTGATCAGGCTGACATGAGTTTTATTCTAGAACAGATTGGCTTCAGTGTGTCCTGGTTCTGCAGGTCCTGAGGGAAGTTCCTGGAGATGAGGTAGCTCATGCTGCTCTTGCAGTGTCTCACTCGGGCAGGGTCATTTTCACCGGGACCACCAGCGGCACAATCAGAGCCGTTAAATACCCGCTACCCCTCCAGAAGGAGTGGGTGGTGCACCAGGCTCACAGTGGGTCTGTAACCAAGGTGGGTCCAAACAAAAAACTGACACTTCTGATGAGATCTAGCTCTTTGCAGCCGTGACATCCAGTTATTGATGAAACCGAGTGTGTCCTCAGATGGTGATCACATACGATGATCAGTTCCTGCTGACAGCGTCGGAGGACGGTGGTCTGCTGATTTCCAAGATCGTGGATAAGGAAGGACGAAGACTGAAGAGCATCAGGCAGATCGTCCACACTGAAGAGATCCTCGTCACAAAGGCAGACCTGGAAGAGAAGGTCTGTTCACTTACACATCTAATCTAAACCTTATTGATCACCTGATTAGGAACACGCCGCTTCTGATGCATTGTCCTGCTGCAGCCCAAAGCTCCAGCTACGCTCACCGAAATGCTCCTCAGGGTTTCTCTGAAGGCAGCGTTGAAATGAAGTTCAAGCTAGCTGATCAGACTGGTTTTACAGAGATGATCTTATAGCATCAGTTCTGATTTGGAGACAGATGAGAAATATTCCTTTTATTTTATTTTATTTTATTTTATTTTATTCATTCATTTATTTTTTTAAATTTTTTCATTTTTTTCTTATTTATTTATTTATTTATTTATTTAATTTTTATGTTTATTTTTTATTCATATTTTTTTATTCTTATTTTCTTTTTTTTTTTAATGATGAGAAATATTCCTGATGATGCTCCTCTGGTATCAGGATGAGGTGGAGATGAGAAAGAGGCAGATTTCACGAGGAAATTAGATTAAAGACTGTAAGGATGAGGTGCGTTTGACAGCTTGGGAGGTGATAAACTACCCAAAATACAGATCATGAGGCAGATTTCAGGAAAAAAAACTCAATTATTGAACTTTTATAACCTTCATTGTAACACCAGAGAACACAGAGTGACACCAGCGATAGGGAGGGAGGTCAGGGTACCTGCAAGGAGCTGCTGCAGCTCAGCCTGAACCCTGCTACCTGTTCTGGTTTGGGAATGTGTGTTTCAGAACCAGAACATGATGGAGCTGAAGATGCGTCTGGAGGAGCTGCAGATGGAGAATGAGTACCAGCTCCGTCTGAAAGACATGAATCACAACGAGAAGCTCAAGCAGCTTTCTGACAAGTTCATCCAGGAAGTGGAATCTCTGACAACAGCTCAGCAGGTCTGTTGTTGTCACACGTCTACGCCACGTGTTTGCTTCTGCATGACTTTGCTTCTGTTGCTGGTGAATCCTGTGGCTTCACTGCTTTTAATGTAGATGATGAAAACGGAGATGGAGAAGCTTGAGCGTGAGAATAAGAAGAATTCTGCAGAGGTTGCTGCCAAACACTCAAAGGAACTGAAGGATTTGGGTAAGAAAAGGATAAAATCAACACAGAAACGCTGCAGCTTCATTTCTCACGTGGATCCGTTTTGAATCCCTTCACAGAACAATCGTACAGCCAGAAGCTGATGATGGAGCACGGGAAGTACCAGGATCTACACCTGAAGCATCAAAGAATGCAGGAGGACTACGAGAAGCGTCTGAAGTCTGCAGAGGAGAGCGGGAGCCAAGCCCTGGAGGAAGCCACCCGGGTGTACCAGGCCAAGCTGCAGGAGAAGACTCGCCTCCTGGATCAGGTTGGAACCAGACGAGGTGAAACAAAATGAAACCACCCAACTTCTGTGATTTTTTATCTCGCTTCTGTTTGCAGTGTCAGGAGGACGCCCGGCAGAGGATCCTTGAGTTTGAAGAGATCATAAAGCAGATGGAGGAGGACGAGGAGAAGAAGATCCACTCCCTTCAAATCAAGTACGAGAAGAATTTACTGTGTGAGAAAGAGACCAACACGAGCCTGAAGGGAAGAACTGGTGTCATCACACAGAAGGTGAACTGCTGCTTATTCTTCCCAGCAGCTCAGATCCTGCAAACTTCCCACATTTCTGATTCATCAGTATGCTGACGACACTCTGGTCTATGTTACTGTCTGACGTGTAGGATGTCAAGATTAGTTCATCTAATCTGCAATTCATTTATATTAAATGCTATGATTAATTATTTGTATACATCCTCAATATTTTATTTCCCATAAAGAATTATGTCTGAAACATGACAGCAGATCACAGCAACTCTGCACGCACACAGTGTTGCAGCTTGTGTTGTTGCTTGTGTTGCTGCTAATGTTCCTGCTTGTGTTACGTTTGTGTTCCTGCTTGTAACAATGATTTTTTTTCTTGCAAACAGTTGATAGATGGTATATTTAGTCAGTTATCTTAAGTGTGTAGCAGTGTGTATTTGTTTGTGTGTTTGAGGGGGGGTCAAGTTGCCTGCAGATGTTTAAAGCTTTTTTCATGCAGAAAACAGCTCAAATGACTTCACATGATAAAACAATCATTTCTGTACAAGCTAATATTATCACAACTCGTCCTACTCATACACACACACACACACACACAAACACACACTCACACACACAAAGTGCATGTACGGTCCAGGAGTCCCAAACACATTAAACTCAGTAAAGTATTAAAAATCACATTGGAAACCAGATAAATCCCGAGTCAAGCAGAACCGATGTCTGAAACAATGGAAGACATCTGTGAACACGTGGAACCGCCTCCATCATGCAGCGTTTACTTCATGGAGTCCAAACAGAACAAGATGATGATGACTACAGTGAGGATGATGATGGTGTAGGATCGTATGTTATCTGTTTATCAGCTTGTTCTGTTTCTATTTAATCTGTTTTATTCTTTACATTTTAATTAAACGTAACATGATGGATGTGTTTTAACATCTCTTCTGCATCCTGCTGTCATCATGTTAATGTTTTAAACACGTCTTGTACGTATCATGCCTTGTCCTCTCATCTCCTCCTCTTCTCTCTCTTCTGATTGGATGTCTGTGTTTTCCCAGGTAAACACTCTGCAGAGGCAGATCAATGACAAATGCTCTGACATAAACAAGCTGAAGCAGGAGCGTCAGAATCTGCTGGGTTTGATCCGCTCCCTGGAGAGCGACATCGAGCACCTGAAGAGGCAGATCACTGGGCTCGAGAGGACCTCCCAGGACAAGGTGGGGGACGTCAGGGTCATTCACTGGGAAGTCTGGTTCAGTGTTAAACCCGCTTCCTGTATTCATGCTTCCACAGGACAGCAGCATCTCCAGCCTGAGGAAGAAGAACCAGGAGTTGGAGAAGCTCAGGTTCGTCTTAGAGTTCCACATGAACGAACTGAAGAATCAGATCGAGCCTCTGCAGGACGACATCACTGAGAAGAAGGACAGGATCCATCAGGTGTGTGTGTGTGAGACTGGATCCATCAGGTGTGTGTGTGTGACAGGATCCATAAGGTGTGTGTGTGTGTGTGTGTGTGTGAGACAGGATCCATCAGGTGTGTGTGTGTGAGACAGGATCCATCAGGTGTGTGTGTGTGTGTGACAGGATCCATAAGGTGTGTGTGTGTGACAGGATCCATAAGGTGTGTGTGTGTGTGTGTGTGTGTGTGTGAAAGACACGATCCATCAGGTGTGTGTGTGTGAGACAGGATCCATAAGGTGTGTGTTTGTGTGTGTGTGTGTGTGTGTGTGTGTGTGTGTGTGTGAAAGACAGGATCCATCAGGTGTGTGTGTGTGTGTGTGTGTGTGTAAGTTAACTTCTGGACTGGTTTCCAGTTAGCTTCTGGACTGGTATCTCATTAGCTTCTGGACTGGTATCTCCTTAGCTTCTGGACTGGTTTCCAGTTAGCTTCTGGACTGGTATCTCCTTAGCTTCTGGACTGGTTTCCAGTTAGCTTCTGGACTGGTATCTCATTAGCTTCTGGACTGGTATCTCCTTAGCTTCTGGACTGGTTTCCAGTTAGCTTCTGGACTGGTATCTCCTTAGCTTCTGGACTGGTTTCCAGTTAGCTTCTGGACTGGTATCTCCTTAGCTTCTGGACTGGTTTCCAGTTAGCTTCTGGACTGGTATCTCATTAGCTTCTGGACTGGTTTCCAGTTAGCTTCTGGACTGGTATCTCATTAGCTTCTGGACTGGTTTCCAGTTAGCTTCTGGACTGGTATCTCATTAGCTTCTGGACTGGTTTCCAGTTAGCTTCTGGACTGGTATCTCATTAGCTTCTGGACTGGTTTCCAGTTAGCTTCTGGACTGGTATCTCATTAGCTTCTGGACTGGTTTCCAGTTAGCTTCTGGACTGGTATCTCCTTAGCTTCTGGACTGGCTTACTTACTGCTGCAGGTGCATCTGCATGAATCGTTGCCTAGCAACGCTAATGTATGTGAGGTAAGCATGATGAGAGTAATGTGACGTGTGTTGCAGCTGGAGGAGGAACTGGTCCAGACCGACAAGAGCAACAGTCAGCTGAAGCTCGTCGTCTCAGACCTGAGACTGAAACTCAGGACGAAGGAGAAAGAGATGCGCAAGGAGATGGAAAGAGTCAGCACTGTCCTCACGTTTGGTCTCAAACCACATTGATCTGTCTTTGTTCTTGTGAGTTCACGGAGAACTGGTTTGTGAAAAACTTTCAGGTGAAAGACCTGGAGACGCTTTCTGAGCGGATCAGATCGGACCTCCATAACTGTGTTGGATTCATCCAGGAGCCCAAAAAGCTGAAGGACAACATCAGGATGATTTATGCTCGCTACGTCCCAAACACCGAGGCTGTAAGTGTTACTCAACACAGGATGGATGGATGGATGGATGGACGGATGGATGGATGGGTGGATCAATTGGATGGATGGATGGGTGGATGGATGGATGAATCAATTGGATGGATGGATGGATGGATGGATGGATCAGATGGATGGATGGATGGATGATGAATGAATGGATGGATGTAAGGATGGATGGATGGATCAATTGGATGGATGGATGATGAATGAATGGATGGATGTAAGGATGGATGGATGGATGGATCAATTGGATGGATGGATGGATGGATGGATGGATGATGAATGAATGGATGGATGGATGGGTGGATGGATGGATCAATTGGATGGATGGATGGATGATGAATGAATGGATGGATGGATGGGTGGATGGATGGATGAATCAATTGGATGGATGGAAAGATGGATCAATTGGATGGATGGATGGATGATGAATGAATGGATGGATGTAAGGATGGATGGATGGATCAATTGGATGGATGGATGAATGGATGATGAATGAATGGATGGATATAAGGATGGATGGATGGATCAACTGGATGGATGGATGGATGGATGATGAATGAATGGATGGATATAAGGATGGATGGATGGATCAATTGGATGGATGGATGGATGATGAATGAATGGATGGATATAAGGATGGATGAATGGATCAATTGGATGGATGGATGGATGGATGATGAATGAATGGATGGATATAAGGATGGATGGATGGATCAATTGGATGGATGGATGGATGAATTGGATTTTGGAGTTCTTGGCCGCTCAGGTGTGGTTTGACCTGGTTTTTCAAGTCTTACAGGTCAGATAGATAGATTATCTGTCGGGGTCAGATCAGGTGCTCGACGGAACCGTTTTTGCAACTTTATGGTCTGAAACCAGGTGAAAGTCTCTCAGCTGCCTTTCGGATCATCGTCCATCCTTCATCTTCATCATCCTGGTAGATGGCAGCAGGATTTCACCATCCATTACTGCATTCATCTGTCCTTCAGGTCGATGGAAGTCTGTCCCACACCATGATGTTCCCACCACCAAACTTCCCAGTTTCCATCCTGTTTTTAGGTGATGTGGACGGTCTGTATTACAGCTTACAAAAAGTTCAGTTTTGGTCTCATGTGACCAGACTTTATGACCAGTATGTGACCAGTATTTCCCAGGCTTGTCCAAATGTCGTGCAGCAAGCGTTGACCGAGCTTCATCATGTCTTCTCTTCAGCAGCAGAGTACTTACCCAGACATTCAGGAGCTGGATATGCGGTAATTCAAACCAGGGTTTCTCCATCTTGATCTGAATGCGCCAACAAAAGAAGGGCGGAGTTTCCAGCATCCGACCAATCACAGACATGGAGAAACCTTGCAGAGCAGCTACTTTACTGTGTAGGGGCTGGTGTTATTCGTCATAAACATGAAGACTTTAAAAACTCATTATCCTGGCCGAAAACAACACTGTTGCCATAGCAACAGCCAGGAAGGAGTGCTGGCCAGTCATAGCTGACTCTGGTAATGTGTAAATTTAGCTAATTTTACTAATATTAATTCAATTGACAATATAAACAGAGCTGTGATCACTTTGTTACAGCCAGGACGTTTTGGGAAGAACTTTTTCAGTTCTTTCCTTTATAAACACTGCTAAAAAAAAAAGAAAGGGAACACTTAAACAACACAATGTAACTTCAAGTCAACCCCACTTCTGTGAAATGGAACTGTCCACTTAGGAAGCAATACTGATTGACAATCAATTCCACATGCTGTTGTGCAAATGGAATAGACAACGGGTGGAAATTCTAGGCATTTGGCAAGACACACCCAATAAAGGAGTGGTTCTGCAGGTGGTGACCACAGACCACTTCTCAGTTCCGATGCTTTCTGGCTGATGTTTTGGTCTGAATGCTGGCGGTGCTTTCACTCTAGTGGTAGCATGAGACGGAGTCTACAACCCACACAAGTGGCTCAGGTAGTGCAGCTCATCCAGGATGGCACATCAATGCCAGCTGTGGCAAGAAGGTTTGCTGTGTCTGTCAGCGTAGTGTCCAGAGCATGGAGGCGCTACCAGAAGACAGGCCAGTACATCAGGAGACGTGGAGGAGGCCGTGGGAGGGCAACAACCCAGCAGCAGGACCGCTACCTCCTTCTTTATGCAAGGAGGAACAGCAGGAGCACTGCCAGAGCCCTGCAGAATGAGCTCCAGCAGGCCACAAATGTGCATGTGTCTGCTCAAACAGTCAGAAACAGACTCCATGAGGGTGGTATGAGGGCGTGACGTCCACAGGTGGGGGTTGTGTTTACAGTCCAACACAAAGCAGGACGTTTGGCATTTGCCAGAGAACACCAAGATTGGCAAATTCTCCACTGGCGCCCTGTGCTCTTCACAGATGGAAGCAGGTTCACACTGAGCACATGTGACAGACGTGACAGAGTCTGGAGACGCCGTGGAGAATGTTCTGCTGCCTGCAATATCCTCCAGTATGACCAGTTTTGGCAGTGGGTCAGTAATGGTGTAGGGGGGCATTTCTTTGGAGGGCCGCACAGCCCTCCATGTGCTCGCCAGAGGTAGCCTGACTGCCATTAGGTGCCGGGATGAGATCCTCAGACCCCTTGTGGGACCATATGCTGGTGCGGTTGGCCCTGGGTTCCTCCTAATGCAAGACAATGCTAGACCTCATGTGGCTGGAGTGTGTCAGCAGTTCCTGCAACACGAAGGCATTGATGTTATGGACCGGCCCGCCCGTTCCCCAGACCTGAATCCATTGAGCACATCTGGGACATCATGTCTCGTTCCATCCACCAACGCCAAGTTGGACCACAGACTGTCCAGGAGTTGGCGGATGCTTTAGTCCAGGTCTGGGAGGAGATCCCTCAGGAGAACATCCACCGCCTCATCAGGAGCATGCCCAGGCATCCAAAATCTCTTACTATACTGAAGCAACCAGAATTTCTTTCACTGGAACTGAGGGTCCATGCCCAGCTCCTGACGAACCCCACACCATCGTCCCTCCTCCCTCAAACGTCACACTTGGCACAATGCAGTCAAACAGGTACCGCCATCACAGACTTTTCCATCAGATTGCCAGATGGAGAAGTGTGCTTTGTCCCTACAGAGAACATGTTTCCACTGCTCTGGAATCCAGTGGTAATGGGTTTTACACCAGTACATCCGACGTTTTGCACCTGGTGATGTTTGGCGTGGATGCAGCAGGTCACCATGGAAACCCAAACACCAAGTTGTCTCGGCACCACGTGGAGCTAAACTGAAGACCGCATGAAGTCTGGAGGTCTATCGCAATTGAAAGTTGGTTACCTTTCCTCACTATAGTCCTCAGCATCGGCTGATCTGCTCTGTCCTTTTACATGACCACCACTTCATGGCTGAGCTGCTGTTCATCTCAGTTGCTTCAGCTTTGTTATAAAACCGCTGACAGTTGACTGTGGAGGATTTAGTAGCGAGGAAATATCTCCACTGGCCTTGTTGCACAGGTAACATCTTGTCATGGTACCACAGTGGAATTCAATGAGCTCCTGAGAATGACCCTTTCTTTCACAAATGTTGGTGAAAGAGGAGCTGGATTTTATACACCTGTGTTATTCTACAATGTCATGTAATGTCACATCCTAACAGATAATGTCCCCCAAACAGCTAAAGATCTGTTTCTAAACCACCATGAAGCAGGTTTTTTTTTATTTGTCTGTCAGGTGGAGAAGAGCAGCGTAGACGATGATGTCCAGAAGGCATTTCGCTTCCAGCGGGATCACCTGCAGAAGACCATCAGCAGTCTGAACACGAAGCTGCTGAAATCTGCTGAGGAGCACGAGAAAGTGTACGTCAAGTTGATGAAGGTAAGACACACAAACAGCTGCAGTTTTACACTACAGGGGTGTGAACATATGGCATTCCAGTTCATCTGAAGACACCTGAAGCTGTCAGGATCCAGTTTCATCTGTAATACCATGAAGCTGGAGACGGGAGATCTGCAGTTTACAAAACCATGAGATCAAACCAGGTGTCCCAACCTACACCCCCAGCCTCGCTGCTGCCAGCTCTCTGGAGACCTATAGGGTCTCTGGGGACCAACTGGGTGTCTGGGAACCAGCTGGGTCTCTGGAGACCAACAGGGTCTCTGGAGACCAACTGGGTCTCTGAAGACCAACAGGGTCTCTGGAGACCAACAGGGTCTCTGGAGACCTACAGGGTCTCTGGGGACCAACTGGGTCTCTGAAGTCCAACAGGGTCTCTGGGGACCAACTGGGTCTCTGAAGACCAACAGGGTCTCGGGAGACGTACTGGGTCTCTGGGGACCAACAGGGTCTCTGGAGACCTACAGGGTCTCTGAAGACCAACAGGGTCTCGGGAGACGTACTGGGTCTCTGGAGACCAACTGGGTCTCTGAAGACCAACTGGATTTCTGAAGACCAACAGAGTCTCTGGAGACCAACAGGGTCTCTGGATGGACAACAGGGTCTCTGGAGACAAACACAGTCTCTGGAGACCTGGAGACCAGTTTCCCACTGCAGCTTTGAAGACGCATTACGTAACTTTCTGAACTTAAAACTCTTGTTCATTGACAAGATGACTTCTGTCGTACATTTCTAGAGACGCTGCTACCAGCAGCATCCTGAGGCTGAGAAACCAACACTTTACAACTTTTACATCTGGATGTGACGTTTTGCTTCACGGAATAATAAAGAACTGACTGTTCTGAATATGCAACGTCGCTGAATCAGCAAAGAAACGCGAGATTAAAAGAGAAAGAGACAAAACAAGAGTCATTGTAAGATCTTCTTCTGCTGGCTGGAGAGCGCTAACAGGTCAGGTAGGACGCAGGAGGAGGTGGGAAATCGAATTGAAAAAAATCGAATGTCGGGATTTTTTGCTTCACAATTTTAAAATCAATTTTTCTGTTAAAAAATCGTTTCTTTTTTTCAAATAAATAAAAATAATTAATTACAAAATTTTTGTAATTTTATTGATCTTTTTACTTGTCTTCTTGGTTTAATATAGCAGCCGAATGATGGTCTGGTTACTGTGTTGTTTCTTCCTCATTAAGTCAAGAAAAAAAAGTTTAAGACTTTTTCTTTTTGCTTTTAGCTGTCCGGTCCCTGTACGACAGGTGTCAGAGCTTGGTCCACATTGCTGGTAGTAAGTCGGATTTGTTTCCAGTGAGGGTTGGACTCCGCCATGGCTGCTCTTTATCGCTGATTCTGTTCATAACTTATATGGACAGAATTTCTAGGCGCAGCCGAGGTGTTGAGGGGATCCGACTTGGTGGCCTCAGGATTGGGTCCCTGCCTTTTGCAGATGACGTGGTCATGTTGGCTTCATCTGATCGTGATCTCCAGCTCTCACTTAAGAGATTCGCGGGCGAGTGTGAAGCGGCTGGGATGAGAATCAGTACCTCCAAATCTGAGACCATGGTCCTCAGCCGGAATAGGGTGGATTGCCCTCTCCGGGTCGGGAGTCAGGTCCTGCCTCAAGTAGAGGAGTTTAAATATCTCTGGGTCTTGTTCACGAGTGAAGGAAGGATGCAGTAATGCGGAGACCCCGGGGAAGACCCAGGACACGCTGGAGGGATTATATCTCTCGGCTGGCCTGGGAACGCCTCGGGATCCCCCCCGCAGAGTTGGCAAATGTGGCTGGGGAGAGGGAAGTCTGGGCTTCCCTGCTTAGGCTGCTGCCCCCACGACCGGACCCCGGATAAGCGGCGGAAGATGGATGGATGGACAAATATTTTTTTAAAGGATGTTTAAAAATGACATACTTGTAGTTTTTTGCAGTAAAACATTATTATTGGTTATGCTGCAGGTATGTTACTGGTCCCACCTACTGGAGACCAGACGATTCTGCCCAGACTGGCATTTGAACTGGTTCCAGTGGTCCAAGTGCTTCTGGAATGATCCGGAAGCTGGAATAAATATAGAAATGAAAAAAGTCTAATAGATAAAATGTGTATATTAACATACAAGATAAAAAATAAAGTGTGTGTGTGGATATTGATGACATCAGTATTTTTTCCTGATGAACTTTACTAACGGCGGCCGTTATCTCTGCAGGAAAATGTGACTCTGATTACGGAAATCAACGAACTTCGCAAAGAGCTGCATTCAGTGAGGACTCAGGCCAAAGATTACAAGGCTCAGCTGACCGTCTTCAAGAAGCCCAACAAGTCTGGGAGGAGCTCAGAGGAAGGATCCAAACATGAAGAGGTCAGCTGACTTGTTAAATGGCTTCAGTCGTGCAATAAGTTGGATTGAGTAGAAATGAGCTCATTAAGTTGCTAAACCAGAAAGTAATCATGAACATTTTTATTGCAGATATTTAGACTGAACCTTTGAATCAATGATCAGGTTATTTTAGGCTGTTTATTAATTTGATCTATAAGCTGGACAGAAATATTTACTGTTATAAAGTCGTCCATTTAAACTGTTTTAGATGATAAAGTTGATCATCATGAAGTGACTTTAACGTGGTGAATAAACGTCAGTTTCAAACCTTCATGGCTGCTCAACCTTTTGATCCTCAGCGGCTAACAGGTGGATGAACTTTTGCAACAACTCTTCATTTTCTCTTTATCTAGCAGAAGCAGGACAACATGGAGTTTACCTGCTACGTTACCGGTTATGTTACTTTTCAGTAATCAGAAATATTTCACATGCATAGTTAGTAGCGCCCCCTGGAGGAATTCCCTGCATGTGGTGCGACTGGAAACCAGTTGAATCCAGTGAAATCCAGTTTTTAAAAAAAAGTCAAATATCTCCACTTTGTTCCAAATGAAAAATAATTTACTCAGTTCACAGACTCACTCACTAAACACACACACACACACTCACTGTTAGACACACACTATTTCTCACAGTGGTCCCCGGCCTTGTCCCTCCCTCCTCTCTCAGACGGCCAGTTGGTTGGACGCCTTTCTTGGCTGCAAACTGACTGGCTGTACTGGGAGATCCCACCCCGACCACGCCCTCCCATGTGTGCGTTGTCTTCCTTTGGGTTTGTGCTTAGTAGGGGTGGGAAAATCCAACCGAAAATCTGGATTTTTTTTCCCAAATGAATAAAAATAATCCATTAAAATGTTTTTTGTTATTTTTATTGTTTTTATTGATCCTTTAACTTCTCTTCTTGGGCATTATAGCAGCAGAATGATGGTCTGCCTTCTGTGTTATTTTTCCCAGTTGAAATCAAGAAAAATGACGAGCAAAAGAAAAAGTTTTATACATTTTTTTTTTTTAATCCACAAAAAATAGCAATATCAAAGAGTTGTGAGAATCGCAATTTAAATTGAATCGGCAAAAGCACATCGTCACAGTCCTTGTGCTTACGTGTACAAGTTGGGTTTGTTTAGGACCTGATCTTTTTACCCTCGACCCAAATGATCCTGATGTACTTCAGTTCTTATCTGTTGTACGGCGGCGCCGGTAAAACTGAGTTCAGTCCGGACCTGTTTATCTGTGTCATAAATGTTCCCCGTCTGTCTGTCAAATCTTGGACGAGCCATCTTGAGCTTTGAATTTCTCCTCGGGGATGAATAAAGTAGAATGGAATTGAATTAAAGAATAAATTTAACCCGTAGTGACGTAAGATTAAGTCTCGCATCATAGGAAACGTGCCGTTCATCCATTTTCCTACCGGCTTGGCCAGATTAAAGGTTACTGGGAGGCTGGAGTCTATCCCAACAATTGCTGGGCGAGAGGCAGGTTACACCCGGACTGGTTACCAGTCCATCGCCGATGTGCTGCTCAGTTATTTTCTATAAATGACCGATTCTAACGGTTATTTCCATGTTTTAGGCTTCAGACGAGGGAATGTTTGGGAATTATCAGCAGGCCTGAAGTTGTTTGAGTGACTTAAAGCTGGAAAGATGATTGATGATTTTATGACCAGCGTCTCTGTGTGGACGTTGCTAGGTCCCCAGGAGGAGGACAATCTGAGGACACGGGTGTGAATGTGTGTGTGTTGATCCCAGAGTTTCTCTACGAGTTACAAACATTTTATTTAGTCATTGTACAAGACAGAAAAGATTAAAAAAAAAAAAAAAAGGTTTTTACAAAGAGCTTAAAAGTTAGTGGACAACTTGGAGAAGTTCAGGTCTGCGGTGTGCATCTCAATCCTCCGGTGCAGCTCGTCCATGGAGGTGGACAGCGTGTCGTACAGCGCCTGCAGACAGGAGGACATTAGAGCCAGACACGAGTCGGACTCGCTGGAATCCGCTTCTGGAGGTCGTACCTGAGCTTTCTCCGTCTCTTTGCTGCAGACGTCTCTCAGGCTCTTGGTCTTAGCCTTCAGCTGCTGCGTCTCGCTGGAAATCTCCTGAATCTTGTCGGCCATCTCCTCGCGCTTCTGGTGGATTTGGTTACACTGCCTGGAGAACAGATGCAGTTTGGTTTTTCTTGCTCTAAACTACGAGAACTGGTTCCGTGATCCGTACCCCATGACTTCCTGGATGTGCTGCTCCTTCATCTCTCTCTTCTTCTGCCTGCGGATGTTCTGCTTGCACTGCTTATCCAGCTTCATGCCCAGAGCACGCTTCAGCTGGCCCTCCTCAATGCACAGGCTCTTCAGCTCCTTCTGCTTCTTCTCGTACAGAGCCATCAGCTCCTGGTTCTGGGTTTAACAGCACAGAGAACAAAGTGCTGCTCCTCAGGTTCAACACAGCTTCATTCATCTGCTGTTTGTAGGAAAATCTTCTGAAGCTCATCTCATCTCTACAGAATGCTGAAAAAATATTTCCTTCCTTCCTGATTTTCCACAAGTTTGTCACTGAAGTGTTTCATAACTTTACACACATTTTGTTAGAGAAACGTAACAAGATTGAGTTTTAAATGGTGATTTAAAACCGCTGGATGAGAGTCGTTATGGTAAAGACTCTGCTGGATCAGAGACGGAGTGTGTTACGGTAACGACTGCTGGATCAGAGACGGAGTGTGTTACGGTAACGACTGCTGGATCAGAGACGGAGTGTGTTACGGTAACGCTGCTGGATCAGAGATGGAGTGTGTTACGGTAACGACTGCTGGATCAGAGACGGAGTGTGTTACGGTAACGACTGCTGGATCAGAGACGGAGTGTGTTACGGTAACGCTGCTGGATCAGAGACGGAGTGTGTTACGGTAACGACTGCTGGATCAGAGACGGAGTGTGTTACGGTAACGCTGCTGGATCAGAGACGGAGTGTGTTACGGTAACGCTGCTGGATCAGAGACGGAGTGTGTTACGGTAACGACGCTGCTGGATCAGAGACGGAGTGTGTTACGGTAACGCTGCTGGATCAGAGACGGAGTGTGTTACGGTAACGACGCTGCTGGATCAGAGACGGAGTGTGTTACGGTAACGACGCTGCTGGATCAGAGACGGAGTGTGTTACGGTAACGCTGCTGGATCAGAGACGGAGTGTGTTACGGTAACGCTGCTGGATCAGAGACGGAGTGTGTTACGGTAACGCTGCTGGATCAGAGACGGAGTGTGTTACGGTAACGCTGCTGGATCAGAGACGGAGTGTGTTACGGTAACGCTGCTGGATCAGAGACGGAGTGTGTTACGGTAATGCTGCTGGATCAGAGATGGAGTGTGTTACGGTAACGCTGCTGGATCAGAGACGGAGTGTGTGGATCTGTGAAAGGGAGCAGAGAAACTGCAGGTGTGTGTTTGCAGGGTTTGTCAGCAGCTTTGTGTTTCTTGCTGTAAATGTGTGACTGCAGCTTTAATCTGGACGTAGTTTGAGACGCTTATTGCACCGCGTACAGTAGGACTCACAGCTTTTCTCTGGAACTGCTGTTAATCCCACATTTGGGGAACATTTACCAACTTTAAAACGTTCTTCAGCACTGGATCCGTGGTATTTTAATAATTTTGAATTGTTTTTTAATTTTCCCAAAAGATTCAGCCCTTCATTTTGCTAAATCAAACTTAAAACCTTGTTAGGATCTGCAGGTACTCTGTACCATTCCCAGACAGACAGAGATACGGAAAACATCAAGTCTCCTTCACCTCTCCAGACCATCTGACGCAACCAGCTTCTCCATATCAGATTACTGGATGGAGATGATCACGAACGGAGCGAGCAGGTGATGGAGAACATGGGGGATATATGAGCCTATTACCGACTTACCTGCGACATCTGAACTCCGCATGGTTGCTAAATACAGACTTACAGACATGATTTCATTCATAAGATGGAGTTTAGGACAGTTTGTATGAAGGGTTGATCATTGCAGGACCTGAGATCTAACAGGAGGAGTGTCACCGTGTGATCCCTCCAATCAGACCAGAAATAATCTCACTGCAGAGCTGTTTTGTAAATGATCTAATACGATAAGTTTCCAAATATCTGCCAGTCGCAGGATGTTTCAGACCAAACATCATTACTGGGAGGAGATCCAGATTATAGCTCCATGGCTGATAAACATATGCTACCTCCTCCTGTCGCTGCTTGGTGCTGTTCATGCTGCTCTCCAGGTCCTGCAGGAGGCTGTACATATGCTGGATCTCGGCCTCTATCTGGCTTTGATCTTGCACCATGTTCTGCAGCTCCACCACGCGCTCATCCGTCTCTTCCTGAAAGAAAACACACGGTGACTTTCCGCTCCGTCAGCCTCAGAGTGACCATCTCTGTGTTGCTTTCAGGCTCACTATGGAGGTCTTGATGTTCTTGACGTTCTCCCTCATCTTCTCCATCTGGCCCTTCAGCTCTTCTGGAGACTCCACGATCTGAGACTTAAGTTTGCCGATGACCTCTTTCAGGTTGCTGACGTCCACTTTGATCTGAGCCTGAAACACAAACGTGCGTTTTCAGTTTAACGCCGTGGAAGCTCAGACACGGAAAAGGAGAAGTCTCTGTGCGTCAGGCACCAGTTTCTGTGTTTTCTCTGCGATCTTGGCTTTCCACTCGGCGATGCTGTCGTTTTTCGCGTTCTAAAAGGAAACCAGAAGATTTTACTTGAACTGCAAGAACGCTGCACAAGTTTTATCCAACGCCGGCAGTGTTTCATCACCACCTACCATTTCCTGGTATTCCTGCATGGTGGTGGCCTGCAGCTCGGACAGAGCGGCGGCCAGCTCGTCTGCTTCAGCCTGCTGCTCTGGAGGGATGACTCTAAATAAGGAAACAACAGGTCAGTCGAAGGTGTGAATCAGCTCCACAATAAACCATCGTTTACACAGATATTCAACATGTAGACGTGAAATAAGACGTGTCAAAATGGAGATGCGGCTCTTATTAACACTCCTGAAATCAGCCACATGTACTGTGGTATTTATTATTATTATTCAAACTGAGCATCAGAGCGATGATAAAAAGGAGATTTAAGGTTTTATGGTCTGATGAGTCTCCAGTTCAGCTCCACATTCACATGGTAGGATCAGAATCTGCTGGAAACATCATGACAACATGGATCCATTCTGCTGTCAGGATCAACAGGCTGCTGCTGGTGGAATGGTGGGGGGAGGTTTTCTGGTCCCAGTTTGGTCCCCTTAGTACCAGTATGACATGGTTTAACCAGCATCGTCTGATGGAAACTTCCAGCAGGATGATGCACCATGTCACAAAGCTCACATCATCTCCACCATGACGATGAGTTCACTGTCCTCCAACGGCTCCACAGTCACGGGAGATTCTCATGGTGATGAGGTGGAACGGGAGATTCTCATGGTGATGAGGTGGAACGGGAGATTCTCATGGTGATGAGGTGGAACGGGAGATTCTCATGGTGATGAGGTGGAACGGGAGATTCTCATGGTGATGAGGTGGAACGGGAGATTCTCATGGTGATGAGGTGGAACGGGAGATTCTCATGGTGATGAGGTGGAACGGGAGATTCTCATGGTGATGAGGTGGAACGGGAGATTCTCATGGTGATGAGGTGGAACGGGAGATTCTCATCGTGATGAGGTGGAACGGGAGATTCTCATGGTGATGAGGTGGAACGGGAGATTCTCATGGTGATGAGGTGGAACGGGAGATTCTCATCATGATGAGGTGGAACGGGAGATTCTCATCATGATGAGGTGGAACGGGAGATTCTCATGGTGATGAGGTGGAACGGGAGATTCTCATCGTGATGAGATGGAACGGGAGATTCTCATGGTGATGAGGTGGAACGGGAGATTCTCATGGTGATGAGGTGGAACGGGAGATTCTCATGGTGATGAGGTGGAACGGGAGATTCTCATGGTGATGAGGTGGAACGGGAGATTCTCATGGTGATGAGGTGGAACGGGAGATTCTCATGGTGATGAGGTGGAACGGGAGATTCTCATGGTGATGAGGTGGAACGGGAAATTCTCATGGTGATGAGGTGGAACGGGAGATTCTCATGGTGATGAGGTGGAACGGGAGATTCTCATGGTGATGAGGTGGAACGGGAGATTCTCATGGTGATGAGGTGGAACGGGAGATTCTCATGGTGATGAGGTGGAACGGGAAATTCTCATGGTGATGAGGTGGAACGGGAAATTCTCATGGTGATGAGGTGGAACGGGAGATTCTCATGGTGATGAGGTGGAACGGGAAATTCTCATGGTGATGAGGTGGAACGGGAGAGTCTCATGGTGATGAGGTGTGACGGGAGAGTCTCATGGTGATGAGGTGGAACGGGAGATTCTCATCGTGATGTGCAGCAACTGTGTGACGCTTCATGTCAACGCTCAGTATCTCTGAGGAATGTTTCCAACACCTCGTGAAGTCTGTCACAGCAGGAATTAAAAAGGAGGTCCGACCTGAACCAGGAGGTGGTCCTGATGAGGAGGACGGTCGGTGTATATTTCATGTAATATTATGCAGTCGAACCAAAATGTGTCTAGCTTATAAAAAACAAGTTTTAATTCATTTCTACATTCAAAAACAAGCCGCCCCACAAAAAAAACACAAAAAACAAACAAACAAACAAAAAAAAACAAACCCAATGACTCGAACACAAAAACAAAAACAGGAACAAACAACTTACGTCAGCATTTCAATCTTCTTCTCTGCCTCTAAAACGCCTTTGTTGTAAGCCTGCAGTCTGTCCATGTTCGCCCTCTGGTCTCACACACACACACACACACACAAATATCACACTTTATTACAACTTCCAACAACCATGTTATACGTCCATAAACTACATTTGTAATATTAGAACGTGCACGGAGCGCCTTCTGTCATCCTAACACATGAAACTGAATATTTTGTCTCACTAGAACATGTAAAAACGTCTGATTTAAACGTATGGAGGTGATTTGAGGGAAAAGAGTTGAGTTAGATGTAAACATCCTGCCTGAACCAAACAACTTAGAACGACTGGTCCCCTCGCAGCTCCTCAGGGGGAATCGACCCGCTCAGATCTCTGGATTTTGCTGCTTTTTAACGCTCTGATACGTTTTCTACTGGTCTGAAAATCTGCTCCAACTTCGAGCAAATTCCAGTTTTAAACTCAGATCAACACTTTGGATGATGAATGAGAAAAATCCTTGTTAAATCACGTTAAATACAAAACCCGGATGTTTTGCATCAGACAGTGTTGCGTTCTGAGGGGGCGGGGCTTGCTGACAGAGCGTGCCTGCGTCTGTTTATGATTGGTTGGGAGAAGTAACGACATATATTAAGCTACATGACTGGCTAGGATGACAAAGGAAGGGAAACTGTTTTTCTATTCAACTTTTTATCAACTTCTTTCCCTCCTATCGCACCAAACGTCTAATAATCAATATTTTATCAAATTATCTTCCAGTCCTAAACTTTCAAATAAACTTCCGTGGTTTTTGAACCCCCTGCAGAGCGTCACCTCCTCAGGTGGATTCTCAACACTTAAAGTCTTATAAAGCGGCTGAGTGTAAAGAATTTCCATGTGGATGAACGTATCCTACAAATCTGGCCTGTTTCTCCAGCATCAGCTCCATCCTTTCCTTCCTGAAGTGCAGAAAGTTCATGATGGCGCTGAGGATAGTCAGAGTCTTCTGCTTCTCTGTTGGAAAAAGGAAAAGTTTTCGTCTGAACAGCTCAGCTGATGAGTGTTAAACAGTAAATCCTGCAGCAAAGTAACGCTCTGCGTCATGTTTAAAACTGTGTGTTTTTCCAACCTTTCTTTACTGAAAAATCACAAGGCAAACCACAAACCAAAATGTTTTTTTTTTTTTTATTATTTTAAATTCCATATAATTAATATAAAGTCCATCTTGTCAAAGCCTCTTTAAAAGAAATCAGATAAACACAAGAAGAAGGAATTTTATTATCTTTTACTGTGGCCTGTTCGGATGAACGCAGAGCTGCTTTTTAGACCAATCAGATGAAACTGGGAAATTCTCAGGCCACACCTGATGATCTCTCACGGCACAGTGGTGGAAAAACACTGGTTTAAACTCCCAAAGTCCTCTGACGATGCAGAAGCAATGTGCCAGACACCAAACACTCATCACCGGTTCAACAGAGCGTGTTGCTGCAGCTGTAAAAGCTAAACTTACTTGGAGCAAGCAGGTCGTTGAGGGAAAAATCATAAACCAAACACATGGGCAGGAACTGGCGCCTGGAAGCAGAGATCACACACAGAGCTTGTAAAATGAGCAGATACTGTCAGCTCGTCTACCGTCACCCCTCATGACTTGTTGACACTCACATGCGCGTGTAGACACTCATGATAGCGGTGGCGCCCTCATGATAGGTGGGATACTGGATATTCTCCTGAAGTGGGACCTGTTTTAAACAAAGAGGCGTCAGCGTCAAGCAGCAGCAGGAGGCTGAAACACGTCAGACTTCCTGCAGAACCTGATCTGTTTCTGTCCCACAGCGATGAGACAGACATGTCTGTAAGCAGCAGAGTCTCTGCTTTCATGTGTTTGTGTTGAGAAATGATCTGAAGCTCTGAAGAGAACGACGATGTTTTCATGTTTGAGCCGTTTGGATGCTGGTGGAGTTTCTCTCAGTCAGGCCGCTCTGCTATGTGTTAACATTGATGCTGTCTGCAAACTTCTTCTGGATCTCGTGCTGGTGCGACTTGGTTAAGAGGAGGTTAAACAGTGGAGAAGTCAGAACTCACCAGGGCGTGACACTCAGGCCTGAAACGGTACAGGAGATGCAGAACTCTCATGTACAGAATCTGCACGGTTTCTGGCTGTAAGAGAGAATAAATACGTTAGTGGTCTGTTTTCCATCTGACTGCGGAGCAGCTGAGACCCAAACCGCGTCTCCAACCGAGGAAAGAGACCACTCCGAGAGTTTCCGCCATTTACAACTATTTCATACAGACTTTTCTTTTTTTTTCACAACTTTTAATGATAAAATTAGAATTATGGGAAAAAAGAGAAAATTACAGGTGATTAGGTTGTTTTCATTTCAGCTTCACTCACCGATACGACTCATTTCTGCAAGAAAAATAATCTAAAACCATTCCAGGCCAATGCTTTAAATGTGACGATGATGATTTAAACTAGGGCTGTGGCGATATGCTTTTGTCCCGATTCGATTTGATTTTTTGGGTGCCGATTCGATTAAAATTGCAATTTCTTTGGTATTGCTGGTTTTTGTGGGTTAAAGTCAAAATAAATGTGAAAAACTTTTTTTCCTTTGCTCGTCATTTTTCTTGATTTTAATTAGGAGAAAACAACCCAGTAGCCAGACCATCATTCTGCTGTTATAACGCCCGAGAAGACAAGTTAAAACATCAATAAAAACAATAAAAATAACAAAAAATTGATAATTGATCATTTTAATTTATTTGAAAAAAAAAATCTATGTTTTTTCAACAAAAAATTTATTTTAAAATTGTGAAGCAAAAAAAAAATCCAGATTTTTTTATTTTTCGAGTTGATTCTCCCACCCATAGTTTAAACCATGTCCCAGTATACCATTACAACGGTTTGTTCCTGCTAGGAATGAACAAATAAAGCAACATATTGCATAAACTGATGTCCAAACTGTGTCCCATACCGGCTACTAAACAACAGACTAAAGTATGGATGGTTTGATTGTTTTGTTTATGTAACTTCATTTTTTTATTTATTTATTTATTTTTTTTAATCGGTACATTTTTCTCATTTCTGAGGCATTTTATTGACATCTTCTGCAGATCTGCTGCTTTAACTTTGTGAATAAAATGTATAAATACATTTATCTTGGCTGATGTGAATTTATTCTAAATGCATTTTTTTTTCAGGACAACAAACAGCATGAAGATCATCCTGAGCATAAACAGATGCAACACATCAAGCAGGGTTGATCTGGTATTTATTTACAGATCAGTATTATCATTTCAGTAAAATAAACATGTGAAGTTTCTGATGGTAAAGCTTTGGGGGTTTTAATTTCCCCCTCTGTTCATTATTTGATCGTTTTTCACATCAGATTCACATAAAATAAACTGTTTTCATAGGATTTTGTTTCCTTTTAGTTTAAACCTGGACGGTAGGACTGATTTTCTGCATTTATAACAACATTATACTGACATAAAATACATTTCAGGTCAGATTTTTGCATAACTGGGACATTTTATTCCTCTCTAAAGTCAGCAGATGATAAAATATCCTATTTTAAACAGACTGATGGTTGCAGTGACGCCCTCCTGCAAACATTTTAGACATTTAGATCATTTTATTTATTAAACTGTAAATAACTCATCCCAGTCTACATATCTGCTCGGTGTTTTTTCCCATACAACCCGTTTAAAAGGGACAAACTAATAAAGAAAACGACTTTTTTTCCGTCTCCAGACCTTCTGGATGTTTTTACCTTCGGAACCGGAGCCAGGTCGCTTTTGGTCAAATGTTTCGATTCCTGGCCGATTAAAACTTCATTTCGATAAAAGTTCACGATGGCATCCACGCTGTAGACGGGGAAAGTGTTTTCCGCCATCGTAGATGTTTATTCACCGCTAAAAGAAACAAAAATTAAACTTCAAGCGAAGCGAAGGAAAACAGAATATACGGTACAAATCTGGCGCCTTTATGGACCTTCCGCCAATACAGGGTTGCCAAATCGTGTGAGGAAAACAAGCAACCAGCTGGATAAAAAGAAGTCCAAAAGAAGCGACCTGGCCCCTCAGAGAAACATAAATGTGAATAAGTGAGAAAGATGTGAGGAGGGGAATAAATTACGCCCAAAATAAGCAACCAGTGTTTTGAAAACAAGCCCAAAAATCCGCAACCCGCGACTGATGACTTTACAAAAAAAACAAGCCCAAAGTCGCTTACAATAAGCGGACCTGGCAACACTTCTCGATTCCCAAACAACGCTTCGGATTGGTCGATTTTCTTCTTCGTCTTCCTTCAAAATTACGAGGTAAATTAGGAACTGCATCACTTTTCGCCATCCAGCGGAAAATAGTCGGATTTACATTTTTTGAGGAATCCACTCCGTAGTTGCCTTTTATATTTATTTATTTTGTTTATTTATTTCAGACAGGTCAACGTTATTTATATTCTACATGCGCCCACATATATACAAATACCTACATATACCTTTATATATGTGCTTGCTTACGTTCATACATATAGCCTCCAACAACATCCATGTGCTCTTCCAGATAAAAAAAAGAGAAACAAAACAACAACAAAAAAATGTTTAGCAACAAATATTAGCTGGTTAGACACGTCACATATATAAAGCACATTTCTGATTAAGTTCTCCACACAGCAGCATTAAAAGTAAAGCAAAGTAAAATCAAAGTAGAATGATAGTCAGAATTAATTTTATATGCAAAGCAGAAAACTGATAGAGAGATATATGCAGTATCATGTAATATATGGTAGAAAGAAAATATAGACAAGCAAGTTTTTAATTCAGAATATTTAGTTCATAGATTGGCGTCAAGTTGTTGTTTTTGTCTGTAATTTCGTGTCTTTTTACTGAGAAAAATTATTTAAAATGCATAAGAAACATAGTTTTCTTTTTCTTTTTATGATTTATTTAACTATTAAAGATTGTACAACAAGTCAGGGTACAAGCAGACAACAATAAACAAAGTGACACTATTAGTGGTAGAGAGCTGTGTGAAACAGGACATTTCTCATAAAAAAAAGGGGGAAAAAAAACAAAAACAAAGGACAAAAACAAGAGCCAAAAAAACAAAAGTTATGAAAAACAGGATAGCACAACTTACAAGGCATATTAAAACAGCAAGGACATACCAATACAACTATACTTTTTTTTTTTTTTTTTTTTTTTAGCTTTTAGGTTCTTGTGGACCAGACATTGAAGTGATATATAAAGTAACAGGTGAAGCCGTTCATTAACCCAGTGAATGATGGAATGCATTTTTTTTTCCATTTACAGGGATGAATGTGATATTTACCCAGCATGATTATGAGATTAACAACATCTGAGATGCTTGTGTCCAGGTTGTCCATAAAATAAATTATATCCTTATGGGTAAACAAAGGGATGTTGTTCATTTTAAAGAAATCCAGCTGTGGATGTCTGACCAGAACAAGTTCACAACAGCACTTTCATTAAAAAGGTGGTGAATGGTTTCAGCCTTGGAAAAACAAAAGTTACAGGCATCTACTTCAAATTGAAATCTTTCAAACAGGAAATGATTAACAAGGAATATAGCTGATATTATTTTAAAATGAATTTCTTTGATTTTGGGTGGGTTTAGATATAATATATAGACTGAAAATGCCTTTTTCCTTAAAGAGCGTTCAATGTTATCTTTCGTGGAGCAAAAGTTTAGGTCTCCAAAAAGCTTCTGTTTAAAGAGCACTAATCAATTTATCATCCCATTTTCTATCTAATAGGTTGGGAAACAGGTTTTTCGAGCTAAAAGGAATATTTAGCATTGTTGGGCTGCAGTTCCTCCTCCGACCAGCAGGCGGTCACAACATTCACGTGACACAAACCGGAATCATGTGTCGGATCAGATGTTGCATGTAAAACCTTCTTTAAAAAGCCAGAAAATACTACATTTGATGACTTTAGGAGTAGATAATATGACTTTACGACTGGTATAGTTTGGTATTTGAGCCAACATGGGGTCAAACTGGACGGAGAGGGTTTCTGCTTTCTGCCTCCGACCGTCTCGCTTCCTCTCCGACACAACCGCGGACACGTTCCTGGCTGAGCTGCTCCGGGAGCTCCGGGATGACAGAGCCAGCTGCGGTGTCAAGGTAAGAACCACACATCTGGAAATATAGGAAATATTTAACTATTTGCACACATGTGAAGAGCTTGCAGGTGTCTGATGTCTCGCGACCCTCAGCACGTCCACAACATTAAATTAAACTTTATTTATATCGCGTCAAATCACGGCAATGCCATCTCAAGAAGCTTTACAGACAGAAAAAAAAAACATATTGAAAGCCAATTCATAACAGCCTATATAAGGAAAAAAACAGAATGAGTTGGAAGCTCCAACTCAATCCCCCACCCTGAGCAAGCACACGGCGACAGTGGGAAGGAAAAAACTCCCTTTTAACAGGAAGGAAACCTCCGGCAGAACCCGGCTCAGGACAGGCAGCCATCTGCCTCTGCTGTGTGGGGGGAAGAGGACAGAAAGACAACAGACAACAGGAACTGCTACTCCCGGCCAGGGAGACCTGCTGAGACGGGAGACATGTTAATGATGCAACACTGTTATTGGGGGGATAAGAGAGAAAGAAGCTCAGTCCATACGTTTACTACATCATCATCATCATCTTCTGCCGCTTGGGTCGCGGGGGCAGCAGCCTAAGCAGCAGCCTAAGCAGGGAAGCCCAGACTTTCCTCTCCCCAGCCACATTTGCCAACTCTGCGGGGGGGATCCCGAGGCGTTCCCAGGCCAGCCGAGAGATATAATCCCTCCAGCGTGTCCTGGGTCTTCCCCGGGGTCTCCTCCCAGAGGGACGTGCCTGGAACACCTCACCAGGGAGGTCCAGGAGGCATCCTGACCAGATGCCCGAGCCACCTCAACTGGTTCCTCTCGATGCAGAGGAGCAGCGGCTCTACTCTGATCTCCTCCCGGATGATCGAGCTCCTCACCCTATCTCTAAGGGAGAGCCCGGCCACCCTGCGGAGGAAACTCATTTCAGCCGCCTGTATACAAGATCTCCTTCTTTCGGTCACGACCCACAGCTCATGACCATAGGTGAGGGTAGGAATGTAGATCGACTGGTAAATGGAGAGCTTCGCCTTCTGGCTCAGCTCCTTCTTCCTATGTACGTTTACATGGGAGTTACATGGGAGTTTTAATTCCTGTTTATTTCTGAATAAAAGTTAACCTCTTAACAGTCAACCCCCAAAATGCCAAATATGCCTGAAAAAGACATACCCAAATTAAATTAGACGTCTTCCTCTGTAAAAAATCACCGTCCCTCCGCGTAAACGACTCCCCCTCCTCCTTGCAAGTGTATTTCCGCTTTTTGGCGTGTTTTGTAATTGTTCATACAGAGAAAAAGGCTTCCTCTGCCTTTGCGCACGGACGCACACAAGTACGCACGTTGTCGCAAATGTTTACACACAGACTTTCTGAAGGCATTTTACATCCCACACACACAAGCTTCACACCGCTGTGACGGTAAATTAAATGGCTTCACATTTATAATAAAATTGCTGTGAAACTGGTACTTATCATGTAGTTTTTACAAGTTACGACTGAAAAGACGAGAAGCAGGGAGCCAACTTTGTTTTTTTTCCGGTATACGTCATACGTCACGTGCACCCTCTGTCCAATCACAACCCTTCCCAACCCGCCGCTCTAAAGAGGAATTAAGTGAGGACGTGTTTCATGTAAACCTTCATTCATAATTATTATTTTCATGTAAACTTGTAGGATAATACATTAATTCCGAATTAAAAAAACATCATGTAACCGTAGCCAGTGTATTAGGAAATGTCCCTCAGCAGTCTAAACCTATAGCAGCATAACTAAGGGATGCTAACCATCCCTAGCTATAGGACTTATCAAAAAGATAAGTCTTCAGCCTAGTCTTAAAGGTGGGGAGGGTGTCTGCTTCCCTAACACTAACTGGGAGCTTATTCCATAAGAGAGGGGCCTGATAACCAAAGGCTCTGCCTCCTGCTCGGCTCTTTGAGACTCTAGGAACCACAAGTAAGCCTGCAGTCTGTGAACGAAGTACTCTGCTTGGTATATAAGGAACTATGAGGTCTTTAATATATAGTGGTGCCTGGTTGTGGAGGGCTTTATATGTAAGGAGAAGGATTTTAAATTCTATTCTAGATTCAACAGATGTTTACTAACTACAAGTAGAAAAGTGTATTAAAAAACACCCTTATCATGTTCTTCATCAGGATTTGCTCCTTTTTTTTTTTTTTTTTAATTCCCTGCAATGATATGTGGAACAAAGTGGGAACATTCCTCTGAGAATTTGCTCCATGTTGACATGAAGCATCACATCTGAAGATTAGTGGGCTTCACCTTATCCCTAAGGTCCCAATCAATGTTTTAAATGCTTCCTTCCTTCACCTGATTCAAAACTTAACCTCGACTTCTTTGCAACACTGTTACTGGTTTCAGTCAGGTTAGTTAAAGTATGGAAGCATGCAAAACTGTCCAGTCCAGTCCAGTCCAGGAGGTTTACCCCATCCCTTCTCCAGCACACCTGAATTCCCTCATCTGCACGCCATTCAGGTCTGCAGCTGCCTGATAATGAGCCATTTGTTTGTTTGAGGCGTGTTGGAGAAGAAATGCATCTAAACGTTGCAGGATGGTAAATCTGCAGGACCAGATTTGGCCACACCAGATGTGGAATGTAGAAACCGGGCCAGCAGACGAGGAGGAGCAGGACTGAGAGAAGCTGCTCTGCTGGATGTAGATCTGGAGACTGTGGAGCCGTTGCAGGACAGTGAACTCATCGTCATGGTGGAGATGATGTGAGCTTTGTGACATGGTGCATCATCCTGCTGGAAGTTTCCATCAGAAGATGCTCCACTGTGCTCAGAAAGGGATGGACATGGTCAGCAGCAGGACCCAGCCTGAAGGGGAAGCTAGCATCTGATTGGTTGGGTAGATACAGCTGTGCTCATATGTCTTCATCCCCTTTCATTAAAGAAAAGGCTGAATTTACAACAATCACTCAGATAACTGGAGACTTAAAAAAGGAACAATAACTAAAATTTTGCAAAAATATAATTTAGTAATATAAGACACTGTTTTTTCATTTAATTGAGTTGAAGAAAGAAAAACAAATGTGTCCTGGACAAATTAGAAACTTTTCTGTTGAACAGTGGGACAAAATACCTGTCAACAGGTGCAGAAGTCTGACTGAGAGGAACAGAAAACACCTGACTGGAGCAGAAACATTAAAGGATTGTTCTACTAAATATTACTTTATGACTGATGGAATATGTAATAAATTATCTTATTTGTTTGCTTTTTAAAAAAAATATTTCTATTGAACCAGAATTAGAAAATAATGTAATGATTTTCATAAAATGTTTATTTATTATTACTTTAGTCAATTTCAGCTTATTTTACAGGCAGCTGTTTATTTTCCTTCTTTAATGAATAAATATTGAGCACAACTGAATGTGTGTTAACAGGAAGTAGAACTGGTGAGCCGGTTCCCAGTCTGGAGTTATAATAGAAAGTATTTGCTGTGGTCTGTCTCTGGTTTTACGGTGATTTTAAACTGGACGTGCAAATTAAACGTCAACTCGTAAAGATGAAATAATTTCTAACCCTCTCCGCTGTGAGACAGTAATCTCTGCCGTCATCGCCTCCTTTACCTCAGGACCAGCCAGGCGTCTCTCTCACGTCTCCGCTGCTCGTCTTCATGTTGGAGAACGTCACAGAACACGTGACGCCTATTTCAGCATCGCTTCACTGGCTTCCCGTAACTTTTAGAGTTCATTTTAATTAAGTCCCTATATGGTCTGGGCTCTCTCTCTAACCCCTACCCCATCCTCGCCAGCTCGGCGCCTCAGATCAGCTCCTTCTGGAGCAGTGTTTTTCCACCACTGTGCCGTGGTACACTAGTGTGCCGTGAGAGATCATCAGGTGTGTCTTGAGAAATGACTCAATTTCACCTGATTGGTCTAAAAAGCAGCTCTGTGTTCATCCAAACAGGCCCCAGTGAAAGATTATAAAATCCCTTCTTCTTGTGTTCATCTGATTTCTTTTCAGGAGGCTTTGACCTGATGGACTTTATATTAATATTATGGACTTTTTCTTTTAAAAAAAAAAAACAACCCATTTTGGTTTGTGGTGTGCGTTGTGATTTTTCAGAGAAAAAAAGTGTGTCTTGGCTCAAAAAAGGTTAAAAAACCCTGTTGTGGCGGTAGCGAGGTCTCAGAGGGGACAGAACATTTGTGTTCGCTGCTCCAGAACTGTGGAGCTGTTTGCAGGTCAGAGAATCCTGAGAATCGCTGATGATTTATAAAACCCGTTTTATGACCTGACAGTTCCTCCAGACTTATTTTCTCCAGTCAACTGTTTTTATTTCTTTACTTTTGGTTGTTTTATCTTTTCTTCCTTTAACTTCCATCATCCAGATGTCCGTCTGCACGTTTTTAATGTTCACTTCTTCCTTCAGCCCTTTGTCACCGTTGTGTTAAAGGTCTTTAGGAACAAAGTCGAGATGTTTATATTTTCCATCTCGCTGACTTGTTTGTCTTTTCTGTCCCCCTCCAGCTCGTCCTGCTGTCTCCGCTCTGCGAGTATCCGTCCCTGCTGTGTCCCTCGGACGTTGTGGGCGAGGAAACGGCCCTGGAGCTCATGTCGGTCTTCGCCCAGTGTCCTCCCTGGTCTCTCCAGTTGCGCTGCCAGCTCCTGGTGGCCCTAACTTGCGTCCTGCAGTGCTCGTCCTGTGCGAGCAGCCGCTCCGCTGCGTCCCAGGACTTCCTGGAACTGCTTCTTCAGGTGTCCCAGGACAGCAGTGACATCCACGGGGACGGCTCGCAGCGTTTTCTCCGCGCCACAGCTTGCGAGTGCCTGTGGGAGATGGAGGCGTGCTGCCCCGGCCTCCTGTCGCAGCACCTGGAGCTGGTGGGCGGGCTCCGTCAGCGGGAAACCTGCCGGCTCCACCAGGCCTTCGCAGGACTTCAGACTCTGGTGTTGAGGAACGCCGTTTATCAGCTGAGCCGGCAAACAGGAGCGGCTGCCAAGAACCTGAAAGCTCTGCTGGAAGGAAACTCTTCGCTTGCATGGGAAGCAGATCAGGACTCTGGTCCGCCGAGCGAGGACCCGGCCCCGCTGGCGTCGCTCATTACGGCTCCGATGGGCTCGGTGCCGACCCTCCACACCGGGCCCGACTGTAAGGAGCTGCGATCGGTCCTCTCCTCCCTGCTGGAGGAGTCCTACCTCCTCACGCCTCTGTGTCAGGCCGGCATGCTGTTCAGACTGATGGAGGTGGTTGCCATGGTGCCCGGAATCCCTCCAGCCATATTCCGAGCTCAGCTGCTGCGACTGCTGGGAACCAGCGAGGTTTGTGTCCAAGTGGAGCGACAGGAGTTACATCCTGCATGTGTCCAGAAAACTGATATTTATCTCCATTATAACGCAGAAAAAGCAGAAAATTACACGATTTTTATTTATATATTTTAATATAGTTTAGTATTTGTTTTGAAAAACTTTATTGGAAGCAGAAAAAACAAAAGAGTAGAAAGCAGCGAAGTCAGAGTGGCGACGTGAGAAACAGTTTCCTGTCGCTCGGTTCCGATGAAACTCAGATTTCATGAACACGTCATCCAACAAAACCACCTCAGGAAACTTAAAGAATCATCAATAAACCATGGTGGCACAACAGAGGAGAAGAGTCTGGCTGGTGATTTAGTCCGACATATTGGCGGTAACACGAGGCGTCTTTCACTGGTGGAACGTAGCTGTCGAGAGGACTGTAGGTCTGGATTAGGGAGTGAAGGTAGACGGGAGCCGTTTGAGTTATTGTTTTGTAAGCCAGAAGCAAAGTTTTACATTTGATGCGTGCTGCAACCGGGAGCCAGTAAAGAGCGATTAGCAGCGGAGTGACATGAGCTCGTTTGGGTTGGTTGAAGACCAGACGGTATTCTGTGGTATTCTGGATCATCTGCAGAGGTTTAATAGAGCACGAAGGCAGACCTGCCAGAAGGGAATTGCAGTAATTGATGCGTGAGATGACCAGAGCCTGACCCAAAAGCTGAGTTGTGTGTTCTGTCAGGTACAGTCTGATTCTCTTGATGTTGTAGAGAGCATATCGACAGGTACGGGCAACCGAGGCAACGTGGACCTTAAAGGTCAGCTGGTCATCCACCATGACCCCATGATTCCGGGCAGCAGGCGTAGGAAAAAGTGTGACAGAGTCAAGTTTCACACTTGATTGCAGATGTAAAGAAGGATTGGCTGGGCAGACAATGAGCTCTGTCTTGGACAGATTGAGCTGAAGGTGGCGATCCTTCATCCATGCCGAGATATCAGCAAGGCAAGCTGATATTCTCATCGAGACGGTTGTGTCATCCGGAGGAAAGGAGAGGAATAGTTGAGTGTCATCAGCATAACGGTGATAGGAGAAGCTGTGAGAGTTTATGACTGCAACAAGTGAGGATGTGTATAGTGAGAAGAGAAGAGGTCCGAGCACCGACCCTTGAGGCACCCCTTTTTTCAACTCATGTGAGCTGGACACTTCTCCTCGCCAGGATACTCTGAAGGATCTTCCTGAGAGGTACGACGAGAACCAGGAGAGGACAGATCCAGAGATGCCGAGCTCAGAGAGTGTGGAGAGGAGAATCTGATGGTTCACTGTGTCAAAAGCAGCAGACAGGTCCAGAAGTATCAGGACTGAGGATTGACCAGTAGATCTGGCAAGCCGGAGGGAATTGGCACCAGACAGGAAAGCAGTTTCAGTGGAATCAGTGGAGTGGCCTTGTCTAAAGCCAGACTGATATGGATCAAAAAGGTTTTCATCATGGAGGAACTGCGAGATTTGGCTGAAGACGGCACGCTCTAGTAGTTTAGATAAGGAAGGCACCAGTGAGACCGGCCGGTAGTTTTCAACCTGGACTGGGTCGAGTGTGGGTTTCTTCAGGAGCGGGGGGATGATATGGGTTGATAATATGGATCACTGCAGCTTTGATTGTAGGAGAAATGCCCTGCAGGATATCGGTAGGGACCGGATCAAGTGAACAGGTAGTGGGTTTAGAGCTTTGTAGAAGCTTTAGGACTTCATTCTCATTCAGAGGACAGAAGGAGCAAAGTGAAGCACCACTAGCTGGATGTGGTGGACTGAGCTGGTCAGGCTCAGAGAACTGATTACTGATGGTAGCAACCTTTTCGGTAAAAAAGGACACAAACATTTCTGCGGTCAGCATGGCTGGTGGCTGAGCAGGAGGTGGAGAGAGAAGAGAGTTAAATGCCATGAATAGCTGTCGTGCGTTAGGAGCATTGCAGATCTTGTTCTGATAGAAGTCTATCTTGGCAGCCTTTAGGCTGGATGTGAAGAGTGAGAGCTGGAGTCGATACTTTCTTTGTACTTTCTGCGCCACTTTCTTTCTGCTGCCCTGAGACCTGCTCTGTGACGTCTTAGAACCTCAGTGAGCCATGGACAGGGTGGGTTCTGTCTGGCTGGTTTAGACAGCAGAGGAGTTTGTCGAGAGAGGAGGCCAGAGAGGCGCTGAGTGTTTCTGTAGCCTCATTAACAGACAGTAAGGAGAAGTCTGACTCAGAGGGGAGGGTAGAGTTAACCTCAGACAGTTGTGCGGAACTTAGAGATCTCAGGTTTCTGCGGTAGGAAACCATCCTCAGAGCCTCTTGAGCGCCATGAGAGAGAAGGGCTGAGAATTTGACCAGGAAGTGTCTGAAAGGTGGAGCGGAGTGACTGACAGATCAACTGTAGAGCAGTTTCTGGTCAGAACCAAGTCAAGAGCATTGCCAGCTTTGTGTGTTGGAGGAGTCTGGACAAGCCTGAGATTGAAGGAGTTGATGAGATTCATAAAGTCATTGGCCTGAGTTTTGCCAGTATGAATATTTAAGTCTCCCATGACAATTAGCAGTGTGCCATCATCAGGTTTGTCAGAGAGTAACATGTCCATCTCAGAGATGAAGTCATTCATATTGCCTCCTGGAGGGCGATAAATGACCAGAATGTATGTATCAGTAGGTGCTGAAACCTTTATTGCATGATATTCAAGTGCCGAGTAGGAAGCCTCTCCCGTCCTAAAGCACTCCCAGGCGGCCAGTCTCAGTCGGCTCCAGCTGCAGATCAATGTAGAATAACTGCAGTAAGTTGTGGAAGTTCACCTAAACATAGTTTATACCATTGTCAGTGACATCTGGCTGCATTATTTTTGTATACATATTTCGGCAAGTTAAGTAACTGTAATATCCCTCCATTAAGAGGCGTTACCATAGCAACGCGTTACTCAGCTGGTTCAGATCAGCCGTCTTTTAACAGGTGAATCAGAGAAACGCGCTGCAGCCTGACAGCGGTTGTTTGGCATAAAACGTACATCCAGCCCAATATAAAATAGTTCCTATATAAGCGGTAAAAGCGGATTAAACAACTTGGAACCGTGCATTAGACGGTTATAATGCACAACACGGAGTCTAGAACACCACGATGCTCAGTGTTGTTAAAAATTTCTGGATAATTGTGTTAAATAATCGAGATCTCAATTTCAGTCAAAATAATCGTGATTATAATTTTTGTCATAATCGAGTAGTGCTAGGCTAACTAACAGATTAGCATGTCTGCTGTTTTATACAGCAGTAACAATAAATGATGCGACTCAAACGAGAGGATAAAGTAGCTGCTGGACTACCTGCCCTGTTTCTAACATAAATAAACTTCACTGTTAGACTGAATGAACTTAATGTCCAGCAGAGAACTTCTACTTTAAGCTTAGTTCTGACATCTATCATGACCCGTCTCCATCTGCTAAACGCTACGTCCATCTAGACGCTCCTTTCTCCTGATGTCCTTTTCTGATCCTGGTTATCATTTCCTCTTCATGAGTCAAACTGTATGAAACTGTAGAAGACAGCAAGTTGATGAAACTGGTGTGAAATCAGATCAAACTGGTGTGAAATCAGATCAAACTGGTGTGAAACTAGATCAAACTGGTGTGAAACCAGATCAAACTGGTGTGAATCTGCTTCCTCCCATCAGGTTTGCCTGTTCCACGTCACCCTGCTGATGAAGTGCGCCTTCACCGACAGCCTGTTCAGCTCCGAGGACGAGGCCTTCATCCTGAAGCGTCTGCTCATGCTCTCCCAGCATCCGCTCCTCGCCACGCCTGAGAAGCTCTTCTTCATGGACTGCCTCCTGCACTTCCCAGAGAACTGTCCAATCAGCTGCGGGGACAGTGACGAGGCGCTGCCCGTGCTGCTGACGCCACGGCTCGCCGCGGTCCTGCTGCCCACCGTGTTCAACGACAGCGCCACGCTGCTGGCGCGACTCAACCTGCTGTCTCTGGTTTACCTGGAGGAGGAGGAGGAAGAGGAGGGCGGGGGGCTGGCCTTCCTCTCCGAACACGTGGCGTCCCTGCTGCACATCGTGGACAATGGCGGCGGCAGAGAGTTCGTCGTGACCTTCTTCAGAGCTGCCTTCCTCTTCCTCCTGCGTTTCTGCCATGTGGAGCGTTACACCACCAGCCTAAGCCATCAGCTGTGCCAGCTTTACCTGCGCCACGCCCACCTGGCGCCACACCTCATCAACATGGCGGACCAGACCCAGGACAGACTCGCCGACCCCGCCTGGACTCTGGACTTCTTGAAGATCCTCCAGAAGGGGATCAGCGAGGTCCCGCCGGCCCGGCTGACCCTGCCAGACCTTGGCTGGCACCTGAAGGTGCTGGCCCGGGTGGCGGAGGAAAGCCAGATCTCCCAGCATGCCACGCTCAGCTTCCTGTCCGCCATCCTCACGCCGTCTTCTTCCTCGCCGCGTTTAGGTGGTGACTGGCATCGTGGAAACGGCGTGCTGGCTGTCTGCCGCCGCCTGCTCGTCCACCCGAGTCTGGACTCACTGCTCGTCCCGCTGGCCGACGTCCTGCTGCATCTCGCCTGCCGCTATGGCGACACGGACATCCAGGACCACGCCCGCCTCTACTACGCCCTGATCACCACGCTGTCCCGGGAGAAGCTGGCGGCGGTGCTAACGCCCGGCAAGGGCGAAGGTGGGTGCCAGGTCAAGAAGCGAACGCTGTCGTGCATCATGTCTGAGAGCGAGGGGCCGACGGGGGTCCTGGCGGTCCACCAGGCCGACAAACCCGTACTGCGGCTGGTGGCGGCTTCGTCTGAGCCCGCCGCAGACGCTGGTGACCAGAACCCGAGTGAGGACGAGGACGTCCAGGACGAAGTGGCGCTACAGACCTACAGAGAGCAGCTCGCCGACCCCGACTTCGCCTCAGAAATAACCCTGACGTACCGGCTGACCCACAGCGAGGAGCGCGACCCGCGTTTTGATCACGTCTTCAGCGTCCGCCTCCACTTCCAGCTCACGGACGGTTCCTACGACGACCTGCAGGACATCAGCGTCCCTTGTGTCTTCAGAGACCGGCCGTCACCGGCAGTGACGCTGAGACTGAAGCCCAGACACCCCTACCCCACAACCCTCCACGTCACCGCCATCTTCACCGCCGCGGACGGACTCTGCTGGCACGCTGCCCTGCCGGACATCCAGGTGGCATTCCCACAGCTCTTCCAGCCACTGCCCGCACCGCGCACCTGGACTCCAGCCAGCAGGCTGAAGGTGTTCCGAGGGTTATGGGAGGAAATATGCTCCGAGGATTCGGACGCCGCCGTCAGCCTCTTCTGCTGCCGGCTGCAGGAGTCGGATCTGGTCGCCCTGGTGACCAAACACTTCCTCCCTTTCCTGGTGTCGGATGCGTCTCGTAAAGACGAGTTCAGCATTGCCGTCTTCCTGCCGCCGCAGTCTCACGTCCTGCTGAAGATCCGGCCAGAAGACGACGCCGTGCATTTTCACATCGCCACCGACAACTGGCAGCTCCTGCCTCGCATAAACTCCTACCTGCTGACCATCACGTCGCCGCAGGAAGCCGCCGTCAGCTGACCGCATCGCGGCTTCTACTAGTTTTTAACTCAATGTTTGATTTCAAATGAACTTTGCATTTTAATCATGTTGATTTGAAATTAAAAATCGTGTGAAATGAAAGACGTTGTCGTCCTTAAGTAGGATAAATCCTGTCGGCAGCTCAGCACGCCGAAACTGGAACCATATACTGTATGTAAAAAGATGGATGGAGCCTCCGCGACGTCACCTGTAGGTTTCTGAGGAGCTGAATTGAAGCTCGGTGGGAAACAGACGTGTGAACGGCCACGATTCTGAGAGCAGCTTTCAAATATATCAGTTATACTTACAGGTAGCTTCTAATTGGCACTGTTAATGCTTATTCAAGCACGCTGGTACTCCTTCCCCATCTGCAGTGACTCAAAAAACAGCTTTTGAGGGACATGTCGAGTTCTAGCACAAAGAGGAAAAACTCCGGAAAATCTGCAGAAGCGGGAGCAAACGTCGATGCTTCAAATGCTCTTATGGACATCTGCCATAACTGTGTAACTGGTATAGGCACACCAAATCTCTCCTTGATGGACGAAGATTTCCCCACCCTGCCCGTTACTCCAGAAAAACCTCCCTCTAAAAAAGGTAAAAGCAACGCCGCTAGCACCGACATTGTTGCTACTTTGTTGAAGCTACTCAATAGCAGATCGGACGTGTTCAAATCCCTGGTCCAGGATAACACGGTCCAAATAACGAGTTTGAAAGAACGTGGAAAGTCGGTTAAAAGAGCTGGAAGGGAAGGTCTCTCATCTTGAACTCACCCTAGATGGGGAAAACAATACGTTGGAGTCACACATCACTGACATGGAGAGGTACTCTCGACAATGGAACCTGAAGCTACATGGCGTGTCAGAAAGTGTAGAAAAAGGGTTAGATGTACGCAAAAAAGATTTATGCAAAGAGGTGATCCGAATCTGCCAGAAGCTACTACCCACGGAAACCGGTAAACTTTTAGATCTTATTGACATTGTGCATTGCATCGGTGCAAAAAGACCCAGCGGCACCAGAAGCATCATTGTGCAGTTTTCCTCCCGCACACTCAGAGCAGCAGTGTGGGCCGCAACCAAGAATTCCTTGTTCCTTCAACCATCTTCGCTTCACAACTCAATACAAGATTATAATAATCTGCTGAATGAGGTTGAAAAAAACATTCTTTACTGTTTATCCAGGTTTCCTCATGCTTACTTGGTCACTGGTGGCGATTTTAACGTCACTTTGGACAACACGATTGATAGATTGCCTGCAGCTATGCAAAATAATACCAATGAAAAGTTAAAAATTCATACAGAAATTTGACCTTGTAGACATCTGGAGAGAGAAATACCCTTCTACCTTCACTTGGAGCAACAAATCAAGCTCTAGACAATCTTGGTTAGACTTTGGCTTATATCAATTAATCTTAAAGAAAACTCAAATGCTGAAATTATTTCTCCCCTCTGACTGACCACAAAGCAATTAAACTTAATATATCCTTGATCCGCTGCATGGTGACATGGTGGTTAGCACTGTGGCCTCACAGCAAGAAGGTCACTGGTTCAATCCTTGGCTGGGCTAAGCTTTAGTCTGTGTGGAGTTTGCATGTTCCCCACGTGTATGCGTGGGTTCTCTCCGGGTACTCCGGCTTCCTCCCACAGTCCAAAGACATGTATGTTAGGTTAATTGGTCACTCTAAAATTGCCCCTAGGTGTCCAGGATGTACCCTGCCTTTTACCCAAAGACTGCTGGGATAGGCTCCAGCTTCCCGCTACCCTGAATTGGATGAAGCGGTTAGGATAATGAATGAATATCCTTGATCCCAACCTCCAAAGGCCTGCATACCTCTTACTAGAAATTCAATGGCTCTATTTTATGTCATGATGCAGTCGGATCTAAGACCACAGAGTTGTTGCAATTCTATTGGAGTGAGGCTAAAATTAATGAAGAATACAACAAAAATTGGGAACTCTTTAAATTTGAATTAGTCAAATTTCTGAGAAAATATTGCAGCCATCTGGCCAAGTAAAAACGAGTGGAGGAAGAAAATGTGATTTTTATGATCTCTGCATCGTCTTCTATTTCTCCTTGTGCGATGTCCCACAAAGAGAAGGAACATTTATTTATAGTACCAGGCCAAATTAGATAAATTATATCGACTTAAAGCTGAAGGCGCTTATGTCAGATCCAGAAGGCAATGGATAGAAGAAGGTGAGCAAAACACTGCATATTTCTTCAGGCTGGAAAAATCTCAATCCACTAGCAACACAATCCACAAACTCAAGATAGACAATGTAGTAAGTAATGATGCAGCCTATAGCCAAGTTCTATCAAAATCTATACTGCTCCAATTATTGTGAAAATAGTGCGACCACATTTCTAAATTCTTTGAAAGATACGAAACAAATCAACACTGAATACCAGAAAGTATGTGACAGCCCAATCCTGTTAAAAGAGGTGTTAGATTAAATCGAAAAGCTAAAAAACAATAAATCACCTGGGTCAGATGGTCTACTATCAGAACTTTACAAACTGTTCTTAAAGGAGCTTGCTCCCTTTTTACTGGCGATATAAAATGAAAATATTGTTAAAGGTACCCTCCCTCCCACTTTAACACAGGGAATAATCACACTCACCCCTAAAACACAGAAGGACGTGTTACTTATTGACAACTGGCACCCAACAAGTCTACTGAATAATGATTACAAAATACTGGCCATTTTTGCTAAACGTCCGAAACTGGTCTTAGATAATATTATTGGTGAAACACAGTCTGGGTTTCTAAAAAACAGACATATCTCTAATAATATTAGGCTTTTGGTCGATATCTTAGATTACCCAGAATTGATTGACAATGATAGCTTTATTGTCTTTTTGGATTTTTACAAAGCCTTTGACTCGATTGAACACAAATTCATCTTTAAGACACTTAACACTTTTGGCTTCGATGACTTCTTCTGTGAAACAATTAAAAACTTATATAATAATGGTAATAGTGCAATTAAATTAAAAAACAGAACCTCCCCAAGATTTAAACTAAACTGTGGAATTTGACAAGGTTGCCATATTTCCCATAACTATTCTTACTTTCTACTCAGCTATTAGCTACTCACCTAAGAAACAGTGAGGTGAAAGGAATACCAATTCTGGGCAGGGAAATTCTCATCCGCCAACTGGCTGATGACACAACAATCTTTTAAAAGGACTCCTCCCAAATTCCTTTGGCTCTTGAAACTATTAAAACCTTTTCTAAAGCTTCAGGTCTTTATCTAAATGTAGCTAAATGTGAACTAATGGCCATTAAGAATTGTGCACAGCCATCCATTTGCAACATCCCAATAAAAGACACTCACATACCTCATAATCTCCAAAAATCTGAATATCAGATGTAATCTAAATTTCAATCTGATTCTTGACAGAACAAAGAAGAAACTTAACTTGTGGCTCCAAAGAGACCTGTCCCTTCGTGGTAGAACGTTACTCTCTAAAGCAGAGGGAATATCTATACTCACCAATGGAGCCATCTCAACTGATGTCGACCAGAGGACCTGCAAAATTGTTGATCAGATGCTCTGTAACTTTGCATGGAAAAACAAAACCCATTACATCAGGAAGTTTGTGCTGATGGACAGTTATGAAAAAGTGGGCCTTAATTTTCTTGACTTTTCAACAATTAACAATATTTTTAAAACCATCTGGATTAAAAAAATGCCTCCAAACCCGTACCTCTGTTTGGCATTTTATCCCTCACTACATATTTTCTAAGATAGGTGGGCTCAAATTTATTTTACTATGCAATTACAATACTGACCGGATTGCTGTAGCTCTCTGTAGCTTCCCTAAAAAAGCCCTTCTGGCCTGGTCCCTTATTTTTAAACACAATTTTTCTCCAAATAGGTACTTCATCTGGAACAACAAAGATATCTGTTTTAAAAATAAATCTTTATTTTTTTACAACTGGTTTAAAAATGATATTGTGTTAGTAAGCCAACTCTTTTGTTCAAAAGGAAACCTTTTTAGGGACTCTCTGAGTCCCAGAGAATTTGCCATTTGATGCTGTTCCTGCAGGCGTTACTATGCTATATAAGGGTTTGACTTCTTTATCCAATGAGGCACCATCACCTCCACGTGATCCGTCTGACACTCCTGTAGGCAGACCATGCTTTCAATCTGGTTCTTCCAAAAATAATAAACATATTTGTAGCTTGTTCCAAGCTAACTGCATATCTGTTCCATATGTAATCTTAGCTTGGTCCATGCTGGTTAAAGGAGTGAGCTGGACTAATGAAGTAAGAGAAGTTTCCTTTAAAATCATTCATCGCTGTTACCCAGTAAAATAATTTCTGATAAAATATAAAAAGGGCATTGATTTGACCTGCACCTTCTGCAACACTCAACCAGAAACGTTCACCTAGTTTGAAACTGTGAACTAGGGCCCGCCCAATATATCGGCCGGCCAATATTATCGGCCACTATGGGGGTCCAGGATGATATTGGCTATCGGTAAAAAATTGCCGATTTTTTTCCGATATTTTTTATTGATTTATTTTTTTCATATATTTGTTTCTGCATCTCCATTAATGAGACTGCCCAGTTAAAAATGTAATTGGGCTACTTATCCAGCAGATGGCGCCCGTGTTGTTGTTTCATGTTCCCTGGGGGCGGGGTCATCCTTGCTCATGGCTGCCTACCTGGAAACCAAGGCAGAGCAAACCAGACGGTGAAACAGATCGCAGCTGAGCCAAGTAAATTGAAGTCTGCTCACGAGCATTTTATATTTTGTCACTGGTAAGTTGAAATGTTAAATATACAAACACAGTTATGTTTTCCCTCTTGCATTCTCTACAGACTTGTCATTGCATGCCTCGTGGCCGCGCTGTGTTTAAAGTTACGATAATTCTTACCTTGCTAAAAGTTAAGCATGCACAAATAAAATGTGAAGCATAGCTGTCTAAGTGCATAAAAGCATCATAACTGGTGTGTTTTTAGTGACAAAGTTATTGTGTTTCTTTCTCTCACTTAAAATAAGTGTAGTCTTCATCAAATGGCTCTTTGCCATCGTAAAAAAAATGTAGCAACCTGCTGTTAATACATCCATCCACACGCTGGGTTCTACTCTGTTACTGCAATAGTAGTGCAGTACATCACACAATGCTAACATTTTCAGGCCCAAGCATGATTAATATTATATACAATAAGAAAGATATTGGTGTTTTGTGACGGATAGACAGACAGGACAGACTATGCTTAAGTTAAATAGCGACTATTGTCATCATCTCTAAAAAAAAAAAAAGCCATCATCTTTTCATATTTTTTCCAACAGTGTCTTTAAAAATGACTACTTTGCATGTTATAGAGGCGCCCCCAAAACACCTGTAGTCATGAGGAAAGCCATAAGAATGAGGAAAACTTGATGTTTTGTAGCAAAGAAAGCAGCGCTTAGCGTTTAGCCTGGTGAACGTGTGTAAAAGTTGGTGGCTGCGTGCCATTCACACAACTTCTGAATACTTACTATTATTAGTGGTGCAATGGATCATCATTGATGTGCGATCCGTTTGGATCAGTATCTACGGTTCGACAAATACGTGATCCGCGGATTGATATGAAAAAAAAAAATAAAGCTGCGTGCATGATCGTTCCACGCAAGTGCAGCGTGGTCATGGCGAGCGGAGGAACTTGAACGCCCCGGTTCATTCAAATCCCCTGTGTGGGAACACTTTGGTTTCCCTGTCAGATACAATGAAGAAGGAAAGAGGTCAGCTGATAAAACAGTGACGGTGTGTCGGCACTGTGGAATAAGAAAACCGTATGAAAATACAAACACGTCTAGCATGGCCACGCATGTGAAGAGACATCACCCGGTGTTTCACTAGCTGTGGCGAAGTCAAAGGTTTCTCATCAACCGCTCATCACTGCGGCTTTAAGCAGCCTCTTGCCGCACAATCTGACCGGGCTAAAGCAATTACAAACGCTAGTGGAGGGCTTTAAACACATGCTGAAGGTGCTCGAACGGAGAGCTATGTGACGGTAACCGCACACTTCTTCACAGCAGACTGGGAAATGAAAAGTCCAGTGCTGCGAGAGTCACACAGGCACACACCTGGCACAGGTGTTGACACAAGCAGTGGAGGAATGGAAGCTAGAGAGGCCCGATACTAATATCACAGTCAACCGATCAGAGAGATGCCTTCTTATATTGCACTTTAAGTTTGTCAATAATTATGTTAAAAATAAGATATTTTGCCTTTAAGTTGATTTAAAATGTTTTGATTTAACAATAAACAAAAGGCAAAGTTATGTTTACTTGTCTTTTTTTTTTTTTTTTGGGCTGATCCGAAAAATGATCTGATCTGTGAGATTTTTGATCCGTTGCACCTCTAACTATTAAAAGTTAATAGCTACAAGATAATGCTACAAACAAAACAAAATAAACAATATCAAAGAAGGCATAGAAGAAAGTAGCTCTCATATTATTGGATTTAACACAATGAATGCAGGCAGTTTAAGTTGAACCTACATATACCGCTGTTTTTCAGATTTTTTAAATTTATTTATTTATTTATTTATTTTACAGATGGGAAGAGAACTTCATAGCAAGGCGTGGGACTACTACACGAAAGGTCCATCTGGTGATGTCATCTGCAACATTTGTTCCACTTCAGTTGGCCAGGGGTCAGACAAGGCAAAATAAAAAAACACAACTAACTTGTGGCACCACCTGAAAATCAAACACAGAGAAGCTTATGAAAAGGCACAAAGTCAAACAACAAAAGGGACACAAATTCAGCCAACACTTAAGCAAGTTTTTGAGCAAAGTGGACTCAGAATGACCAAAGAAAAAAACACATAGACAAGCTCATTATGGAGATGATTACCATGGATATCCTGCCCTATTCAGTTGTAGAAGGAGAAGGATTTAAACGGCTTGTGGCCAGCCTTGAACAAAGATATACACTGAAAAATGAAAAATACTTTTGCACAACCCTGATAGACGAAATATACCAAAAGGTTGGGGACAAAGTAAAGCAGCTTCTTTTGTCTGACAATGCTGGGCCTCCAGCATTTACAACAGACTGCTGGTCGGGCAAACGAAGCTTTAATGAGCTGAACCGCTCATTTCATTGATCAAAAATGGGAGAGAGTTCAGCTCGTGCTAAATGTTGAAGCAATGTTTGGATCCCATACTGGACAATATATAAGTGAAACATTCTTGAATTTATTAAAAGAGTGGGATATTCAGCCAGAAAGGGTTCACCTCGTGTTGCGAGACAGCGGAACCAACATGGTCAAAGGCATGCGACTTGCAGAGATGCCTGGATTGAGCTGTACTGCTCACACACTGCAGCTGGTCACCTCAGTGCACAGAGAACCATAGGGGACATGTTGGCAAAATTTAAAAGAATTGCCACGCATTTTCACTATTCCGTGGTTGCACAGCAGCGCCTTGCCCTGGTACAAAAAGAGATGGGTGTTCCACTTCACTCTACCATCCAGGCAGTATCAACAAGGTGGAACTCGGCTTTACTTATGATTGAGAGGATGCTGGAGCAGAAGATGGCTATCACTGCATATTCCAGCGATCATGGGCATTTTGTCTGTCCAACGCCCAATCAGTGGGACTTGTCGGGGAAACTGGTGAAAACCCTCCCACCCTTAGAGGAGGTAACACTGGAACGAAGCAAGGCTTAAGTGCTGAAGAGTGCTTTGCCGCATACGGTTGGCATTCAGACAGCAAGAAAAGCCATGCTTCAGAGTTTGGATGATGGATTTGGCAAGTTAAATGAGACCAAAGAAGTTGTTCTTGCATGTCTTCTGGATCCAAGGTACAAACATCGCCCCTTGACTCAAGAGACACTTGCTCAGGCCAAAACGTGGCGACAAGAGGAGACACAGACAGAAGAAGTGGAAGAAGTATACACTGACATTTCACCAGCAGAGGAGGGAGACCCATAAAGGAGGAGAGTACATGCAGTGCCAAGTTTTATTGACCGCTTATATGACAACATGCTTGCTCCTTCAACTAATGAGGAGGACCTATCATCAGAAAATATCCTGGGGGAACTTGATAGGTACATGAGGGAGACTGTTATTGACAGAAAGAGAGGCAATCCATTAGAATGGTGGAGAATGAACAGCAGCCGCTTCTAGAGACTGGCAAAATTTGCTTGTCAGTACCTCTGCTGTCCACCCTCCTCAGCGCCAAGCCAAAGAGTTTTCAGCACAATAGGGAACATCTATGAGGATAAACGAAGGTCTCTAAAGGGAGAAAATGCAGAAAAGCTGTGCTTTGTGCATTACAACTTGCCCCTATTGAACTGGACGTACTAAAGAAGGAATAGCAGTACAGTTAAACAGCACCTTTGTTTTACCAGTTTATATGTGAAGCCTTTTAATATAAAAGTTTACTTTATTTTAAGTTTAGGTTATTTTGAGATTTTTAACAAGTGTTCTATTGATATTTATACGTTCCCTTGTATAATGTGAAATATAATGTCCACTGCTGTTGGATAATATTTGTTTTATTGTAAGCTTTTTTAGGTTATTGTGATCTGTTGTTCTGTTTTTTACATGCTCTGATGTTATAGTGTGGTGTGCTAAATAAATGTTGATAAACTTGTCTATTATTTACATTTTTTAAAAATCAGTGAATAGTTCTGATAGTTCATGGTGTCTAACAGGGAGACATGAGCTTAAGAATGTAGTGTTTTAGCTGTGAGTAATATTTTTGAATTGTTTTCTGGTGGATGGATTTATCGGCCATCGGCCTGCTCTAAAGTCTTTATATCGGGATTGGTATCAAAACGTCCTTATTGGTCGGGCCCTACTGTGAACACACCAGACCTCTGTGGCAAGGCATTTGCCACTTTGTTGTGGACAATATACAGAATAATTTTGAACTGTACCTTTAAAGATGTGTTATCTGGGTTTACACTGTACAAGAAGGAACTAGTTGACCAACTCTTTTTTTATGCAATCTCATCCTGCTATTAACTAAATTTTATATCCATAAATGCAAAGTTACTAAGACTATACCCTCCTACATCAGCTTCATCAAAGAACTATATAATGGCACTCTTTCTTCTTCTTCCAACAGTAAAGCCCTGAAAACAATGTCACTTTGCTCTAAATTTAATATTTTCTTATAAATTACATGCTTCCAAATATTTGTAATTTTCCTGTTGTATATACAACCCCAGCTAAATGTTTCCATTAGGTCTCATAATGCTGTTTGTTATTTGTTATACCACTGCAATGACAAGAATAAGGATTTGAAGAAGAAAAAAAAAATTGAAGCTCGGTGTGCAGTTCCTACCTGCTTCCTTGTGACCCAGACAAAGCAGTTAGCATAACGAATGAATGATTCATTCATTTTCCTAACCGCTTAATCCAATTAAGGATCGCGGGGAAGCTGGAGCCTATCCCAGCAGGCTTAGGGCAAAAGGCGGGGTACACCCTGGACAGCTCGCCAGTCCATCGCAGGACCACAGAATGAATGAATGAATGAATGAATTGTCTTGTTTATTATTTATGAGTCAAACAGCAGCGAGAAGTCGAAGCCAGACAGACGTTTTTCTGCTTTCTAAAGAAATTTATTCCGTAGTTTCTAGAAAGAGCCTCCAGGTCCAGGCAGAGGTCCTGATGGAGATTTTCACAATCGCTTTGTCATGTTGGCGTCTTAACATAAATAAAACTTCAGACATTTCCAGTGCAGCGAAACGCAACGCAGAATAATCATGATCAGTTTTCAGAATTTATTTGGACCAGAGACCCCCACGCCACCACACAGAGACCCCCACGTCACCACACATAGACCCCCACGTCACCACACATAGACCCCCACGTCACCACACAGAGACCCCCACGCCACCACACAGAGACCCCCACGTCACCACACATAGACCCCCACGTCACCACACATAGACCCCCACGTCACCACACAGAGACCCCCACGTCACCACACAGAGACCCCCACGCCACCACACAGAGACCCCCACGCCACCACACAGAGACCCCCACGCCACCACACATAGACCCCCACGTCACCACACATAGACCCCCACGCCACCACACAGAGACCCCCACGTCACCACACAGAGACCCCCACGTCACCACACATAGACCCCCACGCCACCACACATAGACCCCCACGCCACCACACATAGACCCCCACGCCACCACACAGAGACCCCCACGCCACCACACAGAGACCCCCACGTCACCACACATAGACCCCCACGTCACCACACATAGACCCCCACGTCACCACACATAGACCCCCACGCCACCACACAGAGACCCCCACGTCACCACACAGAGACCCCCACGCCACCACACATAGACCCCCACGCCACCACACAGAGACCCCCACGCCACCACACAGAGACCCCCACGTCACCACACATAGACCCCCACGTCACCACACATAGACCCCCACGTCACCACACATAGACCCCCACGCCACCACACAGAGACCCCCACGTCACCACACAGAGACCCCCACGCCACCACACATAGACCCCCACGCCACCACACATAGACCCCCACGTCACCACACAGAGACCCCCACGTCACCACACATAGACCCCCACGCCATCACACATAGACCCCCACGTCATCACACAGAGACCCCCACGTCATCACACAGAGACCCCCACGTCACCACACAGAGACCCCCACGTCACCACACATAGACCCCCACGCCACCACACATAGACCCCCACGTCATCACACAGAGACCCCCACGTCATCACACAGAGACCCCCACGTCACCACACATAGACCCCCACGCCACCACACATAGACCCCCACGCCATCACACAGAGACCCCCACGTCACCACACAGAGACCCCCACGTCACCACACAGAGACCCCCACGCCACCACACAGAGACCCCCACGCCACCACGTCATCCATCTGATTTAACATGAACTCCAACAGCTGCGTTTATTAATATGAAATTAATCAGAGACCAACAGGAAGTTTTTAATGCAGCTGATGTTTCTGGGATTTGGCAGCGTTGGCAGAACCGTTCTTCTTGGTCTCAGCAGCTGCCGCTCCGTGCGCTGAGACAGAATTTACTCCTTTAGAGGAAACTCCTGGAGTCTGAAAGGAAGGAAAAGGAAAGTCCTGCGATGCCTCCAACATGCGTGTAGCAGCATCACGTATGTCCAGCAGCCAGGAGAAGCTGTCCGACTGATTCTCCGTCCCGTACGGATCAGTTTACCTCCACGTGTCCTCTAGAAAGCATCTGGTTTTCCCATCCGGCCGCCGTTTACTCTGTGAGGCCTTTAAAGTTGGGTCCCGTGTACGGCGGCAGCGCCGTCTGCTGGCTGAGAAGTTTGTCCATGATGGCGATCTCAGCGTCCCTCTTGTCCACCTCGTCCATGGGGGTCCAGGACATGTCGTGTTGAAGTTTGAACGCGCCGACGAACGAATGAGGGCAGCTCGGTCCCCATTCCTGCAGAGGAGAGGCAGAGGAAGCTCAGACCGGTTTGTTCCGGGTTTATTTACAGATTAATAATCATCACCGGTTGCTGGAGCTTTACACATCCACATAAAGTTATTATATAACAAGCTGGAGAGGTGATCATGTTGATATTTACAGGCAAAAATAAGAGTTTTAAATGACGGCAGTGATGAAGAGGAAGATGAAGACGACGAAGCGACTGATCTGTGTCTTTAATCCAGTTTAAAATAAATCTGGCCTCAAGTGTAAAACTGAGCTGATCTGTTCGTCACGACAGGAATTTCATTTAACATTTGATTTAAACATAATTTTATATTTTCTGTGATCGAAGCTTTTTTTTGTTTGAAATTTTCAGTTTTCCAATGATTTCATTTTGTTTTTTAATTAAATTATTTAATTCTATAGTAATTTTTCATATTAAGGTTTTATATTTTATTATATTTTTGTTCAATTTTTAATTCAAACTTGAGTTTTTATTTTATTCCATATTAATTATTCTATTTTACTGCAGGTTTTTTTTTCTTCTCATTTTTACTTTAAGGTTTTTAATCATTTAATATTTTATTTTTCTCTTTTTTTTATAATTTAATTTTTTTATATTTATTTTACTGGAAGTTTGCATTTTCTCAGTTTATTTTATTTAAGCTATTTATACTATTTTATTTAATAATTTTATCTTTCCACTTAAATTTTAGCTTTTATTCAGTATTTATTTTTTCATTTTACTGCAAGTTTTTCTACATTTGTCTTTAGTCTTTTTTCTTCTATGATTCGCGGAGCTGTTCGTGTCCAGTTTTCATGCTTGAGAAGGAAAGCAGATCTGATGCTTGTGGTCCAGGAAGGACTGGAGGAAGACCACGGGGTCTCGTGTCTGCAGCTGACGGACACGTGGAGGAAAACCCGGCTGCTAGTGAGACTTCTGCAGGAAAGACCCTGCACCGTCTAACTTCCTGTGGAAACAATCTGTTCAAGCATTTCTGCACATTTTAGCTGAAATCTTTTAAGTTGTGCCCTCATACTGATCCTCGGAAACCTCAGAAGGAAAAAATGCATGAAATTCCATAAACTGTTTGGTTTCCGGTCAGATCCGACCTGAACTGGTCGTGTGGCGCCATCTGGTCATTTATCAGCTGTGTTACATGAACTTTGAACATCAACATCACGCTTACAGGCATGTTGTTGTGTTTTCGGTGTGTGTGTGTGTGGTTTCGTGTGGAGCACCAACCTTCGGGGAAATGATGGAGAAGTATTTCTGTCCGGACGGCCGCTGGTAGAGGTAATACATGTTGCCCGGCTTCTTCACGATGTTGCAGGCGGCGTGGTGGAGGTCCGCATCTCGTTTCGCCTCTTCCAGCGTCTGGAAAAGAAGAGACGTGAATGTTTCCAGTTGCACCTGAGCTGCAGCGCAGCCGACGCAGGTGATGATCGTACCTTCCTCGCCTGCTCCTGCAGGTACCGGATCTGGTCTGCGATCACCGTCAGCTTGTTGCAGGCGTTGGCTTTGATGAAATCGTCTCCCTGGAATGATCACAAGCAACACGTGGTCACCTTGTCCTGGGAGGAAGTTTCACTCATATCAACACGTTTCTAACACACCGAGCGAAAAGTCCGACGTCCTGACAAGATCTTAAAGAAAAAAATGGATCAAAAAAAGGTTAAAAGTATAAAATCTGTTTCATCAGAAGAAATAAAAGAATCTGCAGGAAGTAAAATAAGATCAGACGGAAAGTGATCTACATGTCAAATGTTCTGCTAAAACATCTTCAGTCACTTCAAGTCCTGCAGGTTTCCCTGCTCCAACACACCTGACTCAGGTCAATGGGTCAGCTGTGTTGGAGCAGGGAAACACTGAAAACCTGCAGGACTGGGGCCCCCGTAGGACCTCCTTAAGCCTCATGTAAGCACCATGCGGGTCTGAATCCACACCTTCTGCACTTGCTCCGCCAGGGCCACCAGGTCCATGGGGTCTCCCACACGGTTGGTCTGGTAGGAGCTGACCAGTTCCAACCCACTGGGAGCTGCGCTGGTCTCAACCAGCGTCACTACAACACACACACACACACACACACACACACACAGAGAGTTACATCACACGTATGTGAATGGAATCTGCCACGGCTGCTGCTATTACATTATAACTAGTGATCCCAGAGGGCACGAAGTCTCCCAGTAGTCCCAGTTTAACATGACACTACCAACTTGTTCCAGTATGAATCCAATCAAACTACAGCGTTGACATGGTAACCGATGTGATTATTTCATTATGAAAGAGAACTAATGAAATATTTCAGCTCCAGACCGTTTTCACCAACAGGAAACCTACTTTTATATAAATATATTAGTAATATTAGTATTTTTCACCAACAGGAAACCTTTTATATAAATATATTAGTAATATTAGTATTTTTCACCAACAGGAAACCTTTTATATAAATATATTAGTAATATTAGTATTTTTCACCAACAGGAAACATACTTTTATATAAATACATCAGTATAACATCATGATGTAAAACTGCTTTCCAGGAACTGAACATGTTGTGGTTATTTCTTTAACCAAACAAAAGATAATAAACTGTCTCGAGTCTTACATGTAAGAACTGAGTAAAGAGTAGTGGAGTGAAAAATAAATAATTGATCGCAGATTTAATCTCTGCTTTCTGATTCAGCATTTCCAATGAACACAAGTAGACAGTCCAGAAACAACTTGGACTGTGTCGAGAAAACTGCAGGAACTTTAACCCTCTGATGGTTTTTCAGGCTGATGGAAAAGCTACAGCCGTCTCTCATGTTGGAGCAAAATGATTCTGATACAGTCATGTAACACCTGTAACAGAATCCCCACGTGGACATTTCTCACACTTTTAACCTGATATCTTGCCTGAACATGTCAGATATCAAGTCTCCAAGCAATACTGAGATTTACTGGGAAATGCTTTACATATCAGCAGTCACGCTTAAAGTAGCTGTTACATTAAAAACTGCCGGAATAATCTATTCCCAGTAAATTTAGTGAATCACGGTTGTGTTGGTTTCCTTATATAGGCTCTTATGAATTAATTATGTTTCTTTCTCCTGTCTGTAAAGCGTCTTGAGACGGCATTGCCGTGATTTGACGCTAAATAAATAAAGTTTAATTGATTTAAGTTTATGTTAATTGATTTATGTTTATGTTCATTCTGAAGGCAGCTCGACAGGTTACCTCTGGTGGTTTTATCCGGCTGATTCGGTAAACTGACAGTCTTGTCCATCTTCTTTTATTCCAATTTGAACTAAAATGTTCCTATTCAGTACTAATTAAACACTAAAACTGAATAAAAATTAAAACTAAATCAATTCTAACACCGCCTGACACTCCTGCTCGTCTGCTTACCGGTTTCGTAACTTGCTATTTATATACGGAGGGTCCTCAGGAGTGTAATAGTAGTCCACATTAATGCCTGAATAGAATTCTCAAACGTAACATTTTATTTGGCTCATAAATGCGAATGATAGAATACACTTTTATCCATTTAGAAGCATTATTAAAGTTACACCGAAAGATCTCAGTTATTGTAAATATACAGAGAACACGACTTTGTTATATTTTTCAGGCACACGGACTAGAGCCTCACAACAGAACATTTACACCACATCTGTTAAGTGAAGCTTTTATAACTCTGTTAATATCATGATGTAACATAAACTACATCATACAATCGCTGTGTTGCAGTTTCTTAAATTGTAGTTTTACAATATCTCTCAAAAACGGTAAAATGCTTTATTAAATTAAAGATTTAACGTTTATTAAACGCTTTTCTTGCTCCCAGAGAAGCAGGTTGTTACCTGAGATCCTGCTGCAGAAGCTGCTGCAGGCGGAAAAACGTGCCTAAAGTTTGGTAACATTAGCGAGAACACGTGAGAATCACCTGAGAGATTCTTCCCTTTCATTAAAGAAAAGGCTGAATTTACAACAGTCACTCAAATAACTGGAGACTTAAAAAAGGAACAATAACTAAAAATTTGCAAAAATATAATTTAGTAATATAAGACACTGTTTTTTCATTTAATTAAGTTAAAGAAAGAAAACCAACAAACAAACAAATGTGTCCTGGACAAATTAGAGCACTTTTCTGTTGAACAGTGGGACAAAATACCTGTCAACAGGTGCAGAAGTCTGACTGAGAGGAACAGAAAACACCTGACTGGAGCGGAAACATTAAAGGATTGTTACACTAAATATTACTTTATGACTGATGGAATATGTAATAAATTATCTTATTTGTTTGCTCTTTAAAAAAAATATTTCTATTGAACCAGAATGAGAAAATAATGTGATGATTTTCATAAAATGTTTATTTATTATTACTTTAATCAATTTCATCTTATTTTACAGGCAGCTGTTTTTTTCCTTCTTTAAATGAAAAGGTATGAATATATATACATATATTGAAGCAGTGTGGATCATCTGGACATAGAAACTGGCAAAAGAAGAGCTTCATAACACCCTCCATGAAGCCTGAAGAACTGTTCTGAGGACTGCTTAAAGAAACAACAGACAGCTTCTCTCAGAGGAACCAGTCTGCGTAAAAAAATGAAAGAAATATCACTTGAATCATAAAAATACTATTTTTGCCTGTTCTAACTTGTTTCTGTTTCTGGTACACGTTTAAACGTTGCACCCATTTTGGTTTCCTTGGAATTTAAAAGAAATTAGGAGAAGCTAGGACTTATTTAACATTACTGTATCTGGATGTTTGACCATGAAACCCGCTGAAAGTTTCCTGCTTGTGTTTTATACAGACATGCTTCATATCTTCGGATGAGAGCGACCTATCCAGGATTCCTTAAAGCTGCAGCCTGGAACAAAATCACAGATTAATGAGAGAAGAACATAATTTGCCATGAAAAACTGGGATTATATTGGTGTCTTGTGACTTTACTATAAAACTGTCTTTATTTTTCTAAAAAGACGCATTTATATTTCTTCGCTGTGTCTCCATGTACATGCAGCTAACACCGTTTTTACTATGGTGTCTCTGAATGGACAAACAAGCTATAAAACTGTAGTTTGATCAGAGTTTAAGCACTGTTTTGGATACGTAATGCCATTAAAGCACCACAGCAGAAGACATGACAACTACACTATGTTTTACTCCATCTTTATGCACTTGAACATATCAAGCATACTGCAAGCAGGACCTGTGCAAATCTGAGAAATGATGACAGATGTTTAAACAACCAAACAGATGCTGAGCTAGCAACCTGGTGGCTCTGACGTAACTGTCTTCTGCTTCTGCATTAAGGCGCTGCATGTTTTACACGTTGCAACAATAAAAAGTGTCCAGTCAGTTTATTTCACTGTTGGAAAAATAAGAGTAGCTCAAGTAGAGGTGTGTAAAACCACAGCTTTATTGAAATATGATCTATTAGGAAGCATTTTGTGAGTAGATAATTCCATTGCGGTCTAATGTCTTAGAACCCCACCCCCAACACAACACAACAACACACTTCTTCCAACGGTTGCCGACTGTGAAGCAACTTTCTGGAAAAGGGGGCGCATATCCCCATAATTTGATGTGGAAATGGATAGAAATTAAACATTTATTGTTTGCTGTCACACACTGCCACCCTGTCCAAAAGGCGCCACTGGGTTCGGAGCTGGTCCTGGACTCACTTCTAGCTCTTCAGTTGGTTTCCATAGAGAACCAGCTCAGAACTTGTTACATTTTCCACACCAATACACCACAGAACTAAGTCATTATGTCATCTATCCAGCTGTGTGTTACATGTAACACTAGAATGGTCATCGCTTTGTATTGTAGCGAGTGGGAGCAGCTCTGGTGATTAGGCGAGTGGCAGCACGTGGGGTACAGCAAGCAGAGGTGACAAAAGGACTGAGTCAGTGTGTGTGAGGTGTTCTGGGGAGAGGAGCTTGGTGACTGCTATCGGGTGATTACCCAGCCAAGCAACCGTCTAGTGCTCAGTGGGCCTGGTGGGAGGGTGCCGATCGCAGCTGTATAGGGCTGCCGGTGGCGAAGACAGTTAGGGGGACTGTAGGGTGAGTTCACCATCCAGGCAGGGATAGGAGGAGTCAGGGGAACACATAGGAGCACGCTCTTCCACTCCCCAGCCAGAGGAGAGGTACTCCTGCCGTCAGTGGAGGCCTCATTGCGCTCAGACTCAGACCCCGTGGGAGGGTCTCGACCCAGGGGAAAGCTAAGTAGTCTTTTTAATTCTGTAACTTGTATGAATGTGCTGTGTGAGTGTAGGAAAATTTTCATGGTGTTGCTCGCACCCAGTATTGGACCGTGTAGGAGTTGTTAAATTAGGAGTTGGATGCTGCCGCTGCTTGCCCTACGGTGAGACCAGGGATGGGGGGGTCCTAAGAGTTCCCTCTGTATTGGTGAGTTTTCTGTGTGGGTGTAAAAGTGGGGACCTTCTGTTGTAGTGCCGTGTTGTGGAGTGGGTGGGTTTGAGGCGTTGCCTTGTGGCTCCTCCCATTGTGGCCGTGCACTAAAGGGAGCAAGTGACTGGCTCAAATACAAACTGCTATCTGACCATCGAATCCCATACAGGTCTGAGACTGGTTGCCTTATGAACTGTACAAAATAAAGGTTGTGTTCGTAATACCTTTTTGCCTCCTTATTCATTCCCCCGGGACCTCTGCCTAAGTGCAGGAACATTACAGTATGTTAAAGTCACCACCATATGACCATGGCGACTCTCAGGAGGAAAGATGCTTAAAACCTGCATAAATCATGTCTGAGAGGTACAAACTGGCACACTATTCAAGTTAAAGAAGATTGGTTCATACCTCAGAGATTCATATTCAGTTAGCATCAGTAAAAAATCCCGTTATCAGTGAAACAGAGGAAACTGTCATCAGGGGAGACTGAGAGATTTTCCATTAGAGTTCCTTTAAGGGTGTAAAACTTTAACAGCTAAGTTTTGTTTGTTAAAAGTCAAGTTGTGAAAACTGCATATAATCCTGGAGGAACTCAGAAAGATTGTTGTAGTTTCCTGAAGGCTTTTTACCTTTCTGGAAACATTTCCTGAAAGTTTCCAGACGTTTACAAAGCCTTCGATATTCCAGAGATATTTACTGAATGTTGTTTTGTAAAATCAGGAGAACTCCCTCCTATAAATTTTCTACTGAGTTAATGGTAAACGTTGTCTAGCATTTTTTAAAAGCAAACACAAAACTTTTCTCGGTGGATCCTGGTGATGGGAACCCGCCTACAAGTTTCTGCCCTCGGATCCTCTAGATTTTACCTCCGGCTGTGGAAATTGGAGGAGGCAAATATTTTATGTTTAAATCTAACGCTACATATATATGAATATGTTTTGGTTGGTCTTAGATCAGTTGTAAACGTGGTACTAAGATTTGTCAGATGAGTTATGTGGAGGTGGGGCTGTCACCGGGGGCTCCACTCTTCAACCCCACCTCCACGCACCAGTTCCAGCCTGCGGGACAGCTTCTCTCCAGTCAGCCGGCGCCCGGCCCCACTTCCAGGCTTGTTTCCCACCATGGAGCTCCGGTCTGCGGTGGTCTTCCTCTGCCTCGCTGTCCCGCTCTGCAGGTCGGACAGCAGCCCGGACAGTCCCCTGCTCCTGGAGCCCTATGACTTCCTCTTCGACACGGCGGTGGAAGCCTACCAGAAGGCGGACTGGTTGTCGGTCATCCTCAACATGGAGAAGGCGCTCCGGAACAAAGCTACGGTCCGCAAAGTGAAGGCCGAGTGCCGGCTGAGCTGCGCCAACCACACCGCCTTCAGCGAGCCCCTGGCCGGCTTGGGAGTCGCGGTTCCCGGGGCCGGGTCTGTGGAGGACCTGGGCTTCTTCCAGAAGATCCTGAAACGGGCTGATTGTGTGAAATCCTGCGAGACCGAGAAGCTCGGATCTCCAACTTTGCATCAAGTCAGTGATGAAGTGGAGCTGGAGTTCAGGAAGAGGACCCCGTACAATTACTTACAGGTCGCTTATTTCAAGGTAAGGTCCCGTCGTGGAGGGGGGGGGGGGGGCGGTCAGCTTGATGCTGTTTAATATTCAGCTCCACAACTGAAAGAAAACTTTCTTACACCGTGTCTTATAGAGTTATTCAGGTTTTATGTTGACATGCAGTGCAGAACACCCCCAGCCCCCCACCCGGGCTGAGGAAGCCATGCCACGTCGTAAGGTGGAGTCAGCCTGCGTGGATCTGACGCCAGGACGTAGAATTATGGTGGTTTAAAGGCCCAAAACCCATTTTACAGGTCTGTCAGGGACAAAGGAAAGTTTTTAAATGATATCCTTATTTTGTTGATGTAACATTTTCACATCATGATTTTCACTGGCTTCAATTTATTTTTAAATGTCACTATCTTAGTTATCCATTATATTTAAAACTATTTCTAATCCCATGTGGGTCCTCATATAACCTCAGACATACTGAGCACTTGTTTTTTTTTTTTTTTGCGTTACCAAAATTAAGAAAGAATTTGGCCGTTGAGCTTTTAAATCCAAAGCCCCATCATACTGGAACAACTTACCTGTGTCAATCAGATCCATCACTTCCCAGCAAAGCTTTAGGACAGCTATATTCAGCTACTTACAAACAACTTGCTTCTGATGTTGTATTCTTATAAACAATTTTACTTTGAGTTATGCTGTGCAATGGCCCATCATGATTGGTATTTAAATGTGTATGTCCATGGATATACTGTACTTTTCGGGTAAATGTATGTTATTTTGCTTGTACTGAGGGTTTGGTTATAGAGAGCTTTTGTCTAGTGTGAATGCTGTGGTTATGTTTCAGTAAGGATTGTATTATCTGTATCTGTCCGTGTGTGTTGAGGACACTCTCAAAAACTAGATGTATCATCTCAAGGGGCTGTCCTCTCAATAAATTTCAAATAAATTTCAAATTTCTTGTTGTGGAAAATACAGATATGAAAAGGATCCTGAAGGCATCACAACAACAGCTGGAGAAGATGTTTGATTTGCTACAAAAATGTTTGGATGAAAAGACAGAAAAGAGCTTAATCTCTTTATACAGCAGCAGGTTATACAGGAGAATAAAAATAATAAAAAAAGTTCTGCAGGGAAAGTTCTTACGGATCCCTGTCCAGATGATCCACACTGCTTTGGTTCCGTTAAGGTCCCGGTTCTACGGTGGCCCTGAAGTGTCACAGCAAAACAAAAGCCACAACAAAACACTATTAACCACAATACTGTACGGTTCTGCAGATCTGTCCCTCTATCAGACCTGTTATGAGGTCCAGGTTCTGGGGAGGATCCATCCCTCCCATCCAGACCTGATCTTCAGTCAATTCAGACGGGTGTCTTCCCCACCGCCTTTAAAACAGCGGTGGTGAAGCCCCTTCTGAAGAAGAGTAATCTGGATCCCAACATTCTTGATAACTACAGACCTGTATCCAACTTGCCGTTTCTTAGTAAAATGATAGAAAAAGTTGTTTTTATTCAGCTAAATGAGTTTTTAAACAGGAATAATATCTTAGAAAAATGTCAGTCTGGTTTTAGGACAAACCACAGTACTGAGACGGCCCTTTTAAAGATTGTGAACGATCTAAGAGGCAATCTGGATGCACAAAAACTTTCTGTCCTGGTGCTGCTGGATCTCAGTGCCGCTTTCGATACAGTAGACCACCAGATTTTATTAAACAGACTCAGATGTCTGGTGGGCCTCTCAGGTACTGTTTTAAAATGGTTTTACTCCTATCTCACAGATCGACAGTTTTTTATAAGTATGGATACATGCTCCTCAAAGACCCATAAAATAAAATGTGGGGTTCCCCAAGGATCAATTTTAGGCCCACTACTTTTTAACCTGTATATGTTGCCACTTGGGGACATCATCAGGAGACACGGCATTGATTTCCACAGCTATGCTGATGATACACAGCTTTACATCGCCGTGTCTCCTGATGACCTGGAGCCAGTTAACACCCTTTTAAACTGTATTTTAGATATAAAGTCATGGATGGCAGAGAACTTCTTACAGCTCAACCAGGACAAGACTGAAGTTTTAATCATCGGTCCTGAAGACAAGAGAGAGATCATTTCATGCAAACTGCAGAGTTTTAAATCCTCCCAGTGTGTACGAAATCTGGGTGTTATTTTTGACTCTGAGCTGAATTTTATTCAACATATCAGAAATGTTACAAAGACAGGATTTTATCATCTCAAAAACATCGCCAGAGTCCGCCCATTTCTCTCTCTTGCCAGCACGGAGGTACTAATGCATGCTTTTATTTCTAGTAGACTAGACTACTGTAATGCCCTGCTCTCTGGTCTTCCCAAAAAGAGTATTTCTAGTTTACAACTACTGCAGAACTCGGCGGCACGAGTTCTGACAAGGACCAGGGGGCGGGAACACATTACACCTGTTTTAAAGTCGCTGCACTGGCTCCCCGTGCAATTCAGGATTGATTTTAAGGTTCTTTTAGTGGTTTATAAATGTCTTAATGGTCTTGGGCCTTCTTATTTATCTGATCTGTTTTTAAGGTATGAACCCTCGCGGACCCTGAGGTCCTCAGGTACCGGCCTTTTAGTTCTTCCTAAAGTTCGTACCAAAACATATGGCGAGGCCACATTTCAGTATTACAGGCCTCGCCTATGGAACAGCCTGCCTGAGGGCCTCAGGGCTGCAGAGACTGTTGATGTTTTTAAAAAAAAGCTCAAGACCTACCTTTTTAGTTTAGCTTATAACTAAGTTTTAACATTCTTATATTAACCCATATTTATCTTTCTTTTTAGTTAATTTTATTTATTTATTTATATATTTTATATATTGATTTACATAGTATAGATTTTATTATTTTATTTTAATGGATTTTATTTTTGTTTAGTTATCACTCCAGCTCTCTCCTCATCGGGGTCCTCTTCGCCGAGGGCTGCCCCTGCTCTGACTGCATGGGTGTTGCTGTGGGGGCTGTCCCTGTCTGGTGGGTCGGGATCCAGCGCTGCAGCTTTACGGTTGTGGCGTGGGTCCTGTCTGCCCGGACCCGGGTGGCCCCCATGGTGATGGCCTGGGTGGTCTTGGTTGGGGGTAGCCCTTTGTGTAGAGGCTCCCTGAGAATACCATTTCCTTATCTGGTGCACATCTGGTGCAAATGCACCTGGCCATTCATTCATCTTCTTTTAACTGTTACAGGGCAAATAGGGCATGGGTGAGGGTGGTTGTGGGTGGGTGAAAGGGGATGTGTATGTGTGTTAGTGTTTTATCTATTTTGATGTAAATTGTTTTATAATGTAAAGCACTTTGTATTGTTTTTAAGCACGAAAAGTGCTATACAAATAAAGTTTGATTTGATTTGATTTGAATTCAATCCAGCTTTATTTGTATAGCGCCACTTCACAACAATGTTGTCACAGGACACTTTAGACACATCATTTCGAGCCAATTCATACATATCCTATAATAGAAACCTACTGATAGCATCGAGTCATGACTTGGATCCAATCCTCCATCCTGAGCTGCACGAGGCGACAGTGGGAAGGAAAAAACTCCCCTTTAACAGGAAGAAAACCTCCGGCAGAACCCGGCTCAGGGAGGGCAGCCATCTGCCTCGACTGGTTGGGGTGGAGAGGACAGGAAAGACAGATCAACATGTACAACTGCACTTATTCAGGAAGACCTGCGGCAAAAAGGAGAAATAAGTTAGAGACGGCAATATTGGCATATATTTATACATTAATACATTAGATGAATCGAGCGAGGCACTTCTCAGTGCATCAGGTAACATCCCCATTGCTACATAAGTAATGGTTGGCTAGACTACCCATAACTATAAGGGACCCCAGTCCAGTTCTGGGGTCATGTGACCGGCTACGTTTCCATGGAGACCATTTCTGACAAGGTATCAGCAACCAGCAGATGGATCACCTGAAGGTCCTGGTTCAGGTCTTTGCTGGATTTTAGATCCTGTTGATCTGCTGTGGATCGTTTTCTAGTCCTGATTCTCCTCTAGTCCTCCTCCTCCTCATGTCCAGTTTCTGCTGAGACCAGCTCGGCTCGCTCTAAACCAACCCTTCAGAAACCAGGAGTTACCTGAAAACCCAGCAGACCTGCAGTGAGTCTGAAGTAGGAAGAACTGGGTGTCCTGCGACGCAGAAGACAAATAAAAGATCATTTTCTTAGAATTAATGTTGATATTTATAGAAACACAGATCATAACATTCTTCTCATCGAACTGTCAGAGCGGCGCCTGAAAGCAGAATAAAATCACATCCATGTAAATGAATGTGCCGGTGTATCCAGGGTCAGTCCCCTTCCTAGAACTGGTTCAGGTACGCATTCTGGTCTCCAGTGGGCTGGAACAGTAAAAATAATTAAGATCCCACATTTATCTCTGTTTTACTACAATGCAACGCAGTGGAGCATCAGTGGGACCAGTTCTACACCCACTTCAGGGTCTTGGAGGGGGTGTGGGAGTTTATCCAGCCAGTCTACATGTGTTTGGACTCCTGTGGGGGATGATTGGGGGTGTGGTGAATCAGACCCCTTGTATGAGCTTCTTGAGCTGATTGTACTGGTGGCAGACCAGTAGAACGTTTTCCAGGTTTTCTGCACCGACTGACGGCAGGACGGATCTTCTGTCTGGTTTTTCAGATCAATAAACTGGACAAGGCCGTGGCGGCTGCCAACACCTTCTTCCAGGCCAACCCAGACCACATGGAGATGAGGCAGAACCTGGACTACTACAGGATGATGGCAGGAGTCCAGGAGGAGGACTTTAAAGATCTGGAGGCCCGGCCACACATGGTGAGAGCAGACCTGGTCTCTGGTTGGTCAGCATCTGTTTCTGTCCTCCAATGGTAACCCCGTCCCTCCTCAGGCGGAGTTTCTGCTGGGGAAGAGCTACTACAGCGATGACTCCTTCGGCCTGGCGGCCCAGCACTTCGAGGCGGCCGTGGACGAGTACTTCAGGGCCGATGAGGAGTGCAGAGCTCTGTGTGAGGGGTCTTACCGCTTCGATGGGTACAACTACATGGAGTACAGCGCAGACCTGTTCCAGACCATGACAGGTGAGGTTCCGCTTCACAAAGACAGGACGGATGGGCTGGAAAAGCAGGGTAATGGTGTGTGTGTGCGTGTCAGACCACTACATGCAGGTCCTGAGTTGCAAGCAGCACTGCTCCGTGGAGCTGGCCTCGGCCCCCGACAGAGACAAGCCCTTCCAGGACTTCCTGCCGTCCCACTTCAACTACCTGCAGTTCTCCTACTACAACAGTAAGTCCTAACCCCCCTTCTGGTCCTCCAGTCCCCCCTTCTGGTCCTCCAGTCCCCCCTTCTGGTCCTCCAGTCCCCCCCTCTGGTCCTCCAGTCCTCCCTTCTGGTTCTCCAGTCCTCCCTTCTGGTCCTCCAGTCCTCCCTTCTGGTTCTCCAGTCCTCCCTTCTGGTTCTCTAGTCCCCCTCTGGTCCTCCAGTCCCCCTCTGGTCCTCCAATCCTCCCTTCTGGTCCTCCAGTCCCCCCCTCTGGTCCTCCAGTCCCCCCCTCTGGTCCTCCAGTCCTCCCTTCTGGTTCTCCAGTCCTCCCTTCTGGTTCTCCAGTCCTCCCTTCTGGTTCTCTAGTCCCCCTCTGGTTCTCCAGTCCCCCTCTGGTTCTCTAGTCCCCCTTCTGGTTCTCCAGTCCTCCCTTCTGGTTCTCCAGTCCTCCCTTCTGGTTCTCTAGTCCCCCTTCTGGTTTTCTAGTGCCCCTTCTGGTTCTCCAGTCCCCCCCTCTGGTTCTCCAGTCCTCCCTTCTGGTTCTCCAGTCCTCCCTTCTGGTTCTCTAGTCCCCCTTCTGGTTTTCTAGTGCCCCTTCTGGTTCTCCAGTCCCCCCCTCTGGTTCTCCAGTCCCCCCCTTCCGGTTCTCCAGTCCCCCCCTTCCGGTCCTCCAGTCCCCCCCTCTGGTCCTCCAAGTGTGTGGAAGACATTAACACTTTGGAAAGTAACATTTCGATTAGTCAGTTTGTGAACGACACAACACTCTTTTTAAAATATGAGAGAGAAATCGGCGCTGTTGTTCAGATTATTTTTCAGTTTTCTGAAGCATCAGGTGTAAAGTTAAATACTGAGATATTCGCTCTCCATGATCAATCAGCTTAATCAGTTTGTAATACTGCTGTTAAATCGGAGGTGAAATACTTCACAAAAGAACAGAAAAGGAGAGAAAAAGAGAATATATATAAAAAAAATATAGATAAAAGTAAATCTATTCTTAATTCATGGCTTTATTTACACAGCTTTATTTGGAAGAATGCTCTTAACTAAAATGTAAAGTCTATTACAGGTTGTTTACCCTGCCTCCTCACTGGAAATCTCTGACAAAATGATGGTACGCTTCTACCTGATCCTGTTGACCTCACATTTTATACATCGATGTAAATATGTCACAACTGGGCCCCACATGGATGGACGATCTCAGAACATTCACAAAATCTCTTCAGAATATAAAAATGAAAAATGCAAAAGACTTCTTTCCTTGATGGACTTGTTCATGTTGCTGGACAGAGACTCCTAATTGATGCTTTTTTAAAATGTTTTTCTTTTCCATCAGGTTGCCTTGTTCTAATTACCTCAACACCTGTTTAATGTATATGACAAAGTGACATAAAACATATATATGGACATTTTCTATTTTCAATAATAATAACTAGAAAAGCACTCCACGAGCGCAAACCTCCACCAAGCATATTGTGATTAACACCCAACATAACTTCACAGTGATCCAGGATCTCTTCTGGATCTCCACCAAAATTTCATCATTTGTTCCTTGTGAGACCCCCAACATATTCCGAAGATTTAATCAAAATCCATTGATAACTTTTTGAGTAATGTTGCTAAAAGACAAACAAACAAACAAACGAACTCCGGTGAAAACAATAACCTCCTTGACAGAGGTAATAATGATAAAGTAAAAAAACGGCTGTGTATGATCATAAACTCTGGCGTCCCCTGCTGGTCGGAGGAATAATGACCTCCTGTGTTGTCATGCGTGAAGACGAATTTCCCTGCAGGTGTTTGTTTGTCCTGCAGGTGAGAAGTACGAGCAGGCCATAGCGTGTGCAAAGACCTATCTGCTGTTCCACCCGGACGACGAGGTGATGAACCAGAACCTGAACTATTATTCTGCTGTGCTGGGAGAAGACCAAGCCCGGACCATAGCAGCCAGAGAGGTGGGCTCCTGCCCAGGTGGGCTTTCTGTCGCCTGCATCCAGGACAATAGCAACGTCAGCTGTCTGAGACGTGTCATTTGTACCATCCGTCTGTTTTTTCTGCCTGATCATTTTAGTCTTTTTACTGCATTAAGTTGAAGTTCACACATTGCTTATAACACGCTTATTATTCTAGATTTATTTTGCACAACCTAGAGAAAAATACCAATCACTCAGTCCCTCCCTTACCATGTTTTATCAAACAAAAAGTCCCTCTGGATGATGAAATAATTACAAGCACTAACAGTTAAACACATACAGAGTTACATTCACTTACAATTCATACATTTCTGACTAAACTTACTTTTGGCCAACATCTGAATATTGTACAGTATCAGCTGCTTTTAGTCATGCAAACATAAAATAATTTGAATAGGTTCTTCTTCCTCTTCAGTGTGCAGCAGTTTGCAGGATTTTACAGAAGTTTGCAGCAGTTTAAAGCACTTTGCAACAGTATGCAGCAGTTTACAGTACTTTGCAACACTTTGCAGTAGTCTGCAACAGTTTGCAAAAGTTTGCAGCATTGTACAGCACTTCGCAGCAGTTTACAACAGTTTGCAGCAGTTTAAAGCACTTTGCAGCAGTTTACAGCAGTCTGCAGCACTTTGCTGCTTCTAACCAAAATTCTATTCTATTCTATTCTCATTCATTCATGCATTTTCCAAACCGCTTAATCCAATTCAGGGTCGCGGGGAAGCTGGAGCCTATCCCAGCTAGCTTTGGGCGACAGGCAGGGTACACCCTGGACAGCTCGCCGTCCATCGCAGGGCCAAACAGAGAAACGAACAACCACTCATGCTCACACTCACTACTATGGGCAATTTGGAGTAACCAATTAACCTATCATACATGTCTTTGGATGGTAGGAGGAAGCCGGAGTACCTGGAAAGAACCCACGCATACATGGGGAGAACGTGCAAACTCTTCTATTCTATTCTATTCTATTCTATTCTATTCTATTCTATTCTATTCTATTCTATTCTATTCTATTCTATTCTATTCTATTCTGTTCTATTCTGTTCTATTGTAGTCATATATCAGACACTTTTATCCAAAGCGACGTACATCTGACTTACATTCTTGCTAAACTTTGATTTTCTGCCACCAGATGACCCACAGCTGCAGCCGTTAGATAGTATTCAGCATCATCAGACTGTCTGGTTGATCCGAAATAATCCAGCAGTGCGAAAAGCTCTGATGCTTTTAGAAATGCAAATAGAAAATCATTTAGTGTGAACAGAGAAAGGATATGGAATGTGGCGCTAAAGACACATCTGGAGGAAGATTTGACAATGAATTAACTGGAAGCAGCTCAGCAGCTGGTTATAAAAGGAAAACCGGACAGAAGCAAAGTTGCTTCTGCAAGAACCGAGACCTGCGTCTACTTCTGATCCCAATCAGAATGTGTTTGTTCGTAAATGAAGCGACTTTCTGAGCAAACGGACTTGTGAATGAGTCCTGAAGGAGCGCTGGGACTGATGCGTGCAGATTCAGCTTTCAGATGGGGGGTCGGGGGGGCAAACGCTGCTCAGCGAGAAGAACAGATAACTTTTACGTCAGTCTCCAAAAGTCTCCAGAAACACCAGAAAGTCTCTAGATTTGTCGTTAGTCACTAGATTTTCCAGAAAACTCGCTAAACACAGCAGCAAAGCGCTACGTTGACGAGCAGGGACTCTGGACCCGGTCTTTATTTAACCTTCCTGGTTAAATGAAGGTAAAAAAGGACAAAACATCTGGAAAAGCAACTTGAATGCAGGCGTTAGAGCAGCAGGATGCCTTTCAGGACAGGAGCTGCAGATGCATCTGGGTTTGCTTTGATCTGCACACGTTTTTTTTTTAAACGTTTTTCGCAGCAGCTTTTTGTTTTCTGATCAAGGTTAGAATATCTAAATATCCCTTTTCTGGCCATTTTCTGCAGATTTGATCTTTATGTTTGTGTTTTAACAGAAGTAAAATATGTGTTACGGCCAGTTAAATTGTTGAAAACAAACATAGTTGATGTGATGAGGAGACTTGCAGATCCTCTTCATCACCTGGATAAGGCTGGTCCGGGGAGATGGATCTACATTCAGGTGTACTCTGATTTCCAGGTGGTCAAGCAGTACATGCAGCAGTCCATCCTGGAGAAAGAGCTGCTCTACTTTGGATACGAAGCCTTCGGGATCGCCTTCGTGGACCCGGTGAGGAGACAAACTCTTTCATACTGTCTCAGTTTGCAGGATTTCATGTCTGAACATAAATAAAAGGGTTGTTTCTGTCATCAGGACACGTGGACCCCTGAAGACATCATGCCCCAGAAACTGAGAGACAAACAGAAGTAAGACTGGAGAGGTGACTGCAACAGGTGTGGGTGGTGAGGTGATTTACTCCGTCATTCTGTGCTTCAGGGCCGACAAAGAGACCGCAGCCAGGATCACGGAGGAGATCGGAAACCTCATGAAGGAGATTGAGACGCTGGTTGAGGAGAAGAAGAAGGATTCTTCAGATATGGCCAAGATGATCGCACCACCAGAAGGTGAGCCAGATGTTTCCCCCAAAACACGAGCTGAAGTAAAGAAGCATGAACGTGTTTGGGACTTTGCTCCTGCAGGTGGCGCTGTGTTGTACGACGGCATCAAGGTGACCATGATGTCCAAGCAGCTGAACGGGTCTCAGCGGGTGCTGCTGGACGGGGTGACCACCGATGACGAGTGCAGGGAGCTGCACCGCCTCTCCAACGTGAGTCCGTCTGCCACGAATCCCGTCGCCTGCCGTCTGTCGGCTTGTGTGACCGTGTTCCGCTTGTTTCTCAGGCGGCTGCGCTGAAAGGCGACGGCTACAGGGGGCGCCCATCCCCGCACACGCCCAGTGAGATGTTCCAGGGAGTCACCATCCTAAAGGCTGTCAAGGTTGGTAGCGCTGACTGGGATTCGCATGGATCCAGTATTACCATTTCAAAACGTTTGAAATCGGATGTCTGTAGGGTCATTGAAGGTCCAGCAGGGTTCTGTAGGGTCATGAGGACATAAACAAATACTGATGAAACGAAACTAAATTTTTAAAAAAAAAAAAAAGGAAAAGAGAAATTTTAATTTCTCAATGCATAAATTTATTTATAACAAAATCCATACAAAGAGGAAAGAAACAATAAAAATACGGGAATAAAATAAAATACCAAATGGAATTTATCCAACCATCCATCCATCGATCTGTCCATCCATTCATCTGTCCATCCATTCATCTGTCCATCCATCGATCTGTCCATCCATTCATATGTCCATCCATTCATCTGTCCATCTGTCCATCCATCCATCCATCCATTCGTCCATCTGTCCATCTGTCCATCCATCCATTAATCCATCCATTCATCTGTCCATCCATTCATCCATCCATCCATGCATCGATCTGTCCATCCATTCATCTGTCCATCCATTCATCCATCCATCCATCCATCCATCATCCATCCATCCATCCATTCATCTGTCCATCCATTCATCTGTCCATCCATTCATATGTCCATCCATTCATCTGTCCATCCATCCATCCATCCATCCATCATCCATCCATCCATCCATTCATCTGTCCATCCATTCATCTGTCCATCCATTCATATGTCCATCCATTCATCTGTCCATCCATCCATCCATCCATCCATTCGTCCATCTGTCCATCCGTCCATCTGTCCATCCATTCATCCATCCATCCATCCATTCATCTGTCCATCCATTCATCCATCCATCCATCCATCGATCTGTCCATCCATTCATCTGTCCATCCATCCATCCATCATCCATCCATCCATCCATTCACCTGTCCATCTGTCCATCCATCCATCTGTCCATCCATCCATTAATCCATCCATTCATCTGTCCATCCATCCATCTGTCCATCTATTCAGCTGTCCATTCATCCATCCATCCATCTATCCATCCATTCATCTGTCCATCCATTCATCCATCCATCCATTCATTCATCCGTCTATCTGTCCATACATGTCCATCCATCCATCCGTCTGTCAATCTATCCATCCATTCATTCATTCATTCATCCATCCGTCCATCCATCCATTCATCCATCCATGTCCGTCCATCCATCTGTCCATCGATCCATCCATCGATCCATTCATCCATCCATGTCCGTTCGTCCGTCCGTCCGTCCGTCCGTCCATCCATCTATCCATCTTCTCTTATCCGGATCAGGTTGCAGGGGCAGCAGCCTAATCAGGGAAGCCCAGAATTTCCTCTCCCCAGCCATTTTCCGCAGCTTGTTTTGGGGGACCTGAGGCATTCCCAGGCCACCTGAAAGATATAATCCCTCCAGCGTCTCCTGGGTCCTGGTACTTCCTCGTGAGGGGACGTCTCTGGAAAACCTCACCAGGGAGATGTCCAGGAGGCATCCTGACCAGATGTCTGACCCACCTCCTTACACCTCATCTGGTTCCTCTGGATGTGGGGGAGGAGCAGTTCTACTCCGATCTCTGGATGACTGAAGTTCTATCTCTATAGGAGAGTCCAGACACCCTGAGGAGAAGACTCATGTCAGCCGCTTGTATTCGCGATCTCATTCTTTCGATCACCATCAACAGCTGGTGATCATAGGTGAGGTTGGGAAGATCGATCGACTGGTAAATCAAGAGCTTCACCTTCAGGGTCAGCTCCTAATGCAGCAAACTAATTTATAACCAATAGAAAATAAAAAGTAAAAAACTAAATAACATGAAAAAAAGATATATATAATGAAATATTAAGGAGATTAGTACCATAAATTAATAAAAAAAAAATGCAAAAATAACATTTTTAAAATCATTCAATAAATGAAAATAATTAAAGGAATAAAATAAAATACTAATAAATAATGGAAACATACAGAGCAAAAGTAGAAACAAGTAAAACAAATACAACAATATATTTACTAAATACACATAAATAAATTAGAAATAATTAAACAAAATAAATATTAAATTTGAAAGTAAAACATCAGTAATAAAAACAAATATTGTAAATACAATATATGAGTAAATAAATCAATAAAATGAATCAATTCTAATACACTTGACGAAAATAAAATTATTGACTAAATAATAAATAGTAGAAAATATATAAAAAATATATATAGTATATAAATTAATGAATAAATAAGTAGAAACAGGTTAACAGAAATATATAAAGGTTTTTAAACACTTGGTTTTATTATAAATGTTACAAGAAGTATAATAAGGTAGAAAATATCTAAAGTAAATGTTATATTTTATGTTCGTTTTGTACAGAAGCTGAGAGCAGTCGTGGTTATTTGTTTTTTTTTGTTTTTTTTAACTGTCATCTTGAGATCACGGGATGACTATCTCGTTATCACTGGATAACCAACTTTAATAACAATATGATTATCTCATTATCTTGAGAAAACAAAGTTGGTTATTTTGTGATAATGAGATAATCATCCCACAATGATGAGAAAACACTCTGTTATCTCAAGATAACAAGAAAATTAAGGCGTTATCTTGAGGTAACCACTGAAGAATAATAATTTAAAAAAAAAACAATAGTGGAAAATGACTTTTGATTTTTGTTTTGGTACAATTTTTATCTTTATTTCTTAATATCCAAGTACAAAATCCAATTTAATTTAATTTAATTTAATTTAAAGCTATGGTAAATGTTAGTTATATGACTCTTGCTTCTACGCAGCATCTTGGTTTTTGGGTCAGGAATAAATCTGTTGACGGGTGGAAACGTCGTCCTCCTATCAGCTGTTAAATAGGGTTTTGTTTTCTTTCTCTTCTTTTTTTCTGCGGGCAGCTCGGACAGGAGGGGAAGGTTCCTCTGAAGAGCGCTCGCCTCTTCTTCAACCTGAGTGAGAAAGTGAGGAAGGTTCTGGAGTCGTACTTCCAGCTGGAGTCTCCGCTCTACTTCTCTTATTCCCACCTGGTCTGCCGCTCCGCCATAGACGGTGAGAAGCTGCCACTGCGTTTAAAACCTTGTTCATTCATCTTTTCTGCTCTACATGATGCTGCTTGATTGATCTTTTCTCTGGTCTCACATCATTTCGCTCTGAGTAACGTGGTTGAGCTGCTCTGACATGATCCACACGTTTATTATATTTATTTATTCTTAAAGTGACAAATAAAAGTTCAGAAAAGCATCCAGTTGAAGAAAAGAAATGTGTTAAAACGATTTGCCACTAGGTGGCAGCAGAACATAAAACAATGACGTTGCTACGTCAGAAATCCACCACAAAGTTAGAACAAATCTTTTCACACTAGAAAATTAATTAAAAACTTTTTTTTTTAAAAGCAAGTAAATTAATAAATACTTAAATGATGGGAATTTAAATGCAAATGATGAAAAATAAAAGCAAAGCAAAAAGCTTTTAAAATATGTTTTAGATTTCTAATTTATATTTGTGTATTTATTTTCAGATGAATATATTTTTTGTATTAAAATGATAATTTATTCTTCATTATTTTTTTTCCTGAATTTAGTTTACATTATTAATTCTTTTCAAACTTTTTTATCTTTAATTTATCATTACTGATTAAACTTAAACCTGTGCTTAAAAACAAAAATAAAAAGACATTTTAAAGTTAGTTTATTTGTATATATTTAGTTTATATTACATTTAATATATTTTGACATATAATTCTCAGCCCGCTGATGCAATATTTTACTTCTACAGACAAATATAGTAATTTATTTATTTTTATCTATAAAAACATTCATTAAATTATTTTATTTTTAATGTTTACAACTGGATATGCCGTCTGGAGAAGCTTTGTCTCAGTGGCGTATTTATTTATTCTTTAGTAAACAGTAAGTAAACTCGAGTCCAATGATTAGGATAATTTGTGATCGTACCATCGCTGCTCATTCATATGCAAGACAACAACCCTTAAACAGGTGTAGAAGACACTATACATGAAAAGATTAATTTTATTTGTAGTTTATGTAGTTTATGTAAGGAAGAGGCTGAGGTTGTCTTTGGAAGATGATGTGTAGCTATGGAATGATGGAATTACTCTGGAAGGTATTAGCCTGACCTGCTTGGACTGATTTCTGACTAGAAATTAGCTGTCGGCTCTCCGGATGTGAAAAAGTTGAATTATTGTGTGTGTTGCTGCTCATCCAGAGAAGCAGGAGGACCGCGAGGACCTGAGCCATCCCGTTCATGTGGACAACTGCGTCCTGGTTTCTGAGCTCAACGAGTGTATAAAAGAGCCTCCAGCGTACACGCACAGAGACTACAGGTGAGTCCATCTTTTGCCTCTTTTCCATCAGTATCAGCTTGTCTCAACTTAACTCGCCACAACTCGTCTCAGCTTGGTCCTGTTTCTTTTCCATTACAGTTTAGTACGAGGTCTAAGATGTGCGCGGTTTGTGTGAAATTACTGTGACGTCAGTGTTGTGCACGACAAGCTCTATAACAACACAGGACTTGGAGGCAATCTGCTACCTGGTCCAAGGCTCGCCGGTCGTGGAACAACTTCCAGTCTCGTCTGTTTGATCCACTCCGACCATTGTGGTCCTTGACCTGCCGAAAGTCACTTCTGAGCTTTTTCAGCTTCTCTCGACGCTGCTGGAAACTCCTTTGCTAGCCGTAGCCATTGAGTCGGAAAGCTCTTGATGGATATTTTCATTTCGTGTCGCTCCATCTGGTTCCCTGTGTATCCTTTCCTCAGCTACCAAGCAAAGAAATGTCTCCACCTCGGCGTTGGACCACGGAACAGACTTTTGTTGCGATTTTGCTTGTAGCGTAATGTAAATAACTTGTGAGTTAGTCGGTTTTCCAGTGATGTCACTCTCTGACCTCTGATTGGCTGTGCCCCTGATCAATAGCATCATGCAGTCTGGCGACGTCACACACAGCCTGACTCAGCTTGCTTAGAACCTGGGCTGAGGAGATACATATAAAGTACCGGTAAACGGGGACAAAAGCTGAGTGGAAAACCCTACAAACCGAGCCGAGGCGAGTTAAGTTGAGGCTCTGTTTTTCCATCATATTGATGATGATGATGATGATGATGATGATGGAAAAGGGCCATTTCATCCACACACCCTTTCTGACCGACGTAATGCTAACATCTGATGTTTCTCCTGCAGCGCCATCCTTTATCTCAATGACGACTTCGAAGGAGGAGAGTTCATTTTCACTGAACTGGACGCAAAAACAGTCACGGTGAGTTATTTCTAACGGTCAATAATGTTGTGTCAACGTGTGGAGTGAAAGGAGATGTCCAGAAACGTTGTGATATGGACGAGTGCAGGGTGATCTTCAGTAGAAGCATCACTGCCGCTAACGCTAGGTCACCAATCATCAAGGCAAATATTACCTCCAGAATCAGAGATGCTGGTACTTGAGAAAGTTCTTTATGAGTTCAACGGAGAACCTACTGGGAGCTTCATACTTGTAGCAAATAGTTTACCCACGTTTAAGCTAGCTATTGATCAGATCAATCATCAGCCTGAACTGATCAGCTGGAAAATGAGTCTCCTGCAGCAACTCTGCTGGTATCAGGTGTGTGTTAGCATCAGACAAGCTAACAGGTAGCTTCTCTAGGCAGATAGACTGAATGTCTTGGCTTTTTAGTAGCATGGAGCTGATGGTTTTAGTGCTGGAGAAATGACTGACCGGTAAAAAGAAGTTTCTGACCCAGTGGTTGGATACTTACTGAGCTGCTCTCCCATTCCTACAAACATAATCATAGGAAATTCAGTATATTAGGTTTTCAAGTAAATTTGATGGAAAATGTAAATATGGTGGGTTTACCACATGAGGTACCACATCCGTTCACATTTAATTTTCTCTGTTTAGTTTATTTATTATTTTAAGGTTTAATTTTGATTTACACCTGTATTACCATCCATATTACCCCCGTATTAAACGTATTACCCCCGCAAGAAATATTCCAGATCCACCCCGGCTCTTAGTTTCCAGTATTACTGATCCAGCGCAGCATTTCTCAATGCTTGAGGAATTAGCATAAAAGCAGATTATTCAAAAATTAAATGAATGAATAAATTACTGAATAAATAAATATCGCATAAATTAAGGATTTTTTTTTATCAGCTTGTGTTCGGGGGACAGCGTATGTTATCTTGGGGGTTGTGGTTCAAAAAGTTACCCCTGATCCACTGATTGTTCATGTTGACGTTAACCTGCCAGATGACACAGTTTAAAAGGTGAAAATTTGTTTCCCAGCTGAAATTTTAATGATAAATTCCTTTTGCTGCCATTGCAGTTCAGTCCAAACAAAGTGTAGTAGCACATAACAGCTAGCATCTCCTCATCTAGAAGTGAAAAAAATACAGAAAATAAAACCGATAGAAATTACTAAAAGCTGAATAGGCTGGAAGAACAGAACAGAATCTTTTCTGTGCTTGTAAGGCAAAATGTTGTCTGTCTTAAAGTCCATTTCTGCTCCTTTACGTCCGTTAACAGGGCCGTCCGTTTCAAACGTTGTTCTGTGTTGTTTTCTTCCTGTTCCTCCTCTTCTTCTTTGGTTTGTTTCTGTCTCTGGTTGCGTGCCGGCTACACAACTCAACAGCGGACATACGATTTGCAGTGGGATTGATTTCTGGGTCAAGTGACGGACAGCTAAGCCTCTTGAAAACTGACCAAACTCCGTGCGTAACCGAAGCAGGCGACCAATGCAGGCCACCAACATGTGTCCGTCCTTCTGCATATCTGTCTTCTGCATCGAACACACCACCAATCCTATCATGTAATCAGGTCTACCAAGTTAAAAGCCAACATTTCAAACAAAAACGCAGTTCTGAAACATCTGTATGAGAAGCAGAGGTCCAGAAAGAGGCGGAAATACCCATGATGTTGATGATGATGGGTGGATCTGAACCATGAAGAAGAGCAGCGGTGGTTTTATTGTTTTACACTATTACAGTTTTAATATGTATAAAACCGGGTTGCATGGTTGTGTAGTGAAGGTCACTGGTGCGATCCTTGGCTGGGGGGAAGCTTGAATGGTGGGCTCCTTCCGGGTTCTCCCACCGTCCAAAGACATGCATGTTAGGTTAACTGGTTGCTCTAAATTGCCCCTAGGAGTGAGCGTGAATGGCTGTTTGTCTGTTTGTGTTGGACCTGCAATGGACTGGCGAGCTGTCCAGGGTGTACCTGCCTCTCGCCCGAAGACTGCTGGGATAGGCTCCAGCTTCCCCACAACCCTTAATGGGATTAATGAATGAATATGTATAAAACCACCAATCATCTGCATTGTGTCATCTGGGTGTTGTATTTCACTGTTTGTAGCTGTACTGTAGATCGTTAAGGCCTTTGGCCACAATGAGTTGTAACAAATGTCATGTAGGTCAAGTAAAGGGAGGGAATTTGAAAAAGAAAACGAGTAAGAAGACAGGGTTATAATGCACGTTGATCTTTACTCTGGGACCTCTGTAGGCCGAGGTGCATCCCCGATGTGGCCGTGTGGTGGGCTTTGGAGCAGGGAAGGAAAACCCTCATGGAGTCAGAGCCGTCACCAAGGGTCAGAGGTGTGCCATTGCACTGTGGTTCACCCTGGACCCTGCTCACCAAGAAAAGGTAAGAAGTTTTGCTTTATTCTCCACCTGTCTGGTAAGGACAACAGAAACACATCGGTTATGTTTAATCTTTCTGTTGGACTCATCTGGATCGGTTTCCCTCATGTGCTCCTTCTCTTTACTTATTGAAAAACTGGAGTTTGGATCCACTTCTTTCCAAACTTTCTTTTCTGTAAGAAGTTCTTGGTAACGAAGCAACTCGTCCGAACCTACGACCGCCGACCTGCCACTGGCAGCTAATACCCGTCCTTCCACTGCCGTTCACAGACCTCAACAGTCTGTCCGCCGGGAAACGGAAGTTTTAATTCCTGCTTAGTCTATGGTGTTAGAAAAACCAACCACAAGCGCTAATTTTACAAGCTAACTTACATGAGCACTTAACAGTTTGTCAACGAATGCCATGCAGCGGTTGTCTTTATTATTAGTTTTATTATACGCTATACATAACGTGGTAAAAGGTAATTTTATAAAACCAATTCCTCAGTTATTGTGCCTTTGTATGATTCTCGGCTTTTTTAGTTGCTAGCAGTTGCTAATGCTAACTAGCTAAACCAGAGAGCAGTACGGAACAACACAGTGCACTGAAGACAGATTGTTTATCTGGATGGTTCCTTCAATCCCGGGCAATAAATGAGAAGTTTTTTAATTGTTTTAATGAAAAATTGTTGCCTTCATCTCTGCTTCTGTAGTGCGACTATTCATGCCTTAATTGTGGTGTTAAAGGGGTCCTATTATGGTATTTTAAGTTTTCTAAGCTTTCTACAGTGTTACAGTGTTGAATCCTCATCAGACATGTGAATGGCACTGTTTTTTATCACCTAAACGCATGTTTGAGTTTGAATTCCAGCACTCTCTCCGTTCGGTTTCCATGGGGACGAAAAATGCGTCGTTTTAGAGAGTTTTTTTCTACTTGGAAATCCTTGTGACGTCCCGGGGGATAAGGTTCGGTGATTGGTTACCTTCTACTGGTTAACAAGGGCATGTACAAATACATCAGGCGGGTGGAAAATGTGGGATAAAGTTATTTCCAACGATGGCTGGTGAGTTTACCAAAGAGAGACATCCTGCTGCATTCGTTGCTGTGGGTTGCTGTTTTCCACTTCGTTTTCAGGCTCTGATTCAGGTTCCAACATGTAGGGCTGTATGCTATGTGCTAACATTCTATTTTGTTTTTTTTATTGAGTTCATATGAACCTAATCCTTCTGTTTATGAGACGTTACAATGACGGTGAAAGCAGGTGCGGTGCGCGCTCCCGATGTAGTGCAGTGGCGGGAGGCGGGGCTTAATGCGGAAGAGTCTCAATCCACTCGTTTTGCCCGCAGGCTGATCTGACAGCCTACGGAGAGGGTCGGTCTGAAGTAAATAAAGCCATTTGTGACAATAACTCCATCAATCCCAGCCCTTCTGGTCTCAGAAATAAAAATAAATTAGCCTGAAATGCACATAATAGTTCCACTTTAAGCTGAATCTGGTAGCAAAATCTTCATCGGTTGGCAGTTTTGGAAGCTTGCAAACCAGGACTTTGGAAAATCTCTTATTTCTATGTCTTTTCTTTTCTTTTATATTTTATATTTTATATTTGCTTTTATCTCCCTTCTGTCTCATCTCTTATCTGTTTAAATGAGACTACTTTCGTATAGATTTGGATATTGTGGATTTTACCCCGTCAAAAGTGCTACATTGATAAACTTTATTTACTTACTTTAGGAGCGAATCCAAGCTCAGGATATGCTGAAGATGTTTTCAACCCCTGTGAGTGAAGAGTTTAGCCAAAAGGAGACGAGCGACACTTTGGAGTCTCAGCCGGTAAAAACAGAAGCTTCTTCAGCAGCTGACCAGGCAGAAACAAAACAGGAGGACGCACCGTCAGACCAGAAGCTGGGTGCACCATCTGAAGAGCCAGCTGGTGCAACAGCTGACAAACCAGCCGACAAACCAGATGGTTCTCCGGAGGATGTAGCCGGGACAAAACTGGCTGCCAAAGCAGCCACCAAGACCAAAACTACACCGAAAGCAAAGGCCAAAGCAGCGGATAAAGTTAAACCTGCTGGGAAAAAAGACGGAAAACAGACGGTAAAAACACAAAGCAAGCAGGCAGATAAAAAGAGCACAAAGCCAGCTTCCAAACAGACTAAAACAGTTGCATCTACAAAGAAACCCACATCGGTCTCAGACTCTCAGAGCGCCAAGGAGGAGCTGTGATCAGACCAGCGGGGACTCTACCCCCTGTGTGTCTGTTTAACTGTGTTGTTTTCTACAAGGTCTTCTCTGTGGATGGTTGAATAAAAACATAAGTTTGGGTTGTTAGGGTTTTATTTTCTTTTTTAATGAATTGGAAAAGGTGAACTATAGTTGTTGGGGGTCCTGGGAAAAGTCTTCTACATGCTACAAATCAATGGAGCCACTTTTTATTCAGGAATTGTTGTAATAAAGCATCTGCTGTCTTTTCATCTCTGCTTCACACAGAACTCTTCTTTTAATGCCTGATATGTGTGACGACATGTTTTAAAATGAGGGAGACGCTCCAGCCAGCTGTATGAGTATGAAATAAAAGGTGATGTTTTTAGATTTGTTGAAGTTTTCTTGCAGGGTGTGGGGGATGCCATGAGGAGGTATCCCTACCTCACTCTGGGGGCAGAACGGAGAAACTCAGGTGTGGAACGCTGTGAATCTATAGACAACAGATTCACTGCAGAATATTTTCAGGTAATCCAGCAGCTGTTTTGTCTTCACATGTTATAATTAACTTTATTTCAAAACTTATAATGAATATTCAGCAAAGTGAAACTGGGTGGTTCATTAGTTAGCCGAAGTTTCAATGTGAATACCAGAATCAGAAGCACAGATTGCTTTTCTGTATGACATATTTTTACTCCATGTTGTTTTACATTTGTTGTTTTGGATCGTAGCAGAGGTTTGATGAAATGAAATGAGTGAAAACATCTGAAAGAAGTAATTTTTCTGTATGTGAGGCAGCAGCGCAGCTCCCTTTTCCATCCTGTTTATACAGCTCTTTTCACAGCTGGTTGTAACGCAGTGTTTCTCAGTTCCAGTCCTCAGACCCCCCTGCCCTGCATGTTTTAGACATGATCCAGAGCACCTGAGTCAGATTATTGAACCTCTTCATCCAGCTCTTTGCAGCCTGTTAACGAGCCTTTATTTCATTCAGGTGTGTTAAAGTAGGGTTGCCTATAAAACATGCAGGGGGGGGGGGCTGAGAGCCAGAACTGAGAAACACTGCTGTAACGGATTGGTTCTCTTCCTCTGCAGGGTTGATCCTCCTTACATGAAATTGTTTACCATGGAAAGATCAAAAGCAACCCTGAAAGGGAATTATTCTATAATTGATGAACTGACCTGAGCAAAGAAACTGAGCTGTTCTGCAGCCTGCTGACAGTGTTGTCATGGATTTCCAAGCTCTTGTTTGTGTGTGTGTGTGTGTGTGTGTGTGTGTGTGTTGCTCCCTTTGTTATTAACAGGAGGCATGTCCTGTGGTTAAACAGCACAGCTGAGAGGAATCAGGTATATTGCACCTCACCTGCTTATAAAACCCCGCCTGATCTCCATTCAACGCTGGTGTTTTCTTGTCCTTTAGCCTAAACTGCCTGATAGGAAACCTGTCTGCCTGCTCGTCACCCCACCTGGATTCCTGAGCCATCTATGACCGCGACTCTGGTCAAGCATCTGAAATAAACCAGTTCAACCTTCCTTGCTGGAAACCTTACTTCATTTGGTCAAACTCTCCATGTGAGAAGTGTTTATTCAGTGTTTGTTTCAGGTGCAGTCTTGTCAGCAGCTGTGTGGTAAACTGGACCAGTTTCCCAGGTAAAATAAGACTTAACTGGTCATTTTTTTTATAGGCTTGATAAAAAGCCAGTCGTTTCTGTTTCATTGATGTTGTTTTTATGTTTTTACACACTAATGTGAAGATGTGTTGCTTATATTTCACCAGTATTACAATCAGATTTTTCTAAATGGGCGAAATCGATGCTTTAACTTGTACGTCTGCCTGAGCTCAGAGGAGCTACGAGGGATGCAGGTCTCTGATACGATGCATTAAAGGCACAGTGAAGCCCTCTGCCAATACAATTGACATATTTCCACAATGCAATTAATCAATCATCAGACTTTATAAATGTGATGCGGTTTGATATGATCCATGACATGATCCATGACAACAGCACATTATCTTTCCTTCCTTGGGGTTGATACCTGATTGTTTTCAATGAAACAAACCAATAAATTTAAAACAAAGCTGTAATTCAACATGGCACAGACAGGATCGTTTTATTTCTGATAAACCAAATCATAAGCCAAAAGTTTCATTCATCGCATTTGTGTTTTATCTCATTCTCTACTTGAACATTTATTTTGGCTTTTTTGTCTCTTAATAGAAATAATGGATCGTTAAAAAACAGTCGTTTTGCTAACAGTGGGCAGAATCCACCGACATCTTAAGAATATTCTTAAATTTGTTCCTAAGTTGTACTCAAGAAGTCTTTTATGAAAACTCTCCGTCAGATTCATAAACATGAAAAATGTTTGTTTCTTTCTTCTTAGACTGGTGAACACCACTTTTTTCAAAGTTGAAAGGACAGACCAGCTGGCTCTACTTTGCAAAGATAACTGCCCATAAAATGGTCAAGAGACTTCTGGCCATTGGTGACACTGAGGAGGAGAAATGGTAGTCTGCAGCTGGGGGCACCACCCGCCTCACATACACTTTGCCCAGGTGCCCACTTTGCCCAACCTCCCACTGGTTGCCCAAAGGTTTCCTTCCTGTTAAAAGGGAGTTTTTTCCTTCCCACTGTTGCCGGTGTGCTTGCTCAGGATGAGAGATTGAGTTGGACCTTCCAACTCAATCTGTTGGTTTCCTTATATAGGCTATTATGAATTGGCTTTCATTTTTTCCTGTCTGTAAAGCGTCTTGAGATGGCATAAATAAATAAAGTTGAATTGAATTGAATTAAAATAAAAGTGCACAAGCCCCTGGGCCCAGAGTGTCCTCTTCCCCACCATTGTGAAGATTGTGAATGATACACTGTGAAACAACATTTCTAACATCTCTCAGCCAGTGGTACCAATAGCAACACACTGGATACTGTGGTGTAACGACCTGGCTTTTATGTACATTTTGTTTTATGTCCAAACTGCTGGTGTTTTCCTAACGTGGACCCCACATGGGCCCCAGGTGGCCATGGGCCCCTGGGCGTGTGTCCATAATGTCCATTGGATAATTTGGCTTTGACGTTGCCCCTTCCAGCGGTGCAGAGTTGTGACGTTTGTCTGCTTCTGTGAAGCGGGATGAAATTTTGGCGTTACCGTTTGGACTGAAGTTGCTTCAACACAGATCGTGTCATAATTCCCGTCGTCTGACGTGTCTGTGCTCATCAGTCTAATTCAGCCCAGTTTTCCTACCTGCCTGATAATTTAGCTTCTTCGACTTTCTCTCCAGGAGAGTGACACAGGTGGGACTCTCTCCAGTCCCACCTGTGTTAGGTTATCAGCAGCTACTGTGCCAAGCTGAAATACTGGACGGATGTTCATGATGTGTTTCTGAGAACGGGTTTTGGTGTAACAGGGATCCCATTAAATGTTGTGAGCAATCTGTATCAGCAACTGGATCCAGGAATGTTGTAAAGGATTCCTCCTCATTGTGAGATAGAAAAATTTTCAGTATATCTGCATAAAATTCCACAATAAATGATGAGAAAATCCAGGAGAAGTTCCCAACAGGTTTTCCAAGATATCAAAGATACATCTGGACTGGTAACATTCTGGATACTACCATTCAGAACAGGAACAACATTCTGGATACTACCATTCAGAACAGGAACAACATTCTGGATACTACCATTCAGAACAGGAACAACATTCTGGATATTACCATTCAGAACAGGAACAACATTCTGGATATTACCATTCAGAACAGGAACAACATTCTGGATACTACCATTCAGAACAGGAACAACATTTTGGATACTACCATCCAGAACAGGAACAACATTCTGGATACTACCATCCAGAACAGGAACAACATTCTGGATACTACCATTCAAAACAGGAACAACATTCTGGATACTACCATTCAGAACAGGAACAACGCTCTTGGTATTACCATTCAGAACAGGAACAACATTCTGGACACTACCATCCAGGACAGAAACAATGTTCTGGATACTACTATCCAGAACAGGAACAACATTCTGGATACTACCATCCAGGACAGCAACTATGCTCTTGATATTACCATTCAGAACAGGAACAACATTCTGGATATTACAATTCAGAACAGGAACAACATTCTGGATACTACCATCCAGAACAGGAACAACATTCTGGTTAGTACCATTCAGAACAGGAACAACATTCTGGATACTACCATTCAGAACAGGAAGAACATTCTGCATACTACCATTCAGAACAGAAACAACATTCTGGACACTACCATCCAGAACAGGAAGAACATTCTGCATACTACCATTCAGAACAGGAACAACATTCTGCATACTACCATTCAGAACAGGAACAACATTCTGCATACTACCATTCAGAACAGGAACAACATTCTGGATACTACCATCCAGAACAGGAACAACATTCTGGATACTACCATCCAGAACAGGAACAACATTCTGGATACTACCATCCAGAACAGGAACAACATTCTGGATACTACCATCCAGGACAGGAACAAAGCTCTTGATACTACCATCCAGAACAGGAACAACACTCTTGATATTACCATTCAGAACAGGAACAACATTCTGGATATTACAATTCAGAACAGGAACAACATTCTGGATACTACCATCCAGAACAGGAACAACATTCTGGTTAGTACCATTCAGAACAGGAACAACATTCTGCATACTACCATTCAGAACAGAAACAACATTCTGGACACTACCATCGAAAACAGGAAGAACATTCTGCATACTACCATTCAGAACAGGAAGAACATTCTGCATACTACCATTCAGAACAGGAAGAACATTCTGCATACTACCATTCAGAACAGGAACAACATTCTGGATACTACCATTCAGAACAGGAACAACATTCTGGATACTACCATCCAGAACAGGAACAACATTATGGATACTACCATCCAGAACAGGAACAACATTCTGGATACTACCATCCAGGACAGGAACAAAGCTCTTGATACTACCATCCAGAACAGGAACAACACTCTTGATATTACCATTCAGAACAGGAACAACATTCTGGATACTACCATCCAGGACAGGAACAACGCTCTTGATACTACCGTCCAGAACAGGAACAACACTCTTGATATTACCATTCAGAACAGGAACAACATTCTGGATACTACCATTCAGAACAGGAACAACATTCTGGATATTACCATTCAGAACAGGAACAACATTCTGGATATTACCATTCAGAACAGGAACAACATTCTGGATACTACCATTCAGAACAGGAACAACATTTTGGATACTACCATCCAGAACAGGAACAACATTCTGGATACTACCATCCAGAACAGGAACAACATTCTGGATACTACCATTCAAAACAGGAACAACATTCTGGATACTACCATTCAGAACAGGAACAACGCTCTTGGTATTACCATTCAGAACAGGAACAACATTCTGGACACTACCATCCAGGACAGAAACAATGTTCTGGATACTACTATCCAGAACAGGAACAACATTCTGGATACTACCATCCAGGACAGCAACTATGCTCTTGATATTACCATTCAGAACAGGAACAACATTCTGGATATTACAATTCAGAACAGGAACAACATTCTGGATACTACCATCCAGAACAGGAACAACATTCTGGTTAGTACCATTCAGAACAGGAACAACATTCTGGATACTACCATTCAGAACAGGAAGAACATTCTGCATACTACCATTCAGAACAGAAACAACATTCTGGACACTACCATCCAGAACAGGAAGAACATTCTGCATACTACCATTCAGAACAGGAACAACATTCTGCATACTACCATTCAGAACAGGAACAACATTCTGCATACTACCATTCAGAACAGGAACAACATTCTGGATACTACCATCCAGAACAGGAACAACATTCTGGATACTACCATCCAGAACAGGAACAACATTCTGGATACTACCATCCAGAACAGGAACAACATTCTGGATACTACCATCCAGAACAGGAACAACATTCTGGATACTACCATCCAGGACAGGAACAAAGCTCTTGATACTACCATCCAGAACAGGAACAACACTCTTGATATTACCATTCAGAACAGGAACAACATTCTGGATATTACAATTCAGAACAGGAACAACATTCTGGATACTACCATCCAGAACAGGAACAACATTCTGGTTAGTACCATTCAGAACAGGAACAACATTCTGCATACTACCATTCAGAACAGAAACAACATTCTGGACACTACCATCGAAAACAGGAAGAACATTCTGCATACTACCATTCAGAACAGGAAGAACATTCTGCATACTACCATTCAGAACAGGAAGAACATTCTGCATACTACCATTCAGAACAGGAACAACATTCTGGATACTACCATTCAGAACAGGAACAACATTCTGGATACTACCATCCAGAACAGGAACAACATTATGGATACTACCATCCAGAACAGGAACAACATTCTGGATACTACCATCCAGGACAGGAACAAAGCTCTTGATACTACCATCCAGAACAGGAACAACACTCTTGATATTACCATTCAGAACAGGAACAACATTCTGGATACTACCATCCAGGACAGGAACAACGCTCTTGATACTACCGTCCAGAACAGGAACAACACTCTTGATATTACCATTCAGAACAGGAACAACATTCTGGATACTACCATCCAGGACAGGAACAACGCTCTTGATATTACCATCCAGAACAGGAACAACATTCTGGATACTACCATCCAGGACAGGAACAACGCTCTTGATATTACCATCCAGAACAGGAACAACATTATGGATACTACCATCCAGAACAGGAACAACATTATGGATACTACCATCCAGGACAGGAACAACGCTCTTGATACTACCATCCAGAACAGGAACAACATTCTGGATACTACCATTCAGAACAGGAACAACATTCTGGACACTACCATCCAAGACAGGCACAACGCTCTTGATTATACCATTCAGAACCGGAACAAAATTCTGGATACTACCATCCAGAACAGGAACAACATTCTGGATACTACCATTCAGAAAAGGGAGTTTTTTTCCTTCCCACTGTTGCCAGTGTGCTTGCTCAGGATGGGAGATTGAGTTGGACTCAACTCAATCTGTTGGTTTCCTTATATAGGCTATTATGAATTGGCCTTCATTATGTTTTCCCCTCTGTCTGTAAAGCGTCTTGAGATGGAATTGCCGTGATTTGACGCTATATAAATAAAGTTGAATTGAATTGAAATTCAGAACAGGAACAACATTCTGGACACTACCATCCAGGACAGAAACAATGTTCTGGATACTACCATCCAGAACAGGAACAACATTCTGGATACTACCATCAGAACAGGAATGACTTTTCATCACAGCAAGAGAACAAACATGGAACAAACACCACAATGTAGCTGTGGATTCATCATCAATAGATCTGGAATCTGATCGCGGATCCTGTTCATTTCTCTCAGTTGGGATTCAAGATGTGATGAAGATATTTTAGCATGTGGATAAAACCATCTGCAGATGCGGGGTGAAATTATGGCCGCCTGATAGAAAAGCAGAATTGGCTGCAGTATCATACAGATGTAGAACGGAGCTGTTCGGAAGTTCAGCTTATGCCCTACATTTGAAGCCAGTGTGTATGTCTGAGTCAGACATGTAGACATGTAACATTCCTTCATCTCTGTGCAAACACTCCCCTTTCTATGAAAACGCGCAGTACAATTCAAACCCACACTCATCGCCCACATCCTGTGGGCTCAAACCACGAATGCACATACTCTGTTGCTGACAGAGATCTGTCTGTGGATATGCAGAAGCCTCATGAAGATCATGTTTTAGAAAAGGCTTGATTTTAGTGTAAGACTGAGTGACTGCTGCGAAGGGCAAATGAACTCTGTTGTCATGCATAAACCAAGTCCCAGCCTCCCACAGCATTGAATGCGTGATGAGCGTCCCTCTGCTTCGCGGCAGTATGCATGCGTGTGTTGTACTGTCAGTGCTTTCTTTGTGTCGTCTTTCTGCTGTTCATTTGGATGAGAGAGACAAACACAGGCAACTTTGTCTTTCTTGTGTATTTCAGGCCTATGGATTTGACCATTGTTTCAGCAAAAGAGAGTGGGGGAGTAGAGAGAGGGGCGGGGGGAGGCAGAGACTGTGAGTACAGTAGACAACGGAGGTCTGGTCCGTGATCGGCACAGCCGTCCCTGACTGTCCTCCCTACAGCCACAAAAACATTTCAGTACATTTCATGTACATAAAAAAGTCAGAATTTCTTTGTGATCCTGTTTGAGTGAATACAAAGGGTCTCTGTGCACACGTACGTGCATGCGTCAACAGACTAGTGAGGAGGGCATGGAGACATGGTGACATGTAAGGTCGGACACAGCAGAACAGGGAGCTCAGATTAACATCTTCATCACAGACCCCCAGGACAGGGTGCAGCATGTGATTCTACAGTCCTCCAGATGTTTGCAGACATAATGAAGCAGCAATCCTAATGTAGCATAGCAGCAACGCTAACATGTAGCATAGCAGCGATGCTAACATATATCATAGCAGCAACGCTAACATGTATAGTACCAGTCAAAAGTTTGGACACTGTTTCCTATTGGATTTAATAGGAAAGTGTGTCCAAACTTTTAAATGGTACTTTATCATAGCAGTGATGCTAACATGTAGCATAGCAGTGATGCTAACATGTAACTAACATGTAGCATAGCAGTGATGCTAACATGTATAGTACCAGTCAAAAGTTTGGACACTGTTTCCTACTGGATTTAATAGGAAAGTGTGTCCAAACTTTTAAATGGTACTTTATCATAGCAGTGATGCTAACATGTAACATAGCAACATGACAGGGAGAAACTCAGCTAAAAGACTCGACCTGCATCAGCATCCAAACCAAACACAGTTCAAACCGCAGAACTGAGAACATCAGTGTCTGATCATTTCTCAACACAAACAAGATGTCGTATGAAAGCAGAGATGTCTGGTTCCAAAAGCTGATTTACTAATTCCTAGGATTATTTTACTCATTCTGAAGATTACTTTACTTCTTCCTGGGAATATTTTACTAATTCTGAGGATTACTTTACTCATTTTGAGGATTACTTTACTTATTCCTATGAATGTTTTACTTATTCCTAGAAACGTTTTACTCATTCTGATAATTACTTTACTCATTCCTAGATGAACTGTGCTGCTTGTCTTCTGGTTTCCACCAATAGTAATGTGTTTATTTTTTTAGGCAACATTTACATGTTCTACTGCGTTCCAGGTGAATTTACTCTGACACAGTAACGCATGTTGATTCTGACATGTCTGCAGTAACTTCACGTTTTAAGAGACGAGTATCATATACCGTCTTTGTAGTTGTGAAGATAAACTGTATTTTCTGTCGTTCAGGCAGAAGTAGAGAAAACAGATCTTTTTAAGATGTACTGTGTGACTCCAGAAGAGGAGAATGAAACAGCCTGCTATGGTCGACCAACATGGCCTCCATCCTTCTGCTCCTCTAGTCTACCAGGAGGAGAGACCAGACGAATCCACAGAGGCTGTTCAGTTTGATGCTTGTTCTGCAAATATCGGCCTTCGACTCACAACTATAATGCTTTGTTCGGGGGTCTGGGAGACATATGTGTGGCATTGTCCTTTAGTACAAATTAATATACAGGCACAAAACACTTCTGGGACATTTTTTGCTTTTTCATCAATCATTTCTGCAGTCAGAATAACAACAGTTTGATATGTGACCACAAAGACCTCCAATGGTTTGAGATGTTACAGTACAAGACAAAGTCAAACTGTATCTGTCAGTTTTGCTGCTGCTGCTGGTCCTGCCTCTTGTCTAAAACCAATCTTGTGTTAGTGGGACAGAGGGGTCCATTGTTGTTGCGGTTGTTCGAACGGATGGCTGGCCGATGACTTCAGCTCCTCCATGAAGCGCCTCCTTATTCGCCTATAGGACCGGGATCACAGCCGTGCCGGTCTGGGCATGGGACCACAGCTGAGGGGGATCTATAGATCAGGACAGTTACACGGTATCAGAAAAAAGGAACTTCTTTCCTAAACGGATTACTTTGGTTAACGCAGGTTCATCATTAATAATGAACACAAATTAAATAAAAAAAAACAACAAACAATTGAAGTACAAGTTTAGCTGACTTGTAGCATCACACTGAGTCAGTCCTGTTCAACTTGCACAGCGCCATTTCATATCAGTCATCTCTAGATCCAAAAAGATCCAAATGTATTACAGGGGCCACCAAATCCGGTCCTCGAGAGCTACCATCCTGCAGGTTTCATTGTTTCACAGCTGCAAAACACCTGACCCAAATGAACGGCCCAATAACAGCAGGTGATGAAAAACTAACACATAACTGTATTCTAATTCATGACAAACTACATATTTATCTGAAATTACGATAATGTTGATATTTTATTATGAAAATGGATTCCAGAACACAACTGCTGTCGGTGTCTCAGTATTGATTTGCACATCACTAGTGTCTGGATGCTTGGAGCTCCAATTGCAGAGCAGATGAAAGTGATGAAGTGTGGACTTCACCGCGCGGCCAACCCAAGGACGTCCAACGAGACAGTTTGTGTTAATGTGTGCCCTGCCTCTTGCCCTATGGCTGCTGGGATAGAATACAGCTTCGCTGCAACCCTTAATTTGACGAGCAGTCAAGAAAAAAACTGATGTATGACTGAGCTTGAACACCTATGTTGCTAACTGGTTCATTGCAGAACCAGAGATGAATGAAATTTTAGAAATGACACTCATTTCCTATCCATCCCTTCCTTCTTTCATTCCCAGCCTGTAAGCTATCACCAAGGAGCCGAAGAGGTGGAGGACAGTAGCAATTCCTGGAAGTCCCGCTGTCCCATCAAAGGAAGACGTCTTCAATAGTTGCTATGGTGATGGCAGGCTGGCTGACACCTGGCTCTGTGCAGCACACTCACTGAGAGATAGATGGGAAAATAAAGGTGGGAAAGTTGAAAGTGTGGTGAAGAGGGATCTTTTTGTCTTTAGCATTAAACCATTTTCCTGTAAATGGGACTAAAGCTGCTGAAGTTTGTGGGGAAGTTGGAAAAAAAGGTGAGGAGAAAGAGACACGTGGAGGGGGAGAATTCCCCTCATAACAGCAGGTATGTGACACATTTTTGGAATAGCAGCCAATAAAAAGGCAGTAAAGAGTGTGAGAAAGTTTTTAGTGGACACGAAAAGGTGGGTTGACCTCTTCCAGTAGATCAGTCATTTCAGGAACTTCAATCTTCAGTTTTAAGGCGGTTTTCATCCATGTCCTGCAGTGGTTATGCATCCAGTTTGGTTAGTTTTCAAGGAGCTTGGCTGTCCATCACATGACTATTTTAGCGGAGTGACACCACTGGAAATCACAGGGGGCAGTGTTGAGTTGTACAGCTGACATGCAACCAGAAAAATGAACAAATCAGAGAAGAATGTAATGCAACGTTATTTATAAAGCACTTTATAAAACAACAAAGTTGACCAAAGTGTCACAATGTGCAGAATTAAAATCAGAGGTGTATAAAGTAGAAGTAAAAACAAAGTAGAAGTCCTGCCATGTTTTTGAATCTACCAATGCATTCAGAACAGGTGTTTTCACTAACAGGCTCATCTGCTTTGCAGTGGAGCTCAGCTGATTACATTCCGAGGTTTTGTGACTGGTTGGAAAGAGCTGCGGACAGGACTTCTACTTTCTGCTTCTACTTTATACATCTCTGGTTAAAACTAAACAAAATAATAAATGACATTCAAATCTCATGTTTGTAACTTTGTGTCAGCATAAAAAGCATGGCTCTGGAATGGTCCCGGTCCTATTAAAAGACTGAATGTTTTCAGTTTGTCATGGGGAAAACCTCCCTCAGGTTAGAATGGGAAGGAAAACCTCCATCAGGACCAGAACAAGGAAGGAAAAGCTCCATCAGGACCAGAATGAGGAAGGAAAACATCTATTAGGACCAGAACCAGGAAGGAAAAGCTCCATCAGGACCAGAATGAGGAAGGAAAACATCTATTAGGACCAGAACCAGGAAGGAAAACCTCCCTCAGGACCAAAACCAGGAAGGAAAACATCTATTAGGACCAGAACCAGGAAGAAAAAGCTCCATCAGGACCAGAACCATGAAGGAAAACCTCCATCAGGACCAGAACCAGGAAGGAAAACCTCCATCAGGACCAGAACCAGGAAGGAAAACCTCCCTCAGGACCAGAATGAGGAAGGAAAACATCTATTAGGACCAGAACCAGGAAGGAAAAGCTCCATCAGGACCAGAATGAGGAAGGAAAACATCTATTAGGACCAGAACCAGGAAGGAAAACTTGTATCAGGACCAGGGCCAGGAAGAAAAAGCTCCATCAGGACCAGAACCATGAAGGAAAACCTCCCTCAGGACCAGAACCAGGAAGGAAAACCTCCCCCAGGACCAGAATGAGGAAGGAAAACATCTATTAGGACCAGAACCAGGAAGGAAAAGCTCCATCAGGACCAAAACCAGGAAGGAAAACATCTATTAGGACCAGAACCAGGAAGGAAAAGCTCCATCAGGACCAAAACCAGGAAGGAAAACATCTATTAGGACCAGAACCAGGAAGGAAAACCTCCATCAGGACCAGAACCAGGAAGGAAAACTTGCATCAGGACCAGGGCCAGGAAGGAAAAGCTCCCCCAGGACCAGAATGAGGAAGGAAAACATCTATTAGGACCAGAACCAGGAAGGAAAAGCTCCATCAGGACCAGAATGAGGAAGGAAAACATCTATTAGGACCAGAACCAGGAAGGAAAAGCTCCATCAGGACCAGAACCATGAAGGAAAACCTCCCTCAGGACCAGAACCAGGAAGGAAAACCTCCCCCAGGACCAGAATGAGGAAGGAAAACATCTATTAGGACCAGAACCAGGAAGGAAAAGCTCCATCAGGACCAGAATGAGGAAGGAAAACATCTATTAGGACCAGAACCAGGAAGGAAAACCTCCCTCAGGACCAGAACCAGGAAGGAAAACATCTATTAGGACCAGAACCAGGAAGGAAAACTTGCATCAGGACCAGGGCCAGGAAGAAAAAGCTCCATCAGGACCAGAACCATGAAGGAAAACCTCCCTCAGGACCAGAACCAGGAAGGAAAACCTCCATCAGGACCAGAACCAGGAAGGAAAACCTCCATCAGGACCAGAATGAGGAAGGAAAACATCTATTAGGACCAGAACCAGGAAGGAAAAGCTCCATCAGGACCAAAACCAGGAAGGAAAACATCTATTAGGACCAGAACCAGGAAGGAAAAGCTCCATCAGGACCAAAACCAGGAAGGAAAACATCTATTAGGACCAGAACCAGGAAGGAAAAGCTCCATCAGGACCAAAACCAGGAAGGAAAACATCTATTAGGACCAGAACCAGGAAGGAAAAGCTCCATCAGGACCAGAACCAGGAAGGAAAACATCTATTAGGACCAGAACCAGGAAGGAAAACCTCCATCAGGACCAGAACCAGGAAGGAAAACATCTATTAGGACCAGAACCAGGAAGGAAAACCTCCCCCAGGACCAGAATGAGGAAGGAAAACATCTATTAGGACCAGAACCAGGAAGAAAAACCTCCATCAGGACCAGAATGAGGAAGGAAAACATCTATTAGGACCAGAACCAGGAAGGAAAAGCTCCATCAGGACCAGAACCATGAAGGAAAACATCTATTAGGACCAGAACCAGGAAGGAAAACCTCCATCAGGACCAGAACCAGGAAGGAAAACATCTATTAGGACCAGAACCAGGAAGGAAAACTTGCATCAGGACCAGGGCCAGGAAGAAAAAGCTCCATCAGGACCAGAACCATGAAGGAAAACCTCCCCCAGGACCAGAACCAGGAAGGAAAACCTCCATCAGGACCAGAACCAGGAAGGAAAACCTCCCTCAGGACCAGAATGAGGAAGGAAAACATCTATTAGGACCAGAACCAGGAAGAAAAACCTCCATCAGGACCAGAATGAGGAAGGAAAACATCTATTAGGACCAGAACCAGGAAGGAAAAGCTCCATCAGGACCAAAACCAGGAAGGAAAACATCTATTAGGACCAGAACCAGGAAGGAAAAGCTCCATCAGGACCAAAACCAGGAAGGAAAACATCTATTAGGACCAGAACAAGGAAGGAAAACTTGCATCAGGACCAGGGCCAGGAAGGAAAAGCTCCATCAGGACCAGAACCATGAAGGAAAACCTCCCTCAGGACCAGAACCAGGAAGGAAAACCTCCCCCAGGACCAGGGCCAGGAAGGAAAAGCTCCATCAGGACCAGAACCATGAAGGAAAACCTCCCTCAGGACCAGAACCAGGAAGGAAAACTTGCATCAGGACCAGGGCCAGGAAGAAAAAGCTCCATCAGGACCAGAACCATGAAGGAAAACCTCCCTCAGGACCAGAACCAGGAAGGAAAACTTGCATCAGGACCAGGGCCAGGAAGAAAAAGCTCCATCAGGACCAGAACCATGAAGGAAAACCTCCCTCAGGACCAGAACCAGGAAGGAAAACCTCCATCAGGACCAGAACCAGGAAGGAAAACCTCCATCAGGACCAGAATGAGGAAGGAAAACATCTATTAGGACCAGAACCAGGAAGGAAAACCTCCCTCAGGACCAGAATGAGGAAGGAAAACATCTATTAGGACCAGAACCAGGAAGGAAAACTTGCATCAGGACCAAAACCAGGAAGGAAAACATCTATTAGGACCAGAACCAGGAAGGAAAACCTCCATCAGGACCAGAACCAGGAAGGAAAACATCTATTAGGACCAGAACCAGGAAGGAAAACCTCCCTCAGGACCAGAACCAGGAAGGAAAACTTGCATCAGGACCAGGGCCAGGAAGAAAAAGCTCCATCAGGACCAGAACCATGAAGGAAAACCTCCCTCAGGACCAGAACCAGGAAGGAAAACCTCCATCAGGACCAGAACCAGGAAGGAAAACCTCCATCAGGACCAGAATGAGGAAGGAAAACATCTATTAGGACCAGAACCAGGAAGAAAAACCTCCATCAGGACCAGAATGAGGAAGGAAAACATCTATTAGGACCAGAACCAGGAAGGAAAAGCTCCATCAGGACCAGAACCATGAAGGAAAACATCTATTAGGACCAGAACCAGGAAGGAAAACCTCCATCAGGACCAGAACCAGGAAGGAAAACATCTATTAGGACCAGAACCAGGAAGGAAAACCTCCCCCAGGACCAGAATGAGGAAGGAAAACATCTATTAGGACCAGAACCAGGAAGAAAAACCTCCATCAGGACCAAAATGAGGAAGGAAAACATCTATTAGGACCAGAACCAGGAAGAAAAACCTCCATCAGGACCAAAATGAGGAAGGAAAACATCTATTAGGACCAGGGCCAGGAAGAAAAAGCTCCATCAGGACCAGAACCATGAAGGAAAACCTCCCTCAGGACCAGAACCAGGAAGGAAAACCTCCCCCAGGACCAGAATGAGGAAGGAAAACATCTATTAGGACCAGAACCATGAAGGAAAAGCTCCATCAGGACCAGAATGAGGAAGGAAAACATCTATTAGGACCAGAACCAGGAAGGAAAAGCTCCATCAGGACCAGAATGAGGAAGGAAAACATCTATTAGGACCAGAACCAGGAAGGAAAACCTCCCTCAGGACCAGAATGAGGAAGGAAAACATCTATTAGGACCAGAACCAGGAAGGAAAACTTGCATCAGGACCAAAACCAGGAAGGAAAACATCTATTAGGACCAGAACCAGGAAGGAAAACCTCCATCAGGACCAGAACCAGGAAGGAAAACATCTATTAGGACCAGAACCAGGAAGGAAAACTTGCATCAGGACCAGGGCCAGGAAGAAAAAGCTCCATCAGGACCAGAACCATGAAGGAAAACCTCCCCCAGGACCAGAATGAGGAAGGAAAACATCTATTAGGACCAGAACCAGGAAGAAAAAGCTCCATCAGGACCAGAACCAGGAAGGAAAACCTCCATCAGGACCAGAATGAGGAAGGAAAACATCTATTAGGACCAGAACCAGGAAGGAAAACTTGCATCAGGACCAGGGCCAGGAAGAAAAAGCTCCATCAGGACCAGAACCAGGAAGGAAAACCTCCCCCAGGACCAGAATGAGGAAGGAAAACATCTATTAGGACCAGAACCAGGAAGAAAAAGCTCCATCAGGACCAGAACCAGGAAGGAAAACCTCCATCAGGACCAGAATGAGGAAGGAAAACATCTATTAGGACCAGAACCAGGAAGGAAAAGCTCCATCAGGACCAAAACCAGGAAGGAAAACATCTATTAGGACCAGAACCAGGAAGAAAAACCTCCATCAGGACCAGAATGAGGAAGGAAAACATCTATTAGGACCAGAACCAGGAAGGAAAAGCTCCATCAGGACCAGAACCATGAAGGAAAACATCTATTAGGACCAGAACCAGGAAGGAAAACCTCCATCAGGACCAGAACCAGGAAGGAAAACATCTATTAGGACCAGAACCAGGAAGGAAAACCTCCCTCAGGACCAGAATGAGGAAGGAAAACATCTATTAGGACCAGGGCCAGGAAGAAAAAGCTCCATCAGGACCAGAACCAGGAAGGAAAACCTCCCTCAGGACCAGAACCAGGAAGGAAAACCTCCATCAGGACCAAAACCAGGAAGGAAAACATCTATTAGGACCAGAACCAGGAAGGAAAAGCTCCATCAGGACCAAAACCAGGAAGGAAAACATCTATTAGGACCAGAACCAGGAAGGAAAACCTCCCTCAGGACCAGAATGAGGAAGGAAAACATCTATTAGGACCAGAACCAGGAAGGAAAAGCTCCATCAGGACCAAAACCAGGAAGGAAAACATCTATTAGGACCAGAACCAGGAAGAAAAACCTCCATCAGGACCAAAATGAGGAAGGAAAACATCTATTAGGACCAGGGCCAGGAAGAAAAAGCTCCATCAGGACCAGAACCATGAAGGAAAACCTCCATCAGGACCAGAACCAGGAAAGAAAACCTCCATCAGGACCAGAACCAGGAAAGAAAACCTCCATCTGGATCAGGAACCAGGAAAGAAAACCTCCATCTGGATCAGGAACCAGGAAGGAAAACCTCCATCTGGATCAAGAACAATGGCCATTTGCAAAATCTTTTATCCATCAGACGATACTTCTTGGACACCACATGAGAAAAAATGACTGCTTTGCTGACAGAAAAGCAAGAACTCCCAACGCAGGGTCACACACACACCAACACACCTACATGCGAGTGTACATGTTGTGATTTTCCATGTTTTCCAGTGCTCCTGATGATTGTATGCCTGGTTTTCTTCAGAGGTAGCAGGACGTTTTCTGTTAAGCAATACAATTGTAGCAGGTCTTTATCTTTTGAATAATATTTTGGTATCAAGATTAGTCTTAAATCCATTAAGCACCCCATTCTGTTCAAGCCATCAGCCAGACCATCATCCTGCTGCTTGACAGGACAAGGCTTTTTTATCTAAACATTTTATTATTCCTAAATAATAATAATAAAAAACAAACAAACCCAAGATTAAAAAAATAGAGAAAGTTTGAGTCAATTTTAGTTGGATGATTGAATAATGGATAAAGCAGGTTATTCTTTATGTTTTCCGAAATAATTCAAAACTTTTTTGTGACATTTGAATTATTGATCAACTATAAATAATGTCGAAACAAAAAAATTCAATTCATACCAGTCTGCCAAGGTAAAAGTTTTTGTGGGAAATCCCGTACCCCTCCCCCACTGTCATTATTCCTTAAGTAGTAATTTACATTGATTCAACTTAATTTATTTAACATTTTGGCCTCCACAATTTGTATAACTTATTCAGAATAGTGAAACTAAACTAGATTAAAATTAAGTAGCATCCACCAGATATATTCTATTAAAATCATATATTAAATAAAAAGATAGGCGAAACTTCCATGCATAACCTGTAGGTTTCTAAAGAGCTGAATTAAAGCTCTTTAGAAACCCATCTTGACACTGTCATGTGTGTAATCACTCCCTGAAAGCAAAAAAAAATTTGGCAAAGATGTGGAGCTGACACCATCAAAACACGTTAGCCAGCTGAAACCCACACACTCAAAAATAGAGGTACCAGCTTGTACCTAAAAAGGTACAAATGCTTGTCGCTGGGGGTGTACTCTTTTGAGAAACATTTCTGTACCCTTCAGTTCTGGTCTATTTTTGTACCTTATTAAGTTCAACCTTACCTTATCAAGTTATGTTTTTTTTATGTTTTCACAGGATTAGGCCTGGTCCATACAATTTAGCAATATTATCTTATCTTTAATCTAGAAATAATCTTCAAAAACTCAAAATACTGACCAGCCATACACTTAGTTTGCAGCATCTGACCTTCATTGTCTGGTGTAGTACATGACTGTTAAGTAGTACTACTGTCATCACTCAACTCTGCTCTAGTTTGTAACATTACAGCCATTAACATGACATTTTTCAATGCTGCAGGTACCCTGATGGTCGAAATGGTACAAATTTGTACTTTATGTCACTTTGTACCCTTTTTCGTACTCTGAAGGTGTGCTTCTGATCTCTAAAACACCAGTATTGTACTTTTGAGAGAACATTTCTTTAAAATGTACCTATAGGTACAGAAATGTCCTTATCTTGTACCTCTATTTTTGAGAGTGCATGGTTGTGCGTCATTCCCCTTTCTTGTTGCCAGGTACTGGATAACTGTCAATCAAATGGACACGCCCCTAATTATGCTGAATTTTTTAACTAAATGACTTCATAATGAATGAGTTACATATAAAAAACTTTGTATATGTATGTGTGTGTATGTATGTGTATATATGTATACATCTGTAGGCTGTTTTTTTCTTTTCGTTTTTGGGTTATTTTTTAGGGGTTTTTTTTCTCTCCCTTTCCTCTCCCTTTATCTCTTTCGCTTTTCTAATGAGGTGTTTTTTCTCCTTTCTCTTTCTGTCTTTCGTCTGTCCTCTCTGGTCCAGCAGTACGGAAAAAAGAGAAAAAAAAAGAAAAGAAGAGAAAAAAAAACCAAAACAAAACTTCACTACCCCCAGCAATCATAAAGAAAAAATTGACTTGTTAAACCTAAAATGTCATTTCTTTTACATGTTGATGATTTGTGTTCTGCAGGTGCTCCTGATGATTGACTGCCTGGCTTCCTGCAGAGGCAGTCAATCAAAAGTTGGTCTTTTTACCATGGGAGTCTATGGCAGAGGTGTCCAGCTCCGGTCCTCGAGGGCCAGAATCCTGCAGGTTTTCTATGTATCCCTGCTCAGACACACCTGATTCAAATTAATTAGTAGTAGAGCTTAATCAGTTGTGCACGTCATTGGCTGTTTGATCCATTTAGTGGAAGCTAGATGTGTTGGAACAGGAATACATGGGAAACCTGCAGGACAGCGGCCCTCGAGGACCGACTTTGGACACCCCTGGTCTATGGGAATTGACCCCCTATTGGAAACCCTAGTGGATGAGGGCGGAACTGCATATTTTGGCACTTCTATTCTATTCTATTCTATTCTATTCTATTCTATTCTATTTTACAATCATTTAGCAGACGCTTTTATCCAAAGCTACTACACTGGCTTCACTTTTTACCAGCGGAGGTTGCTGCTTGGTTAAAACCAGAGGTGTATTTTCCAGGTGCAATAAAGTAAGTCCTGTCTGACAGGTGTTCCAACCAGTCACTAAACCAGCTGAATTTAATCAGCTCAGCTCCACTGCAGGTAGATGAGACAGTTAGTGAAAACACTTGTTCTAAATGTACAGGTAGTTTCTAAAACATGGGAGGAATTTTACTTTATGGGACCTGGATTATACACCTCTGGTTAAAATTAACGTTACACTGTAGAAGCAGTAAATGGTCTGCACATACCTAAAACCCACCTGTGACCTTGTTAGGTTCTACAAAGTTCATTTACAGCAAATATATATTTGCATCGTGAAAATTCACATTTCTCTTCACAAATGTCATCTTGGGACAACTGCAAACATCATAACTAAGTGTTGAGCTTATTTATTTTTTTTTTTACTGCCTGACACATAAATTTAACTGGATGATGCTCAGATTTTCTACAGCTGCCCAGTATATATATTAAGCTCAGCTGAGTGAGCTTCTTCATGAAACCATAGTTCATCCTCACTGCAGTGATGCTTCCACCTGATCATACAACAACAATCTGATTTGTCCCTGCATGTCACCATCTGTAGGTCAGAAATAAACCCTCAGGTCTGTATGCCAGGCCAACGTCCACAGCCAGGCAGGAGCAGTGGCCTCGAGGTGAACAGCTGAGAGTGACTATAGAGAGATTAGAGGGGAATGTCATATCTAATCCACTACTGTACCACCGTACTTGGTGAGAAAGAGCAAAGAAAAGACCAGCATTCCTCCTGGCCGTTGCTATTCTCCTGCCATCTGGCTTTAACCAAACACAAAACAGCCCCTCAGCATCCTCTCAAACCTCTTCTACCTCCATCTTATTTTTTCTCAGCCATCAACTGCAGTGTTTCTGAAGTCCAGCACCTCCTCACCCAGGGGTGCCCAAGCTCGGTCCTGCAACATTTAGATGTCCAACACACCTGAATAAAATGAATAGCTCATTAGCAAGCCTGTAGAGCTGGATTACACGAAGAAGAGGGAAATTCAGCTATTTGATTTAGGCGTTTAGGAGAGGGGCTGAATCTAAAAGTTTCAGGATGGTAGATCTTGAGGACCGAACCTGGTCACCCTCTGTACCAATCAATGCAGAGCTTTTGTAGAGCCATCAGTACATTTTTAAATATAGAACATGTTTCCACTGTGTGGAAGTGAATAACCCATGACTGAAATTATGTCAAACCTTTTCACATCACAAGCAGCTTAGACTGTTTTCATGGAAAATGACCTCTAATGTTGTCCAGGTTCATCCAGCTGGAGGGAAAGAAAGAGTCTCCAGGTTTTTCCACCATTTGTTAAATGAGGTTTGTCCTCTTTCATCTGTCCTGCAGCAAAATGCACAGTCAAACCCAGGTTTTATATCTTCTGCTGGGTTTCTGTCCATCATTATTTCTGCACAACACTAACTGCATTCTTTTTTACTTAAACAACCTGGAAAAAGATGTTCTGGCTGTCAGCTACTTTTTATTCACATCAGAAATATCATGTCTTGGGTGGGTTAGTTTATGTGGACATGAATACTAATTAACCTAATAAAAAATAGTTTTAGCTATTTTTCAACCATGTGTTTAGTTTTTCAGATTGATTGCCAAGGGATTTTATATGGTTTGTGCCAGAAAGTGAAACATTTTGGCCAACAAGCGCTAGTCTCAGGGTTCACTAGCTTCTCTTTACCCAACAGCAACTAGCTGCAGATAGCTTCAGGGTTAGCTCCTTTCACTTTACCTAGCAGCAGCTAGCGTCCGGGTTAATTCCTTTCACTTTTACCAGGAGCGCCTAGCTTCAGAGTTAGCTCCTTTCACTTTACCTAGCAGCAGCTAGCGTCCGGGTTAATTCCTTTCACTTTTACCAGGAGCGCCTAGCTTCGGTATTAGCTCCTTTCACTTTACCCAGCAGCAGCTAGCTTCGGGGTTAGCTCCTTTCACTTTACCCAGCAGCAGCTAGCTTCGGGGTTAGCTCCTTTCACTTTACCCAGCAGCAGCTAGCTTCGGGGTTAGCTCCTTTCACTTTACCTAGAAGCCGCTAGCTTCAGTGTTATCTCCTTTCACTTTTACTAGCAGCCGCTAGTGCTAGGGTTAGCTCCCTTCACTTTACCCAGCAGCAGCTAGCTTTGGGGTTAGCTCCTTTCACTTTCTCCTGCAGGAGCTACTTTAAATATTAGCTTCCTATTCTATACCCAACAGTGGTGAAGCAGACATGGGGCCATTAGTCTTGGAAACACACTTGGTACATTTTATAATCTGAGTAAATTTCCATGTTCAAGTAAAGGTTTTCTGAATTCAGTAATGGTACTGTGCATGTGAAAATTTGTCTGTGAACTTTTGACACCCAAACTACCAATAAATTATTTTTTCTTTGTTACCTGCAAAGGATTAAGTTTTCAATCAAGAATAATATGTGTTAGCATTGATCAAAACAAGCTGGTAATAAGGTTGGTCAAATGGCTCTCCTTTGACTGTTAATATTAGCTTCCCTGCAATACCACCACTTTTCTTTTCTAATCTGTATCACTTCCAGCTGAAAGACTATGAAAACACCCTTGGACTGCCTTTGGTTTGCTGTAAAAACAATCTTTATTATTTTGATTAAATTGCTTTGTTTTCCTCTTTAAAATGTTGAGTTTCATGTTTAAGAAAAGAACATTTAATTTGGTTTTGTTCCTTCATGATGCATCTGGAGGAAAGTCAGTCTTTAAACAACATCTGACCTTCCTGAATCCATCTAAGTATCTCCAGATGGGTCTCCTTCAGGCTGAAAGGCAGCGTGCTTGAAGAGAAAATCAGGGAAGGTAAAAACCACCACTTCGGACTAGAAAGGACTTTTCAGAGGATCCTGTTAGTTTTCACAAAGGCTTGGTGAGCTTTAGGCTGTTACAATAAAGCTCCTTCCGGCTCCAGATAGAGGAGCCCCCCTCCACCACTCAAAGGTTTCCTGCTTTCTGTTGACTCTGTTTCTTCTTTAAACGTTTTTCTGTTTCGCTTGCTTTCACATCCTCGGTTTTCTTTAAGGGTCAGTTCAGCACTGTGCTTACAGGAATTCGAGGAACCGGATAGAGGCTGGACATGCAGGTGCAGGAGATTTTTTTTCTAGCAGCAGTATGGTTCAAGAGGAGGAGGAGGAGGCCAAAATGCAGATAGCTGGAGGAAATAACGATTGAAGTGTAGGCTGACTTTAATTTTTGTCTGTGAAAATCTAATAAAAGCCAGATTTAAACTTTGATAAGTGACTTGATTTTATTTTTTATTATAAATATGTAAAGATAAGAAGAACTGGACCCAGAAAGAAGGGAGACAGAAAAACTTCATTAAAACATCCACTATTTGGTTTAATAATCTACAACTAACAACTACCTATGGTCCCCAGCCGCCTTGGGGCCCATATTGCATGGCCATGTTCTCTGGGTGGGTGCATGGTTGTCCTTGTGGTGGCCTGACTGGGTCCATGCTCTATGGTGGCAGTGGTTGCTCAGATGTTGGGACTTCTAATCCTTGGAGGGGTCTTGGTTCCATTTGCATGTTTACATTCATCATTAACATGGCTGTATGTGGTAGTGCTCCGTTCTGTCCAAAACATTTGTTTGGCAGTGTGCAGTGGCCATTCTGCTGCTACGTTGCTGCACAGGAAAAAGGTTGAAAAAGGTGCCTGAAGGGCTACTAGCAGATATTAAAACTGGTTTAAGAGCTGAGTCTTTAGGCGGTTTCCTGGCGGTTTTACTTCTGTCTGCACGGTGTTCTAGTTATTTTATATCCATGTTTTATAATGAACAATGAACATGAGAAATCAGATGTTTTAGCAATAATATATTGACAATGAACTTGTGGGGTGGCAGTGACTTAGATGGTGGAGCTGCCTGTGACCCGATAGTCGGTGGTTCAAGTCCTGCTCCCCCTATGCTGCTGCAGCCCCAAGTGGGTCATGATAGCTCTGTCAGGGCTGGTCCCAAGGCTGAATGAATGCAGAGGGTTGCGTCAGGATGGGCATCCGGGTGTAAAACATCTGTGATGATTTGCTGTGGCGAGCCTTTCTTGGGGAGACATGCTGAAAGGGAAACAACGCTGACACTAGACTTAATTTATTCTAACACATTTCATCTCACTTGTCCTGCCTAAACCTTGTTCAGCTATCTGTTGCTAAGAGAGGATTCAAAACATCACACTAGCAGGTGTTTGAATGAATTGTGGCTACAGACATGCTCCGCATGTGGACCAGAATACATGATCTCCACCTCCCAGCAAGAAGAAAGGCTTCTTTGCTTATTGTGTTCAGCTGGACGTGCCCAGTTTAGCCTGCCTCTTAGAAAGCTGGGATGCTCTGCAAATGAAATCCCATCACAGAAAACTTAGCAAATACCAACTTTCAGACTCAGAAATACAAATTATTGTAATTTAAGGTTGTGCAAATACATGATGAGAAGCCTGCTGTTGCAAGATTGTCAGGAAACGGGAAACACAGAACATAAGACTCAAAATAATTAAGTATATCTTTAACCATCTTTAACTCGTATACAGGCGGCTGAAATGAGTTTCCTCCGCAGGGTGGCCGGGCTCTCCCTTAGAGATAGGGTGAGGAGCTCGGTCATCCGGGAGGAGATCAGAGTAGAGCTGCTGCTCCTTCGCATCGAGAGGAACCAGTTGAGGTGGCTCGGGCATCTGGTCAGGATGCCTCCTGGACGCCTCCCTGGTGAGGTGTTCCAGGCACGTCCCTCTGGGAGGAGACCCCGGGGAAGACCCAGGACACGCTGGAGGGATTACATCTCTCGGCTAGCCTGGGAACGCCTCGGGATCCCCCCCGCAGAGTTGGCAAATGTGGCTGGGGAGAGGGAAGTCTGGGCTTCCCTGCTTAGGCTGCTGCCCCCGCGACCCGACCCCGGATAAGCGGCAGAAGATGGATGGATGGATGGATCTTTAACCAAATATAAATATTAAAAATATGAACAGAAATAAACAGCTGTGAGGAAATTATAGGGATCTTTCTCTGATCACTACGTAGGTGTTGTCTGTGGTGTCCAAACTGTGGCCATATGGCTGCAATGCAGGACCACCACCCACCCAGACAAACATGATCACCATGGCAACAATCCTGCAACCTTATCAGGCATAGTTTAAGACGTACAGGATCCCCATGAGGAAAACTTCTGATTTGTCAACGTTAAAACATCAAAACAAAGATGAAATTAACCTAAAAAATTATTTATAAAGAGCAAATGATATAAAGTAGACAGAGTTTATAAAAATTGTTTGAGTAAATTAAAAAAAAAATTAAAATGAAAAAATTACATAAATCAATAATATTTGAGACAAATAAGAACATTATCAAATATTTAGTTTTAAAAGTATGTAAAATACTGTGGTTAAGACGTTTGTCAGTCACTGGCAGAGAATCTGATCAATGCATATCTGATCATTACCAATCTGACCATTTACAGGTCCTGGTTCTGTGGAGGATCCGTGACTCAAGTAGACCCATCGAGGTCCTGGCACCGTGGAGGATCCGTGACTCAACTAGACCCGTCGAGGTCCTGGCTCTGTGGAGGATCTGTCACCAAACCGGAGCAGTGGAACTCCTGGTTCTGTGGAGGATCCGTCACTTCACCAGACAAGTTGAGGTCCTGGTTCTGTGGAGGGACTGTTCCTCCATCAGACCTTATGGATATCCAGGTTATGGGGAGGGTCCGTCACTCTACCAGACTTGCTGAGGTTCTAGATCTGTGGAAGATCCATGTCTCAACAAGACCCGTCCATCTCCTGCGTTGGTTACAAACGTAATTTGGTCTATTTTCAAGAAAATTAACTGTCACTTGATGCGGAGAACTGTGCAATACCAGTGGAAACCACAGGGGTAGTGTTGAGTTGTATAGCTGACATAACCAGAGAAAGGAACAAACCAGTGAAGAAGAGGAACAGGGACGGAACTGCCAAACCGCCAAATAAAAAGTACCCAAAGATGAGGCAAATGTTGAGAAAAACAAAAACATAGTTTTGATTCATCTTCTTTTTGTGGTTTTGGATTGTTCTAAACAAATGTAGTGGTAAATTATCATCCAGTGTCTAAATGCAGCAGTGACCTCTGAACTCTACAGTGCCCACTAGTGGAGGAACTGACTTAACAACCATGGCAACGTAAAAGATGGAAGTATTAGAATGGTGACGTATGACAACGTTCAAAACGGACATCCTCATTTGCATATGTAAGGTAGCCGAAATGGACCTTGACCTGCTGATTGAAGCCTGGAGAGGCTGAGAAGTAGCTGGGGGGTCTGAACATGCTGGGATGTGGACTCCTGGGAAAGTTATCATCAGTTTGGAATGTTTTCCTCGTGTGAATGAGCCTTTTCTCTCCAGAGTGACTCCAGATTGTTTGGAAACAGCCTTATAATCTTCCCAGAGTGACAGGTGGATCTGTTTCAGTACGGAGGTGTTTCATTACCCGTCATTGTCTTCACCTCATTCTGTCCCATCCGGACACCAGAACCAGGTCCACGTCCATCCTGGCACATAAAACCTAGACCAGAACCAGGTCCACTTCCATCCTGGCACATAAAACCTAGACCAGAACCAGGTCCACTTCCATCCTGGCACATAAAACCTAGACCAGAACCAGGTCCACTTCCATCCTGACACGTAAAACGTAGACCAGAACCAGGTCCACTTCCATCCTGGCACATAAAACCTAGACCAGAACCAGGTCCACTTCCATCCTGGCACATAAAACCTAGACCAGAACCAGGTCCACTTCCATCCTGGCACATAAAACCTAGACCAGAACCAGGTCCACTTCCATCCTGGCACATAAAACCTAGACCAGAACCAGGTCCACTTCCATCCTGGCACATAAAACCTAGACCAGAACCAGGTCCACTTCCATCCTGGCACATAAAACCTGGACCAGAACCAGGTCCACTTCCATCCTGGCACATAAAACCTAGACCAGAACCAGGTCCACTTCCATCCTGGCACATAAAACCTAGACCAGAACCAGGTCCACTTCCATCCTGACACATAAAACCTAGACCAGAACCAGGTCCACTTCCATCCTGGCAAATAAAACCTGGACCAGAACCAGGTCCACTTCCATCCTGGCACATAAAACCTGGACCAGAACCAGGTCCACTTCCATCCTGGCACATAAAACCTGGACCAGAACCAGGTCCACTTCCATCCTGGCACGTAAAACCTAGACCAGAACCAGGTCCACTTCCATCCTGGCAAATAAAACCTAGACCAGAACCAGGTCCACTTCCATCCTGGCACATAAAACCTAGACCAGAACCAGGTCCACTTCCATCCTGGCACATAAAACCTAGACCAGAACCAGGTCCACTTCCATCCTGGCACATAAAACCTAGACCAGAACCAGGTCCACTTCCATCCTGGCACATAAAACCTAGACCAGAACCAGGTCCACTTCCATCCTGGCACATAAAACCTGGACCAGAACCAGGTCCACTTCCATCCTGGCACGTAAAACCTAGACCAGAACCAGGGTCCACTTCCATCCTGGCACGTAAAACCTAGACCAGAACCAGGTCCACTTCCATCCTGGCACGTAAAACCTAGACCAGAACCAGGTCCACTTCCATCCTGGCACATAAAACCTAGACCAGAACCAGGTCCACTTCCATCCTGACACATAAAACCTAGACCAGAACCAGGTCCACTTCCATCCTGGCAAATAAAACCTGGACCAGAACCAGGTCCACTTCCATCCTGGCACATAAAACCTAGACCAGAACCAGGTCCACTTCCATCCTGGCACATAAAACCTAGACCAGAACCAGGTCCACTTCCATCCTGGCACATAAAACCTAGACCAGAACCAGGTCCACTTCCATCCTGGCACATAAAACCTAGACCAGAACCAGGTCCACTTCCATCCTGGCACATAAAACCTAGACCAGAACCAGGTCCACTTCCATCCTGGCACATAAAACCTAGACCAGAACCAGGTCCACTTCCATCCTGGCACATAAAACCTAGACCAGAACCAGGTCCACTTCCATCCTGGCACATAAAACCTAGACCAGAACCAGGTCCACTTCCATCCTGGCACATAAAACCTAGACCAGAACCAGGTCCACTTCCATCCTGGCACGTAAAACCTAGACCAGAACCAGGTCCACTTCCATCCTGGCAAATAAAACCTGGACCAGAACCAGGTCCACTTCCATCCTGGCAAATAAAACCTGGACCAGAACCAGGTCCACTTCCATCCTGGCACGTAAAACCTGGACCAGAACCAGGTCCACTTCCATCCTGGCACGTAAAACCTAGACCAGAACCAGGTCCACTTCCATCCTGGCACATAAAACCTAGACCAGAACCAGGTCCACTTCCATCCTGGCACGTAAAACCTAGACCAGAACCAGGTCCACTTCCATCCTGACACGTAAAACCTAGACCAGAACCAGGTCCACTTCCATCCTGGCACATAAAACCTAGACCAGAACCAGGTCCACTTTCATCCTGGCACGTAAAACCTAGATCAGAATCAGGTCCACTTTCATCCTGACACGTAAAACCTAGACCAGAACCAGGTCCACTTTCATCCTGACACGTAAAACCTAGACCAGAACCAGGTCCACTTCCATCCTGGCACTTAAAACCTAGACCAGAACCAGGTCCACTTTCATCCTGGCACTTAAAACCTAGATCAGAATCAGGTCCACTTTCTTCCTGACACGTAAAACCTAGACCAGAACCAGGTCCACTTTCATCCTGACACGTAAAACCTAGACCAGAACCAGGTCCACTTTCATCCTGACACATAAAACCTAGACCAGAACCAGGGTCCACTTCCATCCTGACACATAAAACCTAGACCAGAACCAGGTCCACTTCCATCCTGGCACATAAAACCTAGACCAGAACCAGGTCCACTTTCATCCTGACACGTAAAACCTAGACCAGAACCAGGTCCACTTCCATCCTGACACATAAAACCTAGACCAGAACCAGGTCCACTTTCATCCTGGCACATAAAACCTAGACCAGAACCAGGTCCACTTTCATCCTGACACATAAAACCTAGACCAGAACCAGGTCCACTTCCATCCTGGCAAATAAAACCTAGACCAGAACCAGGTCCACTTCCATCCTGGCACATAAAACCTAGACCAGAACCAGGTCCACTTCCATCCTGGCACATAAAACCTAGACCAGAACCAGGTCCACTTTCATCCTGGCAAATAAAACCTAGACCAGAACCAGGTCCACTTCCATCCTGGCACATAAAACCTAGACCAGAACCAGGTCCACTTCCATCCTGGCACATAAAACCTAGACCAGAACCAGGTCCACTTCCATCCTGGCACATAAAACCTAGACCAGAACCAGGTCCACTTCCATCCTGGCACATAAAACCTAGACCAGAACCAGGTCCACTTCCATCCTGGCACATAAAACCTAGACCAGAACCAGGTCCACTTCCATCCTGACACGTAAAACCTAGACCAGAACCAGGTCCACTTCCATCCTGGCACGTAAAACCTAGACCAGAACCAGGTCCACTTCCATCCTGGCACGTAAAACCTAGATCAGAACCAGGTCCACTTCCATCCTGACACGTAAAACCTAGACCAGAACCAGGTCCACTTCCATCCTGGCACATAAAACCTAGACCAGAACCAGGTCCACTTCCATCCTGGCACATAAAACCTAGACCAGAACCAGGTCCACTTCCATCCTGGCACATAAAACCTGGACCAGAACCAGGTCCACTTCCATCCTGGCACGTAAAACCTAGACCAGAACCAGGGTCCACTTCCATCCTGGCACGTAAAACCTAGACCAGAACCAGGTCCACTTCCATCCTGGCACGTAAAACCTAGACCAGAACCAGGTCCACTTCCATCCTGGCACATAAAACCTAGACCAGAACCAGGTCCACTTCCATCCTGACACGTAAAACCTAGACCAGAACCAGGTCCACTTTCATCCTGGCACTTAAAACCTAGATCAGAATCAGGTCCACTTTCATCCTGACACGTAAAACCTAGACCAGAACCAGGTCCACTTTCATCCTGACACGTAAAACCTAGACCAGAACCAGGTCCACTTCCATCCTGGCACTTAAAACCTAGACCAGAACCAGGTCCACTTTCATCCTGGCACTTAAAACCTAGATCAGAATCAGGTCCACTTTCATCCTGACACGTAAAACCTAGACCAGAACCAGGTCCACTTTCATCCTGACATGTAAAACCCAGACCAGAACCAGGTCCACTTTCATCCTGACACATAAAACCTAGACCAGAACCAGGGTCCACTTCCATCCTGACACATAAAACCTAGACCAGAACCAGGTCCACTTCCATCCTGGCACATAAAACCTAGACCAGAACCAGGTCCACTTTCATCCTGACACGTAAAACCTAGACCAGAACCAGGTCCACTTCCATCCTGGCACATAAAACCTAGATCAGAACCAGGTCCACTTCCATCGTGACACATAAAACCTAGACCAGAACCAGGTCCACTTCCATCCTGGCACATAAAACCTAGACCAGAACCAGGTCCACTTCCATCCTGGCACATAAAACCTAGACCAGAACCAGGTCCACTTCCATCCTGGCACATAAAACCTAGACCAGAACCAGGGTCCACTTCCATCCTGACACATAAAAACTAGACCAGAACCAGGTCCACTTTCATCCTGACACGTAAAACCTAGACCAGAACCAGGTCCACTTCCATCCTGACACGTAAAACCTAGACCAGAACCAGGGTCCACTTCCATCCTGACACATAAAACCTAGACCAGAACCAGGTCCACTTCCATCCTGGCACATAAAACCTAGACCAGAACCAGGTCCACTTCCATCCTGGCACGTAAAACCTAGACCAGAACCAGGTCCACTTCCATCCTGACACGTAAAACCTGGACCAGAATCAGGTCCACTTTCATCCTGACACGTAAAACCTAGACCAGAACCAGGTCCACTTCCATCCTGGCACATAAAACCTAGACCAGAACCAGGTCCACTTCCATCCTGACACGTAAAACCTGGACCAGAATCAGGTCCACTTTCATCCTGACACGTAAAACCTGGACCAGAATCAGGTCCACTTTCATCCTGGCACATAAAACCTAGACCAGAACCAGGTCCACTTTCATCCTGACACATAAAACCTAGACCAGAACCAGGTCCACTTCCATCCTGGCACATAAAACCTAGACCAGAACCAGGTCCACTTCCATCCTGGCACATAAAACCTAGACCAGAACCAGGTCCACTTCCATCCTGGCACATAAAACCTAGACCAGAACCAGGTCCACTTCCATCGTGACACATAAAACCTAGACCAGAACCAGGTCCATTTCCATCCTGGCACATAAAACCTAGACCAGAACCAGGTCCACTTCCATCCTGGCACATAAAACCTAGACCAGAACCAGGTCCACTTCCATCCTGGCACATAAAACCTAGACCAGAACCAGGTCCACTTCCATCCTGGCACATAAAACCTAGACCAGAACCAGGGTCTAAGAATCAACCAGTGGCTAATTTTCTGGAAACAGCGAAACAGAAACACATTTCTGATGGGTTTTAATGGAAACACTCACACACAAGTACAACGTGACCCCCATGTGAAGGTGGGTGGGGGTTGGGGTGGGGGTGGGGGTCTAGCTTCCCCCCGACAGGGCTCACCAGCAGCCGTTCCAGGAATACTGTAAATAGAGTAAAAAAAAGAACAAGAAGTTGGAACAAAACCTAGAGGAAGAGAAGAAAAAGCCTGCTCGAGCTAATTAGAGTGATAATGGGGGGCAGGAGCAGGTGGAGGGGGTCGTTGTGGCAAGAAGAGTGTTCAATGACGGAGGAGGAGGGTGGGGAGGGTGGAGAGCTGGGCAAAGTGATGGGAACAAGACCTGGGCCTTACCCCCCCTGGGGCGATGCTGGGTAATGGAAGTAGCTCAGTTTGAAGATGTAAAATCACCAGAGCAGACGCCCAAACGTCCCACACACAGTAAAACAGAAATGTGAGTACTTCCACCACAGTGCCACTCGCTCAGCCCAGTCAGGCCACGTCCTTCCACACTTATTCTAGTTACAGTAGGTCTATGGGGGAGGAAACCCTGGGAGGTCCCGTGTCGTTGGGAACTCTCGCCTCTCGTTAGCCACTACATGGCTACGGTCTTTGATCAGCTCAGCTGACCGTTAAGCTCAGCTTAGTGCGGCAAGGGTCTGGAAAATATGGGGAGAGGGAGTGAAGAGGGGAGAAGCATTTATCCTCTGGTGAGGGGTTGAAAGGAAAGATGGGAAGACATGAAGATGACGGGGGATGGAGAAGGGCAGGGTCTCTTTCTATCCCCCCCCCAAAAGTCTCACTCTTCCATCTGCAGAAGGTGCTGACCCAACAACTGAGCTGAAGCCAGGCATGAAAGAAAGGCTGATCACAGCGAGTTTAGGAAACAGAGGGATGAAAAGACTTCAGGGAAAATGCTGCTTTTTAGTGTCATTAACCCTCAAACCTCCAGCAGAAACTCCCGGAGGTCTTCTACCATCAGGAATGGTAGTGTGTTGTGATGGATACGTGACCCTTCAGCTGGTCTACAGAGGTTTTCCAGCATTTTTATCCGTCCAGGAGTTTTACAATCCAAACACGACATGTAGTGTTTACTCTAGATGGTAAATGATCCATGATAACACCATTATTTATCACCATCACTACCATGTTGCTAAGAGACCTCTATTTTCCCACCAATCAGAGCTTTGATTGACTGTCCAATCAGGAGCAGCCAAAGATCAACAAGTCAACAAGGAAAATAATGGTCCTCTATGGCTGCAAAGTTCCTCCATTAACATCGGATTGACACGTCTAAAAAGAAACAAAGTTGAGTCAAGAAGAGATTTTAACTCTGAATATGTTTACAGTCGAGCTTCTATGTGGCCTCGTGTCCACCGTCTGCTGCGAGGAAAAAAATAGTCCGTTCGTCTCCGTAATGAGGAGAACCAACTGTCTCTTCGTGGCCACTTGAGCTGGAGTGGAGGAGCTCTCCTCGGTGCACACACATGCATTATTCATCATTACGACTCAGTTTGCATTCATCCAGACACACCTCTCCTCTGGGTGGGCTCTATGGTGAAAACCATTGGTGGGAAACATCTCGCAGCTCTCTGAGTTCTGGGGTATGTCTCCAACGGTGTTCTCGGCGATGTCCATCAGGACGCATCCTCCACACGGCATCCACTTTCCTTTCATGCTGCTTCACTGAATAATCACTACATATTTTCCTCAGATCGGCTAATCTGTTACATCATTTTTCTACAATTTTGTTTACATGTCCACATGTGTCTGCGTAGCCATGGCAACATCAGCTAATCTGATTGGCTCTGAAGTCCTATTTGGGCGTGAGGCTGCTAAATGCATCTGGTGGTTTCCTGTTTGGGAAGAGTCATTTCACACAGATAAGAGCTGAGCATTGGAGGGTCCATGCAGGGAATGTTGTGAGAGCTCATCCTGACTGGACTGGGTGGGGTGGGGGGGCAGATGAGGGTGCAGACTTTGTGGTAGTTCTCCTTTTTTCAGTATGAAGGTTTTTTACTCTCCCATGTCACTTTCTCCCATTCAGTCCTTTATCATTGAACTTCCCTGGTTAACGTCGGCGTTCTGGTTTAGACGGAAAACATCCCAACGGCTCCACTCGGTCCGATTGGCCAGCACCTCACCCACCCCAGTCTGGACAACTAATTATGCACAAAAGTCTTTATTTTTGGATTTTTACCTTGTAACTTGTTAAATTTTACTTTTCGTTTTGATGCATGAGTGTTTTTCTGTCATTTGTACGTGAATGATCGAAGTTAGGGACAAAATTCCTGCAGCAACCGTTTTTTTCACATCATCATCCTAAAGGTCCCATATTTTACATTTTTCAACAATTTTGCCTGTCTCAAGTCCAATAGCATTATTCTCTAAGTTTTTTAAACCATAGACTATATAAAAGCCTCTGTGACGCCGCCACCCGTAGGTTTCTGAGGGGTGAAATGAAAGTCACTGGGCAGTTCCCACCACTGCTATCGTTGGGATGTCAGAGTTACTGTAGGTGTATGTACTTCATATGGCCATTTTTATTTGTTTACAATTACTGTAGGGAAACTATTTTGTTCTGACATTCTTGTTGAATGACGTTTCTGTAAAGGAGTAAATGGTAAGAAATTAATCTTTTTAGCATCAGTGTTACGTACTTTTCAAGTATGTATCTACTTCTCATTGTATACTTCAAAGTAATCAAGAGGTTTATGTTGCTTTTGTCATGTAATTTCTTATCACTGTGTTCTCAAAACAATATTTTTGGTTAGAAAAATTGAAAAAATGTTTTTTTTGTTCTATGTGGTGTGACTGAACTAGTGTACAATCATCCAAAGACTGTCAAGCGACATGCAATGTACCTTATCTTGTTTGTTGCATTCGGATCCATCATATTCATAAAATCACTCTGAATGAGAAAAAAAAGTTAATTAATGCAACTAAACTACATTTTTCTGAATCTTCTACTCCAGTAAGACTAAAACCCATTGTCAGAGTACCAGTTCAACAGTGTAAACCGGGGTTCTTCATTCTGCTCCTACAGCAACGTCAACGCATCTGACTCAAATAATCAGTCAGAACTTGGTAGGATGCAAGTGTCATGTCCTTCCTGGTTCCACTTGGTTTTCCTCCCTCTCCAGCCACATCTGCACCTCATCACGTGAATCAACACACCTGTCCACAATCACCTCCACCTCCCTTTATAACCATCTCGTTTCTCCACAGCAGGCACCAGTATGTTTGTTGTTGGTTCCAGATCCTTGTTCCAGCTCTATGTTAAATAAACCCTTGGATACCGTTCTTTCACCGGCGTGAATCCTTCCTCCTCCTCCTCCTCCTCTTCTTCTTCTTCCGCAAACCCATGAAAGCAAGATCCATTTCCTTTGATTAAAGTGTGCTGAAGAAGGACTACATTGAAAACCTGCTGGTATTAAAGCATCAGTTTTACTCTGGAGAGGGGGGGGGGGGGTTCATCAGAGCTTGAGGAGGCCCGGTGTAGATCGTTTTCTTGTCTTCCTCTTTCCTCCTCCTTTTTCTAAGCTGATGACCTGTTGGATCCTTTCATCTGTATTTATTTGTTGCTGGAAGGGAGAGTTAAAACCCTCAGCAGTGAGATTAATTCACCTGGATGTGAAGATTTGTGTTTTAATTTAGAACTGTGTCACATAATCTACCAGAATAATATAATCTTGTCTCTGTTAATGTATAACCAACTCTTTATGATTTATTTGGCAGCACTTTGTGGTGAGATTGACTTTAATGGTATCAGCAGAGGTGGTAATTCCTGGTCCAGAAAGTAAAAGTCCTGCCATGTTTCTGGATCTACCTGTACATTTAGAACAGGTGTTTTCACTAACAGGCTGGTTTACCTGGTAAATAAACTCTGCTCATATAATTCAGCTGGTTTGGTGACTGGTCGGAACAGCTGCCGGACTGGACTTTTACTTTCTGGACCAGGAATTTCCTCCTCTGGTTATCAGTGAGAGTGGTGGGAACCACCATGCAGCCCAGTGAGAAAAACATTTCTAACTTTCCAAAAGGAGAGTAAAAGACATGAAGGAGGAGCGAGGTTTTAATTGCTGGGAGATCTCTGAGGAAGCTAGTCGATGATGAGTCATGGAGCCTTTGTTATTTGCTGAGTCAGCAACTTTTAGTTTCATGGAAAAAGCAAGTTTTTCCTTTTTTTTCAAAAGCAGAAAAAGGGAAAGTCTCAGGTTCAATGAGCTGACTTTAAAGACACATTAGTAACTTTATGACCATAAAACTCTGTATTAGTTAGGAAGTTAGGAAAATTCCAAGGGCCCACGGCTTGATAGGGGCCCAAACGATATGATGTAAGAGAACATTAATAAGCCGCCATTAAAGATGTGTATATGTGTAACAGTTATAAGAAAATATAGTAGTAAAAGCATTTAATCCTATGTTCTCACTTGTTTTGCAGTAGAAAACTGATAAACAAAAAACGAATATTAATGTTAACCAATCACCCTGGGAAAGTGCATGAAATGGTTCTGTCCCGTCGAAGCCAGACTGTAAATGTAAAGGTGGGCGGAGCCTCCATGACGTCACCCAAAGGTTTCTGAAGAACTGAATTGAAGCTCAGTGGGCGGTTATCTGAGGATATCTGGTGGTGAAGGAGGATATATGATGGTGTTTCCATGCTGGCATACCAGCTGTTGATGAGCGTGCTGCAGACGGTGAGGTTGTAAAAACTTCCTTTAGTTTTTCATGGAAGTTTCACCATTTATTCAAGTCTTTGAGACTTTCTAAAAAGATTAAATAAATCATTTTCCCTACTGAAGCTCTGAGATAAAGGTTTTACATTGCTGTTTGCACCATAGGGCCGATGAAGCCCCCACCGAAGCCCCCACCCCTTCATTCTGTACTCATGGACCTGAGCACTTGTTTTGCTTCTCTTTCATCTCTTCTCGCTTCTCGAGCTCAGCTGACCTTCCTGCTCCCACCACAACTTACCCCGACATGTCAAAGCTTCCATTAAACAGCACAAGACTGAACAACAGCCACACAAGGAGACACACACACACACACACACACAGCTAAAACATGCAAATCCTGCACGGGAGAGGCTGCTTTTGAAGCACGGCTGGATGTGTGCTCCTTTTCTACACAACAAGTGTGTAAATGTGAGTGGGGGGGGGGTCACATGCATGTTCACATGTTCTGCTTGTTTAATCCTTTAAAAGGACTCGTGCATGGTGTGTGTGAGGAGGAATGAGCCCCTCAGAGTCGCTCACTCGGCCCCCGGCCGGCTCGCCGTCCCTTGGGTTCGGGACGCGGCTGGGGGGGGAGGATTTAAGCAACTTGGCCAAAACTGGCCAAAACTTGCTTTTGTTGGTCTCGGTTAGCGCTCAAGTCCTTTTCGGTGTGGATTGAGTTAATCCTCCCGTCAGACTCATCCGGATCCACAAGTCCTCTCACTCGTCCTCAACATGAGAGCTGGAAAACTCAGAAGTCCCAGTTATCAGTCAGCAGCAGGAAGAGAGGGAATTCCTGAGACGGCTCTGCGCTGATGTCTCAATGTCCCAGCTCTGACTTGTCTCCTCTGAGAAGTCCTTGTCTCTGCAGGATGGAGCCACAGAGAAGCTTCATGCAGAGCGACCAGGAAGATCCCGCAGTCGAGGGTTAAAAGGAGTTTTATCACACCTGCTCACACATCATCATGACTGGACATCTGTAGTCTTCATTCCATGCTTCATCTCATGTCAGCCTCATCATTTACATTTTATTTGTTTCAGCCGGCATGGTGCTTAACTTTCCCAGTGGCTCCAGATTCTCACCCATCCGGCCCTTTCACCATTTTCAGCCTTTTTTTAAAATTTTTTTTTAGCTTTTCTAGCTGATTTCAATAAGTTTGGCACCAACTTACCCTCTGGTCTGGTAATATCAGTAACTTTAAGCATCACGTGCCGTCTGACTCCACTTTCTAGCCTTACAGTCTTCCAAAGTCTGGAACACATTTATTTAGTTACAAGTTATACATCTTATTTCTTCATTTCATTTAACAACATGAGTGCACATTTCTGGCAGCATATAATTTGACTCCTGATTACTTTTCTTTAATGAATCAATGGCCTCTCAGCCTGCAAGTTGGTTAATACCTGTTGTCAGGGCAACGCAGGCCACATAAGGCCTGGTTTCTTTGGTTTGCACACGAATAGATCCCAGGATCCTTGAAATCCTTGCATGTTGTTGTAGATGAAGTTCAAGTTGAAGGTAGAGGTGGTATGGGGGGGGGTTGCGTGTTGCTGAGGTGAGTTACAGGTTAGTGGGTAAGAACATGGCTGTTGTGCAGAGTAGCTGCGTGTGCATGCAGGGTGGGGGTGAGACATGTCTCGGACAGATGTGAGTAAACGGCTGTGTCTCTGAGAATAAGTGTGTGGACAGTCTAATTGGTAGAATAGAATGATTGGGTTAGTCTGGAGTGAATTGAAGCTAATTTAATGAGGCGAGTTGAAGGAGCGCCGCTCGGCTGAGCTGCTGTGGGAAAACTGGACTCTGGGCTCTCCGCAGACACAAAAAGCCGGAGTGTGTCTGCATGTATGGCTCGCAAAGGATGTGCATTCGGGTGAACTCCTGCTCACTCTCCGTGTCTCTCCCTTCAACGTGCTCAGGTTGCCGTGGTGATGAGAAGAGGCTTGCTGTGGCGGCCCATAATTTCCAGACAGCCTGCCTGGACGTGACACGTCTTTTCAGCCATGGCTTTGTTTGGATGCTGATTTACGTGCAGTCATTGGACTTTACCACCAACTTCTCTACGCTGGGGGAGGGGGAACTTTTAAAGCATCAGACACCTGATTAACCCTGAAAACTGTAGATCTCTGGTTCCCCCCAAAACTGTTGCTTACAGGGTCACAGCCTGTAAAGTCCACAGGTTCCATCAACCAAAGTCCTGCTGATACAACAGGCTCAAGTCTTCATCATGAGGCAAGAGAAACATCAGAGCAGAAGTAAATTATCTGTTTAGTTTGGCATCATGAGCTTCTTTAACCCTTAAACCTCTATCATATCTCCCTAATCTCCCTATCTAACTCTTCCACTATCAGGAACAGTAGTGTTGGTATCTGATCCTTCAGGTGATCTATGGAGGTTTTCCAGCATTTCTATCCGTCCAAGAAGTTTACAGTCCAGACAGACACATGTCGAGTTTATTCAGAGACTCTAGATGGTAAATGATCCATGATAACACCATTATTTTCACATCTTCATCACCATCACTACCATGCTGCTAAGAGACCTCTATTTTTACCCGGACATGATGATGAAGACACTTCCTGTCAGACTTTCCACCAATCAGAGAGCTTAAACTGACGGTAACGTCCAATCAGGAGCAGCCAAAGATCAACAAGTGACGAGAAAATCAGGAAAATAATGATCCTCTATGGCTGGAATAAAGCCAAGAAGACGTTTGGGATGCAGCTGAGGTGGAGGTGCTTCAGTGAGGATAGCAGGTAGATAGTAGCAGGAAGACGTGTGGAAACATGTAAACAGTGTGTGTTGTGTGTGTGTTTCAGATGTGAGAAAATGCTTGGTCGCTGCTGATCTGTGTGTTATATCTACAAACTTCTGTTTTCTTCTTCTGGTTGCTCTTGATGCTGCTTTTTCTATCCATACATTCATTTTACATCGTTTTAGCCTCCGAATCTGACAGCTGAGGCTGAAACATCACGTCTCCATGGAAACGTCACGTCTCCATGGAAACATCATGTCCGCCTGGAAACATCACATCTCCATGGAAACATCACATGTACATGGAAACATCATGTCCCCATGGAAACATCACATTTCCATGGAAACGTCACATGTACATGGAAACATCACGTCTACATGGAAACCTCACGTCTCCATGGAAACATCACGTCTGCATGGAAACACCACGTCTTTAAGGAAACATCACGTCTCCATGGAAACATCACGTCTCCATGGAAACCTCACGTCTACATGGAAACATCACATTTCCATGGAAACATCACATGTACATGGAAACATCACGTCTTACTGGAAACATCACATGTACATGGAAACATCACGTCTAAATGGAAACCTCACGTCTCTATGGAAACATCACGTCTCTATGGAAACATCACGTCTCCATGGAAACCTCACGTCTAAATGGAAACATCACGTCTCTATGGAAACATCACGTCTCCATGGAAACCTCACGTCTAAATGGAAACATCACGTCTTCAAGGAAACATCACGTCTCCATGGAAACATCACGTCTGCATGGAAACATCATGTCTTCATGCTGACTGGGATTAAAATGATTCAAATTCTACAGGATGGTTATAAAAGGGTAAAAAAACAAACAGAAGAAGCATCTTTTAATTTTTATTTCTCTCTGTTTGAAGCCGTCCCCCCTCCCCAGTCAGAGCAGGCTTCTGGCCTCCCAGTAGGCGTTCCTTCACCACACAACAGTCCAATTACAAGCCAGCCCCTTTTCCCATCCCTTCATGGTCAGCCTGTTGTGCTCACATGCTCCCTCCTTTTTCCCTTTTTTCTCTATTCCCCCTCACCGAGCCACTTGAGCCTGGAGCAGATGGAAAGATTGTAGTGGGGAGGAAAATAAGAGCGTAGCAGACAGACGAGAAGGAACAGGACGAAGCCATGCAGAGAGTGAAGCAGCCCGACAACGATGCTTGATCACTGACCCCCAGAAGCTCTTTCGTCCACTTTGACTGGTTCAGGAATTGAAGAGGTCAGCCCTGAGGGGGAGACGGCAGGTCACCATCCCGGCTGGACAAGGACAGAAAAAGAAAGAGAACTCTACGGATGAAGAGGATGCTCAGAGGGACCAGATAGGAAAGAGAAAATACAAACGAGTAACAGGTGTCCCCTCACTAAGCCTGCTCTCGCTCCACAGTCGCACGACTGAAAAGCTGAGACACAAAGAGTCGGATCGGTCAGGAAGCAGAGGCACAGAGCGACAGCAGCATGGCCAACTCAGGTCTCCAGCTGTTGGGTTACTTTCTGGCGTTGGGCGGCTGGATCGGCATCATCTCCACCACCGCCCTGCCCCAGTGGAAGCAGTCGTCCTACGCCGGAGATGCCATCATCACAGCCGTGGGTCTGTACGAGGGGCTGTGGATGAGCTGCGCGTCGCAGAGTACAGGACAGGTGCAGTGCAAGATCTTTGACTCCATGCTCTCGCTGGACAGTGAGTATGAGTTTAACCCCATACTACGAAGCTCGCTGCTGCATTTTCTGCTCTGTGGAGAAATCCTGATGCTTCATTAGAACCAGAATAATGTAAAAACAACTTTTAGGAATCAGTATCAGTGGCTGATGTAACTTCTGCGCTGCTTATGTAGCCCTTCCATCCACACACCCACACTTCCAAAGTCATAAATGTTTCCTCTGAGATGCAGAAGTTCCCAAGCTGTAAATCTCATCTGAAACGCTGCATCTGTAATGAAGCTCCGTCCACGTAATGTGTGAGAAGCGAGAGAGGGCGAGGAATGTGGGGTTCAGACATAAATTAGCTCTGGATATGAGCCTCCTGTCATCTCTGATCTGTAAGCAGGACTAGCCACTCATAATTAATGACACACAGATTATATGAATCCATCCATCTACTGTCCGCTTAAATCATCCTGCTGGCGATTCATTTGGAAGGTTGTGGGGGTGGGAGACTTGCAACGGGAGAGGGGCTCAGCCAGAGGGTTTTTATTTTACAGCAAAATCGTGGCGTTTTGTCTGTTGGGGAAGTATTTTCTGAAGTGCAACAAACGGAGTGCTTTGCAAACATTTTGTCTGCTGTCAGAGTTACTTTCATGTTCAGAGGCGATCAGAGCTCATCTGCCCTGTCCTCTGGTTCCTGCAGCAACAAGGACGGCGTATTGTCCTGGTGGATGAATGGACGCTGTGAGGAGAAGAAAAGGACAGTGTTGAGCTAAACAGCGGAGACATTCCCAGAATGCGCTCCGTCTTCCCAAACACGCGCACATTGTTCACCACACACCCAGTGAGCACACACTCAGGCCCAAGACAAACACGTCTGCACGCTGCGTCCAGTCGGGACCGGCAACTCTCGCTCAATCAGATGCTCACTCAGGTGCCCCCCCCCCCCCTCTCTAGGGAGGGAACCGTGGGTCTGGTTTGATCCTGCAGGGAAAGTTGTTGAAGGAGCTCATCACCCCTGGATGCGCTGGCAGCGGGGGGCAGCATGTGATGGTGGGGGGAATTGTTCACCAGACTGTGCTGGCGTTGCTGATGCAGCCAAGCAAACATGGTGGACAGAGCTGCTGGGCCAGAACATGGCGGTGGGGCTGAAAGATGGCGGTGGAGACTGGTGGTGGTGCTGAAGGGACAGCTCTTCTCTGCTACCTGCTTCCGCCAATCTGTCGTCACGGCAACTGACAGGTGTGATGGAAAAACAGCAGTCCTGCATCTTTTCTGATAGAACCGTGCAAACAACAAAATAAACATCTATTTGCAAACATTTTAAGGCTTTTTTGCCTGTGGCATCACATCTGTGATGCCTTTACATTTACCAACTTATTGTTTACCAACTTGTCGTTTACCAACTTGTCGTTTACCAACTTATTGTTTACCAACTTGTCGTTTACCAACTTGTTCTTCACCAACATGTCGTTTACCAACTTGTTGTTTACCAACATATCATTTAACAACATATTGTTTACCAACATATTGTTTACAAACTTGTCGTTTACCCAACACATTGTTTACCAACTTGTCGTTTACCAACTTATTCTTTACCAACATATTGTTTACCAACTTGTTGTTTACCAACATATAATTTAACAACACATTGTTTACCAACATATTGTTTACCAACTTGTCGTTTACCCAACGTATCGTTTACCAACATATTGTTAACCAACTTGTTTACCAACATATCATTTAACAACATATTGTTTACCAACATATTGTTTACCAACTTGTCGTTTACCCAACATATTGTTTACCAACTTGTCGTTTACCAACTTATTCTTTACCAACATATTGTTTACCAACTTGTTGTTTACCAACATATTGTTTACCAACTTGTCGTTTACCCAACGTATCGTTTACCAACATATTGTTAACCAACTTGTTTACCAACATATCATTTAACAACATATTGTTTACCAACATATTGTTTACCAACTTGTCGTTTACCCAACACATTGTTTACCAACTTGTCGTTTACCAACTTGTTGTTTACCAACGTATCGTTTACCAACATATTGTTTACCAACTTGTTTACCAACGTATCGTTTACCAACATATTGTTTACCAACTTGTTGTTTACCAACTTATTCTTTACCAACATATTGTTTACCAACTTGTTGTTTACCAACGTATCGTTTACCAACATATTGTTTACCAACTTGTTTACCAACGTATCGTTTACCAACATATTGTTTACCAACTTGTTGTTTACCAACTTGTCGTTTACCCAACATATTGTTTACCAACTTGTCGTTTACCAACTTATTCTTTACCAACATATTGTTTACCAACTTGTTGTTTACCAACTTATTCTTTACCAACATATTGTTTACCAACTTGTTTACCAACGTATCGTTTACCAACATATTGTTTACCAACTTGTTGTTTATTAACAACGGTGCATGTAGTGGCACTGCGTTGTGTACACGGCGGTCTGGGTGTTTAGCTGACACACAGGAGAGCGGAGCGATGTGGAATCGAACATCGGTACGGTCTCTGTGACGGTTTCGCTGCTTCGCCTGGAGGAAAACAGATGAGTAGAGCAGAAAGTGTGAACCGGACCGATGAGGGGAGGCGTAAGACGGACCTGCAGATCAGCAGGTATATCCTGCAATGTGAAGCTTCTTCTTCTGGCCTTGGCTGCTTCTTTTTGACCTGTAGGATCATGGAGATGTGAGCGTGCGCACACGGACGTGTCGAGGCTGCTTTAGTTCAGGCTAGATAAGGAAGGTGCTGTATGAGATGAAAGCAGACCGGGAGGTGTTAGACATGAGGCTTAGATTTTTCCACAGTGGGATATTACACACAGAACAGTCACAATGACCTCACAAAGAGACCTTACAGCGTCTCTACACACACACACACACACTGATTGAGAGCTGGTGGCTGGCACTGCCAGTGTTGGCACCATGAAGAGAGAGAGCCTGGTGGGTAAGCCGGCTACAACCGCCACCCTCCCTTCCCATCCTCCTCCCTACAGAAGCCCCCAGATGCCCTCAAGCTCTGTCCCAGACCCAAGCCTGAACCCCCGCATGACCTCAGAAGAAAAGATGGACACCCATAGAGGAGGAAGAAAGAAAAGAAAGAATGAAACCTCTTTCTGTTGAAGGCTGTTCAGATACTTGATCAAACGGAGCTGCAGCCATAAATCAGACTTCAAAGATCCTCCAAAAATCTCCTTCTGCCTCCATAAAACCCCTCAGATCAGCTCCCGATACGCTGCTGAGGGAACGGCGGTGGTTTCTCTACCGTTCCACCACACGATGCCTCCACTTACACGTCTTCTTCTGGAAGTTTCACCTCCTTCTCAGGTTGCTGCTGGAGTTGAGACGTGCTTTCCCCAGAAAGCATCAAGGTTTTCACTCAGTGAGACACAAACTGGTGAAAGTTGATGTTTTTTCTGAACCTACGCCGGTTTTCGTGCAAACTGCGGGATCCAGGAAGAAGTTGAACTCTGTGTGAGCAGCTTTTTAAAGCCAGCACATCCCTACATATGTTAACGTAGCTGAAAACGACCCCGGCAGCATGCTAACGGGACATCAGCGCCCAGGCGTTGCATTTATGGCACACTGGTGCCGTTAAAGACAAAAACGTCCACTTCCAAAAGAAACGCACCACATATTTTACAGATTGATGTTTACCTTTTTTTCTGCCTAAATTTCTGAAAAACAACTCAAAAGTACAAATTATTTAAAGATTTGGAGGATTTTAACCCTTTAAAGTCCAGCCAGATGACTTGATGTCGTCGATGACTTCTCTTTTTAGTCACCAGAAATTCCATTAAACAGACAAATATTTTTCTGCTTTCGTGGATTAAATTGTTTGATCAACTTTAGTTCTGATAAAAAAACAACTAATTACAGAATAATAATTGAGATTTTAACTCTTTAAATGCCAGTTTGATGACATGTTACAAGTTTTTTCATGTAAAAACCTGCCGGAGGTTTCCTTCCTGTTAAAAGGGAGTTTGTTCCTTCCCACTGTCGCCGTGTGCTTGCTCAGGATGGGAGATTTAGCTGGATCCTCCAACTCAATATGTTGGTTTCCTTATATAGGCTATTAGGAATTGGCTTTCATTATGTTTTTTTTTTCTGTCTGTAAAGCATCTTGAGATGGCATTGCCGTGATTGGTGCTATATAAATAAAGTTGAATTGAATTGAAAAAAAAGTTTGATGGGATTAATTTTTAATCAGTCATGAACATGTCAGGAACCGATTAGTTTCTTTTCTCATGCAGGTCATCCGCCTGCTACTCAAAGGCTTCAAACAGTTCAAATCTCTGTGTGTTTGGTAGTTTCAGGGGGGCGGAAGTTGTTTAGAAAATTAATGCACAAAAACGTGGAAAGAAATTAATCTGTTAAATCCTAAAAGCAGTTTTTTTTGTAGGAAAGTTTGTTCTGATGAAAAATTTAGTTCAAATTTCTGAAGAGAGACTTTATTTGGTGCCAAAACGAATAGGGACGGAGAGGAAAGACGTCCGTAGGGCTGCATGAGGGCCAGCGTTGCTTTCATGTCTCCACATCTGTGCGCCGCAGCGGCGGAGGCAGTGATGCCTGATCACCGTGGAGACGGCTCCATGAAAACAATCTGGCTTTGTAACAAAGCCACACTAATTCCACTGTGTGAACCATGTAAAGCAGGACCTCCTACAGCGTTTCATCTGTGTCCACCTACAGCCTCTCTGTGTGTGGACACATTGTGCACTTGTACATGCATGCATGTGTGAGTGTGTGTGATAATGTGTAAATATGTTCCTCCTACTAAGTTATGTGTGTACTGAGGCCTGTGTGGGCAATGCATGGGACTTTTGAGAAGGCAAAGCCATATCGGAATGCTGCGGAGTCCCAGAATTTGACCCATAAAGCTGCATTTGGAAAATAAAAAGTGGAATTTAACCTAATCTGGAAACTGGGACAGTGGTGGACTCTGGATAATGAGCATGTGGTCTCCCATCAGTCCTGCACGGCATGCGTATCATCATTCCTTGTAATTATCACTTTAATGTCCAGAATAGTTTTTTTTCCTCCGTTGTTCCAGCTGATGGATTGAGAGACCATCCGTCTTGTCATCTCCTCACCTCTGCCCTCCCTCTCCTTTCCTTTATTTCCTGTCGTACCATCCTGCGCTCCCTGCCTCCTCCTCTCCTTCATGTAGTCCACATCCAGACGTGCCGGGCTCTCATGGTGGTGTCGGTGCTGCTGGGCTTCATCGGCATCATCGTCAGCGTGGTGGGCATGAAGTGCACCAAGGTGGGGGACAACAACCCTTCGACGAAGACCCGCATCGCTGTGACCGGAGGAGCGCTCTTCCTGCTCGCAGGTGACTGTCTTTGTGTGGGACACGAGCGTGGGGAGCTTCTCTGATCGTCGGGACGTTTAGCTGCACTTTTCAGGCCTGAATGCAGGCGTCTGCTGGGGGAAATGAAAGCCTCTGCTGTAAACAGGAAGAGGTCATTTTCACTGCTGACCTCAGACATAAATCTTCATCCCCGAGGAGACGACCGACTAAACAAGAAACAGAGAGTACTTGCAGCCATACGTTTGATACGCTGAGCTCATTCTCATGTCTGTCCTTCCACAGGTCTGTGCACACTGGTGTCTGTGTCCTGGTATGCCACGCAGGTGTCCTATCAGTTCTTCAACCCAAACACGCCCCCCAACGCCAGGTGTGTCACTCATCTAAGGCTAAACATGCTTTTTCATTGTTTTTATTCCATTAAATCAGGTAAACTTTGTTTACACGGAACACATGAAGAAAAACCTCCATGGTCCCGTTTTAATCCAAGTCAAATAAATTCATCACATGATTCATGTCCGCCCAGTTTATAAGAGCCGTCTTTATAAAAACCAGTTCATAAGAATCATGGCCTAGCTAAGGGTCAGAACCAGAACCAGGAAGGAAAACCTCCACCTGAACCAGAACCAGGAAGGAAAACCTCCACCTGAACCAGAACCAGGAAGGAAAACCTCCACCTGAACCAGAACCAGGAAGGAAAACCTCCACCTGAACTAGAACCAGGAAGGAAAACCTCCACCTGAACCAGAACCAGGAAGGAAAACCTCCACCTGAACCAGAACCAGGAAGGAAAACCTCCACCTGAACCAGAACCAGGAAGGAAAACCTCCACCTGAACCAGAACCAGGAAGGAAAACCTCCACCTGAACCAGAACCAGGAAGGAAAACCTCCACCTGAACTAGAACCAGGAAGGAAAACCTCCACCTGAACCAGAACCAGGAAGGAAAACCTCCACCTGAACCAGAACCAGGAAGGAAGAGAAACTCAAATGAACAAAAACCTCAGATGCATGAAGAGTAAAAACAGCAGAGAGGAGCCCAGTGCATCATGGGACATCTCCCAGCAGCCTCAGGAAAGGAAAGTTTGAAGATGATCTGAAGGTAGAGAGGAGGTCCGCTTCCTGAAACCAGACTGGGATCTGGTTCTGCTTCCTGAAACCAGACTGGGATCTGGTTCCGCCTCCTGAAACCAGACTGGGATCTGGTTCCGCTTCCTGAAGCCAGACTGGGATCTGGTTCTGCTTCCTGAAACCAGACTGGGATCTGGTTCTGCTTCCTGAAACCAGACTGGGATCTGGTTCTGCCTCCTGAAACCAGACTGGGATCTGGTTCCGCTTCCTGAAACCAGACTGGGATCTGGTTCTGCTTCCTGAAGCCAGACTGGGATCTGGTTCCGCTTCCTGAAACCAGACTGGGATCCGGTTCCGCCTCCTGAAACCAGACTGGGATCTGGTTCCGCTTCCTGAAACCAGACTGGGATCCGGTTCTGCCTCCTGAAACCAGACTGGGATCCGGTTCTGCCTCCTGAAACCAGACTGGGATCCGGTTCTGCCTCCTGAAACCGGACTGGGATCCGGTTCTGCCTCCTGAAACCGGACTGGGATCCGGTTCTGCCTCCTGAAACCAGACTGGGATCCGGTTCTGCCTCCTGAAACCAGACTGGAATCCGGTTCTGCCTGCTGAAGCCGGACTGGGATCCGGTTCTGCCTCCTGAAACCGGACTGGGATCCGGTTCTGCCTCCTGAAACCGGACTGGGATCCGGTTCCGCCTCCTGAAACCAGACTGGGATCTGGTTCTGCCTCCTGAAACCGGACTGGGATCCGGTTCTGCTTCCTGAAACCGGACTGGGATCCGGTTCTGCCTCCTGAAACCGGACTGGGATCCGGTTCTGCCTCCTGAAACCGGACTGGGATCCGGTTCCGCCTCCTGAAACCGGACTGGGATCCGGTTCCGCTTCCTGAAACCGGACTGGGATCCGGTTCCGCCTCCTGAAACCGGACTGGGATCCGGTTCTGCCTCCTGAAACCAGACTGGGATCCGGTTCTGCCTCCTGAAACCAGACTGGGATCCGGTTCTGCTTCCTGAAACCAGACTGGGATCCAGTTCTGCCTCCTGAAACCGGACTGGGATCCGGTTCTGCTTCCTGAAACCAGACTGGGATCCAGTTCTGCCTCCTGAAACCGGACTGGGATCCGGTTCCGCCTCCTGAAACCGGACTGGGATCCGGTTCCGCTTCCTGAAACCGGACTGGGATCCGGTTCCGCCTCCTGAAACCGGACTGGGATCCGGTTCTGCCTCCTGAAACCAGACTGGGATCCGGTTCTGCCTCCTGAAACCAGACTGGGATCCGGTTCTGCTTCCTGAAACCAGACTGGGATCCAGTTCTGCCTCCTGAAACCGGACTGGGATCCGGTTCTGCTTCCTGAAACCAGACTGGGATCCAGTTCTGCCTCCTGAAACCGGACTGGAATCTGGTTCTGCCTCCTGAAGCCAGACTGGGATCCGGTTCTGCCTCCAGAACCAGCAGTAAACCTCAGAGACTGAAGCTCTGATGGGAATCTGGAAGTCTGAGATCTGTACGATCCAGTGGATTTTGGTCAGTAAGAGTTTCGTATGTGAGGGAGAATTTTAGATTCTATCTTATATTTAACAGGAAGCCGATGAAGAGAAGATGAAACTGGAGGAAGATGATATTTGATTATAATCCTCATCAGAACCCTCGCTGGATTCTGGATCAGACTTTTCAGAACAATAATCAGGAATTATAATCATTCAGTCTGGAAGGAGCAGTTTTCCTGCATCACTGGACGTCCTCATCTTGGAAATGTGGACTGAACTGCTGTGAAACTTTAACCGGGGAGATAAGAGCTGTTGAGGAAAGATGGCGTTGGTGTCAAACAAAGCAGGATAAAAACAGCTGCGTTTGTTTGTGCATGACTGGAAACTTCCAGTTCTACTGTGGAATCTTCTAATGGGAGAAATGGAGTAGAATACTCAAACAATATACCTTTTTTTCATTAGTTACCCAGGTCTGATTTATTTGGTTGTAGTTTCCAACTTGAGCCACTAGATGTCACCCTATTTCAATAACTTCTTTTTTAAAAAAAATAATTCCCCGCCAACTCTAAAGCCTAAAAAATACAAAACTATCTTCTTTAATCATTTTTTGTTTTTATCTGAAGCCATTTTAAGGAATAAAGAAATAAAATAAAAAGATTTCATTATGGCTTAATTATTGTAAATGATGAAATTTTAATGTATGAATGAATTTACAATGAAATACAAAGGAAAGGTATACAAAAAGGGACAAAATTTGAAAACATTTCATATTAAATACATTAATGACAATGAATAAATTAAGATTGATCATAAAATATTTTTTAAAGAAATAAATACATGAACAAAACTTAAAATGAATCAAACTGAATAACTAAATGTGAAGAAATAAAACAAAGGCCAAAAGTGACAGCAGGTGTCAAAAGATTAAATGAATCATTGAGCTTATTTACACGCAAAAATCCAAAACATGATTCTTGAATTACTGAAGATTTTGAGGACGTATGTTTACTGCAGTTTTAGATCTTTTCATGGGAAGAACAGACCGAACCACGCTGTTACAACCTGAACAGAACCCACACGAAAAACAAGTTGTCGTCGTATAAACAAAGTAAAGTAGCTCATTAGCTTCCACATGTGCAGCTAAGACATAAGCAGCACATGCTAAGACTATGTTTCTCACATTAGCAGCCAACACCAAGTTAGAGGGGTGCCACATAGCAGCTAACATTAAGAGCATGCCTCACACATTAGCAGCTAATACTAACATGACAGGTTCTCACAGTAGGAGGTAATGCTAAGAAAGAGATACTCCTATTAGCAGCTAATGCTAAGACCACAGTTCTCACATCGCAACTATAAACACACACACACACACACACACACACATTTTTACTCTGACTTTGTGAGGATAATTGTTCCTGGCAGAAAGACTAAGCTTTCCTCATGTATGAACCCTTGCTTCAGTAGAGTCAACGCTGTCATTAGAACATTACTAAACCAAAATGATGAGTTAACTTCTTGCATTTACTGTTAAACTAAAGCAGTAGTAATTGCTGGCAGTATCATGTTAGAAGTAATATCTGTAGTAATATCAGCAGAGATTACTAAAGAGTAAACGTCATTCCAATATGCACTAAGCTGCCTTGAAGCATTTTCTCCTTAAATTGAATTAATTTCCATGTAATGAAGCTGAAAGGCAAACAGATGAAAGAGACAATAATTACATTACTCCTACCAGCACCTTAACTTGGCAGAGGAATTAGCATCAATCCATATCCATAGTTATAGACTGCATCATACCTATGACAGCTGAAATAATGTCAGTTTCTAATTGTTGTTCAGAATAAATAGTAATAGATATAGATCAGTTCAAAAAGCTCTAAGTAAAGACTAACAGCTTCTTGTCGTGGCTGACAGGTCGGATACGCTCATGCACAACCAAATTATTCCATGCATTTATAGTAAATGTTTCTGTTTAACACGTTTAAAGAGTTCCCCATTGGGACATGTTCAAAACTTAATTTCATATTCATAACTGACTGGTATTAAACATCAGCCCACAAGTTTTGCCATTAATTGTCACGGGTTGATGTGTAGGTTAGGACCCAAATGCAGGAACAGGAGCCAGGATGCTGAATGAAGAAGTTTTAATGGAGTAACTCCGAACTGAACTGAATCACGAGCAAAACACAATGAACTCAACTCAACTCAACTTTTTTTATATAAAACCCTTTAAAACAACCAGAGTTGAAACAAAGTGCTGTACACAAAAATAAAAACGGAATAAAACAGTTCAAATGCAAATAAATAACATAAAAACAAGAAGTCATTCAAGGAATATGGAATTAAAACAATAAAACAAACTAAATAAATAGTATTTAAAAACCAATAATAAAAATAAGGCACACTGACCGGAAGCTGTCTTACGTTGGGTTAAAAGCCAAGGAATAAAAATGGGTTTTAAGATGAGTTTTAAAAATGGGCAGGGAGGAGGCTTGTCTGATGTGGAGGGGAAGCTCATTCCGCAATTTTGGACCAGAAACAGAAAAAGCTCTGTCCCCCCCTGAGCTTCCGTTTGGACCTCGGTACGTCCAGGAACCAGCAAACAGAACTGAAACCAGGGACTAAAAATACTGGGGAACAAAACAAGACACAGGTGAAATGGATGAACTAACGAGACCAGGCGAAAAATATGAACAGGAACACAGGCTACACAGAAAACAAGGCAAGGGAACTGAACAGGAAAAAATCTACAAAGTTAAACAGGAAACTAGAACTAAAGACACAACAAGACAGTTAATAGTAAATGATTAAAGCAAACAAGCTCAGAACCAAGCTGCACTTCTTCCTTGCTCCTCAGGCTGCTCTTAGTTTTTTTAGAGATGATTTTTACTAAAATCTTTCCTGTCAGTACGGGTCTCAATGCACCTTCCGGTGCACCTATACATGTCATTAGTGAGGAATATACTATTAGTTTATGGTACGTTTTAAAGAGAAGAAGTAGCCTTTGGAGGAACCGGGTCCTAACCCTTCCCTGTCTGCTTCCTGTCCAGGTATGAGTTTGGCTCCGCCCTGTTTGTGGGATGGGCGGCGGCCAGCCTGACGGTTCTGGGCGGATCCTTGCTGTGCTGCTCCTGCTCCAAAGACGACATGCGAGGGCAGCAGTATTACCGCCAATCACAGCCTTCCACAGCCAGGGAGTACGTGTAAACCCCACCCCCACCTCCAGCAGTGATCCAAACAGAGAGCAGAGGACACGCTTGGTACCCCCCCCCCCCCCCCCCCCCCCCCCCCACCTCTTTACCCTCCAAACACGCCCAGTTCAAACAAAACAAAAAGACTATCATGAATGCAATCGTGGAGCATGTAAACACTCACATTCATGTGTAGGAACATGTTATAGCCAGTGTTGCCAATTCTGTAAGAAAACTTGCTACTGGTTGAGCTAAAAGTTACGTTTCATGTCCTAATCCGATTGACATGATCCTCCTGGGACATATAATTGTAAACAACGCTGTAATGGAGAGGAACAAAGTAATGGGAGACTAACATGAATAGACAAAACAAAAAAAACAACAACTTTTTCTGTCAATATTTTCTTTGTTTTTAATTAAGTATTGACAAAGTTTAGTTTTTAATTTAAATCATACAACATGTCACAGTAACTTTTGAATGTTTTAGTCCACGCTCTTTGTTAATAAGCATTAATATGTGATGGTATGCCAGGGTGAGAGGTGAAAATGTCCTGGTCTGACTGCAAATGGAAGCTGCAGCTGTGTGAGGAATGAGCCTCATATACTCACAGAGAAGCAAACTATTCCTGCTGTTTTTATGCAGTCAGGTCTGTAATAACACCAGAAACAGCCGCTAGATTTGTCACCGGTCGCTTTTTGGAAAACAAGTCATCAGAGGAGTTTGAAAACTCGCTAAACATAGCGACAAAGTCGCTAATCTGGCAACACTGGTTATAACACACACAATCACAAGCAGGACGTATTTTTATGACTCAAAGAGTTGCAAATGTTTAATATTTATATTTCATGTGAATCCTGACACCAGGATAAGCTCGCATTGTGAATTGAAACCTCTCATCATTCAGTCTCTCAGTGCAGAGAGACCAAATCCAAGCTTTTTCCCCTGAGTGCAACAGGGAATCTGGGTATGGAGTTAAAATGTCCAGAAATACTCACTGAGCTGTAGTAGCTTGTCCTGTGCTTCCTGGTTGGAGCTGCATTGTTGTTCTGACTCCATCCTGCTTTGTGTATTTACTCTCCACCGCTGCAGCTAGCCTGTGTAGCGTTAGCGATCCAAACCACAAAAACAACAGAGGTCCTTTTATTTATGAACAGCATTTAAGTTTGAGATTTCCCCCAAAGCCAGGACTGCGATTCAGGCTTTAACTGTGTGACTAATGCTTCTGACAGCCAGTATGGAAGAGCAGACGCAGTTTTTAGTAACCCTCATTACTTCACAACAAAATTGATGAGAGATGTGAGACACAATCTGAACTGCAGGAGTGGAGGTGAATTGTTTCATGAAGGTGTCTGCTAACGAGTGTGCATGTCGCTGTGTTATTTTACTCAACACTTAGAGCCAAGGAGGCTTTCACTGACAACGTCTTCACGCTCGATTTACTAACATCATCATTCCAGATTTATTAGCTGTCTCGTCTCTTAACATCTGCTAGAACCAAGTCAGGGTATGAGATGCAGGTTATTTTATAGATACAAGCATCAGTCTTACAGCCCTGCAGGGAACCGGAAGCTAATTCGAAGCTTAACTTAAACATTTATCACTTCACTGCAGTTAATCCTGTTTTACTGATCACGTACATCACGGTGACAACAGGTCATTTGTAAACTACTGACTGCTCCATAGAGATTAAGTACTTGCAGCTATCCCCATATTAGGGCATGTAAAACTCTACTGCAGAGCTAAATTGCCTCTTGAGTTTCCCCTCGGTGCCTCCACATCACTTTGCCCTCATTTGTATTTCCTAAAGAGGTGGTCCATCATTGTTCCAGATAATAAAGCCATTAACTTTTCTCAGAATGCCCCCCAGTAGCCCCATCTCTCCTTCCTGCAACCTCCCTTCCCAGAGGACACTTGGTTGTGGAGTACTATTATGTTTAAATTGAGGAAGTCGTATTTTTGAATAAATTCTATGCAGCCTTTGTATAAAAAGGGTTGTTAAGAAAACCTGTCTAGTTTGGCTTTGAATAAGACCTGCTCAAAGACGAGTATGAAAAGTTACAAGCAAAACGTAGCCAGCACTTAGCTTAGCGGAGCATTTTTAACAGAAGGAGGCGGCTTGTTGGTACAAAAAGCTTTAATGAAAGCTATGCCGAGCAGGGTGAAATGATTAAAAGAAAAAGAAAGTTTGAGACTTTTAAGCTGAAATTTTAACTTTGACTTTATCGCTGAGATACATGATGGAAACTGATAGCTTTCCTCTGAGCGACAGACAGCACTTAGCTTAGCAGAACTTCTTCACCAGAGGGAGCGGGCGAGTTAGTTTAATCTGCAGGGATAAAATATAAAGCCGACAAGATGCATCTGGATAGATTTTAGTTGTTTTGGGACAAAGATGGAACACTCAGTCCGTTGCAAAACAATCTTTATTCACAACTCATAGACTCTTTAACCAGGAGCCTCCCAGCCAGCCGACATGTAGCATCTTCCCTGTTCTTTCTTTCAGTCTTTTATCCCTCTGTGCTAACATGTCCAGCGTCCAGCATTCATTTTTACATGTCCAACGCCAGCGTTCATTGTTACATTCAGCTGTTTTTTAGTGCCAACATATAGCGACCATTTTCACATTTCTAGCATTCACCGGCCATTTTCTCATGTCCAATATCCAGAACTATTTTCGCATGTCCAATGTCAAACACATGTTTTAACATGTCCAACATCCAGTGATCATTTTTACATGTCCAACATCCAACGTATGTTCTAACATGTCCAACATACAGCAGATGTTTCACATGTCCAAAATCCAAAACTATTTTCACGCGTCCAATTTCCAGTGGCCCATTTTTACAAGTCCAGCGTCAAGCAGATGTTTAAACATGTCCAACATCCAGCAACCGTTTCTACATGTCCAACGTCCAGCTTCCTAGCCAGCTAACATGTTTAACGTTGGGAATCTCAGAGGTCTTGATGTGTCTCTTACTTCCCCTTCTGACGTCTTCTCTTCTCTGATTTTCCTCTTCTCTCCTCTAATTCAGGGCAGAGTTGTTGAGTGAAACTAGTTTCCCTGACTGATCCGCCCCCGCCTTTTTATCGAGGACTGTCCGACTGTCCAACTACTGATACCCACTTTTCCCCTGTTATGTCCTTCACCCTAAATTTGGACATGTTGTAGATGATTCCTTTGTGCACTCTTGCCTTCTGACTTTAACGGTGCATCTACATGGTGCCTTTTGTAAACATGGACTCTTAAAAAAATGTTATGAGGTCTTTTCTTAAAAAAATTAAATGGAAAGTGTCTTGTACACCTCCCGTGCCATCTTCCCTGCTGTTATTGGCTTCAATTTTACAATAAATCTCGAGTGTCTATAATTTGACTGATGTCCTATGACTTCTGGGTCTTATAAATGTGTCTTTTGGGTTTATTTTGTTCGTTTTACCTGTACTTTGACTGAAACATGTCTTTTTTTCCCTTCTGAATTTCAGACCAAATGTTAAAAGTACCCCACCAGAGAAAAGGGAGCAGTACTTGTAGTTTGGGAGTCTACTGGCCTTACCGTGGTTTAGATTCTGTCAACAGGCAAAAGCCTCTCACTGAGGGATTCAAAACAGACAAGAATGAATTTCTGACATGCTTGTTTCAAGCAGTTTGCATCATTATTCTTTTCTTTTCTTTTTTTGGACATTAAAGAAAATGTTTGGGGAAGTTTTATGAGTTAGATTTTCTTGGGAGGGGGGTGAGAGATGATATCCTTGTCTGTGTTGTTGACTTTGGGAGAGACAGTCATTCAGGGTATGTTTTCTGTAACATGTTAAAATGTCTAGGTGTATGTACCACCTACTTTATTCTTTTTGTATTTACTACATATATAATGTTTTACTACAGTGCCTTATAACACACGTTTGTGCACATGTATGTATGTGACCACAAGGACTCATGCCCCATCCCGTCTGGGGGATGTGTCCTCAGCTCCTCTGCCAGCAACTCTCTAGGCCATTTCTATTGTTGGATTCCTGACAGTGAATGTGAAGCTACTCTGCAGTACCGCTTCTAAAACAACAAAACATGTATACAAACGATAAATCTCCAACGTAATGTCTCATGCACTGTTTGTTGTAAGCAGCCAGGATTGAGGATGTTCCAGTTACCTTCATGTATATTTCTGTACGTGTCGCTATGATTTGGTGTGAATGAGTCTGTGTATTTTGGACTCTGAAGGATGTACTGTTCTGTGTACTAAGGTCAAATGCCTGAATTTATTTACCAAGCCAGTCCTTTGTCTAATATTTACTTCCTCCATCTTGTGTATCATCTCATTTACAGTATACCCATGTCTGTTACTGTTAGAATGAAGTAAACAGAGACATAAAAATGGATTTTTTGTCTGACTCGCTGCTTTGTCAGTTTTTTCCTAACTTTTACCCCCTACCTGACTATTCGCCCTCTCTCTCCACTTCTTCCGGCTTTCCGGCTCAATCCTACTTTTGCACCCTGTTGTTCAGTAATTGCAGACATGGAATTCCTCTTCTGCTCCACTGGACTGTGGCACATTCACAGAAAGGTTAACTTGCTCAACAAGGCTTGAATTTTTCTCCTTGTTTTTCCAGGTTAGACAAGAAAAACAAAATTCTGACATTCGCCATAGCTTACCTTTATGCGGCTCAAATACTGTCCAAAGCACTTGATCTATGACTAAAAAACTACACCATACTTTTTTATTAGTGAGAACTGCTGCAAAGTCCACTACAAAGGGAGTCTTACAATATTAGTCTGGTATTTTTCCCAAACAAACTTAAATATACTTATATACTTAAATCTAAATATAATCCAATTCACAGTAATTCAGTAATCCTATTTTATCAGTTCTTATCTGTATTTGTCCACATTGTAATTACTGTTCATTTAAAACCTGTAGAAATTTAAATTTATATTGGTCCTGCTTCAAAAACAAACAGACTTCATCAACTGTTGATCATGGTAGGAAGGAAGCCCCCATTTGTGCTACTTGTTGCCAGGTTGTCTTTGTAATTAACAGATTGTTTTCAAATGTCTTATTTGGCTGGACAAATATGTGACAAAAAAAACAAAAAAACAACAACATAAAGTCAGATGATTGATGGCAAACAAATCAGTTGGCCTATAACAATACATGCCTAACAGTACTGGTCCAAACATCACGTCCCGTCCCGTCCCGTCCCGTCCCGTCCCGTCCCGTCCCGTCCCGTACCGTACCGTCACGTCACGTCACGTCACGTCACGTCACGTCACGTCACGTCACGTCACGTACCGTCACGTACCGTCACGTCATGTCACGTCACGTACTGTCACGTACCGTCACGTACCGTCACGTCACGTACCGTCACGTCACGTCACGTCACGTACCGTCACGTCACGTACCGTCACGTCACGTCAAGTACCGTCACGTCACGTCACGTACCGTCACGTCACGTCACGTCACGTCACGTCACGTCAAGTACCGTCACGTCAAGTACCGTCACGTCACGTCACGTCACGTACCGTCACGTCACGTACCGTCACGTCACGTACCGTCACGTCACGTACCGTCACGTACCGTCACGTCACGTCACGTCACGTCACGTCACGTCACGTCACGTCACGTCACGTCAAGTACCGTCACGTCAAGTACCGTCACGTCACGTCACGTCACGTCACGTCACGTCACGTACCGTCACGTCACGTACCGTCACGTCACGTACCGTCACGTCACGTACCGTCACGTACCGTCACGTACCGTCACGTCACGTCACGTCACGTCACGTCACGTACCGTCACGTACCGTCACGTCACGTACCGTCACGTCACGTACCGTCACGTACCGTCACGTACCGTCACGTACCGTCACGTACCGTCACGTCACGTACCGTCACGTCACGTACCGTCACGTCACGTACCGTCACGTACCGTCACGTCACGTCACGTCACGTCACGTCACGTCACGTCACGTCACGTACCGTCACGTCACGTCACGTCACGTCACGTCACGTCACGTCACGTCACGTCACGTACCGTCAAGTACCGTCACGTCACGTCACGTACCGTCACGTACCGTCACGTACCGTCACGTACTGTCACGTCACGTCACGTCACGTCACGTCACGTCAAGTACCGTCACGTCACGTCACGTCACGTACCGTCACGTCACGTCACGTCACGTACCGTCACGTCACGTACCGTCACGTCACGTACCGTCACGTCACGTCACGTCCCGTCACGTCCCGTCACGTACCGTCACGTCACGTACCGTCACGTCACGTCACGTACCGTCACGTCACGTACCGTCACGTCACGTACCGTCACGTCACGTCACGTCACGTACCGTCACGTACCGTCACGTCACGTACCGTCACGTCACGTACCGTCACGTACCGTCACGTACCGTCACGTCACGTACCGTCACGTCACGTACCGTCACGTCACGTACCGTCACGTACCGTCACGTCACGTCACGTCACGTCACGTCACGTCACGTCACGTCACGTACCGTCACGTCACGTACCGTCACGTCACGTCACGTACCGTCACGTACCGTCACGTACCGTCACGTACCGTCACGTCACGTACCGTCACGTCACGTACCGTCACGTCACGTCACGTCCCGTCACATACCGTCACGTCACGTACCGTCACGTCACGTCACGTCACGTACCGTCACGTCACGTCACGTCACGTCACGTCACGTACCGTCACGTCACGTCACGTCACGTACCGTCACGTCACGTACCGTCACGTCACGTACCGTCACGTCACGTACCGTCACGTCACGTCACGTCCCGTCACGTACCGTCACGTCACGTACCGTCACGTCACGTACCGTCACGTCACGTACCGTCACGTCACGTCACGTACCGTCACGTCACGTACCGTCACGTCACGTCACGTCACGTCACGTCACGTCACGTCACGTACCGTCACGTACCGTCACGTCACGTACCGTCACGTACCGTCACGTCACGTCACGTCACGTCACGTACCGTCACGTACCGTCACGTACCGTCATGTACCTGACCATACCATACCTATTTGCAACATACCGACCTGTACCATACTGACTTGGACTATATCAACATCTTCCATACTGACCGGGACTATATCGATTTCTTTCATACTGATCCATACCATATTGACCTGTACCATACCGACCGATACCACACTAAACTTTGTCATCCCAAATTGTACCTTACAGACCTGTACCACACTGACCTATACCATACTGACATGGATTACAGTGCCACACCTGTATCAAACTGACCTTTTCCCTACCAAACTGTACCATACTGACCTACCACACTGATCTCTACCATACTGATCTGGACTATGTCAACCTGTACCATACTGTTCTTTGCCATACCAACCTGTACCATACTGTCCATTTGCCCTACCAAACTGTACCATACTGACCTACCACACTGACCTCTACCAGTTGGTGTGCTTTACTTGCCATAGCTACTTGATTAGACTTAAGAAAAAAATTAAGTTTTTTCAAAATACACCCATCTACAACCCTGAAAGGATCTGAAACTGTTGGTTACAGTGGGATTAAAAATGTTAGTTAGCCTTACATGGAAGTCATACAATATGATACACCAACCCTTTACCTGGACTTTCACATAATAGTCCTTCCAATGGTGTTTAACTGGCATTGAATATACACAAGAGCTAAAACCATCCATTTTTGGTTGACAGCTGAGCGTCATGACCATTTGGTGTGTGTACTATCTGCTGTTTTCATACTGAAAGCACTGAAACAGCCAGAAACCTCGAAGGCAAGATACAAACATCCATTTAGTTTAAAAGAAAACAAATAAAGTACGTCCATTATTCATTTCAGCATAGCTCTGATGGATTTGGATGGACTTGTGAAACCAACTGTTTTGATGAGTTGTCCAATTAAAAAATGACCATGAAGAGGTCCATGCCAGAGATTTGCCACTGATGAACTGTCAGTAAGCACTGTTGTGTTGAGGGATAAATACTAGCACTCATCGATGTGGTTGGTTTAATTGGGACAATCATGGTTAACATTGCCCTTTGCTAAAGTTCATAACCTGGTTACAATTTTTAATATAAAAAGCATTAATGTTTTGGCCGGGGATCCCTGTCTTTAAGCAGCAGACTCAGAATAGTAGACTCCATGAGAAAGAAGCAGTCCAGTTACCTGCATGATGGGGCTGTTTGGCTGTTTTACACTGATAAACTAGCATAAGCCACAAAGGGATGCTACCAGCTTGCTTGCACAATGAGCAGTCTTTATGCTGGGAGCCTGAAACATGGCCAAGTTGCCAGTATACTACACAGTACTAATTACTCTAGACACTACTATGTACATGAGACAGTAGACAGTATGTAAATACTGCATACAACACTATTATGCCAAAAGTATTTACTCAACCATCCAAAAAATTGAATTCAGATGCTTCAATAACTTTCAAGGTCACAGGTGTATAAAATCCAGCTCCTCTTTCACAAACATTTGTGAAAAAAAAAAGGGTCATTCTCAGGCGCTCATTGAATTTCACTGTTGGTACCATGACAAGATGCCACCTGTGCAAAAAGGCCAGTGGAGATATTTCCTCCCTACCACATCCTCCACAGTCAGCGGTTTTATAACAAAGCTGAAGCAACTGAGATGAACAGCAGCTCAGCCATGAAGTGGTGGTCATGTAAAAGGACAGAGCAGATCAGCCGATGCTGAGGACTATAGTGAGGAAAGGTAACCAACTTTCAATTGCGATAGACCTCCAGACTTCATGCGGTCTTCAGTTTAGCTCCACGTGGTGCCGAGACAACTTGGTGTTTGGGTTTCCATGGTGACCTGCTGCATCCACGCCAAACATCACCAGGTGCAAAGCGTCGGATGTACTGGTGTAAAACCCATTACCACTGGATTCCAGAGCAGTGGAAACATGTTCTCTGTAGGGACAAAGCACACTTCTCCATCTGGCAATCTGATGGAAAAGTCTGTGATGGCGGTACCTGTTTGACTGCATTGTGCCAAGTGTGACGTTTGATGAAGGAGGGAAGATGGTGTGGGGTTTTTCAAGAGCTGGGCATGGACCCTCAGTTCTAGTGAAAGGAACTGTGGATGCTTCAGTATAGTAAGAGATTTTGGACAATTCCAGGTTCCTGGACAGTGATGACTCCAATCTCCATGTCTTCAAATACCACGAGTTGTAAACATGTTCCTACTTTCTCACCTAAAACTAGCTGTTCACCTGCATCAGTGGAAAACTTTTCTTTTTTGTCCTCGTTAAACATCGTTAAATCCTCATTAAATGTCTGACCAATCGCACAGTAATTCTCAGAACACTGAGCGAAGTTTTGCCCCGTCAAACTAATGAGATAAAGTTGCAAATTGTTCGCAACCTTCTCCACGAGGACAAAATAATGCCACGATCTTCTTGCTCTCTCGAGAACAAGATGAAGATTCTGGCTATGAGACAGGTTTTATGTTAAAAGCTGGGTTTTCAGTGATTTATCATCATAGCAGTAAAACCTTCGTCATGACAACAAACTTAAACAAAACAAAAATGTTTTGTCATTCTGTCAATGATAATTTTCCCAAACAGCTTCTTGACTATAAATGTTGTAGTTTTATCTTCCATGCAACAATTAATATATTAAGTTGCTATAGTATAAAAAGAAAAAATCTACTTTTTATAGTTTATAAAAAAGGATCCTTTATTAATGTAATAAGACAAGAATAAAGCAGCTGTTTTTATTAATAGATTATTTTTTATTAGTTATTGTTTGTGAAAACCTTTTTATTTTATTACATTAAAAACTTCACTGGACGCAGAACTGATTTTTTCATGTGATGATGTGTAAACAACAACAAAAGAATGATTATATTCTGTTCATAATAATCATAATTAATATTAACTAAATAATAATAAATAGCAGGTTGTTGTCATGCCAACAAGTTGGTTTGGACGGGAACATGTAGGGATTGTATGAGGAAGATGAATTTAAGTGTTTCATGTGTATATTCAGTTTCATGAAAGTGTCGCACAGCTGAATTTTTACAATACCGAGTAAAAACAAGCTTTTGGAGAAAAATCCACAGTGTGGACGGCGGTGGTGAGAGCAGAGTGTGGACGTGAAATCTCACACACGCCTGACATTTGCGATGCACCTACATTACCTGTGACTTTACGCTGTGTGTGCCATTCACACACTTTAAGCCTGTCATGCTAGGAAGCAGATTTCCCACAAGGACATTTGCTGGGAGTGTGTGCACAGAGGCAACAACTGGAGGTCATAGCAAAATGTTCAAAATAAACATGTCAGTATACCATCTTGCATTTTCATGCTAAGCTGAAAGTCTGACTTATTACCTACCTCTGATCAGACAGATTGTCTCTCATCTGGCTTTGGATGCACAGAGCAGAGCTTATTTACACCACGAAGCAGATAAATGAAGCCTGTGGCAGAAACCAAATAATTATCGTAATCACAAGAATGTGTTTTCCCTCCTCTGACGATGATGGATGGTGTCTCACACATGCGTTTGATTGGGACTTTCACATTGTGGTAATCCAGGAATGCCAGAATGGATGCTAGCTTCTTTAGTGCCAAACTGTAAACATCATCACAACAACAAAACATTTTCATTTCCATCCATGTGTGGGAAACCATTAGGGAAGATGTCAACACTTCATCAGAACGGACAAAAACAGCAGCTAGTTGGAGTCAAACTCAGAAAATGTTCATTTTTTTGTCCACTTCCTGCTTAGACCAACGTGGACTGCCTGGGTCTTACCCTAATAGCTGAGGTTAGGGAGCAGACCACAATTCCTATTATCAACCAGTAGCAGAAACCTAATTCTGAATTTTAGCCAACATCTGCTGAGCCGGACACAACACAGTACGGCTGAAGTTTTATCAGTTTTTCTCACAAAGTGATTATCAGGATGTAGAAGCAACTTTTATCGTGATCATACCTTAATTCTGGGGGTAAGAGTCTACCTGGTGGTGGTAAACTGGATCCTGATGTGGTAGAAGGGGTTTCAGGTCTGGTTTACTGTATGTTGGTGGTGGTAAACTGGATCCTGATGTGGTAGAAGGGGGTTCAGGTCTGGTTTACTGTATGTTGGTGGTGGTAAACTGGATCCTGATGTGGTAGAAGGGGTTTCAGGTCTGGTTTACTGTATGTTGGTGGTGGTAAACTGGATCCTGATGTGGTAGAAGGGGGTTCAGGTCTGGTTTACTGTATGTTGGTGGTGGTAAACTAGATCCTGATGTGGTAGAAGGGGGTTCAGGTCTGGTTTACTGTATGTTGGTGGTGGTAAACTGGATCCTGATGTGGTAGAAGGGGTTTCAGGTCTGGTTTACTGTATGTTGGTGGTGGTAAACTGGATCCTGATGTGGTAGAAGGGGTTTCAGGTCTGGTTTACTGTATGTTGGTGGTGGTAAACTGGATCCTGATGTGGTAGAAGGGGGTTCAGGTCTGGTTTACTGTATGTTGGTGGTGGTAAACTGGATCCTGATGTGGTAGAAGGGGGTTCAGGTCTGGTTTACTGTATGTTGGTGGTGGTAAACTGGATCCTGATGTGGTAGAAGGGGTTTCAGGTCTGGTTTACTGTATGTTGGTGGTGGTAAACTGGATCCTGATGTGGTAGAAGGGGGTTCAGGTCTGGTTTACTGTATGCTGGTGGTGGTAAACTAGATCCTGATGTGGTAGAAGGGGTTTCAGGTCTGGTTTACTGTATGCTGGTGGTGGTAAACTAGATCCTGATGTGGTAGAAGGGGGTTCAGGTCTGGTTTACTGTATGTTGGTGGTGGTAAACTGGATCCTGATGTGGTAGAAGGGGTTTCAGGTCTGGTTTACTGTATGTTGGTGGTGGTAAACTGGATCCTGATGTGGTAGAAGGGGGTTCAGGTCTGGTTTACTGTATGCTGGTGGTGGTAAACTGGATCCTGATGTGGTAGAAGGGGTTTCAGGTCTGGTTTACTGTATGTTGGTGGTGGTAAACTGGATCCTGATGTGGTAGAAGGGGTTTCAGGTTTGGTTTACTGTCTGCTGGCAGTGGTAAACTAGATCCTGATGTGGTAGAAGGGGGTTCAGGTCTGGTTTACTGTATGCTGGTGGTGGGAAACTAGATCCTGATGTGGTAGAAGGGGGTTCAGGTCTGGTTTACTGTATGCTGGTGGTGGTAAACTGGATCCTGATGTGGTAGAAGGGGGTTCAGGTCTGGTTTACTGTATGCTGGTGGTGGTAAACTGGATCCTGATGTGGTAGAAGGGGGTTCAGGTCTGGTTTACTGTATGCTGGTGGTGGTAAACTGGATCCTGATGTGGTAGAAGGGGGTTCAGGTCTGGTTTACTGTATGTTGGTGGTGGTAAACTAGATCCTGATGTGGTAGAAGGGGGTTCAGGTCTGGTTTACTGTATGCTGGTGGTGGTAAACTGGATCCTGATGTGGTAGAAGGGGGTTCAGGTCTGGTTTACTGTATGTTGGTGGTGGTAAACTGGATCCTGATGTGGTAGAAGGGGTTTCAGGTCTGGTTTACTGTATGTTGGTGGTGGTAAACTGGATCCTGATGTGGTAGAAGGGGTTTCAGGTCTGGTTTACTGTATGTTGGTGGTGGTAAACTGGATCCTGATGTGGTAGAAGGGGTTTCAGGTCTGGTTTACTGTATGCTGGTGGTGGTAAACTGGATCCTGATGTGGTAGAAGGGGTTTCAGGTCTGGTTTACTGTATGTTGGTGGTGGTAAACTGGATCCTGATGTGGTAGAAGGGGTTTCAGGTCTGGTTTACTGTATGTTGGTGGTGGTAAACTGGATCCTGATGTGGTAGAAGGGGGTTCAGGTCTGGTTTACTGTATGCTGGTGGTGGTAAACTGGATCCTGATGTGGTAGAAGGGGGTTCAGGTCTGGTTTACTGTATGCTGGTGGTGGTAAACTGGATCCTGATGTGGTAGAAGGGGGTTCAGGTCTGGTTTACTGTATGTTGGTGGTGGTAAACTAGATCCTGATGTGGTAGAAGGGGGTTCAGGTCTGGTTTACTGTATGCTGGTGGTGGTAAACTGGATCCTGATGTGGTAGAAGGGGGTTCAGGTCTGGTTTACTGTATGTTGGTGGTGGTAAACTGGATCCTGATGTGGTAGAAGGGGTTTCAGGTCTGGTTTACTGTATGTTGGTGGTGGTAAACTGGATCCTGATGTGGTAGAAGGGGTTTCAGGTCTGGTTTACTGTATGTTGGTGGTGGTAAACTGGATCCTGATGTGGTAGAAGGGGTTTCAGGTCTGGTTTACTGTATGCTGGTGGTGGTAAACTGGATCCTGATGTGGTAGAAGGGGTTTCAGGTCTGGTTTACTGTATGTTGGTGGTGGTAAACTGGATCCTGATGTGGTAGAAGGGGTTTCAGGTCTGGTTTACTGTATGTTGGTGGTGGTAAACTGGATCCTGATGTGGTAGAAGGGGTTTCAGGTCTGGTTTACTGTATGTTGGTGGTGGTAAACTGGATCCTGATGTGGTAGAAGGGGTTTCAGGTCTGGTTTACTGTATGTTGGTGGTGGTAAACTGGATCCTGATGTGGTAGAAGTGGGTTCAGGTCTGGTTTACTGTATGTTGGTGGTGGTAAACTAGATCCTGATGTGGTAGAAGGGGTTTCAGGTCTGGTTTACTGTATGTTGGTGGTGGTAAACTGGATCCTGATGTGGTAGAAGGGGGTTCAGGTCTGGTTTACTGTATGTTGGTGGTGGTAAACTGGATCCTGATGTGGTAGAAGGGGGTTCAGGTCTGGTTTACTGTATGTTGGTGGTGGTAAACTGGATCCTGATGTGGTAGAAGAGGTTTCAGGTCTGGTTTACTGTATGTTGGTGGTGGTAAACTGGATCCTGATGTGGTAGAAGGGGGTTCAGGTCTGGTTTACTGTATGTTGGTGGTGGTAAACTGGATCCTGATGTGGTAGAAGAGGTTTCAGGTCTGGTTTACTGTATGTTGGTGGTGGTAAACTAGATCCTGATGTGGTAGAAGGGGTTTCAGGTCTGGTTTACTGTATGTTGGTGGTGGTAAACTGGATCCTGATGTGGTAGAAGGGGGTTCAGGTCTGGTTTACTGTATGCTGGTGGTGGTAAACTGGATCATGATGTGGTAGAAGGGGTTTCAGGTCTGGTTTACTGTATGCTGGTGGTGGTAAACTAGATCCTGATGTGGTAGAAGGGGGTTCAGGTCTGGTTTACTGTATGCTGGTGGTGGTAAACTAGATCCTGATGTGGTAGAAGGGGTTCAGGTCTGGTTTACTGTATGCTGGTGGTGGTAAACTGGATCCTGATGTGGTAGAAGGGGTTTCAGGTCTGGTTTACTGTATGTTGGTGGTGGTAAACTGGATCCTGATGTGGTAGAAGGGGGTTCAGGTCTGGTTTACTGTATGTTGGTGGTGGTAAACTGGATCCTGATGTGGTAGAAGGGGTTTCAGGTCTGGTTTACTGTCTGCTTGTGGTGGTAAACTGGATCTCCTGATGGGGTTACAGGATATTTCTCCACATTTTCATGCTGTAGCTACCGTGCTTTAAAACCAGCTAGCATCATTACTAGCTTCCTGTTTAAATGAAACAGGATCATGTAGCACTAGCTTAGTTAGTGCTAAGCTAATCTTTAGCATCCTTATAGTTTATTCTCAACTCCAGTTTCAAAATCTTGAATTGAGTTGATGTGTTGACGCTAAAGACACTCCCTGAAAACTAAATATGTCCTGGTTTATCCACATTAGCTTAAAACTAATGAAGTGGTAGCATAGCACAAGATTAGCACTGCTATGTAGCTTGATGCTAACATCAGGTCAGCTTAACCTTACATAACATTTGTAGTTGTACCTGCACAGTGACAACATCTCTTCTAGAAATGTACAGACACATGGAACTATTTTTAAAGAAGGAGGAATTCTTAGTGTATTGATACTACTACTAGTACTGGTAATACTAGGGATCCATGCAGGTCTGCCAAGGTGTTCCTGCCTCCTCCAGTCACCTGTCTTTCACCTGGGTCCAGTGGAATTTGAGAAATATGCAAACGGTCTTCCAGAGGAAACTGATGAACAAACAGCAAGTCATTATGCTCACAACATGAACCATCACTAGTTTAAACACTTCAAACAAACACAAAACTCTGTTTTCACATTGGGCACATAAACAAGTTGTTATTTCAAGACAGTTAATCTGATCAAGTCCAATATTTACTTTGTTTCACTGTATTTGTGTATCATTAGTCTGTTTTTCCTCAGAGCAGCGTAGAAATCCAGCTTGTCAGTCTCAGTAGATATAAACCACATGGAAGCTCCTACCAGATGGATTATTGGAGTATTAGAAAATGAGTTGACAGAATTATTCTCAAAACACAACATTATATTCAAATATTTACAATTAACTTTGTATTAAAAATTCAGACAAAACTTCCCAAATAAACTATTTACTTTTATAGATATAAATATTGCAAATAAAGGATGGGACCTCGTGACATTTTCAGTGAAAAATAAACCACAATGTTGTGTATTATATCAGTGTTTTTCCACCACTGTGCCTATCAGATGTTCCCTGAAAAATTACCCAATTTCACCCAATTGATCTAAAAAGCAGCTGTGTTCATCCAAACAGGCCCCAGTGAAAGATAATGAAATTCCTTTTTCTTGTGTTTATCTGATTTCTATTCAAGAGGCTTTAATGAGATGGACTTTATATTAATAATATGGACTTTAAAAAAAAAAAAAAACAACAAAAAAAAAAAACCATTTTGATTTGTGGTGTGCCTTGTGATTATTCAGTGAAAAAAAGTGTGCCTTGGCTCAAAAAAGGTTGAAAAACACTGTATTATATGATGTTAAAAGACCACTAAAAGCTATGACACAGGCTGAATTTTATTATGTTCTATGAGATCATAAAACTGTGATGAAAAGATGTCGACTTTTTTTTGTCACTTCACTGGATGAAGAAACTGTTTTTGTGGAGTTTTATTGTAATAAATAATATGTTTTTTAACAAGCAGATTGCATCTTTTTTGTATACTTCACTGGTCAGTATGTGTATAAAACAGGTTAAAGTGATCATACAGGTGAAGCTGAGCTGAAAAAATGGAAATATTCACACAGTGGAGACGGTGTAAGAGAGCTGTGGGTGATCAGGACTTACCGAGTCCTGGCGACATGGATGGAAAGGACTTAAGAACCCCTGATTTAATGACACAGCAACATGAAATCGATGTAAGTGGCCGTTAGAAAGCAACAGGGTGAGAAGTTGGATCATTATTGATGCAATAAAAGCAGAAAAACTCTGCATGCAAGTTCAGCTAATGGACAGAAACTGGCTCGCTAGTGGTAACATGAATTTAATAAAGCAAACAATCCCTCAGTGTTTATGTAGTGTGATGACAATATCACCGCAGACACACACACACATACACACATTCACACACCCAGTCATAAACAGCTGCAGTACCCACACTAAGCCGAATGAGGGCGCCACACGCCTGCAGACACCTTCTCTGAACTGGAAACCAGCAGCTGTTTGGAGCCTTCAGACTGGGAATCATGATGACATCATCCTTCACAGGGGGCAGAGGAGGAGTGGACACCTGATTGCCGGATGGAGGAACAAGATAGTGGAGCTTTGATGGTTGTAGTACGTTATGAGCAGACTGATGATGATGATTATGATCATTATGTTCTCTATTATTATCACTAGGTTTCATTTCACTTATTATATTTTACTATATCTTTTATGTTTTACCATAGTTATTTATTGTTTTTAGGAGGTGTTTTTATTCGACCTATTCAGTTTGTATGAAGGTTCCTTTTAAAAGGGCATGAGCAGCTGGTGTTCACAGTTTCCTTCAGGATTAATAAAGCATATATCTTCATTGATGTTCTTTTCATCGTCAGCAAATCAATTCTGGAAATGAGTCCCAGTGGAAGTAAAAAACAATCATCACAATTTTAATACATTATAACAGGTGCGTCAAACTTAAAAATACATTGGGCCGAAATTTGAAATTGGACAAACTCGAGTGCCAACATTGATATTTATTGAAAAAATGACAATAAACCTCACAGATTGGTGGATAAATCACATGTGTGTTCAGCTACTTTGTTTCTGGTCAGGCTGTCATTTAAAAATGATGATTTTTTTGTCTCTGTGCACATGAGCTCACAAACTTCCATCGTGCACGTTTTCCCAAACGTTCCCTCATTGAAGGGCTTGTTTTGCCGTCTCTGCAGCAGTGGCTTGAAGTAGTTATGACTACTGTCTACAGAGGAGAAGGTCCTGATTAAAGCACCAAACCACCGGAATATACTGGGGTTTGTAAAACTGGATATATAACACTGGTGTGGATCTGCTCTAGTAGTCATTAGCTATTACCTTGTGGCCCAGATATATTTTACACCGCAGGCCAAAATGTGGGCCAGAATTTGACACCTATGCATGAACATGTGGTTCATGTGGTTTCATGACGTTTCCAGGTGGAACAGAGAGAACAGTAAATAATCTGTTGATCAAATGTATTTCCTCATCTTTTAATGTATGTTCAGTACAACACAACACGTTTCTAACCTGATAAATAAACTTTGCTCTAATAGTTTTCTATAAAACAACCAGGCTGAACTTTACATTTTTAACACAATATCTTTAGTTAATTATTTATTTCAAAGCAGTTTTCCCCTGGTAGTATTAAAATAATTTTTTAATTCATTTTATTTTTAAGATGAAACTAAACTTGTGTTTTAAAGTTTTTTCAAATTCTTTTATTATTAAATATATTTTAAATTTCATTATCTATTAACTATTAAAATGATTTATCGAAGCCTTTTTTAAACTTTTATCTGACTAAGCTTCAGAGCATTTCCCTCTTGTTTTCATGCTACTTCTGCATGCAGCTGCAGAGACGAGCAGAAGCTGGCATGTCACAGCGACATGGTGAACTCATCTCTTTAAACCTTTCTGCTCTGATCAGTTTAACAACATTTTGCTGGTTGAGATGAAGACAGAGGATGCTTTTGGACTTCCTGCTGACGGTTTTCATGTGATGGCAACGCAACCCTCAGAGATCCTCATTCCTCACCGCAGATGTTCCACATCTGTTTCTGACCGGCAGCGGCAGCAACAGCTGCTCTGACGTGTCGCTGCTCAGCTCAGATGGTAACCTGGGAGCTGAATCGTGTGTGATCCTTCATCACAGGACAGGACTGAATAAATGTGTGAGGTTAACACTGCTGGCCTTTGCCAGAACAGACTGATGTGATGGATGATATGATGCACGTGAACACACTGGTAGACTGAGCTGTACAGGAAAAACAGTTTAATGAACAATGGGTCTGATCTTCATCTTTGTTTGGAGAAAAGTTATAGGACTGGATCGACTCAAAACAAGGATGACGTCATTAGTTAATGTCACAGAATTCATCACAGGCATCTGCATCCTGACTCTCCATGAGGGATCATGTGGTAAATTAAAGTACCGTAAGTCTCATCAGATGAAAAGCATAAATATGAGACGGGTTCTGTTTTTCCTCCTGGTACAGGAGGATAAACAGAACCCGTACATTACAGACCCACGATGCTCCGGCAGCTCTAAGCTCAGTGTTTGAGTGCTGATTCCGTTCGGTTTCCATGGCGACGAAAAACCTGTCGTTTTAGAGAGTTTTTTCTACTTGGAAATCCTTGTGACGTCCCGGGGGATAAGGTTCGGTGATTGGTTACCTTCTACTGGTTAACAAGGGCATGTACAAATACATCAGGCGGGTGGAAAACGTGGGATAAAGTTATTTCCAACGATGGCTGGTGAGTTTACCAAAGAGAGACATCCTGCTACATTCGTTGCTGTGGGTTGCTGTTTTCCACTTCGTTTTCAGGCTCTGATTCAGGTTCCAACATGTAGGGCTGTATGCTATGTGCTAACATTCTATTTAGTTTTTTATTGAGTTCATATGAACCTAATCCTTCTGTTTATGAGATGTTACAATGAAGCGAAAGCAGGTGCGGTGCGCGCTCCCGATGTAGTGCAGAGGCAGGAGGCGGGGCTTAATGCGGAAGAGTCTCAATCCACTCGTTTTGCCCGCAGGCTGATCTGACAGCCTACGGAGAGGGTCGGTCTGAAGTAAATAAAGCCATTTGTGACAATAACTCCATCAATCCCAGCTCTTCTGGTCTCAGAAATAAAAATAAATTAGCCTGAAATGCACATAATAGTTCCACTTTAAGTCTCCAGTCTGGTTACAGAGGTGAACCACTGTGGGCCTGTGAGCATGGCCTTTAATCCCCCCCTCCCAGAAAAGTCCTATTGTCTTTGTTGGGACTGATAAAGTACGAGTCATTATTGTATCGTTGTTTATTAGACATATCTGCAGTATCTGTCTACAGCAGTCAGGAATGCAACGTAGGAATATTTTAGCTCCCTAAAGGTCTGCTCGTCAGCTGGTTAACCGGAAGAAACCTTGTACGACTGTAGAGGAAGATCAGACCCATGTAAACATTAGGAATTTCATATTTAACACTTCTGGAGAACGCAGCTTTCATGAATGCTGATCCAGTAAGCACACACTAATAATTACTTTTCAGCATTTCTAGCAGTGATTGCAGACCTGCTGCATGAAATCAGACATTTCTCCCCTCTGAGAGGTTTTTAGTAGCAGAAGAAGCTTCGGCACTATCAGCATCCCCAGGACGTCTATGTTTGCTGCTCATCTCGTCAGCTGGAGGGAAAACATCGACAGCTTTGTCAACATACCGAACAAGAGCTGCTGATTTGTCGGCTTTTCCACGATGAATGGCAGCAGACTAAATGATTCTGACATTTTATCCGGTACTGTGTCGGTTCACTCTACTATAATTATCAATACACGCTTTTCAAAGGCTTCATTTCAAAACACAACATTCAATGAAAAGTTAAAGCTCCAGAGAAAAACTTTACATAGATTAAATTAATGAACATTTTATCAAATACCAGGAAGAAATGATGATGTTAAATTAGGAGGGAAAAAAGTCTGGATGGAGACAAAAGCACTTAAAAAGGAAAAGACTGTCAGAATATTCATGTGTCAGTGCGAAACCCCACTGTTAAACATAAAGATGGTGATAAATATTGTACAAACCATCGCTTCACCTGACAACTTCAGCTCCGCTGCAAATTCCAAACCTTTTCCTTAAAAATGTTGCTATAGCAACACGTTAGCTTAGCGTGAAGACAACAGGAAAGGAAACAAACAGAGCCAAACAGAGTCTTGTACTATTTTGTATCATGTCAATAAGTCTTAAGCCTTAAATCTACTCCTCAGAACAGGGCGGGTGAGTATGGGATGGACCAGGTACTGGTCATTATGGGGTTGGTCGGTATGGGACGGGTCATTGTGGGACTGGTTTGTACGGAACAAAGTAAAGACTTTTTTGGTTTCCACAGTCAAAAGTGGGGCAGATACAATAATAATAGTGCTACTTGGACTGCACCTCTCTGATCGGACCATAAAGGGTGGGAGTAGCTGCTTCTCACCTTTACAATTCAAGCAAGACGTTGCCCGGTGATGACATCACACTGTTACGTAGCTGATGCTGTATCTCCACCTGGCTGATACGGTCTACGAGGTAAGGTACAGCTGCAGTGGAATCACAACAGAGATCAGGATCTACTAAACCACAGCTGGAACCTTTTGAGTGATACAGTTTGGTTGGGTACAGCACGGTGCGCCTGGTCAGTTCAGTGCTTACCGAGGCAGGGTGGGTTTTGCCTAAATTCAGTAGACTGACAACAACAAAGTGACACAACCACAGACTGTAAAAAGATTGACGGAGCCTCTGTGGCATCACCCATTGGTTTCTGAAGAGCTGAATTGAAGCTCATTGGGCGGTTCCTACCATCGCCGTCTTGACAATGTCACGCGTCGTCTCTCCTGGAAAATACAAAAATGGGCAAAGGGGTGGAGCTAAGGGGGGCTGAAAGCGTGGCGGTGGATGATTGACATCAGGTAAACTCCAAGCTGCCTGTTGCTAAGAGCTAACCGAGCAATTCTGGAGCTAACAGGAGCTAACCAACTAATGGAGATAAGCGGAGATTGGCGGAAGTGCCAAAAATTACAGTTCCCCCTTCATCCACTAGGGGCTCCAAAACAGAGCAAATCCCCATAGACTCCCATGTTAAAAAGGCCAAATTCACAGCATAAATAAACATGTTTACAGCTTGTTTCAAAAATCCATTTGAGGTTTAATAGGTCAGGTTTACCTTCATGACAACTGTGGGGGGAGTGAATGTTTTCTAACTCCTTCGTTTAGAAGAATTTTTATCTTAAAATTTGGCAAAATAAGAGGTGTGTCCTAAAAACAGGTATTTTCCAGGAAAGACGATACGTGTGACGCTGCCAAGATAGCGAAGTTTGGAACCACCCAATGAGCTCCAATTCAGTTCTTCAGAAACCTACAGGTGATATCACTGAGCCTCCATCCATCTTTTATGGATGGTCTATAGTTTAGCTGTAAAGACCTCTTTTCAATGGAAACACACAAGATAGCATACTATACCCTGTAACTGGCCTGAACCGTTCCAACCCATAGCCTACTGCTCAGTGAAAACATGGCTTTACTGGGTCTGGCTTGGGAAGACATTGATGGGAAATAAACACGCCGATACACTCAGAGCCACACGAGTGGGGACATCTCACATTTCCCTACAGAGAAGGAGGAAAGAAGCTTCAAGGGGAGATAAATTCCAATCTAACAAACATTCGACTTGTGTTCAAACTTGAGATGAACTGGTTTTCTCTTCATTTCTCTGTCGGATCCTCATCATAACGTCATCCTCTATACTTTGTACTTTGTTATGGATTGTAGTACTTGGTTAAGATTAAGAAAATGTGATTACTGAGGAAAATTTAATTATCTCCACCAAGGAGGTTATGTTTGACCCGGTGTTTATCTGTTTGTTTGTCTGTTTGTGTTAAAAATAACTTAAAAAGTTATGGACGGATTTTCATCAAATTTTTAGGAGTTGTTGGAAATGTGAAAAGAAAGAACTAATGTGGTGGTGATCCGGATCACCGTTTGGATCCAGGACCTTTTAAACGCCTTGTGCTCTCAGAGTGCTTTTCCTGCTGGGTTTGGGCTTTGGAGACCCTGCACATGGTTACACTGAAAACCAGTGTCACCTCACCAGGTCCTCACCAGTTGGGTATTTTGATACGTTAGATTAGCAAGAGATTAATGGTTAGTCTATAAATGAGTGAGAACTCGAACTACCTCCTGCAATGATAACAAACTCGGTCTGTTTATAACAGGTGTTATAAGCTGGGTTTTGAGCTGGGGTGGACGAGAATTTTAAGGTGCATCCATATCAAAGAGCTACAAAACATTTTGATTGATTTATGTTTTTACAATGTTTGTTTGTAAAAGTAATTTTTCCAACTCAGGACAGCAGCTGGCGCTGCAAACTAAGACACAAGAAAAGACAAAACTATTGCGACTGTGTGACGAGACTGAACAGTTTTAAAGTAACAAAACAAAAAAAGGAAGGAAAACACATTTTTTGGTAAATGTTTTGTTTCAAAACACAGATTGTCAAACTTTTTTCTTGATCTAGCTGTACTTTATATATAAATATATATAAAGTAGGTAATCCAGACTTGATTGGGGCGATCGACTAGTAAAGGAATCACTGAAATCTAGATCTGACATGGTTTCTCCACATTAGCTTAAAACTAGCACTGAACTAGATTAGCATTGCTATGTAGTTTCATGCTAACATCAGGTAAACAACCTGGCATAGCATTGGTAGTTGTACCTACACGAAGACAAAATCTCTTCTACAAATGTGCAGATACATGTGAATTTCTTAACATTTGTAAAATGTGATGTGTCAAGGGAAGACTTTTCTTTTGGGTGGATTTCATGACAAATGCTGACACTAAAAGTTAAGTATTAATCGCACACAATTTTTCGAAAAACCTTGTCATGTCCTGCCTTCCTGACTACACCTTCTATCACTCAGCTTGTCCTCCCTCTCTGACCAAGGCTGCACCAGATTTCCAGATGAACACACACCTGCCCACATTCATCACCATCCTTAAAAGCCAACTCACTGCTCCACAGCCGCCACCAGTCCGCCGTCAAACTCCAGTTCCTGATTCCTCTTGATGTTTTAGCCAATAAAAACCTTGTGAGTATCTGACCTTCCACAAACCCATGACAAATCTATATTTACAGCAAAAAAAATGTTGAATAAAACAGAAATAGGTTCAGATTCTAAACACAATTAGTTGTTATGCAAATATCCACAAATACTTTTAAAACCCAATTCACTAAACAAAATATGGATAAAAATATTTCTTTTGTAGTTCTTTCACACCTAAGATCACACTTTCTTTCACACCCTGGTGAGACGGAGCGGAAAAGGCTTTAAACTCCTTCAGAGATGCTGTTTCTAGAAGGAGACGTCGGGCAAATGTGGCAACCTTTTGATAAATCAGTTGGAAACTAAGTAGAAATATTGTGACAGTAAATGATGTTTTGTGGTGGACTAACTCTAATTCCACTTTCCCATAATGCTGTCTGGTTTTCCTGTTACGCTCTCCCCATTAGCCACAATTTCAGCAAATTTCCCAGCAAAACCTTTAATAAAGGCACTCAATTGAATAGGCAGATGCTCTGGTTTTTCTATTCAATTCAATTCAACTTTCTTTATATAGCGTCAAATCACAATAATGCCATCTCAAGACGCTTTACAGACAGAAAAAAAAAAACATACTGAAAGCCAATTCATAATAGCCTCTATAAGGAAACCAACAGATTGAGTTGGAGGGTCCAACTCAATCTTCCATCCTGAGCAAGCACACGGCGACAGTGGGAAGGAAAAAACTCCCTTTTTCTTCTTGAAAAATAAAGATCGTTGCATTTATAACATTTAACTATTTTTATTAATGTTGCCTGCATTTATTTCTTTTCAAAAAATGAAAATTGGAAAACAGTTTGTGAGCATTTGTTTAGTACTTTTAAAAAAAATTGAATAAAGTTGTGAGCAATTGTCGGTGCACAGTTTTGATGTGACATTCCTTGTCTGCTACTCGTTCGCTGTTCCACTGCAATGTCTTATTCTAAAGCACCGCTCTAGTTTAGGTCTTACTGCTCTGAGGGAAAAAAGAAAGAATATTAACACACCCAGAGGTTGAACTGACTCGTATATGAGCCAGAAACCTTTATTAAATTATTAGTAATATGACAATCTTCATGTAGCTGTTACTGATGTAGTTATTAGTTGTGTTTCCATTACATTTTTTCACAAAATAAAAGTAATATTTGTACGTTTCGACAAACAACAGTTGCGATTTGCAGGTGTTTCTGTTTAACAGTGTTTTGCCCATTAGCCTCAGGTCTTGTCAAATCTCATCCGGCTGACAGGCTTGCCTATGCAATGTAACCATGTAGCGTTGTTTTGGGATTTTCTACTTGCTGCAGGGAATTTGCTACGACTTTTTTGAAGCTTTCTCCCTCATTTTCTTTTCTAGAACTCTGAAATTCGCTGTTGTTTGTTACATACCATCTTTAGGGGAAATGAACTGGTCACTACCCCCCACGTCACATTCAGGGACATTTAAAAAGTGTTTCCATTACACTTCTGCAAAATATTTCTCTATCAAAGCATTTGAAAAAACACCTCATTAGGGCATAAAAACTTGTTAGCTATATTTGAAACTTTTTTCGAAATGCAGGTTTTATTAATTAGTGTTTTTTTAATTGAGATATTTAGTTTTTGTGCAGTTCTGTTTGTAATGGAAACGCAGCTATTGTTTTTACTGACTTTGTAGTTATAATGGTGATGATGATGATGGTGAAAATGGAGATGATGATTGAGAGCGCCCTCACTGGTGGGATCACTTTGTTGTAGGAGGCTGCACTGCCTCCTGCCGAAAGACTCTGCAACGCCTAGTGAAGATCATGTTCTCCCTCATGGACATTTACCACACTCACCTCACCCGAAGAACCACAAGCGCTGCCGATGACTTCAACCCCTCACACCTCTACGTCAGCCTCCTGCCTTCAGGAGGAAGATTCTGAGCCCGCTATACAAAGCTATCAAATAGCTTCATCCATCAGACGGTCAAGATGCCGACCTCAACCCACTACCTCCCTCACTGAGACCCTGACCCTGCTGAAACCTTACCTCCTAATAATCCCCTGGCCCTGGGTTCCTCCTAATGCAAGACCAAGCTGGACCTCATGTGGCTGGAGTGTGTCAGCAGTTCCTGCAACACGAAGGCATTGATGTTATGGACCGGCCCGCCCGTTCCCCAGACCTGAATCCAGCTGAACACATCTGGGACATCATGTCTCGCTCCATCCACCAACGCTAGGTTGCACCACAGACTGTCCAGGAGTTGGTGGATGCTTTAGTCCAGGTCTGGGAGGAGATCCCTCAGGAGAACATCCACCGCCTCATCAGGAGCATGCCCAGGCGTTGTAGGGAGGTCATACAGGCACGCGGAGACCACACACACTACTGAGCCTCATTCTGACTTGTTTAAAGGACATTACATCAAAGTTGGATCAGCCTGTAGTGTTTTTCCACTTTCATTTGGAGTAGAACTCCAAATCCAGACCTCCATGGGTTGATATGTTTGATTTTCATTGATAGTTTTTGTGTGATTTTGTTTTCAGCACATTTAACCATGGAGAGAACAAATTATTTAATAAAAATATTTCATTCATTCAGATCTACAACATGTTACTTTAGTGTTCCCTTTATTTATTTATTTTTTTTAGCTGTATACAAAATAACAAAGAAAATCAGACATCTATTCAATTTTAAAATAATTAAATGTAATTAATATACTTAACAATTCATTAAAAAGTAGTTCCACAAAGTATCCAGGAGTTGTTTCAGGTGAGGGAAAGTAAATGTTCTCTACGAAGACAAACAAGATATTGTTGTATTATCATTACAGAAGTGATGTTATAACATAATACCAAACTTTTATCAAATTCAAAAGGACTTTGAAAAATCATAAATGACATAAATAAATGATGGAATAAATAAATAAATACAGGACAGAAATGTTTTATATGTACTGGATATTTTTCCCTAATTGAATCAAATTTTAGGTTTTTATTTATTGTAATTTTTTTCTGTTGTTATTGGGATGCTATTTATTAAAAAAATAGATAAAACACAGAGCCTGTATGATTTTTCTTTTTACAAACATTAAAAAGAAATAAATAAACTGGTTTATTTATAAGCATTAAGTATTATTGGGGAGAAGATGAGATATTTATAATTCGTCTTACTTAAAACATGAAAATTAATTTCTGTGTTTTGGTTTTTAATTAATTTTATGGATAAACTTACTGTATTTATGTATGTTTATATACGTGCATATTGTATTGTTTCATTATTTAGTAAGAGAAATAATTCATTTAAAAGTTGATATTGTTGGTATTTATTATTATTGCTATTAATATTCTTATATTTCTTGTTATTGTTACTCTCATGAATTTTGTTAATGTAAAAAAATCCTTACTAAGACAAATGATGACACATACTAATCATATTTCTTCCATGTATTCAGAGATTATTATTGTTGTTTTTCAGGCACCTTGTTAAAGAAAGAGCTTCTGTTTAATAAAACCATAAAAAGCAGCTGCTCCTCAACAAAATGCTCAACGTGTTTCTCTGAAACAAACCTGCAGGAATAATTATGGACGACGTTCACCATCATTTCCCTCCGTTTGTGCACAGCAGAAGGAATTCATGGAGATGCGAGCTGGATGAAGAGAGGAGTGGACGAGCAAGGACCTCAGAGGAAGACAGATGTAGAGACGAATTCAACGAGACAAAACAAGATGAACTTTTACCTTCTTTTATCTTCTGTCTTTTCTCCCTTAATTAATTCCCTTACTTTGTGTTTGTATTTTTAGTTTTGTTGTTTACAGCTACACTGCAGATATAACTGTTAACATGTCAACATCTAAGTATAAAGAATACTGGTGATACTGGTGACCTTTCCAGGCCTGCCAGTGACCTTTCCAGATGAAGCGGTGTCGGTGAGGGACGGGTAATCACATCTCTTTTCTCTGCTTTATGTTTTGTTTTATGACTATTAAAAGAATCTTCCCAGGAAAGATGCTGCTGAGGGTGTGTGTGTTGAGCCAGGTGTGCTGAGGGTGTGTGTGTTGACTCCACACCATGCAAACCGGAACGTTTAGATCCGTCAGAGGGGAAAGACCATGCAGACAGAAGAGGTGCAGAGCATCATGCAGCGGCTGCAGGCGCGCTGAAGAGGGCAGTGTTTGTCTTCCTGCTGCGCGGCGTCTCCATGCTGGGAAACACTCTCATCCAGAATGATGTGTTCAGAATCCAGGAGGCTCTCTGCATATTAATACGCAGCATTAATATGCTTTACGATAATTAGAAGTGAAAAAGGAAAATAATGTGGAGTTTATGAAGATTAATTTCGGTCTTGGAGATGTTGGAGATAATATGGCTTTTAGCTGAGGACCAGTTTGCAGTGGTCTGGTTCCCAGTAACGGAGATGGTTATATAAACAGGAAATGTGTGTGTTCACCTTTATTCATGTTTTCTAAAAACTTAAAGGTTTCTGTGTCTTTGGCAAAAGCATAATTATTTATTTAATAATAATTGAAATGTTTGTGTTTTAGGTGTGATTTCAGTGGGTCTTATCTGGCTCTGCCCCCCCCTCTGCATGTCCTCCTCCCACCTCCTCACTACATGGCTTGGAGCTTCATCATCGCCTATTGATTCCTCATCATCATTATCAGTGTTCCTGATGTGTTTGAGATGCGACTGAACCATCGCTTTGGTTGGAACAAGGTCAGAGGAATCAATCCCTTTGATCGCAGACTTGCTCCGAGACACGACACTTTCCACTGGAGCTCTCAGCGGTACCATGTCCACACAGGGACGATTGTCCAGCTCTGGACCCAGCGGGACGACTTGTAGAAGGACCCAGATGTTTTTCTTTTTGTTTACTTGTTTGGCTTTTCCAGAAATGAGAAGCTGATTCCACACAGAACTGAATTTTTGATGAAATGAACTCAGAAAGGTTCAGAAATCAGGATGTCTTCGGACCAAGAGGTCCGAAGACATCTAAGGAGGGGGGGGGGGGGGGGGGGGGGGGGCACAAGGCTGGACCAGCTACACCAGGTGTGTCCAGCTCCGGTCCTCCAGGACCCACAGTGCTGCAGGTTTTCCATGAATCCCTGCTCAGACACACCGGACTGAAACAGACGGGTTTTTCTGCAGAACCTCATACGTACAATCAGAAGATTTGTCCTTTTCAGCACGTCTGCAGCTGCTGAGACAAAAGCAAATAAATGTAGAAACAGAAACAGAAGCTGCTGTACCAGAAATATTAATTTTATTCTATTTAATACGAAGTCAACAGCAGTTATAAATCTTTCAATAAGATATGAGTTCATAAACCCTCCAAGCTTGAATTTATCTACAATAATGTACAAACAAAATAAATACAGAAAAAAACAACGGAGATGGGAATAAAATTAATTAACTATCAAATAACAATTTATGAATAATGATAAACAGCAAATAAATAATTAATACATGAAAGTAAACTAATAGATTTAACAAACAAATGAATAAATAAACGCATCGTCCGGACAGGCTTATTTCATCCCAAACAGAATAAACTGGGAAAGAGTTTATAAAACCAGAAACATCGGATCCATTTCATGTCTGAGGTGAAGAAAATAAGATTTAATCAGTTTAAACTGGCAGCAATCTGCAGAATAATCCCACTGAGTTCCACGAGCCAGAATATTTTCTCCTGCTTGCAGTGAGTCGAGATGATCCATCAGTGCATCTATTTTCTACACCAGTTTAATCCAGTCCAGGGTGGCAGCTGCACGCCTGCACTGGGACGGCATGCAAACACACTTTAACCGATTAAATGGTCAATTAACAACCTGAAAAGACCAAACGCAACAGATGGGACGCATGTGGGTCCAAGACGTCTGCACCGCTCACAGGATCAATACATTCCTGAAAGTCCTGTTGGACACTGGGAGATAAGCGTCTCCTGCTTCCTGCTGGATTTACTGATGCTCAGCAGATAACAGCAGTCATTAACTCTAAACCTCGCTCTGATCCACCCCGTCGTCATCATCACCGTCTCAGGAACAGCAGTGTGTAACTGTGATGGATATGTGACCCTTCAGCTGAAGGTTTTCCAGCATTTCTATCCGTCCAGGAGGTCTACAATCCAGATGTAGTGTTCATTCAGAGACTTTAGATGGTAAATTCACCATTATTCATCACATCTTCATCATCATCACTACCATGTTGCTAAGAGGCCTCTATTTTCACCTGGACATGATGATGAAGACACTTCCTATTAGACTTTCCACCAATCAGAAAGCTTAACCCTTTCAGCTCCTGCTCTACCGTCTGGTAAATCTGCAGTGATTTAGAGGAATTTCTTTAAAACATGGTGGAAATAAACCAGTCTGAGCATCTCTACTGACTGGTTTGGGTATGTGAAACCCAAACCAGCTGTTATAACACTACTGTGTCACTGTTATTATATTATTATAAACTTAATCTTTTTAACGTCTCGACCATTTTCTAAAAAACAGTTTTATTCTGTTTATTCTGTCTACGGTTCATTCTCTATGACTTCTGCTTTTTAACATGGAAGTCATGTCCTTGAAGTCCTTGAAGTCATGATGGTACGAAGTGGACTTGTGCAGAAAAATCCTCTGGAGGAAACATGAAAAACACTTGATCGGCATCATATTTTATTGGCTGGATTTTTATTTTTTTTATTTTTAATAATTATACAAGTAATTTATTTAATGAAAAGTTCCCTTTGTTTCTTTTAGCTAATAACTTATTTGCAAACGCAGCAGACACATTGTCTCAGTATTTACAGCACAGTAAAAAACATCCAGGAGACTTTGGGCTCCGGTTTGGGACATTTTCACCCTCAACACTAAATTTATGAGGGAGCAGCTTTGAATCGACATGGAAGCTGGTTCTTTGTTTTAAGAGGAAGCAGCAGGATATTTGAACTTGAAAACCAGAAAGCCCTCAGATGGAAGAAAGGCCCTGACATGGCCCCATCGCTGCCCTGAAGCAGGCTCCTGACCACAACATCACATTAATACAGCAGCATTTTCTGATCCCGTCACCCAGAGATGGATGCTGGTTCTGCCTCTATCTGCCCCCTTGATGAGGAAAAACACTTTCAGACTGGGATTCAGTGAAATAAGCAGCCAGTGCAGGACGATAATCACACTCTGTAGACGAAACTTCAGACGAGTGAGAAACATCTTTAAACAAGTGGTGAAACTTTACCTGTGTCTCCAAATATTCCAATAAAAACCTGCATTTTAAAAAGAACCTCTCACATATCGTCGCTAAAATGTTTTTAGGCTCTCAGGTGGCTTTTCAGATGTGTCGTTAAAAAGTCGTAGGCTGTAGATAAAAGATGGGCGGAGCCTTCTGTAAGTTTTTAAAGAGCTGAATTAAAGCTCATTGGGTGGTTCCCACCATCGCCATCTTGGCAGTGTCACACGTCGTCAGTCTGTAAATTGTGAAAATTGGTATAGAGGTGGAGCTGAGAGGGGGACTTGTAAGTGTGGAGGTGGATTGACCAAATCCGGCTAACCAGGAGCTAATCGGAGCTAACCAGGCTAAGTTCTGCTGTTAGGTATCTTACAATGGTTATGCTAGACTCTGCCTTCTTGCCACCGGAAACCTGTCAGTCAAAAGGACACACCCCTGATTATGCGGAATTTCAATATTAAATAACATCTAAACATGAGTTACTAAAAAATTCTGCATTTATGTATGTATTTATGTGATGTAGGGGATCACGTGACCAGTATATTTCAGGTGAAGATGGCCTAGGGTGTATGGACCATAGACATAGACATGTATATAAAGAGATGGACGGAGCCTCTGTGACGTCACCCGTAGGTTTCTGAAGAGCCGAATTGAAACTCGGTGGGCGGTTCCTACCATCGCCATCTTGGCAGCGTCATGTGCGTCGTCTCGCCCGGAAAATACAAATATGGGCAAAGAGGTGGAGCTGAGAGGGGGGCTGTGAGTGTCATGGAGGATGATTGACATTGAGCGAACTCCGAGCTTTCTGTTGCTAAGAGCTAACCGAGCTAACCCGGCGATAACAGGAGCTAACCAGCTAACGGAGGTAAACGGGCTAAAGCTAAGTCACGTTGTTACCCGTGTAAAAACCGCGGTTGTTCTACGTTCTTCTTACTTGAAGCAGAAGATTGGGTACCTGTCAATCAAAAGGACACGCCCCGAACTTCGAGATTAAATTACTTTTAAATGAGCGAGTTAGAAAAAAAATTCACTCCCCCCACAGTTGTCATGAAGGTAAACCTGACCTATTAAACCTAAAATGGTTTCTTAAACCAGGCTGTAAACATGTTTATTTCTGCTGTAAACATGTTTATTTCTGCTGTGAAGTTGGTCTTTTTAACATGGGAGTCTATGGGGATTCACTCTGTTTTGCAGCCCCTAGTGGATGAAGGCGAAACTGCAGTTTTATGCACTTCCGTATAGGCTTCACTTTTAACCGCCGCAGGTTGCCGCTGGAACAGAGGAGGAAACCTTTTACAAATAATTGAGGAGAAAAATATAATCTCAATCCTTGGTACTAAAAACTGAGAGATCAATTGTTTTACAAGGACTTCACGAGAAAAATCAGGACGAAAAGGCTTTGAAAAGCCACAGAAAATCCTTTTCAGCAAATGGAAACCCCTGAAACTCCACCTGGCGTCACCGCAGGAATTGTGGCTTATGCCGTAAACACCATTCAGGGGAAATACATGCAAATCGTTGTAGTTTTCTAACTGTAACAGAAATGCTGCTACATCTTCTCAATAAACCGAGGACAACCTGTTGATGCTTCTCTCAGATTTTCTTTCCCAGACAAGAGAAATAAACATGAATTGAAAGAGTCCATCATTACGGAGCTGATTACTCCCGTCTGTGGTGGCGGAATCAAACCTTGGCACAGCGTTGATGTCCAGATGTGATCCCCAGCTGCAGGACAAGCAGCTGACAGCTGGATGCTTGGCGTGCACGCATGATAAGCTGCCAGTGATTATGGCTGTGGTATCGTAGTTCATCACACACCAACGGGACGACTCGGATACATTTCTCATGCACACACACGTTTCCTTGCAAAGGTGCAGAACTTAATCTAATCTGTGTGTTTTCTCTCTAATACGGCGGCCTAATTGGCTCTGACAACTCAGCCGACTCAATTCCAGCCAGTTTCTTCCAGAGTTCCTCCCTCCGTCTCTAATTAGGTCCAATCAGTCGGAGTGATATTTATCGATTCACCTCATCCTTCCTTCTCACCATCTCTTTCTCCTTCACTCCGACCTCTCAGCTCGCTCCTTCTTTCTTCAGATACATTTAGTAAAATAATTATGATTGATGCAGGTGCTTCTTTCTTCCTTCAAAGCTCCTAAAATAGACCATCAACCCACAACACCAGCCTTCTTCCCCCCGCCCCAAAAGAAGCAAGAAAGTAATTAGCGTGGAGGGATAAGCGAGGAGAGGCCTTATCGAGCTGTTATCAGTCGGCTTGCCCCACAGCTTTAAACATCATATTAGATATCTTAATCGTTCATTCTGACGGGGACGTCAGGGACAAACTTTCTCATTTTCCCTGCCAATAAACGTGCCGTGTTTTCCCCTGAACTTGCTTTTTTTCCTTCCTTTTCTTCTGTGCCGTCAGCGGCGTGCCTGGAATACCAGACTTTCATTCATCTAAACAAGCTTTCAGCTGTACCGACGCGTTTCTGCATGTCGTCTGGACGGTGTTGATGTGAGCTGAACAGCGTCCCTACGTCCCTAATGGACAACGTGAACATAAAGAGGAAAAACAGCATGAGAAAGACTCAGGTCTCCTGCCGGTCTTGGTGATCGTTCAGAGGTTTCTGTCAGGGATGGAAACAGAGAGCTTGATTGTTATCTTTATTTTTATGCAAATCTTCTGCTTTTGCTTCAGTCAATACTGTGACAACAGAGTTTCAGCTTTATTCCTCTATTTTCTACCATTCATCCATCTTACTCATCAGTTTGAAGATACTTTTTTCACCTCTTGTAATTTTTTTCCAGCATTCCCCTCAAATCTGTCCAAAATGTGAGTCCTGGAAAGTTAAAGCCTTGCACTGCCTGTAGAGTAAATGCTGAACACCTCTTGCCCCGCTACTGCCATTAACACCAACATGCCACAATACACCAGCATGCCGTGCCACCAGGGTTAGCACCAGCTTGTCACACTAAAAGCTTGTCCATTATGATGAAAAGACATTTATATATCACGTACATGTTAGACTGCACATTCAATATGATGCCCAATGCTGAACAAAATCAAGTGAAGACGTTTAAAAGGCGAGGCAGGTTTGTTTGTTCGGCACATTTCATGTGCAAGACAATTCAAAGTGCTTTAGAGCTCAAGTTGTGCTTATAAACACAAAATAAACACAAAATCTAATAAATATTAAACTTTACTACAGCAAAAACATGGACAAACTTAAAAAAATGAAGGGAAGAAGATGGAAATTTGAGTGAAATAGTGCTTATAAAACATTCAACATAACAAAAAAGTTCAAATTAAACTAAATGCAATTTATATAGTTTGATTTATACTTTTTAAAAAAGTTGCAGAACATGAAAGATGTTTTCTGCATCTGTTTTTGTTTGTTGAAAATTCCTCCGTCTTCCTCCATGTTTGGTTTCTAGAAGCTGCTTCAGTGTTGTTAGTATTAGCTAATTTTAGCTTGTGTTAGCCAATGTTAGCTAGCGTTAGCCAATGTTAGCTAGCGTTAGCTAATGCTTAGGGTTTCCACCTTTTATAAATTAAAATACGGGATGCTCACGGCCCACTGCAGCTCCTCTGGGTCAAAACCACCACAGCCCCAATCCAGGAGGGTGGGGCGCCCACAGCAATGGTGTGTTTTGTTTTGTGATAGTGTCTTAAGTATCAGAAAGTAGTTGGTCAAGCTCAATTATTGACATGCTTTTTTTTTTTTTTTTTTTTTTTTTTTTTTTAACAATGAATACATTCTTTATTGTTCAACATTTCTGAAGATGAAGTTTTGCTAATTAGGCTACATAAAGTTTTGATAGCAGGGATCTTTGCTAGCATAAGAAAACTATATTACAGAGCCATATGCACAGTCCTCAGCTGTTGTGAAATCCATTAACCTAATTAGGGTTAGGGTTCATTATTCGTACTTGAAGATCTCTATGTATAGTGTGTAACGTTAAACTTTTAAAAAATAAATGAAATTGAGTGAGAATTTCAAAGTGTAATACTGTTCTTGCTGTAATGTCTTTCTGAAAACATTACTTCTTCCCTCACTGTCTTGGGTTCATCAATGTTTCATCCCTACAGTAGATCAGATTGACTAAAGTGCTTCTTTTTCCAAGTGCACATCTGGTTTCTCCTTGTTGTAAAACTCTGAAGAAGATTGCTCAAAGTTGAGTGATCAGGACCTCGCTCCTCATGATTTCCACCTGTTCCTGCATTCACTCCATTTGTTAGCCATTCTGGAAAATATCCTTTCCACATATCCAGTTGTTGCTGGGATGCTCAGGATGTGGCTGATGATAGTCAGCCAGTTAGGCACGTCAACTCTCCTGGTGGACACACCTTTGGGCTTCCATTATTCTCCTTTGAGCCTCTAGAAAGGTTTTGCTGTGGAGCATTCATCATAAAGTTCATCTATGTTGACTTTATGGATCAGATTGATGGTTACCCTCTCACTGTCACTGGAGTTTGAAGTGCCATGGTGCAGAGAGAGAGAGGTTGCTGTGAGAACAGCCAGTTGTCTTCTGAAAACTTGAACCATTTCTCAACATATGAGAGAGAGGAGTGAAATCTGCCCTTACTGTGTCTGCTTTGAAGGGAGAAAGACGCTGCAGCTTCACTTTAGTTAAGCAGCCATAGGAACTGGTCGTCTCGTCACTGTGTGAGATTTAGCCTGAAGTTATCCATGATAGAAAATAACAATGCAGGTAGTTTCATCACTTTCCAGCTTCTTTACAACTTCCTCAGAGGGTGAGGATATTATTCCAGAAGAGAAGGTAAACCTCCACAATGTCCCACAACCTACAAAACTCTGAGTGATTCTCTTTGCTTGGCAGAAGTTGAAAAGAAGCCGTAGACCTTCAGCACATTGTCCACATCTATAGCGAGCTAGTCAGGAGCATGCCTCACTGTGTTGTGCACGATGTGTGCATGGCAGTTTCCTTGCAGAAGATCATTTCTTCTTCAGATTGGTGAAGACAGAATTGTACACAATTCACTTTAGTATCATCAGCACAAAACGCTGTCACTTGATCAAATGAAAAGCCTAATGCCTCAAGCGACTGCTCTATGAGAACCACCATACCAGTCGTGGACTCTATGAGAACCACCATACCAGCCGCAGACTCTATGAGAACCACCATACCAGCCGCAGACTCTATGAGAACCACCATACCAGCCGTGGACTCTATGAGAACCACCATACCAGTCACGGACTCTATGAGAACCACCATACCAGTCACGGACTCTATGAGAACCACCATACCAGTTACGGACTCTATGAGAACCACCATACCAGCCGTGGACTCTATGAGAACCACCATACCAGCCGCAGACTCTATGAGAACCACCATACCAGCCGCAGACTCTATGAGAACCACCATACCAGCCGCAGACTCTATGAGAACCACCATACCAGCCGTGGACTCTATGAGAACCACCATACCAGCCGCAGACTCTATGAGAACCACCATACCAGCCGCAGATTCTATGAGAACCACCATACCAGTCGTGGACTCTATGAGAACCACCATACCAGTCGTGGACTCTATGAGAACCACCATACCAGCCGTGGACTCTATGAGAACCACCATACCAGCCGTGGACTCTATGAGAACCACCATACCAGTCACGGACTCTATGAGAACCACCATACCAGTCGCGGACTCTATGAGAACCACCATACCAGTTACGGACTCTATGAGAACCACCATACCAGTCGCGGACTCTATGAGAACCACCATACCAGTCGTGGACTCTATGAGAACCACCATACCAGCCGCAGACTCTATGAGAACCACCATACCAGCCGCAGACTCTATGAGAACCACCATACCAGCCGTGGACTCTATGAGAACCACCATACCAGCCGTGGACTCTATGAGAACCACCATACCAGTCACGGACTCTATGAGAACCACCATACCAGTCGCGGACTCTATGAGAACCACCATACCAGTCATGGACTCTATGAGAACCACCATACCAGCCGCAGACTCTATGAGAACCACCATACCAGCCGCAGATTCTATGAGAACCACCATACCAGTCGCGGACTCTATGAGAACCACCATACCAGTCACGGACTCTATGAGAACCACCATACCAGTCACGGACTCTACGAGAACCACCATACCAGCCGCAGACTCTATGAGAACCACCATACCAGCCGCAGACTCTATGAGAACCACCATACCAGCCGCAGACTCTGTGAGAACCACCATACCAGCCGCAGACTCTATGAGAACCACCATACCAGCCGCAGACTCTATGAGAACCACCATACCAGCCGCAGACTCTATGAGAACCACCATACCAGCCGCAGACTCTATGAGAACCACCATACCAGATGTAGACTAATCTGCATTATCTATAAAATTTAGCATTTTGTTGATGATTTCTTACAACTTTTCTGACATACTAAGAAAAGTGTTGTTAGTTTATGGTCTGCAGTGTAGTTAACTATAAGTAAAACAGTGTCAGTATCATTATTGATTCTTCTTCTGCTGGACTGAAATGATTTAAATCAGGAATCTTTGCAAAGTCCTTCAGGTGAGCTCAGTTTTCAATGAAATTTCGATATCACGGATGCTGATTTAGTAAAACAACTCTGCTCTATATGATGGTTGGAAAGTGTATTTCTAATGTAACCAACAGGCTTTTCTTTGTGTTCAGGATGAAAACTTCCTAAGTGATGAGGTAACTTGTTTGGCTTCATTCTTCATAATATTAGATGATAATATTTTAATACATACAACACACTGTAGTTTCCTAAATACCCACCATTTTTTATTACTATTACTTGACTGATTCCTGGTCAAGCAGGGGCAGATATGCTCCATCATATTTTCTCTTTTTATAGCACCTGAAGTCTCTCTTGTTGATTCATCAGTTTCCTATTGGTACTTTGACAAATTTTCCAGCACCAAAACTCTGACTACCCCCCCATTACACCTCTAAAATGCAGCATCATAACTGTCTTAATGTAATGCTGAGATGCATGTCTGAGTCCAGGACTACACCAAGATTTCTCTAGATTTCTCTAGCTAGATGTGACGTGGTGCCCTGTCTTGGCTCCTCCCCCTGTCTTGGCTCCTCCCCCTCTGGTTCTGCTCCTTGTGTGATCCGAGGCTTTTGTATTCGCAGTTTTTTCCACCAACGATTTTCTCTTTCTCGGCTGTTTAGCAGGAGGAGGCAAATAAACCGAGCCGGGTCGGGAAATCCATCTGCATTTTCTCAGCCATATTTTCCTTCCGAGTTTCTTCTTCACTACTTTGTATTTTCATCCTAACACGCTGTTTATATGCAGGGTGTGGCTATCAGGTATGCGCTGCTGGAGGGGGAGGAGGGGAGCCGGGAGAAGAAGCTTAGGAAATAGAAGAAATGAACAACTCCATTTGGGTCGGAACGTTTGGATTGGTCAGAGTTTTTACAGATTCACAGTAAGCTGAGGGGTCTAACTATATTTCTTATTGTTCATGATTACAGAATGTATAGACTACTATCAGGATGGGGAACCACTTCACCCAGAGGAACTTGTCTCTGAGGAAGATTACCTACCCCAGCTTTAACCCTGATGTGCACAGCAGATCATTGTAATGTTACTGGAGGTCCGTCATAGTAAATAATGTCTGATATCCATCTGCTTCAAGCAGCTATCATTTCTCCTTCAACAAAAGCTGCTCAGAAGATTTTCTTTCTTAAACTAGAAGTGTCTGAAATGCCTGGATCAAAGCTGAGTGAATGTGAGATGAAACGCTCTGCAGCAGTGATCTACAACAGTCTGCCAGGCTGGATATCTCACCTGCAACCTGAGTCCAATTCTGAGGCCAACATATGAAAGCTTCTTTAGTAAAGCAGCAGGTTGTTGTCTGCACATTCCCCCTGCTGGAAGAGCCCTACCTCCAACCCTTAACTCCACTTCTTTCCCTCTTACTTGCTCTTTCACACTGAGTTGAGGGAGAACTGGAGCTCACTGAGGCTTTCTGACCTCCACATAACCCCGATTTAAGACAGAATCAGGCTTTCTGATCTTTGCAGCTCTCTCTCCAGCTCAATGTGAGTGTCTCTCGCCCGTTCTCTGCAGTGTGTGTTCAGGCTGACTGTTTGTGTACCTGCAAACTGACAGACTCTGCTTTGATCAGGTCTGAGCCCCGAGGGCAACGCACTGCTCCTCCACTCTGCTCATCTGTCTATAGACATGCACACCTTGCCGTGCGCACGCTCAGCAGTGCACACACTCTGCTGCAGACATGCTCAGCCTTGCACACACTCAGTTGTGCACACGCTCAGCCGTACACTTACCATAGCAGCAACTGTGATGATGTGCGATAGGGAGAAAGAGATGGAGAGAGAAAAAGTCTTTGATGTAGCGGACATTTTTCTCTGTTCATAGTTCAAACAGCGGTTGTGGAGCGTGTGAGTAAAGACTCGACGTGATAACAGAGACTTGGCTTGAAAGGAAAGACTCGGTGCAAGAGGAGAGGTTTGGTGCGGAAGGAAAGACTTGTCGTAAGAGGAGAGACTCAATGTTATAGTAAAGACTCAAAGTTAGAGGAGAGACTTGGCATTAGAGGAGAGACTCGAGGTTAGAGGCGAGACTCGGCTTTAGAGGAGAGACTCAGCATTAGAGGAGAGACTCGAGGTTAGAGGCGAGACTTGGCATTAGAGGAGAGAGTCGAGGTTAGAGGAGAGACTCGGCATTAGAAGAGAGACTCGAGGTTAGAGGAGAGACTCAAGGTTAGAAGAGAGACTTGACATTAGAGGAGAGAGTCGAGGTTAGAGGAGAGACTCGAGGTTAGAGGAGAGACTCGGCTTTAGAAGAGAGAGTCGAGGTTAGAGGTGAGACTCGGCATTAGAAGAGAGACTCGAGGTTAGAGGAGAGACTCAAGGTTAGAGGAGAGCCTTGACATTAGAGGAGAGAGTCGAGGTTAGAGGAGAGACTCGAGGTTAGAGGAGAGACTCAGCATTAGAGGAGAGACTCGAGGTTAGAGGAGAGACTTGGCATTAGAAGAGAGACTCGAGGTTAGAGGAGAGACTCAGCATTAGAAGAGAGACTCGAGGTTAGAGGAGAGACTCAAGGTTAGAGGAGAGCCTTGACATTAGAGGAGAGAGTCGAGGTTAGAGGAGAGACTCGGCTTTAGAGGAGAGACTCAGCATTAGAGGAGAGACTCGAGGTTAGAGGCGAGACTCGGCATTAGAGGAGAGACTCAGCATTAGAGGAGAGACTCAAGGTTAGAGGAGAGACTTGGCATTAGAAGAGAGACTCGAGGTTAGAGGCGAGACTCAGCATTAGAAGAGAGAGTCGAGGTTAGAGGAGAGACTTGACATTAGAGGAGAGAGTCGAGGTTAGAGGAGAGACTCGAGGTTAGAGGAGAGACTCGGCTTTAGAGGAGAGACTCAGCATTAGAGGAGAGACTCGAGGTTAGAGGCGAGACTCGGCATTAGAAGAGAGACTCGAGGTTAGAGGCGAGACTCAGCATTAGAGGAGAGACTCGAGGTTAGAGGCGAGACTCGGCATTAGAGGAGAGACTCAGCATTAGAGGAGAGACTCAAGGTTAGAGGAGAGACTTGGCATTAGAAGAGAGACTCGAGGTTAGAGGCGAGACTCAGCATTAGAAGAGAGACTCAAGGTTAGAGGAGAGACTTGACATTAGAGGAGAGAGTCGACGTTAGAGGAGAGAGTCGAGGTTAGAGGAGAGACTCGGCTTTAGAGGAGAGACTCAGCATTAGAGGAGAGACTCGAGGTTAGAGGCGAGACTCGGCATTAGAAGAGAGACTCGAGGTTAGAGGAGAGACTGAAGGTTAGAAGAGAGACTTGACATTAGAGGAGAGAGTCGAGGTTAGAGGCGAGACTCGGCATTAGAAGAGAGACTCGAGGTTAGAGGCGAGAATCGGCATTAGAGGAGAGAGTCGAGGTTAGAGGAAAGACTCAAGGTAAGAGGAGAGACTTGACATTAGAGGAGAGAGTCGAGGTTAGAGGAGAGACTCGGGATTCGAGGAGAGACTTGGCATTAGAGGAGAGACTTGACATTAGAGGAGAGACTCGAGGTTAGAGGAGAGAGTCGAGGTTAGAGGAGAGACTCGGGATTCAAGGAGAGACTTGGCATTAGAGGAGAGACTTGACATTAGAGGAGAGAGTCGAGGTTAGAGGAGAGACTCGAGGTTAGAGGAGAGACTCGGGATTTGAGGAGAGACTCGAGGTTAGAGGAGAGACTCGGGATTCGAGGAGAGACTTGACATTAGAGGAGAGAGTTGAGGTTAGAGGAGAGACTCGAGGTTAGAGGAGAGACTCGAAGTTAGAGGAGAGACTCGGGATTCGAGGAGAGACTTGGCATTAGAGGAGAGACTTGAGGTGAGAGGAGAGACTCGGCATTAGAGGAGAGACTCAGGGTTAGTGGAGAGACTCGTCGTTAGAGGAGAGACTCGAGATTAGAGGAGAGACTCGAGGTTAGAGGAGAGACTTGAGGTCAGAGAGACTCGGCATGAGAGGAGACTCGGCATTAGAGGAGAGACTTTACATGAGAAAAGAAAAGATGGGATGATGACCGATTGACCCTTCAAACATGGCCGACCTCAGCAGATTCTGGTTAAAAGCAAAGGGCCAACTCATCACCTGGCCTCCTGTCCTCCAACTGACGGACGTCTATTGCCTTCCATTAATATCCAGCAAACTGGTGTAGTGATTCGCGTTTCTCATCCTGCCAGTGTCCGTTCCTGTGTCATGTTGTTGGAGGGATTTTAAAGAGTGAAAGTTGGCTGCTCATGTCGCCCGGCTCTGACCCTCCTCCAGTAAGCCAGCAAGCAGATGGTTGGGGTGGGGTGGAGGCTGAAGGCATGGTTCGTATGATGGTGTCATGAAGAGGCCACGTTACTGATCTTTATTTTGGCAATTAAGCAGCATTCACTGAAGCAACTGATTCTGGTCTCCCTGAGACATGAGGATCATCTCCCACCATCACCACCACCCCTTCCCCCCTGAACCCCACACCAACCCCACTCCCAGAAGAGATGTTTAATTCATCCCCACCACAAGCACGTCCAGATGCACGTTTCATGTTCAGCATACAGGTCTGGTCAGGGAAATGAAGTCTTCCTGGACATTTTTCCACCCTGGAGAAACACTTGAAATAAAAATCCACAGCAGTGTAATGAGCTGCATGACGGTAACTCGGTGCTGTTCGCCATGCAGACGTTTCCTCCCAGGCTGCAGGTTATTAGCTGACAGCAGAGGGTGAGGAGGAATGAAATACATCTTCCACAGCAGATCTAGGTCAGGCAGATCTAGAAGACGTGGTTGCAGTGGTGAGGTTGCTGGGAGTGCCACTGGTCCAGGTCTAAAGAGCATTGTTATTTTGTCTTTATAACTTGCTCAGTAGAGTCAGTCCTGAAGCAGATGGGATGTGTGTTTCTGGAGAGGGAACAGGTGTCTCATGTAAACTCCAGCCTATTTTAGGGATCTGCTTTGTTTGCTGATGTAAGAGAGAAAATGGAGGTTAGCAAGGAGGCAGATTGCATCAGATAAGTTTCCAAATTTACTGGAAAAACCTATGAAACTGTCTCTTTTTATAAAAAAAAAAAAAAAAGAAAGTTGTTTGTTCTCTTCTGCCAGGCAGTTTTAAGGGAGGCTTAAATGATCTGCGAGGATAAATACAAAGACGAGGGCTGAGAAACTGGGGGCTGTTGCAGGGCTTTAAACACAAGGCATAACCTGCTTTCATTTGGTGCGTCTGTAACAAAATCACAGATCAGTGACGGAAAAATGACAACGACAAACAACTAGTGTGTTCTGACTCTCCAGATTCACGTGGAACTAATATCCAGGCTTAACGAACACAATGGTAAATCAGCTGAGCAGGTAACCTCTATTACATCATCACAGCGCGAATAAGTGCAGTTGTACATGTTGATCTGTCTTTCCTGTTGTCTCCACCCCAACCAGTCGAGGCAGATGGCTGCCCTCCCTGAGCCGGGTTCTGCAGGAGGTTTTCTTCCTGTTAAAGGGGAGCTTTTTCCTTCCCACTGTTGCCGCGTGCAGCTCAGGATGGGGGATTGGATCGAAGTCATGACTCGATGCAATCAGTTGGTTTCTATGATAGGATATGTATGAATTGGCTTGAAATGATGTCTGTAAAGTGCCCTTTGACAACTTATTGTGAAGTGGCGCTATACAAATAAAGCTGGATTGAATTGAATATGACACATGCTTGTGACGTCATAGCTTCATTTAAACACCATGTGAGACTCTGCTGTGAAGTCACGTCTTCTTGCCTTATCATGGACTTGTTTTCCAATCACAGAGGGCAGAAAACTGTCCGACTTGTGAAATGTCCTGATGAAGTGCATGAAGACGGTTCCTAAGTGGAGTGTTTCTAAATCTCCAGATCTCAGAAAACATTTTGACATTAATAAGACATACAAAGAATAATGGATCCATTTAAAGATGAAATGTGACTACATGGACATGAAGGCTCCATGATGGACGTAATGTTCTCAGTGTAACATCGGAGCAGAGAAAAAAACGGCAGTTTCCGTCTTGTCTTCCATGCAGAGATTTACAACTCTGATGCTTCTGTCTGACATTCTATCAGCCAGGATGGGCATCTGGCATAAAACATGAGCCAATTCAACTCTGTGATGATCCGCTGTGGCGATCCCTTCAGATAAACAAGCTGAAAGGGAAACAACATACTTCTGTCTGACGCCCAGCTGGTTGACTTGGCTTCAGACTTATCTCTGTTCGCTGATGGATGTGTGATCGCTTGTCTCTGCGTATGATATCAGGTGGAACTCAGAGCAGCTCCAACATGGCGTCATTGAAACCAGATGAATAACATGAGACAGATCAAGAGATAAGAAGAAGTTGAGAGCGACTTTTACTGGCTGGAGAGCTCTCAGAGAAGAGACGGGATGAAGAAGATACCAGATTAACCATCGTTAGGGGGTATCTTGTAGATAAAACATGACAACGACAATGGTGGATTAGCCATCGTTTGGTGGCACCAAAGTTCAGCAGTGCTGCTTCAATCAGTGTTGGAGGAAGAATCGAGGAGAAACTTGAGCCAATCACAGCGGTGAAATAAGACATTGTGAGTCAATCATTAGTTTTATGTAGTGGCACTTTGTTTTACTTCTTTACCACCAGTTTGAAGTCAGTCTAGCAACTTTGCATTTGAAATGGGAGTAGACCAGTTCTTCTTTATTCAGGTTTTAATAAGAACATATAGCAAAATATGAACATGATGACATGGTCAAAAACCTATGTTGCTTCTAACGTCTCAGTGCGACTAATTAGCAGCTTCCCAGTGACGTTTGGAAACTTAAGAGATGTAAAATTATACATTATAGCAAATATAAACTTTCAGAGCTCAAAATCCTTTTAAATATTTTTACTTTTCCTTTAAACTAAATTATAAAATGTAAAATAATGAATTTGGCTCCAATAATTAGCTTGACAAACCAAAAGCCAACACTGACATACTGGGAGGCAGGAGGGGTGGATAGAACGTATCCCTTTGCTTTACAAATAATTTTAAAATGATGAGAATTTTATTGCGTCTACACTTTTATGTCCATTTAGTTAGCTTTAGCCACTGAACTTATGGGTTATATTTAATAAGATCACCACATCAGGTTTGAGGGGGATGTGGGTAAAATGTATGTAACTGATGGATGGGACGCATCTTTGCAGGACATGCAACTGCACACATGAAAATTCCCAAACCTTAATCATTGAGGTATTTCTGAGCAAATTTAATAAAGGATTTATTTATGTTAGTGTTTGTGTCAAAGCTAACAATAAAATCATTGGTAGTGAATGCTTTAGCTAATAATAGTAGCACAACACAAGAATAAATGCTAGAACAATGCTTTCTTTATTTAAACAGGCCTATACAATATGTTTTTTTTTTCTTATTTCAGTTACTTTGTTTTTACCCATCAGAGCTCAGTTATATAGTTTCTGAGACATCTAGCATCAATTTTAGGTAAAAACTTTGCTCATAATCTTGGTAAACACTATATGATACTTGTCTTCTGCAGCATAATAAATACCAGAAAGCAGACTTCAGAATAAAATTTTGACATCACATAGTAATAAATGGTAAATATCCATTAAAAATACTTTTTTTCAGGTTTAACATTTTGTTAAAAAAGAATAAAGACCAAAAAATAAGAATAGTTGGGTTTTCTTACCAGGGTCACGTCTTTAAGGGTTAATAAGTCAGTTTATTCATTATATGATAATGTTTTATTCTTGCGCTACATAAATAATGTATATGAACCGACTTCTATATACAATGAAAATTCAATATTTGTATCTGTATTTTACTAAATATTATTATCATTCATGAAAATGTGTTTGTCGAGGATATTTAATGTGACGGAAACATGCAGACATGTGCACGTACAGTTTTACAAGCATAACGTGGATGGTCCTGTGGATAATAATTTTCTATTTTTGTATGTTCTTCAATGCTGTTTCTTTTTATATGCACATATTTCTATCAGTCTTCTGGGTCACTTACTCAGTTTTTATATGTGGGAACAAACAACAGGGAGTCGGAGCCCAGTTCCAGGTGATTGCCATGACACCTGGGTTGTTTCCATCTGCCACGTTCTGCCCTGCTTCGTCAGGGAGCTAAAGAGACATGTAAACCTATGTATTGTAATAAATCTTCATTTTGCAAATCAGAGTGGATCCGAGTTCATCTCCTGATGCATAAACAAATAGTTTGTTATCAGAAAATTACAGCATGCTAAATAGAACCTTTTCAGCCAATGACCTACAGCTCTAGTCGTACTATGTGGGTTCCCTTCCCCGCTAAATGGGGCGTATGAAGAAGTGTTGTGAAAAGAATGAACTTAATATGGTAATGTAGGTTTTCTTATTAAAGCTGCTGTTATGGATGCTGAAAGACAACATAACGGCTTTAACAACGTGATGTTTGTTCTGACTTTCATCCCACAGCTGTTATTCTGCATAATTACTGCGATATTGATTGATGCATTACAGCCTGGACCTCGGTAATCTGCAGAGATTCTGTGTTGCAAACATCCTATCGCAGTTTGCAAACACTGCAGAGCCTTGGCTGAAGATGCAGTGGTCCCTCCAGGTGGTCTGGACTTTATTATAGACTGAGAGTCCATCAGCAAACAATATGCTCTGAGATGAGCCTGGGAACAAAAAGAGACACAAGGTAGAGAAAATGTATAAGGGGGCTTAAAGTTTATTATTGTGAGATGTTCATAATAAGATGTTAATAATCCGTTTTCTTCAAGTCCGATGAGAAATTTGCTGAGATCTCTGCATATCAATGACTTTGAAATGTATCTAACAGCACTGATCAGCAGCTCTTTTTCTCCCCACTGGAAAATTTCTACACTAGAAAAGCAGTGTGAAAGCGCAGACCTCCACCAAGCAGCTCATTTCCACAATACAGTGATTTCTAGCTGATGTCCTACATCCATTTTATATTGATCCACTATCGGATTCCAGATCCATTGACAATGAATCCACAGTGTCTTGACTACATTGTGGTGCTTGTTGCAAGTTTGTTCTCTTACAGTGATGAAATGTTGTTCCTGTACTGGGTGGTAGTATCCAGAATGTCTTTCCTGTTCTGGATGGTAGTATCCAGAATGTCTTTCCTGTTCAGGATGGTAGTATCCAGAATGCTGTTCCTGTTCTGGATGGTAGTATCCAGAATGTTGTTCCTGTTTTGGATGGTAGTATCCAGAATGTTGTTCCTGTTCTGGATGGTAGTATCCAGAATGCTGTTCCTGTTCTGGATGGTAGTATCCAGAATGTCTTTCCTGTTCAGGATGGTAGTATCCAGAATGCTGTTCCTGTTCTGGATGGTAGTATCCAGAATGTTGTTCCTGTTTTGGATGGTAGTATCCAGAATGTCTTTCCTGTTCAGGATGGTAGTATCCAGAATGTTGTTCCTGTTTTGGATGGTATTATCCAGAATGTTGTTCCTGTTCAGGATGGTAGTATCCAGAATGTTGTTCCTGTTCTGGATGGTAGTATCCAGAATGTTGTTCCTGTTCAGGATGGTAGTATCCAGAATGCTGTTCCTGTTCTGGATGGTAGTATCCAGAATGTCTTTCCTGTTCAGGATGGTAGTATCCAGAATGTTGTTCCTGTTTTGGATGGTATTATCCAGAATGTTGTTCCTGTACTGGGTGGTAGTATCCAGAATGTCTTTCCTGTTCAGGATGGTAGTATCCAGAATGCTGTTCCTGTTCTGGATGGTATTATCCAGAATGTTGTTCCTGTTCTGGATGGTAGTATCCAGAATGCTGTTCCTGTTCTGGATGGTAGTATCCAGAATGTCTTTCCTGTTCAGGATGGTAGTATCCAGAATGTTGTTCCTGTTCTGGGTGGTAGTATCCAGAATGCTGTTCCTGTTCTGGATGGTAGTATCCAGAATGCTGTTCCTGTTCTGGATGGTAGTATCCAGAATGCTGTTCCTGTTCTGGGTGGTAGTATCCAGAATGTCTTTCCTGTTCAGGATGGTAGTATCCAGAATGTCTTTCCTGTTCAGGATGGTAGTATCCAGAATGTTGTTCCAGTTTTGGATGGTATTATCCAGAATGTTGTTCGGGTTTTGGATGGTAGTATCCAGAATGTTGCTGACATCCACATCTATCTTCGATATCTTGGGAAACCTGTTGGGAACTTCTCCAGGATTTCCTGACTGTGGCCTTATCTCAAAATAAGGAACATGCCTTTTCACAATTCCAAAATCCGAATGCTGATTTCAATTAAATCAAAGTCAGACCAAGACCCGTTCTCAGGAACACACCATGAAAATCCCTCCTGTAGTTATTGCATAAAGTTCCAAACACACATAAATGCTAGCAAACTCATCGTAACAAGATGTAAATGAAACTAACCAAATATAACGCTACTTTTTATCAGATCGAAAGAGAACACAAACAAACAAATAAACACATAAACTGATGTCCAGAACGAGTTCGTAAAAGTAGAGTAAACACAAAAGGAGGATAAAATGGCTGCTACACTTTATTGATTGATTGAGTTGATTGACACCCACAGGGCTTAAATAAGCGTCAACCTCTGGCAGTTAAAAATGGTGACGGAGCTGTAGCTAGGAGCTGATCTAGATAGCTGGGAGCAAACAAGAGCTAACCAGCCAACAGAGCGAGGTGGGCTAAAGATAAAAAGAAACGTAATAGTTTTCTTAAAGGTCATTTTATTGTTCATACATGTGAACACATAAGCGTTTGACATTATGACATGAATCCCATCCAGCAGAGTGGAGATCAAAGTAAATACATTACAAATGAAACTGCTCTCGAGTCGCTCAGTACAAGTCGAGTCTCAAGTCACTCCAGTCCGAGTGCCTGGTTTGAGTCCCCATCTCTTTACAACAGGATAACAGTTTGCTGATGAGCAGTCAGCCTCGTCTCCAGTCAGGACGATGAGCTGACGTGCAGGGAGGAGGCCAAGTGACTGTCAGAGCTGTGCTGAGTCCGTATCCTCCTGAACACAACCAAACAAAGCAACCGATTCCTAACTTTAGGAAAATTAGACAGAAATTCCTCCTTTTGTTGTCAGGGACAACTGAGGGCAGGATTTAAAGTGCACAGGCCTGTAGGCTCAGAGGGTTCCAGGGGCCCCTTCCCCACCACCACATTGTTAAAATTGTTTCTAACATCTCTAAGCCAGTGGTACCAATACCAATACACTAGGTGTCCTACTGTGGTGTAACTATCTGGCTTTTATGTACATTTTGTTTTATGTCCAAACTGCTGGGGTTTGCCCTACGCGGGCCCCAAGTTGGTGTGCCCATAATGGCCATTGGATAATCCGGCCTTGGAGAGGGTCTCCAGATTCAGGTTTCTGGGAGATGAGCTGGAGGATGACTTGATCTGGAGCACCGACACCAGTGAGCTGTTAAAGTAGGCGGAGCAAATGTTGTATTTCCTGAGAATCAACCGGAAGAACCATTTCCTTCAATAACCCCTGTTAGCTTGTATTAAAAACCGTTAAAACCAAACTGAAGCCACCGTGGAGAACTGAAGAAATAAAAAAGCTGAAACAAAACTGCAGGAGAGCAGAAAGACGATGGAGAAAAACTAAACTTGTAGTGCACTATGAAATCCTGCGTGATCACCTAAGAATCTATAATAACACAATAAAACAGGCAAGAACTGATCACTTCTCAAAACTCATAACTGTCAACAAAAGTAATCCAAAGTTCCTTTTTAAAACCATTGATATTTTAATAAACACTGGTTTTAATAAGTCCTCCATGCAACCATCACAAACAGCATGTGAGGACTTTGCAGACCACTTCAGAGGTAAGATCAATGCTATCAGATCCGGTCTTTTATCTAAATGCAGTGTTGATTTTAACAGATCTGAAGCATTGTTTTTACCCGAGGAGAAGCTGGAGAGTTTTGTCCTGGTTGATACGAAGATGCTTGGTCGAGTTTTCTCCCAGCTGAACCCAACAACCTGCCTTTTAGACCCTATTCCCACATCACTGTTCAAGAAATTTTATGGCTTCTTTGAGTCTGAGTTTTTACTTATCATAAATTCCTCTCTTCAGACGGGTGTCTTCCCCACTGCCTTTAAAACAGCGGTGGTGAAGCCCCTTCTGAAGAAGAGTAATCTGGATCCCAACATTCTTGATAACTACAGACCTGTATCCAACTTGCCGTTTCTTAGTAAAATGATAGAAAAAGTTGTTTTTATTCAGCTAAATGAGTTTTTAAACAGGAATAATTGTCATGATTTGGGTTTTTCCCTTTGCTTTGTTTTCAGGGTTCCTGTTTTATTTTGTAGTTTTCCTGTTTAGTTCCCTCGGTTCTTGTTTAGCTTCATTGATTTCCTGTTATTGAGTTCACCTGGTTTCATTTTGTTAATTACTTCACCTGTTTGGCTTTCCTGGTTATTTATACTACTCAGGTTCACTCCTTGTTGCTGGATCATTGTGTACCTCTGTTAGTTTGTCTTTTCTTAGTTTCCGGGGTTAAAAATAAATCAGTCTAGAACCTGCATCCCTGTTCTGTCTTCTCTGCGTTTGGGTCCACTCCCTCAACATCTCCACTGCCTGCCGTGACAGAATGATCCAGCCAACCGAGGACCCAGCAGAGATGGTTACTCTGTTTGAGTTTTTTCGTCGGGAGGCGGCCAAACACCTCCCGACCAACGAGCCTCACTGGACCTCTTTCAAGAGAAACCGGCGCAGACAGCACCGACGACTGGTTGGCCCAGTGGAGAGCCCTGGCCAGTCCCCTTTTCTGGGAACTAGACTGGCGCTCCGCGCATCCGGACCACTACCACCGCCAGTTCTGAGGCCCACGTCTCCAGTGTCCCCGCCCGGGTCCACGTCTCCGGCGCTGCAGGCTCCCACGCCAGCGCCCGGGTCCACGTCTCCGGCGCTGCAGGCTCCCACGCCAGCGCCCGGGTCCACGTCTCCGGCGCTGCAGGCTCCCACGCCAGCGCCCGGGTCCACGTCTCCGGCGCTGCAGGCTCCCACGCCAGCGCCCGGGTCCACGTCTCCGGCGCTGCAGGCTCCCACGCCAGCGCCCAGAACCCGTCCGGCGCTGCAGGCTCCCACGCCAGCGCCCAGAACCCGTCCGGCGCTGCAGGCTCCCACGCCAGCGCCCAGAACCCATCCGGCGCTGCAGGCTCCCACGCCAGCGCCCGGGTCCACGTCTCCGGCGCTGCAGGCTCCCACGCCAGCGCCCAGAGCTCGTCCACCTCCCTTGCTCCATGTTCCCGAGGGGGTCCCAGGACGGGACGCTCCTCCCTTGCTCCATGTTCCCGAGGGGGTCCCAGGACGGGACGCTCCTCCCTTGCTCCATGTTCCCGAGGGGGTCCCAGGACGGGACGCTCCCCCCTTGCTCCATGTTCCCGAGGGGGTCCCAGGACGGGACGCTCCTCCCTTGCTCCATGTTCCCGAGGGGGTCCCAGGACGGGACGCTCCTCCCTTGCTCCATGTTCCCGAGGGGGTCCCAGGACGGGACGCTCCTCCCTTGCTCCATGTTCCCGAGGGGGTCCCAGGACGGGACGCTCCCCCCTTGCTCCATGTTCCCGAGGGGGTCCCAGGACGGGACGCTCCTCCTCCCCCGTCTCCAGTGTCCGGCGAGGAGGTCGCTCCTTCTCCCCCGTCTCCAGTGTCCGGCGAGGAGGTCGCTCCTTCTCCCCCGTCTCCAGTGTCCGGCGAGGAGGTCGCTCCTCCTTCCCCGTCTCCAGTGTCCGGCGAGGTGGTCGCTCCTCCTCCCCCGTCTCCAGTGTCCGGCGAGGTGGTCGCTCCTCCTCCCCCGTCTCCAGTGTCCGGCGAGGTGGTCGCTCCTCCTTCCCCGTCTCCAGTGTCCGGCGAGGTGGTCGCTCCTCCTCCCCCGTCTCCAGTGTCCGGCGAGGTGGTCGCTCCTCCTCCCCCGTCTCCAGTGTCCGGCGAGGAGGTCGCTCCTTCTCCCCCGTCTCCAGTGTCCAACGTGAGGGATCCAGAGCCGAGGCTGCCCCCGTCGTCTGGGCCTCCCGGCCGTCCTCCAGAGCCGAGGCCGCCCCCGTCGTCTGGGCCTCCCGGCCGTCCTCCAGAGCCGAGGCCGCCCCCGTCGTCTGGGCCTCCCGGCCGTCCTCCAGAGCCGAGGCCGCCCCCGTCGTCTGGGCCTCCCGGCCGTCCTCCAGAGCCGAGGCTGCCCCAGACTGTTTCCTGAGCTGGGCCGTTTGGACTCTTCCCCTGGACTTGTGCCCCTGGACTTTGTTTTTTCCCTTGGTCCCTCCTCCGGGCCCCCTCCTCCCGCCCGTCTCTGGACTCTGACCTTTTTGGGCCGTCCGGTGACCGGCCCTTGTGGGGAGGGTACTGTCATGATTTGGGTTTTTCCCTTTGCTTTGTTTTCAGGGTTCCTGTTTTATTTTGTAGTTTTCCTGTTTAGTTCCCTCGGTTCTTGTTTAGCTTCATTGATTTCCTGTTATTGAGTTCACCTGGTTTCATTTTGTTAATTACTTCACCTGTTTGGCTTTCCTGGTTATTTATACTACTCAGGTTCACTCCTTGTTGCTGGATCATTGTGTACCTCTGTTAGTTTGTCTTTTCTTAGTTTCCGGGGTTAAAAATAAATCAGTCTAGAACCTGCATCCCTGTTCCGTCTTCTCTGCGTTTGGGTCCACTCCCTCAACATCTCCACTGCCTGCCGTGACAATAATATCTTAGAAAAATGTCAGTCTGGTTTTAGGACAAACCACAGTACTGAGACGGCCCTTTTAAAGATTGTGAACGATCTAAGAGGCAATCTGGATGCACAAAAACTTTCTGTCCTGGTGCTGCTGGATCTCAGTGCCGCTTTCGATACAGTAGACCACCAGATTTTATTAAACAGACTCAGATGTCTGATGGGCCTCTCAGGTACTGTTTTAAAATGGTTTTACTCCTATCTCACAGATCGACAGTTTTTTATAAGTATGGATACATGCTCCTCAAAGACCCATAAAATAAAATGTGGGGTTCCCCAAGGATCAATTTTAGGCCCATTACTTTTTAACCTGTATATGTTGCCACTTGGGGACATCATCAGGAGACACGGCATTGATTTCCACAGCTATGCTGATGATACACAGCTTTACATCGCCGTGTCTCCTGATGACCTGGAGCCAGTCAACACCCTTTTAAACTGTATTTTAGATATAAAGTCATGGATGGCAGAGAACTTCTTACAGCTCAACCAGGACAAGACTGAAGTTTTAATCATCGGTCCTGAAGACAAGAGAGAGATCATTTCATGCAAACTGCAGAGTTTTAAATCCTCCCAGTGTGTACGAAATCTGGGTGTTATTTTTGACTCTGAGTTGAATTTTATTCAACATATCAGAAATGTTACAAAGACAGGATTTTATCATCTCAAAAACATCGCCAGAGTCCGCCCATTTCTCTCTCTTGCCAGCACGGAGGTACTAATGCATGCTTTTATTTCTAGTAGACTAGACTACTGTAATGCCCTGCTCTCTGGTCTTCCCAAAAAGAGTATTTCTAGTTTACAACTACTGCAGAACTCGGCGGCACGAGTTCTGACAAGGACCAGGGGGAGGGAACACATTACACCAGTTTTAAAGTCGCTGCATTGGCTCCCCGTGCAATTCAGGATTGATTTTAAGGTTCTTTTAGTGGTTTATAAATGTCTTAATGGTCTTGGGCCTTCTTATTTATCTGATCTGTTTTTAAGGTATGAACCCTCGCGGACCCTGAGGTCCTCAGGTACCGGCCTTTTAGTTCTTCCTAAAGTTCGTACCAAAACATATGGCGAGGCCACATTTCAGTATTACGGGCCTCGCCTATGGAACAGCCTGCCTGAGGGCCTCAGGGCTGCAGAGACTGTTGATGTTTTTAAAAAAAAGCTCAAGACCTACCTTTTTAGTTTAGCTTATAACTAAGTTTTAACATTCTTATATTAACCCATATTTATCTTTCTTTTTAGTTAATTTTATTTATTTATTTATATATTTTATATATTGATTTACATAGTATAGATTTTATTATTTTATTTTAATGGATTTTATTTTTGTTTAGTTATCACTCCAGCTCTCTCCTCATCGGGGTCCTCTTCGCCGAGGGCTGCCCCTGCTCTGACTGCATGGGTGTTGCTGTGGGGGCTGTCCCTGTCTGGTGGGTCGGGATCCAGCGCTGCAGCTTTACGGTTGTGGCGTGGGTCCTGTCTGCCCGGACCCGGGTGGCCCCCATGGTGATGGCTTGGGTGGTCTTGGTTGGGGGTAGCCCTTTGTGTAGAGGCTCCCTGAGAATACCGTTTCCTTATCTGGTGCACATCTGGTGCAAATGCACCTGGCCATTCATTCATCTTCTTTTAACTGTTACAGGGCAAATAGGGCATGGGTGAGGGTGGTTGTGGGTGGGTGAAAGGGGATGTGTATGTGTGTTAGTGTTTTATCTATTTTGATGTAAATTGTTTTATAATGTAAAGCACTTTGTATTGTTTTTAAGCACGAAAAGTGCTATACAAATAAAGTTTGATTTGATTTGATTTGATTTGTATCACAGCTCCATCCAAAGCCTGTGCGTGGCACATGAGAAAAGAAGCCGCTTCGTAGAAAGACTCCCCCCTCCTGAACCAGATCTGCCACAGGAAGGCTTCAAACTTACAGGACCCATCAGACTGGTTCACTGCCTTTTCCAGCTTCTGCCATCACACCGGAGATACAGAGCCATGGAAACACAGATAAACCAGTGTAATAAAGCTTTTTCCCTAAAAGAAGTCATAGCTTTCAACTTAGAATAAAGGTTGTTCAATCACTTTGTTGTATGAGACAACCCAGGACTTTTTTGTAAATGTTTTTGATTTATATTTTATTTACTATATAATTTTTGTGCCTTTAGTTGGCTATCTGTCTGTCTGTCTGTCAGATGTACTGTATGCAAATTCTTCATTTCTTTTCTGACTGAGCGCTAGCTAGGGCAATCAAAGGCTGTTGGCTTTCTCAGCCTTTGTTGTTGAGACCACATCAACTTAAGTATGGTAGAAAACGCTGAAATTTAAGTTATTTAAGTTATGGAAATGAAGGTTAAAAAGAAGCTTGGAGGTTTGCCGCACCACACCTGGCTGTGACTAGCCAGCCAAGGGACATCTCTTCCCTCTCCGGGGTCAGAGGTCAAGCTATTGAAGTGGAAATGAATGGCAGTTTCCCCAGCGGCCTTACGAGGACAAGAAAGGAAAAGCATGTTTCAAGCAAATAAATAGCAGAAATTTCAAGGTGCCCTCCTCACATCACAGCTGTCCATTGATCCAGCCGGTTTAACCCAGAGGAGGAAAGAACAGGAGAACCGAGCAGAAACTTTTCCATGGCGCTGCCGACATGCTTTGTCTCTGCTGCGGGTGCAGCCTTTCCAGAACTTCCAGGATAATATGCCCCACGTGCACCGCCACTTCTCACACCTCTTTATGGAATTACTTCTTCAAAGTTCAGTTAATGATAAAACCTTTCTTACGAGACGCGAGAGGCGGCTGGGGGGCTTAGCTGTTACGCTCATAGGAGGCTTTAACAATCATAAAGCAGGTGGGGATTTTTTTTTACATCTTTTTGCTTCTTTACACATTCATATGATCTCCTTCTTTACATGTCTATAGGGGAGATTTACAGCGCGTCAGCACTGAGACTGAATGTAAACAGGGCTGAGAGGGGTTTAAGCTTGGACACAGGAAGCTTTATGGTTGGCACCTGCACATGCTGGAGCTCCTTTTCCTCAGATTGGTCCTTTCAGCTGCTCTGTGATTCATGGTGTTATCTCCCCTGGACACATGCATAGATCAGTTTAATACCAGGCCACTGACCTGGGAAGCCCATCTTTGTGGTGACATGTCCTCGCTGGCTCGGCTTTGACAGATAAATATCAGGGAGAAGAAAGAACCTGCCTCTCATATCCGCTCTGACTCCGATACTTGCAACACCGCTGCTCCTGAGCTTTGGCGGTAATCCGTGTCCTTGATAGCAGTGAGGGGTTTTGTGTGGATTGGTATGATTACGACAGCTAGTAGACTTAAACACCGGCTCCAGCCAAGGTGAATGACGAGACCTCTGCCTGCCCTCTGGTCTGCATCGCCATGACAAAAGGGAAGCTGAAGGTGAGACATTCTCAGGTTTTATGTTCTGAATCCGAAATGTTCATTTATAAATTTAGCTAAATTGCTAATTAGTAACTCATTGTAAACACAGAAGTGACATTTAGAGACGTTTTCAAATGAAACCATCACCATTCCCAGGCCATCTGTGAGATGTTCATAAACGTTTTCAGAGAGTTAAAGAGAAACATCTGTCTACACATCTGGTACGTTCCAGATGTGTAAATTTCATTGTCAGATTTATTTCTATAGCAGGTTTACAATAACAGGACCAACCAAAGAGCTTAAAAATGAATATGTAATGAGACCAGCACTGTTACAGTTAGTACGTCACATGATTACCGTACAATTAATGTACAATTAACGTAAGTACCATCTGTGTAGCTCTAGGCAGTCTTCTGAAAGCAGACAGAATGGATCTTTTACATGGACAGTTTGGATTTAAAGCTCTGAAATTTGCTTTCTCGGGACCAGACTGAGGTCATTTTTTCTACTGTGGATGTGAACTGAGTCTCCATCTTATAACGTCACATCTCAGATACCAGCTGCTGATCCAGAGAGTTCCTCCTCCTCTAAAGACAGATGATGATGGAGCTGCCTGCAGACGTCCTCATCGTTGCCTAAATAATAAAGGAACTTGTGTTTTTGCTGGCGTTTATCTGTCTTTCTGTTTGTTAACAACTTTATGCCAAAACTAATGGATATATTTTTGATTATTTTTCTAAGAATGGGTCTTGTCTTGAACGTGGAGAGGCAGCTGCAACATTAAGGGACTTTTTAAATGGAAAGGAAAATGTGGAATCGGATTCATCAACAATTGAACTGAACAGCATTTTGAGAGAATTTTACACTTTACCACAGTGTCAGCTGCGGAAACACTGCAGCGTAGCAGATTTAAAAGCTAACAGAACAGCCTTTTTTATATTAACGCATTGTTATTGACAATGCTGAATTTAAATTTTGTGTTAAAGCGATACAGAAAGTCAGAGAACAGCAAAAGCGGCCACCATCCCAATAAAATGAGAGCGATATCAAACTTAAAAACATCCAATGGTCTTTCCTTCCAAAGGTTCAGTGGGACGTTCAGTTGTACTTTGCCAGAAGGGGCCAAGAGGCAATCAGAGAGGTGTCCATCATCCTTTGTTCTTCTTCAGGATGACAACAGCACCAAGTATCTGTCATTGGTGCATAATCCACACACATAAACTGTGCAAACTAAAATAATCAGTGTCTTTGCCTCTAAGTTTATGCCTTATTGGAAGCAATATGGTTTGAGTCTAGGAAGAGTGTTGTAATGGTGGTGCGGACTGGAAGTCAGTGTTCTACTGTGTTTTATTTGTCAGAGAAGGAGCTGACTGTAAAGGAAATAGTCAAATACTTGGGTCACATGATTGGGATTGATCTCTTGCTGCGTTTTAATCACATTTTTTTTTGTTTTTACAAAATAAAAGCACTATTTGTACGTTTCGACAAACAATAGTTGCGATTTCGGATGTTTCCACTGAACGGTGTTTACCGCATTAGCCTTAAGTCTCGTAAAATCTTCTTCCTCTCGTGAGAATTTACGAATATCGCGGCTTATGCAATGTAGCTATGTAGCGTTATTTTAGAGTTTTTTTTACTTGTTACGGCTACGGCTTTTCTAAGCTTTTCTCCCTCATTTTCTTTTCTAAAACTCTGAAATTCGCTGTTTGTTCCACATCGCGGCATCTTTACCGGAAATGAACTGGTCACGACCCCTGACGTCACATCCAGGGACACGTAAAAAGTGTTTCCATTACACTTCCTCGATATATTTCAATGTCAAAACGTCTGAAAAACGACTTCATGAGAGCGTAAAAACTTGTTAGCAATATTTGAAACTTTTTTCGAAAGTTATGTAAGTGTTTACATTAGTGTTTTTTTAATTGAGATATTTAGTATTTGTGCAGTTCTATGTGTAATTGAAGGACACAACTACTGTTATTACTGACTTTGTGGTTATAATATAGTTTGTGGTTATTTATAAGTTATAATTTTCTATGGCTTTTCTCCCTCATTTTATTTTCGGAAGCTCTGAAAGCGCCATCTTTACTGGAAATGAACTACTATGATCCCCACGTCATGTCCGGGGATACGTAAATGTGAAAAAAGTGTTTCCACTACACTTTTGCAAAACGTTTCTATATGAAAACGTCTGAAAAACCACCCCATGAGAGCTTAAAAACATTCTAGCAATATTTGAGACTTTTTTTTCGAAATGTAGGTGTTTACCTTAGCGTTTTTTTTATTGCAATATTTAGTTTTTGTGCAGTTCTATGTGTAATGGAAATGCACCTTCAGATGACATTCTGTCATCAGAGGCAGGACTGTTTATGACATGCACAAGCGAATGTACTGGAAAATCTGGCATGTGATCAGAAAAACGTATAACTGCCTCGTTTAAAGCGTCCTGCACATCACTTCACACTGCCCCCATGTGGTGGAGATGTAGAAGTCAGTCAGCTCCAGGTAGCGTGCAATGATACTCTTAGCAACCTGTTGACAGTCCCTCGCTGGACCGGTTCCAGTCTGCTGCTTGTGATGAATAATGTGACCACATTAAAAGCTCTGATAGGAAATGTTTTTATAAGTTCATAATGAGACTCACGGACTCACAAAATAAAATGAACTCTGTTCTCGTACGACCTGAGCAGAGTAGCATTAAGTACAGCTCTGTGCTCTGGAGGCACTGGAGATCCTGCTTATATGGACCACAGTTATAGCACAGCCTGTTCTGTCTGTCTCTGTTGTTACATATTTTTTTAACGAACCTTGAGCCTGAATAAAGAAACTAAACACCCTCTCATTCACAGATTCCAGAAAGATGTGAAACAAGTGAGGTGTGTTTTCAGAGGACGGCTGTCTGCGGAAGCAACATGCAGGAAGAAAGCCAGGAAGGCGGGACAAAGAGGTAATTTAAGGCTAAATATGTAGAAGGAGATTCTGTCAACAGAGGAGGGTTTGGATCGGTGTTTCCTGGCTACCAGCATGTCCCCCTTACACACTCTCAGTCAAATTCCATGCAGTATGATTAGGGATTCTAACCAAAATCTTGTTAGAAGCTGAAGACGGAGAGTTCAGGGAGAAAGTCGGCACCAGTAGCCCTGCTGAACTGGTAGGATCTGGAACAGCTGCAGATTCTTGTGAGTCCTGGAGAACCCTGGAGAGTCCTGGAGAATCCTGGAGAGTCAGTCTCTTACAGGAACATGGACTGATGCCGCCAGAGGATGAGTAGATAGATGATTATTTGCCTCATTATGAATCTTTGTGTTTGGGACATTTTCAGACGTTTTTTTGTGTTTCTCCTTTGGTAACCAGAGAGCTACAGTCATCTCTGGTTGTGATCCCAGTCCCGTTATCGCATCTTTCAGAGAAAAGATGTCAGAACAAGTCAGAAAGATGATTCCTCATGAAAGGCTGGTTCAGATGGTAGAGCAGGTTGTTCAATAAGGGAAAGGTTTACGGTTCCACTAATATCCTCATTAATCCGTCCTTGTGGCGGCACTTCCCACCAAATCTTGCCTCATTCTTAAAAAGCTCCTTATTAAAAACTGCTGAAATAATAAAATAATACAAATAATTAAATAGGAATAAAACTGAGTAAATATCAAGAATATATTCTTTCAATCAGGCCGCTGCTCATCTTATCAAGAAGAGAAAATGAATATTTGATATCAGCAACTTGAAAGTGAACCAGCCCTGCACACGGAGGCCAAACATGCCAGCTTTTGATGGAAAAACATTCAAAGCAGAAGTTGACTTCCAAAACAGAACATTTAATAACAAATGTCCTGATAAGTCTGCACATGGTGCCTGAGTGGCTAATCGGGAGGATTCCCAGTGTGCTGGTAAAAAATTAATAAAAAATAAAATAACGTGGGTACATAGTAACAGACTTACGTTTTCATCTAAGTAGTGAACGGTTCTATCACGTCCCATGTTGCAACAAACCTGCAGCAGTTCTGAGAATTTACCTACTTATTTCAAGCATGATTCTAATTGTCAGCTACCCACAGAACTGTTCAGTTTATCATCTTCAGCTTGTGACCATGCTGTTTCTATTGTAAAGTTTTATTTCATCTTCATCATTATCTTCTGCCGCTTATCCGGGGTCGGGTCGCGGGGGCAGCAGCCTAAGCAGGGAAGCCCAGACTTCCCTCTCCCCAGCCACATTTGCCAACTCTGCGGGGGGATCCCGAGGCGTTCCCAGGCCAGCCGAGAGATATAATCCCTCCAGCGTGTCCTGGGTCTTCCCCGGGGTCTCCTCCCAGAGGGACGTGCCTGGAACACCTCACCAGGGAGGTCCAGGAGGCATCCTGACCAGATGCCCGAGCCACCTCAACTGGTTCCTCTCGATGCGGAGGAGCAGCGGCTCTACTCTGATCTCCTCCCGGATGACCAAGCTCCTCACCCTATCTCTAAGGGAGAGCCCGGCCACCCTGCGGAGGAAACTCATTTCAGCCGCCTGTATACGAGATCTCCTTCTTTCGGTCACGACCCACAGCTCATGACCATAGGTGAGGGTAGGAACGTAGATCGACTGGTAAATCGAGAGCTTCGCCTTCTGGCTCAGCTCCTTCTTCACCACGACAGACCGGTGCAGAGTCCGCATTACTGCAGACGCCGCACCGATCCGTCTGTCGATCTCGCGCTCCATCCTTCCCTCACTCGTGAACAAGACCCCGAGATATTTAAACTCCTCCACTTCAGGCAGGACCTGACTCCCGACCCGGAGAGGGCAATCCACCCTATTCCGGCTGAGGACCATGGTCTCAGATTTGGAGGTGCTGATTCTCATCCCAGCCGCTTCACACTCGGCAGCGAATCGCTCAAGTGAGAGCTGGAGATCACGACCAGACGAAGCCAACAGGACCACGTCATCTGCAAAAAGCAGGGACCCAATCCTGTTTTATTTTGTTACATTTTTTCTTTGCTAATTTCTTGGCCCAGACATGTGTAAGAAGAAACATTGATGGCGATGATTGGACACAAATCTGCGGATGCAGAACTGGATTTAATGTTCCTCTGGAGCCTGAGGGAATGGGCTGAAGAGCCACAGACTGCAGACCTGCTGGTTTACAAACTCCTCATCTAAATCTGAGGTTTTGGGGGAAAATGACAAGTATAAATATTTCTTGCTGGTGGATCACAAAAATGCTTGTTAGCAGAGCTGAAGAAAATAAGAGAAAGAAACAGAGTTGCAGCATTTGTTATGATCAGGTTCCTCCAGACTACATCCTCCAGCTTTACGGCTGTCAGACTGATCAACAACCTGGATCCTTTTTGCAAACATACCCCATACAGAACCTCAAAAACCCTGACCCATGCGACTAAAGGTCCATTTCTGCTCCAATGTGTAGGTAAATGAAGACGTCCATTCCACACGTTTGCGGCCTCATTCTTCCATGCATCTTTTACGTTGCCATGGCATTCACTAGTGTGCAGTGCTGAGTTCAGAGTTCATGTTCTGACACCAGTTGGTAGTGGAAATGCACCACTATAAAGTTGTTCACAACCATCCAAAAGCACCAGAAGAAGAAGAAAACTCTAATGGGCCTCATTCACCAACAGTTCTTACAAACAAATTTGCTTTGAAATCATACTTACAAACTTTTGACGAAAATTGTCGCATTCACCAAAATTTCTCGGATTTGTTTTTTTCTGAACACGTCTCACCATCTCCACATCCGTTACTCCATCAAGTACAGCAGACAACTGCAGAAAGCTGAATTTAGAAGCTGAGGAAAGGTCTTCTGGAGAATACAAGCATCGATCCCGAAGCCTCTTGCATGCTGAGTGAGGACTCTACTACTTGCGCTAATTCCCCTTCTTGAAATGTGGAAAGAAAACAGAGATGCTCCAACTCAAGTGTGTTTTTGCCTGAACCCATCTTGTCGTATTTGTGAATGATATGACCTCAAGCCTTACTGTGAACTCAGATATTCTTCCAGGTAACTCTGTTCCACTTCAACAATTTTATTTTTCAGGTCTGCGGATTGTCCCTAAAACATGACCTTGAATACACCGATGAGAAAGAATATTTTCCCACAGTGAATACATGGCAAGAGAGGACAAGGTGGCCTTACCTCCCAGTGACTGGACTGTAACACCAGTCTTAACAAAATCCTAACAATTCCTAATCCAGGTCTGAATGTTCCTAACAATGGGGCAAAAGAACCAATCAGATTCTACAAGCCTTGTGGGCAGGTTCATGAGTGGTTAGAAGATGGTTGCTACGCTGTACATTCTGGTTGCCGTGCAAAGCTCGCTACTAAGTGGATTGCAGCTTTACACCCCCATTTTATCAGTCGGTTTTAAAGAAGGAACATTTTCAATCATTATTTTTGACTATTTAAAAGATCAAACTTAAGTAAGCTGTGAAGAAATAAAGCATAAAAGTTTCATGAAGTGGAGGAGTTTAAATATCTCGGGGTCTTGTTCACGAGTGAGGGAAGGATGGAGCGTGAGATCGACAGACGGATCGGTGCGGCGTCTGCAGTAATGCGGGCTCTGCGCCGGTCTGTCGTGGTGAAGAAGGAGCTGAGCCAGAAGGCAAAGCTCTCGATTTACCAGTCGATCTACGTTCCTACCCTCACCTATGGTCATGAGCTGTGGGTCGTGACCGAAAGAAGGCGATCTCGTATACAGGCGGCTGAAATGAGTTTCCTCCGCAGGGTGGCCGGGCTCTCCCTTAGAGATAGGGTGAGGAGCTCGGTCATCCGGGAGGAGATCAGAGTAGAGCCACTGCTCCTCCGCATCGAGAGGAACCAGTTGAGGTGGCTCGGGCATCTGGTCAGGATGCCTCCTGGACCTCCCTGGTGAGGTCTTCTGGGCACGTCTCTACGGGAAGAGACCCCGGGGAAGACCCAGAACACGTTGGAGGGATTATATCTCCCGGCTGGCCTGGGAACGCTGAAGCATCGATTTGATAGACTGCACAGGCCAGATCTGTATCCAAGTCTCCATTAACTCCCATATCCACCTGCAGAACGTTGTGTTTAATAATGAAAATGACTTCTAACAGTGTCTTTTAATAAAGTTTCCCTAAGAAATCAAGGTTTTGTCATGATTAATAAGACCCATAAGACTCATGTGGAGGATTCATCAGATTAATCAGATCCCTTTGTACGTGAACCACACCTGAAAATGATGCACAGCAGGTGGAAATTTGCTTTATGAACTGTGGAAGGCACGCCAAAAGATTATGTAAATATTATGTATTTTATGGTGTACACCAAAAGGACGTCCTGACGTGCTTATGGGACCAGAATGCCGTCGAACTTTAGGAGGAATAAATGACTCGTTTAAACAAAGCTGTTTTTATATTATTGGAAGCTCATCGTGTGGTTATTTATAACTAATTGAAAAATGAAAAAAAAAAATCACAGTTCAGTGAATCTTTATCATTATCTTTTGCTTTTATTCATCATATTGTTTATTCTACTTGTCAGTCTCATCGATGGCTGTGTCCAATGTGACCCTTTATGGGCATTTTGGGGCTTTTTTCTATGCAAAGTGGAGCCAGCTGGTCCGTCACTTTAACTTAGGAGATTGATTTTCAAGAAAGATACGAAATGATTTTACGTTCTAGGAACACAGTCATGAATCAGATGGAGGGTTTTTATAAAACACTTTTTAAGAACAAATTAAAGAAGATTTGTAAGAAGATGTTGGTTAATGGGCCAAATGTTTTTGTCTGTTCCCTATCTGTGTCGTCTTTGGGTGCTTTTCATTTGGTGGTTTCTGCATCGTCTTCTTCTGTTCGTCTTCTTCTTCGCTGGTTTGTACCTTTCAACCATACACTGCCCCCAGTGGTTTATGGTGATATTCTCTCTTTTCTGCATCAATTGTTGGATAGCTGACTTCCTGAAATTGGACTAAATTATTCTTAGAACCGACCAAAGACTCACCAAACTGTCAGCCCGTCTACTTATCCATCTCTTGCAGCCATAGTCCTCCTGTAGTGTTTGTTTCTGAGAAGATGTAATAATGGTGATGACTACATCAATGTGTCATAGACACATAGATTTCTAAAATTTAAAAAAATTTTAGTATTTGATTTTAATTTATTTTTACTTCTTGACATGTCCAGCTCTAAAGTCAAGCTAACACACACCATCCTGGTTCCTGGCTCAGTCTTTATGCTGCTGTCTACGGACAGATTTGCCTGATATGTGTTTAGGGATAATTTTTGTTGTGAAATGTTTGTTTAAAGAAATGTGAAGTTTTATCATCTGGTCCAACTATATGGAATAAACCATTTTCACTCCACATGATGAACACGTTTGCCCAGCAAAAATAATTCCACGAAAAATTAACCCTTTATAGATGTTTTTAAATCAAGAATCAAGACTTTATGTATAAAGAAAGAAATTTGACTTGCAGTACAACCTGATCAGAGTAGAGACACACAACTGATCATAAGATCAGGCAAACTGCAGCGCAGACACAGAGCGCTAAATTCTACAATTTAGGGAGAATTAGACTGAAAACATAACATGAAGGTTGAGCTTAGCTGAAAGATCTGATACCAGAACCAAACACTTCTTCTGTCCTCATATGGGTTTTTATCGCAACAAAAACACATTTATTCTTGTTTTTATTTCACAAGTCATCTTTAGTCTGCTTCATCTGCATTTGTCTAGCAAAGAAAAACTATTTTCTTTTTCTCATCCTGCAGTGGGAGGCGGATCCGGACCGCCACCAGAACTGGGCTCTATAAGGTTCAGAGTACACAGGTACACATGACAACAGCGGATCAAACTACAGTCTCAGACTTTCTAACCATAAAAGTATCTTTTTTTCTTTTCATGCGTCTGACGGCAGGTTCCAGAGGTTCGTTCTTTTACTTCTTGCATGTAATTTCATTATTTTACTTGTGTCACGTGACTTTCTAGTTACAGAAACTCCTGATAAAGTTGAGTAAAAGCTGGACCGCATGGTAAAGCCTTCATCCGGCCCCCATCCTGCCGGTTCAGGAAGCTTCTTCGGCCCCCTCGGGCCGCTGGCAGCAGGGCCTGGATCTCCTGGCGTGGTGATGCCTGCTGGATGAACTCCTCGTCAACCCTGCGTGTGCACGTCTGCCGTCTGTCTGCATGCGTTTGCTTCATCATCATGTCTCACTCTGAGGAGACTTTAAATTAGTCTAATTACCATCGCCGGTGTCACAGAAACACGAAGAGGAAGATGCCGCCCCCCAGGAGGGCTTCTCGGATACAGCCCTGGAAGTGTGTGTGTATTTATGGTAATATGTGCACGGATGTATTTTTTATGAATTGCCACAGCTGTGTTGGACAGATGCTGGGGGGGCTGCATTCAGAGAGGGCGCCTCCCCTTTCGTTCCTGATGAAAACATGCCTCCTCTTCCTCACAGCCAAAAAACAATTCTGGGCTCGGTCTATCACACACACTCAGGGCTTCGCATAATTACAGAGTTCAGAGCTTACATTGAAGAATATATGCAAATTCCTCCCTGAAGAAGAGTTTGTGAGGATGATAAATGTGTGAGTGCTTCAGCTGTACGTGACTTATCGGTTATGACGTCATGAAGACTGGTTTATGTTTAGCTTTGGGACATGGCCCTGACAGAAAGGCAGAGAAGTGCTGCTGTGTTGCATTAGCTGTGGGCATCATAGCTGCTGGACTCCAGCGCCCAGGGACTTCTTCTCTTAACTGTGTGATCTGAGCTCTGCAGACTCAGCTTGTTATTCACTGTTATTTTGTGGCAAAAAGAAAAGTTCATCACGTTCAGCTGCTACTCACAGCGGACTCCACCTGAACGGCAGAAAAACAAAGTTTTTCCCTGAAGTGATCGGCTGGACGCGACACAGAAACTCTGCATTAGTTCAGCTTTATGAGTTGATGAAGAGGATTCCTGGTGACAGAAAACAGAAAGGTGTATTTCACATTGCAGCATGAAGCAGGATGCAGAGCAGCAAGTCATGAGACTACTGTCCATACTGTCTGCATGTACACAGAAGTATGTCGATACTACAGAACCAGATGTATGTACAACAACCAGGGCTGCAAAACAGAAGTGTGAATGTAAAAATAATTCTGAATGGCTACAAGTCGCACTCTTACATTCTCAAACCTGCACACAGCAACATAAATGCACAGAGGCTGTTTGTTAATCCCCCCCCCCTGGTCAACTGTGATAACATATAACAATTTTCTCCTACACATACATACATTCCTTCATAATAATAATAATAATAATGGCTACAACGCTGCGCAAGTTAACTATAATAATTATAAAAAATGACTTAAGTAATTTCTTACAATATGTGCTGATGTAGGGGTATGGATGTAGAGGAATATATGTGATGTGTATGTATGTACAGGTACAGGTACATGTGTGTGTAGGAGTGTGTATATATACGTATATATAGATGTATATATATATATATATATATATATATATATATATATATATATATATATATATATATATATATATATATATATATATATATATATATGTGCAAATACATATACATGCTCATATGTTATATGTATATGTATTTATATGCAGATGTTACGGTCAAGGTTTTTTTTTATTTTTCTTTCTCTGTTATGTTTTAATTGTTTATTACATTATTTATACACCAGACACATTAAAAAAAAATGAATATAAAGGAGTTTTTCCCTGCAAGCCAGCGTGCAGTTAGCAGAGCGGTGCAGAACTTCACATTAAACTCTGCACTAGTCTGTTAATTAGCCATCGAGTCAGGTGTGTTGCAGCAGGGAAACTCTGAGCACTTGCAGGAATGCGGCCAGCGAGAACCGGAGTTGCCCACCCTGTCTTATCTCGTCTGGAACAAATCTGCCAAAAGGACTCATAAAATCCCAGCAATCATTCAGTAAAATCAGCCTGGACGCATGAAACAAAACCACTGAATATTGATCATAACAACCTTTTTCTATCTACGATGCTGCAAACGGACATCTCTACGTGCAGCTAATCGCTCGTCTTCCAGGGACGTCCGTAGGACACCTGCATGTCCATGATGTTAAATGAAAGCTTGGCTTTGTGGACGTCTGACTTCAGTTCTCCGTTCACTCTGCTTTTCTGTGCCGGCTCTCCTGAACTTGATGCTTGTCGTGTTATTTCAGCATGACCGGATGGCGGGAGGTGAATTCCTCCCTGCAGCTTTTCTTCAACTGCAGCCCATTTTGATGGACTAATGATTTCCTCCAGCGCGATAGTGAATGCTGCAGGGAGATGTGCACCCTGCCATCATACCAATTTCCAGGTGCCGCCAAGCTGTGGTGAATTACATGGTTGTGGAGCATATCTGGATGTTTTGGAAGCAGACTTTAACTAGATTTTTACTCTACTGAATTTGATTGTGCGCCAGCAGACTCTGTGTGCCTGGTCCAGGCCGGCATGTTAAAATTCCACCGTCTCTTCTGTTGCTATGTGATTTTAATTCCTGCAGGAGTACCTGAACCACGGGCATTATCCAGACCCGTTGTCCACTTTCATCAGCTCCTCGCCGCAGCGCCTCATGCGACTCTTTAATGAGCTTCCATAAAATGCAAACATCTGCTGTAAGTGTGGAGTTGAGACAGGACTCCAACACGCCCCGAGGCGAAACCTGCTCCTGCTCACTTTCAGTTGTTGCCATCATCCATATTTGGTTTTCATACGTTTCCTACCACGCATATGTTTCACTGATGGCGGTGATTTCCTGGAGACTTTCACTTCTCCTGCTTTACCTGCCAGATGGAAAACCTGATCAGTTCACCCACAGGTCCTTTTCTCACAGCCACTGTGCCTCTTTTCTTTCTTTTTCTTTATTATTGTGACTTTTTAAGTGTTAAAAGATTGCATGGGACCTTATATAAACAAGGAGAAACAGACAACAAACAAAAATATAGACAGAAACGGAAGGTTTGGTGAAGAACATAAAGCAGCTGAATCAGGAAGATATGAAGGGCGCCAAAAGCTCGACGGGGTCGAGAGAAGAAAAGATCTGAAAGAAAATGCTGCCGGTAAAACGATGCGAACAGGAGACGAAGGAAAAGGAAGGTAAAAGGACATTAGAAGGGGAACAAAAGAAAAAGCAGCATATAATAAAACAGGTGGGGGTGTAGGGTGGACGTACTGCCACTTTAAAAAAACATGAATAAACCTGAAACAGTCTCATTTATTTTTACTGATTTCACAACCTGAAACATCTACAAGCCAGCCGTCTGAAAACTCATCAGCTTCCTGCTTGGAGAGGAGAAAATGGTTTTTCAAAATAAAAGACTGATGCACTGACCCGGCATGTTGAAATCAGTTACTACAAGAAATCCCGCTACCGAAAAGAAAAACAAACAAAAAAAAACAATGTCTGAAATGTGGAAACCTAATAACCATCCGGCGACACATTCAGGATTTGAACAGCACATCTGGGGAATCCCTGCTGTGACATGCAGCTTCTGTCATCTGCAGGTATGTGTGACTCCTCTCCATGTCCGTCCTGAGTTCCTCCAACAGCTCCACAATACTGGATAAACCATGTATTTAGATGATTGTTTTCCCTTTAAGGACAAAAATATTCATAAGAAGGTGAAAAAAGCTGTTCTCTGTGTTTCTTTGCTTTGTTTCCACGACTTCTTGTGACAATAACTACAGCTATGTGCATAATTACACACACAGACTGTCCACGTCCTTCAGAAACGTATTAAATATAGACACAGTTTCTATCAGCAACATCACTCTCAGGTTTGATAGATCAGTTTGTGGTAAATTAAAATATTTACATTTTCTCCTGTGTGAATGCCCCATGTTGCGTATTCATTGTGGCAGACGCACAAACTGGAGGCAGACGCGCTATTTTGTGTCTTTAAAAGAAGCAACCCTCAGTGTGGCTGTTAGTAAATCAGTTTTTACTTTGTTTTTTTGCATGTGCAAAGAGTTGCACATGTTTTAGTCAGGGCAGGATTAAAAGTGCGGAGTCCCTGGGCCCAAAGTGTTCCAGGGGCCCACTTCCCCACCTCAGCATTGTGAAAATTGTGACTGATACACTGTGAAATGACATTTCTAACATCTCTCAGCCAGTGGTACCAACAGCAACACACTAGACACTGTGGTGTAACTATCTGGCTTTTATGTACATTTTGTTTCATGTCCAACCTGCTGGTGTTTGCCCCACATGGGCCCCAAGAGAGCATGGAACCCTGGGCCCGTGCCCATAATGCCCATTGGATAATCCGGCCTTTTAGTACATGCAAACGTTTCGTAGATCTGGGTTCAGGAGGTCTGTTCATTTTACGGATCTTTTCTGTTTCTTCTTTACTTTAAAATTAAATGTGTTTTTTCAGACATCAGTACAATGATAATGTCTGTAGTTCTTATTTGATTTAGTCATCCACTAAAATGCATTTAAATAAAAAAATATCTATATATTATACACAAACTAGTCACTCATTGTGCAAAACTTCATTGGCTTTTGGATCCATTTAATGACATTGGAGTGAGCGCGGATGGTTGTTTGTCTCTCTGTGAAGGACAGGCGACTTGTGATCAAGCCCAATGATTGCTGGGATAGATTCCAACTTCCTGTGACCCTTAATTGGAACAAACGATTAAGAAAATGGATGGATGGAGGAATTCCTGGTTTTGTGAAGCAGCAATGTGTATAACCTGGATTAATCTGTCTGCAAGCTCAAGTCTGCAAATCTGTTGGAATATTTTGCTACAAAAACATGTAATATGTAAATAGTTTCTGCTGAGTGTTTGTTTCAGTGCCAGCGCTTTTTCTCCAGAAAGCCAAGGCTTGAGAGAACAATGTGAGATGATAAAGGTTTGGTTACTGTGGATCTGTGTGTTCAGTGTGACTTGGTTTGGTTCGGCAGGAAATCCTGAAGGTGGACTTTGTTTTCCACCACCTGAAGAAGCCTTCAGGAAGACATGTTAGTCTTCCGTCCCGCTGTCTGCGGGTGAAAGGTGGGAGGGGAATTGGGAAAAGTCAGACAGAAGGTGAGATGAGACCTGGAAGCTGCATGTCCATGTAGGCTCTCTGGTCTCACCCTGTCTATTGTTTGAGTGGCAATACATTCAATTTGGTCCACTTTACCTTTGTTTCCCACAGACATGCACAGAGGCCACTCCCACCCACGCGGCGCTTCTGGCTTATTCACATACAGATGAGGTTGAGTCTGCTTTCCCAGCCTGTCTGAAAGCCCTTGGCGCTGCTTGTTTACCCTTCACCGTGACAGCTGTGTGTGTGTGTGTGTGTGTGTGTGTGTGTGTGTGTGTGTGTGTTGATCTGAGGAGGGAGATATTGCGTGTCAAGTGCTCTCCAGGGCTAAACTATCATTTCTGAGTGTTATCACACCATCCTACTTCCCAGGGGCTGGCTGTCTTTCTGTCTTTCTCTGTCTTTAATACACACTCTGTCATTCTGCTTCTCACACAGTCAAGAGGAGCTCCAGACAGTGTAAGCCCAGTGAGGCGTGCAGGCAAAGAAGAAGAGACGGGAGTAAGTTGACCAGTTGCTGAGAACACATAGACTTTTTTTTTCCTTTTGACTGGAAAAATAAGTCATACTTAACTTTCTCACTGCAAACCTTTCTAACTGGAAACCTGCATGCAGGTCTGTGAGCCAGCAATATGAAGTCTACATTGCATGCAATATGTATACGGGGAAAAAGGTGAAGCAGAGTTTACTGAAGTTGAGATGTCTTCCATGTTGATGAACTGAGGAAAAGTTTAACTCAAGGTTTGAGAGGCAGCGTTATTGAACTTTCTCACAATCTTGTGAAATTTTCATTACTCTAAAGCCCTTTTCACACAGCCCGCTCCGAGATGGAGCCGATGCACCTTCATGGCGTATTGATGTCCAGCATGCAGGTGGACGGAGGCAGCATGGGGAGAAAAGTACATTTCTGATCTATTTCCCATTTTTTCAGCAAATATTTGGTGAGTGGAAGCTGAAGACGAGGAGGTAGGACCCAGACGGTGGAATGATTAACAATAGTTTCATAAAACAAAGCAGAAGCAAGAAGCGAAACTAGCAAGAAGTGAAACTAGCAAAAAGCTACGTAAACTGGCTAACAGCATAAACCCACACAGAAAGGACAAAGGGCATGCTTGACCAGGTGGGACAAATGATGACTGAAAGCATGGAAGTTAGGTGGGTACACACGCCGGGATAATCGACCAATTTTTGTCCCAATCTCCCCTTTACAGTCAAAACCAGCAAACGGCTGACTGCTGGATGTTTGCTAACATGGTGACTGACTTTCCTGTGGTGCGGGGTGAGTTGAATCTGCTTGGAAAGTCTTGGGAAAACTGCAGTGTGTGGAGTTTGGAGAGGAGCATCAGTGATGTTGTTACAGTTATTACCAAAAATGCATCAATGTTCTGTCAGTCAACTGAGTCAGCTCATGAGTAAATGAGCTGACTCAGTTGACTGACAGAACATTGATGCATTTTTGGTAATAACTGTAACAGCGTTATGATGACAATTAGGCTACTTGTTACTGAAGAAACACCGTTAGTAAGGCCGTTATTCCCATCACCACTAGTTTTATAATTATTGGTAACATTGCTAATATTTTTGACCTGCTAACGCTGGTGCTGTCATAAGCATAGACTGTATAGAAAAAGATGGGCAGATCCTCCATGATGTAACCCGTAGGTTTCTGAGGAGCTGAATTGAATCTCGGTGGGCGGTTCCTACCATTGCCATCTTGACAGGGGCATGCGTGTTGTATTGCCAGTAAAAAATACAAATGTGGGCAAAGAGGTGGAGCTGAAAGGGGGGCTGTGAGCGTCATGGTAGATGATTGACATCGAGCAAATTTCGAGCTTTCTGTAGCTAAGAGCTAACCAAGCTAACCCGGATATAACAGGAGCTAACCAGCTAACGGAGGTAAGTGGGCTAAAGCTAAGTCACGTTGTAAACTGGCTAAAAACCGGCGTTGTTCTACGTTCTTCTGACTTGCAGCGGGAGATTGGGTATCTGTCTATCAAAACGCTCATCTTTCCAGCAACACTTGAACGCAGCATGCATGCAGAAAAGTGAAGGTTCCTGAAGCATGAAAAGAGTCTGCAGACGACATGAACGAGGAGCGTCTTCTGACTCAAAACCCAGAGAAACGTTGTTTCATGTCCATTACGTCCTCCCTGGCCTTCATGTCCGTCAGAAACTCTGAGGAAGAGCAGGAGAGAGGATGAGGAGCGTCTACTCAGCCAGAAGGAATGAAAATACCTGTCTGGGTACTCGGGCCTTTCAGTACTTCTGTGAGCTTCAGGTTTTGTGTTGCAGCTGATGCGTGTAAAATGACTCGACGTAGCGTGATTGCTCCTAGTGTGTGTCACGCTTGATAGTGAAGACAGTTCTCTTCCCCGCTGAGTCACCAGCTGCTGCTTTTCAGCAGCCATTCAGCGACTGGGGCTCGGACAGTTTCCCACCAGACCAGTTTCCCACCAGACCAGCTGTGTTGATGGAGTCAAAGGGATCAAGCTTCATGCAACGTTTTAGCCCAGCATCTACAACAGATGAGTGGTGGAAAGGAACATCTGAAGCTCACTGACACCCGGATAGTCCGGAGAGGCGGTTCGATTGGTCAGGAATGGAGAGGAACACCCTCCTGTCTGCCTTTTTTCGGTTTGGTTTGTTTTCACACTGAACATTACCTGAAACCACCATATTTATCTGGTGTCTTGGAGTCATTTCAGTCCTACGTGCCGAGAATGAACTAAATGCTGCTGTCAAACTTGAGAATAAAAGTTTTTTTTTATCAGCTTTCTCAGGTCTGAGATTCACTCCTACTCCTCCAGATGTTTCAGAGATGACCAGATGTCATGCTTAGAGGTTCCTGTAGAGGGCGGCACAGAGGACAGAGAGACGTTTGGACAGTCTGGGATTGAAGGACTTTTTGGCTTTGTTTGATGAGCGGCTAATCAAACACTATTGTTTGGACAGAGCGGGTAACATCTGTGTAATGGGTTTAATAAGAGACGTCATCTCACCAGTAAACACGCAAAACTCATTCATTTTCCTAACCGCTTAGTCCAATGAAGGGTTGCGGGGAAGCTGGAGCCTATCCCAGCAGTCTATGGGCAAGAGGTAGGGTACACCCTGGACAGCTTGCCAGTCCATCGCAGGGACACACAGAGACAAACAACCACTCACACTCACTACATGGGCAATATGGACCAACCTAACATGCATGTCTTTGGACGATGGGAGGAAGCCGGAGTACCCGGAGAGAACCCACGCATACACGGGGAGAACATGCAAACTCCACACAGAAAGGCCACTGACCAAACCTCCTCTGAGCCGAGGATCAAACCAGCAACCTTCTTGCCTGGCCACAGTGCTAACTACGATGCCACCGTGCAGGCCTTGACACGCAGAACTGTTCGATCAATTTTTAAAACGGATTTCAATTGGAAAACGTTTATTTGATTCATGAATATGTTAATATTTAGTATGAATTTGTTTATTGTCTAAATTATTGTAAATTTTACGATTCACTGAGATATTTCCATTTTCTTACATAAGAAGGCGTTTAAACCACCGTCTCCAACGGGTTAAAAATTCTTCCTGATTTGGGCTCAGGTAACGTGTTTACATGATGCATCTTTATTCTGATTGGTGGTTTGACTAATGTTCTCCATGTAAAGGCAGGAAACAAACACAGTGGCTCCCGGGAAGAGACAAAGACTAGTTTTGAAATCCTCGTCAATCCCAGACCCCAGCTCCAGTGGCAGATTTTTACACAAACGTGCAGCATTCAGAAGTAAAAGAAGACTGGTTGTACTAAACTAGATACCAGCTCGGCAAGGTAAACCGGTTTAAAGTTCCCATATTACACAACTTTAACAACTTTGTCTAGGTGTCGGAGGTCCAACAATATTATTTTAAACATGTTTCACCCCAAATTCTGCCTTGTGTCTTCATTTCAGCCATTCCAGAAGTGTCTCTAGTGTCTCTACTGAGAACAGGATGTTTCTGTGTCTGAACCTTTAAATGTTCATGAGCAGTGCGTGTCCACATCCACTTCACGCCCCTTTGTCTGCTTGGTGACTTTAGAAGGCCGGCTCAGCTAGCCGGGGGGGGGGGTGGGTCAGTGGTAGGATCCACTGACCCCCTAGACTCACTTGTCTTTTGCAGACATTTGCTGAAAAGTGGAGCAAGCAGATGAAAAAAAGTCACTTTTGGGCCTCATACTGATGCTATAGGGATGCATATGGTTGACAAAAACCTTTTGAAAGTTGATCGTGTATAAAACGGGAGTTTAGATGTAAAATCCAAAGTAGCCCCAGAGGGTTGACCTGTGTTTGGTGGTTGTTTACATAGAGCCCTGCATCCTTCGCTGCAAATGGAAAACAGAAACCCATCCATATCTGTGTTTTCATGATGTGTTTATCAACACCGGCATGTTAACTCACTTACATTTCTGCAACAGTTAACAGGCAGCATGGAGGGGCTGCCAGCAGAGGCAAGCAGGACTGATTAACATTATGTTATCAGCTCAACAGTCTGCCCATTGTTCTGTGGTAAGACGGCCTAATCCTGCTCTTAGAGTCTGGAAGAGAGATGGAGGCTTTTGTGTTTTTCTATCCTGCTGGATTTCTGAGCTTGATGAGTTTGCCCTTCGCATGTCTGGAACTTTCCTTTTCACTGGCAGGGATTCATCTGTGGTAAGCAGGGTAGAAGTGATGCAAGCGCAACACAGCCTGACACCCGAAGGATAACGTCCCCGTGATGTGGAATCCCTTCAGAAAGATGCTGTAGCCCCTCACAAAAGCCGTGCTCAGCCCCAGACTGCATCAGATGCAGCTGTTGGTCCAAGAACTGTGCATGTGAGCAGGTGTGACAGATGCCTCAGTTTGAGATGTCCTTGAAATGTGTCCCTGACCAGCATTTAGCATCGCACTGCAATGAGCCCCAATTAGCATCAAACTAATACCTGGTCTGACCCATGGTGAAGCGCTCCGAGCCTTTGCCACACCTCTGCTCTGCCACTTAAGGCATCGAGACCCTGGGTCACCGCTGGTAAATGGCTGTCACACGGCATTTAATTATAGCCCTGCTGCAGATAATGGAACGGCTGCCAGTCTGATTTGTAAAGTGGCATGGTTTCATTTTATTCACTTCATTTTATACACAGTAATGGCCGACCAGAGATTAGTCTCATTCCATTCATTTAGTGGCTCCTCCAACTCTCCCACTGTGTCCTGGAAGAAATGTGAAACATGAGGATTACTTCCTGCAGGGTAAAAGGCTGTCTGAGAGGGCTGTTGCAGAAAGTCCAGCCTCTTCCAGGAATATCTTCTTAGGCCTTGTGCACAAGAACACAAGTACGGTGACAGATTTTAATGGGTTTGAGGCTATCGTCAAGTTTCCAAATAGTTCCACATGCTTCACTAGTAAACACACATTCCAGGAGTGTGACAAAGAGGAACGCTCACTTGTTCCCATAGACTGTACATAAAGAGATGGATGTAGCCTCCGTGACGTCACCCGTAGGTTTCTGAAGAGCTGAATTGAAGCTCGGTGGGCGGTTCCTACCATCACCATCTTGGCAGGGGCATGCGCGTCGTCTCGCCCAGAAAATACAAATATGGATAAAGAGGTGGAGCTGAGAGGGGGGCTGTGAGCGTCATGGTGGATGATTGACATCAAGCAAACTCCGAGCTTTTTGTAGCTAAGAGCTAACCGAGCTAACCTGGAGTCAACAGGAGCTAACCAGCTAACGGAGGTAAGCGGGCTAAAGCTCATGTTGTTACCCGGGTAAAAACCGCGGTTGTTCTACGTTCTTCTACGGGAGGTCGGGTACCTGTCAATCAAAAGGACACGCCCCTAAATGTGCCAAACTTCGAGATTAAATTACTTTTAAATTGGCGAATTAGAAAAAAAATCACTCCCCCCACAGTTGTCATGAAGGGAAACCTGACCTATTAAACCTAAAATGGATTTTTGTACCAGGCTGTAAACATGTTTATTTCAGCTGTAAACGTCTTTATTTCTGCTGTGAAGTTGGTCTTTTTAACATGGGAGTCTGTGGGGATTCACTCTGTTTTGTAGCCCCTAGTGGATGAAGGGGGAACTGCAGTATGCACTTCCGCATAGGCTAAACTTTTAACCTCCATCCATCTTTCATATACGGTCTACGCTTGTTCCGCACACCGATGTCACTAGACCCAACAAACACACACTAATGGACCTACCTGGCTGTTGTCTCTGAGACGTCACCAGGAATCCCGTGACACCGCGTAGCGCCGCAATCCCGTGTTTGTCCAGAAATAGATTACTGAGGGTGCACACTTGATGATCTAGCTACTGTTACAAAGACAGTGTGTGTGTGTACCAGGTGTCGCCATGTTTACTGGGAGCTGGGGGAAACCAAACTTATAATAGAAAACCGCTTAAGACGCAGAGGAATGCCACATTGCGTCAGTCGGGACTCCAGGAGACGCCACCTTACGACGTATTTTTCTGTTTATTTCCATTATACATTGATCATACATTGTGGGGTGGATATTAATCCAATATATGTGCTATGGGGAAATGTTGCCAGTATAAATGTTTGTTGTGTAGACAAATGAATGGTAAAGAAATTCACCTTATTGAAGTTAATTGGGAAGCTTCCTGTAGTAGGGGGAGTTACAGGTTTGTAAGCAGCTCATTCTGAGCAAAGCGTTGTGGAGAGTAGGTTGGATTGATTGGAACAATCTGGCATTGGAAGCACTGAGAGTGAACGCCATTGTAAATATTGTACATGTTGTTAATAGTGTACATATTTCAAAAGGGTCTAACTGTTTATATCGCTGCACTTGGAGAATAAAACCGCCCCAGCAGTACCAACGTTGCCATCATCTTATTTAACAGCCAAGAATCCCGTGACAAGGCTGACCCACAATGTTAACATCCAGTTCAGACATTTCTTTCTCACTAAATGAAAGCATTTGATTAAGGTGGAAGTAATTTCCATGGTTTTATTCCTTTTACCTGACAGGCTATATGTTTGAGTGTTTCAGGGTGTCACCATTCACCCTCTTTGTGTTTGGGAAGATATCTCATGCATGAACATTTCCCTCTTCTCTGCTGGTCATGGAACGAGTCTCACCCAGACAGATGCAATGCGTTTTTAATTGACGAATACGTGATAAGCCGTGGAAGAACAGGGGAAGCCGTAACAAGCTGAAACTTGATCTCTCCTTGTCCAGATGGGATATTATGTTTTAATATGAACCATGTAGCATTTCAGACTGGAGCATTTCTTGTGACATTTCTGGTTTGAGTGGTCAGCTGACTGGTAGAAATGATGGAGTCTAAGGGTATCGGCCTTTTTGATTGAATAATCGTTCATTTGCTTGGACAGTCTGTATCAAGCGAACCAAATACAAGAAGCAGACTACAAAAAAATGTCACTTCCTGCATTTGGTGCAGCATTGCATTGTGGGTAAATACAAAGCGATGGCGTTAAGGGTCCTCTGCCTCGTCTGGTGTTCATACTGCGTCCATTGTTGCAGTGTATTTCTGCAGTATACTTGCATAAGACACAATAAAAACCCAAACAGCCATAGTTTGGTGTCCATGTTTAACTCCAAGTGGAGGAAACAGAATTTTCTTCTTCATGTCTTGAACTGGACTCGGTTCACATACAAATGCGGGTTTCTGTCCCTTTCAAGTGGATCAAAGACAGGAGTACAAAACAAAGTACATTGTGGGTTCACCGCACGGTATTCTGGGTAAACACAACTGTGTGGAGCAAGAGGCGGCTCTGGATCAGAGAAAAAGTTCTGAGAGAAACTTCCGAGAGGGTCAGCTAGAACGCTAAAATCTGGTTGACCAAGAACAACAGGATCTGATCAGCCCAGACCACCAGGATCTGGTCGCCCCCGACCACCAGAATCTGATCGACTTAGAACACCAGGATCTGGTCGCCCCCGACCACCAGAATCTGATCGACTTAGAACACCAGGATCTGGTCAGCCCAGACCACCAGGATCTGGTCGCCCCCGACCACCAGGATCTGGTTGACCCAGAACACCAGGATCTGGTCAACTCAAAACACCAGGATCTGGTTGACCCAGACCACTAGGATTTGATACCATGGAGATCTGATGCAGCTCCATGTTTTCTTGCCTCTGGTGGAGAGTGAAACACATTCTTTAAAGTGGAACTATTATGTGCATTTCAGGCTAATTTATTTTTTATTTCTGAGACCAGAAGGGCTGGGATTGATGGAGTTATTGTCACAAATCGCTTTATTTACTTCAGACCGACCCTCTCCGTAGGCTGTCAGATCAGCCTGCGGGCAAAACGAGTGGATTGAGACTCTTCCGCATTAAGCCCCGCCTCCCGCCACTGCACTACATCGGGAGCGCGCACCGCACCTGCTTTCGCCGTCATTGTAACATCTCATAAACAGAAGGATTAGGCTCATATGAACTCAATAATAAAACAAAATACAATGTCAACACATAGCGTACAGCCCTACATGTTGGAACCTGAATCAGAGCCTGAAAACGAAGTGGAAAACAGCAACCCACAGCAACGAATGCAGCAGGATGTCTCTCTTTGGTAAACTCACCAGCCATCGTTGGAAATAACTTTATCCCATGTTTTCCACCCGCCTGATGTATTTGTACATGCCCTTGTTAACCAGTAGAAGGTAACCAATCACCGAACCTTATCCCCCGGGACGTCACAAGGATTTCCAAGTAGAAAAAACTCTCTAAAACGACAAGTTTTTCGTCGCCATGGAAACCGAACGGAGAGAGTGCTGGAACTCAAACTCAAACTCAAACATGTGTTTATGTGATAAAAAACAGTGTCGTTCACATGTCTGATGAGGATTCAACACTAACATTGTAGAAAGCTTAGAAAACTTGAAATACCCCTTTTAAAAGATTTGATTAATTTGAGAAGTGCATTATGAACGGGGTCTTGGTCTGGAATACTGCCCCTCCAACTGAACCAAGTCTCCATCAGACCGGGTCTTGTGAACCATCCTGATGTGAATGTAATACAACAGGTGTGTAGCTGCACTGGTTTTAAACTCATAAAAGACAGCAATGGGTAACAGGTGACAGTCTAATCTCGAAGCCACACATGTAACAAATCAGTTGTTCTCCAGAAAACACAACGTTGTGCCACTAGTTCAATTCCTGTATTTGGCATTCGGACTCTGATCAGTGGTAAATACCAGGCTGAAAATCTGGGCTCAGATGCCAGAGCTGGTTAAACTCTGCAGGCATCCTGCTGATGCTGGTCATTTTGAGATTGCGAGCGATTAGTTTCCCAATTTACATCCCAGTTAGTGCCCGATCTCCCCGGCACTCCTCCGTTCATCCATATGCAACGCATCTGGAGAGGAATAATTTTCTCTTTTTAGCTTCAGGCATTTAGAAAAAGAACACAACACTCCAAGAATGGTGTGGCGCTTGTGTTCAATGTGTGAATTATATGCATGAAGCCTTTTTATTTTTTACACTTGATTTGAATTCCAAATGAAGTGAAGGATATGAAAGGAGCGGGCCTTAAAGGAGAAGCTTTAAAGTGTTTCTCATTGATCTGTAGGGGTTCAGAGGGAAAGAAAAGGTTAAAAACACACACATGATGAAACAGATCATGTGATTAACTGATGCCAGAGTTCATCCAGCTGGAAGAAAAAAGAAAGTCTTTAATAACTCCATGTGCACTAATGTGGACTATCCTCACATTGAGTTCATCTACCAATAGTCTGACTGGAAGCCAATTTTACTCACACATTATTGACCAATCAGAAGTTAGCAACGTAGAGTTGTAAGAGTGGGACTTGCAAAGCTATTGGTTGACAGATGCAGCTGCAGCCAAGACAGAAGCTTGACATATATTGGTGCAGCACATGCGTACACTATGATGGCACCTGCGTATAGTAGGACAGTGGCCGTATACAGTAGGACAGCGTCTGTATACAGTAAACCAGTGGCCATATAGAGTAGGACAGCGTCTGAATACAGTAGGACAGCCTCTGTATACAGTAGGACAGCGTCTGAATACAGTAGGACAGCCTCTGTATACAGTAGGACAGCATCTGTATACAGTAGGACAGCATCTGTATACAGTAGGGCAGCATCTGTATACAGTAGGACAGCGGCTGTATACAGTAGGACAGCGACTGTATACAGTAGGACAGCATCTGTATACAGTAGGGCAGCATCTGTATACAGTAGGACAGCGGCTGTATAAGGTAGGACAGCCTCTGTATACAGTAGGACAGCCTCTGTATACAGTAGGGCAGCATCTGTATACAGTAGGGCAGCATCTGTATACAGTAGGACAGCGGCTGTATAAGGTAGGACAGCCTCTGTATACAGTAGGACAGCATCTGTATACAGTAGGACAGCGGCTGTATACAGTAGGACAGCCTCTGTATACAGTAGGACAGCGTCTGAATACAGTAGGACAACCTCTGTATACAGTAGGACAGCGGATGTATACAGTAGGACAGCATCTGTATACAGTAGGACAGCATCTGTATACAGTAGGACAGCGGCTGTATACAGTAGGACAGCCTCTGTATACAGTAGGACAGCGTCTGAATACAGTAGGACAGCCTCTGTATACAGTAGGACAGTGGCTGTATACAGTAGGGCAGCATCTGTATAAAGTAGGACAGCGTCTGTATACAGTAGGACAGCGGCTGTATACAGTAGGACAGCATCTGTATACAGTAGGACAGCATCTGTATACAGTAGGACAGCGGCTGTATACAGTAGGACAGCATCTGTATACAGTAGGACAGTGGCTGTATACAGTAGGACAGCGGCTGTATACAGTAGGACAGCATCTGTATACAGTAGGACAGCGTCTGTATATAGTAGGACAGCGGCTGTATACAGTAGTACAGCGACTTTATACAGTAGTACAGCCTCTGTATACAGTAGGACAGCGGCTGTATACAGTAGGACAGCATCTGTATACAGTAGGACAGCCTCTGTATACAGTAGGGCAGCATCTGTATACAGTAGGGCAGCATCTGTATACAGTAGGACAGCGGCTGTATACAGTAGGACAGCGGCTGTATACAGTAGGACAGCATCTGTATACAGTAGGACAGCGGCTGTATACAGTAGGACAGCGGCTGTATACAGTAGGACAGCATCTGTATACAGTAGGACAGCGGCTGTATACAGTAGGACAGCATCTGTATACAGTAGGACAGCGGCTGTATACAGTAGGACAGCGGCTGTATACAGTAGGACAGCATCTGTATACAGTAGGACAGCACCTGTATACAGTAGGACAGCCTCTGTATACAGTAGGACAGTGGCTGTATACAGTAGGACAGCCTCTGTATACAGTAGGACAGCCTCTGTATACATTAGGACAGCGGCTGTATACAGTAGTACAGCGGCTGTATACAGTAGGACAGCCTCTGTATACAGTAGGACAGTGGCTGTATACAGTAGGACAGCCTCTGTATACAGTAGGACAGCCTCTGTATACATTAGGACAGCGGCTGTATACAGTAGTACAGCGGCTGTATACAGTAGGACAGCCTCTGTATACAGTAGGACAGTGGCTGTATACAGTAGTACAGCGGCTGTATACAGTAGGACAGCCTCTGTATACAGTAGGACAGTGGCTGTATACAGTAGTACAGCGGCTGTATACAGTAGGACAGCCTCTGTATACAGTAGGACAGCGGCTGTATACAGTAGTACAGCGGCTGTATACAGTAGGACAGCACCTGTATACAGTAGGACAGCCTCTGTATACATTAGGACAGCGGCTGTATACAGTAGTACAGCGGCTGTATACAGTAGGACAGCCTCTGTATACAGTCGTACAGCGGCTGTATACAGTAGGACAGCCTCTGTATACAGTAGGACAGCGGCTGTATACAGTAGGACAGCGGCTGTATACAGTAGGACAGCGGCTGTATACAGTAGACAGCGTCTGTATACAGTAGGACAGCATCTGTATACAGTAGGACAGCGGCTGTATACAGTAGGACATCCTCTGTATACAGTAGGACAGCCTCTGTATACAGTAGGACAGCCTCTGTATACAGTAGGACAGCGGCTGTATACAGTAGTACAGCACCTGTATACAGTAGGACAGCGGCTGTATACAGTAGGACAGCATCTGTATACAGTAGGACAGCGGCTGTATACAGTAGGACAACCTCTGTATACAGTAGGACAGCGGCTGTATACAGTAGGACAGCCTCTGTATACAGTAGGACAGCGGCTGTATACAGTAGGACAGCATCTGTATACAGTAGGACAGCCTCTGTATACAGTAGGACAGCGGCTGTATACAGTAGGACAGCCTCTGTATACAGTAGGACAGCATCTGTATACAGTAGGACAGCGGCTGTATACAGTAGGACAGCGGCTGTATACAGTAGGACAGCCTCTGTATACAGTAGGACAGCCTCTGTATACAGTAGGACAGCGGCTGTATACAGTAGGACAGCCTCTGTATACAGTAGGACAGCATCTGTATACAGTAGGACAGTGGCTGTATACAGTAGGACAGCCTCTGTATACAGTAGGACAGCGGCTGTATACAGTAGGACAGCGGCTGTATACAGTAGGACAGCCTCTGTATACAGTAGGACAGCGGCTGTATACAGTAGGACAGCATCTGTATACAGTAGGACAGTGGCTGTATACAGTAGGACAGCATCTGTATACAGTAGGACAGTGGCTGTATACAGTAGGACAGCATCTGTATACAGTAGGACAGCGGCTGTATACAGTAGGACAGCATCTGTATACAGTAGGACAGCATCTGTATACAGTAGGACAGCGGCTGTATACAGTAGGACAGCCTCTGTATACAGTAGGACAGCGGCTGTATACAGTAGGACAGCGGCTGTATACAGTAGGACAGCCTCTGTATACAGTAGGACAGCGGCTGTATACAGTAGGGCAGCATCTGTATACAGTAGGACAGCGGCTGTATACAGTAGGACAGCCTCTGTATACAGTAGGACAGCGGCTGTATACAGTAGGACAGCCTCTGTATACAGTAGGACAGCGGCTGTATACAGTAGGGCAGCCTCTGTATACAGTAGGACAGCGGCTGTATACAGTAGGACAGCCTCTGTATACAGTAGGACAGCGGCTGTATACAGTAGGACAGCCTCTGTATACAGTAGGACAGCGGCTGTATACAGTAGGACAGCCTCTGTATACAGTAGGACAGCGGCTGTATACAGTAGGGCAGCCTCTGTATACAGTAGGACAGCGGCTGTATACAGTAGGGCAGCCTCTGTATACAGTAGGACAGCCTCTGTATACAGTAGGACAGCGGCTGTATACAGTAGGACAGCCTCTGTATACAGTAGGACAGCCTCTGTATACAGTAGGACAGCGGCTGTATACAGTAGGACAGCCTCTGTATACAGTAGGACAGCGGCTGTATACAGTAGGACAGCCTCTGTATACAGTAGGACAGCGGCTGTATACAGTAGGACAGCCTCTGTATACAGTAGGACAGCGGCTGTATACAGTAGGACAGCCTCTGTATACAGTAGGACAGCCTCTGTATACAGTAGGACAGTGGCTGTATACAGTAGGACAGCCTCTGTATACAGTAGGACAGCGGCTGTATACAGTAGGACAGCCTCTGTATACAGTAGGATAGCGGCTGTATACAGTAGGACAGCCTCTGTATACAGTAGGACAGCGGCTGTATACAGTAGGACAGCGGCTGTATACAGTAGGACAGCCTCTGTATACAGTAGGACAGCGGCTGTATACAGTAGGACAGCATCTGTATACAGTAGGACAGCGGCTGTATACAGTAGGACAGCCTCTGTATACAGTAGGACAGCATCTGTATACAGTAGGACAGCGGCTGTATACAGTAGGACAGCCTCTGTATACAGTAGGACAGCCTCTGTATACAGTAGGACAGCCTCTGTATACAGTAGGACAGCGGCTGTATACAGTAGGACAGCGGCTGTATACAGTAGGACAGCCTCTGTATACAGTAGGACAGCATCTGTATACAGTAGGATTGGTGTCTACATACAGCAGGGTAGCGTCCACACATGGTAGGTTAATGTCTACATACAGGACAGCATCTGCATATAGCAGGCTGGTATCTGAGAATGGTACGATGACGCCTGTTTACAGTAGAATGGCGTCTGCATACAGTAGGAAGGTGGTCACATACTTTAGGACGGCGGATGCGTAAAGTAGGACACAGGTCAAGGTGACTTTGTGGTTGCAGTAAAAGAGAAGCCATCGTTTGTCCAAAATGAAAACACAAAAATCTACACAAAAGCTCAAAAGCACAAGTAAGGCTGGGTGATATGATGATATATATTGTTTGGACGACAGAAAATGTTCATCGTTTCATATGAGGCTCTATCGTTGACGCCACGATAAGCTGCTTTACTGCAGTATTTTACATCAAGATGTGCTTCACGACACACTGCAATACATAAACAAACATGGAGGAAGACGGTAGCAGACGTGTTTCAGAGGATAATTCACTAAAAGATGAGCAGCCAACCCAAACCGATGAGTTTGTTCCTAAAAGAGGGAAATTTCTGTCACATAGATGCAGTTTGGATATAAAAAGACGTACGTGGAACCGACAACAGACTAGCTCACAGTCCCAACAACGGACTCCGACACAACTAACTCATTTTATCACCTGCAGGAATCAGGATAAAGAATCCAGAATAAAGAATAGAGTCAACGAGTAAAAGCAGCGTCAAGTGGAGACAAAAGCTCATAATAAGCTCCAGACCAAACGCTGCAGCAGGTATTTACCTGTGGAACGTCATACGACCGTAGTTCCCCCAGATGGAAGGAGATCACTGCTGTTGTTGCCTAGCAACATCTGATACATAACTGATGTATGACACACAATTACAGTTTTATATCGTCATGTATGTTGTGATGAAGACATAAAATGAGCGATATCGGGATACAAGATTTTGGTCACAACCAAAAAGCACAACCATAAAAAAGTGGGTCCTATTGAGGACATACATGTGTAAAACTTAAAAACCTTAACAGAAGACAAAATGAATAAACAAATAGAATAAAATAAATGCCAATATAAAAAACCAAGCATTATTCAGGATGTTTTTCCACCACGTCTTTTTTCCTGGAAGACGATCAATCCTTCCAGCTTTTAATGATTCATTGGACAGTTTGAACCCAGTTTGAACCCAGTTTTAAACCAGTTTTAGTCGTTTCTACATCTTCCACATCTTGTTTTGTGTCTTTCCACATGCTGGTTTGAGAAATAAGAAGCTGCTTGTTGCATCATTCGGGGTTAAATAGCCATATGACATCATCACCCTGACGGAATAGTCCAATCAGAGGCTGCGACCTGTTAGCTCAGTTAAATCCAGGAGGAGACTTGTGCTTTTAGCCGGTGGTGTATTCTAGCTTTCATCGTGATGATTCGGCTGTTCTGCTGCTCAGAAACCTGCTTTTAGCTCTCTGGTACCTCTTTACACACAGGTTATCCTTCCTGCATAGTTTCACCATCATCACATCCCTGTGTTTTGTGTGTGTGTGTGTGTGTGTGTGTGTGTGTGTGCGTGTGCGTGTGTGTGTGTGTGTGTGACATGGATGCGCTTAGCGTGTTTTTCCTCACCTCTCCTGCGTTCTCAGCAGGGATTGTGTGACACGCCGCCATCACAAAGTGAGATGTGTTTAAACTGGGCCGTTCCACACGCTGCCATGCTAAAGACAAACATGCAAACACTCTGTAACACACACACACACAAACACATTTACAGAGACCGATATACATGCATGCAGAGATGCTCGCATGTCACAGGTAATGCTGACACGGCACCTTTCTTCCCTCTGCACCAGCTTCTCTTCTTCTCCAAATGTTTATTCTTTCTTATTGTCAGAAAGTTTATCTGACTGGATGTTGCAGAATAAGATTTTCTTATGCGTGCATCTGTGATCCAGTGTTTACAGCTTTATGTTTTTATTAAGAACTCAGTGTTCATCTCTCCTGGGAACTTCCTTCCACTTATTGGATCCTATCTCCTCTTCTCCATCCTCTCCTGCCTCCACTCGTTCATCTAATTCTATCGTCTGACGCTAAAACGTTACGAAGAGAATGAATTTCATTTTTAAAGATTCAAATAATGTTTTCTTCCAGGACTAAAACCAAATTTCTCACCATTTCTAGTCACAACGTAGCTCCTCAAACAATAATCTAGTTAATCCCCTGATAGTGACACAGAATCACTGAGTTAGAGGAGGAAATGTGGTCACCGTGAAGTCCGTTCTGCTGCTTTGGTTGCTCGAGCACGAGCTGCTGCAGAGTCGGCCGAATACGCAGTGAACGAGTTATTTTTACGTCTAACAGGATAAATTTGCTCCATGCATGTAGATATGACCTAATCCAGCAGTTCTCTACCTTTTTGCAACACAGTACCCCTTATAAAATATGTTTTCAGCCAAGTACCCCCCAAACCAGCGCAAAGTACTTCTGGTTGAGAAAAAACACGAAATACAGCATTTTATCATTTATGTTTGGCCTTTTAAACTTTAATTGTCTTTTGCACATTTCTACTTTACACTTCAACCAGGACTTTTTTGTTGTCAAAGCGACAGCGGGGTTCAGTTCACGTCAGAATATGGGATTTTGGTGTAATGAAATGGTGTCAGTCTAAACATAAATTCAGTTTATGAATGTACACTTACATTGATTGGAATATATTGAATATTTATACGATATTACATTTATATTATTTTATTTAAGGATGTTTTGAAAAAACATTTAAAAAAACTTTTTTTTCAACGAATTTCACGTACTCCCTGGAATGCCTTGAAGGAACCCCCAGGGGTACACGTACCCCCATTTGAGAAACAGTGATCTGATCTGCTGCACCAACTTCTCCCCCTGTTGGAAGTTTCTCCATCAAACCAAAGCTGAAGGAGAGACATGCAGGAAAACAGTCAACGCAGGCGGATCGTCTGTGATGTGGACTCGGCATCAGTCTGTCCTGGTGAAGAAGGAGCTGAGCTGGAAGGACAACATCTGGATTTACCGTCCACCTTCAGCAGTGATCCCCAGCCGTAGAGACACAACCAGCAGAGTCCAAGAAAGGAATAAAACAATTTAAATAGACTAAAAGATAAATTAAAAACAGACACATTTCACTTTGATTCATTTATATGTTCTCACCTTTGCTTTTGTTTTGTAAATTAGCATATATTAAACTTTAATGCTTAAAAACCCCACTTTTCATTTGTCCCCAGGTTGGCCTTGAATTCAGCAACTTCACTAAACTACACAACAAATTAGCTTGTTTTTCTCTGCCTCTCATCTAATTATGAAACCTGTTTATTTCAGTTCTGACCCAAATCCTCCTGAACTGGTGTTGGTTAGCTTGAAGCATCCTGCAGGAATCTCACATTAATGCTGCTCCACATCTTTCCGGTTTTTCCACCAGATGAAAGAGTGAGTTCGGTCAGGGCGCCACGGCGTTGGCGCTACTGGGAAATCAGGTTTCCCGTTGTGCCTGGAAAGATGAACCAGAGGCAGAATGTGTGTTGGTCTCTGTTTGCGTACTGGTGGAAGGTCTTCAGCCAGTTGCATCAGAGCCGCTTGTCAAACTGCTGCATGTCTGGAAGGATTAAATGCCTAATGTGACATTCAATAAGCCGTCTTTGTCATTTTAGTATCTTTACATAACCAGTTCTGACAAAAAGGAAGCCTTGTGAGTAAAAACGTATTATCTGGAACATAAAACCGATCTCTTGAACAGGACACTGCAGACATTTTACCCTCATCATGCTTTATCTCTGGGCGTGATAATGCTGAATTGATGTCATTTAAAAGCTAAATTCAGGCACAGTAGCTCTTAATCTTCACACAGAAGGTGCAGGTGTTTGGATTTAACATTTCATCCTCTAGCAGTTGCAGCTGATAACAGCTATCAGATATCAGCTGCTCGCCGTCCAGCCTCTTTAATCTGTGCTGGGGTTAAATAACTGCAAGCGCTAGCAGTTGTACACGACTTGTTGTGGAATGACAGACGGACTGAGACACCTTTTCACTGCAACATTATGTCTCGGCTTATTGCATCGATTTTCTTTGCAGCTTAATCTTTTTTCCGGTTTGTGGCACCTTGTCTCATTCTGGAAGGCGTTTGCTTGTGTTTGTTGACAAGCCGAGGCTTTGACGCCCACCAGTGAGACGTGCAGCCAAACTCAATAATAAGGCGCTAACAGCACTTTGAAGGGGTCCTCGTGTGTGTTTGTTTCCCTCATTTTCCTTCTGTTGCTTATCTGAACTTCTCATCACAGCGAGCGTCCAGTCCAGGTGGATTACTTGATGAAGTTAAACTTATTAGCTGGAAGACATTGTGGGCTTATGTCTGACAAATAAACCTTGCTGAGTTGCAGGTTTGAAGTTTATCCCTTTATTTTCTGGAGACGGTTTTGACCCCTCGTGTCCAGAGTTTTTCTGCTGCAGCTTAGTAGTACATGTGCAACATCATCCATGGGAATAACTGGGAGGAAAGGCTGGAGGGAGAGGGGTGACTGGGAGGTCGGCGTCTATCTCAGAGAAGCAAAGACGTAGATTTTATGAAGCCAAAAATAATAAAAAGATTTTGTGAATTAGAACAATCCTCGACTCTGATTCCATTTTTAAACGTTTTATAAACTAGAGCGTGATGTACTGATGTCTTCTATTCTGTTTAGTACAGAAAAAAACACTTCAACGAGGTAAATCATTTTGTCGATGAAGGAATAAAATGCCTGGAAGGTTTGGATATTACTGCCATACACAGTGGGAGGTTCTTTACGTGTACCAGCAGTTTACGTGTACCAGCAGTTGTTTCCACTGTTAATAACGACAAGTTAAGTCGTATTATAGTTAAAATAATTTATTAAAAACAGTTTAATACCAAATAAAATACCCAAAAAGATCACAAAAGTCCTAAAAGATGAGGATAAAAAGCTAAAAAATAATTTAAATTAAATAAAAAAAGGAGAGCAGTCCAAGGCATGAGGGTCCAGTCAGAGGAAAACCAGTTCAAAATGGGAGCCACTATGGTCAGAGGGGGGGCAGAGGAGACCCTTGTCCACTTCATTTATTGCACTAGCCCTGTGGCTCTTCACCAGTTCCTCCTTGGGGTAGCTGCTGTGGGAGACAGAGCACTAAACAGCAGATTCTGGCAAATGTTAGAATCTGCCGTTTAGGGTTATTGTTGGTTAAAGACCTGACCAGCTACAGACCTGTCTCTAACCAGCTACAGATCTGTCTCCAACCAGCTACAGATCTGTCTCTACCCAGCTACAGATCTGTCTCTAACCAGCTACAGATCTGTCTCTAACCAGCTACAGATCTGTCTCTAACCAGCTACAGATCTGTCTCTAACCAACTACAGATCTGTCTCTAACCAGCTACAGATCTGTCTCCAACCAGCTACAGATCTGTCTCCAACCAGCTACAGACCTGTCTCTAACCAACTACAGATCTGTCTCCAACCAGCTACAGATCTGTCTCCAACCAGCTACAGACCTGTCTCCAACCAACTACAGATCTGTCTCCAACCAGCTACAGACCTGTCTCTAACCAGCTACAGATCTGTCTCCAACCAGCTACAGATCTGTCTCCAACCAGCTAAAGACCTGTCTCCAACCAGCTACAGATCTGTCTCCAACCAGCTACAGACCTGTCTCCAACCAGCTAAAGACCTGTCTCTAACCAGCTACAGACCTGTCTCTAACCAGCTACAGATCTGTCTCTAACCAGCTACAGATCTGTCTCCAACCAGCTACAGACCTGTCTCTAACCAGCTAAAGACCTGTCTCTAACCAACTACAGACCTGTCTCCAACCAGCTAAAGACCTGTCTCCAACCAGCTACAGATCTGTCTCCAACCAGCTACAGACCTGTCTCCAACCAGCTAAAGACCTGTCTCTAACCAGCTACAGACCTGTCTCTAACCAGCTACAGACCTGTCTCTAACCAGCTACAGATCTGTCTCCAACCAGCTAAAGACCTGTCTCTAACCAACTACAGATCTGTCTCCAACCAGCTAAAGACCTGTCTCTAACCAACTACAGATCTGTCTCCAACCAGCTAAAGACATGTCTCTAACCAGCTACAGATCTGTCTCCAACCAGCTAAAGACCCGTCTCTAACCAACTACAGATCTGTCTCCAACCAGCTAAAGACCTGTCTCTGACCAGCTACAGATCTGTCTCCAACCAGCTAAAGACCTGTCTCTAACCAGCTAAAACCTGTCTCTAACCAGCTACAGATCTGTCTCCAACCAGCTACAGATCTGTCTCTACCCAGCTACAGATCTGTCTCTAACCAGCTACAGATCTGTCTCTAACCAGCTACAGATCTGTCTCTAACCAGCTACAGATCTGTCTCCAACCAGCTACAGATCTGTCTCTACCCAGCTACAGATCTGTCTCTAACCAGCTACAGATCTGTCTCTAACCAGCTACAGATCTGTCTCCAACCAGCTACAGATCTGTCTCTAACCAGCTACAGATCTGTCTCCAACCAGCTACAGACCTGTCTCTAACCAACTAAAGATCTGTCTCCAACCAGCTAAAGACCCGTCTCCAACCAACTACAGATCTGTCTCCAACCAGCTACAGACCTGTCTCTAACCAGCTACAGACCTGTCTCCAACCAGCTAAAGACCTGTCTCCAACCAGCTACAGATCTGTCTCCAACCAGCTACAGACCTGTCTCCAACCAGCTAAAGACCTGTCTCCAACCAGCTAAAGACCTGTCTCCAACCAGCTAAAGACCTGTCTCTAACCAGCTACAGACCTGTCTCCAACCAGCTACAGACCTGTCTCTAACCAACTACAGATCTGTCTCCAACCAGCTAAAGACCCGTCTCCAACCAACTACAGATCTGTCTCCAACCAGCTACAGACCTGTCTCTAACCAGCTACAGATCTGTCTCCAACCAGCTACAGACCTGTCTCCAACCAGCTAAAGACCTGTCTCCAACCAGCTACAGATCTGTCTCCAACCAGCTACAGACCTGTCTCTAACCAGCTACAGACCTGTCTCTAACCAGCTACAGATCTGTCTCTAACCAGCTACAGATCTGTCTCCAACCAGCTACAGACCTGTCTCTAACCAGCTAAAGACCTGTCTCTAACCAACTACAGACCTGTCTCCAACCAGCTAAAGACCTGTCTCCAACCAGCTACAGATCTGTCTCCAACCAGCTACAGACCTGTCTCCAACCAGCTAAAGACCTGTCTCTAACCAGCTACAGACCTGTCTCTAACCAGCTAAAGACCTGTCTCTAACCAGCTACAGATCTGTCTCCAACCAGCTAAAGACCTGTCTCTAACCAGCTACAGATCTGTCTCCAACCAGCTAAAGACCTGTCTCTAACCAGCTACAGACCTGTCTCTAACCAGCTACAGATCTGTCTCTAACCAGCTACAGATCTGTCTCCAACCAGCTACAGACCTGTCTCTAACCAGCTAAAGACCTGTCTCTAACCAACTACAGACCTGTCTCCAACCAGCTAAAGACCTGTCTCCAACCAGCTACAGATCTGTCTCCAACCAGCTACAGACCTGTCTCCAACCAGCTAAAGACCTGTCTCTAACCAGCTACAGACCTGTCTCTAACCAGCTAAAGACCTGTCTCTAACCAGCTACAGATCTGTCTCCAACCAGCTAAAGACCTGTCTCTAACCAACTACAGATCTGTCTCCAACCAGCTAAAGACCTGTCTCTAACCAACTACAGATCTGTCTCCAACCAGCTAAAGACATGTCTCTAACCAGCTACAGATCTGTCTCCAACCAGCTAAAGACCCGTCTCTAACCAACTACAGATCTGTCTCCAACCAGCTAAAGACCTGTCTCTGACCAGCTACAGATCTGTCTCCAACCAGCTAAAGACCTGTCTCTAACCAGCTAAAACCTGTCTCTAACCAGCTACAGATCTGTCTCCAACCAGCTACAGATCTGTCTCTACCCAGCTACAGATCTGTCTCTAACCAGCTACAGATCTGTCTCTAACCAGCTACAGATCTGTCTCTAACCAGCTACAGATCTGTCTCCAACCAGCTACAGATCTGTCTCTACCCAGCTACAGATCTGTCTCTAACCAGCTACAGATCTGTCTCTAACCAGCTACAGATCTGTCTCCAACCAGCTACAGATCTGTCTCTAACCAGCTACAGATCTGTCTCCAACCAGCTACAGACCTGTCTCTAACCAACTAAAGATCTGTCTCCAACCAGCTAAAGACCCGTCTCCAACCAACTACAGATCTGTCTCCAACCAGCTACAGACCTGTCTCTAACCAGCTACAGACCTGTCTCCAACCAGCTAAAGACCTGTCTCCAACCAGCTACAGATCTGTCTCCAACCAGCTACAGACCTGTCTCCAACCAGCTAAAGACCTGTCTCCAACCAGCTAAAGACCTGTCTCCAACCAGCTAAAGACCTGTCTCCAACCAGCTACAGATCTGTCTCCAACCAGCTACAGACCTGTCTCCAACCAGCTACAGATCTGTCTCTAACCAGCTACAGACCTGTCTCTAACCAGCTACAGATCTGTCTCTAACCAGCTACAGACCTGTCTCTAACCAGCTACAGACCTGTCTCTAACCAGCTACAGATCTGTCTCCAACCAGCTACAGACCTGTCTCTAACCAGCTAAAGACCTGTCTCTAACCAACTACAGATCTGTCACCAACCAGCTACAGACCTGTCTCTAACCAACTACAGATCTGTCTCCAACCAGCTAAAGACCTGTCTCTAACCAACTACAGATCTGTCTCCAACCAGCTACAGACCTGTCTCTAACCAGCTAAAGACCTGTCTCTAACCAACTACAGATCTGTCACCAACCAGCTACAGACCTGTCTCTAACCAGCTACAGATCTGTCTCCAACCAGCTAAAGACCCGTCTCTGACCAACTACAGATCTGTCTCCAACCAGCTAAAGACCTGTCTCTGACCAGCTACAGATCTGTCTCCAACCAGCTAAAGACCTGTCTCTAACCAGCTAAAACCTGTCTCTAACCAGCTACAGATCTGTCTCCAACCAGCTAAAGACCTGTCTCTAACCATCTAAAGACCTGTCTCTAACCAACTACAGATCTGTCTCCAACCAGCTACAGACCTGTCTCTGACCAGCTACAGATCTGTCTCCAACCAGCTAAAGACCTGTCTCTGACCAGCTACAGATCTGTCTCCAACCAGCTAAAGACCTGTCTCTGACCAGCTACAGATCTGTCTCCAACCAGCTACAGACCTGTCTCTGACCAGCTACAGATCTGTCTCCAACCAGCTAAAGACCTGTCTCTAACCAGCTACAGATCTGTCTCCAACCAGCTAAAGACTTGTCTCTAACCAGGTACAGATCTGTCTCCAACCAGCTAAAGACCTGTCTCTAACCAACTACAGATCTGTCTCCAACCAGCTAAAGACCTGTCTCTAACCAGCTAAAGACCTGTCTCTAACCAACTACAGATCTGTCTCCAACCAGCTACAGACCTGTCTCTGACCAGCTACAGATCTGTCTCCAACCAGCTAAAGACCTGTCTCTGACCAGCTACAGATCTGTCTCCAACCAGCTAAAGACCTGTCTCTGACCAGCTACAGATCTGTCTCCAACCAGCTACAGACCTGTCTCTGACCAGCTACAGATCTGTCTCCAACCAGCTAAAGACCTGTCTCTAACCAGCTACAGATCTGTCTCCAACCAGCTAAAGACTTGTCTCTAACCAGGTACAGATCTGTCTCCAACCAGCTAAAGACCTGTCTCTGACCAGCTATAGATCTGTCTCCAACCAGCTAAAGACCCGTCTCTGACCAACTACAGATCTGTCTCCAACCAGCTAAAGACCTGTCTCTAACCAACTACAGATCTGTCTCCAACCAGCTAAAGACCTGTCTCTAACTAACTACAGATCTGTCTCCAACCAGCTAAAGACCTGTCTCTAACCAACTACAGATCTGTCTCCAACCAGCTAAAGACCTGTCTCTAACCAACTACAGATCTGTCTCCAACCAGCTAAAGACCTGTCTCTGACCAGCTACAGATCTGTCTCCAACCAGCTAAAGACCTGTCTCTAACCAACTACAGATCTGTCTCCAACCAGCTAAAGACCTGTCTCTAACCAACTACAGATCTGTCTCCAACCAGCTAAAGACCTGTCTCTAACTAACTACAGATCTGTCTCCAACCAGCTAAAGACCCGTCTCTAACCAACTACAGATCTGTCTCCAACCAGCTAAAGACCTGTCTCTAACCAACTACAGATCTGTCTCCAACCAGCTAAAGACCCGTCTCTGACCAGCTACAGATCTGTCACCAACCAGCTACAGACCTGTCTCTAACCAGCTACAGATCTGTCTCCAACCAGCTAAAGACCTGTCTCTAACCAGCTACAGATCTGTCTCCAACCAGCTAAAGACCTGTCTCTGACCAGCTACAGATCTGTCTCCAACCAGCTAAAGACCTGTCTCTAACCAGCTAAAACCTGTCTCTAACCAGCTACAGATCTGTCTCCAACCAGCTAAAGACCTGTCTCTAACCATCTAAAGACCTGTCTCTAACCAACTACAGATCTGTCTCCAACCAGCTACAGACCTGTCTCTGACCAGCTACAGATCTGTCTCCAACCAGCTAAAGACCTGTCTCTGACCAGCTACAGATCTGTCTCCAACCAGCTAAAGACCTGTCTCTGACCAGCTACAGATCTGTCTCCAACCAGCTACAGACCTGTCTCTGACCAGCTACAGATCTGTCTCCAACCAGCTAAAGACCTGTGTCTAACCAGCTACAGATCTGTCTCCAACCAGCTAAAGACTTGTCTCTAACCAGGTACAGATCTGTCTCCAACCAGCTAAAGACCTGTCTCTAACCAACTACAGATCTGTCTCCAACCAGCTAAAGACCTGTCTCTAACCAGCTAAAGACCTGTCTCTAACCAACTACAGATCTGTCTCCAACCAGCTACAGACCTGTCTCTGACCAGCTACAGATCTGTCTCCAACCAGCTAAAGACCTGTCTCTGACCAGCTACAGATCTGTCTCCAACCAGCTAAAGACCTGTCTCTGACCAGCTACAGATCTGTCTCCAACCAGCTACAGACCTGTCTCTGACCAGCTACAGATCTGTCTCCAACCAGCTAAAGACCTGTCTCTAACCAGCTACAGATCTGTCTCCAACCAGCTAAAGACTTGTCTCTAACCAGGTACAGATCTGTCTCCAACCAGCTAAAGACCTGTCTCTGACCAGCTATAGATCTGTCTCCAACCAGCTAAAGACCCGTCTCTGACCAACTACAGATCTGTCTCCAACCAGCTAAAGACCTGTCTCTAACCAACTACAGATCTGTCTCCAACCAGCTAAAGACCTGTCTCTAACTAACTACAGATCTGTCTCCAACCAGCTAAAGACCTGTCTCTAACCAACTACAGATCTGTCTCCAACCAGCTAAAGACCTGTCTCTAACCAACTACAGATCTGTCTCCAACCAGCTAAAGACCTGTCTCTGACCAGCTACAGATCTGTCTCCAACCAGCTAAAGACCTGTCTCTAACCAACTACAGATCTGTCTCCAACCAGCTAAAGACCTGTCTCTAACCAACTACAGATCTGTCTCCAACCAGCTAAAGACCTGTCTCTAACTAACTACAGATCTGTCTCCAACCAGCTAAAGACCCGTCTCTAACCAACTACAGATCTGTCTCCAACCAGCTAAAGACCTGTCTCTAACCAACTACAGATCTGTCTCCAACCAGCTAAAGACCCGTCTCTGACCAGCTACAGATCTGTCTCCAACCAGCTAAAGACCTGTCTCTGACCAGCTACAGATCTGTCTCCAACCAGCTAAAGACCTGTCTCTGACCAGCTACAGATCTGTCTCCAACCAGCTAAAGACCCGTCTCTAACCAACTACAGATCTGTCTCCAACCAGCTAAAGACCTGTCTCTAACCAGCTACAGATCTGTCTCCAACCAGCTAAAGACCTGTCTCTGACCAGCTACAGATCTGTCTCCAACCAGCTAAAGACCCGTCTCTAACCAGCTACAGATCTGTCTCCAACCAGCTAAAGACCTGTCTCTAACCAGCTACAGATCTGTCTCCAACCAGCTAAAGACCTGTCTCGGACCAGCTACAGATCTGTCTCCAACCAGCTAAAGACCTGTCTCTGACCAGCTACAGATCTGTCTCCAACCAGCTAAAGACCTGTCTCTAACCAACTACAGATCTGTCTCCAACCAGCTAAAGACCTGTCTCTGACCAGCTACAGATCTGTCTCCAACCAGCTAAAGACCTGTCTCCAACCAGCTACAGATCTGTCTCCAACCAGCTAAAGACCCGTCTCTAACCAGCTACAGATCTGTCTCCAACCAGCTAAAGACCCGTCTCTAACCAACTACAGATCTGTCTCCAACCAGCTAAAGACCTGTCTCTGACCAGCTACAGATCTGTCTCCAACCAGCTAAAGACCTGTCTCTGACCAGCTACAGATCTGTCTCCAACCAGCTAAAGACCTGTCTCTAACCAACTACAGATCTGTCTCCAACCAGCTAAAGACCTGTCTCTAACCAGCTACAGATCTGTCCCTAAGCAACTATCAACCTATCTTTTACCAACTATAGACCTGTCTCTAAGCAACCATCAACCTATCTTTAACCAACTATAGACCTATCTCTAACCGACTATAGACGTGTCTATAACCAGCTATACCTGTCTCTAACCAGCTACAGATCTGTCTGTAACAAACAGTAGAACTGTCTCTAACCAACCACAGAAGTGTCTCTAACCAACTATAGACCTGTCTATAACCAGCTATAGACCTGTCAATAACCAAATATGGATCTGTCTGTAAGTAAATAAGGACCTTTCTGTAAATAGATAAAGACCTGTCTGTAACCAACAATAGACCTGTCTCTAACCAGCCACAGAGCTGTCTTTAACCAATTATAACCCTGTCACTGACCAACTATAGACCTGTCTTTAATCAATGATAACCCTGTCACTGACCAACTATAGACCTGTCTTTAATCAATTATAACCCTGTCACTGACCAACTATAGACCTGTCTTTAGCCAGCTTTATATCCGTCTCTAACCAAATCTGGACTTGTCTGTAAGTAAAATTTAGACCCGTCTGTTACAACCTATAGACCTGTCTCTCACCAACTATAAACCTGTCTCTGACCTGCTGTAGACCTGTCTCTAACCAATGATGACACTATACCTGACAAACTACAGACCTGTCTCTGACCAACTGTAGACCTGTCTGTAACCAACTAGAGACCTCACACCTGCTGTAACCTCTCTGTAACCTGCTATAGACCTCTCTCTGACCAGCTATACCTGTCTCTAACTAGCTACAGACCTGTTTCTAACTAACTATAGACGTGTCTCTAACCAATGATAACCCTGTTGCTGACCAACTGTAAACCTATTTGTAACTAGCTATAGACCTGTCTCTGACCAACAATGGACATTTCTCTAACCAACTACACACCTGTCTCTAACCAACTATAGACCTGTATCCAAGGTACCACAAGATTTAAATCAGACATTATAATCTGATTAATAAAACTGCAGTGTCTGTTCCACTGGAGTGTCTGCTTTTACATGGAGACACGAGTTGCTTGTGTTCAGTTTAAAACTTATTCACATTCTTTATACTGAAATAATAATGAGTCTGGGCCAGTGCCCGGAGAAAAGCATGTAAAACTCTAAAAATGTAGAAGATATTAACCTCTCTGTGTTCAATACACGAGTTCCCAAACATCAAAGAGATCCGATAATGAAGCAGAAATCACAAACATAATTCATTATGAATTATTCAGATGATAATGAGAAGTGCTCTGTGACCACTCATGGAGCAAATCAAATTATACAACAAATGGAGAAAGAAAAAAGCTCCTCCAACAAATATGATTAGAGCACTTTGATAGCTGTAATGTGTTTTGTTTGTCATGGTGGTGTGCAGATAGAAGATCAGAGATCCTCCAGTCCCGCCAGTAAGTCACCCGGATGAACCCATTCATCCAGCTTTCTGACTGTTTGAACGTCTGAAATCTCTCGACCTAGTTCCCATGCAGGTTTTCAGAAGCAGCGCCACGTGAAGGCTTTTGCAAAGACATCAATGACTCGCCTCAATGTGCTCCACATCAAACACATCTCTCATATCAGCGCTAACACTGACAACGCCAGGAAAATCAATTTTCTCTATGTATAGTGGCTGTGTGTGTGTGTGTGTGTGTGTGTGTGTTGTTGCTAATGAAAAGTCAGAGTAGTGTTTCCTGACCCTGACTGTCCTCCCAGCTCATCACTTCATCACACCGAGGGCTGTTCCAGCACAACAGAAATGTTATTAACATATATGGAAATGCTGCGTGGAAACAAGCAGCTACTGCTTCCCTCATGCCCGCTGCATGCACCCGGCTGTTTGCAAGCCTTGGTGTGTGCCTGAGTGTGTGCTTTTCCACGATGCCCGCTGAATGCACTCGGATTCTTGTGTTCAGAGGGAATTGCTTGCTTTGATGTTCCCCGATGCAGGCAACTGCTGATACCCCTATTAGCTTGCGAGGAGCTGATGCAAGCTATGCTAGCAAGTCTCCAAAAAAACGGGTTCATCTCTATGCAAAAGTAGAGCAAGAGAGAAGAGAGCTGCATTCAAGTGTGGCCTGGGGATGTCAGCACAAAAAGAAAAAACCCACACACACTTTATTTAGGAAGATAAGACTCTGGAATTAACATGGTGATAATGATGATGATAAAGTGGCTTTCCTGCGACACAGCTCGGGGCGGTGCTGAATCAGAGAGGGGCTGGAGGCGAGGAGGTTGGAGGTGAGGAGATACCAGTCGAGTCACAGAAGAAAAAGGATTGGAAAAGTTGAGGAAAGATAAGAGGAAAGAAAAGAGAAAGAGCACATGAGGACAAGGACAGGGTGATGTCAAGTAGCATAAGACAGAGATGTTCAGAAAGACTCCTAACAGAAAATTCTAGGAGAATCAGTTTTGTTCTGGATCCGGATGTGGTTGTAAGGGCACCAGTTCTGGTCCACTGTCTAGTGGTGGTAGACTGGATCCTTGTGTTGGAAGCTGTAAGGCTACTCATATTGGGTCTGAGGTCTGTCTCCTTCTGATCTGTGTTTGTCCTTTTGACTAAAAGGTCAGAAATATCTTATTGCTGTTCATTCTTGTACTGAATCAGACTAGTTAAAGGATATGTTTCTCCACATTTTCATGCTGTAGCTACTTCAAAACCAGCTAGCATCCTTGCTAGCCTCCTCCTTGATTTGCTTGCAGCTGATATTCCTCTTTGAAGCTGAGATCCCTCTCCTGAATTCTTGGTGGATGTTGACATCGCTCACACATTTAGTTTGGCCTCACTTTTGTGGCTTTGACATAAAACACAGGAGATGTCCAAATGTCCAAAGAGAAAAAAGTTACCTATAATATAATTATATATATATAATTATATATATATAATTACCTATAATGCATCTTAAAAAGTAGTGTGCATCGATGGTCACTAGACAGGTCAATCTTGACCACAATGCATTGTGGGGGGGGGGTCTGTGAACGTCATGGTGGGTGATTGACATCGAGCGAACTCCAAGCTTTCTGTAGGAGCTAACCGAGCTAACGGAGGTAAGCAGCTAAGCTAAAGCTAAGTCACATTGTTAACCAGCTAAAAACTGCGGTTGTTCTACGTTCTTCTTATTTGAAGCAGAAGATCGGGTACCTGTTAATTAAAAGAACACACCTCTAAATATGCCAAATTTTGAGATTACATTACTTTAAAACGAAGGAGTAAGAAAATGAATTCACTCCCACCCACAGTTGTCATGAAGGTATACCTGACCTATTAAACCGAAAATACATTTTTCTAAACATGCTGTAAACATGTTTATTTCTGCTGTAAAGTTGGTCTTTTTAACATGGGAGTCTATGGAGATTTGCTTTGTTTTGGAGCCCCTAGTGGATGAAGGGGGGACTGCAGTTTTATGCACTTCTGTATAGACTTCACTTTTAACTGCCGGAGGTTGCCGCTTGGCTACACTAAATAGCAGACTATACAGGGCACTAAATCTGTTGGGGAATCTGACCCAAAACTGGCTACTTTCTCCTCGTCGCAGATCACGTGACTACTGGTTGTCACCACGGCAACCCCCGTGCTTTCTTCCAAATCCAATCCAAACTTGTGTGAAAGAAAAGTATTTTCTTATATTGCATTTCATTCTTTCTTTGTTGCATATTTATTCAACACATAATGATAAAAAAAAAGAATAAACAAGAGTTTTTTCTTAACCTGCTTTGACGTTAATGTCACTTGCACCTCTAAGCTCCACCTCTTTACCCATATTTGTATTTTCCAGATGAGATGACACACATGCCCCTGCCAAGATGGCAATGGTAGGAACTGCCCACCGAGCTTCTGTTCAGCTCTTCCGAAACCTACGGGGGACGTCATGGAAGCTCCATTCATCTTTTTATATACAGTCTATGAGTGTAGCCTTATGTTGTAAATGAGGGGTTAGGGAATAGCATGGACATTTGGACACAGCCATGGTTTCCCCACATTAGCTTAAAGCTAATATAATGCTAGCACTCAACTAGATTAGCACTTATAATCAAGTTAATTAAGTGTTAACAGGTATAACAGATTTTAAACGTGGTCATTCTGGCTCCTGCTTTAGCTCCACCCACCTGACCGCGTTTAACATCTGTTTGCTGTTTATGATGCTAACAGGCCATAAAACTGAAACAATGGGATTAAGGGTGCTTTAAAACTTCACAGCCATCATTCAACCACTAAACTCTGACTGGTGTGAATCGAAGATCAGTTTGAAGCTGATACTCAAGTATAATAATATCTTTCTCACTTTTAATGATGGAAACTTGGTCATACTGATGATTGTTTGTCGCGTCATGATGATAGAGACGAATGGGAGCTTTGGTTCTGAATTGCTGGTTGAACTTCCTGATAGCAGCTTAGAGACAATGGGGTTAAAAGCTTTCCCTCAACAGTAAAGACTTCCTGTGATTCTTTCTGAACAAATGTGGGAATAATTGCTCTTATGCAGCTTAACTTCTGTTAGCATGCGGCAAACATTTACTCAGTAATTATTCATCTTTCATGGAGGCTGTTTGGTAAACACTCGAGCAGACACGTCCAGCTTCCCAGCAGACACGTCCATGTTTAATTCTGAGTGGAATTAAGATGACACAGTGACCAGACCACAAAGCACTACACAAAGCCTTAAGTTTACACATCTGTATTTAATTTTAATTGATATATTCATATTGCTCATGAATAATAAATGACCTGTTTACAGAGGCACAGCATTAAGTCATGAATATGTGCATAATGATGGAGTGTTTGCAGAAAACATGGCGTCACTGTTTCTTTTCATACAGTTAATCGTCTGGTTGGTTAGATTTTATTTTAGCACGACAGCTTCTGCTCCTTATTCTGAATGTTAAAGAGCATATTGCAGGTTAAAACTTTAATCCCTTAAATGCCTGATGGCGTGTATTTATTCTTTTTAGGGGAAATAATGAATTTACAGGTGAGATACTGTTACTGTGCTTCTTGCAGGAGTGCTTTTCATTGCAAGGGTGCTATTTTCAGCACAACACCATTTCCGTCTCCATACATCACTTCCTGTCTTTCAGTTTTAGATGCAGAAGTAAAGTTCTTACAGAGACTACTCCAAAAGCCCAAACAGTGTATTTATAAGGGTTATTTTTTATTCAACATCAGTTCCTACAATATTTTCTAAATACTAATTTTAATGGGGCGCTAAGTTCTACTTTTAGGTGTTTATTTTAAATCTACCACATATTCAGTGAATGATTTCAGTGCTGCATGTTGTTATTTTAACATTTTTAAACAACTTTCATCCTGATCGGTTCTGGACTGCTTCTGAACTTTGTCACTTTGTTTCTGCAGGTTTATGCACATAAACGTTGAACAACCGAGAGGGTCTTGGCTGCAGACTTAAGAGAATGAGGCGGGGCTGGATATTGGACACCCCCTCAACATATTGATTGGATTAACCCTAACCCCCACACCCATTTGACATCCAACCACACCCATTTGACATCCAACCACACCCAATCTTCAGCCCCACCCCATTCTCCAGGCTGCAGCCGGGGGTTACCGGAACAACCTGATGGACAGAAATGACTAAATATTTAATGGTATGAGATGAAGTCGGAGACATCCAGTTTTCACGTGAGTTTATTCACCAAGTAGCAGAAAAACTGGTTTGCAAAATATGTAATATGTTAATATTAAAAACATATGTGGAGGAATACAAGTATCTTGGAGTTCAGCTGGACAACAAACTGGACTGGAAATGCAACACTGACTACATCTACAAGAAAGGTCAGAGCAGACTGTACTTCTTAAGGAAGCTGAGATGGTTTAACGTCTGCAGCAAGATGTTGCATATCTTCTATAAGTCTGTTGTGGAGAGTGCAGTCAGCTTTGCAGCATCTGCTGGGGTAGTAGCATCAGAACCAGAGACTTGAAGAGAATCAACAAACTGATCCAGAAAGCTGCTTCTGTGCTTGGAGTAACTCTGGAGCCGCTGGAGCTGATTGTCCAAAGAAGAATGCTGCACAAGCTGATGAAGATGATGGAGGATTCTTCACACCCTCTCCACAACACAGTGATGAAACAACAAAGTGTGTTCAGTGAGAGGCTTCTTCAGGTCCGATGTAAGACTGAAAGATACAGAAGATCATTCCTGCCAGCAGCCATCAGCCTCCGGAACAAGACCTCCTCTAGTTATTATTATTATATACTACAATATTGAATTTCCCTTCGGGGATTAATAAAGTTTTTTTCATTTCATTTCATGTATTGGTGGAAATGTTCAGCTGAGCCTGAGACTCCTGTCTGGGACTCAGACTCCATCTATCCTTTTTCTAGTCCAATTAGGGGCCGAGGGAAGCTGGAGTCTATCCCAGCAATCATTGGGCGAGAAGCAGGGTACACCTTGGACTGGTCACCAGTCCATCACAAGGCCAACACAGGAGACAAACAGGCATTCCTGTGGACAATTTAGTAACCAGTTAATCTAACATGCATGTCTTTGGACAGTGGGTGAATCCATACATACACAGGAAGAACATGGAAACTTCACAAAAACTCCACTATCCGAACCTCCCCCAGAACCAGTGACTTTCTTGCTGTGAGGCCACAGTGCTAACCACTACGCCACCGTGCAGCTCAACTCGGGCTCAGTTATGTTGAGTTGTGCTTCGTGTTCCCAGTGACTTGAGACTTGTGAACGGTTGTATTTTTTTCATGATCGGATCTGTGATGTGGGGCCCTGGTCAGAGAGCATGACCTGCTCTGAACAGACCTGGTTCCTGTCAGACAGGATGGTAAAATCCAGTTTGTTGTGTTCAGAGAGGTGAAATGTGAATCGTACTGAACTGATGAGGCCTCCTCTCCGACTGTTCTCCTGATGACAGAAACGGGAAGAACTGCCACTCAGCGAGCTACGTTTGAGGTTGTACCAAGGTTGTTTGAACGCCGTCATTACGTCGGAGCAGAGACTTACACGGATTCCAGGCTAACTGATGAATTTCTATTGTTGTACTTCTTTAACTGCAGAAACAAACTTGACAATAAATGCTTGAATCCATCTGTTATCCGCTGGCAATGTGGACCTGCTGCTTGGCGATAAGAAATACCCAAACATCTTGCCGTCATGGTCGGATTTGTTCGCAGGACGTCCGGGTCAGTCGAGGACACAGCGGAGACTCAGAGGAAGCTCAGTCCGGATGCAGAGCCCTATTCAGTCAGGGGACGGTAAAGATGGCCGTCAGAGATGGGAGGGACATGCCGTCATCATGGGGACAGGGTGGTGGCTGATAATTGGGCGAGGGACTTGGTGGCAACAAAGCAAGGCGGCCTCAGTAATGAGATTAATGATGTTGTGTTAGGTCTGGTTTCACTACGGAGAGGATTATCTCCTAACAGACCTCCTAAGGTGAAGGAAAGGACAATTACTCATGCACAGATTCATCAGGACCGCTCCCCATTCAGGATTAGTTTGCAATTACGTTTCAGAGCAGGGTCAGGGCTCATTCCCACAAAAAAAATCCACTCTAAACGTCCTGCAGTGATCATGCAGGAGGCTGTTTTAGTGTTCGGATAAGAACAGATACAGTTCGACCAAGCTGAGCCTGAAATGAAAGCGTGCTTTGTCTGAGATGCAGCTGAGATGAATTTTCCTGAGCTCTGCCCACTCTGAACAGGAAAACTATTCATTACAATGATCTCTGGACCATGCCAGGCTATTATGCTGCAGCGGTCTTCCAGCTAATCGCTCTGATGCCTGTTATAAACTCAGGACTTCATCCCACCTTGGTCGGAACTGACATCCTGGAAGAAAATGAATAAAATGAAACAACAAGGTTATGGAGAGTAAAGCCTCACTGGGTGTCCTGTTAATGCAGGCGGCAGCAGGCTGTAACTGTCTCCTCAGGATCAGACTCCAATCACAGCAAAGATGCAACAAACTGTTCGTAGTCCTGGAAACTGGACAAGTGCTGGTAAACTGGAACAAACATGACGACAACACATAATATTAGATTATAACCACAGACTGTATATAAAAAGATTATAACCATATACTGTACATAAAAAGATGGGCGGAGCCTCTGAAAGGTCACCTGTAGGTTTCTGAAGAGCTGATTTGAAGCTCTGTAGGCGGTTCCTACCATCGCCATCTTTGCAGGGTCATCCTGGAAAATACAAATATGGGCAAAGAGGTGGAGCTGAGAGGGGGGCTGTGAGCGTCATGGTGGATGATTGACATCAAGCAAACTCCGAGCCTGTAGCTAAGAGCTAACTGAGCTAACCCGGAGCTAACCAGCTAATGGAAGTAAGCTGGCTAAAGCTAAGTCACGTTGTTAAGCGGCTAAAAACTGTGGTTGTTCTACATTCTTCCTTCTTGAAGCGGGAGATCGGGTACCTGTCAATCAAAAGGACACGCCCATAAATATGCAGAATTTGGACATTAAATTACTTTTAAATGGGGGAGTTAGAAAAGAATTCACTCCCCCTATAGCTGTCATGAAGGTAAACTTAAATTAAAAAAATTAAATAAAAAAATTTAAAAACTAAACTATTAAACCTAAAATAGATTTTTGGACCAGGCTGCTGTGAAGCCTTTTTAACATGGGAGTCTATGGGGATTTGCTCTGTTTTGGAGCCCCTGGTGGATGAGGGGACAACTGTAGGATTTGGCATCGGCTTCACTTTTAACTTCCAGGTTGCTGTTTGATAATAATTGGGTTGAGACTAACTGAACTTCACTATCAAGGCAACAGGTCATGTGATGAATGATGGGAAAGGCCTGGAGGCCTTTAACTCTGCACTTTGGACTCGTTTGATGCCACAGTGACACAGAAACATAGATCATGTTAGTTTCTGACGGCTTTGTTGTCCCGAGGCTAAAAAACCGAAAGATAAAACTATTTCTTCTGATTTTAGCTTGATATACCACCTCACATGTTAGCTACGTGCTAGCAGGGCCATAGCAACACACCACCCATTATGTACGCCACCATGGCTGATTTGGTAACTACACACATTATATGGGGAGGCTGGATGAAAATGAGGCTGGATTATGGCTCACTTTATTTGGCAGTTTCTGCTTTGTCTTCTTCCTGTTCCTCTTCTTCTCTGGTATGTTCCTTTTACTGGTGATTATACAACTCAAAACCCTTCCCATTGGGTTCTGAACAAATGGCTCATTGAAAATGGAGCTTACAAAACTGTCCATCTATGTATCTGTCTTCTGCGTCCAGCAATGACGGACCTTTAGCCAGGAGGCAGGTAGTATGAAGATGGTGCTGGATTAGCCCTTTATAGCATCACTGAGAAAATCTGATAAAGTTCTGTAGTGTGTCTTTAGGTAGTGTGTCCGACACGGCTCCATCTTGGGCAGGTGGAGGAGGTGTGGTGTGGTAGGATTTAAAAACAGTCTCTCCAGAGGGGCTTTTCATGAAGCAGCTTTTTAAAAAAGGATTTCATGTCGAGATCATCAAAGTGGAAGTTCTGTTCCATCACTGTAGCTTAAACGTATCCCAGCTGAGTTACCATGGTAACTGCTGAAGTGGTCTAGATCCTGACCAGGGTAATCATTCATCTCAATGAAGTCTCATCTAAAAGAATGTCCTCCAGATAAATTCCAACTCATGCTGCTCACAAAATCAAAAGTTAAAATACAGTAGTAATGGTAGTATAGTTAAATATAAAGTAATCCTTGTTTTATATTATAAATGCAAGGATTTACAATACAAGCCCTTGTTGGGATACACGCATATATATATATATATATATATATATATATATATATATATATATATATATATATATATATATGTATATATATATATATATATATATATATATGTATATATACACAAACTATAACAAACAAACCTTCCTCCCTCACCCACCCCTCCCATCTCCCTCAGGTAGGGCGGGTGGCTGTTCATCTCTCAAGCTTGGGTTCTCTACCAGAGTCCTAGGAGCTTGAGGGTCCTACACAGTATCTTAGCTGTTCCTAGGACTGCGTCTTTCTGGACAGAGATGTCTGATGTCTCACCAGGTATCTGTTGGAGCCACTTCTCCAGTGTGGGGGACACGGCCCCAAATGCTCCAATCACTATGGGTACTACTGTTGCTTTTACCCTCCAGTACTTCTCCAGTTCTTCCGTGAGATCTTGGTACTTTTCCAGCTCTTTTTTACTGATGTTTCCATCATTGGGGATGAATATATATCGCTCACTATGACTTTCCTCTGCTGCTTATCCATGATCACTATTTCGGCTTGGTTGGCCACCATCATTTTATCTGTCTGGATCTGGAAATCCCAGAGGATTTTAGCCCTCTCATTCCCCACCACCTTGGGGGGAGTTTCTAAATGGGACTTAGGGGTGTCCAGTCCATATTCTGCACAGATGTTCCTGTACACTACGCCAACTACTTGGTAATGGCGCTCCATGTATTCTTTGCCTGCCAATATCTTGTACCCTGCTGTGAGGTGCTGGATTGTTTCAGGAGCGCCATTTTTGATGGTGACAGTGGGAACTGCCCAATGAGCTTCAATTGAGGTCTTCAGAAATATACAGGTGATGTTATAAAGGAGCCGCCCATCTCTTTATGTATAGTCTCTGGGTAACACAGTGCTGTGATTGGTCAAAGTCATATTAAAGTTGCCGTGACTGGAAGGATCTGCAGAACTTTGAGGGTTGCCAGACTTTGTATTATTAGTTTTTAACACTGGGTGAATTCCTGGACGGACTGTATAAATGACTGGAAAAAGGCTGACTGGCTGTCTGAGAGGACACATGAAGACCACTGGACCAGAGCCATCATAGTCATATTGTGTGAGGAAAAGGAGAATGTGGTATACAACACGGCAGAGAGTGAAGGAGGTGGCTGAGAATCCACATTTACTAGCAGAATGAATTTAGGACTTCTATCCAGTCAATGTGACCTTCATGTAATCATTTGGTACCAAGCAAGTATGAGAACAAAAATGCTCAAACCTGCAGCCTCATTATTGTTCACCAACCTGGGACCACACCAGGTCATGGAAAAACTGAATGTTAGTCATTAACCAACTCCTGGTTTCTATTTAACCGTAATGCAAACACATAGATTTCCTGATGCAGTCACGCACAAACGTTCCTTTATTGTGTTTTTATGGACAGTTTGCTCATTAATGATTTCATCATAACCAACAAAGATGATTCATCAATGGTAATAAATTCTCTCAGAACCAAATTGTCTGCAAAAAATGAGCATGAATAAATAATAAACTGTGAATAAATCTGGTTACATTTTTCATCCTTCCAGTGACTGAACTTGCTGTATACATTATAAATCAATTCATCTAGCAAAAACATATCCTAACTTTATAAAATATGGGTTGTCAGTTCAAGTCCAGTGTCTTGAATCGCACCCAAACACAAAAATCAGACACCAGTAGTGAAATGTCACTATAATACAAGAAATAGAAGCTTTTTTTCTCCAAATAAAAGGACATCAACCGACAAGAGGAAAACCCAGCGAGGTGCAAAAGAAAAAACATTCTCCAGATGGTAGAGAGGAAACAGGGATCCATTTTGGCTGATTACCTGTTAAGTATGTTATAATTTAAAACATTCTGTATTTATTAATCTTTCGATCAAGACTGAGGCAAAAAGTGTTGTTAAAGTAAGACTTATTATACAGTCTGTGTAGCTTATTTTCATCATTTTCCCCACATTCACACAGAAACCTGTGTCTGGATATGTTCTCTGAGGTGGAGATTTATTGCACTGATGAGTTGTGGTCCCAGAAGAAGTGGCTGCCATGAATTTAACATGTCTCTGTTTCTTTAGTTCCAACAAGTGAGGAAGAAAATAACGTTCAGGTGTAACACACTCCTCCCAGCAAGCAGTAAACATAATTCAGAAAGACAGTAAAACTGCAGGTATATTTAAAATGTTATGCTAATTCAAGTCATTTTGGTCGTAGGCTAAAAACGTGTATCATTTATTTCTGAATTAATAATAAAAGACTTTTTTTATGTTAAATATAAACTGACATATTTTTATGCTATTGGGGGTGTCGAACGAACAAGTGTTTAAATTTTACATACGGGCTATTTTTCAAACCGTGTAGTATACCTACAGATTTTGGGGATTTTTTTGCCTCAAAATTTTGAAATTGATTTTATTTTGATTAAAAAAAAAAAAAAAAAAACCCCAAAAAAACAAAAAAAAAACCAAAACATTTTTTTGATTAAAAAAAAAAACAAAACCCTAATCTTTTTCAAATTTTGAATTTTTTTTTCAAATAATAATCTATTATTATTATTATTTTTTTTGTTATTTTATTTTTTTTTATTGATCTTTTTACTTGTCTTCTTGGACATTATAGCAGCAGAACGACGGTCTGGCTACTGTGTGGTTTGGAGAGCAAAAAAAAAGTTCTATACATTTTTTTTTGTTTTAAATCTACAAAAATCAGCAATATTGAAGAATTGTGATAATCGCAATTCAAATCGAATCAGGACAATATTGTCACAGCCCTACAGTGAGCACTGTACACTGCATACTGCGTAGTAGGGGTGAGAACCTTCCGGCACCTTACGTTTAGTTTTGATGAAAGCACGTTAATGCTGGACACAGAAGACAGAAGACACAGATGAATAGTTTCGTCCGTCTCCTGTCCGTCTCGGTTACGCTCGTATTTAAGTTCCTTTTTAAAGAAGCTAGCTTTCCGTCACTTGACGCAGAAAACGGAGCAGTCACGCCAGAAACCTCTGAGGCAGTATTGAGTTGTAAGCTGAAAGAAGAGGAAGAAACCGAAAAAGGATGACGCATAAACCATAGAACAAAAAACACCCGAAGCAGATGCAGAAGAAGTTGAGAACAACAAAAAAGTCTTTGTGGTTTTATTCTTCTTCTGTTGTTTTCAGACATTTGTAAACAACAGTAAACAAGCTTATGAAGCAGAGGTTGTCGGTCAGATTTCCCACTCAGCCATCGGTTCCGCACTTTCACCATTCCTAGTTCCACTTTTGTATTCCTCGTGTTATTAATAATGTTACATAATACATATTTTATACTAGTTCATCCATTTGAAATCAGACACGTCTGGATTGCGACGAATCTAAAAAAGTCTTTTCCTCACCTCTACTACCCAGTATGTGTTTTATGTGACAGCAGTTTGGAAAACAGCATGAGATCATATTTAGTGTGACGTTGGAAGCCACAATAAAGGTTTGGATGGTCCAAATATCAGAAAACAAGTTATAGATTATGTTTTACTGATATATTTTCTCAAATACACGTGACTCTTTTGTATTCGGATATATTACCTGCTAGCTAATTAGCTCTCGCATTGTGCACCAATGTTAAACAATAAATAAGCTAGCTCTACAACATCAGCTAGTTTGTATTAGCTTTCTGTATGCTACAAGGCTAACACACAAAAAGAAAGAAAAAAAAGCTAGCTGATGACTATTTTGGTCATAAAACTGTACAATAATCAATATTTTGGGGTTGCAAAATCTTTTCAGATTTTTCTAAGCGTAGCAAATATGTTTCCATATCAGACATGAATAAAGGGATAGCATGTAGCCTGATATGCTAGGCCTAAAAAATCAGCCAGAGAAGAAATTTTCCTCCAGGAATTACTGCCTGCTTTACATTTAAACCCGAAACCTCACCAATTAAAAATTAATCGCAACCAACCAAACAAAAACTCTAAATAATCACGATCTCAAAACGGCCAATATTAGTTCCATTTATGCATATTAAAAATATTGTTTGGAATCTGTTTTTTCATGTTTATGGACACAGACAAAGTTTTTATAGAAATCCCACAAACGAGCTAATTACAACACTAACGAGTGTTAGACTTATTGTTTTGGATTTTATATTGTATTTAGCTGAAATTTGTGAGAGAGATACATGTGTAAATGCCTGATGTTGTGGCTCCAGTCAAGGCTGCAAAGAGATAAGTGACACAACTGCTGAACCTCTACAACACAAGAGATTGTAGAATAAAGTGCACTGTAACGAATCACACACTGCCACGTTGTGCGCTATGCAGCTTCAGACTGGGCGGAGGGCTCAACAGCTCCCACGCGTCATTCATGGAGGGTGGATGGTGGAGACATGAGCCTTCTGTTGACAGGCTGGTATGAAGCAGGTCTTCTCCGCAACGAAGACAACTCGGTTGAACTGGCCTTTTCTTCGCTCAAGATTAATTTTGAGCCTCATTTTCTTCAAGCTGCTGCTGCTCTTTATTGTCCCAGTAAATCATATTACTCTGATAAATTCATGATAAATTATCTCCTCTTTGTAGACAATAAAATGAAAATAATTTGTGGTAATTAAGGCAGTCTTTCCATTCATAAACAAGACAGAAAATGTAACTGGTAGGAAGAAAAAACTGAAAAGTCAGTCCCAGACAAGTCATGTTAACTTGTGCTGCAGATAAAACCTTTCACCTTTTGTCCATCTCCCAAGTGAAAATCTGGTAAAGTTCCAGCATGTCTTCTCCTGTTTGTCTGATGATTCCCATGGAGTCCTTTTCGACCTTACAGAAGCCTTGCTTTCTACATCTCAGCAGGTGAAACCTCAGCTGGAAGTTATACGTGCACTGATGGGACACTCTTGTTGAGGGCTTGTGCCCTCATCAGCTGGACGCTGGTCATAATCTTCTTCTGATGGCCCATCAGCGTCACTCCAAGCCTCTGGATGTCTCTGCAGGGCACAAAAACAGGTTCAATAAGCTCTGCATCGCACAAGTCTAAAGGCATTTTATTTAAAGTGCGACTTGCAGTTTCACTCACATTGTAGCTAAATATCTTGAGAAATTTTCTAATCTTTATGTTGAGACATTTTTATTGTCATTTTATGTGATATTTAAGAGGTTTTATTTTTAAATCTCAATTTTTTTAACCCCCTGTTCAGCGTTGCAACGGCAAACCGTCCTGCTTGGTTCAACATCACAATGGCAGAACTGTCCTGTCCATCATTGTGACAGCAGAACTGTCCTGTCCATCATCGAGACAGCAGAATCGTCATATACCGTCTCAGCCATCACCCTATCGTGATGGAGGGGTTTGTGTGTCCTGAAGATCCTAGTAGCTATGTTGTCAGGGGCTTTATCACCTATGGCAAACAAGTATCTTGGGGAGGGACTAGACTAAGTGCAGCTCAGAGGCCCCTATGATGATGACCATTGGCAAAAATGGGGGACTCAGAAGTGGACTCTCCTATCTCCAGGGCTGAGGTTGTTGAGAAACAAGGCCCCGGGGGTGGATCCGGCCAGAGTTGGTAAAGGCTCTGGATGCTGTGGAGCTGTCTTAGCTGACACACTTTTGCAGCATTGCATGGGCATCGGGGACAGTGCCCCTCGACTGGCACACTCGGTTGGTGGTCCCCCCTTATCAAGAGGGCTACCGGAGGTTGTGTTTCAACTACAGGAGATCACACCTCGGATTGTGGGGGACAATGCAGTTTTCACCCTGTTGCAGAACAGTGGACCAGCTCTATACCCTGTTTTGGGTCCTGGAGGGGGCATGGGAGTTTGCCAAACAAGTCTACATGTCCTTTGTGGAGTTGGAGAGGTGTCATAGCTTGGTTCACATTGCCGGCAGTAAGTTGAATTTGTTCAGTTAAGGTTGGACTCCGCCAACGCTGTTCTTTATCACCGATTCTGTTCATAACTTTTGTGGACAGAATTTCTAGGCAGTGCCGAGGCGTTGGGGGAATCCGACGTGGTGACCTCAGGATTGGGTCTCTGCTTTTTGCGAATGAAGTGGTGACTTCATCTTGTTGTGATCTCTCGCTCTCGCTTGAATGGCTTGGATGAGAATCAGTGCCTCTAAATCTGAAACTATGGTCCTTGATCGGAAAAAGGGTGGGTTGTCCTCTCCGGGTTGGGAGTGAGATCCTGCCCCAAGTGGAGGTGTTGTTCAAAAGTAAGGGAAGGATGGAGCATGAGATTGCCAGGTGTAATGGTGAAGAAGGAGCTGAGCCACAAAGCAAAGCTCTCGATTTACCTTACCAGTCAATCATTGGTCCTACCCTCACCTATGGTCATGAGCTATGAGTAGTGCACGAAAGAACAAGATTGCGCATACAGGTGGCTGAAATGAGTTTCCTTCGCAGGGTGGCTGGGCTCTCCCTTAGAGAAAGGGTAAGAAGCTTGGTCGTCCAGGAGGAGCTCAGAGTAGAGCCGTCAGTTGAGGTGGCTTGGGCAACTGGGCAGGATGCCTCCTGGACGTCTCCCTGGTAAGGTGTTCTGGGAGGGTCACTACTGGAGGAGACCCCACGGAAGACCCAGGACACGCTGGAAGGATTTTATCTCTTGCTGGCTTGGGAACGCCTCGGGATCCCCCCTGCAGAGCTGGCAAATGTTGCTGTGGAGAGGGAAGTCTGGGCTTCCCTGCTTAGGCTGCCTCCCATGTGACCTGACTCTGGATAAGCGGCAGAAAATGGATGGATGGACTGTCTGGCATCATGATGGTAGAACCACTCTGTTTGCCATCGTGAGAGCAGAACCGTCCCATCCAGCACTTTGTTGGTCCTTGCAGAGGAGCTTTATGGATAAACACTGAAGCAGTTTTCTTGAGATAACAGGACATTTTATCTCGTTATCTTGAGAAATCAAACTTTGTTTTCCTGAGAGGGAACCAAAGATGTCCCTGGTCCATCAGAAAACCAACACAGCATGGCAAACATCCATCCATGGCAAACATTTTACTATATAACGGTGTGTTCAGACCAAACGCATTTTGAGCGTTGAAAACGCTCAAAACGCTGAACGCTCGACGCTGGTCACTAAACTGCCACTTTTGTGTCCGACGCCCAAAACGCTCCCAACACTCCTGCTGCTTGTGTCTGGAGCGAGCAGCAAACGCGGCGGAAAAGAGAGGAGGGAGGTGGCGCTTTCCTTCCGGTCAGTTTGAATGATGGTGGATTCAGTAGAGAGATGGCATGATTTTATTTAATAAATAAAGCTAGAGGACGTTGTCGTAGGGCAGTAATAGTCAGTGTTAATGCAACAAGGGCCGCACTCAGCAGAGAGCCGCCGCCCCCAAACAAAGCGTTGCTAGGCAACGTATCCTGCTACGTTGCCAAATCAGTAACATTCAGCTTTTTAGCAAGGAATGGTTATCCTAAATATTGCACGGAGTAATGGCGTCTCAGCCCTGTGTCTGGGTTCACCACAGGAATCCTCCAGGAGCTGCGAGCTGATCGCTCTGATTGGTTGACGCCTCGCGTCGAGCGGCCAAAGTTCAGCTTTGTCCATCTCTGGCTTTTGACGCGTGGAACGCTGATGCCCAAAACGCTCAAAACGCGACGCGAGAAAGCTCGACGCCCCCTTGCCGCGCCTCCACATAGACTTTACATGGAAACCTGCTGCTCTTGACGCTCAAACACAATAAAATGGTCTGAACACACCGTAAGAGTAATAATAATAGGAAGAAAAATTAGGTAAATATATTAATATATTGTGGTGGATTTTATGAGTGTGTCTGTGGTCTCCTGGGAGGACCACTGGTTTCCATTCTTACTGCTCTAAGAATCAAGGAGCTGCAGGTCCTTCACGCTTTGGATGCATTAGTCTGTCTCTGAAGGAGCCCTGCAAGGCTATCAGGGTTAAAAGCCATTTCTGCTGGACACAGAAGACCAATCCGCTAACAGATGGACAGTTTCGTCTGACTCCTGCATTGTTTACGCATGTGATTTGGTCGGTTTTCAGGGCACTTAGCCATGACACAGAAAATGGAGCGATACCACCAGAAATCACTGGGGCAGTATTAAATTGGATAGCTGGCATGCAACCATTGAAAAGGAACAAACCAGAGAACAGGGGAAATGTGGAAATCTCCAAATAAGAAAGCACCACAAGAATTTTGAGGAGAATAGCAAAAAAACTTTGTGTTTTTCTTCTTCTTCTGATGTTTCTGGTCAATTGTAAACAACTTTATAGCATTACAGCTCCCAGCCAGTGGAGGGGAGGGGGGACAGGGATTGTCCTTCAGTATATAAGAGCAATTATCTTCTTCTCTCCCAACACCTCAACTGGTGGGTCCAAGCAGCATCCCAGTACAGTCCTGTTCTGCATTAGTATGAACATATTTTTTATGTGTTCATTTCTGAATCCACAGATTAATGCTGGACCTGACTGGGTAAAGAATGGACAGAGGCAAAAGAGGAAAAAGGAGACAAATATACAAAACCACAACTGTAGATTGAAACCTGAACCAGCCAAGCGGCTGCTACAGCTGGGGAGAAACAGAAAACAAACCAGACTATTATTCAGAGCATTTGGGTCTGTATCGGTATTAGTTGATATTAGTATTGGTAATTAAGGTTTCAATAAAATCTGTGGATTGTATATTGTTAATAAAGCCAATATCAAACATCCCTAAATATGAGTCATGTGTGTTGCAGCAGGGAAACATCGAAAACGTGCAGGACTCCAGCTCAGGAGGTCTGGAGTTGGGGATCTTTGCATTTCATCCCCTTTCAGGGAAAAATGGATTCAAACTGCAATAAAAGTTTAGAAATGTTCTCTGTGGGTCCAGATTTAGGTTCAAATAAATTATTATTTTATTTATTAGGAGCAAATTTACTAAGATGAGTACATTTTCATGTCCATCTACAGGCCTTGTGAATTCAGTAAAGTAACTGTCTAGTAGAGGAGAACAGTGTATTTATCAGATTAATCAGAGCTGTTGAGATGGATTTTAACAGCAGACTGTAGATTATTCATCACTACTAAGTTATCCGTCCTCTTCTCTGGTAGATACGCCTCAATGTCAGGAGTTTTTACATCTTAAACCCTCTTCCTGTTTGATGTTGGAGGTAAGGGAAAGCTTCACTGTCTTTATGGAGGTGTAATCTGACTGATCCTTTCCCATTACTATCTGTTTTAAATCATTCTGACTTTCTACAGCCATTTGTCAGATGCTTTTATCCACAGCGACTTACATGTGAGAAGTGATCAATTAAGGTAACATGCACGCTTTGTGGGTGGGAGGAAGCTGGAGTACCTGGAGAGAGCCCACACATGCATGGGGAGAACATACACACTTGAACTAGCAACCTTCTTGCTGTGAAGCTACAGTGCTAACCCCTACACCACTGTACTGTCTGTGTGGTACCCCTGTAGTAAACCACCACCTCTAGTTTTGCTGTACTCTGATAAGTGGTGACCTTGATCAGAAAAACCTAAACAATCAAGCCATCTAATTCTCCTGCGAGTACTTATAAAGAATATATCTCCTTCCCCTTGTTACTTTTGTTGCCTGTTTGGCTGATAAAACTGAGGCTTTGGTTCATTATATAACTGCTTTAGCATTTGGGAATTTGTTAGTATTAACATTTCGGAATAGATCAAAATCTTTTACATTCCAAGTTACTAGAACTTCAGAACCTGGTTAATCATCACTCAGCATGATGCTCAAAGCTAGGAAGAACTTATTTCCATCCCACATACAAAACCTCAGCCAGAGAGGTGGAGGGTATTGTTTTCGAAGGAACACGATATTTAAAATGCACAGGAAACACCGGGAAAGGCTTTTCTGTGTGTGTTTGTGGGGTCACAGGCGGTGTCCAAATATTTAAATCAATATATAACGAGATGGTACCTAACAGGTACAGTAATGGTAATAAAAAAGTATTATATAACGTTAGTATTTCTGTTATTATATCTCTTATAATTGTTGCTATTTTCATTGTCATTATTATTATTATTACTTCATAACTTCATCATTGTAAGTAGTGTACGTTTATAGATTGTATAACATAATATGGATAATATAATTACTAAAGAGCTATCGGTTAGAGATATTGGTTGGATATACTGACTAATGTTATTAGTCATATTATTTTTGTAATCTTATGTAGCTCTTAGGAGTGTTATCATAATGGTATGATAGCTGAAGATTGTTGCATATTACTGGGGTGAGAATATATAAGTTTAAGCTTCCACACATTGACTTTGAACTATATGTGGATCTTTGGTCATATCTTTTATTTCTCTTAGTGTTTATATATGTCATTGTGGTCAAGTAATTTTCTCGATCAATTGGTGGGCTCCTTTTAGATTTGCTGCGGTCCTGTTTGCTGTGATCATGATGATGTGCTTTAGATTTTCATTCCACTATTACGCCGATGACATACAACTCTTCATGACAACCCATACACGACCTTTATCATCCTTACCATCATTGTAGCTTTCTACACTCACTGCCTGCCTGGAAAAGACAAAGTTCTGGTTCAGTTTCAGACACCAATTAGCGGTGGGTCCAACATGCTCACACAACCTTTCTTCAAAAGCTTCCGCCATCCCTACAGTTGTCCTCGTCATCTGTTGAGGGCAAGTCGAGGCTCCCCAATTTCCCCAGTTATGGATCAAATTACGAGTGGTCCACCATTAATGGACCAAAATGGTACAGGAGACAGATGAAAGCGTTCCTCTGCATATCTGTCTTCTGTATCGAGCAAAAACGGCTCTTCTGTTGAAAGTCTTCACCAAATCCGAACTGCCACCATAACTGGTTTTTATTTCTCTGGCCAGGATGTTATAGGGTGGCGGTGAGGGATGGTGAATGTGTTGACCCAAATACAGAGATCAGGGAAGCAGGGAAGCAGATTCCAGAAGGTTTATTCTAACAAGGCACACAGGGGACTAACAACAAGGGACAACAAAGTAGTGCAACCAAATGATCCAGCAACGCAAGACTAAAACTGAGGGGTATAAATACACGGGGGAACCAAACAAGAAACAGGTGTACGGAATGAACTAAAACAAGACCAGGTGAACTCAATGAGGAAATCAATAAAGCTAAACAACAAACAAGGGAACCAAACAGGAAAAACTACAAAATAAAACAGGAAACCTGAACTAAGGAAAAACACAAACCACATCATGACACAGGAAGTCAGTAGTTACCAACACTTAGCTCATCTCACTATTGAGGCTTACATCCAACAACTCTGCAAGACAACCTTTCTCCACCTGAGCATTATTTCCAAACTCCTTCCCACTCTCACCCTCCCTGACACCAACAAGCTGGTGATCGTCATGCAGTGTTTTCCTGCTCCAACACACCTGAGTTAAATCCAATCCAACAGTTTATCGTGTTCTGCTCTGTGACTCATTTATTTCAGTCAGGTGTGTTGAAATCTAGAAATCTCTAAAACTTGCAGGACTACAGCGCTCTAGGACCAAACATTGCTAAACTTTAGTCATACCAAAGCACCATCCATCAGCTCCACCCATCATCTCCTCCACCCAGGACTAAAGCCTCTTACAGGCTTCCTCTGTAATAAATAACATGAAAAAGATTTTCTTTGGTCCAGTTAATTCATTATAAATGAGAAGTTTCGCATGTGACAGGATTGTGCACGTGGTGGTGTCATTAAAGCAGTATCACTCGACGATTGTTACTTATTTTCAACTTTTAAGTCTTTTCCATCATTTTAAACTACGTAGTGGTGCCTCTAGTCCTGTTTTCTGAAGTGAACAGAACGCACAACCAGCTGTTTGTTCAGCAGTTTACAGCCTGTGTGCATCAATTTCTGCTTTGACTTCCCCCCTACATCTGCTGTTAGAGGCTGCCAGCTCGCCATCACCTCTCAGCTACTACCGCTCTTCGGTACAGCTGCACCTACCCCTGCTTCAAGCTAATGACGTGACCCAGAGTATGGTAGCCCCCTGCAGCAAAGTGCTCTTTGTAGCGGCCCATCTTTATGGTGTCCAGCCACTCATCCACTGAGTTACAGCTGCTGAAGTCGGGCATGGCTCTCTCCATCAGCGGAGGGCTGTTTAAACTGCAGCAAAGACAGAGAGAGATGGCAGAGAAAGATTAATAGGATGACAAAAAGATTAGTTGGAAAGAGTCCGAACAGGAGAAGAGCGAGAGAGGCCAGGGGAAAAGGGAGCTTTGAAATGCGCTGCATATCGAGACAGAAAATCAATAACAGTTAAAATGATAGAGAGGAGGTGGCGGCTGCGGTTGCACGATAGCTGCTTTGGATAGATTAATACCAGAAGAAATCCTTCTTTTCTGCCTTTCCTTCTACCTGCTGTTTCCCTTAGATGCACAGTGCTACGCACCACTGACTCTATAGGACCCGGGATCTGAACTGAGCAATTTACACAGGTCCAGCTTCAGCCCGGGTGTCCTCCCAAACCTGCTCCCAGATCCTCCGCCGATCAATGGCAATATCGCAGCCAGGATTTTACTTAACGTGCAGCGCTTCCATCAGAGATGAGCTTAATGGAAAATGAACACAACCACTCGCTTCATCTGCCAGACAACTTTGAGGGAAACTTAAGTCTTTAACTTTATCCCACAGCCGCCACGCTGGACAGCAGCAGGAAGAGACTGGATTTTACTGCCGTGCAGATTAATACTGAAACATCAATACCTCCGATACCACTTAGTTATGCTCTAGAATTGCTTTTTATGCTAAAATATAAATATTTTAGTAATCGGAGATAAATATGTAGCTCGTCAGTAATGGGAATACAGCTAGGTGTTAGTTTTCTAACACAGAAACAACAAAAATATGACTTAGTCCAAATAAAAAGCAAAAATTTAAAAAGCTACCTTTTACTTAAAACTAATGGTTGTTATCATATAAGCTGCTAGTTCAGCCTACACTTTGTTTTGGTTAATTGATTTAAATCTTTAAATGTATGGCTTTCCTGTGGTGCACTTATGTCTGATATATGGATGAAAAAATAAACTAAAATGGAAAAAAAACAATCCAAAGTTTGGCATTACATCAGCGAGAAAAGTTGATTCTGGCTTTACAGGCACATTGTCACAGGGTTGAAGGGAATCCAACAAAAACCACATCATCGTCCTCATTTATGGAGATTCTGGATGTTTTCAGGCTTTAAATTTAGAGGAAGCTGCAAGATGAGCCATTTGATAGATCCAACAACTAACCATTGAGTTGTTGCATCTAATATTCTGGTCCACACCTCTTACCAGTAGGTGGTGGTGATGCACCAGATCGTTGTCTGATTGGGACCACAGTAATGTAGGAAGGCTTCTTTATAAGTAATTTTCCAAACAGACTAGTTTTTTTGTAGAAATGACTGGCGTCGGATCAGTATCGCTGATACTGGCTGGAATTTTACTTAGTATCAAAACTGAAAGAAAAAAAATCGTTGGTGCTCATGGATTTACTCCTGCAACGGGACAGGCGTTCGGTCGCCTTGCAGTCCGTCACCAGAAGATCCTCTTCTCAGACCCTCGCAGGCCTGCGTTGATTTGCAGTTTAATCACATAAAGCGATATTTGACTAAAAGCTGGCGAGCTGTCTGGCCAAATGAGAAGAAAAAGCACGTGAGACAATGCTCCCACGTTGCGTTGCTGCAGACACCGATCAGCTGAGCTAACTGCCCACCTGCAGAGCGTATCCATGGACTTCAGGTTCTCCGGGTTGCGGATTAGCTTGTCGAGGACGGTGACTATCTGGGAGAAGCGTGGCCTCTCGCTGCGATCCTTCTGCCAGCAGTCCAGCATGAGGGTGTGCAGAGCGCCAGGGCAGCCCATCGGAGCCGGCAGCCTGTAGCCCTCCTCCACAGATTTGATCACCTGCATAAGTTAAAGCAACAAACCTGCATGAGCTCCCAGTGTTTGTCCTGTTGTGTGAAAGATGTGACAAAGCAGCGCTCACATCTCTGTTGGTGAGATTCCAGTACGGCCGCTCTCCATAGGACATCACCTCCCACATGACCACGCCGTAGCTCCACACGTCGCTGGAGGAGGAGAACTTTCTGTACGCGATGGCTTCCGGGGCCGTCCATCGGATGGGGATTTTTCCTCCCTGTTGGAAACACAGCAAAGATCAAGCCGAATGCTTCAAACTGTCAAGTATTTGGTTCAAATCCAAAAGCTGTGCCTGTCCAAAACTACTGGGAAGACAAATATAAGCCCTGCGGAGAACAGAGTCAACATGAACCAAAGCACCAAGCTTTAGTTTGGATCCATCGTCGTCCATCAGATCTTTTAGTTGTGATTGATCACATATGAGTGTCTACCAGCCCTGCTGATGTGATGCCCTTGAATCTCCTAATTCAGGTGATTTGTTCCACTGGGCCTGGTGTGCTTCCTGTTTTAATCAGCTCTCTGACAACTGGTTGTATCGCTGATTATTTTAAAACCTCATGTGTGACCTTCTTTTAAAAAAGATCCATAATGACTGTAGACCAGTTTCTAAGTTACCTCTGCTTGAAGCTTTTAGAGAAAGTGGTGGCCAAATGGTTAACAGCACTGAGGATGGTTTTATATTAGAAAAATTTCACTAATGATTCTGGAAGTATCATATCACAGAAACAGCACTGCTCAAGGTAACAAATTAGCTTCAGCTTGATGTTATATTTCCACTCGAGCTGCGTAAAACCCAAATAACTCAATAAAACACTTCTAATGGAAGCAACTTCCAATTTTTCTAAATGATTTGTATCAATAAGTTTTTATGCTCTCATAGGGTGTTTTGTCAGACGTGTCCATATAGAAGCATATAGCAAACGTGGAATGGAAACACTTTGTTTTACATGTACACGTCATCGGATGTGATAGGAGGTCACGTGACCAAACCATTTCAGGTAAAGATGATGGGAAATGGAAGAGGAGATGGAAATCTTTTCACAAATGATTAAAGAGAAAAATATAGCCTCCATCTGTGGAAGGTAAACAACAACAAAGTGCAGTTTTACACTGAAATACAAAGGCAAACCGAGGAGAAGAGCTTCAACAAGCTGTGGATAATAAAAGAGGACAAATAAAAGCAAACAACAACCAGAAGGGATAAACGTTTGGACAACAGTCAGACAGATGAGAAGCAACATGGACATTAAAAATATTAAAAAACCAATAAAATACATTTAAACCTGATTAAAAATGTAAAAGGACTTGTTAAAAACCAACAGCTGCATTTTGTTTTGCTACGTCAGAAGTAGGCTGCAGGAATCCAAACCAGACAGAATAAAGACAAGAATAACAAAACATTACATTATTTAAATTCAAATAAAATAATAAAAATACAAAATAAATTAAATAAATAAGAAATGAAAAAAATGAAATGAAATTAAATTAAATTTAAACAACGATTATAAATGGCAGCATGAAGCACTTAATCTAATAATTAAAAACAGCAAAGCTGTAGATTTGTGTCGAGGACCAGAATAAACCTGCAAACGTTGGCTTCTACGTGAGCTGCTACGATTAATCCTAATATCAGCTTGATGATCAATTAACCTGACAGGATGAAGCATGACTTTCCAAACAGACAGGCTGCTTCCTGCAGCTTTCTTCTCACATTTCAAGGTTAAATTTGCGACACATGAAACCCTGCTGGACCCGTTCCGTGGTGGATTCACTGCCTCCTCCACAGTGACTTCCTCACTGCCTCGACTCAGCATCTCCAGCTTCCAGGCTGGAACAGGAAGTGTATTCTTTCATCATTACATTATGACATCATCAATGTATTAATCATTAATCATTTATGACATCATCAATGTATTAATCATTATTGACATCATTATTGTAATGATGTCATAATGTCTCAGAGTGAAGTAAAGCGATGTAACATAATCACTCTGATTGCTGCGGTTTCACGGCTGCAGCGTGTAAATATGTGGAGCACTGGGTTCCATCTACGATGTGAAATCATCAGACTCCAGCTGCACTGGTTCCCAGTGGTTTCCGGCTGCACCGGTTCCCAGTGGTCTCCGGCTGCACCGGTTCCCAGTGGTTTCCGGCTGCACCGGTTCCCAGTGGTTTCCGGCTGCACCGGTTCCCAGTGGTTTCCGGCTGCACCGGTTCCCAGTGGTTTCCGGCTGCACCGGTTCCCAGTGGTTTCCGGCTGCACCGGTTCCCAGTGGTTTCCGGCTGCACCGGTTCCCAGTGGTCTCCGGCTGCACCGGTTCCCAGTGGTCTCCGGCTGCACCGGTTCCCAGTGGTCTCCGGCTGCACCGGTTCCCAGTGGTCTCCGGCTGCACCGGTTCCCAGTGGTCTCCAGCTCCGGCTGCACCGGTTCCCAGTGGTTTCCGGCTGCACCGGTTCCCAGTGGTCTCCAGCTCCGGCTGCACTGGTTCCCAGTGGTTTCCGGCTGCACCGGTTCCCAGTGGTCTCCGGCTGCACCGGTTCCCAGTGGTCTCCAGCTGCACTGGTTCCCAGTGATCTCCAGCTGCACTGGTGACCAGCTGTACTGGTCTCCAGCTGCACTGGTTCCCAGTGGTCTCCAGCTGCACTGGTTCCCAGTGGTCTCCAGCTGTACTGGTTCCCAGTGGTCTCCAGCTGCACTGGTTCCCAGTGGTCTCCAGCTGCCCTGGTTCCAAAAGGTCTCCAGCTTCACTGGTTTTTAATTGCTTCTAGTTGCACTAGTTTCCAGTGGTCCCCGACTGTACTGGTTCCCAGCTGTACTGGTTCCCAGTGGTCTCAAACTGCACTGGTTTCAAGTAGTCTCCAGTGTCAGTTGTTCCTGGCTGTACTGGTTTTTAGTGGTCTCCGGCTGCACTGCCTTCCAGTTGTTTCTAGCTGCACTGGTTTCCAGCTAGTTCCCTGCAGGGCCATCCCTGCAGGTTTTAGATGACCCAACACACCTGCTACAGAGGTGCAAAGTTTAATGGAGGTGAAGAGGAACACAACAAAGTTACAACGGGTCCCGTGAAGAGATGACAAGGCCTTTTCATTTTGTGAGACTGAAAGGCAGAAATGATCCAACTTCATTTGCAGAGTTTGTTTCTGAATAAACCACCATATTTACCACAACAGGTGGGAACGTAAAGCACTCTGCAGTACAGATTTCATGCTTCTGGGTCTAAAATAGAAGGTCTTTTAACCTTGGTTTGATTGGACGACTGGTACGACCAACCTCTTATTCTAATCATGTCATACAGTCGCATTACGATGATGTCATCGTGTTTGCATCAATCTGACCCATCAACACTAAGGCGGGACATATTTGTGATGCGGAATGGATGGCATCTGTTGTCGTCCAATCAAAGCCATCTAACCGGGCAGAAAATTGTGATTTTTGATGTGGAACTGCTCCTAAAGCACAATAAGAATCGCAGTTGTTTACTAAATGCTTTTTTGTTCTCATGGGTGTGAGTTTTTGAGGTAAGACACCAAAGGTAGGACAGAATTTGGGATAATGCTTTTCAAACGTGAATATTTAGTCCTCTTTGCATCTGGATTGGTGAACGTTGAGAAAACCAAGATGAAACTTAGATTTATGGAATCTGTGAGATGTGTGCTTTGAGTAAAGGTGTCATTTGTTGTTGTTGCTGTCTGTCTGTCTGTCTGGGTGGCTACAGGGATCAATTATTTGTGTTTACATACTTTTGCAGACTTTGTTTACCTGAGGCTTGTATTACAACTCAAGATTACCCCAGATATCACTCTATTATCTGAGTTAACTTACCCAGACATTCGGGACCTTGAGAAGCTTAAATGGAACCAGGGTGTGTGTCTGTCTGTGTGTGTGTGTGTGTAACTCTTTGCTGTGACGGCACAAGTAGCTATATAATTATATTAATTGTAATTATTCATAATGATTATTTCATATGAAACTCTTGTGGAATTAATCGAACTTAGTAACAAAAACAAGAAGAAAAATATACTAGAACAGGATCAGTAACAAGGATTTATTTCTTCATCAGATGGACGTTTTCATGCCTAAAACCTCTTCGTCTCCGCAGCTCCTCTCATGACGTTCGCACCGTCAGGAAAGAACGGACATTTTCTGAGAAAACTGATTGGTTTTTAGATGTTGCCTCCATACTTACTGATCTCTTATCCAGAACATAACCTGCTCCAGAGCAGGTTAGTCGTTACCATGGTGATTTGTCTGGTGAGAAGTAAACCAGTGTCATACGAAATCCCGGGCTATCCCAGAAGTTACCTCCATAAGCAAAAAACCCAGATTCATAGAGCTGCTCTTTTGTTTGTTGCCTTAACTGTGTTTGGAAATCATTGAAATGATTGGTATCAACATTGAGCTGAGATTCTGGACTCTACATTTACGTTACTGACCAGATGTCAGGCCTTTAAAACCGGACGTTTAGTCGCGCCGCCTCCATTCCTGGGGCGCTTGGGGTGGAAGAGGTTTTAACTTTTGGACTTTAAATAATGAACTTGACAGATTTCTGGATACAACCGTTTTCGTACCTGATGTTGATCAAATCTATCATCATGGCTTTGATGTGCTGAATATCCTGATGAAATGCTGTGAAGGTTTTACCATCATTCTGGATACATATTTCCCTTCATCCTAGAACCTTTTCTAACCAATATGTTAAATGTTCTCTTTTCTAGTTATAAAATTTAGCTTGAAACAAAATGCAAATGAAAGGGATTATTAGAAAGCTGTGTGTTTGTGTGTGTTGCTGCATTAATGCTTGCCTCAATGTGAAAACTCACACTGGTGGTGTATGCAGCGTCGGGGTCATCCTCCAGGACTCTGGACAACCCAAAGTCGGACACCTTACACACCAGGTTGCTGTTGACCAGGATGTTGCGGGCGGCCAGGTCTCGGTGGATGTAGCCCAGGTCAGACAGGTAGGTCATACCTGCTGCGATGCCCCGCAGCAACCCCACCAGCTGGATGATGGTGAACTGGCCATCGTGTCTCTGTAAGAAAACAGGAGAAAAGAAGAAGGAAAGGTCAGGAGGGGGAAAAGAGAGGGATGATACTGAAGCAGAGAAGATGAACACGGCGATTATGCAGAAGATTTAATCAAGATTGCACAGACACGAAAGATAAGAGAATAAAACATGACAGGGATAATTATCTGCAGTAATTCCATACGAGCAAACACTGGAGGTGTTTGACTTTGTTAAAACAACCTGGAAATACGCAGCAAGTCATCCCAGTCGAGGAAGAAATTTTCTGTAGACAAACAGATCCAGTACAATGACTGGAGCTGAGACATTGTCTGCAGATAAAATCCACAGAAAAGAAACATTAGATTGTTTACTTTGTGAGTATTTTCTTTGGTTCGGTTGGTGAAAACCAGCAGAGGCAAAAACTGTGCTCATCAGCCCATTAGGAGACAATAAAAGCACAAAGGCATCAAACAAGAAGAGCAGATAAAAAAAAGATAATCTGAAAGTGTAAACACCAACCCTGAGGAAGGAGTCCAGAGAGCCATTCTCCATGTACTCTGTGATGATCATCACCGGTTTACCTGAAGGGACAAACAGAAACATGTGGGAAATAAACAACATGCAACAGAAGATCAACGTAAATGTGTAAAAATGGTTCCTGAACACCATGATTCCCCACTTCAACCACCCAGTTTCACTGGTAAACTTCTCATTCATACCTGTTCAGATGTACCAAAACAAACTGGTCTTAGCATTAGCTGTAAATGCAAAATCCCACAGTCATACCATTAGCTGCTAATGCAAGAGCCAACAGTCTTAGCATCAGCTGCTAATATAGGAGTGCATGATCAGAAAGCAGGGGTGGGCAACTCCGTTCCTAGAGTGTGATGTAAAGCTCTGCACCAGTGTGCTAATAAGTCTGATGTGTGTCTGGTGTATTGCAACAGGGAAATTCCAAACACTTGCAGAACTGCAGCCCTCAAGGACCACAGTCGCCCTGTCTTAGTGCTAGCTTCCAACATGAGAGTCCACTGTCTTTTTTATTTTGCTTCAATTTAATTCATTTATTAGATTTCACAGAACCTGCAGAATATTTTAGTCTTTGAGTATTTTTCTGGATGGTTTCTTCTTACTTTTGCTTTAGTCATGTTATTTTAAAGCAGAGTTGTATTTTAACCTTTTTACACTGGGGTCCAACATTTCCAGTACAAACTGGTCCATGTGCAGTCGCACACTGTACTGGTTAAAATCATCTCACTCCTGGTTAAATTTATATTCAGTGACTAAACCAACTCTCAGTTTAATGGCTTGAAACATCTTAAATCGTGACATGAGATCATGATGGACATCTACATGTCACATGTATGTGAAACTGTACATACAAGACACCCAACTGGCTGCTAATTCTACAAGAACACATTAAAAAACTTAACTCAGGAATATCAACACAAAATCTATCAGATATAAGAAAAAAAATTATGGAAAAAGATGAAAATCTGTTTGATAAGGATTTAGTGATAAAATACATTAAAACTTATAAAAGGTTAAAATTAGATAAAGTGATAAATAAATGTACATTTAAATTAGATATTTTACAAAAATGATTTAGAATGCTATTGATTTATTTAATAAAGTTTTTTTTTTTATATAATCTTGATGAATTAGCAGACACGACACGTATCTGCATTTGAAACTTGTTTTTTTTTTTTTTGTTTTTTTTTTTCAAAGCTTTCAGTTTCTTTCCATCCATTTTTTCATTGTTTGGTTTCTAGATGCTGATTTTGTGTCTTCAGAGCTCTGTTGTTGGATAGCGTTAGGTAACGCTAGCTAATCCGAGCTAATTTTAGCTAACGTTAGTTAACTTCTGCTAAGATACCACAGTTTACTGAACAGAACTTAATGAATCAGGTTGTTCTTGAGCAATATTTTTGCTTTTTAGAGGGTTTGAGATAATCTTTTACTATTAGTTTTATATACTTCCTAATAACTTCTGCTACAGACTAGCGGCTAGCAGCTAGCTTGTCTTATGCTTACTGGAGTTTGCTGAACCTGACACATTACCGCCACCAGGTGGTGGGAAGTTGCAATACATCTGAGCATCTCACGGATGACAGTGCTCGGTTCTGCAGCACTCACGGCCAGAGGTGTATAAAGTAGAAGTAGAAGTAAAAATAAAAATAAAGTAGAAGTCCTGCCATGTTTTTGGATCTATCTGTGCATTTAGAACAGGTGTTTTCACTAACAGGCTCATCTACCTGCAGTGGAGCTGACCTGATTAAATTCACTTGGTTTAGTGACTGGTTGGAAAGAGCTGCTAGACATGACTTCTACCTTCTACTTCTACTTTATAAACCTCTGCTCATGGTCCGCAGGAGTAAACGGAAAGACTTTTGCTGCCTCTAGGTGGGGCTTGAGGCCCAACCACAAGCTGTGGCTTCATGTTTTAAAGTAACACCATTCATACTAGAGCAGAAAATGTCTGCCATTTAGTCATATAATACAGACTTTTCTAATGAATCCTGTTCCAGTGTCAGCGTACTGTGAGTTACCACGCCCTCAAGGCGGATGACATTCGGATGGTCAAACTGGGCCATTATGGACGCCTCGGCTAGGAAGTCCCTCTTCTGCTTCTCTGTGTATCCGGCCTTCAGGGTCTTTAGCGCCACTGGTATGTCTCGTTTCCCTGGTAGCCTCATACGTCCATAGCACACCTCCCCAAACTCTCCTGAGCACATGACAGAAGAACTTCAATCACCTCCAGCCTTGATAGACTAAATATTCCAACATACTGAGTATCCTCTGCACCCAGCTGCACCCTCACCCCCTCTTTAGCCATTTGTGTAAATGAGAATGTGTCAGTTAATTTTCCCTCTTAGATAAGAGAAAGACATCTACTTATGGACTGAGTGACTGCGTGGTATAAACAGCAACTAATTACCCTCTCGTTCTTATCTGTAGCTGAGGAGAAGTCTGAGTGTAATTGCAGTTTGTGTTTCTGTGCAGCAGCTGCATGTAAGCCAGCTTATTGTGCAGCTGACACAGTGTTAGTATTCCCTGCCTGGCCGAGGAGCTCTGATTGACAGCTCCACGCAACGCTCTGATTCCGCCTGGCTATCCTCCTCTCTGCTGCACACCGCAGCCTTTACACCGGCCAATGATTTTAACTTAGCTTAGCCAATGATTCTAGCTCGGTGTGTGTGTGTTTGTGTTTGTGTGCATCTCGGCCTCTTTCTGTTTGTGTGTTTGAGTCTTTTTTTTACCTGAGCCAATGATTTTCTCTATTTTGATCCTGGAAGCTTCAATTTCTCGGGCAAACTCGTGGACGGCCTGGCAGGGGTCCTCGTACGTGTGCGGGTCGATATAGAACCTCGCATCGGGGAATGACACTAAGATAAAAACATTAGCATTTGGTCACATATCAGAGAATGAGAGCAACATCACATCTGAGCCCCGTCACCGTGGCGACGGGGAGCCAGATGAAGCGGGATGGAGGGATTCAGATGGAGGCAGGAGGAAGGAGGAGGCTGATGAAACTGTTTGCTCCGAGGATGAACTTTATAACGCGGGGATGAAAAGTAACGCCATTTGATCTATTGGTGATAATTGAGGAATGGGCCAAACATACCGTGACCATTCTGGTAATGCATCTTCTCCTCATCAGAGTCCTGGAAGGCTTTGCTGTAGCCACAGTGTCTACACACACATGCGCGCACACACACACACACACAAGCACAGAGACACACAAACATACAGAGGGATGAATACAGGACAGTAGTGGAAAACTTGTAGCATCAAACTTTGAACACAGTTGAGAATTATTAACCATTAAACCTCCAGCAGATCCACCTGAGGTCTATTTCTTCTATCATCATGTATGTAACTGGTCCACATGCCGTCCAGGAGGGATACAATCCAGACACAACATGTAGTGAGAGACTACATGGTAAATCAACAATGATCCATGATAACGTCATTAATTTTGCCTTCACTATCACTACTATGTTACAGACAGACAGACAGATAGATAGACAGATAGACAGATAGATAGACTGACTTCCTCTGTGACCATTACAATTGGTCCAGAACAACTCTCAGGTACCCGTAGGTCTTCACATTCTCTCCATTAATACAGACTGGCTTTCTGTTTCATGTAGATCTCCTGAAATCCACCACAAGCTCTTTGGTCTTGGAGAACATAGTTCTTGTTAGTCCAGTCTGTGAAGGCCTCTACCAGGTCGCTGTACTCCCCTTCCTGTCCACCTCCCACACATGCCACAACAGCTGTATCATCTGAATACTTCTGTATGTGGCAGGACTCTGAGTTGTATCTGAAGTGTAGAGTGTGAAAAGAAAGGGAGCTAGAACAGTCCCCTGTGGAGCCCCAGTGCTGCACTCCAGAGTTCCAGAAATACTTCTCCCCATCCTGACATCTAGTGGTCTTCATGTTAAATAGTCCATAATCCAGGATGTCAGGGAGGGGGCCTCCCCCATATCTAAAAGTTTATCTTTCAGTATGGGAGGCCTGATGGTGTTAAAAGCATTTGAGTAGTCAATAAACATGATCATGACATAAGACCCAGGCACTTCCAGGTAGGCATATGCCTGGTGCAGCATGTAAAGAACTGCATCCTCAACTCCTAAGTGTTCCTGGTAGGCAAACTGGAGAGAGTCGAGATCCTCAGCAACCTGAATTCTCATGCAACGAACAAGGAGCCGCTCAAAGGTCTTCATTATGTGAGATGTCAAAGCTACGGGTCTGTAGTCATTATGCCCTTTTTAGGCACCTGTATGAGACACGATGTCTTCCACAGAACTGGGACTTTTTCCATCTTAAGGCTTATATTGAATAGCCTTTGGAGAGGAACAGCTAGCTGCCCTGCACAGTCTTTCAGGAGCATTGGACATAACCCATCTGGACCTACAGCCTTTTCTGCTCGGAGTTTCCTGAGCTCAACTGCAACCTCTGTAGTTGATACACACAGATGAAGCAGCTCAGCGGGCTCATGAGGAGGAACCAGCCGCAGAGGTGGAGGAACCAGCCGCAGAGGTGGAGGAACCAGCCGCAGAGGTGGAGGAACCAGCCGCAGAGGTGAAATGGGCACCCATGAAGATGGATAGAGAATTATCAACCTGATGGAGTGCTGGTTGAGAGAGTTGGCTTTGTCTACATCATCCTCTGTAGAATGACAGTTGCCCAACTTGTAGCCAATGATGGTCTTCATTCCTCTCCACACCTTTTTGATGTCTTTGTTTTCCAGTTGCTTTTCCACCTTCCTTTTGTACTCCATCTGGGCTCACATGTGCTCAGTGTGAACCTGCTTCCATCTGTGAAGAGCTCAGGGCGGCAGTGGAGAATTTGTTAATCTTGGTGTTCTCTGGCAAATGTCTGGCAAACGTCCTGCTTGGTGTTGGACTGTAAGCACAACCCCCACCTGTGGACATCAGGCCCTCATACCACCCTAATGGAGTCCGTTTCTGACTGTTTGAGCAGACACATGCACATTTGTGTCCTGCTGGAGCTCATTCTGCAGGGCTCTGGCAGTGCTCCTCCTGTTCCTCCTTGCACAAAGAAGGAGGTAGCGGTCCTGCTGCTGGGTTGTTGCCCTCCCACGGCCTCCTCCACGTCTCCTGATGTACTGGCCTGTCTCCTGGTAGCGCCTCCATGCTCTGGACACTACGCTGACAGACACAGCAAACCTTCTTGCCACAGCTGGCATTGATGTACCATCCTGGATGAGCTGTACTACCTGAGCCACTTGTGTGGGTTGTAGACTCCGTCTCATGCTACCACTAGAGTGAAAGCACCGCCAGCATTCAGACCAAAACATCAGCCAGAAAGCATCAGAACTGAGAAGTGGTCTGTGGTCACCACCAGCAGAACCACTCCTTTATTGGGTGTGTCTTGCCAATTGCCTATAATTTCCACCTGTTGTCTATTCAATTTACACAACAGCATGTGGAACTGATTGTCAATCAGTGTTGCTTCCTAAGTGGACAGTTCCATTTCACAGAAGTGGGGTTGACTTGAAGTTACATTGTGTTGTTTAAGTGTTGCCTTTATTTTTTTAGGTGGTGTATATGTATGTAGAGTTGCCAGGTAGGTTGTTTGCAAGTGGTGCAATAAAAATACATGTTTCTCCAGAACAATGAATGATCGTGATTAAAAATCGTGATTACAATATTGTTTAAAATAATCATGATTATGATTTTGGTCATTATCGTGCAGTCCTAGTCCAGGGTGTTCTCTGTCTCTTGCCCAATGATTGCTTTCACACGACCCTTAATTGGACTAAATGGTTAAGAAAATGAATGTGTGTGTGTGTGTGTGTGTGTGTGTGTGTGTGTATGAGTGTGTGTGTGTGTATCATGGCGTCTAAAATATCCAAAATAGCTGGAGATTTAAAGGTTAATAAATTAATAAATAATCATGAACTATGAATCTTGTTCTGCTTAAGTGGCTTTTCTTCTGCAATGAACACAAACACACAGTTGAAGCTGAACATGCTCTCATTAACTGCTGGTGACATCAAGCATGCACACAGTACTGGTTTTAATGGTTCCGCCAGCATACAAACACATCTGATTATTTCTTTCATTAGGAATAAAACTGCTACAATAGAAATCAGGGAAGAGGGTTCTGATTTTATCTCTGCAGCTGGTTTGATAAAAACATCTGTCTGTTTCTACTGAGGCATGTCTACATATCGTCATGGCAACCACGACTACAAACATATTAATTTGAGAATTCTTTTTTCACAGCATAAAGTTATCATACTTTTTTTTATTATCTGTCTACACCTATGAACACATCGCTCCATTTTAAAATATTTATACTGCTTTCCAGTCAGCCACAAAACTGAGTACAGACCAAAGTCCAGACCAGAATCTAAACCAAAAACCAGACCAAAAACCAGACCATAGTCCAGACCAGAATCTAGACCAGAGACCAGACCAAAAACCAGGCGTTAGTCCAGACCAGAATCTAAACCAAAAACCAGACCAAAAACCAGACCATAGTCCAAACAAGAATCTAAACCAAAAAACCAGACCATAGTCCAGACCAGAATCTGAACCAGAGACCAGACCTGTTACCTGCAGAAGTTACCTGATGACTGCTGATTGGCTGTTGACCTAAATACAGATCCAGCTGCTTGTAATCTGACCTCAGGGCAGATCCAGCTGTTCTGAGGTTTGATAAGAGAATGCTGAAAAGCAAACATCAACACTGAAGTCCGAGGAGCACACCAGACAGGTCAGAAGTTAAAGCAGAGTCCGGATGTCCGCACAGATCCGGAGCTCAGATGGAAGAATCTGTCCACAGGACAACCGTGGGTCGTGGACTGAACTAACTGGGCTTTATGGAAGACTGGTGAGGAGAAAGCCAGAAGAAATCCTGTTTGCAGCAGGCCACAAGCCATGTGGGGGACTCAGCAAACATCTGGAAGCAACGGCACTGTTTGGCCCGAATGTGAACTACCGTGTGTGGTGGAAAACTGGCAATGCACATCACCTTGCACACAAAGTCCCCACTGTCAAGCATGGTGGTGGCAGCATCATGTTCTGGGGATGAGGAAGATGGACAGGGCCAAATACATTCAGTTTCACCTGCCAGCTGGACAGTGATTCCAAACATAAAGCCAATGTTCATGTGGTAGACTGGACCAGAGTCCAGGCTAAATCCAGTCTGGGGCAAGATGTAAAAAACTGCTGTTGATAAACAGTCTCCATCTGATCTGACTGATCTGGCTCGAGCTCAGCTTCCCCAGCTCCCCATTGGTCCCCTGCTTCCCCAAACTTTCCCAATAGGACTGGAAGCTGTAACTGGCAGCAGAAGGTGGATCCATAACATACTTAGCCAGGGGGACGAATACTTTCTGGCTTTTACTTGTGAAAAAAATTAAAATAGAATTTTCTTCAAGCTAAGTGAGTTTTTATCTATTCATCTTGCTTTTATTGTTTTATTTTGAGTTTTGAGTTTTGAGTTTTATTTTGAGTTTAGTTTCTATTGTGATGTCTGTATTTTATGCTGATGGTCTGTTAGGACCCCGGTGGTCGTAATCTGGTCGTCGTGGGTACGATGTACGATGGTGTTTACTCAGGTCTTCAGCTCATTAGTCACCTGTGTTGGTTTGCTTTTTAATCCTTCAGTGCTTTGTGTCTGGAGATGGATGCGTGTGTTGGAGTTGGGGTAAGGCTGGAGGCTTGTTTAGACTCTAAGGTAAAGATGGATGACTCTAAAAAAGGAACATCAGGTGACAGGAAGCATTTGTTTTTGTGTCGTTTCTGGAAGGAAGAGAGACTCGGGTACTGGCTCGTCCATCGGTTTCACGTTTGTTCAGATTTATGCATGAGACGTTGGACGTGAGATGTTTGACGTTGGACGTGGGACGGGAAATGTTGGACGTTGGATGTGGGGCGGGAGGCAGGATATGTTGGACGTTGGGCAGGAGGCGGAAGATGTTGGACGTGGGGAGGGAGGCAGGATATGTTGGACGTTGGGCAGGAGGCGTAAGATGTTGGACGTGGGGCGGGAGGAAGGATATGTTGGACGTTGGGCGGGAGGCGGGAGATGTTGGACGTGGGGCGGGAGGCAGGATATGTTGGACGTTGGGCAGGAGGCGTAAGATGTTGGACGTGGGGCGGGAGGAAGGATATGTTGGACGTTGGGAGGGAGGCGGGAGATGTTGGACGTGGGGCGGCAGGCAGGATATGTTGGACGTGGGGCAGGAGGCGGGAGATGTTGGACATGGGGCGGGAGGCGGGAGATGTTGGACGTGGGGCGGGAGGCGGGAGATGTTGGACGTGGGGCGGGAGATGTTGGACGTGGGGCGGGAGGCGGGAGATGTTGGACGTGGGGCGGGAGGCGGAAGATGTTGGACGTGGGGCGGGAGATGTTGGACGTGGGGCGGGAGGCGGGAGATGTTGGACGTGGGGCGGGAGATGTTGGACGTGGGGCGGGAGATGTTGGACGTGGGGCAGGAGGTGGGAGATGTTGGACATGGGGTGGGAGGCGGGAGATGTTGGACCTGGGGCGGGAAATGTTGGACGTGGGGCAGGAGGCGGGAGATGTTGGACGTGGGGCGGGAGGCGGGAGATGTTGGACGTGGGGCGGGAGGCGGGAGATGTTGGACCTGGGGCGGGAGATGTTGGACGTGGGGCGGGAGGCGGGAGATGTTGGACGTGGGGCGGGAGGCGGGAGATGTTGGACGTGGGGCGGGAGGCGGAAGATGTTGGACGTGGGGCGGGAGATGTTGGACGTGGGGCAGGAGGCGGGAGATGTTGGACGTGGGGCGGGAGGCGGAAGATGTTGGACGTGGGGCGGGAGATGTTGGACGTGGGGCAGGAGGCGGGAGATGTTGGACATGGGGCGGGAGGCGGGAGATGTTGGACGTGGGGCGGGAGGCGGGAGATGTTGGACGTGGGGCGGGAGATGTTGGACGTGGGGCGGGAGGCGGGAGATGTTGGACGTGGGGCGGGAGGCGGAAGATGTTGGACGTGGGGCGGGAGATGTTGGACGTGGGGCGGGAGGCGGGAGATGTTGGACGTGGGGCGGGAGGCGGAAGATGTTGGACGTGGGGCGGGAGATGTTGGACGTGGGGCGGGAGGCGGGAGATGTTGGACATGGGGCGGGAGGCGGGAGATGTTGGACGTGGGGCGGGAGGCGGGAGATGTTGGACGTGGGGCGGGAGATGTTGGACGTGGGGCGGGAGATGTTGGACGTGGGGCGGGAGATGTTGGACGTGGGGCGGGAGATGTTGGACGTGGGGCGGGAGGCGGGAGATGTTGGACGTGGGGCGGGAGGCGGGAGATGTTGGACGTGGGGCGGGAGGCGGGAGATGTTGGACGTGGGGCGGGAGGCGGGAAATGTTGGACGTGGGGCGGGAGGCGGGAGATGTTGGACGTGGGGCGGGAGGCGGGAGATGTTGGACGCGGGGCGGGAGGCGGGAGATGTTGGACGTGGGGCGGGAGGCGGGAGATGTTGGACGTGGGGCGGGAGGCGGGAGATGTTGGACGCGGGGCGGGAGGCGGGAGATGTTGGACGTGGGGCGGGAGGCGGGAGATGTTGGACGTGGGGCGGGAGGCGGGAGATGTTGGACGTGGGGCGGGAGGCGGGAGATGTTGGACGCGGGGCGGGAGGCGGGAGATGTTGGACGCGGGGCGGGAGGCGGGAGATGTTGGACGCGGGGCGGGAGGCGGGAGATGTTGGACGTGGGGCGGGAGGCGGGAGATGTTGGACGTGGGGCGGGAGATGTTGGACGTGGGGCGGGAGGCGGGAGATGTTGGACGTGGGGCAGGAGGCGGGAGATGTTGGACGTGGGGCGGGAGGGCGGGAGATGTTGGACGTGAGGCAGGAGGCGGGAGATGTTGGACGTGGGGCGGGAGGCGGAGATGTTGGACGTGGGGCGGGAGATGTTGGACGTGGGGCGGGAGGCGGGAGATGTTGGACGTGGGGCGGGAGGCGGGAGATGTTGGACGCGGGGCGGGAGGCGGGAGATGTTGGACGTGGGGCGGGAGGCGGGAGATGTTGGACGTGGGGCGGGAGGCGGGAGATGTTGGACGTGGGGCGGGAGGCGGGAGATGTTGGACGTGGGGCGGGAGGCGGGAGATGTTGGACGCGGGGCGGGAGGCGGGAGATGTTGGACGTGGGGCGGGAGGCGGGAGATGTTGGACGTGGGGCGGGAGGCGGGAGATGTTGGACGTGGGGCGGGAGGCGGGAGATGTTGGACGTGGGGCGGGAGGCGGGAGATGTTGGACGTGGGGCGGGAGGCGGGAGATGTTGGACGTGGGGCGGGAGGCGGGATCAGACGTGCAGATGCTTTCATAATGAAGGAACGTTTGGAAACTGGGAATTCCTTTATTCCCGGAGCCGGACTCGGGTCTGATGAAGGAACCTGGAGCAGAATGGGGTCTAACGAAGAGGAACTCCTCTGATCGTCTGAGCGTCTCCTTCGTGTGTCAACAGGAAAAACATGTCTGGAGGCCATTTTGGATTAATTCATCAGTAAACTGGCAACCGGCCCATCGACTTCAACCCGAACATTTTCCTCAGTCCTCCACCTTAGCAACAGCTGCGTGTCCTGAACGTTGTAGTCATGACAACACCGTCTTGCCTGGATAACATCTTTATGTCCTCCAACTTATAATTTTGTCTCTCCTTAAACAGAACAGATCCGAGGAGCTTAATATGCATTGAAGTGTGAATTAATTAAAAGCTCTGGAATTAATTATTTGCTGCAGTGCAGAGATGTAGGTTGCAGACATGAAAGGGAAGGTGGGGGATGGGCTGATGGGATAAGTGGGAACATTTGGTGTGCAAGCTACTGGACATGAATCAACATAATTAAATCCACTATGAGGTGGAAATTACAAGGAGGGAAACGAGAAGACAGCAAAGGCTGAGATGAATTAGCTTGTAAACCTCAGACAGAACATCATGCAGATTATCTGTTCAGCCGTTTTCAGCATGAAAAGGATCAGTTTCTCCTCCAGGTTGCTCTTTAGTACGGTCTTTTGCTCTTGTTTTACTTTTAATACGTGCAGAACAGCCAAAGAAACAAAGTGCACACGGAAGATCGGACCACAAACAACACAAAGCGAGGTAGTAGTGTAAGAAAGTGTTGCACACACAGCAGCGATGGGTAGTGTGGTAAAGTGTAGCCTTGCCGTTTCCTGCAGATGATGATGGCCAGGAAGGTGACGAGGCCGGACACCAGGGCCATGCAGATCCAGATGATGGTCATGGTGTTGTAGCGCAGAGGAGCTGCAGAGACACACACACATCCAGAGTTAGCAGGCGAAGCGGCAACAGTGACTCAGCGTGATTTACTGACATAAAACGTCAGAAAATAAGATTTCAAATGATAAACTAGAGAAAGGAAAAGAAAGAAAAACAGATAAACACAAACAAGTTGAAAAAAATTATTGAATTTTAAACTTTAAAATTGATTAAAAATTCCATTTAAAAAGAAAGGGAGCAAGTTTGGATGTTTTACACGAAACTACGACAGGAGGGTCCTTAGCTGGATGTTTCCGCTGATTCAAGGCATTCTGGGAGTTTGTTCCAGACATGTGGAGCATAGAAACTGAATGCAGCTTCTCCATGTCTGCTTCTATGTCTGGGAACTGACCAAATCCAGATCAAATCAAACTTTATTTATAAAGGACTTTTCCTACAATAAAATGCAACACAAAGTGATTAACGCAACACAACAAAACAAAGAAAATTCATCAGCCCCTCCTTTCTCACACACACTCACACACACAGCCAACGCACATTTCCAACACTTGTCTTAATAATCACGCATACACCTACCTAGTTAAATATCGCTGAGCACAGATGAGCCCAGTAAGGAAACACCATCAGAGGAGCCGTCTGGACTGGGAGTCAACCAGACCACAGTACCAGGGGCACCATCACGGTCAAGGTGCCCCCAGAGCCACGGCCAGTATGACACCCAGTCCAGAGGGCTCCCTCTGAGGAACACCGGAAAATATGCTAAATATGATGAAATACATAAGAATAAATAAATAAATAAATAAAAACAATAAATATTTCTAATAAAATAAAACAATAGAGATAATAAAAAGCAGTATTATTAATTATAAAATGAATAAAATGTCCCGAAAAAGAATTGGGTTGAAGTAAATAAATGAAATATCCACAATAACATGATAAAAATTCAGTAAAAGCCAAAATAAAAAGCTGAGTTTAAAGCTGATCTTAAAATGTTCTCTGCAGCCCTGAGGTACTCCGGCAGTCCGTTCCAGAGACGGGGGGGGGAGGTAGTGCTGAAAAGATGCCTAACCATGGGTACGGGTCCTGACCTTAGGATGACCAGAAGACCAGCGCCAGAGGACCTCAGGGTCCGCGAGGGCTTATAGAGTAAAAGTAGATCCGAAAGATAAGAAGGCCCAAAACTGTGAAGACATTTATAAACTAGTAAAAGAACCTTAAAATCCATCCTGAAACACACAGGAAGCCAATGACCTTAAAACAGGTGCAAAGGGGGCCCCACCCTGGTCCGCGCGCCCTGGTCTTCGTCAGGACACGTGCAGCAGGATTTTGAAATAATTGAAGAGCCAAAATATTCTTTCTATGAAGACCAGAAAGCAGGGCATTACAGTCGACTGGTGATAAAAGTCGTGTTTTAGCTTCTCCATGTTGCCCTGAGAGAGAAGAGGCCGGACTCTGGCGATATTCTCAAGATGATAAAAACCAATTCTTGTTGTCTTCTTAATATGTGGGACAAAGCTGCAGGTTTTCCACCTCAGAGACGGATGCAGGGACAGTGTCTGTAGCTTTAAACTGTGTTTCTCTCTCTAAGTAAAACTTCAGTTTTGTCCTGGTTAGGCTGTAAAAAGTTCTGAACCCAGCAGACCCCTCAGCTCTAACAGGTTCATACTGGGAGCAGATGAGACACAACTCTGGATCTGGGTGCCTTTCTGCCTAACTGACTCTCAGACCTGTGCAGACTTGGACCACCCTCTGTTTGGCTTAGGGATGCACCGATTCACTGTTTGGGAGTTCCGATATCGATATCTGAAATTTGAATATCAGCCGATACCAGATGTGTTTATATGAACATTATTGTGGCTATGCTTATTACTGCTGTTATAACTGTAAGATTTCATCAGGGTGTAATAAATGACCCATCCTTTCTGAAGTTACCTCACCATTACAGATATAATAACATTACAGATCTAACAATTTCAACAAGTTTTATTCTGATTTGGCACATTTTACCTAAATACAACTATAAATGTGTGGTTTTGGAACAAAGATCTGGCTTTTAGTGGAACAAAGATTAGTCACATTTTAACATTCAAGGCATTTATGTCCGAAGCATGTCATCAAACACATCTGCACTGGTTTGAATAGTCTGGTATCGGGTCTCAGTTGTGGTATTGGTACACTTTTATTAATACCAAGTACGAGTACACTCACATGGTACTGAGCCGATACTGACATCAGTATTGGTATCGGCTCAATACCATGTACATCCAGGTGCATCCCTAGTTTGGCTTTGAGAAAATGTTTCCCACCGGATCAGGTCGGCTCTGAGGAGCTCCGTGGTTCATGTCAGGCGGGGGATTTACCCCATACCATCACACACACCTGCTTTTCCGGTCTGGATCTCCACGTTCTGGCTGAAGCGTCCACAGCCCGCTGACGTTCTGGCTCGGACCTGGAAGATGTACTTGGTTCCCGGCTTCAGACCCGACACGCGGGCGCTGGTGTTTCTAGACTTCAGAGTGGAGTAGCTCTGCTCTTCGTTGTCCTGTCACAGAAACAGAAGCATTGTCATGGAGACGGCGAACAACAGAAATGATTTCCTGGATGAACCGTTTGGTTAACGTATCCTGATTCCAGAGTTCCCTCAGCCAAACCTGCCAACAAACTGGGATTTACAGAATCAGGCAATAACCAGTTGGAACTGGTGTACATCCCACATAGTTGATCTCACCATTAATCATCATATTTAACATCCTAAAGATGCTTTACTGTCATCACCTTCTAGAAAGGACGATGTCGGAACTTAAGACGACTGTGTCCATACCGCGAGTCAAAGCGTCGATATATCGGATCGATACCTTCATACCACGGTGATGACATGAAATCTGACTTCTCTTTCCCCTCTGACACGGTTTGATGCCAGATTTACCATGTTAAATACGATTACAGAAAAATGAGCACATTTAACACACAAATGAACAGATGTAATCGCAGAAAGTGGAACATGTGTCCGTGCACTCTGATGCGCACGCCACAGCTTAGCTAATGACTTTGATTTATTTAGTCAGACTGGTATATATTTAAGGAGTTTTCTAGACACTTCTAGTGACTTATTTAATAAAAATTGGAGAATTTTGCTCAGCTATGTTTGTAATAATGTTCTATAATTTTATTACCACTCTGTTAGCAGCAGTGACTTTTGTTTAAGCCCCTCCCCCATTGAGGAGAACACCGTGGAGTCTTGGTCCTCACAGCATCCAGCTTCAAGCTACAGTCAGAGCTAGAGGTGATCTGCAGCAGGACCAGACTGTAAATATGAACCTCAGAAGTTGCCACTGGTTGATCGCATCCATTTTCCTAACAACTTGGTCCAATTAAAGGGAAGCTGGAGTCAGTCCCAGCAATCCCAGCAAACTAGTTGGTCCTGTCCTGGTTTACTGTCGGATATTAAAGCGTATGAAGAGTGTGGACAAAACCACGGTAAAACTTTAAAGTACTACAAGATGTTGTAGACTGGAGCTGGTAAAGTACTGAAACTCTCAAGTCTGTTCAGTTTTGGCAGCGCAGTTCTATTTTCTCTCTTTTCTACTGATTGAATAGAAATTCAGAAAAGGCTTTATTCTAAACATAAAAAGAGCCTCAGGTCCAACATCAGAACATCAATGTCCGTGTCTTTTATCTGATTCAGTCGTTCAGAAAATCCATTTAAAAGAAAAGTGTTGCTTTTTTGTGATATGTTTTTGTGATTAATCAAAATCTTAACAAAAGCTGTACTTCATTAGATTATTTGGTCTATTGGTCTGTGGTAGACTGGATCCTGATGTGGTAGTAAGGGATCAGGTCTGGTCTACTTTCTGGTGGTAGACTGGATCCTGAGGTGGTAGTAAGGGATCAGGTCTGGTCTACTTTCTGGTGGTAGACTGGATCCTGATGTGGTAGTAGGGGATCAGGTCTGGTCTACTTTCTGGTGGTAGACTGGATCCTGATGTGGTAGTAAGGGATCAGGTCTGGTCTACTTTCTGGTGGTAGACTGGATCCTGATGTGGTAGTAAGGGATCAGGTCTGGTCTACTTTCTGGTGGTAGACTGGATCCTGAGGTGGTAGTAAGGGATCAGGTCTGGTCTACTTTCTGGTGGTAGACTGGATCCTGATGTGGTAGTAAGGGATCAGGTCTGGTCTACTTTCTGGTGGTAGACTGGATCCTGATGTGGTAGTAAGGGATCAGGTCTGGTCTACTTTCTGGTGGTAGACTGGATCCTGATGTGGTAGTAAGGGATCAGGTCTGGTCTACTTTCTGGTGGTAGACTGGATCCTGATGTGGTAGTAAGGGATCAGGTCTGGTCTACTTTCTGGTGGTAGACTGGATCCTGATGTGGTAGTAAGGGACCAGGTCTGGTCTACTTTCTGGTGGTAGACTGGATCCTGAGGTGGTAGTAAGGGATCAGGTCTGGTCTACTTTCTGGTGGTAGACTGGATCCTGATGTGGTAGTAGGGATCAGGTCTGGTCTACTTTCTGGTGGTAGACTGGATCCTGAGGTGGTAGTAAGGGATCAGGTCTGGTCTACTTTCTGGTGGTAGACTGGATCCTGATGTGGTAGTAAGGGATCAGGTCTGGTCTACTTTCTGGTGGTAGACTGGATCCTGATGTGGTAGTAAGGGATCAGGTCTGATCTACTTTCTGGTGGTAGACTGGATCCTGAGGTGGTAATAAGGGATCAGGTCTGGTCTACTTTCTGGTGGTAGACTGGATCCTGATGTGGTAGTAGGGGATCAGGTCTGGTCTACTTTCTGGTGGTAGTCTGGATCCTGATGTGGTAGTAAGGGATCAGGTCTGGTCTACTTTCTGGTGGTAGACTGGATCCTGAGGTGGTAATAAGGGATCAGGTCTGGTCTACTTTCTGGTGGTAGACTGGATCCTGATGTGGTAGTAGGGGATCAGGTCTGGTCTACTTTCTGGTGGTAGACTGGATCCTGAGGTGGTAGTAAGGGATCAGGTCTGGTCTACTTTCTGGTGGTAGACTGGATCCTGATGTGGTAGTAAGGGATCAGGTCTGGTCTACTTTCTGGTGGTAGACTGGATCCTGATGTGGTAGTAAGGGATCAGGTCTGGTCTACTTTCTGGTGGTAGACTGGATCCTGATGTGGTAGTAGGGGATCAGGTCTGGTCTACTTTCTGGTGGTAGACTGGATCCTGAGGTGATAGTAAGGGATCAGGTCTGGTCTACTTTCTGGTGGTAGACTGGATCCTGATGTGGTAGTAGGGATCAGGTCTGGTCTACTTTCTGGTGGTAGACTGGATCCTGAGGTGGTAGTAAGGGATCAGGTCTGGTCTACTTTCTGGTGGTAGACTGGATCCTGATGTGGTATTAAGGGATCAGGTCTGGTCTACTTTCTGGTGGTAGACTGGATCCTGATGTGGTAGTAAGGGATCAGGTCTGGTCTACTTTCTGGTGGTAGACTGGATCCTGAGGTGGTAGTAAGGGATCAGGTCTGGTCTACTTTCTGGTGGTAGACTGGATCTGTGGTAGTCGGGGATCAGGTCTGGACTACTTTCTGGTGGTAGACTGGATCCTGAGGTGGTAGTAAGGGATCAGGTCTGGTCTACTTTCTGGTGGTAGACTGGATCCTGAGGTGGTAGTAAGGGATCAGGTCTGGTCTACTTTCTGGTGGTAGACTGGATCCTGAGGTGGTAATAAGGGATCAAGTCTGGTCTACTTTCTGGTGGTAGACTGGATCCTGATGTGGTAGTAAGGGATCAGGTCTGATCTACTTTCTGGTGGTAGACTGGATCCTGAGGTGGTAATAAGGGATCAGGTCTGGTCTACTTTCTGGTGGTAGACTGGATCCTGATGTGGTAGTAGGGGATCAGGTCTGGTCTACTTTCTGGTGGTAGACTGGATCCTGATGTGGTAGTAAGGGATCAGGTCTGGTCTACTTTCTGGTGGTAGACTGGATCCTGAGGTGGTAATAAGGGATCAGGTCTGGTCTACTTTCTGGTGGTAGACTGGATCCTGATGTGGTAGTAGGGGATCAGGTCTGGTCTACTTTCTGGTGGTAGACTGGATCCTGAGGTGGTAGTAAGGGATCAGGTCTGGTCTACTTTCTGGTGGTAGACTGGATCCTGATGTGGTAGTAAGGGATCAGGTCTGGTCTACTTTCTGGTGGTAGACTGGATCCTGATGTGGTAGTAAGGGATCAGGTCTGGTCTACTTTCTGGTGGTAGACTGGATCCTGATGTGGTAGTAGGGGATCAGGTCTGGTCTACTTTCTGGTGGTAGACTGGATCCTGAGGTGATAGTAAGGGATCAGGTCTGGTCTACTTTCTGGTGGTAGACTGGATCCTGATGTGGTAGTAGGGATCAGGTCTGGTCTACTTTCTGGTGGTAGACTGGATCCTGAGGTGGTAGTAAGGGATCAGGTCTGGTCTACTTTCTGGTGGTAGACTGGATCCTGATGTGGTATTAAGGGATCAGGTCTGGTCTACTTTCTGGTGGTAGACTGGATCCTGATGTGGTAGTAAGGGATCAGGTCTGGTCTACTTTCTGGTGGTAGACTGGATCCTGAGGTGGTAGTAAGGGATCAGGTCTGGTCTACTTTCTGGTGGTAGACTGGATCTGTGGTAGTCGGGGATCAGGTCTGGACTACTTTCTGGTGGTAGACTGGATCCTGAGGTGGTAGTAAGGGATCAGGTCTGGTCTACTTTCTGGTGGTAGACTGGATCCTGAGGTGGTAGTAAGGGATCAGGTCTGGTCTACTTTCTGGTGGTAGACTGGATCCTGAGGTGGTAATAAGGGATCAAGTCTGGTCTACTTTCTGGTGGTAGACTGGATCCTGAGGTGGTAGTAAGGGATCAGGTCTGGTCTACTTTCTGGTGGTAGACTGGATCCTGATGTGGTAGTAAGGGATCAGGTCTGGTCTACTTTCTGGTGGTAGACTGGATCCTGATGTGGTAGTAAGGGATCAGGTCTGGTCTACTTTCTGGTGGTAGACTGGATCCTGATGTGGTAGTAGGGGATCAGGTCTGGTCTACTTTCTGGTGGTAGTCTGGATCCTGATGTGGTAGTAAGGGATCAGGTCTGGTCTACTTTCTGGTGGTAGACTGGATCCTGAGGTGGTAATAAGGGATCAGGTCTGGTCTACTTTCTGGTGGTAGACTGGATCCTGATGTGGTAGTAGGGGATCAGGTCTGGTCTACTTTCTGGTGGTAGACTGGATCCTGAGGTGGTAGTAAGGGATCAGGTCTGGTCTACTTTCTGGTGGTAGACTGGATCCTGATGTGGTAGTAAGGGATCAGGTCTGGTCTACTTTCTGGTGGTAGACTGGATCCTGATGTGGTAGTAAGGGATCAGGTCTGGTCTACTTTCTGGTGGTAGACTGGATCCTGATGTGGTAGTAGGGGATCAGGTCTGGTCTACTTTCTGGTGGTAGACTGGATCCTGAGGTGATAGTAAGGGATCAGGTCTGGTCTACTTTCTGGTGGTAGACTGGATCCTGATGTGGTAGTAGGGATCAGGTCTGGTCTACTTTCTGGTGGTAGACTGGATCCTGAGGTGGTAGTAAGGGATCAGGTCTGGTCTACTTTCTGGTGGTAGACTGGATCCTGATGTGGTATTAAGGGATCAGGTCTGGTCTACTTTCTGGTGGTAGACTGGATCCTGATGTGGTAGTAAGGGATCAGGTCTGGTCTACTTTCTGGTGGTAGACTGGATCCTGAGGTGGTAGTAAGGGATCAGGTCTGGTCTACTTTCTGGTGGTAGACTGGATCTGTGGTAGTCGGGGATCAGGTCTGGACTACTTTCTGGTGGTAGACTGGATCCTGATGTGGTAGTAAGGGATCAGGTCTGGTCTACTTTCTGGTGGTAGACTGGATCCTGAGGTGGTAGTAAGGGATCATGTTTGGTCTACTTTCTGGTGGTAGACTGGATCCTGATGTGGTAGTAAGGGATCAGGTCTGGTCTACTTTCTGGTGGTAGACTGGATCCTGATGTGGTAGTAAGGGATCAGGTCTGGTCTACTTTCTGGTGGTAGACTGGATCCTGAGGTGGTAGTAAGGGATCAGGTCTGGTCTACTTTCTGGTGGTAGACTGGATCTGTGGTAGTCGGGGATCAGGTCTGGACTACTTTCTGGTGGTAGACTGGATCCTGATGTGGTAGTAAGGGATCAGGTCTGGTCTACTTTCTGGTGGTAGACTGGATCCTGAGGTGGTAGTAAGGGATCAGGTCTGGTCTACTTTCTGGTGGTAGACTGGATCCTGATGTGGTAGTAAGGGATCAGGTCTGGTCTACTTTCTGGTGGTAGACTGGATCCTGATGTGGTAGTAAGGGATGGTCTGGTCTACTTTCTGGTGGTAGACTGGATCCTGATGTGGTAGTAGGGGATCAGGTCTGGTCTACTTTCTGGTGGTAGACTGGATCCTGAGGTGATAGTAAGGGATCAGGTCTGGTCTACTTTCTGGTGGTAGACTGGAGCCTGATGTGGTAGTAGGGATCAGGTCTGGTCTACTTTCTGGTGGTAGACTGGATCCTGATGTGGTAGTAAGGGATCAGGTCTGGTCTACTTTCTGGTGGTAGACTGGATCCTGATGTGGTAGTAGGGGATCAGGTATGGTCTACTTTCTGGTGGTAGACTGGATCCTGATGTGGTAGTAAGGGATCAGGTCTGGTCTACTTTCTGGTGGTAGACTGGATCCTGAGGTGGTAGTAAGGGATCAGGTCTGGTCTACTTTCTGGTGGTAGACTGGATCCTGATGTGGTAGTAAGGGATCAGGTCTGGTCTACTTTCTGGTGGTAGACTGGATCCTGATGTGGTAGTAAGGGATCAGGTCTGGTCTACTTTATGGTGGTAGACTGGATCCTGATGTGGTAGTAAGGGATCAGGTCTGGTCTACTTTCTGGTGGTAGACTGGATCCTGATGTGGTAGTAGGGGATCAGGTCTGGTCTACTTTCTGGTGGTAGACTGGATCCTGAGGTGGTAGTAAGGGATCAGGTCTGGTCTACTTTCTGGTGGTAGACTGGATCCTGATGTGGTAGTAAGGGATCAGGTCTGGTCTACTTTATGGTGGTAGACTGGATCCTGATGTGGTAGTAAGGGATCAGGTCTGGTCTACTTTCTGGTGGTAGACTGGATCCTGATGTGGTAGTAAGGGATCAGGTCTGGTCTACTTTCTGGTGGTAGACTGGATCCTGAGGTGGTAATAAGGGATCAAGTCTGGTCTACTTTCTGGTGGTAGACTGGATCCTGATGTGGTATTAAGGGATCAGGTCTGGTCTACTTTCTGGTGGTAGACTGGATCCTGATGTGGTAGTAAGGGATCAGGTCTGGTCTACTTTCTGGTGGTAGACTGGATCCTGATGTGGTAGTAAGGGATCAGGTCTGGTCTACTTTCTGGTGGTAGACTGGATCCTGATGTGGTAGTAGGGACCAGGTCTGGTCTACTTTCTGGTGGTAGACTGAATCCTGAGGTGGTAGTAAGGGATCAGGTCTGGTCTACTTTCTGGTGGTAGACTGGATCCTGATGTGGTAGTAAGGGATCAGGTCTGGTCTACTTTCTGGTGGTAGACTGGATCCTGATGTGGTAGTAGGGGATCAGGTCTGGTCTACTTTCTGGTGGTAGACTGGATCCTGAGGTGGTAGTAAGGGATCAGGTCTGGTCTACTTTCTGGTGGTAGACTGGATCCTGAGGTGGTAGTAAGGGATCAGGTCTGGTCTACTTTCTGGTGGTAGACTGGATCCTGATGTGGTAGTAAGGGATCAGGTCTGGTCTACTTTCTGGTGGTAGACTGGATCCTGATGTGGTAGTAAGGGATCAGGTCTGGTCTACTTTCTGGTGGTAGACTGGATCCTGAGGTGGTAGTAAGGGATCAGGTCTGGTCTACTTTCTGGTGGTAGACTGGATCCTGATGTGGTAGTAAGGGATCAGGTCTGGTCTACTTTCTGGTGGTAGACTGGATCCTGATGTGGTAGTAAGGGATCAGGTCTGGTCTACTTTCTGGTGGTAGACTGGATCCTGATGTGGTAGTAAGGGATCAGGTCTGGTCTACTTTCTGGTGGTAGACTGGATCCTGATGTGGTAGTAAGGGATCAGGTCTGGTCTACTTTCTGGTGGTAGACTGGATCCTGATGTGGTAGTAAGGGATCAGGTCTGGTCTACTTTCTGGTGGTAGACTGGATCCTGAGGTGGTAGTAAGGGATCAGGTCTGGTCTACTTTCTGGTGGTAGACTGGATCCTGATGTGGTAGTAGGGATCAGGTCTGGTCTACTTTCTGGTGGTAGACTGGATCCTGAGGTGGTAGTAAGGGATCAGGTCTGGTCTACTTTCTGGTGGTAGACTGGATCTGTGGTAGTCGGGGATCAGGTCTGGACTACTTTCTGGTGGTAGACTGGATCCTGATGTGGTAGTAAGGGATCAGGTCTGGTCTACTTTCTGGTGGTAGACTGGATCCTGAGGTGGTAGTAAGGGATCATGTTTGGTCTACTTTCTGGTGGTAGACTGGATCCTGATGTGGTAGTAAGGGATCAGGTCTGGTCTACTTTCTGGTGGTAGACTGGATCCTGATGTGGTAGTAAGGGATCAGGTCTGGTCTACTTTCTGGTGGTAGACTGGATCCTGAGGTGGTAGTAAGGGATCAGGTCTGGTCTACTTTCTGGTGGTAGACTGGATCTGTGGTAGTCGGGGATCAGGTCTGGACTACTTTCTGGTGGTAGACTGGATCCTGATGTGGTAGTAAGGGATCAGGTCTGGTCTACTTTCTGGTGGTAGACTGGATCCTGAGGTGGTAGTAAGGGATCAGGTCTGGTCTACTTTCTGGTGGTAGACTGGATCCTGATGTGGTAGTAAGGGATCAGGTCTGGTCTACTTTCTGGTGGTAGACTGGATCCTGATGTGGTAGTAAGGGATGGTCTGGTCTACTTTCTGGTGGTAGACTGGATCCTGATGTGGTAGTAGGGGATCAGGTCTGGTCTACTTTCTGGTGGTAGACTGGATCCTGAGGTGATAGTAAGGGATCAGGTCTGGTCTACTTTCTGGTGGTAGACTGGAGCCTGATGTGGTAGTAGGGATCAGGTCTGGTCTACTTTCTGGTGGTAGACTGGATCCTGATGTGGTAGTAAGGGATCAGGTCTGGTCTACTTTCTGGTGGTAGACTGGATCCTGATGTGGTAGTAGGGGATCAGGTATGGTCTACTTTCTGGTGGTAGACTGGATCCTGATGTGGTAGTAAGGGATCAGGTCTGGTCTACTTTCTGGTGGTAGACTGGATCCTGAGGTGGTAGTAAGGGATCAGGTCTGGTCTACTTTCTGGTGGTAGACTGGATCCTGATGTGGTAGTAAGGGATCAGGTCTGGTCTACTTTCTGGTGGTAGACTGGATCCTGATGTGGTAGTAAGGGATCAGGTCTGGTCTACTTTATGGTGGTAGACTGGATCCTGATGTGGTAGTAAGGGATCAGGTCTGGTCTACTTTCTGGTGGTAGACTGGATCCTGATGTGGTAGTAGGGGATCAGGTCTGGTCTACTTTCTGGTGGTAGACTGGATCCTGAGGTGGTAGTAAGGGATCAGGTCTGGTCTACTTTCTGGTGGTAGACTGGATCCTGATGTGGTAGTAAGGGATCAGGTCTGGTCTACTTTATGGTGGTAGACTGGATCCTGATGTGGTAGTAAGGGATCAGGTCTGGTCTACTTTCTGGTGGTAGACTGGATCCTGATGTGGTAGTAAGGGATCAGGTCTGGTCTACTTTCTGGTGGTAGACTGGATCCTGAGGTGGTAATAAGGGATCAAGTCTGGTCTACTTTCTGGTGGTAGACTGGATCCTGATGTGGTATTAAGGGATCAGGTCTGGTCTACTTTCTGGTGGTAGACTGGATCCTGATGTGGTAGTAAGGGATCAGGTCTGGTCTACTTTCTGGTGGTAGACTGGATCCTGATGTGGTAGTAAGGGATCAGGTCTGGTCTACTTTCTGGTGGTAGACTGGATCCTGATGTGGTAGTAGGGACCAGGTCTGGTCTACTTTCTGGTGGTAGACTGAATCCTGAGGTGGTAGTAAGGGATCAGGTCTGGTCTACTTTCTGGTGGTAGACTGGATCCTGATGTGGTAGTAAGGGATCAGGTCTGGTCTACTTTCTGGTGGTAGACTGGATCCTGATGTGGTAGTAGGGGATCAGGTCTGGTCTACTTTCTGGTGGTAGACTGGATCCTGAGGTGGTAGTAAGGGATCAGGTCTGGTCTACTTTCTGGTGGTAGACTGGATCCTGAGGTGGTAGTAAGGGATCAGGTCTGGTCTACTTTCTGGTGGTAGACTGGATCCTGATGTGGTAGTAAGGGATCAGGTCTGGTCTACTTTCTGGTGGTAGACTGGATCCTGATGTGGTAGTAAGGGATCAGGTCTGGTCTACTTTCTGGTGGTAGACTGGATCCTGAGGTGGTAGTAAGGGATCAGGTCTGGTCTACTTTCTGGTGGTAGACTGGATCCTGATGTGGTAGTAAGGGATCAGGTCTGGTCTACTTTCTGGTGGTAGACTGGATCCTGATGTGGTAGTAAGGGATCAGGTCTGGTCTACTTTCTGGTGGTAGACTGGATCCTGATGTGGTAGTAAGGGATCAGGTCTGGTCTACTTTCTGGTGGTAGACTGGATCCTGATGTGGTAGTAAGGGATCAGGTCTGGTCTACTTTCTGGTGGTAGACTGGATCCTGATGTGGTAGTAAGGGATCAGGTCTGGTCTACTTTCTGGTGGTAGACTGGATCCTGAGGTGGTAGTAAGGGATCAGGTCTGGTCTACTTTCTGGTGGTAGACTGGATCCTGATGTGGTAGTAGGGATCAGGTCTGGTCTACTTTCTGGTGGTAGACTGGATCCTGAGGTGGTAGTAAGGGATCAGGTCTGGTCTACTTTCTGGTGGTAGACTGGATCCTGATGTGGTAGTAAGGGATCAGGTCTGGTCTACTTTCTGGTGGTAGACTGGATCCTGATGTGGTAGTAAGGGATCAGGTCTGATCTACTTTCTGGTGGTAGACTGGATCCTGAGGTGGTAATAAGGGATCAGGTCTGGTCTACTTTCTGGTGGTAGACTGGATCCTGATGTGGTAGTAGGGGATCAGGTCTGGTCTACTTTCTGGTGGTAGACTGGATCCTGAGGTGGTAGTAAGGGATCAGGTCTGGTCTACTTTCTGGTGGTAGACTGGATCCTGATGTGGTAGTAAGGGATCAGGTCTGGTCTACTTTCTGGTGGTAGACTGGATCCTGATGTGGTAGTAAGGGATCAGGTCTGGTCTACTTTCTGGTGGTAGACTGGATCCTGAGGTGGTAATAAGGGATCAAGTCTGGTCTACTTTCTGGTGGTAGACTGGATCCTGAGGTGGTAGTAAGGGATCAGGTCTGGTCTACTTTCTGGTGGTAGACTGGATCCTGATGTGGTAGTAAGGGATCAGGTCTGGTCTACTTTCTGGTGGTAGACTGGATCCTGATGTGGTAGTAAGGGATCAGGTCTGGTCTACTTTCTGGTGGTAGACTGGATCCTGATGTGGTAGTAGGGGATCAGGTCTGGTCTACTTTCTGGTGGTAGTCTGGATCCTGATGTGGTAGTAAGGGATCAGGTCTGGTCTACTTTCTGGTGGTAGACTGGATCCTGAGGTGGTAATAAGGGATCAGGTCTGGTCTACTTTCTGGTGGTAGACTGGATCCTGATGTGGTAGTAGGGGATCAGGTCTGGTCTACTTTCTGGTGGTAGACTGGATCCTGAGGTGGTAGTAAGGGATCAGGTCTGGTCTACTTTCTGGTGGTAGACTGGATCCTGATGTGGTAGTAAGGGATCAGGTCTGGTCTACTTTCTGGTGGTAGACTGGATCCTGATGTGGTAGTAAGGGATCAGGTCTGGTCTACTTTCTGGTGGTAGACTGGATCCTGATGTGGTAGTAGGGGATCAGGTCTGGTCTACTTTCTGGTGGTAGACTGGATCCTGAGGTGATAGTAAGGGATCAGGTCTGGTCTACTTTCTGGTGGTAGACTGGATCCTGATGTGGTAGTAGGGATCAGGTCTGGTCTACTTTCTGGTGGTAGACTGGATCCTGAGGTGGTAGTAAGGGATCAGGTCTGGTCTACTTTCTGGTGGTAGACTGGATCCTGATGTGGTATTAAGGGATCAGGTCTGGTCTACTTTCTGGTGGTAGACTGGATCCTGATGTGGTAGTAAGGGATCAGGTCTGGTCTACTTTCTGGTGGTAGACTGGATCCTGAGGTGGTAGTAAGGGATCAGGTCTGGTCTACTTTCTGGTGGTAGACTGGATCCTGAGGTGGTAGTAAGGGATCAGGTCTGGTCTACTTTCTGGTGGTAGACTGGATCCTGAGGTGGTAATAAGGGATCAAGTCTGGTCTACTTTCTGGTGGTAGACTGGATCCTGAGGTGGTAGTAAGGGATCAGGTCTGGTCTACTTTCTGGTGGTAGACTGGATCCTGATGTGGTAGTAAGGGATCAGGTCTGGTCTACTTTCTGGTGGTAGACTGGATCCTGATGTGGTAGTAAGGGATCAGGTCTGGTCTACTTTCTGGTGGTAGACTGGATCCTGATGTGGTAGTAGGGGATCAGGTCTGGTCTACTTTCTGGTGGTAGTCTGGATCCTGATGTGGTAGTAAGGGATCAGGTCTGGTCTACTTTCTGGTGGTAGACTGGATCCTGAGGTGGTAATAAGGGATCAGGTCTGGTCTACTTTCTGGTGGTAGACTGGATCCTGATGTGGTAGTAGGGGATCAGGTCTGGTCTACTTTCTGGTGGTAGACTGGATCCTGAGGTGGTAGTAAGGGATCAGGTCTGGTCTACTTTCTGGTGGTAGACTGGATCCTGATGTGGTAGTAAGGGATCAGGTCTGGTCTACTTTCTGGTGGTAGACTGGATCCTGATGTGGTAGTAAGGGATCAGGTCTGGTCTACTTTCTGGTGGTAGACTGGATCCTGATGTGGTAGTAGGGGATCAGGTCTGGTCTACTTTCTGGTGGTAGACTGGATCCTGAGGTGATAGTAAGGGATCAGGTCTGGTCTACTTTCTGGTGGTAGACTGGATCCTGATGTGGTAGTAGGGATCAGGTCTGGTCTACTTTCTGGTGGTAGACTGGATCCTGAGGTGGTAGTAAGGGATCAGGTCTGGTCTACTTTCTGGTGGTAGACTGGATCCTGATGTGGTATTAAGGGATCAGGTCTGGTCTACTTTCTGGTGGTAGACTGGATCCTGATGTGGTAGTAAGGGATCAGGTCTGGTCTACTTTCTGGTGGTAGACTGGATCCTGAGGTGGTAGTAAGGGATCAGGTCTGGTCTACTTTCTGGTGGTAGACTGGATCCTGATGTGGTAGTAAGGGATCAGGTCTGGTCTACTTTCTGGTGGTAGACTGGATCCTGATGTGGTAGTAAGGGATCAGGTCTGGTCTACTTTCTGGTGGTAGACTGGATCCTGATGTGGTAGTAGGGGATCAGGTCTGGTCTACTTTCTGGTGGTAGTCTGGATCCTGATGTGGTAGTAAGGGATCAGGTCTGGTCTACTTTCTGGTGGTAGACTGGATCCTGAGGTGGTAATAAGGGATCAGGTCTGGTCTACTTTCTGGTGGTAGACTGGATCCTGATGTGGTAGTAGGGGATCAGGTCTGGTCTACTTTCTGGTGGTAGACTGGATCCTGAGGTGGTAGTAAGGGATCAGGTCTGGTCTACTTTCTGGTGGTAGACTGGATCCTGATGTGGTAGTAAGGGATCAGGTCTGGTCTACTTTCTGGTGGTAGACTGGATCCTGATGTGGTAGTAAGGGATCAGGTCTGGTCTACTTTCTGGTGGTAGACTGGATCCTGATGTGGTAGTAGGGGATCAGGTCTGGTCTACTTTCTGGTGGTAGACTGGATCCTGAGGTGATAGTAAGGGATCAGGTCTGGTCTACTTTCTGGTGGTAGACTGGATCCTGATGTGGTAGTAGGGATCAGGTCTGGTCTACTTTCTGGTGGTAGACTGGATCCTGAGGTGGTAGTAAGGGATCAGGTCTGGTCTACTTTCTGGTGGTAGACTGGATCCTGATGTGGTATTAAGGGATCAGGTCTGGTCTACTTTCTGGTGGTAGACTGGATCCTGATGTGGTAGTAAGGGATCAGGTCTGGTCTACTTTCTGGTGGTAGACTGGATCCTGAGGTGGTAGTAAGGGATCAGGTCTGGTCTACTTTCTGGTGGTAGACTGGATCTGTGGTAGTCGGGGATCAGGTCTGGACTACTTTCTGGTGGTAGACTGGATCCTGATGTGGTAGTAAGGGATCAGGTCTGGTCTACTTTCTGGTGGTAGACTGGATCCTGAGGTGGTAGTAAGGGATCATGTTTGGTCTACTTTCTGGTGGTAGACTGGATCCTGATGTGGTAGTAAGGGATCAGGTCTGGTCTACTTTCTGGTGGTAGACTGGATCCTGATGTGGTAGTAAGGGATCAGGTCTGGTCTACTTTCTGGTGGTAGACTGGATCCTGAGGTGGTAGTAAGGGATCAGGTCTGGTCTACTTTCTGGTGGTAGACTGGATCTGTGGTAGTCGGGGATCAGGTCTGGACTACTTTCTGGTGGTAGACTGGATCCTGATGTGGTAGTAAGGGATCAGGTCTGGTCTACTTTCTGGTGGTAGACTGGATCCTGAGGTGGTAGTAAGGGATCAGGTCTGGTCTACTTTCTGGTGGTAGACTGGATCCTGATGTGGTAGTAAGGGATCAGGTCTGGTCTACTTTCTGGTGGTAGACTGGATCCTGATGTGGTAGTAAGGGATCAGGTCTGGTCTACTTTCTGGTGGTAGACTGGATCCTGATGTGGTAGTAAGGGATCAGGTCTGGTCTACTTTCTGGTGGTAGACTGGATCCTGATGTGGTAGTAGGGGATCAGGTCTGGTCTACTTTCTGGTGGTAGACTGGATCCTGAGGTGATAGTAAGGGATCAGGTCTGGTCTACTTTCTGGTGGTAGACTGGAGCCTGATGTGGTAGTAGGGATCAGGTCTGGTCTACTTTCTGGTGGTAGACTGGATCCTGATGTGGTAGTAAGGGATCAGGTCTGGTCTACTTTCTGGTGGTAGACTGGATCCTGATGTGGTAGTAAGGGATCAGGTCTGGTCTACTTTCTGGTGGTAGACTGGATCCTGATGTGGTAGTAAGGGATCAGGTCTGGTCTACTTTCTGGTGGTAGACTGGATCCTGAGGTGGTAGTAAGGGATCAGGTCTGGTCTACTTTCTGGTGGTAGACTGGATCTGTGGTAGTCGGGGATCAGGTCTGGACTACTTTCTGGTGGTAGACTGGATCCTGATGTGGTAGTAAGGGATCAGGTCTGGTCTACTTTCTGGTGGTAGACTGGATCCTGAGGTGGTAGTAAGGGATCAGGTCTGGTCTACTTTCTGGTGGTAGACTGGATCTGTGGTAGTCGGGGATCAGGTCTGGTCTACTTTCTGGTGGTAGACTGGATCCTGATGTGGTTACAGAATATATTTCTTCATATTTCCCTGCTGTAGCTCCTGTAAAACCAGCTGCCTGTAGCGTTGCCTGGCAACAGCTTCATCCAACTGGACTCGCAACAGTCAGACCAGCATGATGTTCCTGATGTTTGATTTCTTGCTTGTGTTGTTCTCACTCTCAGATGTATGTCGCTTCGGATAAAAGGGGCTGTTAAATGACTGTAGAACCGGATAGAATAGAATAGAATAGAATAGAATAGAATAGAATAGAATGTGTGATGCAAACATTTATGATCATTATGAAGACATGCGTTGTTAGGAGGGACACAGACTGGGAGTTGATTAACAATCATCAAAATCATCATCCTAAGCATCATCACCATCAACACTGTCATCATCATCATCACAACCATCATCACTATAACCATCAGCAATACTGTCATTATTATCATTACCATCGTCATCATCATCACTATCATCATCATCATCATCATCATCATCATCATCATCATCACCATCTTCACTATAACGATCAATAATACTATCTTTGTCATCATCATCATTAACATCATCATCATCATCATCATCACCATCTTCACTATCATCATCTGTAACACTATTGTCATCTTTATCATTGTAACATCATTATCATCACCAACGTCATCATCACCACCATTACTATCATCATCACCATCATATAGTCATCATCATCAGTATTATTATCTTCATCACCATCATCATCACCAACGTCATCATCACCACCATTACTATCATCATCACCATCATATAGTCATCATCATCAGTATTATTATCTTCATCACCATCATCATCACCAACGTCATCATCACCACCATTACTATCATCATCACCATCATATAGTCATCATCATCAGTATTATTATCTTCATCACCATCATCATCACCAACGTCATCATCACCACCATTACTATCATCATCACCATCATATAGTCATCATCATCAGTATTATTATCTTCATCACCATCATCATCATCACTGATATCATCACCACCATTACTATCATCATCACCATCATAATAGTCATCATCATCAGTATTATCTTCATCATCATCACTGATATCATCACCACCATTACTATCATCATCACCATCATATAGTCATCATCATCAGTATTATTATCGTCATCACCATCATCATCACCAACGCCATCATCACCACCATTACTATCATCATCACCATCATATAGTTATCATCATCAGTATTATTATCGTCATCACCATCATCATCACCAATGTCATCATCACCACCATTACGATCATCATCACCATCATATAGTCATCATCATCAGTATTATTATCTTCATCACCATCATCATCACCAACGTCATCATCACCACCATTACTATCATCATCACCATCATATAGTCATCATCATCAGTATTATTATCGTCATCACCATCATCATCACCACTGATATCATCACCACCATTACTATCATCATCACCATCATATAGTCATCATCATCAGTATTATTATCTTCATCACCATCATCATCATCACTGATATCATCACCACCATTACTATCATCATCACCATCATATAGTCATCATCATCAGTATTATTATCTTCATCATCATCATCATCACCAACGTCATCATCACCACCATTACTATCATCATCACCATCATAATAGTCATCATCATCAGTATTATTATCTTCATCATCATCATCACTGATATCATCACCACCATTACTATCATCATCACCATCATAATAGTCATCATCATCATCCCTGTTGTGGTTGTGCACCCCCCCCCCCCCCCCCCCCCCCTCCGCCCCCCAGAGAAAGTGAGTTATTGTGCCTTTAGGAAGGATTAATGCGTCATCATGTGATGAAGAGCAGCAGCTTCCTTGTGACTCAGTCTTGTTTAGAACAGAAGTATAGAAACCTTGACAGAGTGCATTGCTGACTTCTTCGTTTATAACCCTCCCCAAACACACACACACACACCGCCACACGGAGCGAGGCGAGATTAAGACGGCAGTGTCAGAGACAAGCTAATCCTTCAGCACTCCCCTCATCATCCTGCTGGCTTGGCTATGAGACCGCCGGCTCCCAGACCGCTCCCTCTGCAATTAGCTGATGTCTATCACCACACACACACATCTGCACACACACTCCTTGCAATTAGCCCATGGTGTGGCTTCTGAGCCCGCCAGCCGCCTGCTGTCACTGCCACTATGGATAAACTGGAATCTGCACCGTCTCACCCCCCCCCCCCCCCCCCCCCCATTTCCTCTCATTTATCCAGCAGGTTCTGGTTCTCGGATGAGGTTCTCTACAATCGACCCAACTTCCACTGCGGTTCCCTGCAGCTCACGTTCTCCCTGAAGGGTTCCGTACCTTCTCGTAGTACTTGATGTCGTACTCCAGGATGACGCCGTTGGGCTGGTCGGGTTCGTGCCACAGCAGGGTCACGCTGTTCTGACTGGTGTTCTCCTGGCGGATGGCCAACACTTCAGAGGGAGCTGTGATGGAAGCAGAAGAGTTTGGTCAGTTCAGCGAGTCGCTCTGCAAAACGACGTCCCTCTGTGTAAAGCAGGTCCCTCTGGGTACGCGTCCACATTAGTCTGTTCTGTGCTTGTCCACATGTGTGGACATGAGTGTCCGTATATGTCGTTTAACCCTTTAGAGCCCAGCATGACATGATGCATCCACTCTGAGTCCCGACAGACACCAAGAAGTAGATTATACCATAATAATTCTGACATTAAAATGGTGATGAATGACAAATAACTCTAAAAATGTTTGATTTATTTTCTTATTTTGTTAAAGGGACAAATAAAGTCCTCATATTAACTCTTTGGCTGCCAGTCTTTGCTAAAGTCTTTGGCAGCCAATGAGCTGCTGAGCATGGGCGCTAGCATTAAGTCGTTTTTTTCAAATATTACTTTTCGATTCAGATAATTTTATTTTCATTTGATTAAGTTTGACTAAAAAACACGTTTCTTTTTTTCATTTGTTTATTATTCTGATTTTAATGTTTTAATTCTTTCTAAAAATCTTGGGTCATTAAATCATCGTCCAGGTCTTTATCTTTCCAACTATTTACCATTTTAATGAAGAAAAAAACAGGTCATGTGACTCAAAGTCTTCATCATGAATACTTTCCTTCTCAGTTCTGGTTCTGATGAAGGTTTCCTTCCTGGTTCTGGTTCTGGTTCTGGTCTTCCTATTCTACTCTACAGTCATTTGGCAAATGCTTTTATCCAAAGCGACGTACAGTGAGAAGTGATCAATTAACCAAACTTATATGTCTCACGGTGGGAACCTGAAGAACTCAGGTTTTCCTTCCAGGTCCCGGTTCTGGTGGAGGTTTTCCTTCCAGGTTCTGGTCATGATGGAGGTTTTCCTTCCTGGTTCTGGTCCTGATGGAGGTTTTCCTTCCTGTTCTGGTCCTGATGGAGGTTTCCCTTCCTGGTTCTGGTCCTGATGGAGGTTTTCCTTCCAGTTTCTGGTTCTGGTGTAGGTTTTCCTTCCCGGTTCTGGTTCTGGTGGAGGTTTTCCTTCCCGGTTCTGGTTCTGGTGGAGGTTTTCCTTCTAGGTTCTGGTCCTGATGGAGGTTTTCCTTCCAGTTTCTGGTTCTGGTGTAGGTTTTCCTTCCCGGTTCTGGTTCTGGTGGAGGTTTTCCTTCCCGGTTCTGGTTCTGGTGGAGGTTTTCCTTCTAGGTTCTGGTCCTGATGGAGGTTTTCCTTCCAGTTTCTGGTTCTGGTCCTGATGGAGGTTTTCCTTCCCGGTTCTGGTGGAGGTTTTCCTTCCAGGTTCTGGTTCTAGTGGAGGTTTTCCTTCTAGGTTCTGGTTCTGGTGGAGGTTTTCCTTTCAGGTTCTGGTTCTGGTGGAGGTTTTCCTTCTAGGTTCTGGTTCTGGTGGAGGTTTTCCTTTCAGGTTCTGGTTCTGGTGGAGGTTTTGTTATCCACTGGGTTTAATTTAAATGGCTTATGGTTGAATCCCAAAACCAACTGGATTGACTTGGACTGGAGCGTGTGTGCGACATTGTAAATAAGACGACGTTTTGAGGTGAAATGAAGGACGGTCTGTCTTGAGAACCCTACCTGCCTGGTTTGTGGTGATGTTGACCACGGCATACGGTGGTGCCTCATTGCTCAGGTGAGTCACCGCGTTGGTGGCCAGGATGCGGAAGGAGTAGTTGGTGTGGGCCACCAGGTTCAGCACCGTCACCCAAGACTCCGTCAAACCCGTCTGCCGAGGAACGAATCGAACCGCCGCGGTGCCCAGACGCTCCACAATCCCACCTCCCCCGACCCCGATGCTCGCTCCTCCGCCCAGCTTGCCTCCATTGCTGCCTCCTGGGGAGGCGGCACAGTCCTCGCAAGGGCCGTCTCCCGAACATTTCTGGCACAGAACACTGTAGAGAAGATCGCTTCGTCCGCCAGTATCCAGAGGACGGTCCCACTCCAGATTCACAGAGGTCCCGTTGACTGAGGAGATGACGCTGACCGGGGCAGATGGAGGGCCTGGAGACAGAAACATATCAAGAAACTGCTGGATGTTGCCATGACAACATGATTTGTGATTAAATTTGATGCTGCTTGGATGTTTTTTCATAGGGAGTTTACCTCACATAACAATGATGACTTATTGCAAACGTGTCTAAGGAACTCTTTCTTCTGGCCAGGAGTTCTGGGCCAGGTCCTACGGTGCTACGCTAGCTACCCCGGCTACGCTAGTTACCCCGACTACGCTAGCTATGCCGGCTACGCTAATTATGCCAGCTACGCTAGCTATGCTAGCTACGTTAGCTGCCCCGTCTACACTAGCTATGCTGGCTACACTAGCTACCCCGGCTAAACTAGCTATGCCAGCTACGCTAGCTACGCCGGCTACGCTAGCTATGCTGGCTACGCTAGTTATGCCAGCTACGCTAGCTGTGCTAGCTATGCTAGCTACGTTAGCTGCCCCGTCTACACTAGCTACTGGTTACACTAGCTACCCCGGCTAAACTAGCTATGCCAGCTTTGCTAGCTACGCTGGCTACGCTAGCTATGCCAGTTACACCAGTTATTCCAGCTACGCTAGCTACGCAGGCCTTCAGACAGCCTACAGTAACATGCTTGAATGTTTTTGTTTGTTCAGGTTTTGACTTTGCCAACCTAAAAAAGCAAGAAATTAGCGAGATAAAAGTTCTAGCAGCATTACGGGCAAGAATTTAAAACCACTTTGTCCTCTAGTGGTGAAAGCCAAGATAGAAGACATTCCTTCTTTCTTTTTGTAGAGCAACACAGTTACATCATCCAGTTGTTGCTTATTGTTTTCTATTAAATTCGTTATTTTCTTCAGTTTTTATTTTGTGTTGTTTTACGTATCGTTAGCCCTGTTCCGCATTTTGTATTGCATTGTAAGTTGAGCATTTTGTTGCACCTCTATTGTTTGTCTGTGTTTTGGCCATGTTGGAGGTGTCCATGCACGTGGAGCTGGGTGTTGTGATGTGCAGCGTGTTCATGCTTACAGGAACACGGAGCTGCAGGCGGGTCATCAGCAGCTCGATAGTAGTTTGAGTCGCAGGGGCAGGAGATGGCGGCTCGGGTCTCTGAGTGGCTGTGTTGAGGACACTTACCACACGGGCCGTCGCCTGCCACCGGTTTGTAGAACCCCACCTCACAGGCTGCAAACAGAGAAAAAAAGTGCCGGTAAACAGCCTGCAGGAAAGCTGCGCCCACATAATCACTCAGAGTGGCATAAATTATATTCTTACAACAAACTGTGTAAAAATACAAAGCTTCACCTTTTTCAAAACTGTGTCATCTCCTCCAAAACACTCATTATAGGCCTCAGCACCAGATCTGTGTGTAATTACAGGCATGGTATCTGCAGCAGCGGCAGCGCAGCGCAGATGAAAGCCAGACTCAGATTTGGGCTGAAAATGCGCTGCACTGTTGATACTCCCAGTGAGACCGTCAGAATCCAGACCCCGTTGGAGCTCCTCTGATTCATATTCACTTTTAACTCTGCATTGATTAATAATGGAGGGAGCTATGATAAATATATTCTCTTTCCAGGCAGTTAATAGGCTTCAGCTTCGGCGGTAAACCTCACAGCAGACAGCGCTGTCATCATGTTTGTCAGAGACTGATACACACTCCTGCTGAAAGCTGTGCGTTAGCTTGCCGCGGCTACGCTAGCTTAAACTCTCCTTCTCACCTTGTTGAGTTTATAGGGAAGCTTTTGTTTGTGGTTAGGACTGAAGAAGAGCTGAAAGCACCATGAAACCGGATAACTCACATAGCTGAAGTGATAAGTAAACCATTAAAAGTATTCTGACTGAGACATTTTAAAGGGAATGAAACCTTCACATGTTTCACATGAAAAGAATAGAAGCAAATAGAAACAGATTTTCGTACTAAGGCAGGGAATCAGAGAGAGTTGCTGAACAGATAGTTTCCTCATTAGCAAGTAAACGGATGTTAAATGCAGCATTTCCACCAAAGCAAACTGGCTGTGACATCAGTCTGTCCACATGATGCTGGAACCACTTCCCACTCATATGAACAATATGGCTGGATCGCTGATGGTTTTACTTCACCTCAACTTTACTCATTCCTACATTACAAATGTATGTCTGGATTATATATTCCTATGGGAGTACATTACTTATTCTTAGAATGACTTCACTCATTCCTGTATTACTTTACGTATTCCTAGATTACTTATTCCTAGGATGACATTACTTATTCCTACATTACACTAAGAAATCTTAGATTACTTTATGTATTCCTAAATTACTTTACATATTCCCAGTATGACTTTACTCATTCATAAAATACTTTATATACACCTAAATTACACAAGTATTCCTAGATTACTTTATGTGTTCCTAGAATACTTATCTATTCCTGGATTACTTTACTTATTCCTAGGATGACTTTACTTATGCCTACATTACACTATGTAATCTTAGATTACTTTATGTATTCCTAGATTACTTTATGTATTCCTGGATTACTTCATGTATTTCGAGATTACTTTAAGTATTCATAGGATGACTTTACTCATTCATAGATTACCTAACACAGTACTACATTACTTTATGTATTCCTGGATCATTTTATGTATTTCTACATTACTTTAAGTATTCCTAGGATGACTTTACTCATTCCAAGATTACTTTATGTATTCCTAGATTACGTTATGCATTATATTCCTAAAATAACTTTACCCGTTCCTATATTACTCTAATCTCTTCCATTAATACTTATGTGCTCCTAGGACGACTTTAATCATTCCAAGATTACTTTATATATTCCTAGATTACTTTAGGCATTCCTAGGTTAACTTTACTCATTGCTTGATTACTTTATGTATTCCTAGATTACTTTATGTATTCCTAGATTATTTTATGTATTCCTGGATTACTTAATGTATTCCTAGATTACTTCATTTATTCCTAAATTATTTTATGTATTCCTGGATTACTTCATGTATTCCTAGATTACATGATGTATTCCTAGGATGGCTTTACCCATTCCTAGACTACTCAACTCATTCCCAGATTACTTACCGTATACTTAGATTACTTTATGTATTCCTTGAATATTTTATGTATTATATTCCAAAAATAACTTTACTTATTTCTAGATTACTTTATGTATTCCTATATTACTTTATGTGTTTCTGGATTACTTTATGCTTTTCTAGATTACTTTACATTTTTGTAGGATAACTTTATTCATTCCTGGATTTCTCTACATATTCCTAGATTACTTTATGTATTCTTAGATTATTTTATGTATTCCTTTCATACTTTATGTGCTCCTAGGACGACTTTAATCATTCCTAGAATACTTTATATATTCCTAGATTACTTCGCAAATTCCTAGGATGTCTATACTGATGAATAGATTAATTTACACATTTCTAAGTAACTTTGCACATTCCTCAATTACTCTACGTTTTCCTAGGATGACTTTACTAGATTGTTTTATGTATTCTTGGGAGGACTTTACTCATGCCTAGATTACTTTATGTATTCTTTGATTAACTTTCTTATTCCTACATTACTTTATGTATTCCTCGATTACGTTTTCCTAGGATGACTTGACTCATTCCTAGAAATAATTTATGTATTACTAGATTACTTTACATATTCTTAGATTACTTTACACATTCCTAGGATAACTTTACTCATTGCTTGATAACTTTACTCTTTCTTAGATAACATTGCTCATTCCTAGATTATGTTACTCATTCCTAGGACTACTGTAATTATTCCTAAGATTACTTATTCTTCCTGAGGATTACTTTACTTGTTATTAAAAATAGCTCAGTTACAAAGCACAAAGCAGAAAAACTAATGTTATTCGGCTTTTCTATGCATTAAAAAATTATGTTAATCAAGTCTTTTTAAATGATATTGTGCTTTAAAAACACAACATTTGTAATAAGAGACACTACAACCACAGAAAACATAGGATAACTCAGGCAGGGATTTAGCTTCATCATGTATGTATGGCTAATAAGGAGGAAACATCTCTGTAAACTCAAACCAGTGTTGGGAGTTGAGGCGGGATGATCCGGTGAGCTGCAAAAAAGGATTTTCCAGCTCAGCTTCATGTCAGTGTTTACAAAGAATTGCTTTGCTGAGACAAAAATAGTGGGTTGGGTCGGCATGGTGACAGGGAGCTGCAGAGTTAGCAGAGCACGTCTCAACCTAAACACTTTGAGGGATTTTACTCTGCTGGTTCTGAAGCCTCACAGTGCTAACTAGCTATTCTGGGATTTCCTTGGAGTTTGTGTATCAGTCAGTGTCTTTAAAGCATCATGGACAAAAAGCAGTACATGCACATCATCTGATAAAGTTTCCACTGGAAACTTGTTGCAGATCCGTTTTATTCCTCTGAGGGTGAGTTATGAGACCTCCAAAAGAACCGACCAGCTTTGGTCCTCACTGTCTTATCACAGGTTTGTAGGAGGACACAAATGACTTGGCTTCCTGGAAGTTAAAGTTTTTGTTTTTCATTGACCTTCACAGCCGTAGTTTTACAGCGGACCAGCAAGACCTGCTACCTAACATAGACTTTGTCATTCTGAAATGTGTCGGATCATCACAGAAATTTTAGGATTAGACAATTATAAACTCAATAAATACAAAATGCAGTTTTTATATGAACCCGCTCAGACATTCTCTGCCTCATTTCACAGCCGCATTTCTGTCATTCAGTTATTATGGAAATGTATAATATTTTAACATTAATAAATTGTAATGGATTCAGGCTGAATTGATGAATCGGCCGACCTCTAACAGCAACACACACAAAACATCATTAGAGAAGAAAATGTTCAGTGTAACAGAGTAAAATTAGTGAAATTATGACAAACATCAATAAAAACATTCAATCCCAACCAGAAAAGTCCTGCAGACACATGACAGTCACCACTGACCTGATGGGCTCAGGGTTACAAATATCAGTGCATTATTTTACATAGACGAGGTTCCTCTCCTTCACTCAGCAAACACAACAACCACGCGTCTTTTAGCAGTATTCATCCCTCTGTTGTCTCTTCCGGCTTCTTCCCGTTAATCCCTCCGTCCCACGATGACAAGCGGGTGCCGATAGCCATCAGAGCAGCTCCAGCGTCAGCAAAACGCTGCGATGTATGACACAATCGCACACGCAAAGGTGCGAAATGTGCAAAATGCAGACAAGCATGCACAGGAGGGCGGTAAGGGACGTTACCACGGTAACCAGCTGCAACATAAACACTCAGGAAAAAGGTAGAGAAGCTGACCCACCAGATCAACCGTCCCTCTGGATGAAGAGGAATTAAGACAAAGGGGCAGCTAGGAAACGCAGAACTACAGAGAGAGAGAAAGTTGGGACGAGATGGTGGTGACACGAGCAGTGTTGTATGCCATGTGGAAGACACGTCATCAGTCATATCAATTCATTAATGATTAATTTATCTTTCCTGGAAAGATCAGCCCAACACACAGAGGGAAGGTTCTGGGTTCGCGCCTCGGCCTTTCTGCACGTTGCACGTATGAACACAAACAACTTTCAGACGACCCATGAGATTCAGTAACACACATGCGGTATGTCACACACACCGCACCATGTGGTACACCACACACGGTTAATCAAGCAAAACCAAACGCGTGGTACATCTGACACGGCACGGCAAACACAGTACAACACACATGGTCCATCACATGCAACATATCACTGCACCGCCAGACGCAGTGCAACACACAAACAGCTACATGTGATGAGTCACACACCCTGCCATACGGGCTACGTCACACACATTATGTCACACATGTGAAAAGCCACACACTAATCACCCCACAGAGAAAAATGGTTTGTCAGGATGCTGCAGGGCAACGAAACGACAGCAGTCCTAAACAGAGATAAAGATGTTGATATGTTGATATCAGTCAGGGAAAATACTGAATCTGATACTTTTACCACTCTGCTAACACAAATTCTGCCATTTCTTTTCTCTTCTGAAAGTTTCAGGCCAACAAACTAAGCCTGAAGACCAACAACAGTGTTTCCCTTCCGAGTCACATGACTAAGGCAGCCTATCCGCTGTCCTGATGACGATGTTAGTGATGATATTTAACTGGTTTAATGCAGCTTCTGGGACATGGTGTTTCATTATATTCATCATATTATTATTGTGTTATTTTTCATTTAATAAACATGGATAATCTCATTAATTTCCGCTTATAAAAGGTTTATTGTTATTTAGTTTCATTTCAGTATAATTTATTATTAGTTAAAAAGTTGTTCTTGAGGTTTGTTTACATCTCCTGCTGCTCTTCTGATGTTCATGCACATTTTAAGCAAGTCATCACAGGAAAAGCCATGTGTCAATAACAGCATTGCCCCCCCCCCCTCTGGTTCATCCTGCGGCCTCTTCACCAGAAGGTCCTGGTTCAGGCCGCGGTCCGGTTGGCTGGTTCTTTCCCAGACTGCTGATTCTAAATTGACCTCGGGGTAATCATGAGAGTTAGCTTGTCTCATTTTTCCTTACGTTTGCCAGTGATGGACGGGTGCCCACCTCTCACCTGGCAGGAGCTGGGAAACACTGAACTGGACTGAGCATGTGCAGAAGATCAGGGAATAGATGGATTTTGATAGCAGGTAATGTACCATCGTCACAAGCTGCACAGCAATCTGTTCTGCCAGCTTCATCTGGTGGAGGACAGAAAATGAACTCTGCTGGATGAGATTAGAGGATGGTTGGACTGGTTTACTACCACCAGTCTCAGCAGAGCGTCCCTCCTGCGGATCCAGTCCCGGATAAATGCTTGAAATGTGAATAATGAACTGAAGACATGCTGAAGACAGATGGAGGGGGGGAGACGTAGTGCAACAAAAAACACTCTTCTGTTGGGTTTCACTGTTTACACAACATGATAAAAATGAGTGTGTGTGTGAATGTGCACAGGTGTGCATGTTTGTATGTTGCCTAGCGTGTCAGCCCCTGTCAGCGTAGTGGACTCACAACAAGAGAATTTGCATTACAATGAATCTTAATAGCTGTGTGTGGCTTTGTGTGCTGACCTTGATTTATTCCCCGTATAAGTGGGTAAATAAATACAGAGGAAGGAAGGGGGAGCTGGAGGAGGCTCCATCAGCGTCCCACCTGTGAGGAGACTGAAGGAAAAGTCTGACGTCTTCAGTAAAGCTGCTGGGAACTCAGATTCAGGGTCAGAGAACCACTAAATGTCTGTCATCTGGTTTAAACATCAACCGAGTCTGAAAAACAACGACGGATCAGTTTAAAGCTCACAGGTTGTGCAGAAAACGTTGCTTTTTTATCCACGTTCAAAACACAGTCATGTTAAAAGGAAGAAAAATCTTCACCTAGTTCCAGGTTTTATTCCCTGCTTTTGTCCCAAGGCTCTAAAGGAGCCGTTAGTGATCCGACTCAGGTGTCTGACAGCGTGAATAACCCGCAGGACGGTGGCTCAGCAGGTCCACAGCTGCAGATTTTAAGTAAAAATATGCATTTTACTTTTTAAAGACTTAAGTACCTGTTAAACCAGTACAGAACATCCATCCACTCATCCATTTCTACAGCAATGATTCCTAAAGCTGAACCTAATCCCAGTTTGGTCCCAGTTTAACGTCAGTGTGGTGATTACAGCGGGTCCAATCCCAGTTTGTCCCAGTTTAACGTCAGTTTGGTGATTACAGCGGGTCCGATCCCAGTTTGGTCCCAGTTTAACGTTAGTTTGGTGATTACAGCGGGTCCAATCCCAGTTTGGTCCCAGTTTAATGTCAGTTTGGTGATTACAGCGGGTCCGATCCCAGTTTGGTCCCAGTTTAACGTTAGTTTGGTGATTACAGCGGGTCCAATCCCAGTTTGTCCCAGTTCAAATTTGGTGCAGTGTTCACACTGAGTCCAATTCCAGTTTGGTCCCAGTTTAACGTCAGTTTGGTGATTACAGCGGGTCCAATCCCAGTTTGTCCCAGTTTAACGTCAGTTTGGTGATTACAGCGGGTCCGATCCCAGTTTGTCCCAGTTTAACGTCAGTTTGGTGATTACAGCGGGTCCGATCCCAGTTTGGTCCCAGTTTAACGTTAGTTTGGTGATTACAGCGGGTCCAATCCCAGTTTGTCCCAGTTCAAATTTGGTGCAGTGTTCACACTGAGTCCAATTCCAGTTTGCTCCCAGTTTAACGTCAGTTTGGTGATTACAGCGGGTCCGATCCCAGTTTGGTCCCAGTTTAACGTCAGTTTGGTGATTACAGCGGGTCCGATCCCAGTTTGGTCCCAGTTTAACGTTAGTTTGGTGATTACAGCGGGTCCAATCCCAGTTTGTCCCAGTTCAAATTTGGTGCAGTGTTCACACTGAGTCCAATTCCAGTTTGGTCCCAGTTTAACGTCAGTTTGGTGATTACAGCGGGTCCGATCCCAGTTTGTCCCAGTTTAACGTCAGTTTGGTGATTACAGCGGGTCCGATCCCAGTTTGTCCCAGTTTAACGTCAGTTTGGTGATTACAGCGGGTCCGATCCCAGTTTGTCCCAGTTTAACGTCAGTTTGGTGATTACAGCGGGTCCGATCACAGTTTGTCCCAGTTTAACGTCAGTTTGGTGATTACAGCGGGTCCGATCCCAGTTTGTCCCAGTTTAACGTCAGTTTGGTGATTACAGCGGGTCCGATCCCAGTTTGTCCCAGTTTAACGTCAGTTTGGTGATTACAGCGGGTTCGATCCCAGTGTGGTGATTACAGCGGGTCCGATCCCAGTTTGGTCCCAGTTTAACGTCAGTTTGGTGATTACAGCGGGTCCAATCCCAGTTTGGTCCCAGTTTAACGTCAGTTTGGTGATTACAGCGGGTCCGATCCCGGTTTGGTCCCAGTTTAACGTCAGTTTGGTGATTACAGCGGGTTCCATCCCAGTTTGGTCCCAGTTTAACGTCAGGTTGGTGATTACAGCGGGTCCGATCCCAGTTTGGTCCCAGTTTAACGTCAGTTTGGTGATTACAGCGGGTCCGATCCCAGTTTGGTCCCAGTTTAACGTCAGTTTGGTGATTACAGCGGGTCCGATCCCAGTTTGGTCCCAGCTTAACGTCAGTTTGGTGATTACAGCGGGTCCGATCCCAGTTTGGTCCCAGTTTAACGTTAGTTTGGTGATTACAGCGGGTCCAATCCCAGTTTGTCCCAGTTCAAATTTGGTGCAGTGTTCACACTGAGTCCAATCCCAGTTTGTCCCAGTTTAACGTCAGTGTGGTGATTACAGCGGGTCCAATCCCAGTTTGTCCCAGTTTAACGTCAGTTTGGTGATTACAGCGGGTCCGATCCCAGTTTGGTCCCAGTTTAATGTCAGTTTGGTGATTACAGCGGGTCCGATCCCAGTTTGGTCCCAGTTTAATGTCAGTTTGGTGATTACAGCGGGTCCGATCCCAGTTTGGTCCCAGTTTAACGTCAGTTTGGTGATTACAGCGGGTCCAATCCCAGTTTGGTCCCAGTTTAACGTCAGTTTGGTGATTACAGCGGGTCCGATCCCAGTTTGGTCCCAGTTTAACGTTAGTTTGGTGATTACAGCGGGTCCAATCCCAGTTTGTCCCAGTTCAAATTTGGTGCAGTGTTCACACTGAGTCCAATTCCAATTTGCTCCCAGTTTAACGTCAGTTTGGTGATTACAGCGGGTCCGATCCCAGTTTGGTCCCAGTTTAACGTCAGTTTGGTGATTACAGCGGGTCCGATCCCAGTTTGGTCCCAGTTTAACGTCAGTGTGGTGATTACAGCGGGTCCAATCCCAGTTTGTCCCAGTTTAACGTCAGTGTGGTGATTACAGCGGGTCCAATCCCAGTTTGTCCCAGTTTAACGTCAGTTTGGTGATTACAGCGGGTCCGATCCCAGTTTGGTCCCAGTTTAATGTCAGTTTGGTGATTACAGCGGGTCCGATCCCAGTTTGGTCCCAGTTTAATGTCAGTTTGGTGATTACAGCGGGTCCGATCCCAGTTTGGTCCCAGTTTAACGTCAGTTTGGTGATTACAGCGGGTCCAATCCCAGTTTGGTCCCAGTTTAACGTCAGTTTGGTGATTACAGCGGGTCCGATCCCAGTTTGGTCCCAGTTTAACGTTAGTTTGGTGATTACAGCGGGTCCAATCCCAGTTTGTCCCAGTTCAAATTTGGTGCAGTGTTCACACTGAGTCCAATTCCAATTTGCTCCCAGTTTAACGTCAGTTTGGTGATTACAGCGGGTCCGATCCCAGTTTGGTCCCAGCTTAACGTCAGTTTGGTGATTACAGCGGGTCCGATCCCAGTTTGGTCCCAGTTTAACGTTAGTTTGGTGATTACAGCGGGTCCAATCCCAGTTTGTCCCAGTTCAAATTTGGTGCAGTGTTCACACTGAGTCCAATTCCAGTTTGGTCCCAGTTTAACGTCAGTTTGGTGATTACAGCGGGTCCGATCCCAGTTTGTCCCAGTTTAACGTCAGTTTGGTGATTACAGCGGGTCCGATCCCAGTTTGTCCCAGTTTAACGTCAGTTTGGTGATTACAGCGGGTCCGATCCCAGTTTGTCCCAGTTTAACGTCAGTTTGGTGATTACAGCGGGTCCGATCCCAGTTTGGTCCCAGTTTAACGTCAGTTTGGTGATTACAGCGGGTCCGATCCCAGTTTGTCCCAGTTTAACGTCAGTTTGGTGATTACAGCGGGTCCGATCACAGTTTGTCCCAGTTTAACGTCAGTTTGGTGATTACAGCGGGTCCGATCCCAGTTTGTCCCAGTTGAACGTCAGTTTGGTGATTATAGCGGGTCCGATCCCAGTTTGTCCCAGTTTAACGTCAGTTTCGTGATTACAGCGGGTCCGATCCCAGTTTGGTCCCAGTTTAACGTCAGTTTGGTGATTACAGCGGGTCCGATCCCAGTTTGGTCCCAGCTTAACGTCAGTTTGGTGATTACAGCGGGTCCGATCCCAGTTTGTCCCAGTTTAACGTCAGTTTGGTGATTACAGCGGGTCCGATCCCAGTTTGTCCCAGTTTAACGTCAGTTTGGTGATTACAGCGGGTCCGATCCCAGTTTGTCCCAGTTTAACGTCAGTTTGGTGATTACAGTGGGTCCGATCCCAGTTTGTCCCAGTTTAACGTCAGTTTGGTGATTACAGCGGGTCCGATCCCAGTTTGGTCCCAGTTTAACGTCAGTTTGGTGATTACAGCGGGTCCGATCCCAGTTTGGTCCCAGTTTAACGTCAGTTTGGTGATTACAGCGGGTCCGATCCCAGTTTGGTCCCAGTTTAACGTCAGTTTGGTGATTACAGCGGGTCCGATCCCAGTTTGGTCCCAGCTTAACGTCAGTTTGGTGATTACAGCGGGTCCGATCCCAGTTTGGTCCCAGTTTAACGTTAGTTTGGTGATTACAGCGGGTCCAATCCCAGTTTGTCCCAGTTCAAATTTGGTGCAGTGTTCACACTGAGTCCAATTCCAGTTTGGTCCCAGTTTAACGTCAGTTTGGTGATTACAGCGGGTCCGATCCCAGTTTGTCCCAGTTTAACGTCAGTTTGGTGATTACAGCGGGTCCGATCCCAGTTTGTCCCAGTTTAACGTCAGTTTGGTGATTACAGCGGGTCCGATCCCAGTTTGTCCCAGTTTAACGTCAGTTTGGTGATTACAGCGGGTCCGATCCCAGTTTGGTCCCAGCTTAACGTCAGTTTGGTGATTACAGCGGGTCCGATCCCAGTTTGGTCCCAGTTTAACGTCAGTTTGGTGATTACAGCGGGTCCGATCCCAGTTTGGTCTCAGTTTAACGTCAGTTTGGTGATTACAGCGGGTCCGATCCCAGTTTGGTCCCAGTTTAACGTCAGTTTGGTGATTACAGCGGGTCCGATCCCAGTTTGGTCCCAGTTTAACGTCAGTTTGGTGATTACAGCGGGTCCGATCCCGGTTTGGTCTTTGTTTAAAGTCATCATGCTGTTTACAGGTAGTTCGATCTAAGTTTGGTCCAGTCTAACGGTGTGTTCAGACCAAACTCGTTTTGATGGTCAAAAATGCTCAAAATGCTGAACGCCTGACGCTGGTCACTAAACGGTCACTTTTGTGTCCAACGCCCAAAACTAACCCAAAACAACAACGCTGCTGTCTTGTCTGTCTTGTCTGGAGCGAGTGGCAAAACGCAGAGAGGGTGAAAGGTGGAGCTTTCCTTCCGCGGCATGGCTTGATTTAATCAATAAAGCTAGAGAACGTTGCCGTAGGGCAGTGATAGTCAGTGTTAATGCAACAAGAGCCGCACTCAGCAGAGAGCCCCCCCTCCCCCCCAACAAAAAGCGTTCCCACGCTACGTATCCTGCTACGTTGTCAAATCAGTAACATTCATCTTTTTAGCAAGGAATGGTTATCCTAAATATTGCATGGAGTAACGGCATTCTTATGCAACAGTATATGGTGAAAATACAATAATGCCTCCAGAATGTGGGCGTTTCTTTTTTATTATATATACGGAGCTACCGACGGAGCAGCTCTTTGGTGGAGTTCGGTGCAGCTGAAATCAGCCAAACCTGGCAACTCTGACAGGGTCAGTTAGGGCCGTTAGGACAGAAAAGTTTCTGTAAGCAGCCTGCAGCTCTTGTTTGTGGCAGAAGTTCAGATTTTCCATCTCTGGCTTTTGACGCGTGTTCTGCGTGTTCTGCATGTTCTGCATGTTCCGCGCGTAACGCGCGTCAAACTTTTAAAATTTTCGGCGCGTAATGCGCATCACTCAAAACGCAACGCAAAAAAGCTTGATGCCTCCTTAACGCGCCGCCACATAGACTTTACATGTAAAGCTGCTGCTCTTGACGCTCAAAACGCATTTGGTCTGAACACACCGTAAATGTAATCAGGTTATTTACTGCAGGTCCGATCCCAGTTCAGTCCCAGTTTAACGTCATCATGGTAACATCTCCAGGTATATAAACCGTGTTCATTCTTCTTCTTCTGAATGTTCAGTGAAGCCAGTCTGATCAAGTTAATATTGTTTTATACAAAGGTAACAACTAGCTAATGCTAACACAGCTGGGGCCCTAAGATAGATACTAAAAGGTTTGCTAAAATAGATGCCAACATAGAGGCTAACATAAATGCTAATGTGGCTCTAACGTAGATGCTAACATAGATGTTAACCTGGATGTTAACATAGATCCTAACATGGCTGCTAGAATAGATGCTAACGTAGATGCTAATGTAGATGCTAACATGAATGCATTAGCTCCATGCTCCAGTGACAAACTTCTCCAGGTTTTAAGGTTTTAACTCTTTAACTGTCACGCTAACAAAAAGACAAGAGAAAATGTTACTCTGTGTTTTCTTTCTTTGTTTTGGACAAGAATAAACAGAATAAATGTTTTTAGCAAATGGTTAAGATGTGTAAAAGAAGTAGTTAATAATAACGTCACAACAGATGCTTGACATGTAAATAGTAGTGTTATATTTAATTTGGGTTTTACACACTCAAACCAGTTGGTAGAGACACTCAGGCAGGTTTTTTCCCACAGTGTTTTAAAGAAATTAATCAAAGTCACTGCAGATTTCCCTCTACCAGAGGGTAGACCAGGACCTTAAAGGGTTAAAGTGGAGTAAGGTAAAATCCAGGCTCCTGGTTTTTACACCTGAGACGTTGCACTATGACGTCTGTCCCATTATTCTTTTTCCCAAAAGAATAATGGGAAAAAAACCCATAAAAATTAAAAAAAATATTGACAGGTCTAAAATCGTGAGTCTGAGTAAAGTCTCAAGTCTTTTGAGTGTCGTATTTAGTCTTTATTCTGAGGTTTTACAGGCTGTTTATTCAGTGTTTCTTCAGGCTTCTGTCTTTATAAACAGCAGCTTTTCCAGTCAAATCATTTATTTTCCTTCATCTGTGAAAAAAATTAGTCAAACAAGGTTTTTACCCAAAACTAAAATAGTCCTGTTCACTTCCTAAAACTAGGACATCGATCACAGTGAGTAAAAATATCCCCTGAAGGTGACTTTTACCTTCATCTTTAAAGTCGTCAAGCTCATCAACGAGAAGGAATTGAAAAGTTCTGCGTGTGCAGGAAAACACTGAGTCCCCATGACCCCAAACATCCACCTTGCAAAGCAAGACGGCGCACAACTAAATCTGGGGAGGAAATTTAGTGAAAGGCTCCTTAACTGGTTCCCCTGGGAGGAGAGGAAGCCACAAACATGCTGCTGAAGCTGTCTGGTTGATGGATGAGCGTGTCTGGGAGATCAGCTGTGGAAATGGGACACTGTCCTTTGTCTTCCTGTTGGACGGACGCGCTGCAACAGCCCACTGTACAACATGGCATCACGTTGCCACTTAACCCGAGCTGCGTGTGCTGTGCGTCGTGTAAATGTACGCGGTGGTGGATGACCTGCAGGTGAAAGGGCTGAAGCTGAACGATGAGGTCTCTATTTATACATTTAAAAAATGTAAATAAGTACCAATATTTTTAGGGATATTTACTATTTATTACCATGTGACATGTTTTTATAATGCGATCTGCTGCTTTCTGGTGTCCTTTAGGGGGCAGAAGACAAAGATCAGATTGTGTTCCACAGGATTTTAAGCAAAGTTGGTACCATGAAGTGATGCAAAATGTCTCAGAAACTTTACGATCTCATCCAGGGGCGCCGCCAGGACATTCTGGGCCCTATGAAAGACAACGGCATAGACCCCACCACTTGATTGCATATTTTAGATAGTTGCTTTTCCTTCAAGCTAAGAAAAAGAATAGCTTTTCATGGGAATAATAAAGATCTAGAGTTGAGTTTAACCCTTTATGGGGCAAGTGACTATTTTTTAACACTTTGTTTCCTTTCATATTCAGCATGAAACTATTTTTTTTTGTTAATGTAACAACAGAATGGGGGTCTTGGTTTGTCCCAGATGGACAGTTTTAGGTTAAAATTTTTAATTTCACTGTATTTCTTTGAGTGCCCTATAAAGGGTTAAATCACAGTGCATATATTATACTAGGTTATTTTAATATAAATGGTTTATCAGTTTATATTACTGCTATATATTTACATATAAATGTTCTTTTTGGGCCCCTATCAAGTCTTGAGGCCCTGAGAATCTTCCGAACTCCCCTCCATATGACGCCTCTGATCACGTACATCATGCTGGATCTTCTGGGTTAAAGCTTTACTGAGGATGTTGGGGGTTTTGAAAGAGGGACCGCAGCGTCAAAGAATCTTCTGCATAAAAAAGATCAGATGAAATAAATAAAAGACACCGTTACAAAGAACTGAAAGATTTATTTGGGCGTTTGCAACTTTATTTTACACTGAAATAAAAGACAAAAAGAGAAGAGAGCAGTTTGGTAGAGAGAGATTAACTCAAAGCGGAAGAAGTAACCTCTTCTTTTGTGGTTTTTCTCCCACTGAACCATCATCCCACCGTCAGCAGAAACACTTCTACAGTATGATCCAAACATGCTGCTAGCTTACGTCTGCTTCACCTCTCTGAGGTATAACTGGTTGTTTTTAATGAAGTTATATTTTACTTTTCTGCTTTTTTTGTTTGAACTCTTTTCATTGCAACCTCATGTTTTATTTTAGACCTGTATTAACCATAGACTGTATATAAAAAGATGGATGGAGTCTCCGTGACGTCACCCGTAGGTTTCTGAAGAGCTGAAGTGAAGCTCGGTGGGCGGTTTCTTCCGTCGCCATGCTGACAGCGTCATACGCGTCGTCTCGCCCGGAAAATACAAATATGGGCAAAGAGGTGGAGCTGAGAGGGGGGCCGTGAGCGTCATGGTGGATGATTGACATCAAGCGAACTCCGGGCTTTCTGTAGCTAAAAGCTAACCGAGCTAACCCGGAGATAACAGGAGCTAACCAGCTAACGGAGGTAAGCAGGCTAAAGCTAAGTCACGTTATTAACCTGCTAAAAACCGCGGTTGTTCTACGTTCTTCTTACTTGAAGCCGGATATCGGTACCTGTCAATCAAAAGGACACGCCCCTAAATCTGCCGAATTTCCGAGATTAAATTACTTTTAAACGGACGAGTTAGAAAAATATTCACTCCCCCCACAGTTGTCATGAAGGTAAACCTGACCTATTAAACCTAAAATGGATTTTTGAACCAGGCTGTAAACATGTTTATTTCTGCCGTGAAGTTGGTCTTTTTAACATGGGAGTCTATGGGGATTCGCTCTGTTTTGCAGCCCCTAGTGGATGAAGGGGGGACTGCAGTTTTATGCACTTCCGAATAGGCTTCACTGTTTACCGCCAGAGGTTGCTGCTTGGTATTAACCCTCCGAGCACCAGGTCATGTCTGCAGAAAGACCTGAAACTTGTTTCCCTCCACTAGATGACAGAAATCTGCATCAGACTGAAGTTTATGAGGAAATCTTGTCAGAAAAACACCACAGACCGATGAGGAAAGCTGGCAGACGGAGATGCAGAGAAAGTAGAACCTGCTCAGCCATCACCATCTCTGCTTCCGGAGGGAATCATGTCCTCCACGTACGTTCAACTTCCTGCAGCTTCTCAGGTTTGTGACCACGTTGGTGTTTCATGCTGTCTTCTGATTGCTGAAGGTGCTCTTTACTCTGCAACAGTTTCCATTACATTTAATATTTTCAGATTAAAATGATCAGGAAATCCATCAGCTGAGTAAAGTCGCTGTTGGCTTTGATCAACTCTGCACCGAGAAGCAGGTTGTTTGGACTTTCTGAGTGATCAGTAAATCATAGAAGACAGAAAAATGGTCAGGCAAAGGATTATTTGTGAAAGGTCCATTATTTTTTTACTGAGATGCAAAGAAGCCTAAACAGATGTCCATCCATCCATTTTTTAAACCTCTTAGTCCAATGCAGGGTCGGGGAAACTGGAGTCTATCCCAGCAGTTATTGGGCGAGAGGCAGGTACACCTGGACAGGTCTATCACAGAGACACAAACTACAACCCTAACCCACCTCTAGGGACAAGTTAGAGTAACCAGTTAACCAAATATCCAACCTAGAAACCTGGAGAACCTGAGGACAACACACACATACACATACACCACCATGCAGCCCTACCAGGAACCCATTCATATTAAAAGAAACATGACAATAAGAAACAGGGGAAAATGCCATAATTTGTGTGTATTTTCATCATATAACAGCTGATCAAAACTGTTCCTGAACTTTAAAGAAAAGTTACTTGAGATTCTTCGTCTAAATGCAAAACATTAAACTTATTATTAATTCATTCTAATGTAAGAAATTAAATGACAAAGTTTAATTTACTGATAATGTATATATATATATATATATATATATATATATATATATATATATATATATATATATATATATATATATATATATATACAAATACATTTACATGATTGTATTTGAATATAAATTTGATGGATTATTATAAACCTGAAATACTTTAATTGATCAGTAATTCCATGTCGTAACGAATCCATCGCATCTTTATTGATTTATTTTATACAAAATCCGGAAAGAAAATAAAATGGATAAAACCTTCTGAGTATAAAAGCAGCTGATCTCCTGATTGGAAGATGACCAGAAGCGTCTGCCACAAAGCGTCGCTTACGACCAATCCTTTCTCTCCAGTTGCTTCCGATGAGGGGAGGGATGCATGAGCAGCCAAACGTGGAGGAAAAGTGCTGCACAAAGCTGCTTTTTTAGCAACGCTGAGCTATTTTTGTGTCGTTGCTTCCAGCACTTCCTGTTAAAACTCTCTCAACTTTTTTAGAAAGGTGCTGTTGTCATCACTGCCGCTCCTTTTCCAGCCAACCAATCACGCTGGCAGAGATAATCACCCTGGTAACTAAGAAGATGGAGAAGAAGCACTGAAACTAAAGTCTTTCTATCTGCAGCTCTACTCATTTGAACACAATCCAGGCTTTCAGAGACAAATGTTGGATTAACCCTCTAATAACTAACAGAAATACTCCGCTGAGACCTGCTTTATTTTTGTACGGACATTTAAAGTTTCCCCAAGTGCTCCATCTTTCTATCTGAACTTCTGAAGATAAAAGGGTAAAAAACGTTACCACATGAAAGTGTTGAAATGATGCCATAAATATACAAAAATACACAAACAATGTAAATTTCTTCATCACATTTATCAGTCATCCAAAATATTTCTAAATGTAAACGTTTATTTCTGACATTATAGAAGATAAAATGATCTGTTAGAGCTTTTAAAATAAAGTACGAAGCATTTTGATCGACTGAGTTCATCTGAAATACGCAGCTGAAATATATTCCTGGGCATTTTTCTCCATGTTATGTCATTTGATAAAGTATTTATTAATTACTTCGTGCCTTAAAAAGATTTTTAAACTTTATGAGTGACGGCTCTTAAGATGAATTACGTTGGTGTTTGTACCTCCCACCCCCCCCCCCGATAGATTAATTGTGTGATATATCAGATGTTTCATCCTGCAGCATCCTCTAGATGTATAAACCCATTTATGCTGGACGCAGAAGACGGCTATAAATACAGACGTCCAGTTTATTTCTTCCTACATACGTAATTAGGTTGGATTCCAAGGAGCTCAGCTATCGGTCATTTCACCATAGAATGTATATAAAAAGATGGGCGGAGCCTCCGTGACATCACTTGGCAGGGTCATGCGTGTCTCCTTGCCTGGAAAATACAAAAATGGGCAAAGAGGTGGAGCTGAGAGGGGGGCTGTGAGCTTCCTGGTGGATGATTGACATCGAGTGAACTCCGAGCTTTCCGTAGCTAAGAGCTAACCGAGCTAACATGGAGATAACAGGAGCTAACCAGCTAAAAACCGCGGTTGTTCTACGTTCTTCTGACTTGAAACGGGAGATCGGGTACCTGTCAATCAAAAGAATAAATATGCCAAATTTCGAGATTAAATTACTTTTAAACGGGTGAGTTAGAAAAAAATTCACTCCCCCCACAGTTGTCATGAAGGTAAACCTGACCTATTAAACCTAAAATGGATTTTTGTACCAGGCTGTAAACATGTTTAGTTCTGCTGTAAACATGTTTATTTCTGCTGTGAAGCTGGTCTTTTTAACATGGGAGTCTATGGGGATTTGCTCTGTTTTGCTGCCCCTGGTGGATGAAGGGAGAACTGCAGATTTATGCACTTCCGCATAGGCTTCACTTTTAACCGCAGGAGGTTGCTGCCTGCACTTGACGCAGAAAACAGAGCAATACCACCGGAAATTGTAGGTGCAGTGTTGAGTTATGCAGCTGACACACAAGCAGAGAAGGGAACAACCACAGAAGAAGAAAAGGAACAGAAAGAAGACAACGTAGAAACTTCCAAATAAAAAGCACCCAAAGTAGAGAAAGTTGAGAACAGCAGAAAACTTTGTGGTTTTATTCATTTTATTCTGGTGTTTTCGGATGGTTGTAAACAACTTTATGGCAGTTTGTTACCAAACGGTGACAAAACATGGAAGTGAAGTCTGAACTCAGCACTGTCCCCTAGTGGATGAACTGACTTAACAACCGTGGCAACGTAGAATTCAGACAGGAGTGTGAGGATAGGGTTGTATTATCGTTTTTAAAGCTGATGTCCACGTTTACGTACCCAGGGAGCAGAAATGGACCGAAAGGCTGAACTCTGAGAATTTTCATAAATAAGGCGTATAAGTGTTTCTTGGTGGGTTCAGCTGACCGCTGTTAGCTTCTCTTTGCAGAGATGAAGCCAAATTCAGATATGTTAAAATGACTAATTTTGTTAAAAAAGGAATAAGGCTCTAATTTAACAGATTTATTTTTATATTAATGGGTTCATTTTGACAGGCATATTAAATAGCAACCCCCTGAAACGATCTGACCACCCCCAGTGGACACCGCCCTGAATGTGTACAATGGAAACAAAAATATCATGGAACAATGATAGTCTGGAAAAATATCAATTCTGACATTTTTCTCATTATTTTTAAATTAAATGAACAAACACTGAAACAAAAAAACCTTATTAAAGCAGAAAAACATTAAAAATTCTATATAGTATTTGAACAATATAAATGATTTTGCTTTTGTGGTAGAATATTTTTATGTGGAGAGCACAGGTTGATTTTTGCAGTACTGTACGTCTTGAGTTCACAGCAGCTTCCTGACAGTTTCCTCTGAACCATCGACTTCAGATGAGCAAAATAACAAAAAGGCACGAAGGCTAAGTCACTCCACTGATGGAAACTTCTACTAATGTTGTGCTAAAAACAAAGCCTGCTGAAGAACTGTGTTAAAAAAACAGCAACTAACTGTGCAAACTGCTGACTAACTACTGAAAACTATCTAAAATACTCTAAAAACTAGTAGAAAATACTAAGGTACTCTCCGTCCCTCTGATATTTATCGCTGCCGGACGCTACGACTTTCTCGCGACCTCTTGGTGAGTATTTGGAGCGTAACGTGATGACGTTGTTGACTTGTAACGATGTCAGAGACATCTTAAAGGTAAAACTCACACAGCGGACATGTTTGGGTCAAATTCGGGCAGCTTTTGGCACATCAGTTACGCTTCGGGGAAGTGCTGCGTGAGCCAGAAGTGGACCGGATGTCAGTTCCCAGCCTGGTTTGGATGATGGCATGTCTGCTGTGGACCACATGTGGTTCAGATGTTGGTGTTGGCCTGGACGCGGATTATAGGCAGTATTTTGTGGGTTGGAAGTGGTCCTGATCCAGCGATAAGAAGGAAGCCTTCCCTATGGCAGGGTTCTTGTGGGCCACATGCGGTGGTCATGTGACCAGTTTTGGACACGCCACAAGTCAAGGTCACATTTCGTCTAAAAAATGCACATTCAGGCCACAAACCTTTTGCTATCTGGGGAGTCAAAGCTCTGAACTAAAATAAAAAAGACATTTCCACCGGGTAGTTTTTATTTTCAGGCAGTTTAAACAGGACTAAATCCTGATTTTATTCAGTGAGTTATATATTTTAACAGTTATGTTTATTAACCTGGTTTTCTTCTGTCAACTGGAATCAAATAATGAGCCAGATACGGCGCAGGGCACCAGCATGGAAAGGTCTTTCACATTCCTACCTCTCCTCGGCCTGTCGGCCTCCCTGCTGAGTTCAAATCAATTCCATCAATGAAGCCATCACAAAGGGAACATTAGCACAGTGTTTTTCCTGTGGAAAATGCCTGGTAATTACAAATCAAACGAGACAAATACATCCCGCTTAATGAGCGTTAAACGGATGTTAATTATCCGATTGAATGGCTGTCACCATTAAACTGTGTCTGATGGAGGGAAGAGGGGGAGGGGGGGCTTCAGGAAGATGGAGGCAGACGGAGGAGATCAGAGTGAAGCGTGCACGGTGACGGGAAGGTGTGGGCAGACGAGGAGAGGGAAGACAAACTCTCTGACATTAGCCGTCGCAGACACGCATCGGTGAGAAAATTAATCAGCTGTTTCTGATGAACAAAGTTTAAAAGACAGAGAGGAAAGCTTCACGAAGAGTCACACTGAGCTGAAGTGGTTGCAGACGCTCGACCAGACAGCTCCAGGTAAAACATCCACCACAGAAGAAGAGAACAACATGAAGAAGAAGAGCTGGGTCTGACCAGAGTGATCATGAGACCCAGACAGGAAACACAGAAAGAGCTGAAAACCAACCAGAACCTGGCAACCCGACTTACAGATGTCCACCAACTTTCCACAAAGACTACTTGTGCTTGGTTAATAACCCGTAGGAACCCAAATTTTTCCGTTTTATCGTACTTTTTTATCGATACTGATCTTGATACTTTTTGCTCTGTAAAGGCAAATCGTGATAAAATTGTGGATTAATGTCACAACGAAGTCACGTGGTTCATGGAGCTGACGTTAGTTTAATATGTAGTTATTTTGTTTTTTTTGTTTAGGTTTTTCCAGCATTTACAAAAGCAGAAAGATGGTCTGGATGCTGTAAATAAATAGTAATAATAAATTATTACGGGTGGGAAATTGAATTTAAAAAATTGAAAAATCAGGATTTTTTGCTTCATAATTTTAAAATCAATTTTGTGTAAAAAAAAAATCTTTTTTTTTTTTTTATAATAAATACAAATAATCCATTATCTTTTTTTCTTTGGTCATTTTTATTGTTTTCATTGATATTTTTACTTGTCTTCTTGGGCATTATAGCAGCAGAATGCTGGTCTGGATGCTGTGTTGTAAATAAATAATAATAATAAATTTACAGGTGGGAAATTGAATTAAAAAAAATTGAAAATCAGGATTTTTTGCTTCATATTTTAAAATTGATTTTGTGTTAAAAAAAAAATCCTTTTAAAAAAAAAAAAAAAAATACAAGTAATCCATGAAATTTTTTCTAGAATTTTTTATTGTTTTCATTGATATTTTTACTTGTCTTCTTGGGTATTATAGCAGCAGAAAGATGGTCTGGATGCTGTGTCGTTCTTTACTAACTGAAATGAAGAAAAATACTTGGCAAAAAAAAAAGTTTAGTAAATTTTTTTGTTTTCCATCTTAAACAAATCAGCAATATTGAAGAATCAGGAAAATCACCATTTAAATCAAATCAATACCCAAAATTTACAATTAAATCAAATCGGGACAAAAGCATATTGTTACAGCCGTATAACTAATCATAAATAATTATACATAATAAGATAAAGAAATAAAAAATGAGAAGGTAGCAGACACAGAGTCGGGAGGAGACAGAGAAAACACCTCGCAGAGAGAGAGAGAGAGAGAGAGAGAGAAGCTGCCGATCGTCCAACCGAAGTGTCGGAAACATTTCCTCCGGTTCGTGGCTGAAATGACGACTTCTGTTGCCGCTCTGAGTCAGGAGCTGATTGTTCTGCAACGGGTTCAGTCAGCTGTATCATTTCATTTGGACAGTTTTTGTTAATTAGTTCATTAGTGGATCAGAAGGAAGAGCAGTCGGCTTGTAACTGGAAAGTTGGGAGTTTGATTCCAGGCTTCCTCTGACTGTGTGCCGAAGTGTCGTTGGGCAAGACACTGAACCCTAAGTTTCCCCGATGTGTGCCGCTATGATCAGGCCATGAGTGTGTTTGTAATAAAGTCTGGATAAAGGCGCCTGCTAAATGGCAGCTAGTGGTGGTTTAAACTGGGTTTAACTAACTGGAGCCAGACTCCAGTTCACAGACGTCACCAGTACACCTGGACGCACCACTAACCTATAAGTTATTAGCTGTTGTTTGTTCCCATGTAAAGACTTTTATTGGAGTTTATATTTAACCTTTGTTAAAAGCTGTATTAATAAACCTGATTTTATTTACTGGTTGTAAACTAGACATTAATATTAACTACATTACTATTATTACCATGACGACATATTAACTTTTATTCTGAGACTAATTTAGGTGGTTATCCAACTTATGAAGAGACAATTGAGAGGCAGTCGGGTCCTGCTGGATAAATATGAACATTTTCAGTTAAAAATAATTAAGTAAAGACGTTATTATGAGAGATTTTCAGCTGATTTTGAGCTGATGATGTCAGAGCCTGGCCAACCTGCAGGATTCCTCTGTCTGATGCAGCTGCTGCAGGTTTCCACACTTTCTTTCCTTCTTCTGCTTCAACATGAAACGTATAAATGTGCTCCAGTATGACCAGTCCCATCCTCAGAAAGCGTCCCAGTTCCTCGCTGCAGCTCCATCTCATCCAGTTTCCACACTTTCTGCATCTCTGTAAAACTGAACAATAACATTTTACTGTATAAAAATGTTTTAGTGTTTTTTAAGACGCGATAAACTCATTTAGTCATTTATTGTTATTAACCGGAAATATTTTGGATTATTTTAATATTTTTGTTAATATTTTACACAAGTTTTCTGCCTACAACAACAATAAACAGGGTTATGTAGTAATTATTTCTGTATTTATTCAGTTTACATGAGAAAGAGTGAGACATATGTAGAGATATAATAATAATGTTTTCTATAGATTAGAAAAATGAACTCAAGTCATCATTCAAAGCATCTGCAGCCTCTTGTCCTTCAAGTCATTTAAAACTTCTTTAAAATGTTTCATTGAGATGATCTCTGCCATTCAGCTGTTTTCCCATCTGACACCAGTATAACCAGACTGACTGGTTTCCACTGCTGGACTGTTTGCAGACGGTAAATCTGCAAACATACAGTAATATAGCGGCTTTGTGGTTTAATGTAGACGTGAAGGTAAACTCAGAGAGGTAAACCTCTGGGACACCGTAGCAGACGCGGAGTAGCGTTCCCATGCTAGCATGTAGAGGAAGTCTGCTTTAAAATGGAGGTCATACCTCCGTCTTTTCGCTTGTCAATGTAAACACACGTTACTGCGTTAACTCAAATATTTATTTTTATTACTACATGTAATCTGGTTACTGGTAAGTTTATCGTCTCATTTCTGTCAAAAATGTAAAACTGTGATAAATGTCTCCAGATATAAAGCTTAGATAAATTACATGGACAGTACAGTAATCAGTATGGCTGTGATGAAACGCTTTGATCCAGATTCATTTGCATATTCGTCCCGATTCCATTTGATTCTGATTTTTTTGGGTGCCGATTTGATTTTAACTGCGATTCTCATGATTCTTCGATATGGCTGATTTGTTTAGATAAAAAACAATAAAAAATCTACAAAACTTTTTACTTTGCTTGTCGTTCTTCTTGATTTCATTTAGGAAAAAACAACAGCGTATCCAGACCATCACTCTGCTGCTAAAATACCCAAGAAGACGAGTTAAAAGATCGTTAAAAACTATTAAAATGACAAAAATTTTAAAATAGATTCTTTTTATTTATTTGAAAAACAAAAAAAGATTTTTGTTAACCAAAAAATTCCCACGACCCTGAATTGATCGAAGCACTTTAGGAAAACAATGAAATCCAGCCTAACAAACTTTTCTTATGTTCTCGGGTCGTGAAAACAAAATGGCGCCATTTTGTGGTTCTCCACTTGTTTTTAATTAGATCAAGAGGTTAAGGAAAGGAATGAATGAACCAACAAATGAATGAACCGGGACAAAAACAAACACCCTGCCCTGTGACAGCACCGCTGGCTGAATGGGGACTTCATCAGTCCAAGTGCTGGTTTTACTGGGTCAGACGCGACCAGAGGGACTTTGTGACAGAAGACACTGAAGCTCCGCCCAAACTACAAATAAGGACTTTCAATGTTCGGTATGTGACGAGTCCCCAATCCGTCAGCTGTTAATAAACTTTGTATAATAAATACTTGTTATAACTGTGTGACTGTTATGTGATCATTATTCATGACATAAACTGTTCTGGGACTTAATAAACAATCAAGCTTGCAAATGAATCCTGACATTTCGTTTATGTTTGTTCAGTAAATGTGAGAAGAAACAACAAAATTCTGCCTCCAACATTTCCTGAAAAACTTCCTAAAAAACCAAACTTTCAGACATGATTTTCTGCATCTGAGGCCTCCTGAACAACCAGGCCGAATTGTTTCTGTATCTCAGTTTTAATCTGCTCATGTTCCACATTCAGCCGCTGAAGGTTTCCTTCAGACGGACGGGCCAGAGAAGTCCGGCCCTCTGTTAGGATTCCCGACACGCTCCGTCCAAACTTGTGGGCCTCCAGCGGCGGCCTGGCGGAGGGAAAAGTAAATGACAGCGCCCTGCGTGCACATCAGTTTAACTCAACAAGAAGTCGGGGCAGAAAATCGTTTGAAGAAGTCCCGCAGTCCTTCAGACAGAGGCTGCCAGCTTCTCAGTGATCTACTATCATGTTGCCTGTCTCTTTACTGTCACCACTAATAGCTCTTAGACACCAGGCTGGGACGCGGGGGGGCGCCTGCAGGCCAAGGGGGGGGGCGCACTCAATCAATAATTTACCCAGCAGCTCTCGCCTTCCTTTCTGTCTGTGGGCTTTCATTCATATGAGAGGATTTGTTTGTGAGAGTGTGTCTTTGTGTGGCCGGTGGCTGGTGTGTGTGTGTGTGTGTGTGTGTGTGCATGGCAAAGTTTCTTTGTGTAGCGATGTGTAGCCCGCTGCACCTGCTGTGGAGATAGGACCTCGGCCAATCACAACAAAGATTGGAGGGAAGTTTGAGTGGCATGGCGGTGCTGTCTGACAGAGATATGATTCATTCTGCTATCGCTCCGTCAGAACGGCTCAAAACTATTAAAACGTTTACCGTCGTCTCCTCTCTCCCTCTGTTTCATCCACATTTCTCTTTCTACGTCCTTCCTTTTGTTTATCTTCATCCTCTCCCCCTCATGCTCCCTTTATTCTCCTTTCTTTAACCTCGTCTTGCCTGCAGCTCGACAGTACAGTCTGCTCGTACCGATGGGTCATAACTCTGGTTTTCTCTCCTATTCCATACATAGATAAATTTAAGCCGGTATCGTAACAGTGAAGCCATCAAAGTCCGAGTTCCTGGTGAACTGGACCATGCTAGCACTGCTCCAGGTGTTACAGAAACACATCCTCCATCCTCAGGAGACCAGACCAGCCGGCGAGCTGCTAAAAAGCCTCAGAAGCTTGTTGGCAGCAGCAGTTAGTGGCAAGACGGATGTAAGTGCAGGAAGGTTATTGTCTGAACTGAGCAGCTTTGTGACTCGTCCAGCAGCACATGGTATTTGGTGGAAAATCCACACAGGAAACTTTATGAAAATACCTGTCCAGCTACGAGCTCTGCATCTGCCAGCTCAGCACCGCTGGAAGCATCGTAACCTGTCAGAGCTCATCGCTTCACAACTCGGAGAGAATGTTAAAACCTGGACGAACGAAGTCGTAGTGATGTATGAAAACACTCCATTTCTGATTGGAAACATATTACAGTCAAGCCAGTATAATAAATACTGATGTGATATCTTATGATAGCATCATTATGATTTTTTTTTTGTCAAATATCAACAACAAATGAAATTGTATTGATGGATCCATGTGAACATAAAGTCAATATTTGTGAACATTTATAATTTATAATAAGAGCGTGAAATTGTCCAGGAAATGTGCAAATACTTTTATTTTGAAAGAACACTGAAGTCTCAACTTCCCGCTCGGTCGAAAGCGTCTGCAAATTGGTGACAAACAGCAAGTCCCCAACCACAAAATGACACAAGTTTATTCTTGTTACCTCGAGTGCAAGAAAAAGGCTTGTGTTACTTCATGAGAACGACTTTTCTTTTCTCCTTTTCAAAATGTGCTTCGTCCAATTCAAGGTCATGAGGCAGCTGGAACTGTCGACCTGTCCAGGTCTCGCCCAGTGATTGTTGGGATTGCCTTCAGCTTCCCAGCGACCCTTAACTGCATGGATGGATGGATGGATGGATGGACGGACTGATGGATGAATAGATGGATGGATGAATGGACGAATGGACGTATGGATGGACGGATGGAGGGATGGATGGATGTATAGATGGATAAATGGACGTATGGACGGATGGACGTATGGATGGATGGATGGATGAATAGATGGATGGATGGATAGATGGATGGATGAATGGACGGATGGATGGATGGATAAATGGACGTATGGATGGATGGATGGATGGACGGATGGATGGATGGATGAATGGATGGATGAATGGATGGATGATGGACGTACAGATGGAGCCTGTCCCAGCAACCCGGGTGGGAAGACGCTACACCCTGGTCAGTCCACCTCACAGCCACACAGCGACACAAACATTCATTCTTTTGGGGAATTTGGAATGATAAAGTAACCTAACATGCATGCTTTTGGACCGTGGGAAGAAGAACCCGTAGAGAACCCACACATGCACCGTTTAAACCCTCCCCCCACCCCTCTCAGGCCCCCATCCGGGGCTCTAACCAGCAACCTTCTTGCTGTGAGGCAGTGTCTGTGCCTTTAAACTCTACATGCACAGCCTTCTGGCGCTGGAGGAAACCCTGGAGTGTCGTATGAAAGCAGACACTGCTCATTACAGACGTCTGTCTCGTCACCGTGGGACAGAAACTGTGGAGCGATCAGCCACAATCACACATCATGTCTCACTTTGGCTGTTTTCACACCGATAAGTTTTCACATTCTGCTGTTTTCCAGGGGAATTTACTGCGATGCAGTTATACATATGTTGCAGTAGCGTCCTCTCAGCTCTCTGTAGACACTCTGGTCCTACACACAGTCCTTGTAGACGTGAATATGTACTACATTATTGCTGGGGAAGTCTTTCAGACGCACAAACCTGCTAATGAAGATGTTAAATGTAATTAATAGTTTTATGCAGTCGTGTTACGGAAATGGGAAGAAAGTACAAACATCTAACTTTGTGATAAATCCGTATTTCTGTTTGTAAGCTGACTGTTGATAGAAATCCCTGGTGGATCAGTGTTAGCGTGTCGCTCGTACTAGCCGTGTGTGTGTGTGTGTGTGTGTGTGTGTGTGTGTGTTCCCAGCAGGCGGCTTCCCAGCCTGGAGGCAGTGAGCGTGGGTGTGTTTTCTGGAGTCTCAGTGTCATCTGCCTGCAAACAGTAACCATGTTGTTGATCAGCTGTTGTTTACAAACTGCCAGGAGGATGCAGCTAATTTGATGACTTCGTCTTCCCGCGTCCCGCCGCTCGGGGAGACCGTCCTCACACGTTCGCTATCAAAGCTGATTCTGACAGCAGTTATGGATATCATGTTTATAGACAAGTGGCGAGGAGTGGGAGGATGATGAAGTTCTCACCAAATCATTGAACTTGGTCTTCATTAGGAGCTCTGCAGCCTGCAGGAAGTGAAGGACGCTGCAACACGACGCCAACAGGGACAAATGCTTCTTTCATCCGACAGAAATTATTCTGGTTAAAGGTTCAACCCTTCCGGGTTTACACGAACAACATCTATAACTAGAAGCAGACCTGCACCAAGCCATAAGGACCCTGACCTGAGAAAACCCCCCAAAAGGCCCAACAGCCAGTTACCAACCCCATCCCAACACGCTGAACCCCTCGGTTCCACCGAGCACCAACGTGCAGCGACTTCGCAGCTGATCTCAGCAACATAGAAGTGGCTCCACCAGGTGTCGCTTCTGGGACACTGCCCAGAAGAGCTTCTCTAAAATACTCTGATGTTCTATCATTGCTACTCTGATACCAGGTCAATCGAAACTTCCTATAAAACACCAACATTTCCTCCTTACCGACACCGACACCGAGCCGTCAGGTAAGAGACGGTCTCACTTCATACTTGACACAGTAGACATCGAGACTTTTGTCTTGGAGGTGGAAAGCTGCACCGTTTTGTCTTGTTTCGACGCCGCGCATCCCTACTACAAAGAAATAAAGAGCAGTCTCATAAAACCTGTTCAGACTGAACAGATAACTTATTTATTGGTTTGCTGTTCACTTGAGAAGTACACCGACTATTGTTCGATGATGTAATCCTCATACGTCTCAGTGTCAAGAGAATTCAATCGCAACAGACGTTTTGCTCCGATGCTTCCGCGACGCTTCCGCAACGCTTCCGCAACGATTCCGCGACGATTCCGCGACGATTCCGCGACGCTTGCATGTTGGGTGGAACTCAAGTCCTATTTATGCGGACACAGAAGTAGGATACACAGATTTCGTCCGTCTCCTACGTTGGTTACAAACATAACTTGTTTCTTTTCAAGGAGTTTATCTATCCTTCACTTGACAGTAAAAATAAAACAATACTACCGGAAACCATGGACACAATGTTGAGGCGACACAGAACCAGAGAAAGCAACAGACCAGAGAAGAAGAAAAGGAACATGAAGAAGAAGAAAAAAAGCTGAGAACAGCAGAAAACGTTGTGGTTTTACTTTTCTTCTTGTGCACGTCTTTCTAACTTAAATACATTTCTATTTATACATCCAGAAAGATAAGTTCTTTATTTTCCCTTTTGTCTGAAAAGAGGACAGTAGTGAAGGGAAGTTGGGCTTTTTTAAAAGATTTGGCTCTTTTGACTCAGATCCTTTAGAAGACTCAGTTCTTTCAGGCTCCCAATATGGTTCTTCGTTTAGCTTCACTCGGAGCTTTTTTTTTGGTCTAATAATGCAATTAAAAATGTTTTTTTTTTCTTTTTTAATTCAATTCAATTCAATTCAACTTTATTTATATAGCGTCAAATCACGGCAATGCCATCTCAAGACGCTTTACAGACAGAGGGGAAAACATAATGAAGGCCAATTCATAACAGCCTATATAAGGAAACCAACAGATTTGAGTTGAGTCCAACTCAATCTCCCATCCTTTATCATAAACTTCTTATTTTCTTCCATGTTTTCCATCTAAATGTGAATAACTGTAATATTTAAATTGATGCTTTAAATGAACTGAACACAGAATCACAACAAGTCCCGCGTAAAGATCCGGTTCTTTAGACAGAAATCAGTTCTTTTCATTCACTTAAAAGAATCAACTTTTAGTGCCGACTCGGTCAAGAACAGCACATCTCTAGAGGATCCTACTTCTCCTTTTCTATAACCATATTATTTATGTTATTTAGTGTTTCCATTCCAGAGGCAGTTATTTACGCTGGGCAAAGGGAAGCAGAGGGAACATAACTTTGTTCTTTCTATAAGATCTGAGTCAGGGGCTCAGGCCCCGCAGAGCCCCATTTCTAGCAGCATCTCTGCTCCTCCAGGTAAAAATGAATTTTTTATGCTAAAACATGACTTTTGCTTTGCATATTTTTCCTCCAGAACAGCACATTCAGTTCAGATTTCTGAACAATGAGTTATTTAAGGAACTAGACTGTTTTCACAGCTGTGGATGAAAATGTGGTGCAGTCAGAGGAAATATTCAGAGTCTGTAGAGAAAGTCCATTAACTGAGCAGAGTGAAGAGAAATAAGGTTTTCCAGAAGCCACCAATCAAGACTTTCACATTTAGAAGCGGCACAGCTCACAGGTTTTATGGCTTCTGTGAGTTTATCCTGTTCATCGGATTCCCATTAGATATGTTTATTTATTTACTTTGTGTCAATAATTAAGCCAGAACTATGATATATTTCAGGGATTTCCTTTTTACAGTAATTTACATCTTTTAGATCAAACATCAAACATAAGCGAGCAAATGGACCACAAACAGCAAGTGATCAATAAAAAAGAGGCAAATTAATCTTTAAATGGAAAACAAGACATTAAATTCCACATAAAACTGTCGAGTCTGACAGCGGGGGATCAACGAAATGATCTGATCTGCAGCATTCAGGATGCCAAGGAGGAAAGACATGAGAAATGATGGCGCAGAAGGTGGAATCTCATCAGTCCGGGAGGTTATCAGCTGAACTATCTGGAGTCCATCGTCCTGCGGAGACACAGATCCTTTTGAGGAGTGGACGTCCCCTCAGGTTCAGTCCTCGTTCAGACCATCAGACCTACATCTCAGACTCTCCAAGCCTCCCTTAGACCTCATAAGAGTCCAGTTAGAAGCCTCCTGGACCAGTACGGCCTGTTGGGAAGGGTTTAGGTTGGTAAACCACTTCATGCATTTATGAGGGAATTGTTTCCTCCACCATGGAGGTCATGTTTCTACCTGCGTTAATCCGTTTCCGTAAAACTACTGGGAGGACTTTGGTCATGGTTTTCCTGAGAACTGGTCTTGGTCTAACTTAGATTTATTACATCAGATTCATGGTCTGTGCACTCCGAGTGCTTTTCTAGTGTATTATTATTATTATTACTTTTATTATGATTTCTAGTATGATGATTATTATGATTATGATTATGATTATGATTATGATTATTATTATTATATTAAGTAATTATTAACTTCCAGGTCCCGGTCCACAGGCTGGTGCCAACGAGCACAAAGCACCTTCCGGACCTTCAGGACTGCAGCAGGGGTGTCCCGTTCTCATCCGAGAGGGCCAGAATCCTGCAGGTTTCCCATGTATCCCTGCTCCAACACACCTGGCTCAGCTGCATGTCATGGTTCGTGCTCTGTTCGGCGTCTTATCTAAGCCCATTTGTGCCACCTGAACTCCCCTCGTTCCCCACCTTGCCCCCTCTAAATCCTCTCCAGTCTCTGTTCCTCTGCCAGATGGACAACATCTTGCTGCTATGCAGCATCTTTTCCATGTTTCTGTTCTCTAGTCATCGACCGAGTCTCGTCCCTGGTTTATGTCTGTCTCGCCTCGCCCACGTTGGATCTTTCTCGCCCTGTGTTTACCTGGACAACGACTTCTGACCTGAACGACCACGGACTCTGGCCTGCCCCTCCTGCATACGTCGTCTGACCACTGCCTGTCTCCTTCACTACACTACTGGACGTTGGACTTACGCCCTGCTTATTGGAGTCTTCAGATTCCAGAGAAACGTTGCCTTGGACTGCAGTTCTGCTCCTTCCTACCAGACGGCTCCAAGCTCTCAACCTCCAGCTTTTAATAAACCTTTTCCTGTTGAAGCGATGACAACTGTGTGAGGCTGAATTTCTGGGTCTTCAGGGCTAATCGTCACAGAATCCGTCGCTGTGCAGAACTTCATTGGCTGTTGGGCGTGTTGGAACAGGACTAGATGGAAAACCTGCAGGACAGGGGCCCACGAGGACCACAACGTATGTGAAGAAGCTTCTGAGATCTTGGTGTGACATTGGGAAGCTGAAAGTCTGAAAACTAGTTTGATGCAAAACTAATTCAGGACAAAATCAGCAACATCTGATGGAATCTAAGTCAGACCAAGATCAGTTTTTAGAAACGCATCATGAACAACCAGACAGACAGATAGACACAACCTCCATCACCTTCTTGGCAGAGGTAATAACTATCCATCTTACTCCTGAAAGAACCCCCCTCTGCTTCCTGTGTGTGTGTGTGTGTGTGTGTGTGTGTGTGTGTGTGTGTGTGTGTGTGTGTGTGTGTGTGTGTGTGTGTGTGTGTGTGTGTTGGGACTGAATGGGTCAGCTGAGCTGAGTAAATGTGACCACACTAAGTGTGTGTGTCTCATATCAGTGTGTCCTCAATCGCTCTCACTGTAAGGAGCACTTAAGTCCATTCTGCACTCCAAGACACACTTATACAATTACACACACTCACAAACACACACACACACACACACACACACAAGGATTCAGTGTTTTGATGTAAACTCAAGTGGACCAGCGGTTCAGTCAACCACTCCAGCTCCGTCTCTCCTCTCTTTTTCCTTTCGTCTTTCATCGCCTCTTCCCGTGTGACACTTTAGTGCATGTCACGCAACCCTGTGCTCTCTCACACACACACTAACACGCACACAAACACACACTAACACACACATGTCGTGCCCTCAGCTGAAGCATGCACATTCGTCGGGGGAGAGCCACTTAAGCACGCTCATATACACACATACTGTACGTCGGTGCACGCCCGGGCGTCTGATATGTTTCCTCTCCTGCACGCTCACACACATTTACACGCCTTCACTATTAGGTCGACTTCCTCCCACCATCTCGTGCCCCCCTCCTCTCTGGGTCTTGTCTGGTGTGTGCGTGACTGCGGTTAGCTTGGACCAGGGCGAATTAGCACAGCGACCCAGTTTGGATCTAGGAGAGACGACATGTCGACTGAAGCGGGATGGAAAGTGAAAATCCACTCTCTGCTCATGCTAACGGTAAATAAAAGATGGCGCGGAAGCCTCACCTCCAGCTCGGGATTATTAGAAAGTAAATGACATTTATTTTTAGCCGTTGGTTTCCTCAGACAGATTTACCAGAGACATACGAATTCTCACAAATATTCAGGTTTAACTCACGTCACTGGATAAACATCAGATGTCCCCAGGGCAAGTAAACGCAGCATGTAAGGTCGTCTGCGTAAACACTTTGGTCTTCTGGATCTGGTCCTAGACAGCGCTAGAGGACCCTGCAGGTCTGCAGCGCTAGAGGACCCAGCAGGTCTACAGCGCTAGAGGACCCAGCAGGTCTACAGCGCTAGAGGACCCAGCAGGTCTGCAGCGCTAGAGGACCCAGCAGGTCTGCAGCGCTAGAGGACCCAGCAGGTCTACAGCGCTAGAGGACCCTGCAGGTCTGCAGCGCTAGAGGACCCTGCAGGTCTGCAGCGCTAGAGGACCCAGCAGGTCTGCAGCGCTAGAGGACCCAGCAGGTCTGCAGCGCTAGAGGACCCAGCAGGTCTACAGCGCTAGAGGACCCAGCAGGTCTGCAGCGCTAGAGGACCCTGCAGGTCTGCAGCGCTAGAGGACCCAGCAGGTCTGCAGCGCTAGAGGACCCAGCAGGTCTGCAGCGCTAGAGGACCCTGCAGGTCTGCAGCGCTAGAGGACCCTGCAGGTCTGCAGCGTTAGAGGACCCTGCAGGTCTGCAGCGCTAGAGGACCCAGCAGGTCTGCAGCGCTAGAGGACCCTGCAGGTCTGCAGCGCTAGAGGACCCTGCAGGTCTGCAGCGCTAGAGGACCCTGCAGGTCTGCAGCGCTAGAGGACCCAGCAGGTCTCCAGCGCTAGAGGACCCTGCAGGTCTGCAGCGCTAGAGGACCCTGCAGGTCTGCAGCGCTAGAGGACCCTGCAGGTCTGCAGCGCTAGAGGACCCTGCAGGTCTGCAGCGCTAGAGGACCCTGCAGGTCTGCAGCGCTAGAGGACCCTGCAGGTCTGCAGCGCTAGAGGACCCTGCAGGTCTGCAGCGCTAGAGGACCCTGCAGGTCTGCAGCGCTAGAGGACCCTGCAGGTCTGCAGCGCTAGAGGACCCAGCAGGTCTGCAGCGCTAGAGGACCCAGCAGGTCTGCAGCGCTAGAGGACCCAGCAGGTCTGCAGCGCTAGAGGACCCAGCAGGTCTGCAGCGCTAGAGGACCCAGCAGGTCTCCAGCGCTAGAGGACCCTGCAGGTCTGCAGCGCTAGAGGACCCTGCAGGTCTGCAGCGCTAGAGGACCCAGCAGGTCTGCAGCGCTAGAGGACCCAGCAGGTCTGCAGCGCTAGAGGACCCAGCAGGTCTGCAGCGCTAGAGGACCCTGCAGGTCTACAGCGCTAGAGGACCCAGCAGGTCTGCAGCGCTAGAGGACCCTGCAGGTCTGCAGCGCTAGAGGACCCAGCAGGTCTGCAGCGCTAGAGGACCCTGCAGGTCTACAGCGCTAGAGGACCCAGCAGGTCTGCAGCGCTAGAGGACCCAGCAGGTCTGCAGCGCTAGAGGACCCAGCAGGTCTACAGCGCTAGAGGACCCAGCAGGTCTGCAGCGCTAGAGGACCCAGCAGGTCTACAGCGCTAGAGGACCCAGCAGGTCTCCAGCGCTAGAGGACCCAGCAGGTCTCCAGCGCTAGAGGACCCAGCAGGTCTGCAGCGCTAGAGGACCCAGCAGGTCTGCAGCGCTAGAGGACCCTGCAGGTCTGCAGCGCTAGAGGACCCAGCAGGTCTACAGCGCTAGAGGACCCAGCAGGTCTACAGCGCTAGAGGACCCTGCAGGTCTACAGCGCTAGAGGACCCAGCAGGTCTACAGCGCTAGAGGACCCAGCAGGTCTACAGCGCTAGAGGACCCTGCAGGTCTACAGCGCTAGAGGACCCAGCAGGTCTACAGCGCTAGAGGACCCTGCAGGTCTACAGCGCTAGAGGACCCAGCAGGTCTACAGCGCTAGAGGACCCTGCAGGTCTACAGCGCTAGAGGACCCTGCAGGTCTACAGCGCTAGAGGACCCTGCAGGTCTACAGCGCTAGAGGACCCAGCAGGTCTACAGCGCTAGAGGACCCAGCAGGTCTACAGCGCTAGAGGACCCTGCAGGTCTACAGCGCTAGAGGACCCTGCAGGTCTACAGCGCTAGAGGACCCTGCAGGTCTACAGCGCTAGAGGACCCTGCAGGTCTACAGCGCTAGAGGACCCAGCAGGTCTACAGCGCTAGAGGACCCAGCAGGTCTACAGCGCTAGAGGACCCTGCAGGTCTGCAGCGCTAGAGGACCCTGCAGGTCTACAGCGCTAGAGGACCCTGCAGGTCTACAGCGCTAGAGGACCCTGCAGGTCTACAGCGCTAGAGGACCCAGCAGGTCTACAGCGCTAGAGGACCCAGCAGGTCTACAGCGCTAGAGGACCCAGCAGGTCTACAGCGCTAGAGGACCCTGCAGGTCTGCAGCACTAGAGGACCCAGCAGGTCTACAGCGCTAGAGGACCCTGCAGGTCTACAGCGCTAGAGGACCCTGCAGGTCTACAGCGCTAGAGGTTTAGCTTTGTCTGTGGTTTACTCTGTATTTTATTTTGTATCTCATCATGCTGCACATTTCTGTCATCATCAATAAGATGTCAGCGCAACACGGCACGCCGTACGGTAGGGGTGGGAAGTCGAATCGGGACAAAAGCATATCGTCACAGCCCCACCGAACGGCAGTCTCTGCAACGTAAGCGTGCTGTTGCATGTGGCAGAGATGGTGGAGGGAATGCATGTGGTAGAGATGGTGGAGGGAATGCATGTGGCAGAGATGGTGGAGGGAATGCATGTGGTAGAGATGATGGAGGGAATGCATGTGGTAGAGATGGTGGAGGGAATGCATGTGGTAGAGATGGTGGAGGGAATGCATGTGGCAGAGATGGTGGAGGGAATGCATGTGGTAGAGATGGTGGAGGGAATGCATGTGGTAGAGATGGTGGAGGGAATGCATGTGGTAGAGATGGTGGAGGGAATGCATGTGGTAGAGATGGTGGAGGGAATGCATGTGGTAGAGATGGTGGAGGGAATGCATGTGGCAGAGATGGTGGAGGGAATGCATGTGGTAGAGATGGTGGAGGGAATGCATGTGGTAGAGATGATGGAGGGAATGCATGTGGTAGAGATGGTGGAGGGAATGCATGTGGTAGAGATGGTGGAGGGAATGCATGTGGTAGAGTTGGTGGAGGGAATGCATGTGGTAGAGATGGTGGAGGGAATGCATGTGGTAGAGATGGTGGAGGGAATGCATGTGGTAGAGATGGTGGAGGGAATGCATGTGGTAGAGATGGTGGAGGGAATGCATGTGGTAGAGATGATGGAGGGAATGCATGTGGTAGAGATGGTGGAGGGAATGCATGTGGTAGAGATGGTGGAGGGAATGCATGTGGTAGAGATGGTGGAGGGAATGCATGTGGTAGAGATGGTGGAGGGAATGCATGTGGTAGAGATGGTGGAGGGAATGCATGTGGCAGAGATGGTGGAGGGAATGCATGTGGTAGAGATGGTGGAGGGAATGCATGTGGTAGAGATGATGGAGGGAATGCATGTGGTAGAGATGGTGGAGGGAATGCATGTGGTAGAGATGGTGGAGGGAATGCATGTGGTAGAGATGGTGGAGGGAATGCATGTGGTAGAGATGGTGGAGGGAATGCATGTGGTAGAGATGGTGGAGGGAATGCATGTGGTAGAGATGGTGGAGGGAATGCATGTGGTAGAGATGGTGGAGGGAATGCATGTGGCAGAGATGGTGGAGGGAATGCATGTGGTAGAGATGGTGGAGGGAATGCATGTGGTAGAGATGATGGAGGGAATGCATGTGGTAGAGATGGTGGAGGGAATGCATGTGGTAGAGATGGTGGAGGGAATGCATGTGGTAGAGATGGTGGAGGGAATGCATGTGGTAGAGATGGTGGAGGGAATGCATGTGGTAGAGATGGTGGAGGGAATGCATGTGGTAGAGATGGTGGAGGGAATGCATGTGGTAGAGATGGTGGAGGGAATGCATGTGGCAGAGATGGTGGAGGGAATGCATGTGGTAGAGATGGTGGAGGGAATGCATGTGGTAGAGATGATGGAGGGAATGCATGTGGTAGAGATGGTGGAGGGAATGCATGTGGTAGAGATGGTGGAGGGAATGCATGTGGTAGAGATGGTGGAGGGAATGCATGTGGTAGAGATGGTGGAGGGAATGCATGTGGTAGAGATGGTGGAGGGAATGCATGTGGTAGAGATGGTGGAGGGAATGCATGTGGTAGAGATGGTGGAGGGAATGCATGTGGTAGAGATGGTGGAGGGAATGCATGTGGTAGAGATGGTGGAGGGAATGCATGTGGTAGAGATGGTGGAGGGAATGCATGTGGTAGAGATGGTGGAGGGAATGCATGTGGTAGAGATGGTGGAGGGAATGCATGTGGCAGAGATGGTGGAGGGAATGCATGTGGTAGAGATGGTGGAGGGAATGCATGTGGTAGAGATGGTGGAGGGAATGCATGTGGCAGAGATGGTGGAGGGAATGCATGTGGTAGAGATGGTGGAGGGAATGCATGTGGTAGAGATGGTGGAGGGAATGCATGTGGTAGAGATGGTGGAGGGAATGCATGTGGTAGAGATGGTGGAGGGAATGCATGTGGTAGAGATGGTGGAGGGAATGCATGTGGTAGAGATGGTGGAGGGAATGCATGTGGTAGAGATGGTGGAGGGAATGCATGTGGTAGAGATGGTGGAGGGAATGCATGTGGCAGAGATGGTGGAGGGAATGCATGTGGCAGAGATGGTGGAGGGAATGCATGTGGTAGAGATGGTGGAGGGAATGCATGTGGCAGAGATGGTGGAGGGAATGCATGTGGTAGAGATGGTGGAGGGAATGCATGTGGCAGAGATGATGGAGGGAATGCATGTGGTAGAGATGGTGGAGGGAATGCATGTGGTAGAGATGGTGGAGGGAATGCATGTGGTAGAGATGGTGGAGGGAATGCATGTGGTAGAGATGGTGGAGGGAATGCATGTGGTAGAGATGGTGGAGGGAATGCATGTGGTAGAGATGGTGGAGGGAATGCATGTGGCAGAGATGGTGGAGGGAATGCATGTGGTAGAGATGGTGTAGGGAATGCATGTGGTAGAGATGGTGGAGGGAATGCATGTGGTAGAGATGATGGAGGGAATGCATGTGGTAGAGATGGTGGAGGGAATGCATGTGGTAGAGATGGTGGAGGGAATGCATGTGGTAGAGATGGTGGAGGGAATGCATGTGGTAGAGATGATGGAGGGAATGCATGTGGTAGAGATGGTGGAGGGAATGCATGTGGTAGAGATGGTGGAGGGAATGCATGTGGTAGAGATGGTGGAGGGAATGCATGTGGTAGAGATGGTGGAGGGAATGCATGTGGTAGAGATGGTGGAGGGAATGCATGTGGCAGAGATGGTGGAGGGAATGCATGTGGTAGAGATGGTGGAGGGAATGCATGTGGTAGAGATGGTGGAGGGAATGCATGTGGTAGAGATGGTGGAGGGAATGCATGTGGTAGAGATGGTGGAGGGAATGCATGTGGTAGAGATGATGGAGGGAATGCATGTGGTAGAGATGATGGAGGGAATGCATGTGGTAGAGATGGTGGAGGGAATGCATGTGGTAGAGATGGTGGAGGGAATGCATGTGGTAGAGATGGTGGAGGGAATGCATGTGGTAGAGATGGTGGAGGGAATGCATGTGGTAGAGATGGTGGAGGGAATGCATGTGGTAGAGATGGTGGAGGGAATGCATGTGGTAGAGATGGTGGAGGGAATGCATGTGGTAGAGATGGTGGAGGGAATGCATGTGGTAGAGATGGTGGAGGGAATGCATGTGGCAGAGATGGTGGAGGGAATGCATGTGGTAGAGATGGTGGAGGGAATGCATGTGGTAGAGATGGTGGAGGGAATGCATGTGGTAGAGATGGTGGAGGGAATGCATGTGGTAGAGATGGTGGAGGGAATGCATGTGGTAGAGATGGTGGAGGGAATGCATGTGGTAGAGATGGTGGAGGGAATGCATGTGGTAGAGATGGTGGAGGGAAGGGGGTAACATTAAGAGGAGGGGACCAGCACATGCAGACTACTCTGGTTGGAACTGCAGGTTTGGTCTCCGTCTTCCCCTGAACCTGAACTGGTTATCTGACGTCACTTCCGTCTCTTTCAGACGGCACGTGGTCGAATTTAGTAAAAGTGGTTAAAATAGTTGATTAAGGCGAACATGAAACTATAACATTGACATTTATAAAAGTGTCAAAATAATTTCATCAACACTTTGAACTGGAAACTAAATATGACATATTAACAGTTTTTATTTGTAATGTTTTATTTATCATTAAGCCTCCGGAGTGCCAGCAAGTTAACGCAGGGCTATGAAACGGATGTTTTATGATCTGTGCAAACACCAACCACTAATATCAGAAAATAAACACAAACATTTAACGGAGACGACTGTTTTAGTTAAATGTAAAACAACATTTTTCATTCTTCATCTTTAGCTGCAGAAACACAACTACATGAAGCTACTGGAAGAGGTCGGTCCCAGTGGACAACACCAGTAATCGCTAACTGGACAAAAATCACCACTGATACTACCTCTTCTGTTCAGTTACTGAAGTTTCGTTTTTTCATTTGTCTTTTTTTTTTTATTATTATTTGTCATTGTGTTTTGGGAATTTTTGTGATTTTCAAAGTTACAGTTTTTTTTTTTTTTTTTTTTACATTTTTTCTTTGTTTTTTTTTTTTTGTTTTTGTAATGATCATTTTTTCGTGTTTCATGAATTGTCATTTTTTCCTTTATCATGTTTTATAATTTGTGTATTTTTGTAATTTGTTGTGTTTTATGATAGTTTTTTTTAATTTGTTGTTATAATTTTTAATGTTTTTTTTATTTGTCATTTTTTATTTGTTGAGTTCATTAGTTTGTCTTGCCTTTTAATTGTTGTCATTTTTCATTTGTCAATTTGTTTTGATAATTTGTGTTTATTATTTGTTTTATCCAGTTCATCAATGTGTCTTTAAATTGTTGTGTCTTTTAATTTGTTGTGTTTTTTCATTTGTAGTTTCAGTCTTTCTTTTGTCGTTGGGTTTTGAATTTGTATTTGGGAAATTGCCATGTTAACGTGGATTTGACCGGCAGGAGTTGGCTAGCTGGTGCTAGCATGCTAATAGTGAAAATGAGACAGATTTGGGTGGAAATGAACCATCTGCCAATCAGCCACTCACGCTGACAGGAAACTTAAAAAAGGAGAAGGAAGTGTGTCTGTGATGAGACACACACATCCACATCGAGCACGTAAGTGTGTGCGTTTAGGTGAAGGTGGTAGGGGGTTGGCGTTGCGTGTCTCATTCGCCTCGTTTGGTTGACAAGCTGCTTTTAGCGTTTAATTATCCATCGCTGGGTGATTAATAGGCTTTAATTACTGTTGCCCCTGGCAACCTGGAGTCCGCTCAGGTCTTTTAACGAGACCTGAGACCAAATCAGAACCCAGAGAAAAATATCAGAAAGGACAAAAATCACAATGCAGTTGAATAAAAGATGAAGATTCAGTGGTTCAGTGTGGTCCGCGGTTCTCCGTCAGCAGCTGAATGAAAGCAGAGACACACACACGCATGTTCTGCATCTACCTGTTGGAGGTAAATGTTACAAAGCTGCCAGCAGACCCTGAACTTCGTTCAAGTCTCAGTTTTTCTCTCTAAACCTTATAAAGTCTGGTCAGAAACGGCTGCATCAGAGGAAAACAGGATGTCAAGTCTCTCCCTGACGTCGGCATGTGTGTTGCCTCTCTGTGGAAAGTTTCTCCAGACTGGTCTGGAAAGTGGTTCACTGAAAGGCAGTGGACCAGTCAGACGCCGGTTATCTTCCATCCAAACCCGCCCACATCAGCAATTGGAGAAGATAAAGACCTGCAGAATCAGTCGGAATCAAATCGGTCAGAATTAAATTCATATTTGTTAAGTATTAAAAATAAAGATAATTCTGGTCGAATGTGAACATGCAGGTGGAGGGAAATGAAGCCACAACAACTTCCAAGTCAAACCACATGAATATGATGCTGCACTCACACAAGAAACGTCCAAACTCAAACAAAACAGAATTATTTCTCATAAATCCCGTTACAGATCCTGCTGTGTGACGATTCACACGCCATTTAACCTCTTCCTAACTGAACCACCCAGTACAGAGTCCAGCATGAGACCCGGAAGACGGCTGCAGACAGCAGGAAACAGCAAAGCTAACATGTAGAGTAGCTGCGAAGCTAAGATGTAGCGTAGCTGCGATGCTAACATGTACCATAGCTGCCATGCTAACATGCAGCATAGCTGTAATGCTAACATGTAACATAGCTGTGAAGCTAAGATGTAGCGTAGCTGCGATGCTAACATGTACCATAGCTGCCATGCTAACATGCAGCATAGCTGTAATGCTAACATGTAACATAGCTGCGAAGCTAAGATGTAGCATAGCTGCGATGCTAACATGTAGCATAGCTGCCATGCTAACATGCAGCATAGCTGTAATGCTAACATGTAACATAGCTGCGATGCTAACATGTAACATAGCTGCCATGCTAACATGCAGAATAGCTGTAATGCTAACATGTAACATAGCTGCGATGCTAACATGTAACATAGCTGCGATGCTAACATGCAGCATAGCTGTAATGCTAATATGTAACATAGCTGCGATGCTAACATGTAACATAGCTGTGATTCTAACATGCAGCATATCTGCGATGCTAACATGTAGCAATGTAGCATAGCTACATGACAAGGAGAAACTCAGCTAAAAGACTCCACCAGCATCAGCATCAAAGCCAAACAAGATCAAACCCCAAACAAAACATGAGAACATCCCCGTCTGATCATTTCTCCACACAGACAAGCCATCGTATGAAAGCAGAGACTCTGCAGGTTACAGAGACGTCTGAATCATCACTGTGGGACAGAAACGCTGTGAGCTAGCAGCCAGAATTACACATCATGTCTCACTTTCACTATTTTTTTTTTTTACCTGTAAAAACTCTGCTAATAAAAAGTATTCAGATTTTTAACAGGTGAATTGACTGTGATACAGTTATGCATCCAGTTTGTTGAATCTGACACATCTGAAGAAAACTAACATGTCTCAGCCTTCTGTAGAGACTCAGATCACACAGACAGACCCTGTAGAGGAGAAGATAAGTTTCGTTAATGGAGGACAGGAGGCAGATAAAACAGGCCTCCACTGTCTGATAGGGCTGCTCGATTATGGCAAAAATTATAATCACGGTTACTTTGACTGAAATTGAGATCTCGATTATTTAACACAATTATCCATTATCTTTAACAACATGATTTATTTAACAACAACGTCTTTAGGATTCCACATATTTTAGAAAACAAACAAATAACATGAAACTTTATCTTGACAAAGTGCAAATACTGATGTAAACTGAATACATAAATATAAGTAAGGATTAAACAACGCTGTGTGTCGTGTTCTCGACTCCGCGTCGGGCGTTATAACTGTCTAATGCACGGTTCGAGTTATTTAATCTGCTTTTAGCATGGTTCCACACATTAAACATTTTATAACAAATTCATATTTCTTTATGACAACACTTGCTAAATATGCTAAAGTATAGGAACTATTTTACGTTGGCCTGGATGTACGTTTTATACCAAACAACCGCTGTCAGGCTGCAGCGCGTTTCTCTCATTCACCTGTTAAAAGACGGCTGATCTGAACCAGCTGGTTAACGCGTTGCCATGGTAACGCCCCGTAACAGAGGGATATTACAGTGTTTAATTCGTCGAACTAAGTATAGGAAAATAATGCAGCCAGTTGTCACTGACAATGGTATAAACTATGTTTAGGTGAACTTCCACAACCTACTGCAGTTATTCTACATTGACCTGCAGCCGGAGCAGACTGAGACTGGCCGCCTGGGAGTGCTTTAGGACGGGAGATGCTCCCGCTGCTCCTTCCTTACAGTAACTGCAGGACAATATGTGCCTTCAAGTCAGTCGCCAAAACACCAGAAAAGTCTCTAATAACTCCAGTAAAAGCTGCTGGATTTGTCGCTTTTAACAACAAAAGTCTCCAGATTTAGCGAGAAAGTCGCTAAGTTGGCAACAGTGTCTGAATGAAAGCAAAGCGGCTGTGGGAGGAGTTTACAGCACAGCGCTGCAACGCCAGAGACGCTCGATGAGCAGCTGAAGACAGCAGGAGAGGAAACTGCAGAGAGAAAAATAATCACACCCTTTTATTTTTATCATCGTTGAAAACCCAGATCGTAGTTGAGATAAAAATCTGATGAATCCCCCAGCCCGACTGTTCGATGCCTACCAGTTCAGGAGTTTCTTATTCCTGTTTAACAGCAGTGATGTTGCAGACTTCCAGCATCGGAGGTGCTCTGCGTGCACATCCTGCATTTCTTTCTGGTTTGAACATTTCTTGGGGAAACTTTGTAGATTTGTAGCGAAGATGAAGCATAAAAACACGCTGCAGAAACCAGTTCATCAGCTGACCCGTCACCGGTTTGCTAACCAACCCAACAGCTGCCGGTGCAGGTGCTGCACCGTCACGCAGAAAGCATCGCTCATTCATTCCCCACCTGCAGCTGAGGTCAGAGGTCAACTGCCTGTGGAAACGCTCCAGCCAGCATCGGAGCCTCCCCACCTGCTCCCTTAAACGGCGTGGCTCACACACACCACGGACAGCAAGGTGCTACCCGTCTCCACCGCTCCCGCCTTCACCTGCCGTTTACAGCAGCTGTAACCCTGCAGGAACGTGCTCGCGGCTTGCTCGCGGCGTCGATGCAAACTCCACGCAGCAAACAGAAACCGTCGGCGCGACTCACCGATGCAGGAGTCTCTGTGTTCCTCAAACCCAGCCGAGCACACGCATCTTCCGATGGGCACCAGCCACTCGCCCTCCGCGCTGCAGTACATCTTTGGCGTGTCCCTCTCCTCGGCGTGGTCCACGCACTGACCTCTGACCTCCACCAGAGAGGACGAGTCGGCCCCCGTCACCACGTTGGTGAAAACCGCCAGGTTGCGGCTCACGCCCACGCAGCGCTTGTAGTACACGCGCACGGAGGTGAGGGCGATGCAAGCGCCGATGTCCTGGAAGGCCAGGTAGAAGCCTTGTCGGTTTAGAGGTCCCACGCCTCGAACCTGCAACATGAAGGACAACATTTACTCATCAGCGTCAACAACAACAACCTCAGCCGCTGGATCTGCAGATGACAAGGTCCACAAGAAGCACGAGGATCGTCCCGAGTTAACGACAGACCCTTCTACGTGCGTCACTCCCTCGTGTTCGTTCCAACCGGCCAGCAGAGTTTATACTATTTCCTCAGGTAACGTGGAATATTTTTTGTATTTGGGTGAAATGTGTCACATAGAAGCAGATTTCAAGAATCATTGGAGATGACCAAAGGTCATTCTGACCTGAACAAGCCTCTAAAACATCTTTCATCCCAGTTTTGTTGGGAAAACCAGTTTATCTGTCAAACCGGCAAATGGGGGACGTCGGAGACCGGCACATCTCTTCCATTAACTTATATCAACACAGCAAAAATCTGTTTCTAAAATTTGTCTCACAGAACATCTTGTACGAAAGGTGGACTTGTCCAGAAAGAAAACCGTCCTATTTAAGCCCCACACAGGGACAGACTGGACATCTGGCAAAGCCGCCATTTTCCTGGTGGTCTGATGTGTTTCTGGGACCAGCAGGGTGTATACTGGTCTCACTGGTTCATAAAAGCCAGTCGATCGCTGATGTTTCTCCACAGGAAGTCGGTAAATCGTGACTTCTCCCCTCTTCAACTGGAACAGTCAAATACGCAACAATATAGTTCTCATTTTGCTGCTGAAGACAAACTCTCTGGACGTCCACGCTTCCTGAGCTGCTTCGGATGTTATGAGCATGCCTGAAGGACACATGAATTATTTACATTTTGTCTATTATTGATGTAATAAATCACATTACATTTTTTTTTTCAAGATAAAAGCGATATGTGTAAGTTTGCGATTTGCAGGTGTTACCATTGAAAGGTGTTTAGCGCATTAGCCTCAAGTCTCGTAAAATATCGTTCCTCTCGCGCGATTCTACAAAAATTGCGTCTTATGCTAGGTAGCTACGTAATGCTGCTACGACTTCTCAAAGCTTTTCTCCCCATTTTCTTTTCTAAATTCATAGTTTGTTCCACGCCATCTTCTCCGGGTATAAACTGGTCACAACCTCGTATGTCATGTTTGGGGACACGTGAACGCAAAAAAAATGCTTCTGTTAGATGTTTCATTCGCATTTTTATCTTGTGATATTCAGTTTTTGTGCATTTCTAGGTGTAATAGAAACACACCTTCTGTTGCGGATCCTGTTGCTGGTGTTCCAGCATTCTGGCAACCAGATCAACACCGATCCGAGTTTCAGCGACGACCGTACTTGTGACCGGCTCGGTCTGCTGTTCTTCGGTAACAGCTCTCGGTCTTGTAATTCTACTCGGTATCGCTTGTTAACCTGTTTGTCTCCTTCTCATCAGAAGATCCTGGTCTGCCTGCCTGCTCGCTTTTCTGCCTGATGGTTCGCCCTCCTGCTTGCCTGCTCGTCTGCCTGTCAGCTGGCTTACCTCGCTCGTCTTCTCAGGCTTCATCTGGATCTGGAGGAACCAAATAAACCTTTTGTGTGGAATTGGGAGCCGTGTCTGCGTTTGGACTCTACTTGTGTCGCGACCGCAGAACACCTACAGACTAATTATTTGACAATCCCCCGTTTTCCTGCCAAGTCGGGGGGGGGGGGGGGGGGGGTCTGAATTCAGGATTATTAATACATTTAACGACAGTTTTCATCAGAAGCACGTCTGACTATAAACCCAATAACAAACCGGTAAATGTAAAACAGATTTAGTTTTTGCATGTTGGTGCCTCAGATCAGATAATTACTGTAATCTGATTACTCCCAGATATCAGAGTGTGATGCTCAAACTGTGTCATTTAAAAAAAAAAAAAAAAAGATCTAATTTGCATCTTTTTGGGCCAAACTAGCAGGTTTCCCTCAGAAAAGTGGAGCATCTCAGATTTTCCATGTGAGATGTTAGTTTGTTGTGTTTTTATGTTGGAACCAGAGAAAATCCTCCAGAGCTGCACGACTTCCCGGCTCTGTGCGACAAATGAAAATCTATTTATTTATCTCCTGGAAGTGTGTCCGAACACTGGGATGCGTCAGAAGCATGACAGTCTGGATTTACTTTATGTGCACCAGAACACGCTCAACGCAACGTGTTGCGAATCGAATCACGTCGTCAGCTTTACAGCAGAAGGTTGGTAATTTATTCTGTCAACAAATGCAATGAAAAGAAGCCAGACGTCTCCGTCTGACCTGAAAATTCCCCTCCAGCGTGTGACTGGAACAGTTCTACACGTTATATTTGTCTGGGACTATTTTCAGGCGTGGATTACTCCACATCTTCTGCTTTAGTGAGTAATCCTGGCAGCAGGACTGTGTGTGTGGGATGTAAGGAAATAAAGTCAACACTTTAATAAAGGGTGTGTTTGCAGGGGATGCAGGAACAAACCACTCGATGCAACGCGCCGTCTAACTGATGTGTTTTTAATAGCTTACGGACAACACCAGAGCGCCGAGGCTCCGAGGAACTCAGCACAATATATCTGGCTTCAGATGGTTCCGGTCGGATCAATTTATCTCTGTTTGTGGAATCTCTGTGGGTTTTGTGGAGTTTAAGGTGGAAAACAAGTGAAATGATACCAAGTAGCTTGTTTTAATAAAACAGGCATTATGAAAACATGTAAAGCTCCGTGTGCAGCGCCCAGCTTGCACCTGCAACTCCTTCATTTGATGCAGTTTATGGAAAATACTGGATTACAGCTGCAGCGCTACGGCTGTGCGAGTCCACCAACAAACCTTCGGTTCTTTATAGAAACACAAACCAGACGCAGCAATTTATTGAAATATAAACACAGGATTTAAAAAGAATTACAGCATTTAAGATAAAAACAGAGTTTGTACGACGCTAAGGCGCGGAAAAGGGACTATTTGGCCGAAGCATCTTTTCTGTTCGACAGTCTGAATCGTCTGAAACAAGTTTCTGATCATGTCGACATTTATCTGCACAGCAGGTAAACTCCCAGGATGCTTCCCAGTAAAATCCATCAAACAGAAACACAGAGCCTGAAAAAAATCAAATAAATAAAATTAACACCTTTGTTGCTAATTTTGGGAGTGTGTGTGTGTGTGTGTGTGTGTGTGTGTGTGTGTGTGTGTGTGTGTGTGTTGGGGTAGGGGGGTGGGTGGAGGGGGATGTTGTCCTGTGGGTTCTTGCTCAAAACATTTTTAGATCTGAAGTTGGAGGTCAGATACTCCATAGTTCTCCAGGATCCTGGAAGGACTTTCCAGGAACTGTTCTCCAGGATCCTGGAAGGACTTTCCAGGAACTGTTCTCCAGGATCCTGGAAGGACTTTCCAGGAACTGTTCTCCAGGATCCTGGAAGGACTTTCCAAGGCTCTTCTTTGGATGTCCCTGCCTTTTGTTCTGTTCTCTGTCTGAGACGACACAGGAGGGTCGATCCCTGAAGGTTCTGCTTCAGAACCAGCAACAGACTTGCTGTTGGTTCTGGTTCTGGTCCTGGTTCTGCTTCAGAACCAGAACCAGAACCAGAACCAGGAGCAGACCTGCAGCCTGAGAGTGAAGCTCTGATGGAAAATTCTGGAAGGCTGAGATCTTCAACATCCTACAAATAGGGTGACCAGATCTTCTCTCCCCAAATGTGGGACAAAGACGATGAAAATGTGGGACAATGTGTGATTCCACTCTTTCATGACAAAGTTTCAAAATAAAAAAAAACCTTCTGCTTTTTGGTGATAAAATATCTATCCAAACATAACCAATCTGTTACTATATTTTTTTTAAATTGAAATTCAAGTTCTCTGACAAAGGGAAACAGTAAAAGCTTGCATACTGTTTCCTTGTTCCTTTCACGTTATCAAGAATCAAACAGAATTAGCAGTCGAGGCTTTATCATGAACATGTTGACTGGGAAGCCTCCCTCTGTGCAGCGCGGTTTTTTTGTGCCTTTTTTTTTTTGTGCCGTTTCCCGTCAAATTCTCCGCCGTGTGACACGGAAAAATTACTTTGACAAACATCACAAAATACCCTCACAGTCTCCTGGAACAGGTCTAACCCAGGAATATCTGCTTTCCCAGTCTTTGTTGTCACAAAACTTTCTGTCCTTCTTCACAGCAGTCGTCTCCCTGTCCTCCATGATCAATCGGTGTTTTTATTCATTCTTTTTCGTCAGAGGGTGCACCGGTGCATCCTAGATGTGCATTAAGTCCCGCCTCCTAGTTTGATTGACATGAGTGTCAATCAAATCAGCAGGCGGTGTGATGTGACAGCCGTCAAATATTTTGCCACACACAGTTAGTAAAAACCAGTTTTGTTTTGTTTGTTTCTTTCCTTCACAAAAGTGAAGAGTGGTCGTAACAATGCGGGACAGCGCCTTGTTTTGTGGGACGTGTGGAAAGTGATAGAAATGCGGGACGGTCCCGCAAAAAGCGTGACATCTGGCCACCCTGCCTACAAATGATCTTTGCTGGTTTTTACAGATGAAACTGGAACAAATTATGTTTGTTTGTGACAAAGAGCCTAAAGATCTAGTTTAAACTGTTTTTTTTCTTTAGTTGGACTAAAAAGCCTTTTTTATGCTTTAATGAATAATCAGAGTTCAGACTTAAAGCGGCTTAGAAAACTTTAAAACTGGTCAGGGACCCGGACTGGACTGAAAAACCTGCCAAAGACAACTTTAAAAGACCTTCAGCATCCTGGAGAACTATTGATCAACACATCTTTAAAAGATTAGTGGAAAACCTGGCTGCTGGGAGGAGAAACTGGCTGGTGGGTCGAGGCTTCCAAAGAGAGATGGGGGGAGAAATTACCAGCCAGATCAGTGCAGAAAACTACATTTCTGTTATTTCTTCTTCTCTCTTCAGTAATTACACAGTTTCCACCTTCCAATATCAAATCTGAAGCTGTTATCAATATCACAGTATTTCCCAAGAAACTAAAACGCTGATGTTTGTTTTCTCTCAGAAAAGTAAAGAAAGCAGAAAAAATGAAAAAAAGAAAATAAAGGAATAGAAAAAAAGAAAGAAAGGCTTAGAAGGACACTCTGCAGCAGTATGAGTGGTACTTTTCCTGCTGTTTAGAGTCGGAGCTCGTACCTCGGTGTTGAGCTTAAGCCTGCGGACCCCCAGGTCCACTCCCGTGAAGCTCTCGTCAGCAGCAATCGTATCAATCTTAATGAACTGGTTCTCCCGTATGGACGAGCCCGCCACTCTGTCAGACTCAAAGTAATACAGGTTGAAGGTTTCCTGCGGAACAAACAGCAGAGCAGGAAGTGAATGTGTGTCTGTGTCGTGGTATTTTATGTTCAATACTGCATAAGAATATAATTTACTCATGAAGTGTGAAGTGTACACACTGCATGTTGTTATCATGTGAGTCAGCACATAAGCAAGTCAGCATGTCGGAAGTCGGCATGTCAGTACGTCGGCATGTCGGTACGTCAATATGTAGGAAGTCGGCATGTCAGTACGTCGGCATGTCGGTACGTCAATATGTCGGAAGTCGGCATGTCAGTACGTCGGCATGTCGGTACGTCAATATGTAGGAAGTCGGCATGTCAGTACGTCGGCATGTCGGTACGTCAATATGTCGGAAGTCGGCATGTTGGCACGTCACTATGTCAGTACGTCAGCATGTCAGGAGACGGATATGTCGGCACGTCGGCATTTTGGCACGTCAGTATGTCAGTACGTCGGCATGTCGGTACGTCGGCATGTTGGTACGTCAATATGTTGGAAGTCGGCATGTTGGCACGTCAGTATGTCAGTACGTCGGCATGTCGGTACATCGGCATGTCGGTACGTCAATATGTCGGAAGTCGGCATGTTGGCACGTCACTATTTCAGTACGTCACTATGTCAGTACGTCACTATGTCAGTACGTCACTATGTCAGTACGTCAGTATGTCAGTACGTCAGTATGTCAGTACGTCAGTATGTCAGTACGTCACTATATCAGTACGTCAGTATGTCAGCACACGGATATGTCTGCACGTCGGCATGTTGGTACGTCGGCATGTTGGTACGTCAGTATGTTGGTACGTCGGCATGTCGGTACGTCGGCATGTCGGTACGTCGGCATGTCAGCACACGGATATGTCTGCACGTCGGCATGTTGATACGTCAGTATGTCAGCACACGGATATGTCTGCACGTCGGCATGTTGGTACGTTAGTATGTCAGCACACGGATATGTCTGCACGTCGGCATGTTGATACGTCAGTATGTCAGCACACGGATATGTCTGCACGTCGGCATGTTGGTACGTCGGTATGTTGGTACGTCAGTATGTTGGTACGTCGGCATGTCGGTACGTCGGCATGTCGGTACGTCGGCATGTCAGCACACGGATATGTCTGCACGTCGGCATGTTGATACGTCAGTATGTCGGCACGTCGGCATGTTGATACGTCAGTATGTCTGCACGTCGGCATGTTGATACGTCAGTATGTTGGTACGTCGGCATGTTGATACGTCAGTATGTTGGTACGTCGGCATGTTGGTACGTCGGCATGTTGGTACGTCGGCATGTCGGTACGTCGGCATGTCAGCACACGGATATGTCTGCACGTCGGCATGTTGATACGTCAGTATGCCGGCACGTCGGCATGTTGATACGTCAGTATGTCTGCACGTCGGCATGTTGATACGTCAGTATGTCTGCACGTCGGCATGTTGATACGTCAGTATGTCTGCACGTCGGCATGTTGGTACGTCGGCATGTCGGTACGTCGGCATGTCAGCACACGGATATGTCTGCACGTCGGCATGTTGATACGTCAGTATGTCGGCACGTCGGCATGTTGATACGTCAGTATGTCTGCACGTCGGCATGTTGATACGTCAGTATGTTGGTACGTCGGCATGTTGATACGTCAGTATGTCGGCACGTCGGCATGTTGGTACGTCGGCATGTTGGTACGTCGGCATGTCGGTACGTCGGCATGTCAGCACACGGATATGTCTGCACGTCGGCATGTTGATACGTCAGTATGTCTGCACGTCGGCATGTTGATACGTCAGTATGTCGGCACGTCGGCATGTTGGTACGTCGGCATGTTGATACGTCAGTATGTCGGCACGTCGGCATGTTGGTACGTTGGCATGTTGGTACATCGGCATGTCAGCACACGGATATGTCTGCACGTCGGCATGTCGGTACGTCAGTATGTCGGCACGTCGGCATGTTGGTACGTCAGTATGTCGGCACGTCGGCATGTTGGTACGTCGGCATGTTGGTACGTCGGCATGTTGGTACGTCGGCATGTCAGCACACGGATATGTCTGCACGTCGGCATGTCGGTACGTCAGTATGTCGGTACGTCGGCATGTCGGCACGTCGGCATGTTGGTACGTTGGCATGTTGGTACATCGGCATGTCAGCACACGGATATGTCTGCACGTCGGCATGTCGGTACGTCAGTATGTCGGCACGTCGGCATGTTGGTACGTCAGTATGTCGGCACGTCGGCATGTTGGTACGTCGGCATGTTGGTACGTCGGCATGTTGGTACGTCGGCATGTCAGCACACGGATATGTCTGCACGTTGGCATGTCGGTACGTCAGTATGTCGGCACGTCGGCATGTTGGTACGTCAGTATGTCGGCACGTCGGCATGTTGGTACGTTGGCATGTTGGTACGTTGGCATGTCAGCACACGGATATGTCTGCACGTCGGCATGTCGGTACGTCAGTATGTCGGCACGTCGGCATGTCGGTACGTCAGTATGTCGGCACGTCGGCATGTCGGTACGTCAGTATGTCGGCACGTCGGCATGTCGGTACGTCAGTATGTCGGCACGTCGGCATGTCGATACGTCAGTATGTCGGCACGTCGGCATGTTGATACGTCGGCATGTTGGTACGTCGGTATGTTGGTACGTCGGCATGTTGGTACGTCGGCATGTTGGTACGTCGGTATGTTGGTACGTCGGCATGTTGGTACGTCGGCATGTCGGTACGTCTGCATGTCAGCACACGGATATGTCGGCACGTCGGCATGTTGATACGTCAGTATGTCGGCACGTCGGCACGTTGGCCTGTTGGTACGTCGGCATGTCAGCACACAGATATGTCTGCACGTCGGCATGTCGGTACGTTAGTATGTCGGCACGTCGGCATGTTGGTACGTTGGCATGTCAGCACACGGATATGTCTGCACGTCGGCATGTCGGTACGTCGGCATGTCAGCTATACTTTACTGATGTTTGGCTGAAAATGGGGACAGATAATATCAGACTTTACTTCTGCTTCTCCTTGTTTCATTCAAATTTAAGTTGATGATATGTTCAGATTGTGAAATGTTTTGATTTATTGAATGAAATTAATTTAAACAAGTCTGAACTCTGATCGGATCACAAGGAGCGGTGGTCGTTCTGCAGTCTCTGGTTCCTGCAGTCAGGATGAGGTCTGGATTCAGGTGTGCTGCAACAGGAAAGTATCTAAAGCCTGTCGGACTGTAGAGCAAATGGTCCAGAGGTGCTCTGTTCTGGACCTGCTGGAACCATGTTCTTCCTTTGGTCCATGTTTGTGGAACCTTCCTGAGACTCAAAGACGACATATAACATTACTGTCTTCAAAACCAAACTTAGTTCTCATCTTTTCACCTTCTAATGTTTTCATTTAGCTTTATTACATATCTAGGTGAGTATTTTATTCTACTTTTACTTGTAATTTATGACATTTAGTAATTCATTTTTAATTGTCATTTCAGTTTTATTTTACTTTCTTTCCTTTGCTTGACTCCATTATTTCCATCTTATTTATCTTTTCTCCAGTTTCTCCTCACTGACAGTTTCCTCAGTTCAGTTTCATTCTCAGCTTAAAACAAATGATTTCTCTGTTTCCGGAAAAGACTTCCTTCCTCTTTGGGTTCTGGTATAATTTCTGTGTGAAAAGTGTTGTATGAATAAAGTCTGACTGACAGAAAGAGATGTATTCTGTTCTACAGACATTTAGCAGAAGCTTTTCTCCAAAGCGACTTTCATATGAGGGTGAGAACAACACAAGTAAGAAATCAAACAATAGAACCCATCATAGATAGTTGCTCGTCAGACTTCTGCGAGTCCAGTTGGACTTTTTTTTTGTCTCCTTCCCTCCCGGCAGTAATGCCTTTGTTAAAATACAAGAAACAATAGATCCCACAATATTGTCTTTGGTGATATTCGCCTAAACCGAACACTTTATCACGGAATAGCTACATGCTTCTTTATTTAACCCCGTCAGACCCCTCTGATTAGCTGATCAGAGCCGAATGAAGCAGTACGCCGCGCTGCCACACGGTAAACATGATGCAGAGCTTGTCTGCTGTTTGTGGAAAACAGCCCGATCTTCCCTGGAAATTTCCGTTTCTCTGATGGATTATTTATCATCTCAGAATTTATGTGGTTGATCTGAAGCGGATTAACGCAACACAACTCGTCGTCCGAACTCCAAACTAGGTAGCTTTTCTTTGAAATGCTCATGGCATTTTCTGGTTGTCTGGGTAAAAACTCATCACACACGACGCCACTGGTGTGAACCCAGTTCCAGTGCTAACTGTGGCAGCTCCGTGTTTGGGTCACACCTCCAGTTCATTCTCATCTTCTGAGCTGGTGACGATCAGAGCTGGTGTGAAAAGTGTTGAAGTGGGTGTTTGCAGAGGTGAGCATGCAGCGTGAGGAATATGTCAGCATTTCAGCCGACTATGTTTCATTTTATTACATTTATTTAGTGATTAAACTCTGAATGGCTGGGCCGCTCCCTGTCTGCACCTCGTCTACTCGCGCTGTCGTTACCTTGCAGGTGCCCAGGACTCCAGGCATGCTGTTGCAGTCTCTCAGGGTGAACTTGACCTCGATGTAGATCCTCCTGGCTCCCTCTCGGGGGATCCAGCCCGTCCTCAGCCAGTTGTTCTGGCTTGGACTCATCACATTACAGACCTGAGGCAGAGAAAATGCTTCAGCGTAACCAGCAGTCACTCAGCACGCTAAAAGCTGCATTTTTATTTCCTGAAACGCCACATTTTCACCTTTGGACTCCATTTTAATTTGTTTTGGGCAGCAAAACATTTTCAGATAATATATATACGGTGGTCTGCTCGAATGATAAAGTTGGTACCAGGAGGATGGTCCAGGAAAATAAACCCACCACCACCTGCTGGGAGAAATACTGCTGGATGTGATCTTAATGACTGACGTCAAACACATTTGATTCAGTAACTTGTTACCAGTTGAATTAAATGATTTAATCTTGTTTAGTTGGTTCAGAGTGATGTGCTTCTGTGGATGTAGTAGGGTGTTTGCTGTAAAAGTAGAGTGAATTTTCCATGTTTGGAGGAACAGAATTGTTCATACAGATAACAGAAAATGTCCTGGTAATGTTCTGTTGGGACGTATAGTGTGGAAAAGAAAAATGAGTCAATAATCGGTAGTTCTCAGAGCGGAAATATTAATGTGTCCCTCTCTCCGACTAACACATAACTAAATTAAATGGAACAAATCAAAACGACGTCGGACTTGCCGAGGTGAACTTTATACGTAACGTGTAACTGGTCGTGAATGTGAGGGGATGTAAAAACACAGAAAAACACACCTCTGAACTCATGCATATACTACAATACCCCCCCTGCACACACACACAGACCTTAAACTCACACACACACACACACACACAAGCACATCCCAGCATGGTGGTGTCAATAAACAGTTGAAAAACAGCAAATAGCTGCATCAGCATGCGTTAAAATTTCTTCTGGCTTTTTCTGGTTAAAACACTGTTGTTAAATGTTAAAACATTATTTAGACATTACTGACTTCTGCTGCTTGACTGAATCAAACAAACTTGCGTACGTTGTTTGCATGGACTGTGCATAGATGGACGGAGCCTCCTTGATGTCATTCATAGGTTTCTGAAGCGCTGAACTGAACCTCATTGGGTGGTTGCTACCGTCGCCATATTTGCAGCGTCAGGTGTGTCATATCTCCCAGAAAATACAAAAATGGGTAAAGAAGTGGAGCTGAAAGGGGGGCTATGAGCGTCGGGGTGGATGATTGACATCGAGCGAACTCCACCCTGCCTGTAGCTAAGAGCTAACCGAGCTAACCCGGAGATAACAGGAGCTAACCAGCTAACGGAGGTAAGCGGGCTAAAGCTAAATAAAGCTGTTAACCGGCTAAAAACTGTTCTACGTTCCTCTCACTTGAAGCAGGAGATCGGGTACCTGTCAATCAAAAGGACACGCCCAAAATATTTAGATTAAATTACTTCTAGATGGGGAGTTAGGAAAAAAATCACATCTCCCACAGTTGTCATGAAGGTAAACCGGACCTATTAAACCTAAAATGGATTTTTGTACCAGGCTGTAAACATGTTTATTCCTGCTGTAAACATGTTTATTTCTGCTGTGAAGTTGGTCTTTTTAACATGGGAGTCTATGGGGATTCACTCTGTTTTGCAGCCCCTAGTGGATGAAGGGGGAACTGCAGTTTTTGGTACTTCGCGTCGGCCTCACTTTTAACAGCTGGAGTTTGCCGCTTGGTTGTTTGTCACGTCCCTTCTTCTTCTTCACACGTCTTATCGCTGTTAGCAGAACAACTGTCATTACTGCCACCTAGTGGACGTTGCACTGCATATTAAAAAAATTTAACCTGACTTTGAATCCGCTCTCTGGGTTGTTGCCCCCCCGTTCCATGACAAAATGACCTCTCACACACACGCACTACAAGTTCTCATTCAAACCAGTAGCAGCTCACATCTATAACATCTCCCGTGCTGTTATTAACGATTCAGATGGGTAAATGGTCTCTTACATGTGTGCATGGGGTGTTATTAGTATCAGTAGTTTAAATGTAATTGCGTCTTTATTGTTTTTAAATGTCTTGTTATCTCCTGTTTATTTTAATCCTTATTACTTGATTTTATCTTGTAAAGCACTTTGTGTTGCCCGTGGCATGAAAAGCGCTCAAGAAATAAAGTTTGATTTGATTTGATTATGTGTGTGAGAGTGGATTTTATGTATATGTGCAGGAGATTATGGCAGTATATACATGATTACAGGGTTGTGTGTCTGAGAGCTCTGAAAGCATTCGGTCCTATAAATCACCACATACTTATGAAACACTTTTCCCAAATATAAAGATCTGATGATGGAGGGAAATTTCAGTGTGTAACAAAACCACGATGACATGAACAAAAATGCCGCTAACGTGTTCCAGGAGCCAGGATGTAGAAGTTATGCATAATTAAAGTATTATTTGCTTTACCAACTCATAAAATAGGCCAGTTTTGAGAGCGGCTGCAGATCAGAGCTCCTATCAGCTCCAGCATTTTGTCTTTTTATTAAACATAAAGGAAAATGTGCTCCAACAGGGCTGAAAAGACTTTTCAGAGTGGGTGTGTGCATAATAATCTACTTTATGATGAATTTGTCCATAAAATGATAAAAAGCCAAACTTTATGTGGCCTGCTTCCCTGTTTCCCTTCATCACAGCGATATTTCCACCACAGTTCTGCTGAGGAGAAGTCCTGATAGCGGGACGAGTCGGGTGTATTACACACCTGGTACGTGTGGATCGGACTGAAGAACTCGTCCATCTCATTAATGGCATCCCACTGCAAAGAGAGAGAGAGATTTCCTGGTTATTCTCAGGTTTACTGTTGACAGAAACATGCAGATGCACCGTTACGTGACTTCAGTCGGTGTGACATGATGAGGTAAGTCAGGATTTAAACCCGTCCTGTCCAGAACAAATTTATTCTGCCAAGAGGAGCCTTTTCAATGTCGGGTTCCCTTTGATTGTTTAAATTAATTATTCTATTATTTATTTCATAAATGTGACTTTAGTCATTTCTCCTGATAACTACTGGGCTGGACCGACTGGACCGGACCAGTCTGCCCGCTCACCATCTGCTCCATAGACATATATACATAGACGCAAGGGCGTAGCCATCATTTTAGAAGTGAGGGGGACAAATTCTTGGATCTAGAGAATAGTTTATCATCCTCTCGCATTCAATGAATCAGTCATTAGAATTTTTTTGTAGAGCACTTCCACATACCACAAGGTAACCAAAGGGCTGTACAGGAAAATAAAATAAGTCAACATTAATAGCATGAAAATAAGAACAGTTAAAAGACAAAATAGGACAGAAAAGACCTCGTGGTCCTGATCTCTGGATTTAAAAGCCAACGTTAAAAGATGAGTTTTTAAAAGAGACATCAATTGCATCTATCCTTAGCAGCTGAAAAACCAAATAAATATAAACAGCACAGGACCAGGGAACCAACTTTAGTTCTTTAAAATGATAAACTATCAAACTCTAAAGTCTAAATGTAAATCTAAAGCTGCTAAACTGGTTGAGTTGACGGAGAATGACCCTGGAGCGTCTACAGGGTGAGTAGTCAGATTATTATGTTCCAAATGACAACACTGAAAACAAAAGGGTTGGTAAAACACCGTTCCTGTTTAAATATATCAGCGCTAAAATGACATGGAAGTGACACGGTAACACGCTGATAAGCCGCATCATTCATTATAATGGAAAAAGTGACGAGTGAAAGTGACACAATAAACATGTCAACGTCGAGAAGTCGCTATTTTATCATTTATTTTATCATCAATGATGAGAGCACACATGTTGAAAATTAATCAATTAAACAGAATATTATGACCAATGCCTGCTGCTTGATACAGCAGTCAAATTATATTTGCCAATAAATGAATAATAAACAAATATTGTCTTTGAAATAACAGATAAACTACGTCTGTGTAAATGTTTCCTTTTTGAACAAAGGGAATCGAAGACTACAGGCTAAAAAACTATATTAGAAAATAATATCATGAGCTCTAAAATTAATTTTACACTCAAGCAGAAACAGTAATATGAGAAAAATAAATAACATTTTATGATAATGTTTGAGTGGGGGCTATCCATAAATAAATTAAAAATGAATTAACTAAACATAATAAAAGTGAAATTGCTGTAGAATTTAATCCCAAAATCCCTTTGATGCTATCAATATCTCCTCCCAGTCAGTTATAATAGAGACGTTCTACGGCAGGACTTTATCTGTTGCCACACGGTGTTTGTTGTTAGCCGTCGTAGCTTCGCCTAAAAAAAAGTTTAAAAAAGTAATTAAGTGGTTATAATGTTTGTAAAAAGTGCGGGGGACATGTCCTCCGCGTACCCTGCGTCCGCTACGCCCATGCATAAACCCCGCGTAGTATCACACTGCCTGTGCGAGCTGACGTCTTATCTCGCCGCCATCTTGGATGGGTCTCCCATGCGCCGGCAATCTTTAATAATAAGGTGTAGGTCCAACCACAACGATAACTTCACTAATTTTTACCTGATTTTTATCACAGTTTGGTTTGTCACAAAGGGCAGAAATATTGTTATGATACAGATGACTGTAAAAGATTAAAAACAACGTGCTTTTATGCTAAATTATTTTTTATAATGCTATTTAACTAAGACATAAGGTAGCTACAATATAAATTGATATAAATGAAATTGGTACAAACATGTTTGTTTATTGATGTATTTGGATTTATCTATTTTTATCTGGTTAAATACATGATTATTCAACCTTGTGAAATGTAATTCCACACGATGTGCTTTCAATATTTCACGGGTTATTCCAACCGTATTCTGAACAAAATACGGGAATAGTTGCTGCTTTCTCTTGACTACGGTCGACTCTTTTTTTTAATTTATATTTATTCATTTATCAATATAAAGATACAGTTTTAAAAAGTCTGAAAATAAAGTACTGTATAAAAATTGTGCAATTCAGAAGTTAACAAGAAAAACACACTGAGAACGTAAACCTCCGCCAAGGCCTTGAAAAAGTTTCTAGATCCAAACGGTGATCCGGATCACCACCAAAAGTAAATCAGTTCTTTCTTTTCACGTTTTCAACAAGTCCCGAAAATTTCATGAAAATCTGTCCATAACTTTTACAGTTATTTTGAACACAAACAGATAAACAGACAAAGCTTGTAAAAACATGACCTCCTTGATGGAGGTAATCATGCCACCATGTAAAACTCTCTTTGTGAAGCATCATCATATTTTTCCATAAACACCTCATAGGAGTAAATTCATCATTTGCATTTGGATTATTCACTGTGTTAACATTATTTATAAACCAGTGATGTAGAAAAGTGTTTTGTTTGTGTGTTATATATACGTGTTGTTCCATAGAAAACAGTTTTGTGGGGAAACTATGTCGACTCTGCAGCAAGACTCGAAAGCGGAGACCCATCCAATATGGCGGCGACGCTGGTTCACTCGCCAGCGCTCAATGAGGCGTCTACGTATCTATGATGTCCATGATCTACTCCACCCACTCACGCACATTTGGCCCGGTCACCCTCTGCTCCACCCACTCACCGTGTGCTCCGCCCGTTCACTCTCTGCCCCGCCCACTCACCATTTGCTCCGCCTACTTGTCGGATGTGTTAAATGTGTTTGCTGCAGCTTGAGTCTTTTATTCTCTGATCATCATGTGAAATTTTTACTTGCAGATTTCTGAAAATAGATCCACCATGCTGGTGTGTGAATGTGTGTGATGTAAAATAAATCACTGATTGATTGATCATTTATTCCTGATCAGGAAACTGCAGCAGAACAGTAAAAACAAAATTCAAGATAAAATGAAACTATATTGTGAAAAAATACGTGATACAGAAAAGGCTTAAGGAACATCTTTCTAAAAACTAGAAAATAATTAAATAATGAATAATAAATTATTCATTTAAATAAGCCATATAGGTTTTTTTATTTTATGTTTATTATATAAATAATTAATAAAGAAGAACGGATATTAAATATAGATAAATAAAAACACTAAATGTTCAAAGAGGATTTAAAAAAAAAAAATCTCCATAAATTTCTGGTTCTTTATAATATTTTCTAAATGGATGATTAGATGTAAACATGTTGATGAAGTGTTTGTACTTCTGAATTATTTCAGTATTATGCTGTTATCTTACTGGTCCGACCCACTGGAGACCAGGATGTGGACCCTGGACTAGGATGTTAGAACTGGTCTACGTGTAAATGTCCTAAAGGGAGAAATAAGGAAGATTTTCCTCAGATTTCCCGTCGACACGTGTTTTCCTGTTCTACATTTCAGCATCGGTGGGATTCACCTAACCCAACTCCAACGGGACGTTTCCCACGAATGACTCGCCCCACATGTATGTCATTACATTCACACTGTTTGCTGAATCCCACCTGCAAGAAGTAATCAGATTACAAGGAGGAAACATGAAACATGATTTAAACATCTTCATGTAAATGTTCATCACGCTGAAATAACTTCCTGTGGGACACAAAATGGTTGAATCCAGACGAGATCAGATCCGAGACCAGCTCAGCACCAGAACTCTGGTCGAGGACCGATCTGAAGATGAACCGCCCCCTGGCCTGGTGGGTGAGGGAAGAGTTTATATAGATCTGGTTTTAGGTGTCTCTTTTGGATGATGGGATGGATGGATGGATAAATAAATGAATAGATGGATGGATGAATCTTCGTCAGACAAGAACTGGCAGAGAGCCGTAAATCTGTTACGGTTTGTAGGAAATAAGAGAAAAGCTCAGGTTGCAAAATAAGTAACTCTTATTATCCAAAGTCTGAACTTACAGATGTGATCTGCCTCAAATGAAAAGAAATAAGCCGTGGATACTCCTGCTGTATGCAGACCACAGACTGCTATGTGCTGGGTGATAAAAGCAACAGGAACTGTGTAAAGTTTCCTCTGATTCAGCTCAACTTCATTAATCTTCACATTATTATTCTTATTCTTTTATAATCATATATATTCTACTAACACAATACCTTTACCTCTGGATCTTTTATCAGTCACACCAACATGTATTATATGCATCTTCTCACAAATAAAATGTAAAACACATTTAAAACACATTATATTATTATTATTATTATTATTATTAGTTGTCACTACTTTGTGTCACAAATATGATACTAAATATTTACAGTAGTGTATTCGCAGCCTCCGAGTAAATAAGGAAAAATGGCACTGAAATGAGGTGAAATAGATTGAATGAATAAATAAACAAACAAACAAACGAATAAAAATAAATGAATAAATTCATAAAATTATTTGAAAATCCTTCTACAGAAATGCTTAAAAAAAACCAAAAAACAATCATTGTGGGAGGTGAAAGGTAACATGTTGGGAACAACCTCCGAGGCGTTCACTGCCACCAGATGTTTCTGGAACTCTCAGACTTCTGCACCTGGTCTCAGGTATTCTGGCCTGCATGCTCCAAATGGTCTGAGATATCACTAATATTATTATTTTATTTTTTTCAAACACAGTTCAACAGCTGTCTTTGTTTTTACTAAATCATAATTTATTAAATTTTAAGTCCTCATTACTTTTTTCAGTTTCTACATATTTGAGGGAGTTTAGTAAATTTGGCCTTTTCTTTGATGGAAGGGTACGAAAACAGCAGATCATCCCTGTAAAGATGATTTTTATCTCCATAATGATCCTTTTCCGTCTTATTTTTTCCCGTTTCTATTAGAATAATAATTATGCATGATTACCCACCCAGCCCTTGCTTTGTCATGTGGATGTGGTTGTGTCTGTGTAGTTCTGACGTACGAGCAACACATTGTCAGCGTGTTCACACAGAGGAAACAGTTTTATCCTGCCATGTAGGATTTAGCCTGATGAGAGATCCGATGAGCTGACAGGAAACACAATTTACAGCCAATTAGCTCTGATCTGTCTCGCATCTTCTTCCTTTCTCTGTGGCACGTCGCTGTCTTCCTCCTGTCTGAGGACGCTCCACTCTGCACTTCCAGCTTTCACCGTGGAGAACATCCATACCGAGCTGTAGGAAAATAAACATCCTCCGCCGAGTCGCCGACGTCTGTTTGCAGCAGAAACAAAGTGACGGAGCTTGTAAACATCTGCAGTAGCTCAGTCTCATCCACAGCGTCCTCTAACCTTGTTGTCTCTGTTCTGAGGAAGGATACGAGTAGCTAAAGTTAAAAAAAAGAAAGTAAAGGAGAGGTTGAGAGCGCAGTGATAGCAGGACAGAATAATGAGCGAGATAGGGAGGTTCTACACCCGGCTAATTAGCCAGGGTCTTCACAAGTTCAAGGACAGTTTCAATTTAGCTGATAAAGATGAGAGGATGAGGAGGGAGGTTGGGATGGCTGGGGCTTCCTACATCTTAATTATCCCACTGGTTTTCAGCCAGTCGGTGTCTGGGGGGGTCATGTGAGAGCTTCTGCAGGGGCAGCTAGGGGTGTAAAGGGGACGGTGGTGGGTGGAGGCGAGGAGAGAAGTTAGAGAAACGTGTCATCCGGCCGAGTTCATGTCATCCCAAAGCTTCCTGGGGTCGGCGCTTTCCCTTTCAATTACTGGTCCAGTCACACGCAGCTGAAGGATTACTGGGAGAAACACACACATGCATGGAAGTCGGTTCAGCTCAGGCGTTGAGCACGCCGCGACCTGAGTTCTACCTGCAGCCATGTTGTTGAGTAGGACTGGGCGATTAATCGGATTTTAATCTCAACTACGATCTGGGTTTTCCAACGATTATGAAAATAAAAGGGTGTGATTATTTTTCTCTCTGCAGTTTCCTCTCCTGCTGTCTTCAGCTGCTAATCGAGCGTCTCTGGCGTTGCAGCGCTGTGCTGTAAACTCCTCCCACAGCCGCTTTGCTTTCATTCAGACACTGTTGCCAACTTGGTGACTTTCTCCCTAAATCTGGCGACTTTTTTTGTTAAAAGCGACAAATCTAGCAACTTTTACTGGAGTTATTAGAGACTTTTCTGGTGTTTTGGCGACTGACTTGAAGACACATATTGTTCTGCAGTTACTGTAAGGAAGGAGCAGCGGGAGCCTCTCCCGTCCTAAAGCACTCCCAGGCGGCCAGTCTCAGTCGGCTCCGGCTGCAGGTCAATGTAGAATAACTGCAGTAGGTTGTGGAAGTTCACCTAAACATAGTTTATACCATTGTCAGTGACAACTGGCTGCATTATTTTCCTATACATAGTTCGTCCAGTTAAACACTGTAATATCCCTCCGTTACGGGGCGTTACCATAGCAACGCGTTAACCAGCTGGTTCAGATCAGCCGTCTTTTAACAGGTGAATGAGAGAAACGCTCTGCAGCCTGACAGCGGTTGTTTGGTATAAAACGTACATCCAGGCCAACGTAAAATAGTTCCTGTATAAGTGGTAAAAGCGGATTAAACAAGTCGGAACCGTACATTAGACGGTTATAATGCACGACACAGAGTCTAGAACACCACGACTCGCAGCGTTGTTTAAAAATACTGGATAATTGTGTTAAATAATCCAGATTTCCATTTCAGTCGAAACAATTGTGATTATAATTTTTGTCATAATGGAGCAGCTCTACGTTGAGCACGCCGCTATCTGTGTTCTATCTGCAGCCATGTTGTTGATGCCTGAATTCTTATCAGCTCAGTGGATATGATGCTGTATCATAAAGATATTATTTACGCCATTCATGCAGGTGTGGATACCATCCAGGATAAACGATCAGAATGAAACAGATCTGCATCAATCTGATTCTACAACAATGTCTGTTTCATCCCGTTTTGCAGATCTTTACACGCTGGAGGCCATCAGGAAAAGGTTTTTTAAGTTTTGTGTGAATGAGAAGGCCTGAGGTCTGAGCATACGCCTGTTGTGTGATCTGGTCTTTCAGAGTACATTCATCAGTCTTTTTTATTCTAATTCAAGTCCGTTTGCCTGGAAAATCCACTTTGTTTAAGGAAATGTGAATAAACTAAACAAATTCTGATTCGGACCAAAGAAGCAGAATCGATCTTCCTACAAATGCAGGTCTTGGTCCGTTTCAAGCGGACCAAATACAGGAAAAAAGTCCCTTCCTGCATGCGGCGTAGCATTGCATTGTGGGTAAGTCCATAGCGATGGCGTTAAGGGCCCTCTGCCTCGTCTGGTGTTCATACTGCGTCCATTGTTGCAGTGGATTTCTGCAGTATACTTGCATAAGACACAATAAAAACCCAAAACAGCCATAGTTTGGTCTCCATGTTTAACTGGCAGGTGGAGGAAACAGTTTTCTTCTTCACGCCGGTCTGGTCCTCTCTTCTGCTAAATACTAGTGCAGCGCCACCTCTGGTGGGAATGGGGAGATATTATTCTAATGGTTTGACTGGTTTGACCAAAGTGCAATGTGAACGTGGTCTTGGTTGCCATGGATACACCCCCCTACAACCGAGCCCCCAATCGGACCGAGTCTAGCGGACTATCCTGGTTTGACTGCACCTTTAAGGTAAACGCAGACAAAGCAGGAAAGTTTGAATCCAGTAAAAGTCTCCGACTGACTGAAGACTCCCAGATACAGATAATATATGTGAAACGTCGCCATCTTCCCATGAAGACAAAGCAGGACTGAAACGTGTTACAGCATGTGTGTCTGACGCAGCGGGTTGTCCAGTCATGCTGTTCGGCCAAGTGGGATTTCATCCTCCTCTGATTCTGCATGCTTCCTTTCTCACTTTAATCTCCAGCTCTTTAGTTTTCTTCAGAGGAGAAGGGATCTCATCACAGAGCGTCAAATTTTTCCTCAGTTGCCTTTAAAGCTCAGGATCTACTTCTACACAAGTCTGAAACGTGTGGCATGAAATCTGTCTACATCAAAACAGAGCAAGGATTAAAGACGTGGTTGTAAAGAGAGATGATTATGTGTTGCTGGTGGGAAGATCAGCAGGAGGAGGAAGAGGAGTGGATGTCTTTAGGTCTCTATTCATGACTGCTGCTTCTGAGGAAAAGCAGCTGCAGCACTTCTTCCGCAGGGAGTCTAGAGATCACATGGAAAATGTTTCTGACTCAGTTTTCTTCTCATATATAAGTCACATATTCCAACAACAGCGCTTGAATCAGACCCTTTCCACGGCTGTTAATGAAAGCCCTCCATCAGCTGGGTGTGAAAACAGAACGCACATCCACCTGAACAAATCATTCTGACGGATGGCATTTTCAGTTTCTCTCCACAGACTTGTCATGTTGGCTGAGAAACTGTACAAACTGGATCAAAGCTGAGAGAATGAGAAGAAATCTTGTTATCAGCAGAGCTGGTGGAAAGGTCTTATCATAACACAAGCTGATAACGTCTTATTCTCAGAAAACTCTGCAGGAGAACTTATGGCTCGACGGAGGAGCTTCGTATAGACGCAGAGAAAGTTCCAGATATCCAACCTGCTGGATGAGGTCAGAACGAACATAGCTGTTGTGGTTTGGGTTTTTTAAGTACTCCTTGGTTCTGGTTTCCTCTTTTATTTTCTTGCTTTCCTTGTGTTTTCTCTGGCTTTTCCATTCCACCTGGGTCTTGTTGTGTTTCCCTGCACATAAACCACCTGGTCTCATTTAGCTTTGCTGGTTTGTTGTCCTTCTTGTCTTGTTCTGAGGCAGTCCACCTGATCGTCCTACAGGTAAAATATTCCCTGCATTCCACCTGCCTCATGCCTCTTCATCCTGCTTTTCTGTCCACACCTCCCTGACAGAACAAACTGGCCGAACATGGACCCAGCGGGTCTCAACAACTTCAAGGAGACTTTTACAGAGGTGCGTTTGGTGACCAAGGCCGACGGCACGACGGGTCCCGACACAGCTGGCAGCAGACAGGAGGTTCGTACTAACAGCCAACCGGTTTTCTTGCTCGGCTCGGTGTTGCAGAACTGTTGGCGGAGGCAAAGAAGGATGTCAATATCCTTCCCAAGCCCATCCTTGGTCCTAGTCTCTGGGTTTGGTTCTCTGGTTCTCTGCCTCCGGCCTGGTCTCCAGTGTCACCACCAGCTCCACAGTCAATGTCTCCAGTATCGCTTCCAGCACTGGGGCCTCCCATGCGACCTGGTCCACAGCTACTGTGTCCGAAATGGTCTCGGGTCAGGACACTCCTCCTCCAGTTCCCGTCTCCGAGGGGGTCTTAGGTCGGGATGCTCCTCCTCTGTCCCCAGTGGCTCCTGTCTACGAGGAGGTCACTCCTCCGTCCCTGGTTCCCCTTGTTGAGAGGGTCTCGGAAAGGAAGGCTTCTCCTCTTCCTCCTGTAAGGTCGCTCTTCCTCCATCTTCAGTGCTTCCTGCCTCCGCAGACGGTCCTCCTCCTTCAACGCTGCTTCTGCTCTTTGCCCCAGACTTTGTGGTGATCCTGCCTTCGTTGGCCACTCTGGGGTGACCTGCCTCACTTGCTCTCACCAACGTGGCCCTTGGGCCGCCCTTCAGAGCCCAGTTCTTGGCCTTTGGGCCGCCCTCCAGAGCCCAGTTCTTGGCCTTTGGGCCGCCCTTCAGAGCCCAGTTCTTGGCCTTTGGGCCGCCCTCCAGAGCCCAGTTCTTGGCCGCTCTCCAGGCCATCCTCTTGGGCCCATTCTCCTGGACTTTGTGTTTGCCCTGGTCCCTCCTCTGGTCCCCTTCCTCCCACTGGACTTTTTTGCTTCAGGGCCACCTGAATGCCATCCCTCATGGGGGTTACTGTCTGTTTTGGAGTTTTTGTGTGGTTCTGCTGTCCTGTTGGAGTTTTCCTTGTGTTTTCTGTCGAGCTTTGTTTCCCATTTGCCAGTTCCCCTGGTTTCATTTAGCTCATCATTTCCTGTCTCGGTGTGTTTCCTGTGCATATAAACCACTTAGTCTCAGTTCACCTTTGCCAGTTTGTTGTCCTTCTTGCCTTGTTCTGCTGTAATCAGTCCGATCGTCCTACAGTTAAAACATTCACTGCATTCCACCTGCCTCTTCATCCTGCATTTTAATCCACACCTGCACCACTGCCACAGGAATGTACAATAACCACACACCACCTCTGGCATCACAGACCACCTCCTAGTCACCCAGTTCTGTTACAGCCAAACTTTGCACAAGTCCTGCATTAAAACCGCATGTGTTGATGGGCAGGGAGACAGGAACAACATGTCCATGACATGGGAAGTCAAAGTCAGAATTTCATTTGCACAACTGTCTCATATGAAGAGTTGATGTGGTTTTATCCATCTGAAACCTTCAGTCAGACCATGATCCAGCGGCTGACAGATGTCTGCGCCAGCAGAAGTGTCTTTCTGTTGCATTGAAGCATGCACAAGCTGCAGACACGACTTCGAGCTGAGGCATCAAAAGACAAAGCAGATAAATGGCGTCTTCTTGGAAAGATCTCATTTCAGATTAACGCATGTGACGGAGGCTGCAGAGCTCCCAGACAGAACAGGGAGGAATACAAAGAGAATGAAGAGGGACTAAGAATAGTTGGGGTGAGGAGGGGTGAGGGAGGGAGTTTGCAGGTGGCATTTCCCAGCTTAATGCTGAGCTCTATGTGAAGTAACAGGTCTGCATATTAACTCAGTGGAAATATCAGGCCCTGCCCAACACCTTTCTGCCTCTTATCCTATCAGCTACACAACCATAGCAGACTTAATAACTTTTCGGCTGTGTGTGGATGTGTGTGTGTGTGTGTGTGTGTGTGTGTGTGTGTGTGTGTGTGTGTGTGTGCACGCCAGTCTGTGGGCTCTATGACAGCAATAACCTTTCTGGAATAGGAGTGTTAATTGCACTGGTCTGGGATCAGTGGAGGAGATGGTGTAATTGCTATCTATTCAGCCATTTTTTACAGGACAGTGTGTGTGTGTGTGTGTGTGTGTGTGTGTGTGTGTGTGTGTGTGTGTGTGTGTGTGTGTGTGTGAATAAAGATGAAAACAGTACAGGACATAAAAATGAAAGCAGGTTTTATACTGTATGAAGATGAAGTAACTGATTTTGCAGTCACATCAGAGAAGCGTCTGTTTCTTCCCAACAATCACAGAGACGGTTTAATACGAAGGTGGCAAACATACGGCCTGCGGGCCAAAACCGGCCGGCCAGAGGGTCCAATCGGGAAGTGGATTAGATGTAAAATAATAAAACCAATAAAATCAAGAAAACTTGAAATGATGATGTAATTCATTATTGAATTAAACACAATGGGGTGGGACTTTACCCTGTTACAAATAATAAATATTACAGAAAAGTGAGCACATTTAATTGCAGAACACAATGTTTGCAGCTTCACTAAAAGAATGGAAAATTTCCTGGTACACTGGTTACAGTGATGCACACAGTAGACCTCGCCGTTAACTTAGTAACTCTGGCGTTATATTTAGCCATTTATCCAGCCTACTAGTGAGTCTATTTAAAGAACAGGTGACTCTCAAAAGGTCTAGTGACTTCTTTAGTGATACTGAATACTTTTGGTGAATGACAAAAAATGTGGAGTTTACTCTCTGTTAGCAGTATAGCTTCACGATTATGACTAAAGTAATAATCACGATTATTTTAATCAATATTGTAATCACGATTATTAATCACGATCATTCATTGTGCCTGGAAAAACATGTATTTTTATTGCACCACTTGGAAACAACCTACCAGGCACCCCGCATATATACATACATACATATAAAAGTGTATGTATATATATATATATATATATATATATATATATATATAAAGAGGTGGGACTTTACCGCATAAGTAATAATACCTAAATTACAAAATATGAGCACATTTAATCGCAGAACACAATGTTTGCAGCTTCACTAAAAGAATTGAAATTTCCTGGTACACTGGTTACAGTGATGCACACAGTAGACCTCGCCGTTAACTTAGTAACTCTGGCGTTATATTTAGCCATTTATCCAGCCTACTAGTGAGTCTATTTAAAGAACAGGTGACTCTCAAAAGGTCTAGTGACTTCTTTAGTGATACTGAATACTTCTGAATGTGGAGTTTACGCTCTGTTAGCAGCAGCTGCTGCTGCGTAAGCCCTTCCCCATCCAGAAGAACACACACGAGGCTTGGTCGCTTCATCCTGCTTCAGACTGCAGTCAGAGCAGGAGGCGAAGACCTCTGCTGCATGATCAGACTGAAGTTCCACTGACTGATCCCGTCCTGCTTTACTGTCAGATATTAATGCCGATTAATGAAGAGTGTGAATGAAAACATTTTAACTTTAAATTACTGCAACATGTTCAGACTTTTCATTATAGAACAGCTTCAAATATTTCAGATGACACTAAAACTTGGCCAAGGATATTTTCTGTTTTTCTTACCGTTTTAGAAATGAAGATGGCAACAATAAATGAGTAAAACTAAAAATGACTGAACCTTCCCACAAGCATTTTCAACGGAGCACGTAAAGTAGAAAGGATACATCAACATTTTCCATTACAAGAAGTAAAATGGTAAAAATCATATTTACAACACAGAAATTGCATATAAAACATGTAACATCCACTGAAGTGCTGGAACGTCCCCCAAAGCTCAGAACTACACTACGTACATAAACCGTCTTCTGTCAATGGAATGCAAACTGTCAGATGTATGCTGATGATGCTGTTTTATATGTACACAACAAGACATGTAACAAGTAGTCCAAGAACTGTCATGTCATGGGAAAATATCAGTCTGGCTGCTAAAACTCCAAAGTGCCTCTAAATGTTTATCTGTACAACACTGCAAAAGATCCAGACAGATCCCACTGTGATGGAGACCAGAGCTAACCTCCGCGCTGTTCATGAGCTTCGTAAACTCCTCGACGTTTTGTGTGCGATTTTATTTTACTAACTATAGTTAGTCCAACAACTCCCACCATAAAGAGTGTGCTTAACTGGCGAAACAGTGTCTCACTCAAACAACAGATGACTGTATTGCTCATATTTATTAAGATACGTGCAACACCATGCTAATTACACCAGCATGTCCACACGTAACCGCGCCGTTGCCAGGTAAACAACAGCTCAGCTTCACCAGTAAACAACGGTAACTGTGTTGGGGGGGGGGGGGGGGGGGGGGGGGGGGGGTCCGGTCCGTAAGAACGCAGGGGGACATACGTCACGCTCTAGTTTTACACAAATAAAGCCGTCCCATAAACAACATAGAGAAAATTACATAATAACCCAAATAAATATAGAGTGATGGCTGGTTAGTTGTAAAACAGAACATATACACAATTACCCCAACATGTCTAGATTTACTCCACACATTTTGCTTTTAACAAGTTAAAAACAATAATTAAGTTATGTGTTCAACTAAGCGTACAAATCAGACATCTGATCAAACCAGAGTATTTCCTAAGCATCAACATGTAAGACAACATGACAAGGCCAGTCTCCAGACAGTCCCTAAACCTTCCCACAGGGTCTTACAGAAACAGTCTGTTGAGTTTTTAAGATCCTCCATGTTTAGATCCAACCCCATTACAAGAAGCAGCCCACAGCAGGTCCAGTAGAACCAGTAGAACCAGTTTCAGAAGTCACATTCACCTCAGGAAGCTGGAACCTGGATCCTGTTAAAACCCACGAGATCCCGTCTCTCAGTTCCTTCACAAAAACCCAGAAAAGTTCAGTTTGTTCTCACTCCTGATCCTCCGTTTGTTTTTTCTTCCTGTGATTTGCAGCGTTATGAAGGTATTTATTTGCACTTCTGTGAATATTGTTTTTCTTGCACATCTGCGTTCTGCCACAAAGTGAGCAGCGATGACAAACGATGCAAGCGATGGCACCGCCTCTTTGTAAAGCAAAGAAACAGACAAAGAAAGAAAGAATAAAACACATAAAATAATATGAAATATAAATGAATAAATGTAGAAAAGTAAATCTAATCATCGGATGTAGCAGTTAGAAGACGTGCATGTCGTGTTTTGAGAACTCCAGTGATTATCCGTTAACTCGGACCTTTTCCAAGCTTCATCTCCACTTTTTAAAATGAAACACTTTCATTCTCGTCCTCGTTTTACTGAGAGACCATCAATCCAAGGTCGAGGGCGTCCACTCTGTTGAAGTCCTCGTTGTTGACACACAATAATCCGTATGTAAAAAGCATATTTGTCCAGCTTGTCAGAGACTCGGCCTCCTGGAAGCAGTCGGCATCATTTTCTCTGACAGTTCCGGTTCTCAGACGGCCTTTCTGAGCTCACAGTGTGTGAAAGATGTAACACTGGCAGATTTCCTTTTTCTCCCTGCAGTAAGGATGTGGGGACACAAACAAGAGCTTCTCAGCCATCATGAATTTATTTCCTCTGTCAAAACAAACTATATGAGCCTTCAAAAACGCCTGATTTCACTGAGCTGACATTTTTAGGGCTGACTTGCTCGGAAGGATGAATTAAATCCACTTAATAACATTAACTGACCCAAATAAAGGCGACAATCAAGTCTTTTCTGTAATATTTTCTGCTTGCAAAGGATGCAGCTGAAACAAACACAAAGTTAAATTTTTCCTTTTAATTCAAAGAACAAAATGAAGCTGATGGTAAAACTTCGCAGATGCTTAAATCTGTTGGTCCAGCACCACCAAGCTCCTCATGTCCCATGCCTCCTGCAGCTCTCCCAAACAGGTAGACACCAAGACCTAGCAAAGATCCAACACCTGCAGCACATGGTGCCTTCATTTATTAAGACACATATCCAAAGAGCAGCTGCAGACTGGTGTTAGCACCACCACCAGCCTGCAGCCGCCGTATCACGGGAGCTCGTACAGGCAATTACATCGCAGCGGACGGCCATCAAGAGGGCAGCAGATATAGTTCAAAGACGAGCTGCAAGTGTGTTAAGGGAGTGTGTAATCAGATCTGGAGGACGGTGCTGCTGATAGCAGCAGAAAGGGTCCCAGAACAGGGAGGGAACAGTTCTGATCAGAGGAGCAACTCAAAATGAAGTTCAGTATTGTGTAAGTTCACCGCACTCTGGGACATTTTGTTACAGAGGAAATGTCAGCAAAAGGAAACACAAAAGTGCAGCATATTTCAGTCGTAACAACTGTTTTGTTACAATATAATCAATGCAAATCCAAGAATAAACAACTATCAAACAGAGTAGTCCAGGATGAAACACCAGTTCTCATCAAAACCTGGATTTTTATGTTTGTCTCATAACACAGCACTAATATTAACAGCAGGAAACTATGGGAGGACTCTTTTCATTGCTACACAACTAAACATGCAGCGGGAAGCTAAGAGGGGGGGAGATAATGATGCTATGAGAAGCTATTAAGAGATAATGGTTCTAGGAGGCACTGGTGCTAGGAGATCATGGTGCGAGGAGATACTGGTGCTAGGAGATCACGGTGCTAGGAGATACTGGTTCTATGAGATACTGGTTCTAGGAGATACTGGTACTAGAAGATACTGATGCTAGGAGATACTGGTGCAAGGAGATACTGGTTCTAGGAGATACTGGTTCTAGGAGATACTGGTTCTAATAAATACTGGTGCTAGGAGATACTGATGCTAGGAGATACTGGTGCTAGGGATACTGGTGCTAGGAGATCATGGTGCAAGGAAATACTGGTGCGAGGAGATACTGGTTCCTGGAGATACCGGTGCTAGGAAATACTGGTGCTAAGAGATAATGGTGCTAAGAGATACTGGTGCTAGGAGGTACTGGTGCTAAGAGATACTAGTTCCTGGAGATACTGGTGCTAGGAAATACTGGTGATAGGAGATACTGGTGCTATGAGATACTGGTTCCTGAAGATATTGGTGTTAGGAGATACTGGTACTAGGAAATACTGGTGCTAGGAGATGCTGGTGCTAGGACATATTGGTTGTAGGAGATACTGGTTCCTGGAGCTGCTGGTGCTAGGACATACTGGTTGTAGGAGATACTGGTGCTAGGAGATGATGGTGTGAGAAGATACTGGTTCCTGGAGATACTGGTACTAGGAGATACTGTTGATAGGAGATACTGGTGCTAAGAGATACTGGAGCTTGGATATACTGGTTCCTGGAGATACTGGTGCTAGGAGATACTGGTGCTAGGAGATAATGGTTCTAGGAGATACTGGTTCCTGGAGATAGCAGTGCTAGGAGATACTGGTGGTAGGAGATACTGGTTCTAGGAGATACTGGCTTAGGAGATACTGGTTCTAGGAGATACTGGTTCTAGGAGATATTGGTTCTAGGAGATACTGGTGCTAGGAGATACTGGTTCTTGGAGACACTGGTTTCTGGAGATACTGGTGCTAGGAGATACTGGTGCTAGCAGATACTGGTGCTAGGAGATACTGGTGCAAGGAGATGCTGGTGCTAGGAGATGCTGGTTCTAGGAGATACCGGTGCTAGGAGATACTGGTGCTAGGAGATACTGGTACTAGGACATACTGGTTGTAGGAGATACCGGTGCTAGGAGATAGTGGTGCTAGGAGATGCTGGTTCTAGGAGATACTGGTGTTAGGAGATACTGATACTAGGAGATACTGGTGCTAGGATATCCTGGTGCTAGGAGATACTGGTTCCTGGAGATACTGTACTAGGAGATACTGGTCCTAGGAGATGCTGGTGCTAGGAGATGCTGATGCTAGGAAATACTGGTGCAAGGACATACTGGTGCTAGGAGATACTGGTGCTTGGAGATACTGGTGCTGGGGCATAATGGTGCTAGGAGATACTGGTAGAAGATACTGGTGCTAGGAGATACTGGTTCCTGGATATACTGGTGCTAGGAGGTACTGGTGCTAGGAGATGCTGGTTCCTGGAGATACTGGTGCTAGGAGACACTGGTGCTAGGAGATGCTGGTGCCAGGAGATGCTGGTGCTAGGAGATACTGGTGCTAGGAGATACTGGTGCTAGGAGATGCTGGTGCTAGGAGATACTGGTGCTAGGAGATACTGGTAGGTGATACTGCTGCTGGGAGATACTGGTGCTAGGAGATACTGGTAGGTGATACTGCTGCCAGGAGATACTGGTGCTAGGAGATACTGGTGCTAGGAGATGCTGGTGCTAGGAGATACTGGTTCCTGGAGATACTGTACTAGGAGATACTGGTTCTAGGAGATGCTGGTGCTAGGAGATGCTGGTGCTAGGAAATACTGGTGCAAGGACATACTGGTGCTAGGAGATACTGGTGCTTGGAGATACTGGTGCTAGGAGATACTGGTTCCCGGAGATACTAGTGCTAGGAGATACTGGTTCCTGGATATACTGGTGCTGGGAGGTACTGGTACTAGGAGATGGTGGTGCTAGGAGATACTGGTGCTAGGAGATGCTGGTGCTAGGAGATACTGGTGCTAGGAGATGCTGGTGCTAGGAGATACTGGTAGGTGATACTGCTGCTAGGAGATACTGGTGCTAGGAGATACTGGTAGATGATACTGCTGCCAGGAGATACTGGTGCTAGGAGATACTGGTGCTAGGAGATACTGGTTCCTGGAGATACTGTACTAGGAGATACTGGTTCTAGGATATGTTGGTGCTAGGAGATGCTGGTGCTAGGAAATACTGGTGCAAGGACATACTGGTGCTAGGAGATACTGGTGCTTGGAGATACTGGTGCTGGGGCATAATGGTGCTAGGAGATACTGGTGCTAGGAGATGCTGGTGCTAGGAGATACTGGTGCTAGGAGATACTGGTAGGTGATACTGCTGCTAGGAGATACTGGTGCTAGGAGATGCTGGTGCTAGGAGATACTGGTGCTAGGAGATACTGGTAGGTGATACTGCTGCTAGGAGATACTGGTGCTAGGAGATACTGGTAGGTGATACTGCTGCCAGAAGATACTTGTGCTAGGAGATGCTGGTGCTAGGAGATACTGGTTCCTGGAGATACTGTACTAGGAGATACTGGTTCTAGGAGATGCTGGTGCTAGGAGATGCTGGTGCTAGGAAATACTGGTGCAAGGACATACTGGTGCTAGGAGATACTGGTGCTTGGAGATACTGGTGCTGGGGCATAATGGTGCTAGGAGATACTGGTAGGAGATACTGGTGCTAGGAGATACTGGTTCCCGGAGATACTAGTGCTAGGAGATACTGGTTCCTGGATATACTGGTGCTAGGAGGTACTGGTGCTAGGAGATGCTGGTTCCTGGAGATACTGGTGCTAGGAGATGCTGGTGCTAGGAGATGCTGGTGCTAGGAGATACTGGTGCTAGGAGATGCTGGTGCTAGGAGATACTGGTAGGTGATACTGCTGCTAGGAGATACTGGTGCTAGGAGATACTGGTAGATGATACTGCAGCCAGGAGATGCTGGTGCTAGGAGATACTGGTGCTAGGAGATACTGGTAGCTGATACTGCTGCTAGGAGATACTGGTGCTAGGAGATACTGGTAGGTGATACTGCTGCCAGGAGATACTGGCGCTAGGAGATGCTGGTGCTAGGAGATACTGGTTCCTGGAGATACTGTACTAGGAGATACTGGTTCTAGGAGATGCTGGTGCTAGGAGATGCTGGTGCTAGGAAATACTGGTGCAAGGACATACTGGTGCTAGGCGATACCGGTGCTTGGAGATACTGGTGCTGGGGCATAATGGTGCTAGGAGATACTGGTAGGAGATACTGGTGCTAGGAGATACTGGTTCCCGGAGATACTGGTGCTAGGAGATACTGGTTCCTGGATATACTGGTGCTAGGAGATACTAGTGCTAGGAGATACTGGTGCTAGGAGATGCTGGTGGTAGGAGATACTGGTGCTAGGAGATGCTGGTGCTAGGAGATACTGGTGCTTTGAGATACTGGTGCTAGGAGATACTGGTAGGTGATACTGCTGCCAGGAGATACTGGTGCTAGGAGATACTGGTAAGTGATACTGCTGCTAGGAGATACTGGTGCTAGGAGATACTGGTGCTTTGAGATACTGGTGCTAGGAGATACTGGTAGGAGATACTGGTGCTAGGAGATACTGGTGCTTTGAGATACTGGTGCTAGGAGATACTGGTGCTAGGAGATACTGGTAGGTGATACTGCTGCTAGGAGATACTGGTGCTAGGAGATACTGGTGCTTTGAGATACTGGTGCTAGGAGATACTGGTGCTAGGAGATACTGGTAGGAGATACTGGTGCTAGGCGATACTGGTAGGAGATACTGGTGCTAGGAGATGCTGTGAGCAGAAAACTGTGTTTCAGTGTGTGTGTGTTAGGAAGATGGAGTAAGGAGGAGTTGGAGAATAGTAACTGACTACGGGGGGTTTTGACACTTCAGCTCATCACTTGCCCATCCACATCATGGTGTCCCCGGCCCACATTAATCACAAACACACACACACATCATGCTGTCAGCTGTATCGATCGCTGGGTGTCCGGTAGATGAACCTGTCATGGCCGACATAGATCGGACGGGAGGATAATGAAGTCTTCCTGCCCTACTTGACAGGTTCCCAGAAAGTGTGTTAGAGGAAGCATGCGAGTGTGGTCGAGAGAAGGAGGGAGAAAAACAGAAAGATGCTCCTGGGACAGCGCGCGGGCATCCCAGCTATTGCCTGAATAAATTGGATGGAAAGAGGCCCCTTGAGTGGAGGACGTGATCCGTCATGATGGCATCATTCTGAATCTGGCAGATAGTGGAGGTCAGGTTGATAATAAAGACCTACACACAGGCTCGCATGCATGGACTGGACAGGCATTTTCCTGGAAAACGTTGCAACTCAGCTGTAACTGTGTTCTCATGAAGCGACTGCAGGTATCGGTTCAACCTCTGAGACACAGGCGTGGAAATTCTTCATAAAACCCCCGGTGAGAAATAAATCCCTAAAGCTGCCGAAGTCCTTCACATTGTCAGCCAATCCCTGCCGCTGCTGAGCACGTGCACAGCGCATTCAAGACAACTTTATCTGTACATCACATTTCATCTTTAATATAAAACATTAAAAATACTAGAGTTAGTGGGGAATGTGATCACATCGTAGCAAAAAGCAGAAACGAATAGAAAAAAAATCACCATAAAATCATATTTAAAATTATTAAAGGGAACATCGGTTGGAGCCAATTTTAATGCAGAGACTCATTAGTAAAGAAATGTTTTTACCTGGATGGGAAAGTGTGTTTGGTGAGAGTTTAATCTCAGTTAAACGCTGCTTCTCCATGTTTAGAGTAAACTCTGCTCTGGACTCTGGTCTGGACTCTGCTCTGGACTCTGGTCTGGACCCTGGTCTGGACTGTGCTCTGGACTCTGGTCTGGACCCTGGTCTGGACTCTGCTCTGGACTCTGGTCTGGACTCTGGTCTGGACTCTGCTCTGGACTCTGGTCTGGACTCTGCTCTGGACTCTGGTCTGGACTCTGGTCTCGACTCTGCTCTGGACTCTGCTCTGGACTCTGGGTTGGACCCTGGTCTGGACTCTGGTCTGGACTCTGGTCTGGACTCTGGTCTGGACTCTGCTCTGGACTCTGGTCTGGACTCTGCTCTGGACTCTGGTCTGGACCCTGGTCTGGACTCTGGTCTGGACTCTGGTCTGGACCCTGGTCTGGACTCTGCTCTGGACTCTGGTCTGGACTCTGGTCTGGACTCTGCTCTGGACTCTGGTCTGGACCCTGGTCTGGACTCTGGTCTGGACTCTGGTCTAGACCCTGGTCTGGACTCTGCTCTGGACTCTGGTCTGGACCCTGGTCTGGACTCTGGTCTGGACTCTGGTCTGGACCCTGGTCTGGACTCTGCTCTGGACTCTGGTCTGGACTCTGGTCTGGACTCTGCTCTGGACTCTGGTCTGGACGCTGGTCTGGACTCTGGTCTGGACCCTGGTCTGGACTCTGCTCTGGACTCTGGTCTGGACTCTGCTCTGGACTCTGGTCTGGACTCTGGTCTGGACTCTGCTCTGGACTCTGGTCTGGACCCTGGTCTGGACTCTGGTCTGGACTCTGGTCTGGACCCTGGTCTGGACTCTGGTCTGGACCCTGGTCTGGACCCTGGTCTGGACTCTGGTCTGGACTCTGGTCTGGACCCTGGTCTGGACTCTGGTCTGGACTCTGCTCTGGACTCTGGTCTGGACCCTGGTTTGGACTCTGGTCTGGACTCTGGTCTGGACTCTGGTCTGGACCCTGGTCTGGACTCTGCTCTGGACTCTGCTCTGGACTCTGGTCTGGACTCTGCTCTGGACTCTGGTCTGGACTCTGCTCTGGACTATGGTCTGGACTCTGGTCTGGACTCTGCTCTGGACTCTGGTCTGGACCCTGGTCTGGACTCTGGTCTGGACTCTGGTCTGGACCCTGGTCTGGACTCTGGTCTGGACCCTGGTCTGGACTCTGGTCTGGACTCTGGTCTGGACCCTGGTCTGGACCCTGGTCTGGACTCTGGTCTGGACTCTGGTCTGGACTCTGGTCTGGACCCTGGTCTGGACCCTGGTCTGGACTCTGGTCTGGACTCTGGTCTGGACTAGATGACCTGAGTCTTTGGATCTAAAGGCCATTACACACTATGACCGATGCAAACAAAACGACATGAAATTCTGCATAATTAGGAGGTGAATTATCTCCGTTTCAGCTCTGCACACAAAGTGCGATGCAAAGTTGAGAATAAATTATGAAACTTCTAAAACAAACTTATAAGGTGTTTTTCAGATCAAGCCACGACAACAGTGTGCTGATGCTGCAAAGTAAAAGACAAAAAGAGGCGCTGGCTTCATCCTGTTCTAGAGAAGAGACGAGAACTTGTAGAGTTTCATTGTTTAATCGAGGATCTGAAACTGGAACACGGTCGCTTCAGGACGGACATCAGGTCGTGGGACAGTTGGAGGATCTGCTTTATCAGCTGGTTGTGTGCTTTGAGAAGCAGAGAATAAACAATAAAGATGTTCGCCCATGATGATACAAAGTTTGAATGAAATACCAGCGACAAAGTGATGCTAGCATAGCTTTGTCTGATTGGTCAATTATACAGTAGGCACAGGATTGTCAGAATATTATATTATATTATATTAAATTATATTATATTATATTATATTATATTATATTATATTATATTATATTATATTATATTATATTATATTATATTATATACACGGTTATAATGCACACCGCAGGGTTTAATTATTATATGAAGTACATTATAACCGTGTAATGCTCAGGTCGTAGTTTTTTTTAATCTGCTTATATCAAACAGTAAACATATATTATATTATATTATATTATATTATATTATATTATATTATATTATATTATATTATATTATATTATATTACATTGTATTATATTATATTATATTATATTATATTATATTATATTATATTATATTATATTATATTATATTATATTCATGTATGGGAAACAATTTAAAAAATAATATAATTAATAAGAGGCTTTGTAATTATTTAATCTCAATCGATCACATTTTAATTGCATAACAAAATTTGCCTCAAAAAGCAACTATTTTTTAATTTAAATGGATTTTAAGGGATTTTCAAATCAAATAATAATAGAAAACGAGATTAATATAAGAAACGAAAACTTTATTAATGTCTGGAAAAATGAATTTAACTTTTAAAACAGTTTAAAAAAAAAAAAAGGAAAACATCCCTGGCCAAAACCAGACCCAAAGTTAAAGTGTCACTTTAAACAGCTACAGCTGTTTAAAGGGTTTAATTTAACGTCTACAACATGTTAAAGTCATTCTAACTTTTTAAATGTTTTTTATCCACACTCTTCATTAAAAGACATTAATGTCTGACAGTAAACCAGAACGGATTACTTATTGACGACTTGAGTCATAGAGGTGATCACCTTCTGGTCTGACAGCAACGTGGAGCGGCATGAGGACCGAGCTACATGTGTGTTCTTTAGCACAGGGGAAAGACGGAGGTGTTGCCCACGGAAAGAAGAAAACTACACTTACTTTTATTGTTACTCACCAAAAGTCCTCCATTCCACCAGTTGATGCTCCCTTTGTCTTGAAATAAATTTACTGAATGGTCTGAAACGTTGCTACTTATAGCGCCAATGCAGCTAAGCTAGTAGCAGAGGTCCTGTGTGCATCAGTGTAATCAGTGTACCAGGAAATTGTGTTCTGACAAAGGTTCAGCGATTAATATGCACTACTTTTTTTAAACGCATTAATATTTCTGTAATCAATTAATTGTAATTAATGCTTTAAAGTCCCGCCCCTAATTATATAATATTATCAGCTATAAGCATCCGGCCTCCAGCGTACCTGGGTCCAAGTTAATACAAACAATAATAAAAACTGTGAAAAGAATCTATCATCTGCACATCGGACGGTTGATCATTTTCACAATTATCACTGTAATAAGATGACAGCAGAGGGATGGAAGACGGGTTCATGGTGACCACGTAAATCTCTCATCCCTGTCGAGGGGCTCACAATGAGCATCAACCAGGACCGCCAGAATACAGCCAGGCTCAGATGGATGGTGGGAGTCGGTAAAATAAAATGATCTAAGTAATTACAGCCGTCATAATTAATCTTGATTGATCGCATTGTAATCACATGAAATTTGCCCTAAAAAGCAACATTTCTTCATTTAAATGGATTTCAGTGAACAACTAAATTGCATGATAGACAAATATTATTGTTGTAAAATCAGCTCTATCAGTGTCTGGAAAATATTAAATAAATGTAATTTTAAAATGACATTAAATAAATGACATTTTATATGCTTTAACGTCTACAGCTCTAAGATTCTACATGTTACAGTAATCTAACTTTGTACATGTTTTCATCAACACTTTGTTAATAGGAGTTAATATCTCACAGTGAACCAGGAAGGATCAGTCAGCTCAGATACACACCAATGGGTCTTTGTACTGTGTGTTTTTCAATGAAACAAATCAAAATGATGAAGAGGAAGTGAAACTTCTGTCCATGTATTTCGCTGACATAAGCTACAGTTGCAATATTTTGAGTTTCTTCTCTGAAGCAGTCAAACATCAACCTGTCCAGGTTTTGTAAAGATTAGATTATAAGACTATGAAAAAAGCAAGGCTGTTTAAACTCTATAAATCGTACTGAAATGGCTTTATTATTGCCAGCGTTACATGCGAGTTCCATCAGCGAGAGGTTTAACCAGTCATGACCCAGCTCTGTCATCAACCGATGCAGGTCCACAAGCTGAAGTTCATAAGCCACAGCTGCACAGCCTGACTACAGCCATTGGCTCCCGCCATGTTTTATGGTCATGCAGTAATATTTTCTGCTGCAACACAGTCGCAGCCACACCCTCAGTTCCTGTCACAGCCGCAGTCGCAGCCGCAGTCGCAGCCGCAGTCACAGCCGCAGCCACACCCACAGTCCCAGTCAGAGCCGCAGTCAGAGCCGCAGCCGCAGCCGCAGCCGCAGCTGCAGCCGCAGCCGCAGCAGGAGCTACAGCCACAGTCACAGTATCAGGCACAGCCACATGAGCTCGCACAGTCTGAAGTTGGGCAAAGTTTAAAACAGGTCTCTGGCTTGTATATGGGTTGCATTGCATACAGTCCAATAAATCCAGCGTTTATCTAACTGTGGAGATGTTCCTGCTTTGTTCAGGTTGCTGAGTCACACACATACTTGATTCTTTCCACCAATCACAAGACTGCAATGCACCATCTTCCTCCTTTACAGTAGCATCAGTAAGACTGCAATGGCAGTGGACATTCTGGCTCCTATTCCAGGTTCCTACTGGTTCCTACTGGTGGAAAGGTTAGGGAGGATGGGGGCCACACCATGGGTTTCTGTCTTTCTAGGCCCATGGCAGCCAGGGATGCAGAAGTTTTCCTTGAGCATCAGATGGTGCACTGTCATGCAGGAAAGTGATTTTGTTCAGAAAGCAGGTTTTCTTGTATCATAGAAGGAAGTGGTTAATCAGATACACCACATACTCTATATTCAGAAGTCATTTTCACACTTTCAGGGACCCTACAGTGTCATGGATTTCCAAGCCCTGGTGTGTGTATAGCTCCCTGTCTGTGGTGTTTACTGGAGGCATGGCCTGTGGTTAAGCAGCACAGCTGAGTGGAATCAAGATTATGCACCTCTCCTGCTTAAAAAACCCAGGCTGTTTACCATTCTATGCTGGATCGTTACCTATCCTAGGTGTTTTCTGCCTAGTCTGAGACCAACCACAGCCTTCCCTGCCTTCCCCGCCTGCCTGGATCATTTTTCTGTCTTCCAGCATTCCAAGACACCGCTGAGATCCTTGGACATCTTTCACCTCGTCATCCAAGTCATTCTTCAACAAAACAGTTAACATCTGACCACTTACCAGCTCTGTGGGTTCATTCTCTCTTTGTGACATACAGGGGCCAAATTATGACTCCATCACCTCCTCGCTGGCATCACAGTCTTGGTGGCCTTCCATCAACCATCCACTACTACAACCATCTGGACCATCCAGGTTTGTACAGTACTCATCAGAGAGCAAGACATTTGAAAATGAGTTTTTATGAATTTCTGGACCACAGCCGTTTCTGCTTTTTGCATCGCTGTGAACCTCTGGAGAATCCTGCACCCTGATGTTCACCAGGCTGCAGAGGCACCTGTAGCATCAAATCCCAGTTTGCTGCTTTATAATACCATTTCAACACCTGCCGTCTTAATCCGTTGTTTTTCTGGCGGAAACCTCCTCATAGTGCCGTTATCTGCGCAAACCTGTGTGCTTCGAATCAGCCACAAATGACTTAATTACATTTTCGAGGATTGTCTGAGGTTTTCACATCTTGTCCAAGACATTCAACTGTTTCATGCTTTCCAGCCACAGAGACGTCCTTCCTCTTTCCTCATGGCTTAAAAAGGATGGTCTGTATAATAATGTGGAACATGCTTCTGCTGTAGTTTCACCATTAAGTGAGCTCATCTGCCAAATTCATTATCACAGGTATCTAAGAATGATCTTCAAATAAGACCTGAGAAATTATACCATCAAGAGTTGAATCAAAAACCAAAAAGTAAAAACAATAAATACAGTTTGCATAATAAATTGGAACGCAGAGTATTAAAACACTGTCCAAGCTTGCTTTTTCTTTTAAAAGACATTTGACCACACACTGCGAAATCCAGTGTTTACCCCTCTACGCACACACTCGCATGGTGTGACCATACCGATACAAGCAGCTCTTAGTTTGATCCAAGCTTTTTGTGTCATCAGACAACCTAAATCCTTTCCTTCTTCTGGAACCTCTAAGCGGCTGCAGCGAGCAGAGGGCAGCTGGAAGCAAACTGCTGCCAACGTTGCACATTCATAACACTGTAAACTGTCAGGATAGCAGAAAAAATGACCTTATGTGTGTGCTGGAAGTATGTGTGGAAGTGTAGAATAAAGAGAGTTAGAGGTTGTCAAAACATCCATTTATCAGAGAGCCCATGAGGTCTGAGCAAAGCTTTTCTCTCTGACATCTCTGAATATGGTTGCCTGGCAGTCGTGCAGGTTTGCTGCTGTTGCTGCATCCTGGTGAGGCGACCGTCACGTACCCGTCCAATCACTAAAGGACTGCCCAGGAAAATGACTACTAAATACACCGAGGACAACTAACAAGAGACAGGTGAGGAGAGTTAATTAAACTAGAATGAGGGGAGGCTAAAAAGAAAAGCAAAACGAAAGAAAAAAACGACAGAAGAAGAAAAGAACACCAAAAAAAAAAATCACCAAACCTAAATGCAAAGACATACACAAAACCTAATCCAAGACCCAGAGACCAGAACAAAACCTAAACCACAACACAGAGACCAGGACAAAACCTAAAGAACAACCCAAACACCGGAGAAAAATGTTAAAACAACCCAGAGATCAGGGCAAAACCTAAACAACAACCCAGAGAACAGGACAAAACCTAAACAACAACCCAGAGATGAGAACAAAACCTAAAAAAAACAATCCAGAGACCAGGACAAAACCTTAATAACAACCCAGAGACCATAACAAAAATATTCCACAATCCAGAGACAAGGACGAAATCTAAATATCAACCCAGAGACCAGAACAAAAGCTAAACCAAAACCCAAAGACCAGGACAAAACCTAAACAACAACCCAGAAACCAGAAAAAAGCATAAACACAACCCAGACATCAGGGCAAAACATATTCCACAACCAAGACCTGGACAAAAAGTAAACAACAACCCAGAGACCAAGACAAAACCTAAACAACAACCCAGAGACCAAGACAAAACCTAAACAACAACCCAGAGACCAAGACAAAACCTAAACAACAACCCAGAGACCAAGACAAAACCTAAACAACAACCCAGAGACCAAGACAAAACCTAAACAACAACCCAGAGACCAAGACAAAACCTAAACAACAACCCAGAGACCAAGACAAAACCTAAACAACAACCCAGAGACCAAGACAAAACCTAAACAACAACCCAGAGACCAAGACAAAACCTAAACAACAACCCAGAGACCAGACAAAACCTAAACATCAACCCAGAGACTAGAACAAAACCAAACCACAACTCAGAGACCAAGACAAAACCTAAAGAACAACCCATACACCAGGGCAAAGCCTAAACATCAACCCAGAGACCAGGGCTAAACTTAAACAACAACCCAGACACCAGGACAAAACTTACTCCACAAGCCAGAGACCAGGAAAAAAAAACCTAAACCACAACTGAGAAACCAGGACAAAACCTAAGCAAGAACCTAGAAACCAGGCCAAATGTTGGCTCTGTCATTTTAAAGGCAGGATACTCATCCGATACTAATCTGGTCATTTATGGAAGAAAAAAGACACACTGCTCTATTGGTTTTACTTATCCGGAAAAAAAATTGCTTCAGCTTCCCTCTTTATTTAAGACTGTTCGGGATTCTGTTTAAGCAGAACATCACTTTCATTTATTTATTTTTTTTTTACCTTTAATTTTCCAGGAAAAGTCAGTTGAGAAGAAATTCTTATTTACAAAGATGACAGGAAATGTGACGTAGGAGCACAAATACACAACATCCCACCTGTTCCTTTACATTAACTTATATCAGTGCATCTTTATGAACTACAGAGTCTGAGGACTCTAACTTTTCACCCCAAATGTATAAACCTTTAAGGTAATGCTGGGAAGCAAGCAAAATGTGAAAGTGACGCCCTGTCTTGGCTCGAATTTGCTGTTTATGCAGATTTATTTTTATGAAAATCAGGATTTTTTTTTTTTCTTCTGCCCCGCCATCACCTTTTGGGCTTCCGTACCTTATAGTGACATCAGCGTACTCCCGCTGGTTTCCCACAGAAACGCATAAACACAACAACATGGCAGCTAGCAACGAACAACTAGTGCACACTCTGCGTTTCATGACTTTTTTTCAAAATAAAAACAATATTTTACGTTTCAACCAACAACAATTATGATTTGCGGGTGTTTCCATGGAACAGTGTTTAGCCATTAGCATCAAGTTTCGTAAAATCTCGTTTTAAATTAATGCAAAGTGGGCACGTAGTGTTATTTTAGGGTTTTCTACTTGCTGCGGAGAATTTGCTTCGGATTGCCTAAGCTTTTCTCGCTCACTTTCTTTTCTAAAACTCTGAAAGTCGCTGTTGTTTATTCCACACTGCGCAATCTTTAGCGGGAATTAACTGGTCGCCACACTCACATTACGCCCCCCCCACGTCATGTCTGGGGACACGTAAACACGAAAAAAGTGTTTCCATTACACTCCTGCAATATATTTCCATATTGAAATGTCTGAAAAACCACCTCTTGAGATCGTAAAAACTTTTATAGCAGCTGGTTTCTATAGCGATATTTAGTTTTTGCAAAGTTTCTAGGTGTGATGGAAACGCAGGGTTTTCAGTGTGGGAGGGGGCCTGAAGCCAGATGCAGTCAACAGGCTCGTCTTTTTTGCTAAAAATGTGCAAATTAAACAAAAAACAGCAATAATGTAATAAAACATTCATTCATTTTCCAAACCGCTTATTCCAATTCAGGGTCGCGGGGAAGCTGGAGCCTATCCCGGCTGGCATTGGGCGACAGGCAGGGTACACCCTGGACAGCTCGCCAGTCCATCGCAGGGCCACACAGAGAGACGAACAACCACTCACGCTCACACTCATTCCTAGGGGCAATTTAGAGTGACCAATCAACCTATCATGCATGTGTGTTTGGACGGTGGGAGGAAGCCGGAGTACCCGGAGAGAACCCACGCATACACGGGGAGAACATGCAAACTCCACACAGAAAGGCCACTGACCAAACCAGCTAAGGATCAAACCAGTGACCTTCTTGCTGTGAGGCCACAGTGCTAACCACTGCGCCACCGTGCAGCCCTGTAATAAAACATGTATGTTAGAAATATAGCTTTAATAACATTCAGGGATTTTTTAAAAATAGTATTTTTTATCAAAGAGGTCCATTTTTTCTTAACACATGTTAAGTGTAAAGAAACAATCATTTTGATTACCTCAATGCCAATGTGGGAAATTGTTTTGGTTATTTAATGTGAAAAAACTCTAAAAGGAATCACAAATTTTCTTCTAAGAGGAGGCACTTTTATTTATTTATTTAATTTTTTTTTTTTTTTACTTTAGGATAAAGTTACACAAGTGAAGTGAGGCCTATTCTTAAATGTATGATGAAAGTGTAAAAACTATCTCACAGTGGTAACGCACGAAGTGCAAACATGTCGTTTCTTATAATGTTTACAGTAGCAGCGCCTGCATCTCTTTTTACAATCTTTTTACAATCTTGAGATTTTATTTTTCGGTCATAACGCCCAGCCCTAACCCCAGCTTTAACTTCATTCCAGGTTCATTAAAAACATTTGCAGATATTTCTGTTGTTGATAAATATTTGATAGTTACCATGCCATCCCACAGTGCAGAAACTATGAAGTAATGTTTGCATCTCTGAAGACACACTATTGCTCTTTGGTTATGGATTCTCACTGTCATCTGAGAACGATTTGATCCATAAGTCACATCAATATCCAATACCAATACTGGACTGGATCTGGTCCCACTCCAATTTTAAAAAAAAAAAGAACAATGAAGAAATCGGAACCATAAAAATTTGGGGCTTAGAGTTGTTTTTAGGTCATTTAAAGCTTAAAAGTTTCTGTGTGTGCAGTGGTTTGCTGCAAACTGCTCATCCTTCAGTGAGAACATGCAGAAACAACATTCACTCAAACTGCTGGGATGGTTTTAGGTCAGAAAACGTGTCAGGAATCCTCCTTCTTCTCCAAACAGAGCGCTCTGGTGACTGCAAGTTAGACGCAACCCCACTTCAAACACACTCCTCTAAACATGGCAGTCTTTTTCCCTGCTGGAAATTTACTTTGCCACCGGTATCAAACACCACAGAACCTGTTTCACACCCTGTAACACAAAACACACACATACGTAACCAAACTATAATGCTGCAAATCTCAGCTCCCATTTTTAATCCATTCAGTCAAGCTTTTCATGTGCAGAAGCACAGAGATAGATTAAAAAAAAAAGTCTCATCAAGGTATGGAGAATATTTCTGCTTTATTAAAACCAATTAAATGCAGCACTTCAGGCTGACTTTATGTAATCTAGATGTCATAAGACAGTCGCCTTTTGCTCCAATTCCACACAGAAGGCGTCATTTCGCTCAAAACTCTAATCCGATTCTTCCAGCTCTTCTCTCAGGACTTGAAAGACAATCCATCTGTTCCTCCTGGCCTCCGTTCAATCACAGCGCCGTCTGTTGTGTAGGCCGGAGGTGAGGTAAACGCTCCCACCACTTCCCCAACAGCCAAGGGAGTCGGGGACACGCTGGCATCTCGCTGCTGGAAAGATCACGGCTGGAGTCCTAATTCATCACCCCAGGCGTCATCAAGTGGCATTACAATATGCTAATGAGGCAACGCCGTGCCCTCCATGTCACCTCGCTCTCCTGCTTTCATCTTTCTCCCTCCTCACCCTCGAAGGAGGCTCAGACTCACCAAATCCCGGATTGGGATGTGCTGCCGATGATGCTGGGTCAGATGCTGGACCTGATGCTGGATTTTATGCTGGATCTGATGTTGGTGAGTGTATCTTTATTAATCTGCTGAGTCAACGATAAATCCTCTATAATAAGCACCAGCTTCGTCTCAACTGGACAACCAGTCTCACATGGGCTCCAAACAGACCGTAAAATCCCAGTATGTGTCGTTAATGTGATGAACAACTAAACCAGAACTTTCTTTGGGTTAGACAGGAATGTCTAAACGTTTGTTTTCATGTCTTACCCCGTGTGACGGGTACGTCAGCCAGCCCCAGTCTCCTGTGATCGTCGTGGTGTCCAGAAGATTCACTGCAGAGAAATTAAACAAAACGAGGAGGTGAGTGATGAACATTAACATCTTGTTTAGGCCTTGAATTCTACATCTGTCCAAAATACAGGAAGCATTTCTTCTCAACTTTGCCTGGCAGCTGCAGGGACAGACTCAAGCACCCCAAGACCCTGGGTTGCAATAAGTTCATACAGAAAAGAGATGGATGGATCTTCACAAGTACAAGGTTTCTGAGGCATGCAAGATGACTTCAAATGCAACATGTGTGTTATTATGTCAGAGTAAATTCACCTGCAGCAGAGAGGAAAATGTAAATGTCATCTCATCCTGATAGCCCATTACTGTTAGCGGAAACCAAAACACACCAGCAGAGTCTTTCTAGGAAAGTGTAAAATAGTGTTGGGAACAAAGAAAGTCATATCTGAGAAGGAACTGTTCCACTGTAAAAAGCAGAAAAGTGAAGCTACGTAGTTTTCCAGGTGTTTGATAGAGGTGTTACCAGGTAATTTTCTCAGGAATCCATGATGATCAGCCGATGATGATGATGATAGAGTCAGCTATCAGTGGAAAGAGTGAGAAGAATCCAGGGATAGACTCCAAGTTCACCTTAGAAACACCAAGAGGGTCCAGAAAGATGTGGAGCCCAAGATAGTTGATGATAGGAAGAGAATACCATCCATCCATCATTCCATCCATCCATCCATCCATCTATCCATCCATCCATCCATCATTCCATCCATCCATCCATCCATCTATCCATCCATCCATCCATCTATCCATCCATCCATCCATCCATCCATCCATCATTCCATCCATCCATCCATCCATCTATCCATCCATCCATCATTCCATCCATTCATCATTCCATCCATCATTCCATCCATCATTCCATCCATCCATCCATCCATCCATCCATCATTCCATCCATCCATCCATCATTCCATCCATCCATCCATCATTCCATCCATCCATCCATCCATCCATCCATCATTCCATCCATCCATCCATCCATCCATCATTCCATCCATCCATCCATCATTCCATCCATCCATCCATCCATCCATCCATCCATCCATCCATCATTCCATCCATCCATCCATCCATCCATCCATCATTCCATCCATCCATCCATCCATCCATCCATCCATCCATCCATCCATCATTCCATCCATCCATCCATCTATCCATCCATCATTCCATCCATCCATCTATCCATCCATCCATCCATCCATCATTCCATCCATCCATCCATCCATCTATCCATCCATCCATCATTCCATCCATCCATCCATCCATCTATCCATCCATCCATCTATCCATCCATCCATCCATCCATCCATCATTCCATCCATCCATCCATCCATCCATCCATCATTCCATCATTCCATCCATCCATCTATCCATCCATCATTCCATCCATCCATCCATCCATCCATCCATCCATCTATCCATCCATCCATCCATCTATCCATCCATCCATCATTCCATCCATCCATCCATCCATCCATCCATCCATCTATCCATCCATCCATCCATCCATCCATCCATCATTCCATCCATCCATCCATCATTCCATCCATCATTCCATCCATCCATCCATCCATCATTCCATCCATTATTCCATCTATCCATCCATCCATCTCTCCATCCATCCATCATTACATCCATCCATCCATCCATCTATCATTCCATCCATCATTCCATCTATCCATCCATCCATCCATTAATCCATCCATCGATCCATTAATGCATCAATCCATCTATCATTTCATCCATCCATCCATCTATCATTCCATCCATTATTCCATCTATCCATCCATCCATCCATTAATCCATCCATCGATCCATTGATCCATCAATGCATCAATCCATCTATCATTTCATCCATCCATCCATCTATCATTCCATCCATTATTCAATCCATCCATCCATCCATCCATCCATCCATTTTCTTAACTGCTGAGTCGCAAGGAAGCATGTTTTTGGAAACTAGCAGGATCTTCATCTCCATGGAAACCAGCAGGATCTTCATCTCCATGGAAACCAGCAGGATCTTCATTATTCAGTTTAAACAAAGGCAAAGTCATAGGAGACATTAGCAGAGTTTCTAGAGATGGAATAAAAACATGATGTGGGATTGTGGCCGCTAGCTGCCAGAGTTTCTGTCCCACTGTGACGAGACAGACGTCTCTGTCACCTGCAGAGTCTCTGCTTTCATACGACGCCTCGTTCATGTGCAGAAATGATCAGTGATGTTCTCGTGTTTTCTGTTTGCGCTTTGTACTATGTTTGGTTTGGATCCTGATGCTGGTAAAGTCTTTTAGCTGAGTTTCTCCCCGTCATATTGCGATGCTACATGTTAGCATCGCTGCTTCCTAGTACTCTCGTATCTCATGTTGCCTCCTCTACAGGGTGGTCTCATGAAGAGAAGGTTAAATGGCTGTTTTTCCTCATCGTGCTCCATCCATCCTGCCCTTCATCACCATCCTCTGAGCACAGCGGCACCTGATGGATGCACGCACACACACACCGACACCTGTCTGACAGGTGTGACTGATGAGCTAGGACGGCCGTCACAGCAACTCTGAGCCATGTGTCTCAGTATGTGATGTCACCTTGACCTGGTTCACCCTCAGAGCCCTGAGAGCCTGCATGTTTTAAGCTCAGAATAGATCAGGAGACAAAATGTTTCTATTCTCGCTGTGCAGTGAGAAACATGACTGTTTCTGAGGAAAAATAGAGCTCGCTAGACAAAGAATAATAAATAATAAGTAAAAGCATCAATCGGGAAATTAATTACATCAATAATGAAATTAATCATTATTTTTAAGATTTCCTTTTTTCCAGTGAAACTGAGAGAAACGACGTGGTGTAGATTCACCGCTGCAGAACGACATGAGCTGAAACTCAACCATGGAAAGAAACAAACCTACTTTATTTCCATTAAACATGAGATGGGTTAAAAACTTTCTGTTGTCTGCAGAATAAAGTCTGAACATGTATGAAGTCATGACGCTGCATTCTCACATGTAAACTGTTTTTCTGGTGGTGCTGCTGGCGTCATTATGTTTAGGTTCAGCAGGGCTTTTTTCCTCTTTTAAAGGGGTCCTGAGCAGCAGTTCTTCAGACTTTATGATGGATTCTCATTTCTTTTTTTTAATATTCATTTGTTTTCCACTTGAGTTCAGTCCAGTCCTTGTACCTAACTTCTTTTACCGCTTCTGGGTGTTTACTCAGAGAAGCTGCATGCGAGTATCTGAGTAGATGTGCTGTTACTGCTTTAACATGTTAAATGTTACTTGTCACAGAGTTCTAAGCCAAAGTTGAGTTCACGCATAACGGACTACTTAGCAAACAAAATGGTTAAACTGTAAAGTTAGTTTGGATCATTTGTTCCAGTTTTTTAGTTGCATCTGTGAAAACCAGCAAAGATCAGACAGAAAACTAGATTTTTAGCAGCAAAGGGAGAGACATTAGCTGAACAGTTGGTTTATCTCAGCTTGGTGGCAGAAACTGGACAGAAAAACTAAACAAATGTCATGGTTCCGCTTTGGGGTCATGTTTAGGTCTGCTTTCCTGTTTTACTTTGTAGTAGTCTTCTCTGGTGTATTCTGGTGTTTTCTGTTCAGGTTCCCATTTCCTGTTCCTGCTATATGAAGTATAGATCAGACCCTATTGTTTTCCAATGTTTATTCTTCACACCACATTGAGCTCAAATTTGACCCCCTATACACGCATAAAACGTTGTGAAATTTGGCACACCGCAAGCCTAGTGAAAGTTCAGAAGTAAAGCCAGAAGAGCAGAAGAGGCAGACGTTCAGAAGAAGAGTAAAACGTGCTGAACAAGAGCCAGAAGTGCAGAAGAAGAGTCAGAAAAAAAGTCAGAAGTGCAGAAGAAGAGTCAGAAGAGCAGAAGAAGAGACAGAAGTCAAGAAGAGTCAGAAGAAGAGAGAGAAGTGCAGAAGAAGAGTCAGAAACGCAGAAGAGTCAGAAGAAGAGTGAAGTGCAGAAGAGTCAGAAGAAGAGACAGAAGTGCAGAAGAAGAGTCAGAAGAAAAGTCAGAAGTGCAGAAGAAGAGCCAGAAGAGCAGAAGAAGAGTCAGAAGTCAAGAAGAGTCAGAAGAAGAGACAGAAGTGCAGAAGAAGAGCCAGAAGAGCAGAAGAAGAGTCAGAAGTCAAGAAGAGTCAGAAGAAGAGACAGAAGTGCAGAAGAAGAATGAGAAACGCAGAAGAGTCAGAAGAAGAGTGAAGTGCAGAAGAGTCAGAAGAAGAGACAGAAGTGCAGAAGAAGAGTCAGAAGTGCAGAAGAAGAGACAGAAGTGCAGAAGAAGAGTCAGAAGTGCAGAAGAAGAGACAGAAGTGCAGAGGAAGAGTTTGGCACTCTGCCTGCATCGGCTGGATCTGGTTTTAGGCAAAATGTCGGCATAGAGGATGGCAGGGATTTGCGATGGAGGAAAACACTTTAGTGATATTTTATAGATAATCTGCTTCAACCTGAGCCAAATGCTGAATTATGATTTGACCATTTGTCCTGAATCAAACTTCACACGATAAATGTCGGCTGTCCACTTCCACTATTCTCCCAGCCTGGAACTGGTCCTGGCCTGGACTGTAGTTATGCCAACGCTAAATAACCATGTCAAACATGTTTGATGCACAAATAAATGGTCAAATTGGATAAAAACCAAAGCAAATTCAAATTCTGAAGATTTATTTATTTTAATAAAGTAAAACCAACCTAAAAGCCTTTCTAAGTTAACATAGGTGAGTTTCTCAGACAGCTGCTGCTGCATGGAAACGTGCCATAAAGTCAGTTTATCACTTTTAGTGGGTCAAGAATACCCAGAATTCATCAGCGCAAACAGGATGAATGTAATTCTTAATGGCGTGGAGCACTCTTGTCTGCTGCAGCTCCTCTCCATGAAGAGGATTTCTCCACATTTTCCTCAATAGTTTCTAATTTTCTGTGCAAAGATGATGCTTTGCTTATGTCTTGTGATTAGCTGGTAAGTCTCTCCTGCTAATCTGAGCATCAGGCTGGTGATGAGGGCAGTGGGTCAGAACACACAGACAGATGGCGGTGCCACCGTCCTCTCACCCCCCCCCCCCCCCCCCCCCCCCCCCCATCGACCAGCCTTCCTTCTGCCTCTCAAGGCGCCAACACCCCATCGTCTCGTACTGATGATCCTATGCCCCTTTGCTCTCTGCACAAGGTCACAAATGGATGCCGCCTGTTAAACTCTTTCTCAGTCCACCAAAGCTACATCAGCGCTGGATCAGACTTCATCAGTTTTAATGCAGAAGTTTAACATAAACATATTTATTCTCGAGTCACTTGGCAGATGCTGTCTTTGGACGGTGGGAGGAAGCCAGAGGACCCAGAGAGAATCCACAGATACACAGTAAGAACATGCAACCTCCACACAGAAAGGTCACCCAGACTGCATTTTTAACACATACACCTGTTCTACTTCCTGTTATCCAGCCAATCCCACGGCAGCATGAAGTAACAGACATGCTGGAGGTCAAACTGAGCATTGGAACAAAGAAGAAAGGAGATTTCAGGTTGCTGGTCTGAGTATTTACTGGGATTTTCACACACAACCATCTCCAGTGTTTCCTGAGAAGGTCTGAAGAAGAGCAGCAGCTGTCTGGACCAGAACCAGCAGAAGACCACCGCGGGTTCCCTCCTGTCAGTAAGAACAGGAAACTGAGGCTACAATTCACACAGACTCACCAGAACTGGACAATAGAAGATGGAGAAACGTTGCTGGTCTGATGAGTCTCCAGTTCAGCTCCACATTCACATGGTAGGATCAGAATCTGCTGGAAACATCATGACAACATGGATCCATCCTGCCGTCAGGATCAACGCTTCAGGCTGCTGCTGGTGGGATGGTGGGGGGAGGTTTTCTTGTCCCTCTTTGGTCCCCTTAGTACCAACATGGTTTAACCATGTCCATCCCTTCCTGAGCACAGTGAAGCATCTTCTGATGGAAACTTCCAGCAGGATTCAGCGGAACTGCAGCAGATCAATGTAACAGCTGACCGCTGCAGGGTCAGAGAACATCCCTCATCTTGCTGATCTTCATCCTCTAAGAAAAGAAGTTTATGGAGAAGATTCGCTCCGTCTTTGTGGACAGTATTCTGCTTTTTAAACTCTTTTTCAAAGACGAGTGGCAGAGCGAGTCTTCGGCGAGCGAGAGGTGTGGAACCTTCATGGTGCGATGGGTCTGGTTAGCACAGCGGCCTGGAGCAGCAGCGGTGAACAGGTTAACAGGACGTCTCCTGGAGGGCTCCAGGCCTGAAATTGAGTTTGTTCCTGTTTGGCTGCTTTCTGTTCATAACAGAAACACAAAGCACCTCGCCTCTCCCTCCTCCACATGAGGGAGAACGCTAAATGAAAAAGCTGTCCACCAGCTCCACAGCTTGTTTCTGCTCACCAACAGAAAAGCCACATATTTCCCAGGGTGGTGGTCAACTTTCCTCCACCATTACTTCACCCGCCTTGCAGCCCTGAAAGTGACTGTGGCTACGTCAGGTTAGCAAGCTGCTGGTGTCTGGAAGCCCGCCAGCCCGCCGTTCGCTTGCAGACATGCATCAAACCAGCCAGGCTCGCCAAAGCGTTGCAGAAGCAACTCCACGCACACACCGACTTCCTATCAGGCTGGAGGAGGCAGCGCTTGTGCCTGAACTCAACATGGAAGAGTTATGAGCTGTCTCAGAGGAAGTGGAGTTTGCCTGAAGCACCTGTGGCGACAACAACCACACTGCATTAAAACAAGACAACACAACGCAGGCAGAGCTGGAGACGCAGGAAATTACAGGAGCGAGCAGCAAATGGTCATTTCCACCCTGAAAGACATGCTCATATATTTCACAGCAAAGTGAAGCCATTATTTTCCACCGAGTGTCCAAACCCACACACTCTACATCATACTGTAGGTGTGTCTACATGTCAGTGTCTGCAGATATTCCATCACAACTGTACAGACGGCAGCGTGTCAGGTGGCCCAGTGACTGGGAGGCCAATGGTTTGAACCCAGCTCGCATTTGATCGCATGACATACGCAGACCTTCCTTCTGACCAGTAATCATGTTATCTTACAGTTTAAAATGACTGAATTCCACCTTGGAAACATAAAATGATGACGTTTAAGTTACATTTTAAGCTTTTGAACATACAAACACAACCATGTGATGATAGTTTTACTCTGATTTCAGATCTGAACCACTTCCAGCCCGTTCTGCTCAGTCTGAACTGCCACGTGATCCGTAACGTGGTCTAGTCTTCTATGCATCTGTTATGGTGGAAGGGAAAACAAGGTGTTAAGGCTTTTAGAGACATCTGCATTGCATCTGAAACTGGTGATTTGGATTTTTTTATATTTATGTTTTTACTTGTTTTTATTCTTTTTTGTTGCAGATTTGTCAACTTGGAATATCTGAAGGATTTTCCATGTTTATCTGAACCATTTTCAATCAAAATTTGTTGAATAAAGAGAACAAACCAAATCTCGTGATGGCGTGTAGTACTGCGTGATGACGCGATGCCTTTCTCATGTCATCTTAACAAATCTGAACCTAACAAGTGAAAAGTGTTGTAGTTTCTTCAGATCACATCTTGAACTAAATAAAAAATCAAATGATTAAAGTTTTTTCGAACAGTCAAGCTGTTGTGTCTCTGTGCAAGACATCACCCTCCAGTATCAGCATGGCCGGTGTAGGAATATGAACAAACATCTCAGTGGTGGTCTGCTGTCGCGTTTCAATAATGCATCCAGAGTACAACGCTCTGCATGCTTTGGAAAGAAGTTACATAAATCTAATACATTATTATTATTATTATTATTATTATTATTATTATTATTATTATTATTATTTTTATATTAATAATAATAATAATAATAATATCATTATTATTATTATTATTATCATCATCATCATCATCATCATCATCATCATCATCATCATCATCATCATTATTATTATTATTATTATTATTATTTTCTTTTTTTAATTATTATTATTATTGGTACATATTACAGCTTCTTCAGGTTACCATCAGTAATGAGGATCTTATTACTGCAGAACACATAAAATACACAACTATTTGGAGAGAAAATAGACTTAGCATCATGGTGTGTGTGTGTGTGTGTGTTTATGTCTTCAGGTATATTCGTATGTAAAACCTGTTTCATAAACCGTACTGGGTCGCTGCAAATGAATGTCAAAATGCACACGCAAATATCTAGAAATTGCACACACACAAAATTTACACATGCATAAATGACGAATAATTACAATGTTTTACCCACAAAATTTTTATCTTTAATTTCACCAATCTAATAGTTTTAAGTACGCAAAGGCTCAGACACATATAAAACGTTGCGTATGTGTGCACGAATCAGCTGGTACGTGCAGAGTAAACTGCAGCATGTGCTGATCGGTTGATGGGTTTGGAGACTGTTTACGCTTCCAGGAGCCTCAGAGCTTCACGAAAAGATGGTGCGTTTAAGTACCGGTCGAAAGCTGGGTCACCGACTGACTTGCTAACTGAAAATGAAGACCTGCAGTAAAGATACTGCACTACTTTTTAATGTTCATTCTAGTTTAGATTTTCTCATTTCATCTCTGCTGAGTCCACACACACACACACACACACACACAAGATGTTTCTCTGTAACCATAAAGTTACATAAATCACCAACTCACCAAACCAAACACACCATCTGAGGATCTGTGCACATTAGCTTTATGTTTTGGACTAATCTTATCAGCTCCAAGTAACAAGTATTTACTTGTAGGGACTTGATACCATGATAAGACAAATTGGTTGAAACTTGAAGAAGCGACACGTGATTCATGACTGTGTCGGTATTTAGTCATGAGACACCAGGAAGCTCAGAGTTTCCAGCTAAATGATCCAGTCGGCAGACTGCCGCCTGGATCATCAGCGGTCTCTTTCACAGCGTGAGAAGAAGGGCCGCAGAGAAGCACATCACAAACAAACAAACAAACAATATTTTAGATGGGTGGAACTGGGCTGAATTAAACATAGAGACTGTAACAGTAAAGTCTGGACATCCGGAGTCAAACCTGTGTCTGTTTAACGACATTTTCTTTTGGTAAAAATTAAACTGGAGGTTTTTATTTACTGCCATCAAATTACTCATAAACAACTCAAAACTGCTTTTCTTTTCCTCTTTTCTGTTTTAATTCCCTTCCTGAGCTGGAAGTATGAACAAGAATCTGTCCGCTAGCAGCAAGGCATCGCTACACACCCCCTAACACACACACACACACACACACACACACACACACACACACACACACACACACACACACAGAGCCTTTCCTCAAAACCTCCCACCACCTTTTCCTTCTTCCTCCTCATCTTCCTCTTGTTGTTCTTCTCTGCGTTACTTTCGCTGCTCACATCAGCTGCTCAATATAAACGCAGGATTCGAACCACGCTGTCCTTCTGTCTTCGTATCCGTCTTCTGCGTCCCGAAGCCGTTAAACTCCAGGAGCCTTTCTGGGATTTCTGCTCTGAAATGACGAGTCCAGATAAAAGATGATTCCTCTGTAATTCCAGACGCAGTGCGAACCATGTTGTTTTTAAAATAATGCTTCATCAGAGGTGGAAGCGTCCCTTGTCGAGTAACTATTCTATTCTATTCTATTCTATTCTATTCTATTCTGCAGTCATTTACCAGACGCTTTTATCCAAAGCGACTTACATATGAGTAAGAACAACACAAGCAGTAGAGGACATCGTAGGAAGGTACTGGTGGACAATAATTTGGCTTTTTATAAGAAAACCTTAGCTATGGATTTCATAAAAACGTATTTTATTGAAGTCTACATTCACAAGCCAATGGGGACGAGAAAAAAAAACTACCGTAGCCAAATAGCCAAGGAAAAAAGGAAATGATCAGGAGAAACGGAGCGTCTACATGGGTGTGGCGTTTAGCAGATGGTGACAGTTAATGATGGACGTCAGAATTGAGGTTGAAGTCGCAGCTTTCTGCTGGACATTAAGTTCATTCAGTCTAACAGTGAAGTTTATTTATGTTAGAAACAGGACAGGTAGTCCAGCAGCTACTTTATCCTCCTGTTTGAGTCGCATCATTTACTGTTACGGCTGTATCAAACAGCAGAGATGCTAATCTGTTAGCTTACAGTGGAAAAGCTCCGTTTGCAGCCGCTGTTAGTCTTCACAGAAGTCATGCCAGCAGGACACCGCGCTGCTTTCAGAAGGATTTTACCAGTTTTTCCTGATGTTTCATCATTTGTTTCAGCTGATTTGTCAAGGGGGAAGGGGGTTGATATCCTCCCTCTAGTCACATGATATTAGCTGTGAGCAGCAGCTTGGTACCAAATACATGGAGGATATGCTCGGCATCACTAACGAAAAAGAATAATGTGTCGTTCTATAACTCATCACCTGACAGGACTCTCCAACTTGTACAAGATGTTGATGTTTTCATATTTGTAACTCTGCAGCTTCAGTCGTGGTAATAACGCGTTCAAACGAGGCGCCAGAGACGACTACTCGGTTGTTCACATTTAGTTAGCAAACAGCAAAGGTAGAGTAATTCTCACACACTGGGCCTTTTTTTTTCCTCCCAAAACTGCCTCCATACCTGCCGCCGCAGGAAGCATGTTGCACCGGATTCAGTGTTACAAACCCCCAGCTTGCCAGTGAAAAGAGGGAGAGGTTTGTAAGCATTAAACCCACAAATAAGTTCTATTAAACAAAAGGCGTTCATTTGCAGGCATTAAATTAGCCCGTGGCAACCAGGCAGGAATCAGAGAACAGAAAGACATCACACAAAACAACCAAAGCCAGAACCAAACTTAAAACCATAAATAAACTATCCTTGCCCCTACTGGGCAAACAAAAACAAAGGTACAAGACACAAATCAGTTCCAACTAAAGAAAGACCACTTTCCAGGACGACAACCAAAGCAAAAGAGGGAGGTAGAGCGAGCAAACACCCAGCTGCCCTGAATGACAAGGACTGACGAGCTGGCCCAGCTGAAGACGATGACGAGGCAGAAAATCCCGGAAGGAGCAGCGCAGCCAGTAGTAGGATGGAAACAAGACAGTCATCCAGTGGTCTAATGGAGATCACACAGTTAGATTAGCATAACAAGTAATGGGACGTAACATTCAGTATCTGATTAAAACGACTGTCATTGTCTCTGTAAGCTAACTAGCTAGTTAGCTGCTAACATTAACATCACAGTGAGCTAAAGCTTATTTTTACTTGGTTTCAGGTGCAAACCTCATTTGATTTGTTGGCCTTTTGATGCCACAGACACATTAAGTGAAGAAAAACCTAAACAAGTATTTGTTTGTGTTTTCTGAAGCCCAGTGAACATATTTAGAGAAAACACTTAAAGCTAGAAGCTAATGGTGGTTGTGCTGCGGCTAAATCTCCCATCAGTAGACTGATCGGCAAAACAATCTGTAACTAGTCAGTTATTAAAATAATCAGTGCAGCACTAAATGACTAAATAACTCCAGAGAAAAACCTGGACAGTACTATCATGAACACATATTAAACATAAAACGTCTCAAGCTTAGAAATAACGATGAAATATTCCAGCGTTCTTCTAGTATTTAAAGTCATTTATAACTTAAGTCTGAAAATAGAGAGAAAATCTGGGATGATGCGGCGCTGCAAGTCTGTGGAAACTCTTCCTGCAGCGTTGATCTCCTGCAGTGTCTCGGCCGGACGAAGTGACGTGAACATCTGTGTTGGCTGTAAGTTAGACTGGCTGCTTTACGCGTCTTTTACATTTTAGTGGATATGTTAACATCCACCTGATGGAAATTAGCAGCGTTGCTGAAAAACAACACACATTTCCCGTATTGTTCAGCACATCCTGCTTTAGGTCTTTGTGCTGCGAAGCTGCTTGTTCTCCTGCAGGAGGTGAAACTTACTGGATGGATTTCCTGTTTTATGACGTCCTCCATCCTCACACCATGAACGCAGAGAAATCCCAGCAGGACCATTTAATCTGTTAGTTTGGGAGGAATAACTTCCTCTGCTGTACGTCACAGAAGCAGAAACATGCATGTTGTTTTCCCTCTGATCTGATCACATGACCCCACGTGGACAGTCAGGATGATGAGGGTCTTTTAGATTAATTAACCCGCAGCGTGTCCAATCATCTGGTATTGTTATCGGTGTGATCGCTGCAGCTTTTGCAGTTTCTGGGGAACAAGATAGAGGTGTTAGATCAATCCTGCAGGTTTTCCATGTATCCCTGCTCCAACACACCTGCCCTCCATTAAATGGATCCAACAGCATGATGAAGTTCTGCACAGTGACGGATTAGTTTGAGTCAGGTGTGTTGGAGCAGGGAAACATGGAAAACCGGCAGGATTGTGGCCCCTGCGGACCGGAGCTGGACATCCCTGTCTTAGATAGTCAGATGAAACTGCAACTTTATTTGTAACAAACAACAAATTTTAAATGCCACAATGTGAAAAATTAAACTATTTAAATAAATAGCACATAAAAGGACATTCATCCATTCATTCATTTATTCATTTATTCATTTATTTATTATCCTAACCGTTTAGTCCGATGAAGGGTCGCGGGGAAGCTGGAGCCTATCCCAGCAGTCTTTGGGTGAAAGACAGCGTACACCCTGGACAGCTCGCCAGTCCATCACAGGTATAAAAGGACATTAACATTTAAAATAGTGTTACATAAAATAAAATAATTAAAATAAACTAAAATCAGATGGAAACGTGAACCAGCCATTGTGTGCAATAACGGATGGTCTGTAAACAGGTGCAGAGACGGCCTGTCTGCTGTATACAGGCAGCTCGTTCCACAGCTTAGTTGCTGCTGCCGCAGAGGTCCGGTTCCCTCCAAACCTCCGGCTGGCTGAGCTCAGAGAGGCACAACGGAGCAGCGCAGTTCAAACACCTCAAAGCAAATGAAAGCAATGTAAAACAGATCCTGAAGTGCACGGACAGCTGGTGAAGAGATGATAAAACTGGCTGATGTGCTCGTAGTGCCAGTTAAAAGACGTGCAGCTGCACTTCATACAAGCTGCAGGCGACATCCAGATGACTGGCTCGCTCCAACATGAACCACTGGCAGTAAACCAGCCAGTGGTTACAAAGATCCCCGTCGTGCTAGGAAGAGCTTCTTTTAGGACTCGACTGAAAGAAACTGGATCAAACTGGCACAATCTGGCTTTTAGGCTCTGATTCAGAATCTGTTTTAAAACTCAGGTTCACAACCTCTGGTTTGTAAAACCCGTTCATATGATCCAGACCTACAGGACTTCTCAGGCGGATGGGCTTACATGAGGACATCATTTCACGTCAGTTATAATCCCTTTAAAACAATTCCATGACATGATCCGGATCAATCCAGTTCTTTATGACTGTGTTTTAGGGCTGCACAATTAATCGGATTTTGATCGTGATCACAATTTTGGTGGCCACAATTAAACAAACCTGATCATCAACGATGTTTACATTTAAAACGCAGCTCTGCTGCAGCGTCTCTGATCACACAATTCTCAACCAGCAGTCTGCCGACCACCAGGGGGCGAACGCGTGCTTAAGGCTTCATTAAGCTGCCTAAATATCAAGCGGGCACACCTTTTACCAGCAGCCAGTTAAGTATCGTTGGATTGGTTGGACATTTCAGGTCCGCATTTTTCCTGTTGCAAATAAAGCAGATTGTTTTGATTAAACAGCTGATCGAGGTGGTAAAAAAGAAACTTTTTTTAACACGAGGCATTAAAATACACAAACCCCGCCGCGTGCACGACCAGCCCTGCTGCGGAAGAAGTTGACGAAGCTTCTCATGGAGGATGTAACAAGTTTTAGACTGATGAGAGCAAGTCATGTCCAGAATGGAAAATTCAGCTGCATCTAAACAACCCTACATTATATATGTGTATATATATATATATATATATATATATATATATATATATTTTTTTTTTTTTTTTTTTTTTTTTTATTTTTTCATTTTTATTTTTTTTTTTTTATTTAGTGGTGCAATAAAAATACACATTTTTCCAGACAATAAATAATTGTAATTACAATATTGCTCAAAAATAATCGTGATTATTATTTTGGTCATAATCATGCAGCCCTACTGTGTTTATGAAAATAGCAACTTCATATGTTTCAGACATGTTTTATCTTTGATTTAGCATGTTGGCCACATGCAGATTGTTGGATCCACGTATCATTTAAATCTTCTCTATGGTTCAGTCCTTCATCCTGCTTCTGTGGTGAAAATGAATATTGATATATTTTCTACGTGTCTGCCTCCCTGCGTGTGCACGTGTGGATACTGAATGCTTTCCGTTTCATGTGGACGGTAAATCTTGCATTCACGTTGCAGCATTGCCCGTTTTCCCCGCAGGAATCATTAAAGCTTCATTTCGTTACCTCTACACCTACACTAACCTTATTCCCTCCTCATCCTCCTCTTCATCTCCAAACTCTCCCTGAAGTTTTTCTCCCCAGAGACCTGTCTTTTCTGTGCACGTCTCCGCGTAAGCATTTTGTCCTTGGTAGAGTCAGGCGGAGGGAGTCGCCGGCTCGTTATGACTCTGATGCATCCCTTCAGAAAACTCTCTTCAACTTTTCATCTTCCTCCTCTCAAACCTTCTGTTTGGGAGTGATGGGACGAGATGTTAAAGGTTCAAAGCAGAAAAAACAGAACCGGACCAAAACACAACTCCGTCATTCTAACCCATGGAAGGTCAACGCTGATGGCAGGATGGAGGTAAGATGGAAACCTTCAGCTCAGCAGAGAAAACAGTTTTTACACTGCAAAAACTGAAATCTAAGTAAGATTAGAAATCTCAAATTGAGTAAGTATATGCTTATTCTTTAAAGGTAATTCTTGGTTTTTATGCCCGAGAATTCGTCTTGTTTTAAGAGTATTTTTACTTGTTTTGGGAAGTCTTGACGAGCCAGATTTTCTTGTTCTGTTGGCAAATAATTTATCTTATTTTAAGCAACATTTACCTCATTTCTGTATTTTTTTGTCTTGTTTTGTAAGGCTGAGTTTTTGCAGTGTATTTGTTGTCCACTGAACTTCAGTGTGGATGAGTCACATTAAAACCCGCTTTAAAACGCTCTGCTCAACAGATCTGGTTTTATTCTAATGGTGTATTAATCCAGATTCACCTGAAGGTTTCTGAAGAGCTGAATTGAAGCTCATTGGACGGTTCCCGCCGTCGCCAGGACAGGACAGGCTGTGCACGTGGCAGTGTCCGTGTTTTTTTGTACACCTTGATGGACCGTTCATTAAAACTATTTGTTTAACCTGCATCAGGAAAAATATGGAACCCATAACTTCTAGCTTTTTACCCACACCCACCTTGAATGTCCAGCCAATCATCCAATATTTCTCAGAGCCCCATGAAAAGTTCTGCTTGGCGGATGTGTCCAGAACAAGCCACAAGACAAACCCAACCACAACTACAAGGACAAACCGATGCCATTTTGTTCTCGTGGCCTCAAGAACAAGACAGATCTGGCTTTTTGCAGAGAACGGAACAGACTGAACACCAGTCATATTCCACCATGGCACTACCCAATTACTTTGTTTTAAGGCCAAATTCATCCATATAACCCTCTACAGCATGATGCCAAACCACATATCTGGACACTGCTTGAACTGTTTGGAGGAGGAAAAGCATTTAAAACATCAATAGACGTGTCTCCGATAAAAAACAGGGATGAAGGACATGTGACCTCGTATTTGGAAAAAGAGCAGAGTGCACATCGCCGTCAACTGGTTGTAAATTGAAATTAGGAATAGAATCTGTGAGCAGGTGAAAATAATTTTGGACTCATTTAGACATTAATTGTATTTGTAAACTGTGCTTGTTTGTTGGATCATTCCAGCCAGGACAAGCACTTCATTCTAAAATAATGATGGTGGTCAATTTCTTAACCTTACAACAACTGACACGCACAGCAAAAACATTTTCTAGGTGGAAGGTTCATGATCCTAGAGCTAGACACAGAAGGCATGTGTGCCTCTTGTAGTTTGCATTTTTTTAATTTGTTTGCGATGTCTCCAAATATGACCCCTATTTGTTTTCCTGCAATAAGAAAGAAACCAGTAGGGGGTGTTGCAGGCACCAGTTTGACCAAATGTCAGGTCACAGGATGGACAGCAGCCGTTACTTTATATCTACAATCAGCCTTTCTACTCCATTCGGTCTGAGGTCTCTGATGCCTCCTGGTGGAATAAGTTGTAAAGTATGTAAACAGTTATTCTCAACATGGAGCCTCGTCCTGACTGCAGGATCCAGGCAGGCTGGATGGGAAGAGGTCTCAGTCCATACGTTTACGTGGGAGTTTTAATTCCTCTTTAATTCCAAATAAAAGTTAATTCCGCTTTAAACTGATGAAAAACGACCATGTAAACACTTAATTACTAATGCAGATTTCTATTCGGAATTAAACTTAATTCCGATGTAAGTGTCTGGTTTATTCGCATTTAAATCCCGACCTATTTAATTCCTCTGTCATGTAAACCTTCATTCCGCTCTAAGTCAATTCCGGTCGTTCTGAGCATGCTCGTTACCTTGTCCTGTCCCGATGACGCGCGTTGTTTTACCTCCCGTGTTCGGTGGTCTGTCTTTCTTCTCCTTCTCAGTTGCTGCAGAAAGTGAAGTAGTATGCTGGTGTTGAGCTGCTGCTTCACATTTATAATAAATAGCAGCGAAACTGGTTCTTATTGTGTAGTTTTTAAAAGTTATGACTGAAAAGACGAGAAGCAGGGAACCAACTTAGTTTATTTCCGGTATACGTCATACATCACGTGCACCCTCTGGTCCAATCAGAACCCTTCCCAACCCGCCGCTCTAAGGAGGAATTAAGTGAAGACGTGTTTCATGTAAACGTTCATTTGGAATTATTATTTTCATGCAAACTCGTAAGAGAATACGTTAATTCCGAAATTATTTAATTACGAATTAAAAAAACACCATGTAACCGTGCTCAGTGTGGTCTACAGTATAGACCTCACCCCGACAGAGACCTCAGGCCATGCATGAAGGAATGCTGGGAGTGGAAGCAGGACTGGACCAGCAGTCCTCCACGATGAGTCTGATGACGTTACACAGAAAAACATTTCTTTAGGTTCTACAAGCTGTTAGCCAATGGGCTGGACACTACATCTGATGTTTGGAAATAAACTAGACTGTGCAACATATTAGATGTTATTAATTATCTGAAGTTGTATGAAGTGAATTATTCTACTCGGTCAGGATGTGATTATAGTTTCATCGTGTTCTGAAAAGTAAAAGACCACAAGTGAAAACGCTTGTTTTCAATGTTTCTAACAGCCACTGCATACATGAATGAATAAATGTTCCAAAACATGAAGTCTTTCTATCCTTATCTGTAGACCAGAATAAAAATGGAGGCAGAGAAGCGGCTGCTGATTGACAGGAATAATACATAAATGGAGGGTGAGCGTATCGGAGCAGTAAAACACTGAATAAGGAAGTTCTGATCTAATTTAGCCGGATGAGAAAAAGTGAAGAGATGCATCTGGTTTAATAAGATACTGCAGCTTCGCTTCCTCTGTGACAGCACATACCTGGAAAGGTTTTTTTTTCTTAAATGACAGCAGGTGATGTTTTAATCATAATCTCAGCCAGGTCTCAGTGCAGGTAGAAGGTCAATCATCTCCTGTCCGTTACATTAAACTCGAGACCTTTTAATTGATGCCTGAGTTTAAACGAAGACCTTTTTCATGAGGATGAATGGTCCGACATGTAGGATTAGTATTTATAATGTAGCCCAGTCTCCTGAGAAACATGTGTCCAGCTTCTACTTTCTTTTTAAACCACAATGATGAATCTAGTGCTCCTGGGCCGAAGAAGGCCGACGCGACAGCTGGACGTTTAGATGGGAATAAAATATCCAGTTCCACCTAGGCAGAGGTGTATAAAGTAGAAGAGGTAAGTAGAAATCATGTCCGGCAGCTCTTTCCAACCAGTCACTAAACCAGGTGAATGTAATTACATCAGCTCCACTGCAAAGTAGATGAGCCTGTTGATGAAAACACTTGTTCTTAATGCACAGGTAGATCCAAAAACACAACAGGACTTCTACTTTATTTGAACTTCTACTTTATACACCTCTGCACTTAGAAGCTGGTTCCAAATACCTCAATACATCATCAATACCTGTGACAGTGTCACCAGGTGCTAACCACTATACTGACAACAAATAAACAATACTGGATCAGCTTTTTGTTAGAAGGTGAGATTCAAAGATGAGCTGCACGATCCAGAGCGTAAATACACGATCCAGAGCGTAGATACACGATCCAGAGCGTAGATACACGATACAGAGCGTAGATACACGATCCAGAGCGTAGATACACGATACAGAGCGTAGATACACGATCCAGAGCGTAGATACACGATACAGAGCGTAGATACACGATCCAGAGCGTAAATACACGATCCAGAGCGTAGATACACGATCCAGAGCGTAAATACACGATCCAGAATGTAGATACACGATCCAGAGCGTAAATACACGATCCAGAGCGTAGATACACGATCCAGAATGTAGATACACGATCCAGAGCGTAGATACACGATCCAGAGGGTAAATACACGATACAGAGCGTAGATACACAATCCAGAGCGTAAATACACGATCCAGAGCGTAGATACACGATCCAGAGCGTAAATATACGATCCAGAGCGTAAATACACGATCCAGAGCGTAGATACATGATCCAGAGCGTAGATACATGATAGAGAGCGTAGATACACGATCCAGAGCGTAGATACACGATACAGAGCGTAGATACACGATCCAGAGCGTAAATACACGATACAGAGCGTAGATACACAATCCAGAGCGTAAATACACGATCCAGAGCGTAGATACACGATCCAGAGCGTAAATACACGATCCAGAATGTAGATACACGATCCAGAGCGTAAATACACGATCCAGAGCGTAGATACACGATCCAGAATGTAGATACACGATCCAGAGCGTAGATACACGATCCAGAGCGTAAATACACGATGCAGAGCGTAGATACATGATCCAGAGCGTAGATACACGATCCAGAGCGTAGATACACGATCCAGAGTGTAGATACACGATCCAGAGCGTAAATACACGATCCAGAATGTAGATACACGATCCAGAGCGTAAATACACGATCCAGAATGTAGATACACGATCCAGAGCGTAGATACACGATCCAGAGCGTAAATACACGATCCAGAGCGTAAATACACGATCCAGAATGTAGATACACGATTCAGAGCGTAAATGCACGATCCAGAATGTAGATACACGATCCAGAGCGTAAATACACGATCCAGAATGTAGATACACGATCCAGAGCGTAAATGCACGATCCAGAATGTAGATACACGATCCAGAGCGTAAATACACGATCCAGAGCGTAGATACACGATCCAGAGCGTAAATACACGATCCAGAGTGTAGATACAAGATACAGAGCGTAAATACACGATCCAGAGCGTAAATACACGATCCAGAGCGTAAATACATGATCCACAATGTAGATACACGATCCAGAGCGTAAATACATGATCCACAATGTAGATACACGATCCAGAGCGTAAATACACGATCCAGAGCGTGAATACACGATCCAGAGCATAAATACACGATCCAGAGCGTAAATACATGATCCACAATGTAGATACACGATCCAGAGCGTAAATACACGATCCACAATGTAGATACACGATCCAGAGCGTAGATACACGATACAGAGCGTAAATACACGATCCAGAGCGTAAATACACGATCCAGAGCGTAAATACACGATCCAGAGTGTAGATACAAGATACAGAGCGTAAATACACGATCCAGAGCGTAAATACACGATCCAGAGCGTAGATACAAGATACAGAGCGTAAATACACGATCCAGAGCGTAAATACACGATCCAGAGCGTAAATACACGATACAGAGTGTAGATACACGATCCAGAGCGTAGATACACGATCCAGAGCGTAAATACACGATCCAGAGCGTAGATACACGATCCAGAGGGTAGATACACGATCCAGAGCGTAGATACACGATCCAGAATGTAGATACACGATCCAGAGCGTAAATACACGATCCAGTATGTAGATACACGATCCAGAGTGTAAATACACGATCCAGAGCGTAAATACACGATCCAGAGTGTAGATACAAGATACAGAGCGTAAATACACGATCCAGAGCGTAAATACACGATCCACAATGTAGATACACGATCCAGAGCGTAAATACACGATCCAGAGCGTAAATACACGATCCAGAGCATAAATACACGATCCAGAGCGTAAATACATGATCCACAATGTAGATACACGATCCAGAGCGTAAATACACGATCCACAATGTAGATACACGATCCAGAGCGTAGATACACGATACAGAGCGTAAATACACGATCCAGAGCGTAAATACACGATCCAGAGCGTAAATACACGATCCAGAGTGTAGATACAAGATACAGAGCGTAAATACACGATCCAGAGCGTAAATACACGATCCAGAGCGTAGATACACGATCCAGAGCGTAAATACACGATCCAGAGTGTAGATACCCGATCCAGAGCGTAGATACACGATCCAGAGCGTAAATACACGATACAGAGCGTAAATACACGATCCAGAGCGTAGATACACGATACAGAGCGTAAATACACGATCCAGAGCGTAAATACACGATACAGAGCGTAAATACACGATCCAGAGCGTAAATACACGATCCAGAGCGTAGATACACGATCCAGAGCGTAGATACACGATCCAGAGCGTAAATACACGATACAGAGCGTAAATACACGATCCAGAGCGTAGATACACGATCCAGAGCGTAAATACATGATCCACAATGTAGATACACGATCCAGAGCGTAAATACACGATCCACAATGTAGATACACCATCCAGAGCGTAGATACACGATACAGAGCGTAAATACACGATCCAGAGCGTAAATACACGATCCAGAGCGTAAATACACGATCCAGAGTGTAGATACAAGATACAGAGCGTAAATACACGATCCAGAGCGTAAATACACGATCCAGAGCGTAGATACAAGATACAGAGCGTAAATACACGATCCAGAGCGTAAATACACGATCCAGAGCGTAAATACACGATCCAGAGCGTAAATACACGATCCAGAGTGTAGATACACGATCCAGAGCGTAGATACACGATCCAGAGCGTAAATACACGATCCAGAGCGTAGATACACGATCCAGAGCGTAGATACACGATCCAGAGCGTAGATACACGATCCAGAATGTAGATACACGATCCAGAGCGTAAATACACGATCCAGTATGTAGATACACGATCCAGAGTGTAAATACACGATCCAGAGCGTAAATACACGATCCAGAGTGTAGATACAAGATACAGAGCGTAAATACACGATCCAGAGCGTAAATACACGATCCAGAGCGTAAATACACGATCCACAATGTAGATACACGATCCAGAGCGTAAATACACGATCCAGAGCGTAAATACACCATCCAGAGCATAAATACACGATCCAGAGCGTAAATACATGATCCACAATGTAGATACACGATCCAGAGCATAAATACACGATCCACAATGTAGATACACGATCCAGAGCGTAGATACACGATACAGAGCGTAAATACACGATCCAGAGCGTAAATACACGATCCAGAGCGTAAATACACGATCCAGAGTGTAGATACAAGATACAGAGCGTAAATACACGATCCAGAGCGTAAATACACGATCCAGAGCGTAGATACAAGATACAGAGCGTAAATACACGATCCAGAGCGTAAATACACGATCCAGAGTGTAAATACACGATCCAGAGCGTAAATACACGATCCAGAGCGTAAATACACGATCCAGAGTGTAGATACACGATCCAGAGCGTAGATACACGATCCAGAGCGTAAATACACGATACAGAGCGTAAATACACGATCCAGAGCGTAGATACACGATCCAGAGCGTAAATACACGATCCAGAGCGTAAATACACGATCCAGAGCGTAAATACACGATCCAGAGCGTAGATACACGATCCAGAGCGTAGATACACGATCCAGAGCGTAAATACACGATACAGAGCGTAAATACACGATCCAGAGCGTAGATACACGATCCAGAGCGTAAATACACGATCCAGAGTGTAGATACACGATCCAGAGCGTAAATACACGATCCAGAGCGTAAATACACGATCCAGAGCGTAGATACACGATCCAGAGCGTAGATACACGATCCAGAGCGTAAATACACGATCCAGAGCGTAGATACACGATCCAGAGCGTAGATACACGATCCAGAGTGTAGATACACGATCCAGAGCGTAAATACACGATCCAGAGTGTAGATACAAGATACAGAGCGTAAATACACGATCCAGAGCGTAAATACACGATCCAGAGCGTAAATACACGATCCACAATGTAGATACACGATCCAGAGCGTAAATACACGATCCAGAGCGTAAATACATGATCCAGAGCATAAATACACGATCCAGAGCGTAAATACATGATCCACAATGTAGATACACGATCCAGAGCGTAAATACACGATCCACAATGTAGATACACGATCCAGAGCGTAGATACACGATACAGAGCGTAAATACACGATCCAGAGTGTAGATACAAGATACAGAGCGTAAATACACGATCCAGAGCGTAAATACACGATCCAGAGCGTAGATACACGATCCAGAGCGTAAATACACGATCCAGAGCGTAAATACACGATCCAGAGCGTAGATACACGATACAGAGCGTAAATACACGATCCAGAGCGTAGATACACGATACAGAGTGTAGATACACGATCCAGAGCGTAAATACACGATCCAGAGCGTAGATACACGATCCAGAGCGTAGATACACGATCCAGAGCGTAGATACACGATCCAGAGCGTAAATACACGATACAGAGCGTAAATACACGATCCAGAGCGTAGATACACGATCCAGAGCGTAGATACACGATCCAGAGTGTAGATACACGATCCAGAGTGTAGATACACGATCCAGAGTGTAGATACACGATCCAAAGTGCGGCTATTTGATTTAGACCGTATGCATGACGATGTCCAGGAAGTTTAATCCATTTCACCACATTCAGTATGAAACCAAGCCAAACCAAATGAACCATTATGATGGATTTTCCCACCTAATCAAACTATATCCCCTGACAATCCTGGTGGGAATAAACCTGAACAGTCATGCAAGTGAAAAAAGAACAGGAATATCAACATAGTAAATAATTCTGTGTGAAAATGTGACTACTTCTCTTCCTCTACTGGTGGAGTGTGATTACAGCATCATATTAAACTGTTTTACAACAAAACAACTGATCACTAAAGTCTAAGAAAGGGAGACATTTTTCAGCCAGAGATGTGTGCTGCAGTGTCCGGTTGATGTTTTCCATGAAAATCTAAGTAAACAGACCCTCTGGAGTGCTGAGACCCTGCATCGCTGCAGGACTCCCTGGGGACTCCTACAGGCGGAGCACAGGGATGAAGACTTGATTTGTTAGGTGTACTATACTCTTCAGAGTAATAGGACTGTGCCACATGCTTGATTCTTTTTTGATGAAATCGTTACCTGGCTCATGCATTTTTGATTTGTTGATTTTGCCAGATCAATGCGATGGGAGACAACAAGCACAGCAGAGAATTCTAATGCATCCATGTCCCACCAACAGGCAGGGAAACTAACGAGGAAGAATGAACGCCGGTCCGAACCGGAGACCTGAAACAATAAACACACCCATCTCGGGTTTAATGAGCGTAATCCTTTTAGAAGTGATGAGAACGACGGCGCCCTGACGGCGCTGCGGCGCCCACGTGGAGCCAGATTGCTGAAAAACTGCTTGTAATGTTGCAACCTGCAGAGGTGAATGCACTCCGTCGCAAACCTACAAGTATTTTTACATTGAAGACACAAGCACACACATCATCATCATCACTGCCAGAGCTTCCTGAGTTGTTATGGAAATTAACGGCGAAGGTGTGCACTGCGCAACTTTTTCCATAACATCAGCACAAAATTCACTGGAGACGGCACTTTTTCACCAAAGTAACAAGAGAAAACTACTGTAAACACTCCCGTTTATCCTCCTCCCGAACCAGGAGATTAGGTTAGGGAGAGCCGGAGGTGGAGTCTCCGCTCCTCATCCGGAGACTGACCAGATGATTCGGTTTCCACTTGCCACCCCCGCCACGCGCCATCCCTCACGTCTTAATTTAGCAGGTGCTCCTGGCTGAAGCTTGAGCCCCTGCTTTAACTCCGCCTGCAAGGCATCAGGCGTGCTGCATGATGAAGGGTGGAGGATGCTCAGGGGCCAGAGAGGCGCTTTCATTCCCGGGGGAGAGCGTAGTGAACAGCAGACAATCCTGCTGGCCAAGCCTGTCTGGCATCCCCGGGGAAAACAAGCGGAGGGGTGTAGACGCAAAGGAGAGGCAGGTGGAGCTATTTATAGAGCAGGTAAAGAGGAGAGGTGAGGAGAAAAGAAAGGGAGTGTGGAAGGAGAAGAAGGGTGATATGTGCAGAGATCTGGGTTGACGCTGTCAGCAGCACCTGCTGAACACGGGAAGAACCTGTGACATGAAGTTCTGCCTGCTGCTGCTGCAACATCCAGCTAAATATGCCCCAAATGATTGATTCCAGTTGGGGAGAGTTCACCTCCAGGTCAGCCGGGCTGGACTGAGCAGAGATGGTGAAATTTTATCAATACAGACTCGCAGGCCGAGTCCGGAGAAGCTCAGATGTTTCTCTGCACACATCTCTCTCACTTTCCACCTAAATAAATAAAACTACTTTGATTCTTTATTTATTTTCTTGCTTGCAGCCTTCTGCACCCGCAGGCCTCCCGACTGTCAGCTCCTCTCAGTCTCCATGCTGCCTGTACGTCTCTATTTCACACCGATGCCCTTTAATCATTTTCATCATTTCAGTGAGCTGACATTTTACATAAAGAGCTCTTATCATCCCTGGCTTATGCTCAGTGATGAATGGCGATAATTACCGTCAGTCAGTGTGTCCAACGTGCCATGGTCACGTCAGGGTTTCTGCTCTGGAGTGTGCATGCTTAATGAGAGAAAAGGCTGACATCCGCAGCAAGATGAGAAGAAAAAGCGGCTGCAGATATGGTGGTATATGATTCATGCCGGAGTCAGATGTTGCCATGACTCCGTTTCATGGAAAAGTTCCAGTGTGATCGCTGTGTGCGCCAACCAGTGTACAACTAACCAGTGTGCACCAACCAATGAGCACCGACCAGTGTGCACCAGCCAATGTGCACCAACCAGTGTGCACCAACCAATGTGCACAAACCAATGTTAACCAACCAGTGTGCACCAACCAATGAGCACCAGCCAGTGTGCACCAACCAATGTGCACAAACCAATGTTAACCAGCCAGTGTGCACCAACCAATGTTAACCAGCCAGTGTACAACCAACCAGTGTGCACCAACCAATGAGCACCAACCAGTGTGCACCAACCAATGTTAACCAGCCAGTGTACAACCAACCAGTGTACAACCAACCAATGTGCACCAACCAGTGTGCACCAACCAATGTTAACCAGCCAGTGTGCACCAACCAATGTGCACCAACCAGTGTGCAACCAATAAATGTGCACCAACCAGTGTGCACCAACCAATGTTAACCAGCCAGTGTACAACCAACCAATGTGCACCAACCAATGTTAACCAGCCAGTGTGCACCAACCAGTGTGCACCAACCAATGTTAACCAGCCAGTGTGCACCAACCAGTGTACAACCAACCAATGTGCACCAACCATTGTGCACCAACCAATGTTAACCAGCCAGTGTGCACCAACCAGTGTGCACCAACCAATGTGCACCAACCAGTGTGCACCAACCAATGTTAACCAGCCAGTGTACAACCAACCAATGTGCACCAACCAATGTTAACTAGCCAGTGTGCACCAACCAGTGTGCACCAACCAATGTTAACCAGCCAGTGTGCACCAACCAGTGTGCACCAACCAGTGTACAACCAACCAATGTGCACCAACCAATGTGCACCAACCAATGTTAACCAGCCAGTGTGCACCAACCAGTGTACAACCAACCAATGTGCTCCAACTAATGAGCACCAACCAGTGTGCACCAACCAATGTTAACCAGCCAGTGTGCACCAACCAGTGTCCACCACTCTGTGTGCTTCCACTGCAGGTTGCATTCACACTGCCGGTTCTGGTTCTGGAGTCTTCCCACCTTGGTTCTTTCTGGTGAACCAGTCTGCGTTCACACTGGTTTAACCAGAGCCTAAGTGGGACCCAAACTGCAAAAGAAGTTTGGTCCAAATTAGGCCTTTACTTGGAGCCAGGACTCAGTCACATGACCCCCAAAGAGAAGGCCTCCAATATCAGGCGCCAGTAAAACTGGCTGCGGGGCCTAAGCTTCAGTTTCATTCTGTAATTCTTTTTTTGTCATTAATGTTACATGTCTGTATGTCAAACTTTAGACTCAGGGATGAATAAACTATCTTTGATTTTAGCTGATTTGATAACGACCACTTCTGGCCACAAAATACTGACATCTGGTCCACTTGTGTTCCACGCAACGCTAGCATGTGTTGTTACTGAGCCAAACGTAGCCTGGATTCAGCCCAAACATGTCTGCTACATGACGTCCAGATGTCCAAACATAACTGGGAGATAAACAGACTGGTTGGTGACTGGTTTGGAAAAAAGACCACCGGTCTGCACGTCATGACGCTGGGCAGGACAGGGTTCAACCGAAAACCAGTAAAAACCTACGACTTCCCAGAGTAAAAATAAAATGACGACATGAAATGAACACCAGCTGATATAAATCCACTGAAATTAAAATTGGTTGCTCGGTCGGGCTGGGCGATATGGCCGAAAAATAAAATCTCAGATTTTTTTAAACCAAATCCGATTTCCGATTTTAATGGATTTTTTCCCCCGACTGTAAAGAAAAAAATAATTACAAGCGTCAAAAATTATTCTTTTTCAAAAATGCTTTTATTTCAGTCACTATTGACGTCACTATAAGGTACGGAAGCCCAAAAGGTGATGGCGGGGTGAAAAAAAATCCCAATTTTCGTAAAAATAAATCTTCATAAACAGCTAATTCGAATTAATCGATTAAATCGATTCATCGCCCAGCCCTGTTGCTAGGTAACGTTACAACCATGAATTACTGATTCCCATGTTTGATCTGAAATGTTGAATCTCAGCTTTATTTCAGGATTCATCCTGTCGTTTTTATTTATGGAAAAATGGACACGGGGAGGCGATCAGTTTCTTCTTCGGTGGTATCTGCTGCAGAAGCTGTGCGGCAAGTGGAAAGATGGACACGCTTTGTTCTTTCTTTTTTTACTGGGCTGAAACATCCACTGGTCTGGAGTTTTACCCATTTGAAGCCAAATCAGCCTCAATACTCTGAAAAGCACACTTTCTGTTTCACAAATGCACACACTCACTTAAAACACACACAAATATAGTTTCGAGGTACATTTGTAACATATATTCTACAACCTGCTTCTCATTTGTGGACGTCTCTGCATTTGTGAGAGAAATCGGTACGGTGGAGTTTGAGACTCCCCTGACGTCGCAGGTCAACGAATGTCACCATCGGTTGATAAGTCTGTCAATCAAATTTACGACTGATTGACAGATTCATCAGTTAACCAGGAGTGTTTGCTTTCAGCCAATCATACGGCTTCTTACATTTTCTCCAAACTATTAAACCAGTTGCAGAGCGACTGCTGTTGAGAGACGTCAAGATCCAAAAACTGCAAACGGCAAATGAGGATCCTGTAACGGCAAACACAGCGGCAGCTGCCGTTTCTCCAAAATGCTGTTTTGTCTGCAGTAAAATGGCCAACGCCGCGGCCCAGCAACAGACTCCACCTCTAACTAGTTTGCAGCGACAACTTTGTAACAACAGTAGTTTTACAGGGATTTGTCCACATTGTCCATTGTGAAAATGTTTCTTTCCTCTAAAGACGGACTGATGAGGAAAAAACATGCAAGAGTCACGTGATCTGAAGGATCCTGGGCTTTAAAATGATCAGAGATGAAGAGATGCTGATGACACAGAGACGTCTGCCGTTTTCACGAAGCCGGTCATCCACCAGATCATCAGGTGATCACTGCTTTCTGAAAATACTGCGGAACAAACCACAATCACGTTTTTCTGTCTTCATGTCTGTATTTTTACTGCTTGGAAGAATCAGTTATACTGATGTGGCTTTGCAGTCGGTGACTTTCTGCTATTATTCCCTCCGCTTTCAGCATTAAATCTGTTTAAAAGAGCTCCGAATGCGTCCAACGTGATGTAGAATTTACTCTAAAACCGTTTAACAGGATGTCAAGACGGACAAAAGCTTTTTTTCTCCACCAAAACAACCCTGCACCTAAACAATGTTAGTTTTTTTAACATTTAAGTCACCTCAGGAGGTGAATCAGAGCTGACGCAAGACACTGAAACAGACTTTTATGAACCTTCTCTTCTAATACTCCTCATCTGATTTAGTGACTCCTCCATCTGTGTTAAACAATGTAAAGACTGGTCTTTTATTTTAACTCAAACCAAAGAAAAACCAAATTCCCCGTAGAGATAACTCTTTTACATTATTGCATTAGTGTTTATGTGTGTCTAGGTAAGTAGAGAGCTAAGTTATTCCAGCGCCTCCCCCCCTCCTCCTTTTCCCTGCAGATATTAATTGCATCATGACTGTGATCTATGGTGAGATTACTGAATGTAAAATGCATTATTTCCTTATGGAAGCAAGCCCTGGGACACATCCATCAGCTTGCATCGCGGCCAGTTTGGGGCTCGCTACATCATACGTGAGCATTTAGCTCACCTTCCACAGTCACGCGGGAATGTCCCCTCCTGAATACCAGAAGGCATCTTTCCTCAAAGCACCTGAATCTGCCAAGCGTAGCTTCACTGAACTCCTTCAGACCAGTGTCCAAACAGATCCACGGCCAGTGGAGGACATGATGCAGCAGCACAGGCAGAGGGGAGCCGTTTTCCTCTGGGTTTAGTGCATGGAAGCATGTGCAAGCTCAGCTTTGTGCTTTAGCCATTTAGTTTGAATAGGCTGTAATTTTAGGTCACTTATTTTCCAGTGACTCACTGGCGGGCCGAGCAGCATCAAGATGTCCTGTTTGCTGCTCAGGAGTCATCTATTACAGCCCCCCCGAGATAAAGCAGTTCATGTTACTGGTACAAGAGCAAAAGTCTGGATGCGATCAAGATCAGGATCAATTTTATTGTCCCAGTACAGGAAATTTGTCCACACAGTGATGGGAAACAACATACACACACACACACACACACAACTAAACCCAACCACACAAGCATAATGGATGAAAGAGTGTAATAAATGTAATAAATCACATCTAAGAAAAGCATGAAATCCATCTAAAATCAAGTCAAATTAAATCAATATTTATTTGTATAGCAGTCGATCTACGTTCCTACCCTCACCTATGGTCATGAGCTGTGGGTCGTGACCGAAAGAACGAGATCTCGTATACAGGCGGCTGAAATGAGTTTCCTCCGCAGGATGGCCGGGCTCTCCCTTAGAGATAGGGTGAGGAGCTCGGTCATCCGGGAGGGGATCAGAGTAGAGCCGCTGCTCCTTCACATCGAGAGGAACCAGTTGAGGTGGCTCGGGCATCTGGTCAGGATGCCTCCTGGACCTCCCTGGTGAGGTGTTCCAGGCACGTCCTTGCAGAAGGAGTCCCCGGGGAAGACCCAGGACACGCTGGAGGGATTACATCTCTCGGCTGGCCTGGGAACGCCTCGGGATCCCCCCACAGAGTTGGCAAATGTGGCTGGGGAGAGGGAAGTCTGGGCTTCCCTGCTTAGGCTGCTGCCCCCGCGACCCGACCCCGGATAAGCGGCAGAAGATGGATGGATGGATGGATGGATTTATTTGTATAACACCTTTCATACATAAAGTAGCACAAAGTGCTTCACTTATACACATAATCAGTTCGCATAAAACACTGACAGAGATGAGTAGATGAATATCGAACATCTGGTTGGACCACCTTAAAGCTCTGCTTCACATCTTGCAGTGATGATTCTGACCTCTGACCTCCAGCTCCATGCTGTCCAGGTCTGGACTGTGGTGGTCTCTTCTGAGCAGGTTTCCCTGAGTTCTGCTGGCACTTTTTCACAGCAGCTCAGCTCTGTTTCCTCGTGTGTGATACAAGCTGCTGAGCTGTGAGCCGCTGTGTATTTCTGTTCAACTGATTTTTCACTTTCAGAACCTGTAATCTGGAGGTGAACTTTGCTTTCAGTGTTTTCTCCTGTTTATGCGGAGAAATGAGGCTTAATAAATGTGCTTTGTTTACTTTTATGTCAGGTTTTGTTAACACTTTCTGGGTGGTGTAGTTGATTTAGTTTGTTATTTTGGCCTTGGTTCACCCTAGAGATTTTGCCTTACAAGCTTTTTCATCAATCTGCTTGTTGTGAATACATTTTTGATTACCAGAGAGCTGTTTGGCCCTGATTTGAGTGCCGAGACAGAAAAACCTTTGTGTTGCGTTCCCAATCCCAAGATAGGAAGTAAAATCCATGTCTGAAAAGGATGTCTCCTGTTCCCTGAACTCTTTCACAGTCTAAGCCCCATGAATCCTGGAGTTAGACGGAATAACCTGCTCATTTAGGATATTCAGGTAGTCAGCTAACCTCATTCTAGACCTGAAGCTAGACCTGAGCAACTGCAGCAACACCAGATCATAGACTTCCCCCTCAGGCTTGTACAGAAGACACGAGACATGGTGTCTGCATCACTTCATCTGCCTCCTCTAGTCTCTGGAACAAGGTAAGTCTGGACTCGTCAGTCCACTTCCCTTGCTCCAGAGTCCAGTCTAAATGCTTTGCCGTTAGCTTTCTGAGTAAAGATGGTGCAGATGGAATAATAAAAATCACCTGCACCAACAGTAACTGATGGACGACCAACATCTGTGAAACCTTAAATTTCATCTTATAAAATCCTACAGAAAATAAAAACTGATATAAAAGTGTTTTTGTTTAGTTTATTAAATCTGGTTTGGTTTTTAATAAACGCAAGGCCACATTTTTTAATCACATCTTTAGTCATTGTATGGACAGGTTACCTGACCAGGTGCATCTGCCTCTCCTCTGCGAATGGCAGGGATAGACTTACCTTCTGCTTTTTGCATTGACGACAGTCTATTCTTTAAGCTAGCCAGTGTCAACTTCATTAGCTTACTGTGACGTTATTACCAATTACATAAAGTTACGTAGCATCACGTTTACTGTTCATCATCAGTATTTTTACCAAGCGGCAACTTCTGGCAGTTAAAACTAAACCTAAACAGAAGTGCCAAAAATTGTAAGTCACCTCTCATCCACTAGGGGCTCCAAAACAGTGCAAATCCCCATAAACCCCCATGTCTAAAGGATGTTAGCGCTTGTTAGCTCCAGGTTAGCTTGGAGAGCTCTTAGCCAGCCCCCTCTGAGCTCTATGTCTTTCCCCATTTTTGTATTTTCTGGAAAAGACGACACATGTGACGTTGCAAAGATATCGATGGTAGGAGCCGCCCAATGAGCTTCAATCAGTTCTTTAGAAACCTACAGGTGAAGACATCTTTTATATACAGTCAATGGTTTTTACTGGAAATTAAACTTGTTAAACTTGTAAAATCTAAAGCAACCTATCTGTGGTTACTTTACACATCTACAAGCAATAAGCTTGTCAGATGCAGTAGAAGTTTTTCTTGCTGTGGGTTTAATTCATAGACTGTATAAAATAGATGGACAGAGCCGCCGTGACGTATGAAGAGCTTAACTGAAGCTTATTGGGCGGTTTCTACTATCGCCATCTTTACAGTGTCAATAGTGCCGTTTCTCCTGGAAAATACAAATATGGGCAAAGAGGTATAGTTGAGACAGGGGCTGTGGGCGTATCGTGGATGACTGACATCTAGATATCTCTGACTTGCCTGTAGCTAAAAGCTAAACGAGCTAACCTGGAGATAACAGGAGCTAACCAGCTAACAGAGGTAAGCTAAGTCTCACTTTTAGGCGGCTAAAAACTGCAGTTGTTCTACGTTCTTCTTACTTGAAGCGGGAGATCGGGTACCTGTCAATCAAAAGGACACGCCCCTAACTATGCTGAACTTTGAAATTAAATTACTTTTAAACGGAGGAGTTAGAAAAAAAATCACTCCCCCGACAGTTCTGCTCTGTTTTGGAGCCTCTAGTGGACGTGGTGCTTCTGGAGGTGGAAACTTTCCGAAGGTGAAGCGCTTACGCTAATATAACCATGGCAACGAGTTTATGTGTCCAGGAGACACTGAATGTATACAAACCCAGACACTGGTTAACGCCTGGGCTTGTAATACTGTTTGTTTCAGCTTTAACTGGAAAATGTCTGGAAATCTTTTGACTTTTTCCTGAAGTTGTTTCCATAATTTACATCATGTAGCGAAAGGTTGATGCTTTTGGTGATTAAAACCTTTTAAATGGTCAGTAGATCATTTCTGGTTTAATATATTATTATTGCTGTTTGTAAGCTAATCAATAAACTTCCGTGTTTTTACGTTGATAAAAATCGTACATCAGAGATGATTGTGACAAAGCCAAGACAAGGTAGAAGTCAGTGATGGATGAAGGTTCCTGGCCGATCAGAAAATGATGCCCTGCCGTTAAAAGGACGGTTTTTCCTCCTCGTCTCTGCTTGCTGCTCCAGTCGCTGTGACTCAGACCAAACACACAAAGTAAGCCCAGCACAAACTCAGAGTTTGACCTTATTAGCTGGACGGCTCTTTGTTACTGCAGCAATTGGAGCAGGTTGGCAGGTTTGCCGGCGTTTATCAGAGCATATTAGGCCTTCCCTGGGCTTCTATTAAACTTAATGAACATTTAAATCCTTTAATGGATTGAAAGGAATCGAGAGCAGCCAATTATCAGCTAGACGCTCTCCGCTGGTGTTGATAAAGACAGCGGGCGATAGGACGACGCAGCCTCTCCTCTCTTCCACCCTCCATCTCACTTTGCTCTCTCTGACCATCTGCAGTTTTCTCCATCGTACGCCTGTCCTTCCCTTTGTTTTCTACACATCCAGTCTCCTCCGTCAGTCCACATCCAAAGAGGTGAGGAAGATGCTGCAGAGCCTTCGTCATTCATCAGTCCCCGTGCAGAAAACATCATAAAGACTTCTCTCCATGAGAGCTTTGTGAACACAACCACGACAGCAGCCCATTACGGAGCTGTCAGGCGTCGCCTGCAACGGCGCCTCACCTTTCATTCCCAACGTTCCCAGTAAGGGATGTTCTCGCCCACATGCTAGCAGACCGTAGCAGAGAGGGGAACATGAATCACCCATTGACACGGTTGCGATCAGAAAGTGTATCAGAGCCGGCTCGGGGCTCCTGATCTCTGTGCCAGAATGGTCTTCTGAAGAGAGGCCCCTGCTGGGAGAGGCTGGGCCTTTAACAGCTCCGGAGGACGTATTGATCTGATGGCTCCGATATTTCTGTCGACAGCTGGCTAACAAGGCTGATGTCTTAATAAAGACCAGTGGGGGGGGTGAAAGCAGCAGACAGAAGGAGGGAAAAGATCGTGCCCTTTTCTTATTTTCAAATCACTCCCACATCTCTGCACATAAAGAGTCTCCCTCCTGAGATCACCGGGAGCTTTATTGGGTTCAGACTGAGTCTAAAGCCACAGAAATACATCCTACAACAGGAAGTACAGGTGAGCACGTCCCCCAAGCTACAGCTCAGTCAAGATCGATGAAAGTAGAACTAATAAACCTGCTTTTAAAGATGATGTCAGACTTCCACGGTGCAATCATGACCCACTAAACAGATGAGCTCAGAAAGCGCCTGAATATCTGAGCTGCTCTTTATGTTTCCCTTCCAGCCGGCCGGCTTTCCTCCAATCCGTTGACATGGTCGCAGCGCATTTCTGGAGGGTTTTAGGTCTTAACAGTCCAAACAGTTTTACTGAGTCAGTCCTTTCAGACTCTCCCCGACATTTTTTCAAAGCAAATTAACAGTTTTTTTTTACATGGATTTTCTTGTTTCCTCTTGTTATTTGGGCTTGTTGGAACCCAATTAGATTCAAATCAAAGGATTGTGTCTTGATGTTGTGTACTCTTAGAGGAAAATTATGTCCACATTGTCCACATATGTGGACATAAGAGCTAAAGAGTGCTGTCCACGTATGTGGCCGCTAAGCGCCAAGAGGTCTTTTCCTCTTTAAAAGAAGCATTACGTAACTTTCCGACATTAAAACTGCGTTCTGAACATATCCGATGAACTACGATCTGTTTTATCCGCATTCTGGCAGCGTCCTGAGGCTGAAAACCACCTTACTTTTCTTCCAGTTTCCACACCACATCACATCCTAACAACACGCTAGCAACACGCTAGCAACAGACTAGCTAAGGGGGTCAGGTTTTCCAGAGACCAGAGTCTGAAAGATTTGTCAAAATGTTCTAGGACCGGGTCCGGTCCAGAGAGAACCAATCAGCTGCGTTTCCATGGAGAACTTCAGATCCAATCAGGCCAGCCAGAATAAAACCAAACATGTCCGCAGGCTGATTTCAATGTGACTGACGACGTATTTGTCCTCCTGTGTCTAGGTGGGACTAAACCTTCATGTCTGGCCTCAGACATGTGGATCCAAAAACATGTTTTATTGTTTGTTTGAGAGAATGAACAGCGATTTGTTTCCATCCTGCCAGGATTCGGTTTGGGGAAAAGGTGGATAGAAATACGGGACACAAGACAAGAGAGACGTTTATTGTTTTTATGTTCAGTGTGGATGCGCCGATAATACCTCCAATAAGTATTTATACTGGAAAAAAATCCTTTTATCCTGAATTGTGCAGCCTTATCGTCCAGCAACACGTCTTCTGCAGCTTTTTTCATCCTACTAAAGCAGAAAGTTTCATTTCCACGCGTCCTTCTGCTTTTTATCATGATGTTTTAAACACGCGTCTGTTTTCCGTCCAGCGCAACAACAATGACTCTGATTAAAACTAAGACCATTTCTTTACACCAGGAGAAAGGTGGAGCGACCAGCAGCTGCAGCCTGTCGGATGCCGTCGCTCTTATACAGCTTCAGATTTAGGGAAAAATGTTCCTTTCTTCCGTCCGTCTTCCTGCAGCAGAGTTATACGCTCATCATCCCTTCCAGCTGCTGATTAGCAGCGAGTCCTGCTGCCTACATGGAGCTTTTCATGTCGCTCCATCCTGACAACAACCTGGAAGAATGCTGTCTGTCCCGGCCGGGACCATATGACCTATAAATCCATATCGCAATTTATCGAACAGGTTACCTTGATTACGATTAATTGGATATTATTTCAGTATAAATGGATTTTTAGGCCTCTTAGCGGAATGATTTTATTAAGTAAAGACGAGGAGATACTGATAAGTGGAAGGAAACACAGTTTAAAAATACGTGGTTATTAAATTATTTATATATATTTCAGAGAAATTAGTAAACAGTTGTGGTGGAAAATACTCTGGTCTTGAGAAGTTGTAATACATCTAAGAGTCAACTGTCTTCTTACAATGAACATTTTATTATAAACTAATACAAGCACACGCGTAAACAAAGGACATGAGTAAGATTACGCTGATTAATCAATAGTTTTGGTTTTGAACGTCAGCTTTGATTAATCTTGGATTAACTGGGAATGCACCAGTATGCAGGAGTTGGGTCGGGGAGGAGAACCGCTGCTTGTTTACACATCAGCACAAACGTTTCTTTGTTCGCCCTCCAACTAAACGGCTTCAGTTTTGTCCTAGAACACTTTGTAAACACAGTTTCTGAAGCAAACGTCTCCTGGCTGAAGCGTTTTACTGGTGGTCTGCTGGACTTATTCAGCCCTCAGACTCCAGAGGAGGAAGAACGGTGAGGAGCGGTGATGAACGGTGAGGAGCGGTGAGGAACGGTGAGGAACGGTGAGGAACGGTGATGAGCGGTGAGGAACGGTGATGAACGGTGAGGAACGGTGAGGAACGGTGAGGAGCGGTGAGGAACGGTGATGAACGGTGAGGAACGGTGAGGAACGGTGAGGAACTGTGAGGAACGGTGATGAACGGTGATGAACGGTGAGGAACGGTGAGGAACGGTGAGGAACGGTGATGAACGGTGATGAACGGTGAGGAACGGTGATGAACGGTGAGGAACTGTGAGGAACGGTGATGAACGGTGATGAACGGTGAGGAACGGTGATGAACGGTGAGGAACGGTGAGGAACGGTGAGGAACTGTGAGGAACGGTGATGAACGGTGATGAACGGTGAGGAACGGTGAGGAACGGTGAGGAACGGTGAGGAGCGGTGAGGAACGGTGATGAGCGGTGAGGAACGGTGATGAACGGTGAGGAACGGTGAGGAACGGTGAGGAGCGGTGAGGAGCGGTGATGAGCGGTGAGGAACGGTGATGAACGGTGAGGAACGGTGAGGAACGGTGAGGAACGGTGATGAGCGGTGAGGAACGGTGAGGAACGGTGAGGAACGGTGATGAACGGTGAGGAACGGTGAGGAGCGGTGAGGAACGGTGAGGAACGGTGAGGAACGGTGATGAGCGGTGAGGAACGGTGATGAACGGTGAGGAACGGTGATGAGCGGTGATGAACGGTGATGAACGGTGAGGAACGGTGAGGAACGGTGATGAACGGTGAGGAACGGTGAGGAACGGTGATGAACGGTGATGAACGGTGATGAGCGGTGAGGAACGGTGATGAACGGTGATGAACGGTGAGGAACGGTGAGGAACGGTGAGGAACGGTGATGAACGGTGATGAGCGGTGAGGAACGGTGAGGAACGGTGATGAACGGTGAGGAACGGTGAGGAACGGTGATGAGCGGTGAGGAACGGTGATGAACGGTGAGGAACGGTGATGAGCGGTGAGGAACGGTGAGGAACGGTGATGAACGGTGAGGAACGGTGATGAACGGTGAGGAACCGTGAGGAACGGTGATGAGCGGTGAGGAACGGTGAGGAACGGTGATGAACGGTGATGAACGGTGAGGAATGGTGAGGAACGGTGATGAGCAGTGAGGAACGGTGATGAACGGTGAGGAACGGTGAGGAACGGTGATGAACGGTGAGGAACGGTGAGGAACGGTGAGGAACGGTGATGAGCGGTGAGGAACGATGAGGAACGGTGATGAGCGGTGAGGAACGGTGATGAACGGTGAGGAACGGTGATGAACGGTGATGAACGGTGATGAACGGTGAGGAATGGTGAGGAACGGTGATGAGCAGTGAGGAACGGTGATGAACGGTGAGGAACGGTGAGGAACGATGAGGAACGGTGAGGAACGGTGAGGAACGGTGAGGAACGGTGAGGAACGGTGATGAGCGGTGAGGAACGATGAGGAACGGTGATGAGCGGTGAGGAACGGTGATGAACGGTGAGGAACGGTGATGAACGGTGATGAACGGTGAGGAACGGTGAGGAACAGTGAGGAACGGTGATGAACGGTGAGGAACGGTGAGGAACGGTGATGAACGGTGAGGAACGGTGATGAACGGTGAGGAACGGTGATGAACGGTGAGGAACGGTGAGGAACGGTGAGGAACGGTGAGGAACGGTGATGAACGGTGAGGAACGGTGAGGAACGGTGATGAACGGTGAGGAACGGTGATGAACGGTGATGAGCGGTGAGGAACGGTGAGGAACGGTGATGAACGGTGATGAACGGTGAGGAACGGTGATGAACGGTGATGAACGGTGAGGAACGGTGAGGAACGGTGATGAACGGTGAGGAATGGTGATGAACGGTGAGGAACGGTGAGGAACGGTGAGGAACGGTGAGGAACGATGATGAACGGTGATGAACGGTGAGGAACGGTGAGGAACGGTGATGAACGATGATGAACGGTGATGAACGGTGAGGAACGGTGAGGAACGGTGATGAACGGTGAGGAACGGTGATGAGCGGTGAGGAACGGTGATGAACGGTGAGGAGCGGTGAGGAGCGGTGAGGAGCGGTGAGGAACGGTGAGGAACGGTGATGAACGGTGAGGAACGGTGAGGAACGGTGAGGAACGGTGATGAGCAGTGAGGAACGGTGATGAACGGTGAGGAGCGGTGAGGAGCGGTGAGGAGCGGTGAGGAACGATGATGAACGGTGAGGAACGGTGATGAACGGTGAGGAGCGGTGAGGAGCGGTGAGGAGCGGTGAGGAACGGTGAGGAACGGTGAGGAACGGTGATGAGCGGTGAGGAACGGTGATGAACGGTGAGGAGCGGTGAGGAGCGGTGAGGAGCGGTGAGGAACGGTGATGAGCGGTGAGGAACGGTGATGAACGGTGATGAGCGGTGAGGAACGGTGATGAACGGTGAGGAACGGTGAGGAGCGGTGAGGAACGGTGATGAGCGGTGAGGAACGGTGATGAACGGTGAGGAACGGTGATGAACGGTGAGGAGCGGTGAGGAGCGGTGAGGAGCGGTGAGGAACGATGATGAACGGTGATGAACGGTGAGGAACGGTGAGGAACGGTGAGGAACGGTGATGAACGGTGAGGAGCGGTGAGGAGCGGTGAGGAGCGGTGAGGAACGGTGAGGAACGGTGATGAACGGTGAGGAACGGTGAGGAACGGTGAGGAACGGTGATGAACGGTGAGGAGCGGTGAGGAGCGGTGAGGAACGGTGAGGAACGGTGATGAACGGTGAGGAACGGTGAGGAACGGTGAGGAGCGGTGATGAACGGTGAGGAACGGTGAGGAGCGGTGAGGAACGGTGAGGAACGGTGAGGAACGGTGAGGAACGGTGATGAACGGTGAGGAACGGTGAGGAACGGTGAGGAACGGTGAGGAGCGGTGAGGAACGGTGAGGAACGGTGAGGAACGGTGAGGAACGGTGATGAACGGTGAGGAACGGTGATGAACGGTGATGAACGGTGAGGAGTGGTGAGGAACGGTGAGGAACGGTGAGGAACGGTGATGAACGGTGAGGAACGGTGAGGAACGGTGAGGAACGGTGAGGAACAGTGATGAACGGTGAGGAACGGTGATGAACGGTGAGGAACGGTGAGGAACGGTGAGGAACGGTGAGGAGCGGTGAGGAGCGGTGAGGAACGGTGAGGAACGGTGAGGAACGGTGAGGAACGGTGAGGAACGGTGAGGAACGATGAGGAACGGTGATGAGCGGTGAGGAACGGTGATGAACGGTGAGGAACGGTGATGAACGGTGATGAACGGTGAGGAACGGTGAGGAACAGTGAGGAACGGTGATGAACGGTGAGGAACGGTGAGGAACGGTGATGAACGGTGAGGAACGGTGAGGAACGGTGATGAACGGTGAGGAACGGTGAGGAACGGTGAGGAACGGTGAGGAACGGTGATGAACGGTGAGGAACGGTGATGAACGGTGATGAGCGGTGAGGAACGGTGAGGAACGGTGATGAACGGTGAGGAACGGTGAGGAACGGTGATGAACGGTGAGGAACGGTGATGAACGGTGATGAGCGGTGAGGAACGGTGAGGAACGGTGATGAACGGTGATGAACGGTGAGGAACGGTGATGAACGGTGATGAACGGTGAGGAACGGTGAGGAACGGTGATGAACGGTGAGGAATGGTGATGAACGGTGAGGAACGGTGAGGAACGGTGAGGAACGGTGAGGAACGATGATGAACGGTGATGAACGGTGAGGAACGGTGAGGAGCGGTGAGGAACGGTGATGAACGGTGAGGAACGGTGATGAACGGTGAGGAACGATGATGAACGGTGAGGAACGGTGAGGAACGGTGATGAACGGTGAGGAACGGTGATGAGCGGTGAGGAACGGTGATGAACGGTGAGGAGCGGTGAGGAGCGGTGAGGAGCGGTGAGGAACGGTGAGGAACGGTGATGAACGGTGAGGAACGGTGATGAACGGTGAGGAACGGTGATGAACGGTGAGGAACGGTGAGGAGCGGTGAGGAACGGTGATGAGCGGTGAGGAACGGTGATGAACGGTGAGGAGCGGTGAGGAGCGGTGAGGAGCGGTGAGGAACGATGATGAACGGTGAGGAACGGTGATGAACGGTGAGGAGCGGTGAGGAGCGGTGAGGAGCGGTGAGGAACGGTGAGGAACGGTGAGGAACGGTGATGAGCGGTGAGGAACGGTGATGAACGGTGAGGAGCGGTGAGGAGCGGTGAGGAGCGGTGAGGAACGATGATGAACGGTGAGGAACGGTGATGAACGGTGAGGAGCGGTGAGGAGCGGTGAGGAGCGGTGAGGAACGGTGAGGAACGGTGAGGAACGGTGATGAGCGGTGAGGAACGGTGATGAACGGTGAGGAGCGGTGAGGAGCGGTGAGGAGCGGTGAGGAACGGTGATGAGCGGTGAGGAACGGTGATGAACGGTGATGAGCGGTGAGGAACGGTGATGAACGGTGAGGAACGGTGAGGAGCGGTGAGGAACGGTGATGAGCGGTGAGGAACGGTGATGAACGGTGAGGAACGGTGATGAACGGTGAGGAGCGGTGAGGAGCGGTGAGGAGCGGTGAGGAACGATGATGAACGGTGATGAACGGTGAGGAACGGTGAGGAACGGTGAGGAGCGGTGAGGAGCGGTGAGGAGCGGTGAGGAACGGTGAGGAACGGTGATGAACGGTGAGGAACGGTGAGGAACGGTGAGGAACGGTGATGAACGGTGAGGAGCGGTGAGGAGCGGTGAGGAACGGTGAGGAACGGTGATGAACGGTGAGGAACGGTGAGGAACGGTGAGGAGCGGTGATGAACGGTGAGGAACGGTGAGGAGCGGTGAGGAACGGTGAGGAACGGTGAGGAACGGTGATGAACGGTGAGGAACGGTGAGGAACGGTGAGGAACGGTGAGGAGCGGTGAGGAACGGTGAGGAACGGTGAGGAACGGTGAGGAACGGTGATGAACGGTGAGGAACGGTGATGAACGGTGATGAACGGTGAGGAGTGGTGAGGAACGGTGAGGAACGGTGAGGAACGGTGATGAACGGTGAGGAACGGTGAGGAACGGTGAGGAACGGTGAGGAACAGTGATGAACGGTGAGGAACGGTGATGAACGGTGATGAACGGTGAGGAACGGTGAGGAACGGTGAGGAGCGGTGATGAACGGTGAGGAACGGTGAGGAACGGTGATGAACGGTGAGGAACGGTGAGGAACGGTCAGGAACGGTGATGAACGGTGATGAACGGTGAGGAACGATGAGGAACGGTGATGAACGGTGAGGAACGGTGAGGAACGGTGAGGAACGATGAGGAACGGTGATGAACGGTGAGGAACGGTGAGGAACGGTGAGGAACGGTGATGAACGGTGGGGAACGGTGATGAGCGGTGAGGAACGATGAGGAACGGTGATGAACGGTGAGGAACGGTGAGGAACGGTGATGAACGGTGGGGAACGGTGATGAGCGGTGAGAAACGGTGATGAACGGTGAGGAACGGTGAGGAACGGTGATGAACGGTGGGGAACGGTGAGGAACGGTGATGAACGGTGGGGAACGGTGAGGAACGGTGATGAACGGTGAGGAACGGTGAGGAACGGTGATGAACGGTGGGGAACGGTGAGGAACGGTGAGGAACGATGAGGAACGGTGATGAACGGTGAGGAACGGTGAGGAACGGTGATGAACGGTGGGGAACGGTGATGAGCGGTGAGAAACGGTGATGAACGGTGAGGAACGGTGAGGAACGGTGATGAACGGTGATGAGCGGTGAGGTACGGTGAGGAACGGTGATGAACGGTGATGAACGGTGAGGAACGGTGAGGAACGGTGATGAACGGTGAGGAACGGTGAGGAGCGGTGATGAGCGGTGAGGAACGGTGAGGAACGGTGAGGAACGGTGATGAACGGTGAGGAACGGTGAGGAACGGTGATGAACGGAGAGGAACGGTGAGGAACGGTGAGGAACGGTGATGAACGGTGAGGAACGGTGAGGAACGGTGAGGAACGGAGAGGAACGGAGAGGAACGGTGAGGAACGGTGATGAACGGTGATGAACGGTGATGAACGGTGAGGAACGGTGAGGAACGGTGATGAACGGTGATGAACGGTGAGGAACGGTGAGGAACGGTGAGGAGCGGTGAGGAACGGTGAGGAACGGTGAGGAACGGTGAGGAACGGTGATGAACGGTGAGGAACGGTGAGGAACGGAGAGGAACGGTGAGGAACGGTGAGGAACGGTGATGAACGGTGATGAACGGTGAGGAACGGTGAGGAACGGTGAGGAACGGTGATGAACGGTGATGAACGGTGAGGAACGGTGATGAACGGTGAGGAACGGTGAGGAACGGTGAGGAGCGGTGAGGAACGGTGAGGAACGGTGATGAACGGTGAGGAACGGTGAGGAACGGTGAGGAACGGTGAGGAAAGGTGATGAACGGTGATGAACGGTGAGGAACGGTGATGAACGGTGAGGAGCGGTGAGGAACGGTGAGGAACGGTGAGGAACGGTGATGAACGGTGAGGAACGGTGAGGAACGGTGAGGAACGGTGAGGAACGGTGAGGAGCGGTGAGGAACGGTGAGGAACGGTGAGGAACGGTGAGGAGCGGTGAGGAACGGTGAGGAGCGGTGAGGAACGGTGATGAACGGTGAGGAACGGTGAGGAACGGTGAGGAACGGTGAGGAACGGTGAGGAACGGTGATGAATGGTGAGGAACGGTGAGGAACGGTGATGAACGGTGAGGAACGGTGAGGAACGGTGAGGAACGGTGAGGAACGGTAAAAACACGTCTGAAATTTGTCCTTAAAGACAAACTAATCATGAAATGGGGAGTAAAGATGAAACAGTAGAGATTTAGAGTAGAGATTAAAATTTTTTTTTTTATCATGTAATCAATATTTTTATTCCTTCTACTGATTCATTCATTTTTTATCCCGTTACACCTTCACATTATTTAATTTTACTCATCATTAATAAGCATGTCCTATAAGCCGGTCCTGTCAGGACCTGCAGGGAAGCTCAGATGCTTTCAATATTAATAATTATTGAACAGTTTTGGTTTTTTTTCTTTTATTTTAGCTTGAATTTTGTGATGAACATGTTTTATTAATTTATTTCTAAAACATAAATAGTTAAATATAATTTTCCTCTCTTAGCTTTAAGCTTTAAGAAATATTTCGGATGGTTTTAAAATGTTTAAGCTGCCAACATAAAGTGTTTTTTAAATTACAAAAATATACAAATATTTTTATATAATTACTAGAACAAGGAAAATTAAATTTATTCAAATAAATTAACTTTTTTTTTTTTTTTTAGAATATTCAGTAAATCAACTAAAGCAAAATGAAGAAATCTAAATAAAATCCAGATAAATACTTTTTATTTCAACTTAACATGTTTTACAGTGTAATTTTTATGTAGAAAATAACATAAAAACAGATTTGAGTGCGAATGAGAAGCTGTGAGTTTTTCAGCCACGGAAACCAAACCTTCCTGCTCCGTTTCTGCTTTTTGTTCTTCCCTCTGCAGGACAAAAACGTCTGCGAGATTCTCCCGTCCGACGCACCAAGTCAGGAAAGACTCAATAAAACGCCTTTTTCTGAACAAATATGAAGTCAGAGATTTGTGTCTTATCGCTGCTCTGAGCGCCAAACCAAGGCCTGATGGATGCGTTTACATGTTAACTGTTCACACACACAGACACACAGCGCTCCAGTCCAGGGTGAATAAACGACGGCATGTTGAAGGACACGTGCGTTATGAGTGCACGTCAACGAGGACGGAGCACAGCAACCCTGAGAATCTCCACAAACATGAAGAATAAACACAAACAAAATGGCCGTAGCGTGTGTTTCAGAGCGCCGTGCGCAGCCACATGGATCCCTGCACGCCTGTCCGGACAGCTTTACCTCCAACACCACCACATTCACCTCCAGCTCTTCATCCAGCTCAAACATTTTCCCTCCGAATGAAACCGAATGTTTTCCCCATCGGAGGCGGGAACAGCGTTCCTGGACTCAGACTAACAGCCTGAAAAACAACTTATTTCTCTATAAAAACCAGACGTTTGTTTCTTCCTTACTGCAGGTCAGGTCCAACACTTTCTTTTAATTTTCCGCAACAGCTGAATAAAAACCTTTGCACGTTTTAATTTCACTTATCAGAAAATCTCGGTTACATTTTAGGCTTCCAGGAAAACGTCGGTGTTTCTACGAATATTCGCTGGTTTTAGCTTCAAAAACACTTTTTTTTTTAGAGCTCCTCTGTTTTATGGAGCTTCAGGTTTCTATGTGCAGAATTCACATTAATTTCATAGATATAATAAGCTGTATGATAGTTTTAACTTTGTCATTTCATAAGATGTTGTGATTTTTGGTTATCTGAAGAGCGTTTTAAGTGATTCTGCTGTTTGTATTCTGCCACATAAAACACATCAACTCGCTTTTATATGTGAAATATAAACAAAATATAAATATAAACAAATGTTTCGCCTTAAAAACAACCAGGGATCTTTTTTTAATCAGCTTTTCTTTATTTCTACACTTTCTGCATCCAAATAAAGGAAACTATATCTGTCTACCCCAAAGTCTTGTTTTGTTTTTGTTTGTGGAATCTGCTTGTTAGCTTCTCGTCATCGAGATAAACTTCAACAGAATCGTCCTGCAGATAAATTACAGACTGAAAAACAGACTCAGTCTCCTCTTCCCGATGAAACCCGTCCAGTACAGCAAGCAGCATGAGACCCAACGGTCCAGAACACGCTAGGATGCAGCGATGCTAACGCGTAACATAGCAGCGATGCTAACATGTAGCATAGCGACATGACGGGGACAAATTCAGCTAAAACTGAAAACATGAGAACATCACTGATCATTTCTGCACATGAACGAGGCGTCGCATGAAAGCAGAGACTCTGCAGGTTACAGAATCGTCACGGCGGGACAGAAACTCTGATGCTAGCAGCTAGCGGCCACAATCACACATCCCACTTTCATTCCCGCTCTAAAAACTCTGCTAATGTCTCGTCTGACTCAAACATCTTGCTAGTTCACACATTCCTACAACTACTTAATCCCCCTAATCCGAATTAGTCAGTCCTACGATTATTTTACTCATTCGTAGGATTTATTTACTCATTGCTAGGATTATTTACTGGTCCGTAGGACTACTTAGCTCGTTCCCAGGACTGATCTACCTGTTCCTAGAGCTGCTTTACTCATTCCTACGTTTCCTTTGCTCACTTCCAAGATGACTTTATCTCATTCTGGTAATCTCATGTGTGAGTTTTCTGTAGTGACTAGGGTTTATATTGTAGTTGTGGAGATGAATTTAATCTATTTTAGGAGGAAAATAAATTAAAAAAGATGTTAAATGTGCTCCCATACGAGGATCCTCCATCCGGGAAAGGTGGAGCGAAATGTGCAGGTTTTGAATGAGCGTGAAAAAATCCATCCAGACGTGTAAAACTGGGATTTAATGGTGGTTCAGATGTACAGATTTTCCAGATGTACAGCTCCGTTTGACCTGAGGCGGCCCGGCTCGACCCTATGCAGCTTAACACAAGATAAGTGGCTGCCCTCACCTCTCCTGCACTGAGGTGATCCCACCTGAACCAAAGCACTCATCTCCCTCCTCCGCCTCTCCACCATCCTTACATCTTTCTGCTGCTTTTTTCCTCCTGCAGCAGTAAAACGCTGAACGTTGCCGTCAGGAGGCCGACTGTCGGCTGTCACTCAGGCTTCCGAGACCAGACCCGTGTCAGAGACCCTGTCACACACACACACACACACACACACACACACACACACACACTCCTAAACAAATAGAAAGGTGGCAGGGGACTCGGTCGCGTGACATTAGCTGAACAAGTGACAACAACAGATTTCTGTCTGATGGTGGAAAGATGAAGGCCGAGAGGATGGAAGTAAACAAACCCACAGCAGGTGTGTGTGTGTGTGTGAGTGTGTGTGTGTGTGTGTGCATCTGGAAACATGCACACACCTCAGATTACTTACAGTATGAATATACGGCCCAGGGGCCAGAAACCGTCCTCCTATCTGTCCTGACATTACCTACAGCTCCTCACCTTTTAATGCCTGAATTTATTTCCAATTATAGAAAAAATAAATTATAAAAAAAAACCCAAAAAGAAAAAGACTGAAGTAGAATAAAACTAGATTTAATATTAAACTGATTCGTATTTGATAAATAAATAGGAATAAATTAATATTTATTCAAATAAATAAATAAAAATATTAAAAGCAAATTAAATGAAACTAATTACATAAAAATGATTTAAAATTAAAGCGGCTTCATAAAAGTAGCTGTTATGTGTAATATCTCCTGTTTTCTGGCAGGAAAATAACTTGTTTGTATGTAGAGGAGAGTCAGGTGGTCGTGGGATCACGCGTGTGGAAATGAACACGCGTGGAGATGGAAGGAGGTGTGGGAAAGTTCCTCTGATCAGTGGGATCACATCTGGAGGCTGGAATGAACCCAGAAAATCCTCAAACGAGGTGAAATATGGCAGTTTATTTTCTCCTGTAGTTTCAGGATCGATATGTTTCTGATGGAATCATTTATTGATCAGAAACATCTGATCGGTTCCACGCGCCGGAGCGTGGAATGTGAGCAGACAGACCCGGACTCCATGTGGATCCCGGACTGAAAGGAGTCCAGCACCCTGACTGGTCCCAAAGCAGCTCTCACGTCTCCGCGTGAACCTGACACGCGCGCCGTGACCGCAGCTGTCACGCACCCCACGCCAGCTGCTCGCAGGAAACTTTCAGGTCAGTCTCCGGACGCGGCTTCAGGTGTGCACGCGCACCAACTTAAAGCATCTTTACACTCCGAAGAGCCGCGCGCGCGCACGAACGCGCAGTCCTACCTTCGTTGGTGTTGGTTCCCGCGGCGCGCGCAGCCTGGAGGGAAATAGTCCACAGCAGAACCGCGGCCAGACCCGGATCCGAAGCCATGGTGGTCTGCCTCTCACCCCGCCAGTCCTCCTCTCTGTCCTCCTCCTCTCTGTCCTCCTCTCTGTCCTCCTCCTCTCTGTCCTCCTCTCTGTCCTCCTCCTCCTCTCTGTCCTCCTCTCTGTCCTCCTCCTCCTCTCTGTCCTCCTCCTCTCTGTCCTCCTCCTCTCTGTCCTCCTCCTCTGGACTCCCAGGGCTGAAGGGAGAGCGCCGCGCGGACAGAGCGTGTGCGTGAGCGCGAGGGCTGCGAGCTCATCGGGTTTGGAGTTGGAGGCTGCCTCCGTGGCTCGCTTCAGTCTGCCGGCGTCCTCACGCGCACACACACATCATACACTCACTTCAGGCAGGATGCCGGAGATGGGGGGGGGAGGGACCGAGGTGTCTGTCAAAGGAGTAGCAGCCAATCAGAGCGCGGGAGCAGGTTGAAGGCATTGATCCCCCCCCCCCACACACACACACATCCTACCTGGAGAACTTTCTGCTCCTCTCTCTGGGTCAGGGGCTGTACCCCCCCCCCCCCCCTCCGCCCCTCCTCCAACACCTCCTCCAACACCTCCCACTGCTGCCGATTATTTACCCTCATTTGTCATCGACTGCCTGCTCAAACGCGCGCGCACACACACACTTCTTCACCTTCCCAGTGGCGAATATCTGACAGATGGGATGAACTGGAAGCAGCTTCATGTCTGAAAACACAATGATCACTGATCGATTTTCCATATTGTTTCTGACAGGGATCATCTGGCTCGTGTGCACGTGCAGCAGCGCGACCACACGTTCTTCAAGGACGATGATCTACTGATTTGTTTATCAATTTACTGAAACCAAATCTCCAGTTGTAGAATCTCTCTCTCTCTCTCTCTCTCTCTCTCTCTCTCTCTCTCTCTCTCTCTCTCTCTCTCTCTCTCACACACACACACACACACACACTGGACACAAAAAACTCTGAAAAAGTGATAGAACCATGTTCGTGTTTGTTCACAGGTGTAAAACTGATAACATAAAGTTATATATGTATATATATATATATATATGTGTGTGTGTGTGTGTGTGTGTGTGTGTGTGTGTGTGTGTGTGTGTGTGTGTGTGTGTAGTTTACATATGTTTTAAAGAAAAGTCAAAATTGGCAAAATTCACTGAAATCAGTAAAACTGGAAAAAAAAATTAAATTTGCTAAATTAAATTATAATAAAATAGTATAATAAAATATAATATAATAATATTAAATTAAATAATAAATTTAGTGAAAAGATGCTGCTTTTAACTCAGGTTGATAATAATAATCATCATAATAATAATAATAATAATAATAATAAAAACTGTCTTTGACCATTTCCATTATATATATATATATATATATATATATATATATATATATATATATATATATATATATATATATATATATATATATATATATATAAATAAATATGATATAAATATATATTCACATTATACATATATATATATATATATATAATGGAAATGGTCAAAGACAGTTTTTATTATTATTATTATTATTATTATTATGATTATTATTATTATTATTATTATTATTATCAACCTGAGTTAAAAGCAGCATCTTTTCACTAAATTTATTTAATTTAATATTATTATATTATATTTTATTATACTATTTTATTATAATTTAATTTAGCAAATTAGATAAAACTTTCTAGGAACTGATGGACAAATACAGAAACTTATGTGGTTAAAGCTCAGATAAGAGAATATGATCTTTAAAATGCTTTACCAGATGAACCAGTATCAATACTGGTACCAGTAGAGTCAGCTGAGACTCTGGTCTAACATGTCCAGGACGAGCCGCTTTGCTGGTCAGACAAACCACTGCAGCCTCTGGACAACGCAGGACATCTTGTATGCAAACCAGCACACACACACACACACACACACACACACACACACACACATACCCCGCCCAACAAATATGTAAGTCAGGACCGTTTGTGCATTTTAAGTGTGAACGCACGCGCAGCTGGGTGGAGGTTAGCTGGGTGACAAGGCCACAGCGAGGCAGTGCAACGCCTGCCAAACTCCGTCCTCCCCCCGTCAGGCCTGCAGACAGTGGGCTTTCTGTGCTGCTCTACAATGCTTCCTCCAGAGCATGTAGGGGAGCCTTGTGCTTGCGTGCATGCACGTGGACGGCTGCAGCGTGCACACAAAGCAGGGGAATGCGCGTCATATTCAGCAAGACGTGGTTATGTTCCCTCATCGTGTGCGCGCTCCAGTTCCTTACCACTAGGCTGCAGTGTCAGCCTGCGTGGCCCCCAGGCTGCAGGGACTGCGTGGCCCCCAGGCTGCAGGGACTGCGTGGCCCCCAGGCTGCTGGGACTGCGTGGCCCCCAGGCTGCAGGGACTGCGTGGCCCCCAGGCTGCTGGGACTGCGTGGCCCCCAGCCTGCTGGGACATCACCAGACCTCCAGGAACAGGACAAACCTCCAACCATCACCACACTGCCGTGTGTGTGTGTGTGTGTGTGAGTGTGTGTGGAAGAAGTCTGAAATGTGTGTGTATTCCATGAGGTGGGAACGTTGTGGGGGTCATTTAGTCCTTCTTCAGTTGGAGGAAAATGCTTGATAGACGTGTTGTTACACACACTCCCTGAACACACACGCATGGCTAGAAAATGCTCATTAAAACGGCTCCCCATAGCTTCGTGCTCTCAGAGAAGCCTTTTGGCTGCAGACGCCTCACACACAAATTTATTATCACACACAGCCCCGACAAAGACGGTGTCCCCTACAATCTGTGTAAGACTGCCTACTGAGGGGGATCTGGGTGTACCTAGGGGACTGCAGGCAGCATTTGGTGATCAGACCCGAAGGTGTTTGTCTGCATACATGAAGGTGTGTGTGTGATGGTGAGAGCAGATGGTGGGGGTCAGAGCATGCTCACTGTTTGTTGGTGTGTGTTGGCTAAATATAGCTGCTCCAAGTTCAGCCGCCGCCATCCTCGCTTCCTTTCTGGGATCAGGTCAGGACTTTCCTCACACCTCAGACTGGTCAAAGCACTGCAGTCCAGGTGAAAACCAGGGTCTCCTGGTTCGGACAAGAGAGGCGAACTCCGGTCCAGGTGAAAACTGGGGTCTCCTGGTTCGGACAAGAAAGGCGAACCCCGGTCCAGGTGAAAACCGGGGTCTCCTGGTTCAGACCGAAGAGCCAAACCCACTCCAACTCAGATGGATTTCCGCTCGCAATTTTTAAAATTTATCCATCCATCCATCTTCTACCACTTACCGGGTCGTGGGGGCAGCAGCCTAAGCAGGCAAGCCTAGACTTCCCTCTCCCCAGTCACATTTGCCAACTCTGCGGGGGGGATCCCAAGGCATTCCCAGGCAAGCCAAGAGATATAATCCCTCCAGTGTGTCCTGGGTCTTCCCTGGGGTCTCCTCCCAGAGGGACGTGCCTGGAACACCTCACCAGGGAGGCCCAGGAGGCATCCTGAACAGATGCCCAAGCCACCTCAACTGGTTCCTCTCGATGCGGAGGAGCACCTCCGGGATGACCGACCTCCTCACCCTATCTCTAAGGGAGAGCCCGGCACCCTGCCACAGAAACTCATTTCAGCCGCCTGTATACGAGATCTCGTTCTTTCGGTCATGGTCTCAGATTTGGAGGTGCTGATTCTCATCCCAGCGCTTCACACTCGGCCGTGAATGGCTCAAGTGAGAGCTGGAGATCACGACCAGATGAAGGCAATAAAACCACGTCATCTACAATAAGCAGGGACCCAATCTTGACGCCACCAAGCGGGATCCCCTCAACACCTCAACTGCGCCTAGAAATTCTGTCCACATAATTTATTAACAGAATAAGCGATAAAGGGTAGCCTCGCCGGAGGACAGCTCGTACAAGGGGGTCCGGTACAAGATACTCCCTGAGCACCCCACACAGGAGCCCCCAGGGGACACAGTCGAACGCCTTCTCCAGGTCCAGAAAGCACATGTAGACTGGTTGGGCAAACTCCCATGCCCCCTTCAGGACCCCAAAGAGGGTATAGAGCTGGTCCACTGTTCCGCGACCAGGACAAAAACCACACTGCTCCTCCTCAATCCAAGACTTGACTATTCGGCAGACCCTCCTCTCCAGGATCCCCAAATAGACCTTCCCAGGGAGGCTGAGGACTGTGATCCCCCTGTAATTGGAACACACCCTACGGTTCCCCTTCTTTACAAGGGGGACCACCACCCCAGTCTGCCAGTCCAGCAGTACTGCCCCCAATGTCCACGCGATGCTGCAGAGGTGTGTCAGCCAGGACAGCCCCACAGCATCCAGAGCCTTAAGGAACTCCGGACGGATCTCATCCACCCCCGGGGCCTTGCCGCCAAGGAGCTTTTTAACCACCTCAGCAACTTCAGCCCCAGAGATAGGAGAGTCCACCCCTGAGTCCCCCAGCTCTGCTTCATCATCGGAAGACGTGTTGGTAGGATTGAGGAGGTCTTCGAAATATTCCCTCCACCGATCAACAATGTTCCGAGTTGAGGTCAGCAGCTCCTCATCTCCACTGTACAGAGTGTTGACGGACTACTGCTTCCCCCTCCTGAGCTGCTGGATGGTGGACCAGAACTGCCTCAAAGCCGTCCGGAAGTCTTTCTCCATGGCCTCGCCAAATTCCTGCCATGCCCGAGTTTTTGCCATGGCGACAGCCGAAGCCACGTGCCGCTTTGCCTGTCAGTACCCATCAGCTGCCTCCAGAGTCCCACAGGCCTAGAAAGCCTAATAGGACTCTTTCTTCAGCTTGACAGCACCCCTCACTGCTGGTGTCCACCAACGAGTACTGGGATTACTGCCACGACACACACCAACGACCTTACAGCCACAGCTCCAGCTGGCCGCCTGAACAATGGAGGCACGGAACACAGCCCATTCGGACTCAATGTCCCCCGCCTCACTTGGGACATGGTTGAAGCTCTGCTGAAGGTGGGAGGTGAAGCCGGCTCTGACGGGGGACTCAGCCAGATGTTCCCAGCAGACCCTCACAACACGTTTGGGCCTGCCAGCTCTGACCGGCTTCCTCCCCCACCATCTGAGCCAACTCACTACCAGGTGGTGATCAGTTGACAGCTCCGCCCCCCTCTTCACCCGAGTGTCCAAGGCATGTGGCCGCAGGTCCGACGATATGACCACAAAATTGATCATCGAACTGCAGCCCAGGGAATCCTGATGCCAGGTGTACATGCGGACACTCATGTTAGAACATGGTGTTTGTTATGGACAATCTATGATGAACACAGAAGTCCAATAACAAAACACCATTTGGGTTCAGAGGGGGTGGGGGGCATGCCTCCCAATCACCTCCCTCCAGGTGTCACTGTCATTGCCCACGTGAGCATTGAAGTCCCCCAGCAGAACAATGGAGTCCCCAGAAAGAGCGCCCTCCAACACTCCCTCCAAGGACTCCAGAAAGGGTGGGTACTGCTGTTCTGTGCATAAGCACAGAAAACAGCCAGAATCCGTCCCCCCCACCCGAAGGTGAAGGGAAAGTACCCTTTCATCCACCGGGGTAAACCCCAACGTGCAGGCACCAAGCCGGGGGCTGGTGAGAATGCCCACACCTGCTAGGCGTCTCTCACCATGAGCAACTCCAGAGTGGAAGAAGATCCAGCCCCTTTTGAGGGAACTGATTCCAGAGCCCAAGCCATGCGTCGAGGTGAGTCCAACTATATCTAGCCGGAACCGCTCAGCCTCGCGCACAAGCTCCTTCCCCACCAGAGAGGTGACATTCCACATCCCTTGAGCCAGCTTCTGCAGCCGGGGATTGGACCACCAGGGTCCCCGCCCCTTGCTGCCACCCAGCTCACACTGCACCCGACCCCTATGGCTCCTCCGGCAGATGGTGAGCCCACGGGAGGTGGGGCCCGTGTAACCCTTTCGGGCTGAGCCCAACTGGGCCCCATAGGCAAAAGCCTGGCCACCAGATGCTTGTCCTCATGCCCAACCCCCAGGCCTGTCTCCAGAGGGGGGCCCCAGTAACCTGCGTCCTGGCAAGGGAACATTTATGCCCAAGTTTGTTGTCATCATAGAGGTCCATGAGCCGTACTTGGTCTGGTCCCTCCCCTAGACACCTGTTTGCCATGGGTGACCCTACCAGGGGCATAAAGCCCCCGACAACATAGCTGCTAGGATCTTCGGGACACACGAACCCCTCCACCACGATAAGGTGACGGCTCAGGGACGGGTTTTAAAAAATTGTTTAGTCTTTATTTAACATGTTGAATTTTATTAAATCATTAAATTCTGGCCCTGGGATGGACTGGAAAGCTGTCCAGGGTGTACCCTGCCTTTTGCCCAAAGACTGCTGGGATAGGCTCCAGCTTCCCAGCGACCCTTAATCGGACTCACCGGTTTGGAGAATAAATGATTAAATTCTGCTAACCCAATCGCCATTACTTGTAACGTTGCGTTGTAAATCCATATTGGTGTCTCCAACATTGGTGTTTGCTAACTCCATTCCTGTGGGAAGTGGGAAGCAGTGGTCAGAAGCAGTGTTGGCTTTTGGGTAGGGTAGTTCTTTTTACTTGGGTTGAGGTGTCGGACATAGGTGTCAAACTAGTCCTCAAGGGCCGGTATCCTGCAAGCTTTTGTTGTCTACATGCTCCAACACACTTGAATGAAATTCATACACAGGCTGACAAGAAGCTGCGGGATCCATTTGATTTGAATTGGGTGTGTGGGTAGAGACAAACAACAAAAACTTGCCGGATACTGGCCATCGAGGACTGGACTTTGACACCCCTTGACAATTATTGAGCAAAAACTAGAAAATGGCAGCACCTGTCTTTTTTCCTTTTTCTTTTGTCGGTTGTTGGTTTGTAAGTTCCACCTCCCATCTGCTCCCATCTGCTCCCATTACCTTTTTATCCTTTACCATCTCAATCATGTAGTTATTGGTAAAACTGACTCCCATCCTGTGGGAATCCTGCAGGGATCCAGTGACCCATGGGATTCCTAAAAGAAATGTCACCCTCTACTTCACAGTAGAACAACAACCACAAAGGAGTTGTGCTGTCTTCATTGTTAAAAATGTTGTTATTCAGAGCAGAAACTGGTGGGAAAGATTTATTGCTTCAGATGCAGCAGTGGGTTTTGTACGGGGGTTTCAGCCCAGGGTCAGTTAATGCTCCTCCGACAGATACATTCATCATTCTGGGTTCGTTTTGCTTGATTTAAAGAATCAACTTATTTCTTCAACTTGCTTTGGTCCGATCTGGTTCGCAGACAGAACTGTGCTGTTTAAAGGGGAATTTACATCAATGCTTTTTGTTTTATCAACTCGTTAGAAAATACAATCAAAGAAAGAAACTTCAAGAGCAAATTACAGCAATGATGGGAGTAAATGCAAGAGTGTGTTCCATGTAATCAGATTAAGAATTTACAAATGTTGAGTCTTTAGAGCCTTATATTCTAGTTCTCGTTCTAGTTCAGGCTTTATGTTAATAATTTTGTCTTTGTGTATGTTCAATTTAGAAAAAAATAAAAACACATTTATAAATGTAAGTGAGTAAATAAAGAAAAATCCCATGTAAAAGGTGAAAATCAGAAAAGACAGAATCAACAAGGAACTTGTGGAAGTCCAAAACAAGAATACGTTTCAGGCAACAATTTACTTTGTTCTTAAACTTTGCAAAATATTGTTTTATAGGGTTGAATTTGAGCATCAATTTCAAGAAAAAATTGCTTTGACTTTATTTGTTAAAAACAATCATTGCTGTAATATACAAGTTTTTTTTTTTCAGTTAATATCAGCCTCGAACACGGTGTGACAAAACGCAGTTGCTGGGACAGAAACTTTGGCATCTTCAAACACGGTTCTTATCTGCTCACCAGATGAGAAGCAGATACCACCAAGAGAAAACCGTGGCACATCGGGAGGGGTTTCTGTGGTCAGCAGTCGGACAATTGATCACTGCAGGTGGGTTCTATCTATCTAGCGACTTTTGGCTTTATAAGAGGACAAATTCTAGATCTATAATTCAAAATATAATAATAATATAATCTAAGCACATTTATAAATGAATAATAATTAAAGTAAACAGACTTTACTGACATTTATTTATATTTACATAGAAATATGACCAGTTTTGTTGGAAATGAGTTCAAACTAATTTACAAAATTATGGTGAAATTTATTCTTCAGTAAATGTCACCGAGTCGTGTTTTCTGTTGAACCTGCTTTCTTATAACATGCAGGATGAACATGTTTCTTGTGGATGGTAGCACTTGAAAAGTTTATTTTTTAGTCAATGTATTGAATAAAATAATGATCTAACTACCATTATACCATCATTATTATAAAACAACCCCTGGTTTTAGATAATATAGTATTATAAACTGTTGAATCTGACTCAAATGCACAAACAGCAGGTAATATAATAATTATGCTTTTTTATTCAGTTATTATGGCCTGAAAGACATCACCTTAAAACTTCTGGAGTGGCTTGGTGGGATTGTGACGCCCAGTATCTACATTTCTGGGGCCGCTGCTGATGAACAGAGAAACGGGATGATACAAACATTTCTTCTGAAATGGAGTGATTCGTTGCAGCTTAGTTTCCATCACACACCACATCACATGAAAGCAAACCAGATGTGTTGAATGTGGATTCAGCAAAGAAACACAAGAAAACATCATCATCATCATCAGAAGAAGAGAGAAAGAGACAGAACAAAAGAGTCCAGATAAGACTGACTTTTACTGGCTGGAATTAAAAAGAAGTCCGACCCGGCGCTACAAGGCGGTCCTGATGAAGAGGAAGGTTGACCTGATGAAGAGGATGATGGGTGTATTGTCTCTATCACTAGTTTGATGGTAAAAGTGCGGTTTTTCTCTCCAATGCATCACACGGTCAGCCAGCTGAATCAGCCAATCTGGTTTAATCTTCCTCTCATCTGAACAGCTTGTTTGATCAAACTCAGCACCACCGCTCAGTTCTCTCCCGTGCCCTGACACATTCAACTTCTTCTGGATAATCATTTCCAACCATCTCCTGCCTTCTGTGGCAACAGCAAGAAGCTGGAAGTGCTGGATTTGCTGCCTGCTTACACACTGCCTTCTTCTTTCCTTCCTTTCTTGCATTCTGACATTTATTAAGGTTGTCATCCCAAATTCTCCTCTCCCTGTGGCGCAGAGGTCAACGACCTCTTATCAGTGTGCTATAACTCCTACCAGGGTGTTTAATGGGTGGGAAAGAACAGGGTAAAACATTTTGCATGGCTGAACAAAAAGAAAGAACTCTGCAATAAAACTTGAGTCATAAGTAATGTTAAAGTTCATGTAAAAGTTTTAATTATTGGGACATAAAAGTAAAGAAAAAGCAGAAGTAGTGCGTGGACATGATGAACCACCTTCAGTTGTGTCAAAAGTGGACATAACTCAATCAGGAAGTCTTGCTCTCTTTTTGGTTTTATATCTTTTTACTTTGGTTATACAGACATTTTACCTTGGTTCCATATATTTTCTACTTTGGTTTTATATCTTTTTGCAAGGTTTTTGTGGTGATTTTAACTTTATGGGCATGCCATGAGATTAGCTAGAACACAGACTAAAAGGGAGCAGGTGTGGAATTACCAGGAGAACTGGTACTGGCCTCAAGGAGGAATAGCACTGAGAGACCAACAGATCAGATCCATGATGTAGAAAAAGTTTCAGGAACAGGAGATGTACAGAAAGGCTCAGAAACAGACAGGACAAAGTAGCAGGCCAGACTGGGAGGCAAGGAGAGAAACTGCAAAGGAAAAAGCGTCCGCCTTCACTGAGAGCAGAGCAGAAAAACCTCAGCGAAACATCAGCGATATGACTTCAGACCTCAGACCGCCCCTGATCAGGCCCAAGCTTGTGTCCAGGTAGGGCTATTTTACTGGCCACACCTCTCCCCTCCTGGTCCACAACGGCCTCGACCCCCCCGAGCTGCGTTGGGGGCCAACCTGATGGCCCTTCACTACCTGGCTCCACTGTGCCCAGCATCGCCCTGCAGAGGGATTGTCCTACAAATCCTCATCATCCCACTTTGTTGGGTTGGCATCTTGCTTGCCAGCCATTCCTCCAGCACTCCTCCACAAGCTCAGAGGAGCTCCTCCATACAGTCCTCTCATGACACACAAGCTCAAAGAGAATTACCTGCTTGTCTGACCTTGGTGTTTCCTCAGCAACCACTTCTGGGAACTTCAGCTGACCAACTTTCAGCTCAAGCACCATTGCCAACAGGCCAGGGGAGGTGTTTCGGGTGGCTGCTGCAGGCTTTCTCCCGAGCCATGAGGGAAGAGATGGTGTTGCTTACTGGACAAAGGCTCTCGCTGTGGCCTTCAGGATTGTCGTGTTGCCAGCAGCAGTGACCTTCGCCCAGGGTTCTCAGACAGCAGCTGAGATTCTGTTCCAGGGGTCCTCTTTTCTGGCAGAGGCGGCAAGCTGGTGTCTCCACCCTCCCCAGGTGACTAGGAGGCCTTCGACATGCTGCCTATAGCCCTTTTTTGTATGATTGGGTTTAGCTTTTCACAGAAATTTTTTGACAGAAAAATATAATCGGCCACTTTTAAAGGCCCTCTCAATGGTTTTTATTCTCTCAGAATAAAGCATTTACAATGTCTTGCAAAACAAGCAAAAAAAGAAATCATGTGTAATTTTCATTGTATTTCACAATTGTGTGACACTTTGTTTTGTTCTTTCACAGTAAATTCCAATCTAATGAAAAGTTCAAGGTGAATGAATACTTTTGAAAGCCATAGTATATCTTCTCACCATAGCTCCTTATAACGCAGCAGCCGCCTGCAATGTAAGTTATTGTGTCTCTGCATGGACTGCACTAGCAGCTTGGTTTGACAGGATATAGAGCATTATTTGGGATAAATACCACCTTTAAAGCAGCATAGAAGAAGACGATATTGAAGCAGTTGCCTGTGGTTAAGTTTTGGCTGCACCTGATGCCACTGGCCAGATGTTGGCGCTGTTCCGTGGGGAAGGCAACTCTTGTTTCGGCTTGTGTGCAGAAGCGTCGCCGTCTCTTCACAAAACAGAGAACTTTTAATTTCAATAAAGACATTTTAACCCCTGTTAACCCTGAATCCACTTCATCTATAACTTCTTATCCTTCTTATTCTTCTTATTCCTTTCTACCACAATTAGAACAAAACTCCTGTATCATACCAGTTAGATAACCAGAAGCACCCAGCAACCTCTGGCTGAACTGTACCAGCTGGCGAGTAAAGTTACCCTTGCCACTCAGAACCCCTCCCATAACCTGCACCATGCTGTGGATCCCACCTGGCCCGTAACCCATAGCAACAAGGAATCATCTATCTATCTATCTATCTATCTATCTATCTATCTATCTATCTATCTATCTATCTAGATAGATAGATAGATAGATAGATAGATAGATAGATAGATAGATAGATAGACAGACATCTGTCTAGCTATTCATATTTTGACCACTGTCGGCCACCGTACATTCATAGCTGTGTTATACCCACTGTTACCACTAGATGGCAGTAATTCTGGGAAATGCTGTGACAGGATTTCAGCAGCTTATTGTTGCTGCTGCTGCTTATTGGTCAAATTGAAAGTAGAAAACAATCAAATAAAAAATATGTTTATGTGTAACACACCGAAAGATGCTTTACGTATAATACATATAAACAGGTAGTAAAAAAAAAAGAAAGAAGAAGAAAAAAGATGTTAAAATTAGAATTAGAGTAAACAAAAACATCCAAGTAAATGTCAAGTTTGAAACATTGACTCTCTGATGAGTTATTACAAACTCAATACCACATTTTTTTCCACATATAATATTTTACTTCTACAGACTTGTACAAAGACACTTTTCTTTGTCTCCAGTATTTTTTACATTTAGTTTATTCATTTTTTGATAAATATTATAAATATCTGCAGTGGACTGGCGAGCTGTCCAGGGTGTACCGTGCTTTTTGTACACAGACTGCTGGGATAGGCTCCAGCTTCCCTGCGACCCTTCATCGGATTAATTGGTTAGGATTATGAATGACTGAATGAATAAATATTATAAATTTATTGTGATATTTATGTAGTAGAAACATTCTATAAAAATGGACTAGTAGTATTTTCTTGCCCTGTTTATCACTCAGGTACACTTAGTAATTATTTGTATATGAAATTTTATACTATATTAGGTTATTCTTCCATGAGTGGCAGTGTGTTGGGTAACTCTCCTAATTTCCACTGAAGTAGCAAAATTGCAAAAATACCATCTTCACTTATAAATATATACTGGAAAACAGCCTTTAAATAGTGGGCACAATGCATTAAAGGGTTACAAACACTAATAAACACAACAATGATGTGATTGTGAATGGTTCTGTACAGATTCTGATCTAAGGTGGTAACATTCCAGAGAGAGGTAGCTGTGATGGAGACGGTTCTGTCTATCTGGGCTCCGGGCTTGAGGAGTGAAGGCTTCAGGATAGAAGAGGCGGGAGGGTTCTGGTTTGAGAGTGAGGAGGAGGAATTTAACCTGGAGGATGGGAAGCCAGGGGATGTTCTTAAACACAGAGATAATGTGGTCTCACATGAGGGATTAGAGTTAGAAGGTTGTACTGGAGTTTGTTGAGTCTGAAGATGAAGGACCAGGGTTTTAGCGACATAGGAGTGGATGAGAGTGAGGGTGGTGAGAACAGATTGTGGAGTCTGTGGATGTGTACATCTCTAGATGCCGACATTGTATCAGTTAAAAATTTAGTCCATGAGTGTGAATATTGTGGCTAATTAACAAAATATAAAGGATGAAGATGAGAGGACCAAACACAGACCCTTGAGGAACACCCTAGACATAAGGACCTGTCCTGTGGTTGATGGTGTGGACAGCTGCGGCGAAAGGAGGATGCCGACATGTCCCGCGTAAAGAAGGTTGTTTCAGTGCTGTGATGGAGCGAGAACCAGAAGGAGTTGTTGGGAAGGTGGGAGGCGTGTTGGGTGGTGACTGCGTGTTCCAGCTGTTTTGACAGAAAGAGTAGGTTGGAAGTAATCTGATTCTTTGATCATCTGCAGTAGATCTGGCTGTAAGAGACTCCTTCATTACTTGTCTCATTTGTTCACACCTGCCAGTTCAGTCAGACAACTCCAGCTGCTTCAACCTGTCATCCAGTCTGAGCAGTGGATTTAAGTTGCACATGACCCGCCTTGCTGTTTGCCTCATGCTTGCTGCCGTGATCTCTGCACACTGCCTGCTTCTGTTTTAGCCTCCAGTCATGAAGCTCGAACCAAACCTCAATCAGCCATCACCGTCTCAGTGTGAGGGAAAACAGCTGACAGGTGAACAGAAAGCTGTACAATGGCAGGAAGGAACAAGGGCCACAAAACAAGAAGTCATAAGCAACCACCACTAATAAATACAGAAGACAAAGACAAAGCCAGAAAAAACTCCTGAGGATGGGCGATGAAGACCTGTCCATGAACCAAATGAATCAAAGAGCGTTTATACTGAGAGAACTCATGACAAGATGGGGAGTGGTTGGTTTAATTAGCCAACAGAAACCAGGTGAATAGGAAGTAAACTGAACAATGGAACAAGCTTTTCAAAATAAAACAGGAAAACAAACAGGAATATAGCTTAGAAATCCACAGATAACTACAAGCAGAACCGATGTCCAGAAGGAGGTCTTAAAAAAGCCTTGCCTGCATGACAGGCCACGCAGAAAATCCATTTAACTCAACATACCACTAAAATGTTGTAAAAAAATGTTCTCATGTTAGTTTCTGCTGTTAACAGATGGAACGGCAGCTCTAATTTAAGCTGTTACGCTTAAAGAGTGCAAAAAAACTATCTATGAACATCAATACAGACTTATGAAGTTGGAAAAATATAATAAGAGTAACTATCACAGGTATACTTGGTCAAAACATAGTTATTTAGACAAACAATCAAACTTTACAGACAGAGCAACGATTAACTGGCTTGTAATGGTGTCAGATACGTGTCGGAAAATATCATAAAACCAACAGAAAACTCATCAAAACCATCGCAGGTCGGGTGCACAGCATCTTGTTAGTATCAGGAGTCTGATTGGAAACATTAGCTGCTTTTTCAGGAAAAGTTACAAACTTTTCACCCCGCAGCAACTTCTGCGATGTACGAACTCCTCCAAACACGCAACTGCAGTTGCAGGAGTAGGAAGTGCAGGAGCGAGGCGGAGTAATACTTTTAAAGGTTTTAAAGTGTTTTTCCAAAAAACTATTACTATATTTTAAAGTATTTTAAAACAAAATGAAAAACTATTTGAGCTGTTAAACTTTTTATATTTATCTATTAATTGTCATCAACTCTACTTAGTGAATCTATGGGAGTTACTCTTTCATGTCTTTGTGTTTTACTTATGTTCTTTATTTTGTTTCTTCTGCTTCTTTCTCCGTCTGTACCTGCATGCTTTGTCTCCAGCAGCTAGTAGTGAACTTGTTCTCCACCATCTCTTCCATCAACCTGCACATTAAAGCTATAGTAGGTAATCTTGCTCAGAGACATTTTCTTTACTCTGGGTGAACTGGTTCCTCGTCCTGATAGTAGTCTATACATTCTGTAATTATGAACAATAAGAAATATAGTTAGACCCTTCAGTTTACTGTAATTCTGTAAAAACTCTGACCAATCCAAACGTTCGGACAAAATTTAATTTGTTCATTTCTTATATTTCGTAAGCTTCTTCATCGCTGAGAAAATGCAGGAAGGATTTCCCGACCCGACTCGGTTTATTTGCCTCCTCCTGCTAAACAGCCGAGAAAGAGAAAATCGTTGGTGGAAAAAGCTGCGAACTAGAAAAGCACTCGGAGAACGCAAACCTTTAAACCCTGGCCTTTAAAAAGTTCCTGGATGCAAACGGTGATCTGGATCACCACCAAAATTAAATCAGTTCTTCCGTTTCACATTTCACAACAAGTCCTAAAAGTTTAATTAAAATCCGTCCATAACCTTTTGAGTTAACTTGAACACAAACAGACAAACTCTGGTAAAAATATAACCTCCTTGATGGAGGTAAAAAAAAAAAACCTTGGATCATGCGAGGAGCAAAACCAGAGGGGGAGGAGCCAAGACAGGGCGCCGCTTTCACATCCTGCTAGCTCCCCAACATTACCTACCCCAGCTTTAATGCCTTCTGGTTCTTGGTGCGTTTTGTCTGCAGAGGAACATTGTATCTGCTGTGCTTCAGGTCAACATCCAGTCCTGTCTGCTGCCATTTCCAGCTTTACTTCCCCCGGCACACCCCTCCTCAGCCACCTCCTCCACTCCTCCCATCATTCCTTACCTCAGCCTGGAGCCATCCTCAGTCCACAGCCTTCCATACCAAGCTCTCCTTCCCCTTTACCTTTGTACCTTCATTATATTTAGAATAAATTCTGTTAAACTTCCCGGACCGTGTTCTGCCTCTGGGTCCAGACCTTCAGTGTGACTTAGACTTGCAGAGAATATGATTATCTCAGAATAAACACACATAAATTCAGGTGAGATATTGTAGAAAAGAACAATTGTTATAACCTCAGAACATGTCTGGGAATTCTTTTCAATTTCTCTCCTTTATCAGGGTAATCAGGTTACAGTGTTTGCATGTAAATTTTTGCAAAAATATTCATCCCACTGGCGTTTTTCACATCTGATTTAAATGGATTATTTGGGGAGATTTTATGCTTTTTAAAAAAAGAAAATGGTCCATATTGTTGAGATGAAATGAAAGAAAAATTTCTAATAGTGAAATCCTTTTAAAAAATCTTCTAAATAATATACTGAGAATATCAAACTGGTGCATAAACACTTCCTGAGTTCAATTAAGCTTTATTTGTACATTACCAGTTCACAAAACATGTACTTTACAGACAAATCACTTCAAGCATTGTGATCCAGTCAGTGTTCATACAAGCTGGTTCATTGTAAATAACAGCTGAGGAAACCAACAGAGGCTTGTAGGGTTAACACTGGGTTCTGAATGGCTAACCTGCCCTGGATCAGGTTACGTTGTGGATAAGAGATCAACGAGTGGAGCCTCAAAAGAACTGAAAGGAAAATATAAAAGGAAGGAACTGTGTAAGCTCTGGGCTGTGATAAAACAAAACAGAGAGATGTCCATTTACACTGTCTGATTAGTTCATTTTGGATAAAGTCACAAATTAATACAGTTGTCAGTTTTCTTCCAGCTTTCCTTCTGTCTGTTGCTACAGCGACGGTGTTGCTTTGATCCAGATGATGTGTTTGTTTCTCTATATTTCTAAAGAATTGACCCTTCGCCAAGTCCTGCCTTGGAATATGTTAGATGATTCTGGCCAGCTTTCTCTTCCTGAACAAAAAGCCAAAGTGGTGTGTGTATGGCCAAAACATAACTGGACAGATGCTAAATATGAATCAAAGACCTCATTTACAACTGAGTCCATTTACAAATATAAAAAGCTACCATGTTGCTTTCAAGATAGGATGCTAACAGCAAGTAGCAAACCGCTGTTAGCTACAAGGCCAGTAGAATATTAACTAAAAGTTACTGGTGCTCTAACAGTGAGGAAGGTAGTTGCTTGAGGATGTTTGTGTGCTGCTTGAGGACAAACTAATATATCAGATAAACACTAGTAAGTAACGTTGGTTGCTGAACATTTAGCAACATGTTAAAACATAACAGATACCGTCATCTACACGGAGTTAATAAGTTAGCTTAAAATAAGAGTATATCCAGACAATGTGAGAACACTGTTGTTCATTTACATGTTTCCTTTGGAATATCTTCAACTGAAATCACTGACAAATCGGAGACCATGGTCCTCAGCCGGAATAGGGTGGATTGCCCTCTCCGGGTCGGGAGTGAGGTCCTGCCTCAAGTGGAGGAGTTTAAATATCTCGGGGTCTTGTTCACGAGTGAGGGAAGGATGGAGCGTGAGATCGACAGACGGATCGGTGCGGCGTCTGCAGTAATGCGGACTCTGCGCCGGTCTGTCGTGGTGAAGAAGGAGCTGAGCCAGAAGGTGAAGCTCTCGATTTACCAGTCGATCTACGTTCCTACCCTCACCTATGGTCATGAGCTGTGGGTCGTGACCGAAAGAACGAGATCCCGTATACAGGCGGCTGAAATGGGTTTCCTCCGCAGGGTGGCCGGGCTCACCCTTAGAGATAGGGTGAGGAGCTCAGTCATCTGGGAGGAGATCAGAGTAGAGCCGCTGCTCCTCCACATCGAGAGGAACCAGTTGAGGTGGGTCGGGCATCTGGTCCCTCTGGGAGGAGACCCCGGGGAAGACCCAGGACACGCTGGAGGGATTATATCTCTTGGCTGGCCTGGGAACGCCTCGGGATACCCCCCTGCAGAGTTGGCAAATGTGGCTGGGGAGAGGGAAGTCTGGGCTTCCCTGCTTAGGCTTCTGCCCCCGCGACCCGACCCCAGATAAGCAGCAGAAAATGGATGGATGGATGAAATCACTGACAAATCCATGTGCTTTGCATGGTGAAAAATGGCGGAGTAGAAAGGTTGCCAAGCCTAACAACAGCAACCATGAGGAGGTTGGGGTAAGCAAAGGTCCAGTTGTCCATAAATAGGTCTTGTTGTTGCTGCAATCAAGTAAAAATGCCTTCCTGATGATCATTTACCTTTGTGGCGATACATATCGTGGGTTTGGACTGGAAAACGTGGATCTGGACATGACTCCGCTGGAAGCTGGAGATTATATTCATTCAGAATTCCAACTATGTGGGTGCGATGGTCCAGTTTGCCATTGTCCATCATCTGCTGTTGGGAACAGCGGGTTGATGCAGGTTTCAACCTTCATCTCAGAAGTTTCATCCTACAATCTGGTGTGTCGTACTGGCACGAGGAGGATGTGTCGTAGTGACACAATCAGGATGTGTCGTACTGAGGAAGAGTGTTGTCGTGACACGAGGAGAATGTTATAACAGAGAGCAAACATCACCTTTTGTGTCAGCATTACCTAAAGCAACAATCCCGACAGATCAGAGCGAAGGATGCGCAGTTTGTAAGGTCCAGAAGATCGAAGATAATTTCTCGTTCAAAGGCTGGATCTGGGAACAGGAACTCCCAGTTTGACGATGGACTGGTTTGGACTGGTACTTGTTTGGTATGTCAAGTTTGGCTAGGTGATGAGGGATAGGTGAGTTTAAACCCCCAGGTGGAGAGAGGAGAAGCCGAGTGAGACCAGGGAATGGAGCAGAAGCCAGGGAGGTGGAGCGTGACACCATCCCCCCCAACCTGAGGTTCTCCAACACCATGTTTCACAGATGAAGGGCTTTTCAAGGGGCCGACGCAGTGATTTTTTAACAGGTGTAAAGTCGCAGAAGGTTTACCTCAGGTTTTCTGCCTTTGTTTGTGTTCCCTGAAGTATCAGAGTAACTTTATCATTTCTATTTGTGCCATTAATGTGAAATTTCAAGCCACCATGTAAAACCAACACACAACATTTCAGAAAAGCAATTGCAATGCAATTTTATTTACAATGCACTTTAAAAACAACTGCATTGAACTAAGTGCCACTTTGTGGGGGTTAAAACTAAAAACAGAATAATAATATATTATACAAAAAGACAACTAAAATGTAAAATACTACAACTAAAAGTAAAAAATTTACAATCAACTAAAAGACAATCAAAATAAAATCTGATAAAAATGTCACCTTATTGCGTATAAAAGTCCTGCATGAACAGGATTTTAGCGAAGATTTAAAAACAGATATAGAGGAGGCCTGTCTAATATATAAAGGCAACTCAAAGTTGAGGTGCTGCCACCGCAGGGGCCCGGTCCCCTCTGAGCTCCCGTTTAGTCCTTGATACAGACATGAGAAGTTGGTCAGCCAACCTGACAGACCAAGATTGTGTGTAGGGGTGGAGAAGTTCCAAGAGGTACAGCTGTGCAGCACCATTCAGACATTTAAAACCAAATAAAAGCAACTTAAAATGGATCCTAAAGTGTACGGGCAGCCAGTGAAGCGATGATAAAAACTGGTGCAATATGCTCATCTTTACATTAAAAGACGTGCAGCTGTATTTTGTACAAGCTGCAGTCGAGATAAAGATGACTGACTCACCCCAAAATAAAGTGCGTTGCTGTAATCCAGCCGGCTGGTTACAAATGCATGGATTAGCCTACTGCTTCAAAATACAGACGTGCTAGAAATTTTAACCAGGTGCCTAAGATGAAAGACTGAATCTGGCTGTCAAGCTTTCATTCAGAATCCATCATAATCATAATCTCTGGTTTGTAAAATAATTTAAAATGATCTAAATCTATCATCTACATCAGCAGACCTTGAACCACCATCTCTGTTTTGGAGTCATTTAGATTAAGAAAGTGAAGTGCCATCCAAGACTCGACATCCTTCCGACATGTTTGGAGAGAACTGACAGAATTCATTCTTTTTCAGGTGAAGATAAATCTGGCAATCATCTGCATAACAATGAAAGGAGATGCCATGTCTCCTAAGAATTGAGCCCAAAGGGAGTAAATATAAAGAAAATATAATTGGGCCCAGAATGGATCCTTGCGGTACTCCATATGATAGTGGAGCACAGGAGGACTCGAAGTCCCCTAGACAAACTGAAAAAACCTCAGTCTTTTAAATAGGACCTGAACCATTCCAGAGCCACACCTTTTATGCCGACACAATGTTCCAAACATGAGCTTAAAATATCACGATCAACCGTATCAAACGCAGCAATTAAGTCCAGTAAAATAAGAGCCACATGATAAAAGAATATCATTAAAAACTTTCAGATTCAGTACTGTGCATAGCTTTAAAACCTAAAAAGCCTCAAGAAAATCACGCTCCCGTAGGTGTACAGTTATCTGGTTATATACAGTTCTTTCCTAGGCTTCAGATAAAAATGCAACTTGGAAATTAGCCGTGAAGTTTGCATAAACTTTTACCTCTAGCTCAGGTTCTTGGAGAAGAGGTTGTACGACAGCATGTTTAAACATTTTGGGAACCACTCCTGATGTTAGACTGGCATTAATAATGGTTAAAATTAATGAGCCTAAAGTAGGAAAAAACTCTTTCAACAGGCGTCAGGGGAACGGCATCATGTGGAGAGCCTGACGGCTTTAGGTCGCCCATCAGTTTTTGTAGCTGAGCAAGAGTGACATGTTCAAACAGGTGGCAGACAGCAGAACATGTAGGTGGATCTGAGGGGTCAGATGTGGGCAGTATTATCTGTGCCCTTACTGAAGCTACTTTGTTAATGAAAAAACATAAAAACCTTTTGCACATTTCAAAGAAGGGCTCACAACAGGAAGCTTGAGGAGCATTGAGAATAGTCTCAATTGACCTAAACAATATCTGATGTTTATGACTATTTGAAAGGATGATATTAGCTAAATATTTTCTATTTGCTTCCTTTACCATGGACTGATATAAATCCAAACTATCTCTTAAGAATTGGAAAGAAACTTGTGTTTCTTTTTTTCCATTTTCACTCAGCCTTATGGCATTTGCACCTCATAGCACGTGTCTCGTCATTTAACCAGAGTTCGGACCTAGCTTTTGGCTGTTTGGTCTTTATGGGGGCCACAGTGTCTGGGACAGTCTGGCAAGTGTTGTGCAACCACACTGCAAAATGAAAGTAAACTGAAACTTTTAAGTAAACTGAACTTAAAATATCTAGGTGTATCAGAAACTTATTATTGTAGTTTTTTCAACTAAATTCGTGAAGTTTTCTGTATAATGTTGGGCTTAATGATAGATCTGTGTGGGCAAAACGTGAACTACAGTTCGCATGCTGTAAAAATGAAGACCCAAATTAATTCAGCTTTATGGGATTTTTAATCAAACCAAACTTTAAATGTTGAATTGCATCAGAAAGTCATTATTTATGTTTTTCTAACTGAATATTGTAAGTTTTTTATGCAAAGTTGGTCTAAAAAGATACATCTACGTTGAGACAAGACAAAAAGAACTAAGTTCATCAATGTTGTGCAGGGATCCAGGGAAAACATATTGATCAAGACAGAGAAATTAATAGGAGTGGAAGGGTTAAAACAGGAGAGCGCCAAGGAGGAGCACGTGCCCTGATTACTTGGCAAAGAATTTAAAAACGCCAAAAAAAAAACAGCAGCACAAACTTTTAAATTAAGAACAGGCAGGCATGTGATAAAACCAAGTCCAGTGTGTGACCTTGTTCACACACAAACTGAAAGCTGAAAGAGTCAAAAAGGCTCAAGAAATCCTTGGGTTTTTCCGGACGACACACGTGAATGTTTAAATCTCCAACAATAAGAAGAGAGTCATATTTTGTCATAATTTCTGCCAAAAAATCTGCAAGTTCATTTGTAAAATCCTATAAAATTGTATTTTGGAGATCATGATGCACAAGACAGGACGAGTGCAAGTCATCTAAAATAAAACCAGTTCAAAGCTGGAAAAAGCAGTGGGCAGTAAGACCTGTTTACACCTGTACAAGTGTCTGTAAACAGCAGCGACTCCCCCGCCTCGGCCCGATGTGTGCGGTGAATCCAGGAAGCCGTAATCTGGAGGCAAAAGTTCAGCAAACGTGCTGGAATCACCGGGAGTTGCCCACATCTCTGTAACACAGAGGACATCCAACCCGTTGGATATGAAGTAATCCTTTATGATAAAAGTCTTGTTAAAATACGATCTGGTATTTCCCAAGCCGAACCTGACAGCAGCCAGGTTGTCCTCAGTCCGAGAAGTCCGTGCAACATGTCGAAGATTTTGTGGATTCACTCTGTGCTGCTGCAGGTGTGTCAAAGAAGGGCGGCGCGAGAGGAACAGGTCAGGGCCAACAGTCGGGCCAGAGAAGTGTGGGATGGTTCCAACCAACCCTAGAAAGGCAGCGGATGACCTGCAACTCTAAGCCTACGAAGGTTGGAAGCAGATCCAAGCGCTAAACAGGCCTTCAGTTTGACCAGTCTCCCACTGCGTCTGCAGCGGTGGCGACCGCCTTCACGATGGTGCTGCACAGGTATGCGGAGAAGAGGTGAAAAGGAGACCTGATAGTTGTGGAGGCAATGTATTGTATCCATCATCTGGATTATAAACCACACTGTTGGCTGTTCAGCAAAGATCCAACAATGTTTGGCGGTTATTCGCCAGCAGAAAGTTGACATTTTGACTGATAAACATTGAAATGAACAAAAATACAAAAACAGACACAGAGAGTCGCGAACACTGGCGCCATCGTGCTCCTCAACTGTTGAGGATATCATGTTTGGAAGCACCAGATTTATAAATGATGGTCATCTTTGGAGCGAGAAGAATGTAGCATTAAATTATAAAGTCATTCAGAATAAGCGTTCGATAACTGCATGTTTTCTTCCTCCCGCTCTCTCTGTTTTCCCTCCCACAGGAACCAGAAGCAGCAAAGACCGTGAGAGGGTCTTAACCAGGACTTACGTCGATAGGCAGTTCAGTTTGTGTTTGTGTGCAGCTCTGGAAGTAAGAAGCTGCAGAAGAAGCGAGTGCATGCTGGAGGCAGCGGGCTCTGCAGGGTCAGTGTTAAAGTCCTGTTAATGCAGCTTAGTCCTCATTAGCCGTCGGCCTGTAAGCCTCCAGGAGCCTCGCCGTACGCATCTTTCACCAAAAATCCATTTCCATCAAAACAAGAATTAGTCCCAAGACCACATGATGACCCAAAGTCTTTGTTGTTGCTCTTTTACTTTTCTTTCTGAACATGACATTTTCGCACAAGATTGACATCCCAGAAGACAAATAGCCAAAAGTGATGAGCTGTCTTGTATCCCGTCTCTGAGAAAGTCAGTTTTGACTTGTTTGGAAACCCCAACGCGCCAACAGACTGACAGGGAGGCCTCTTCTGAGACCCTGTCAGACACTGTCTGGGTTTCCTTCTGTACTTAGAACAGAAGGGGTCAGAGCGCCTGTGTGACACCCGGCTCGCAGGAACTTAGATCAGGAAGAATAAATATGGATGCAGAAGGATTAAAAGTCTGTGAAGAATCTGCTGATAAGATTCAGGTTAATGATGATTTACTGAGAGATAATAACAAAAAACAGGAACACAAGACTAACAGAGGTTTCTGTTTCAGTGTTTGTTTCCTGATGGTCTGTGGTCAGGTTACTGGTTGTCCCTGCTAGACATGCTGCTTCATCAGCTCCATCTGCTGAACCATTAATGGTTTTTAAATGGTTCTGAAATAGTTTTCATGTTTCACGCATAGACGGTATATAAAGATGAGCGGAGCCTCCGTGACGTCACCCGTAGGTTTCTGAAGAGCTGAATTGAAGCTCGGTGGGCGGTTCCTACAATCGCCACCTTGGCAGGGGCATGCTTTTTTTCTGGCCCAGAAAATACAAATATGGGGAAAAGAGGTGGAGCTGAGAGGGGGGGATGTGAGCGTCATGGTGGATGATTGACATCGAGCGAACTCTGAGCTTTCTGTAGTTAAGAGCTAACCGAGCTAACCCGGAGATAACAGGAGCTAACCAGCTAACGGAGGTAAGCGGGCTAAAGCTAAGTCACGTTGTTAACCAGCTAAAAACCGCGGTTGTTCTACGTTCTTCTGACTTGAAGCGGGAGATCGGATACCTTTCAATCAAAAGGACACGCCTCGAAATATGCTGAACTTTCGAGAATAAATTACTTTAAAACGGGGAGTTAGAAAATATTCACTCCCCCCACAGTTGTCATGAAGGTAAACCTGACCTATTAAACCTAAAATGGATTTTTGAACCAGGCTGTAAACATGTTTATTTCTGCTGTAAACATGTTTATTCCTGCTGTAAACATGTTTATTTCTGCTGTAAACATGTTTATTCCTGCTGTAAACGTGTTTATTTCTGCTGTAAACATGTTTATTCCTGCTGTAAACATGTTTATTCCTGCTGTCAACATGTTTATATCTGCTGTAAACATGTTTATTTCTGCTGTAAACATGTTTATTCCTGCTGTAAACATGTTTATTTCTGCTGTAAACATGTTTATTCCTGCTGTAAACATGTTTATATCTGCTGTAAACATGTTTATTCCTGCTGTCAACATGTTTATATCTGCTGTAAACATGTTTATTCCTGCTGTAAACATGTTTATTCCTGCTGTAAACATGTTTATATCTGCTGTAAACATGTTTATTCCTGCTGTAAACATGTTTATTCCTGCTGTAAACATGTTTATTTCCGCTGTAAACATGTTTATTCCTGCTGTAAACATGTTTATTCCTGCTGTAAACATGTTTATTCCTGCTGTAAACATGTTTATTCCTGCTGTAAACATGTTTATATCTGCTGTAAACATGTTTATTTCTGCTGTAAACATGTTTATTCCTGCTGTAAACATGTTTATTTCTGCTGTAAACATGTTTATTCCTGCTGTAAACATGTTTATTCCTGCTGTAAACATGTTTATATCTGCTGTAAACATGTTTATATCTGCTGTAAACATGTTTATTCCTGCTGTAAACATGTTTATTCCTGCTGTAAACATGTTTATTTCTGCTGTAAACATGTTTATTCCTGCTGTAAACATGTTTATTCCTGCTGTAAACATGTTTATATCTGCTGTAAACATGTTTATTCCTGCTGTAAACATGTTTATTCCTGCTGTAAACATGTTTATTCCTGCTGTAAACATGTTTATATCTGCTGTAAACATGTTTATTCCTGCTGTAAACATGTTTATTCCTGCTGTAAACATGTTTATATCTGCTGTAAACATGTTTATTTCTGTTGGTCTTTTTAACATGGGAGTCTATGGGGATTTGCTCTGTTTTGCAGCCCCTAGTGGATGAAGGAGGAACTGTAGTTTTATGCACTTCCACATCGGCTTCACTTTTTACCGCTGGAGGTTCCATCCATCTTTCATATACTGTCTATGGTTTCACGTCACCTGCAGCGTCTGCAGCCTCCACCCCTTTAAAAGTTCTCGCATCCTTCTTGCAAGTGATACATAGAGGAGGAGACACGGAGAAGACGAAGTGTAGATGAGATGAAGACGAGGTGAAGATGAGGATAAGACAAGCAGAAGATGGACATGGAGGCTAACAAGGCCTGTCCTCGTGCGAGTTCTGTACGAGCTGCAGCTTCGTGTCTTTTCTGCTGATCTGTTGATCTCTGTCTTCACTGAATATGTTCAGTAAGATCACAAAGAGCCTCGTTAGCTGTTCCCCGCGCTTCTTCCTAAACCTAATTTCTGCATCCCACCCGGCCTCCTGTGCACTCCAGACAGATTCCTTCTGCACTCGCCTCTTTCCAGCTGTGAGGAAACGTGTCTGGCGTGAGGTCTCCTGCTGTAAATCGCTTGCATGAACAGCAACGGTCTGCAAAATTCTGCTGCAAATCTCCATTGTTCACATGTGAAAACAACCTGAGTAAACAGGAACTAGTGTCAGCTGCTGGCAGGTGGAGATGTGGGCACCACCAGTTCGCATACTCAGGGATCCCAGTACACTAAATGAGGACAAAGCTGTAGAGATAGCACCGAGCCAGATTAAGACCATGAGAGTTTTCCTGCAAAGGTTTAGAACTGTTCAACCAGAGCAGGACTTCAGAGCGGTTTTACTGGTACTGTGATGATGGCACTGCTAGCCGAGAATCCATGCTGCTTCGGAAGACTAACTCAAACACTTATCTGTGAAAAAAAATATTTCTTTCATTATAACTATTTTTGTCTGATGATCCTCTATGCACCTATAGAAATATAGAAAAGGTGGAATTGACCTACATATACAAGATATTTGAGTTGAAGTGGAAACAATGTGTGTGAAAGTATTTCTATTTAATGGAAATGCATGAAGTAAACCTGTCCACAGCACTGCTGAATGTCCTCCTGGTGGGACAATTGACTAAATATGCAGAAATCCCAGGTGAAGTTCCTCTACAAATCCAGTAACACCTCACACTCCTGGTTAACTGGTTGGAGTGGTTTCAATCAATCAATATATCAAAGATACTTTATTCATCCTGAGGGGAAATTCAAAGTTCATGCCAGCTCGTCCAAGCTTTGACCTACAGACATGTCACATGACAAAGGAATAATACAGAACCAAGTTTGCAGAGTTATATGTAGGAAAACCTTGAAAGAAAAGCCTCAACTTTAGCATGGAAACCTGTTTATTATCCCACTGCGTGCTGCAACGTGTAAAAAAACATGTCCAGCCAGATGCAGTCTTTACACTGAAGAGTCCAGATGGGGACGGGGACACATCTGTCCTCGTCCGGTCTGGTGGTGTGAATGGCTTATCAGCAGAAATGTCCATTTTGTGCTTTTCAAAGAGGTAAAAGATCCAGAAAAGCAAATAAAAGACGCAGGTAGAGTTAAATGAAAGAAGAGGATCCATGTCTTTCACACGGCAGAAGATTCTGGAAGGAGATGAAACAGCAGGAAGGGAATTTATGGATCCTATTCTGTGTAAAAGCCAGATTAGAAGCATTAAGGAGCTGGGACGGGGAGGAAACTCTGATGCTAAGACTGGATATGTCCCTGCTTCTGTCCCAGCAGAATGAACCTGCTTCTCATCACAGCCCCAACTGGGCGCCATACTGGGAATGTTGGGTTTATAGATCACACGGCAAAAACTGGATAAATGGGAGGAGAATCCGGCCTTGCTGCAGGATAAAACTGTTTCAGCTGTTCAAACAGCAGGGGTGTTCAATGTCGGCCCTCGAGGGCCTCAGCCCTGCAGGTTTACCATGTTCCCCTGCTCCAACACACCTGACTCACATTGAATGGACTCAACATGGAAAACCTGCAGGATTGTGGATCGTAGCAGATCTGGACTCCTCAGATTCTGGGAAAACACGGGAAAAGTGTGTTTGTACTGTTAATGGTCTGACTCACGGACGTCACGGTAAAAGATGAATTAATAAATAAAATCTGTGATTCGGATTATATGGATCCCACAGCTGATCCAGCAAGAAACACAGAGAACTTGCCTGACCGAACTGGCCTGTCTAGGCCAGGTCTAGGCCTGGGGTAGACCTAGCCAAGACCTGGTCTAGACCTGGGGTAGACCTAGCCTAGACCTGGTCTAGACCTGGCCTAGACCTGGCCGAGGCCTGGGGTAGACCTAGCCTAGACCTGGTCTAGACCTGGCCTAGACCTGGGGTAGACCTAGCCTAGATGTGGCCTAGACCTGGCCGAGGCCTGGGGTAGACCTAGCCTAGACCTGGTCTAGACCGGGCCTCGGCCTGGCCTAGGCTTGGTCTTGGCCTAGGCTTGGTCTAGACACGTATCCCTCCTCCACTGGCCATGCAACCCAGACCCATCTGGACCTGGAAACCAGACAGAGACCAGTTCCGCGAGACTCCCAGGAAGCAAACGGAGTTGTTTGCCTCTTTTCTCACTTAAAGGGCTGTGAAAACTTTCCTGGCTCTGAATGTCACCTTTACACGACTTATTCACCTTTCAGCAGTCCAGCTATGTAGATGATTAACGCCGAGCTCTGAAGCACTTCCGGAGGTTCATGGTGGACGAAAGCAGGGGCCCCCACCGCTGGCGGCCCCCGGAGCAACCATCGTCTACACTGATTGGTTTTTCTGCTGGAAGTTTGGTTCCTGTGTTTCAGTCAAAGAGCAGCCGTTCGCATCGAAGCACAGCCCGTCTTTTCCCAGGAAAGCTATTATGTCATCACAGTCCACAACAAGATGAGAGGAAGAAAGTCTCTCTATGATTAAAGAGAGCGATGTATCACTGAGGGAACAGTTGTCATTGAGACTTCACTTGATGCTGAGGGGACTCTTTAAAAAGCCACCGATCTGATGGAGACACCTCCTCCTGTCATCTCTAAACACATCCGCTGGCTCATTTCCACTTCTGAGGGATGCCTACCTGCTTTATGGAGACGGCTGAGCATGGGCTGCCAGCCTGAGCGTAATTAGAGGAAACTCTCTGTCTTTGTACCCTTGAGGTTTATATTAAAAGCTTCAAACAATGATATCAGTTCATTTTAGTCTTTTATGATTCTCCCTGCAGCCATTGTCGTTGTGTAAGGATCGATATGGGACTCATTTCCAGCTGATAAACGGCCCTGCTGCGTGTAACCCATCAGCACCTCAGCAGCTGGAAATAACTCGAGGACGGGAATAAATCTTCAAGCTTTGGGCAACCGGCTGCAGAGACAGCGGGGTCATCCTCGCTCAGTGCTAGTCTTCATCTAAAGAGCTCTTTATCCGTGACAAACCCTCTGAGGAGAGGTTTATGAAAGGAAAAATGGGCAAGGCGTAGGGAGCGGAGGAGGAGGAGGAGGAGTGAAGGAAGGTAAACATGGACTGTCACCAGAAAGCCCAGGAGCTCTTTGTCACTTTGAGGGAGACAGTAAACAGCAGTGTGTTCATGTCAGCAGTGAATGTGTGCATGCGTGGATCAGAAGAGTCTGAATGGATCTGTGTGGTTCGGAGTGAAAAGGATCGTTCCAAGCCGTGGGAGGTTACGGGAAGCGTTGCATGATGGGAAGTAGGGTCGGATGGAGTTCAGCTTTGTGGGAGGTCGTGCAGGAGCATTGTGAGGATAACACACACTCGGGATAATAACTGAATATGGCAACTTGGGGGTATAGCACCCATGGTGGCTTAAAGTACTGCATAAAGCCCCGAAACACACACACACACACACACACACACACACACACACACACACACACACATTGAGAGAGAGCTGATGAGCTTATCTAGTCTGAATGTGAGCGATTAATTTGTTTGCAGAGTTCAGATAAAGCAGAGGGACCCTGTAAATCCATGAAAGGTCCCATAATATGCAAAACTCCCAGAGGCCCAGAAACGAGAAACTTCTGCCACCTCTTTCACTTGCTTGCTCTGCTTTTAGAGAATGTGTGTTTAAGCAGGTGAGTCTGGTTAACCCCCCCCCCCTTCCGGTAGCGGTGCGCGGGTAACCCGTCCCCCGGGTAGCTGAACCTCCCCTCGGACATCACGGAGCAACGCCAGTGGAAGCTGCATCCTCTCGGCGTGGACAGGCTCCGCCCACGAACACTGACAGGTTCGGAAACAGCAAAACTCACTCGAGATACTTTTAGAATGGCTGAAATTAAGAACCAAGACTGAATTTGGGGTGAAACACATTAAAAACAATGTTGCTGAACATCCGACACCCAGATAAAACTGTTGAAAAAATGTCTAACATGTGACCTTTAATGTGTGACAGTGTGTTAGTGTCTGTCTGCAGGGTCAGGCTACCAACACACGGACCTGTGACCGTACGGAGTTCCTCACTGCTGCTGGTCCTTCAGAGACTCGTGGAGGTATTCAGCTGCTTAACGGGGCGCTGCAAGCCAAACCAAGACAGCAAAAACCAACCTGTGTAGGCGGCTGTAGCTCAGGACGAAGAGCAGTTGGCTTGTCAATGGAAAGTTGGGGGTTTGATTCCAGGCTTCCCATGTGCCAAAGTGTCCTTGGGCAAGACACTGAAGTTGCCCCCCGATGTGCCTATAGTGGTATGCATGTGTATGTGAGTCGCTTTGGATAAAAGTGTCTGCTAAATGACTATGGAATAGCAAAATCCAACCTTTTTGTCATACAAGCCCAGCTTAACAGCAAAAGTCGTCTTTAATGTCTGCTGCAGGTCAGGAAGGATAGTCTCCTGGTCAGGAAGGATGGTCTCCTGGTCGGGAGGGATGGTCTCCTGGTCGGGAGGGATGGTCTCCTGGTCGGGAAGGATGGTCTCCTGGTCGGGAGGGATGGTCTCCTGGTTGGGAAGGATGGTCTCCTGGTCGGGAGGGATGGTGTCCTGGTCGGGAAGGATTATCTCCTGGTCAGGAAGGATGGTCTCCTGGTCGGGAGGGATGGTGTCCTGGTCGGGAAGGATGGTCTCCTGGTCGGGAGCGATTATCTCCTGGTCGGGAGGGATAGTCTCCTGGTCAGGAGCGATTATCTCCTGGTCGGGAGGGATGATCTCCTGGTCGAGAAGGATGGTCTCCTGGTCGGGAGGGATGGTCTCCTGGTCGGGAAGGATGGTCTCCTGGTCGGGAGGGATGGTCTCCTGGTCGGGAGGGATGGTGTCCTGGTCGGGAGGGATGGTCTCCTGGTCGGGAGCGATTATCTCCTGGTCGGGAGGGATAGTCTCCTGGTCGGGAGGGATGGTCTCCTGGTCGGGAGGGATGGTGTCCTGGTCGGGAAGGATGGTCTCCTGGTCGGGAGCGATTATCTCCTGGTCGGGAGGGATAGTCTCCTGGTCAGGAGCGATTATCTCCTGGTCGGGAGGGATGATCTCCTGGTCGAGAAGGATGGTCTCCTGGTCGGGAGGGATGGTCTCCTGGTCGGGAAGGATGGTCTCCTGGTCGGGAGGGATGGTCTCCTGGTCGGGACGGATGGTGTCCTGGTTGGGAAGGATGGTCTCCTGGTCGGGAGGGATAGTCTCCTGGTCAGGAGGGATGATCTCCTGGTCGGGAGGGATAGTCTCCTGGTCGGGAGGGATTATCTCCTGGTCGGGAGGGATGGTCTCCTGGTCGGGAGGGATTATCTCCTGGTCGGGAGGGATTATCTCCTGGTCGGGAGGGATTATCTCCTGGTCGGGAGGGATGGTCTCCTGGTCGGGAGGGATGGTCTCCTGGTCAGGAAGGATGGTCTCCTGGTCGGGAGGGATTATCTCCTGGTCGGGAGGGATGGTCTCCTGGTCGGGAGGGATGGTGTCCTGGTCGGGAATGATGGTCTCCTGGTCAGGAAGGATGGTCTCCTGGTTGGGAAGGATGGTCTCCTGGTCGGGAGGGATTATCTCCTGGTCGGGAGGGATGGTCTCCTGGTCGGGAGGGATGGTCTCCTGGTCGGGAAGGATGGTCTCCTGGTCGGGAGGGATTATCTCCTGGTCGGGAGGGATTATCTCCTGGTCGGGAGGGATTATCTCCTGGTCGGGAGGGATTATCTCCTGGTCGGGAGGGATTATCTCCTGGTCGGGAGGGATGGTCTCGTTCTGCCGTTTTGCTCTTCAAACATTTGTTTCTTTTAAAAAGAGATTAAAAAGTGGTTTGCAGAGAGTCTGCAGCTCCTGCGTCCTCCGACAGCTGTGGGGTGAGAGCAAGCTTCGTTTCTGGTCAGCAGAAGAAGAAGATGATGAAATCCCAACAGGTCATTTGTTTACGGACTTCATGACAGGTTGTCATGGTGATATCTGTGTCAGTGTCGTCTGTTTGCATGATTCTTGCAGCGGAACGTCCATTCTGGTTCTTCAGGTCTTGTTCTTGATCTTCTCCCAGCAGTTCCCAGTAATCATCCCGTCAGCTAAAGAAAAACACAGAGCACCACGTCATCCACCGCTTTGACCGAGGACACTTTTCCTGGGATTAGTTAGTTGCATTGTTTTCGTTATTCCTGCAGAACCCAGTGGACATCTTTGTTTCAACAAACTCTCCACTTATAGAGAATAATGAGACCCTCGGCGACCGTCTGTAAGTCAGTGAAGGGCAAACGCCGTAGTAGTAAAGGCTACGTGCTCAGCACTAACGTGTTGTTTCTCAACACGCAGGTCGTTACGTCTAAAATACGGAGATATGAATTATCCGAAAAGGCCACTGCAGGGAGAATTAGTTGTGATTTAGAGGGAGCTTCCAGCGAAACTAAATATGTCTTTATGTCCTACTTGTAGAGACAGAATTAGAAAATATTTCTCGTTATTATCCATCATCGTTCTCTGGTGTGAAACAGTTTTACGGTCGACGTCGTGACTTTGTGTGAGAAACGTGTGGGAGGTTCTAACTTTCTCTGATTTTGTTATACGTTGTAAACTGATTGATTAGAGCAGAGAAAGAGAAACGCTTCAAGTTTTCTATCGATCCAGCGCTCTGACACACAGATATATTTAGAGCACGAGAACGTCTGGATGGAATTTACCGTCCTGTACGTCTAGAAATGTTCTTAAACATCCAAACAGATCCAACGTGCACAGCCGTCTCAGACACATCTAAAGCAGGGGTGTCCAGCTCCGGTCCTCGAGGATCCTGCAGGTTTTCCATGTATCCCTGCTCAGAAACACCTGACTCACATTAATCAGGACTTCGCTGGTTGTTTGATCCATTTAATGGGGGTCAGGTGTGTGAGACAGGAATACATCGTGCAAATAATGTACAAATCAAGAAATAATTTACTGCCAAACAAAGGGAAATTATAATTTAAGGGGAAAGTTACAATTTAGAACGCAAAAAGTAAGAACAATGAAAAGTGTGTGCATATCAAGCTGTGGGGGGAATTTGTGGAACAAGCTGGAAGAACATTTAAAGCAAAGCAGAAAAATAAATATAATCAAAAAGAGGAACAAAAATTTCATTTTGAAAAAGTACATGAATGAGGGATAAAAATGAAGGAAAAAAGATATAAGGAATATTATAAGTAGATGGATATTTATGTCATATTTTGTAGATATGACTGCAAGTATATGTATGTATGTAGTATATCTGTGTGGATGTGTTCATATGAATGGAGGTCTATGGAAATGTGTGTGATTATAAACATAGATCGTAAATTGAATAAGTATGTTGCGACGTGCAGTGACAGAATATAAAACTCGAGTAAAAAGGGTTAGAAAGGGGAAACAAAATAAGTTTACACTTCTTCCCACTCCTTTATTATTATTGTTGTTATTAATATTTGTGATTATTATTATTTTCTTAAGTAGAATGTGTATATATGTATAAACGTGTGTATGCACATATGTATGTATAGGTATGTTCGTATATTTTTCTTTTCTTATTTTCTTTCATTTGTTCGAAATAAAAAAAAAAAAGAAATTACAAAAAAAACATGGAAAATCTGCAGGACAGCGGCCCTCGAGGAATTTGGACACCCCTTCTTATTGTTAAGGATCCATCACACCAGGACCGGGATCAGGACCTGGACCTGGACCAGGATCAGGACCAAGACCTGGACCTGGACCAGGACCAGTTGCACCTCTGCCTTCATGTGGACGTTCAACTGGTCCGTGGTTGAAGGACAGTTTTCTTCCCACGGGCATCAGGAAGTTAAAAACTGCTCAGCAGGAACGTTCACATTTACATCATGAGCTCATGTTTACAGTCTGTAATAATCCCCACATGCCGTATTATTGGTCCCCGTCATGTCTGCACACACGTTACGTTTATGTACGAACAAACAAAGAGACACGGAGCTCCGTTGCTTTGCTGGCAAACAGTCTGAGTATAAACACTGCAAAAACTCAGCCTTAAAAAACAAGAAAAAAATATACAAAAATGAGGTAAATGTTGCTTAAAATAAGATAAATTCTCTGCCAACAGAACAAGAAAACTTGGCTTGTCAAGACTTCCCAAAACAAGTAAAAATACTAATAAAACAAGAAGAATTCTCCGGCATAGAAACTAAGAATTATCTTACCTTTAAAAAAATAAGCATATGTGTACTCAGTTTAAGATTTTTAAACTTAGGTTTCAGTTTTTGCAGTGAACACGGTGCAGATCTATGTTTAAATGTTCGGGAGGAAATTTTCCATAAAAGTAATAATATTTCAGTGTTCAGTTGTTTTCTGGATGCTTCTGCAGATTTTACCAGAGTTTATTACTCTAATCTGTCCCATCAGCCACACCTCCCATCGGCTTACCTTCCTTCACCTGCTGCCGTCACCCGCTCGCCATTCCCAGTTAAACCAGTATAGCTTCACACCACTCAGTCTTTGCCTTCTCCAGGACTTTTTCCCAGACTGCTCCCCTGTTATCAACCCGACCTGCCTCCGGCCAGCTCTGAATCTGCACCCAGCCCCCATCCGAACCGCTCTCCAGGACGGATCCCACCTGCAGAGAGTCTGTGGTTCCTCTGAGTTTCCTGTCTTCCCTGTTTGTGTCGTGGTTCCTTACTGGTCTGGCAAACAGGAAACCTGTGTTTGAATCTGAGCGTACTCACCTTGCAACTTTTCCGGACAAGGCTGTTTACCTGCCAGAATCGTTTGTACTGCTGTTGGATCCACTCTGTGTCCTTCACTGGATCCAACAGTGAAGTAAATCATTTGAATCTGGTGTGCTGGATCAGAGAGACATCTGCTGGATCAGAAAGCTGTTGGCAAGAGGGTCAAGCTTCCTGACTCTGGGTCTAAAACATGGGATGAACCACAGAGGACCTGACATTAAAGTTTCCCTCGTGTCATTTAGCAGGACAGGTGAACCAAGTCAGATATTCTGCTCATAGGATGAGAATGATTCGTATGATGATGATGATGATGATGATGATGATGCACATCAGTGCTGCAAACTGAATGCAGAAGTCAGCAAACTGTTCTGCTTTCATGTCGTTTGTGGTTCAGTTCCAGTAAAGTCTTAATGATGAGTCACATGCTCGCATCACATGATCTTTCTGTCGTTCATGCTGTGTTGAGTTATACTAATAAATTTATGTGCTGATTGATAAACATACAATTATGATGGTGTTTGATTGATCTGAAGTGGAAGCTGATGAGGTCAGACTGAGGTTGTTATCTTCAGGCCTGAAAAACTTTGGACAAAATTAATCTGGATGCATTAATCTGTGTGCTACTGGGAGGAACCATTTTGTCTTTTAGCTCACATTTAAAACAGGTTTCTGCATAATATTGCAAAAATTAGGAGCATCTTGTCTCAGAAAGATGCAGACAGATTAGTCCATGCCTTTATTATTTCTAGCCTGGATTACTGCAATTCCTTATTAATGTTCTGTTCCAAATATGCCCTGAAAAGTCTCCAGCTGATCCAAAACGCTGCAGCGAGGGTTCTGATGAGGACTAGCAGGAGAGATCATATTTCACCAGTTTTAGCCTAAAATTAACAGTAAATCCACCCCGTCCTTTCACTTCTTTTCATTTCTTCTGGAAATGTGATTCATGTTTCCTTTTCTTTTCCAGTAAAAAAGAAAACAGCACAGTAAACATGTCTGAAGCTTGATCCGACTGAACCTCCAGACCACCTCCCTGCAGTCTGCTGAAGCATCCTGGTTCCTGGTGTGCTCTCCATCCTGAATCACAGAACCAGGACCAGGACCAGGAGGAGGTTTGGTCCCATGCAGTTCAGTACACTTTGAACACAAATCAAACCAAAGGAAGATGTTGATTAACTCGTAAATCCGCCCAGTTGGACTGTCCTGGTGTGATGTCCCCCAGGTTCCTCGGAGTTCAGGGAACCAATCTTCTGCTCCCTCCACATCTCTTCCACTGTGTAAAAGCTCCAGCACAGCTACCATTTCTTAAAGAGAGATCAGCCCAACAACTCTCTCCACCTTCTGCAGAGGCGTCATTCTGATGGGGCTTCCCAGCAGCATCTCTCTGTGGAACGACATCAAGCGGTTTCTGGGGTCATGCTGGTCCCACTCAGGACCTGGCAACACAGCGCTGCCTGACCAGCATGGTGACCCCAGTTGTCCCTGCTATGGGCTGTTTTCTGCCCTGCCTTTAGACAGGAGGTGCCACAGCAGACACACAGACCCGGAACAGTTCCCAGAACCCAGATCGATTGATTGCTTATTGATGATTTATAAACCTTCTGACTGCTGTGGGAACCACACCCCTAACATATGTACCGACTCACCCTGTCCTCTTCCAGCACACTGGAAACATAAAGAACCCCCCCCCCCAGTCTCCTGGTCTCAATCAATCCGGTGATCATTGATCACCGGATTGATTGAGTGGTCTTCTGACGCGTTCATACACTCTGTAAATATCACTACCAGAATGTTTTGTCTGTAACCATGGTAACTATCTTAGCATGACAGTTACATGTAATATGTCCCATAGTCTCCTTAGATATGAACTACGTTGACCCATATATACAGTATAAAACTAATATATATATTGTTTAATTTTGATTATAATGATGGATGTTTAGAACTTGTCAATGTGCTGCTGGTCCATTCTGGTCCAGTCACTGGAACACACCTGTTCACAAAATGCAAATTTTCCAAATAAAGACATACACACACACACACACACACAACATAACAACCGCAGTCGTAACACTGATGCTCAGTTTGAAGGATGTCTACAGACTACATGCTGCCGTGTGATTGGCTGGTTAACGTGAAGTAGAACAGGTGAACCTAAAGCGGACAGTGAGACTAACTTGGACTAATGTCAACTTTTGGGCTGCACGGTGGCACAGTGGTTAAAACTGTGGCCTCACAGCAAGAAGGTCGCTGGTTTGATCCTCGGCTGATCAAACGCTGGTCTTTCTGTGTGGAGTTTGCATGTTCTCCCCGTGTGTGCGTGGGTTTTCTCCGGGTACTGCGGTTTCCTCCCACCGTTCAGACATGTTAGGTTAACTGGTTACTCTAAATCGCCTGTATGAGAGGGTGCATGTGCATAAAGTATGTAGTCCTGTGATGGACTGGCGACCGGTCCAGGGTGTACCTGCCTCATGTCCAAAGATTGCAGGGATAGGCTCCAGCTTCCCTGCGACTCTTAACTGGAACAAGCAGTTAAGAAAATGGATGTATGAATGAATATGGGCTTGTTTTAATGGGACGACAATGAATTGGATTCAGTAGGACTTCATCTCCAACTGTGGCTTGAAATGACTGTTGTGAATTGGGACTTTACAAATAAAGCTGAATTGAACTCAACAGACTTGTAAGACTTTGCATAAGGCAAGAAACCCATTCCCTGAGCCCCTTAAACAGAATTCAGAGCTACTTCTTGCAGGATAACGGGTATATTGTTGGGTTCCAGCAGGGTCAGCGTTAGCGCATGGTCCCCATGTACATGCTACCGTGGTGCACATGTGTTAGCAACCGTGAACAGAGGAGTAATGTTCCCAGCACACCGCTGCTAAGTAACAACAAAAGGCCTGTCACCATGATTAATGACAAAGGAAGTGTCCCTGTGAGCTTCCTGTGCGCCGTAGTGTAGACGCTGCTCTGAATGGAGAACGAACGGTCCATGTGATTCTCTCTGGGTCTCTTTCTTTCTATTTCCTCCTGTTAATACCTCCACTTATCTTTGACCTTCCGAGCTCTTACAGGCTTTTTCTTTTCTTCAGCAGGACTCACCCGCAAGCGCCTGATGCAGTTTGGCTCGGGATGAAAAGAGGAGGAGACAGGGTGTCATGTCTAAAGACGAGACAAAGAAGAAGCCAATACACATTTTCACAAAATGACATATTCACTAAGGTGTAGCAGATCCAACAGGGCTCTGAATTCCTACCATAAAGTTGTTTTCACGCCTGCCTCCATGTCGGCGAGCTGCTCTTTTGCTTGCTTGTTTCTGAGGTGATGGGGGGGAGACAAGGAGGGGGGAGACTCTATTGATTAACGTTTCTGATTCTCCCATCGGGAAGCAAACACCAAAGCCAACTGAGGCAAAATCACATCAACCATGGGTGCTAAATTGACAGCTCAACTCCATGGAAAAATCCATACTTTAAGGTTTATTCCAGCCATTTGGATGCACCACACAGCACTGCGCCACATGACGCCAGAAAGCATTCAAAAGAAAACAAAAGTAAAGAACAAAGGAGAGAAGCAGCCGTGGTTTGAACCCCGAACACCTCTCTGGTTAACTTTATTTAAAAGTTCATGTTTTCAGCTATGAATGCAACAGTCCTGTATCTGCATCGTCAGCAATACAAGGCCAACAAGCCATCATGCATCACATCTACCTTCTACTTACACTGAAGTAATCACTCTACCTTCTACTGAAGTAATCACTGCTACTACTAAGGAAGGTGTACTCTTTCTGTGTGGGCTTCTGCCTGTCAATGCGAGCCTCCGCTCGAAGCTAACCGATCATTTCTGATGCTAGATGAACAAGCAATAGTCTGTCAAAGCTTTTTCCAACGTGGATAATTTTACACAACTTCATCGGTCTATCAGAACCGCCATCTGAACATTTTACAGTTCCTTCATTCAGTCATGTTCCCATCATGCAAAGGACTTGCAAAGGTTCAGCAGCTAGCTTACTAGCTAAGAGTCTAATGGTCCAAATCTGCTAGCTCACGTGTGTAAACTAGTGTCTGTTTCATCGTCGCCCTCACACTTCCACATCTTTTACATTGCATGGTGGTTAAGTCAGTACATCCAGTGGTGGGTAGTGCTGAGTTTGGAGTTTATTTCCACATTTTGACACTGGTAATGGGCCACTATAAAACTGTTTATAGCTGTCCTAAAACATCAGCAGAAGAATAAAACCACAAAGTTTTGGTTATTCTCCTCAACTTCTTTTTCTTTAGATGAATCTTATTCCCTTTCTTCTCAGGTTTGTTCCTTTCTCTGGTTGTAAGTCAGGTGTACAACTCAAAATTGCCCCTGTGGTTTTCTAGTCTGCTTTATTCTAGAACGAGGACATAAGAAATAAAACAGCATGACCATCAATAGGTGCGTTTCCATTGCATCTAGAATTGAGCAAAAAATAAATATCGTAATAAAAAATGTGAATGAAACACCGAGGTTTTGAAAAAGTTTTTCAGACGTTTCCATTTAGAAATATCTCACAAAAGTGGAATTAAACATTTTTTTCGCATTTACGTGTCCCTGGACGTGACATGGGAGGTCATGACCTGTTCATGACCTGAAAACAAATTTAAGAGTTTTAGAAAATTAAAAGAGTAAAAAAAAAGCTTTGAAAACCGTGGCAAAAACTAGAAAATAACGCTACGAGTACTACGGTTTAAGAAGCCAGGACCCACAACTCAGCCAACAGGGGAGGTTAAACTGAAACAGAGATGGTGTTGAAGGTGGGTCATCAGGAGGTCTGGAGCACAAAAGACAGAGGTGAACCAAAAAACAGGGGTGAGGTAATCATGGAGAGGCCAAAAATTAATGTTTACCAGGAGATGGGGGGGATAGGCAGTCTCAGAGTAGACCTCCAGAGCAGGAAAAACAGTCTCCACAATCCAGAATCACAAGGTTCAAAAACACTGCAGGGTCCACACCAAAAGACACAAGAAAGTGGAAGAAATCAAGGAGCAAGCAGGAGGCAGGGTCAGGATCAGGCCAGGTTCAGCAACAGGTGGTCAATTCATACCAACAAGGACGTAGTAAAGACGGTGGTAGGGGACAGCCAGGGTCAAGATCAGGTATTCTTTCAGAGACGGGCACATGCACAACGGTTGAAGGCTGTGGAAGGACAGAGGATCTCGCACTGAGCCGATCTAGGGCAGGCGTTTAAGTAGAGATCAGCACAGGTGAGGAAAATCAGCAACCAGGCAGGGAAGAGTTCAGCTCGTTCAGGGCAGAGCTGAAACCATGACAACGAGGCTATCTTGCATAAGCCGCAATTCTCGTTAAATCTCGCGATATGGCCTAAACTTTACGAGAACTGAGGCTAGTGCGCTAAACAATGTTCAATGGAAACAATTGCAAATAGTTTTTGTTTATCGAAACTTACAAATATAACTTTTATTTTTAGGAAAAAATATAATGGAAACGCAGCTGCAGGTAGGTGCTGGTCAGACGGCTGCGAATCGTAGGTAGACGTAGGTGTTGCCAGGTAGGGCTACTGGTGCTTTTTCTGTTTTGTTTGTTTTTGTTTTTGTCGTTGTTGTTTTTTAGGTCTAAGAACTGAAAGGTAAACTGTCGCCAATCCACATGTCTGTTTGTTCAAAGTTTTATGGAGTTACAGGAAGGATTCACCTTCTGGAAGGTCTAAGAGTCTAAGGGTGGTAGCCATAGCTACAGGAGTAACCATGGTCGCTGCATGGGGAGTTGAGGATCACCACTGACATCTTTCTCTGGTATTCGGCTGGATTGAGTCATTTTGGGGACGAAGGGAAGCATTTTGTCTTCCAAACAGAGCTCACTAAGTTTCAGAGGCCAAGATCCAAGATTAAGGTTTTGCAAATAATCTGTCTTTCCACCAGTCTCTCTTTGCCTCTGGGAGATTCAGATCTTATTTTATTTGACTCATAGTTGGGGATATTTGTTGTTCATGTTAGTGATGTGTTCAGGAAATGTTCTGTCTTAAGTGAGCTAAAAGATTTTCCAGCTTCTCGAACCAATCCCCACTTAGCTTCAGGGTTCTCTGTTTTCTGTTTCCAAATACGTCGAAGCAAAATCACGAAACAGTTTTTGTCTTTTCTGCTCTAGTTGAGCAGAGACTGGTTAAACTGGTGACCAGTCCGGGGTGTAGCCTCCATTTAGCCCAGCGGTAGCTGGGTTCGGGTTGTATAGGTAATAGATTTAATGCATGAATAATTATCTAGTGAGAAAGGAAAATAAAATCTCTGCAGTAATTTGACTGGATATTTTACAACACACCTGAGGTACAAAGTCTGCCTCTGATAACAGATTAACTCCTGCAAGAGCTTATCTGGCTGGTTCTCTTCCTCGCTTGCTAGCGGCTAGCAAAAGCATGAAGTGTTGCTGGGGTTTGAAACGTTTGGCTGGGTTGTGGCTGCTCTGAGATCTGTTGGTAGGAGCTCTGACACGTCTCAGAGCTGAGAATGCAGCTCATAGATTAATCTCATAGATTAATTCCTGCTTTGCCTGGACTTCATGTGAGTTCAGTAGGAGCTGTGATGGAAGATTCTTTTAGATTTTAGCTTTTCCCCTGAAAGAGTTTTATCAGTCATGTTGTTGTCGGCGGTGGATAAAATGTCAGCTGTGTGTCCTCCTGGGTTTGCCGTCTCCGCCGCGGACTGTTTAACACTGCTGGTCTGATCAGAGAGCAGCGCCGGCAGCACAAGCTCGCTTTCTTCCTCCTGCTTTCAGTGCAGGTGCTGAGAAAAGGAAAATCGTGTACAGTAAAGAAAATCTGGCAGAGTTGTTTATCTGAGATCTGATAGATGCTCATGAAAACAGGTCCCACGATCCACCATGACTGGATGTGTCTTTAGATAATGTTAAGGTTTGTTCTGTCGTAAAGTTATTTAAAAACGTTTGCAGGTCTCATCTTCTGAGTTTGTTGTTGCAGCACAGGACAGTTTGTTTTACAAACACAAGTAATTGGCTAGTTTTAGAAGCAGACGGCGCTTTAAGTTGTCATCATCTCCCTTTGTTCTTAAAGCTTTAACAGCAGCCACAGCTAAACAATATGCTGAATATCGAGGATAATAAAGGCTAAAAGCAACAGAAAACCATTACAATGAATAAAAACTATTTACAGAATGAAAATGGAAACGAATCCAATCCAGACAATAAAAACTAGATGAAATAAAAACCAAATCAGATCGAGTCTCAGGCTAAATCGACGGCTGATGAGTGTAAGTTAGTTTTAAGACAGGCATGCCGTTCGTTTACATGGGAGTTTTAATTCCTGTTTAATTCTGAATTAAAATTAATTCTGCTTTAAATTGATGAAAAATAATCATGTAAACACGTAATTCCAAATGCAAATTTCTTTTGAGAGTTAAACTTGATTCCGATGTAAGTGGCTGGTTTATTCGCATTTTAATTCTGAACTATTTAATTCCTCTGTCATGTAAACTAATTCCGCTCTAAAGCTTGTTCCGTCCTCCACCAGAAGCCAGAACTTTCTTCTTGTTCTCGAGGCTCCGAGAAGAAAATTACGTCATTTTGTTCTCACATTTGAAGACAGTTATCGAGACATCAGGCTGGCAGAACTTTTTTCTTGTTCTCGATCACATGATTGGTCGGACATTTGAGGTGGGCGTGGTTAACCAAGAAAGCATGAAGCGGAGTTGCTGCTTCTGCGTTTTTACTGTTGGAGGTAAAACGGATTGTTTTGATAAAACAGCTGATCGAGGTGGTGAGAAAGTACCAACAACTATACATGTGGCACTAAAACACTCTGACCCCGCCATGTGCACGACCTGCCCTGCCGCGTGCACGACCTGCCCTGCCGCGTGCACGACCTGCCCTGCCGCGTCCGAAGTTGCTCGTTAAATATGAAACTAGAAAAACACTCGGAGAGCGGAAACCTCCACCAAGCACAATGTTAAAGAATCCTTTAAAAACTTCCTGGATCCAAACAGTGATCCGGATCACCACCAGAATTTAACTAGTTCTTCATTTTCACATTTCCAACAACTCTTGAAATTTAAAAAAAAATTCGTCCTTAACCTTTTGAGTTATCTTGAGCAAAAAGACGGTGGGAAAAACATAACCTCCTTGGTGGAGGTAACAACCAGGTTCATGGCACATAAAGCAGACATCGCCCCCTGCAGTGATCTCTCCCTCCTGGAGGATGGATGGACCTGATGAACCAGACGTTTTTTCTTGTTCTTGCAGCCTCAGTTCTTGCTTCTCGTGGAGGATGGAACAAGCTTAATGCAGCCAGAAAGGCTGATAAGCAGAGGCTTCAATAAAGAGGCCACGACAGTCAGTATGGGTCGTACCACGTCCATTTTACTTTATAACTCTAAAACTCAAATGAAAGCAGATAAGAAGCAATAAGATGACAGAATGTCATGCTGAGACTGGGAGGCCAACCACTCACCACGAGGGGAGCTGGTAGTATACTAACTCAAACAAAGAGGTCTACATAAACACAACTCAAATGAAAACCACCACACCAATAACTATATACAACACATCACCCCCAAAAGTGAACTCCCAGCGTCCAAACCAGGCCGGTGCATGGCGGACCACACCAGCCTCAGCACTAGAAACAAGAAGGAAAGATGTTAAAACTCTAAAATGAAATAAGATCAATTACCTAAAAATGTATCACAACTAACTAAAACAAAACGGCAGCCAGTGTTGTGCCTAAAAAGCCAAACACATAAAACATGATTAAACAAATGTGGCAGACCCAAAATTACAATAAAATACAAATACCTTAGGGTCTTACACCCCTACAGTACCCTAACAGTTAAAGTACTAAAACTTATAAAAAAATCAAACTCCCAAAGTCTCTTACCAGAGGTGCAGAGGATCAAAAGTCAGGAGAGAGCACACACAGGGTTTTTAAAGACTGGAGTCCTGCAGTCGCACCTGCTGCCATTTAGTCCTTCCTACAGTTCCTCCCTTATTGGTCTGCAGGATCCCAGTGGCCCACTCCTACATTAAGTTAATTCCGGTCGTTCTGAGCATGCTCGTTACCTTGTCCTGTCCCGATGACGCGCATTGTTTTGCCTCCCGTGTTCGGTGGTCTATCTTTCTTCTCCTTCTCAGTTGTTCTTAAAGAGGAATTAAGTGAGGACGTGTTTCATGTAAACCTTTATTCTTATTTTCATGTAAACTCGTAGGAGAATATGTTAGTTCCAAATGATTTAATTCTGAATTAAAAAACATCGTGTAAACGTCGCCAATGAGGGTGAATTTCCCTGCAGAGACAAAGTGTCTTCAAAACAAAAACAACACTAGCTCCCCCCTTAAAACTGAGAGTTTCTGTCTTGTTTTGATGCTGCACTGATATCCATGACATGCATCCCAGTTTCCAACCCAGAGAGCGGTTGTGACTGGTTCTGACTGGTTTTTACTGGTTCGCAGTACCAGATCGTACTGGACGTACTGAGTGTTCTGATGAAAGGCAGTGCAAGAAGGTGGACCTGATTCAGGTGGTTCTTCCTGTAATGCAGCCATGTCTCACACACCAGTGGTCAGAAAGGTGGAGTTGGGCTAACAACTGGTCCCCCAGTGGAGGAACTGAGGATCTGACGAGCGCTCCACCCGCTGAGCCACAGCCACTCCAGCTGTTAGATTGTGCTCTGTGGGATGGAAGTAAGTTGTTGTCTTCTGTTTCCACTTTGGGTATTGATGTGGAAGTGAAGATGCCTCCATCTAGCAGGCCGGGATAATTAGTCCTTGTGAGCATGGCTGCGGTTCCCTGTCGATCCTTTTACCTCCTCTTTGTGAGGATTTTCCAGCCTGCGTAACATCACAAGTTCGTTTAACTCGCGTGGTTTTAGTTGATGCAGATTATACCTGAATGTTTTCATTTCTATCTGCTTGTTAACCTCCAAACTTGTCTAGAATGGCGGGTTGGTGCGCAGGTTCAGCGCCAGGTTTGATTTGTAGACATCTGCAATCCCACATGTCCGGTCGGATCAGCTCCTGCAGCGAGCCCTTCCACGGTGCACGGTGCACGGTGGCGGCGGCAGACGCTGCACCTATTGGCAGGCATGCTAACCAGGCCACAGCTCTGCTCACAGTCCTCTGGCTCCAGGCTGGAAGAATGTCCTCTTCCTGAAAGCTGGAGACAACTAGAGGGGAGGTGAACTGTCTCATACTGTCCCAGATGGACTCATTATCCAAGTAATGAATCTGTCCCCCGTGCACAGATTCTCCTCTCACACACACTTCGTTGTCTCTCTTATGAGCACATCAAACAAAAGGCTGATGAAAAAAGAGCGGGAGAGTTTTTCCTTGACACGTTTCTCTCCTGATTAAAGATTGTGGGAGATTTTTCCACCCGGCTGATCGCGGTTTGCTCCCTTTGAAAACTACAACCTTGGTCGACTTCAGACGCCTGCGAGCACAAACAGATAAAGGTTCTACAAGCGCCAGTCTCTCTCTCTCTTTATGCAGATTTGCTAAATGAAAGTTTGAGGTTTGCAGAGTGTTTTGCTGCCTCTCTGCAGTCGGTGTTTGGCCGGCGTACTGCTGCTGGCCGCTGACGTTCGCTTGGCACACACACCTCTGGACGGCGTGTTCAGAAGACTCAAAGGCAGCACACTCCTAAACATCCTGTACTGGCACACAATGGGAACGAGCCAACTTCCAGTGGTACGCGTCCACACAATGCACACTGTTGTTGTGATTGTTGACAGCTTGGCTGCTGTGGAAAACAGTTTGTGTGCACGAATCACTGAGGATTATGGTTTATGTGTGTTATTGTGTGCAGTAGAAAAGAGCATGCTGATCAACACAACAGCGCTTCAGGTCCTCTAATGGCCCCTGCAAACGCTGGGGATGCTGGGCACAATTAAAACAAGGCAGTTGCAATTATTAGCCGCCTCTTCTCCTCCTCATCATCATCATCTTCTTCACAGTTTCTCTTTTCTTTATTAAAACAGAAAGATAAAGTCAGCCCTTCTATGACTGCAATCTTGCGTTTTCCCACTTTCCAAACTGGAAACCCTGCAGGACGCAGGAAGGGAGGGAGAGAAACCTCAACCAGCCAGAATAACCAGTTTGTGTTAATCTTAAGGGGTGGGGAAAGTATTGGGAATAATCAGGAATGCCACAAGTCGACAAAATGGTCTGACATGTCAGGTGGGAAGAGACATGGGTTAGATTAGGTAGGAAATAGCAATGACTATACTGTAACCACGCTATTTTCACTTAGTGGCTTGTCCAAAATCCGCCATGTGATGCGCTTAAAATAACAGTGTGTATGTATGTATGTATGTATGTATATATATATATATATATATATATATATATATATATATATATATATATATATATATATATATATATATATGTATATATATATATATATATATATATATATATATATATATATATATATATATATACATACATATATATGTCTCCTGTCTCAGCAGGTCTCCCTGGCCGGGAGTAGCAGTTCCTGTTGTCTGTTGTCTTTCTGTCCTCTTCCCCCCACACAGCAGAGGCAGATGGCTGCCTGTCCTGAGCCGGGTTCTGCCGGAGGTTTCCTTCCTGTTAAAAGGGAGTTTTTTCCTTCCCACTGTCGCCGTGTGCTTGCTCAGGATGGGAGATTGAGTTGGATCTCCAACTCAATCTGTTGGTTTCCTTATATAGGCTATTATGAATTGGCTTTCATTATGTTTTCTCTTGTTTGTAAAGCATCTTGAGATGGCATTGCCATGATTTAATGCTATGTAAATAAAGTTGAATTGAATTGAATTGAATTGAATTGAATTGAATTGAATTGAATTGAATTGAATTGAATTGAATTGCGAAATTTCAGCAGCCTGAGGAGGAAGAAGAGGACCATTAAACAATGGAGACCCGGCTAAAAAGAAGAAAGTTAGTTAGTTAGTTAGTTAGTTTTGTTTTGTATCAGTCACAATCAGTTTATCCTCCCCCCCAACAAAAAAACAATCAAGCAACAAAAACAAAATAAGCAGAAGTAACGCTTGTATGCCTAATAATGTACACTTACCAGTAGTTACTTTAAATTATACAAATACCAACAAAAATAAATGTACAACATGCACAATGTGTGACTTTTATAAAGAAAAATCATTTATAAAGTTGCATATCTCTGATCATCTTTTTAAATAGAAATAAAGAAATACAATTATTTACCTAATTTCTGAGTTTATTCCACAGTTGAACCCCCCGAAAAGAAAACCATCTTTGTTTCACATCTTTCCTAGATATTGGAACAATAAATTTACGACGGTTTCTGAAGTTATATTTATTCTGCTGAAGCTTTGGACATCTTCTGGAAGAACATTTTGTTTTGCCTTAAACATCATTTGTATTGTTTTATAGCAATATCATCAAATTTCATGAGTTTTGATTGAATAAATATTGGATGATCATAATATCCAGCATTATGCATCAAGCGTATGGCATGTTTTTGTAATAGAATGATGTCATCAAGTGTTGTCTTGTGGGCGGCGCCCCACAGTTCAACACAGTATGACACATGTTTCTGGTACAATGCTGCCTGCAAGCAACAAACCCCCAAACTTCCAAAAATAAAAACAGAATTTCTCCAGTTTATGTTTATTTAGTCTCTCTTAAGACATAAAAACACAAAACATTTTTCCCCATTTTTCAGAGAGATTAATATGTGAAACTGATGTATTATTTTTTTTAATAAATAAACATCAAAGTTGTTTCTCATGTTGGATTAAAAATCTGATTTAGGGCATGAAGAAGCTTTGTCACAGCAGTGAATCACTTTCTCCTCCTGATTAATGAAGATTCTGGTGGCTTTAAGCCTGACATGTAGGGACGAGCGCACGGCGACCCGCTTGATTCATCACACGCGTAAACATCCACATCTGATGTTCAGATCCACCTGCTGCGTTGCTGCTCGCAGGAAAACAAGTCGTCTCATCAGAGCGCGATGGAACAATCCGGAAAACCGGTTGCACACCAACAGCACTGGGGATCATGACCCAACACGTTGTGTAACCACTGGTCTGCACTGGGACAAGACATCGAGCAGGAAACATCAACTTCCAACCAGCAGCTTTAATGTGGAAACCAGTTTCTGTCCAGGGGTCGTTTTACTGGGTCAATTTTTCAAAATTTTAATTAGATTTAAAAAATGCAATTAAATTATTTAAACTAAATTAAATTTGAAAAAATCTAAATAGAATGAAGTTTTTTTTTTTTTTTGGTTTTTTTTCCAAAAGTGAACTGTAATAATTAAAAGTTCAAAACCAGCCTGTTTTCCACAGAATGATGAAAAACAAGCAGATTTTTTTTAGTTTTTTATTTCTGATTTTGAACAAAATGCAAAAACAACAAATGATACATAACTCTGGGGGGTTCAGGAGATAAATGTCCTGTGAGTGTTCTGGAGATGAACACGTCTCTTTTTGTAGGGAACAACCAGGACAACCAGACAACCAGACAATCAGACAATCAGGACAACCAGACAACCAGACAATCAGACAATCAGGACAACCAGACAACCGGACAATCAGACAACCGGATCAGGATTCACAACACAATTCAGTGTCACAACATTTCTTCTGGTTTCCAACTGATTTATCAGCAGTTTGCTGCATTTACTCCGCATACAAGAAGCATCTATAAAGGGTTCAAAGCCCTTTCAGCTTCGTCTCTCCAGTGTGTGAAACAAAACATGACCTTAGATGTAACAGGACGACAATAGAAATTGATATTACATCCACGTTTTTCAATTGGTTTTGAAAGTATTTGTGCATATTTTTAGAATTAATAATATTTTATATCTGTAAACTAAAGTTTTGTAACTGTAAATATTAATTCATTCATTTTCCAAACCCCTTAGTCTGACTGAGGGTCACAGGAAGCTGGAGTCCATCCCAGTAACCACTGGGCGAGAGGCAGGTCCACCAGGACAGGTCGCCAGTCCATCACTGGGTAAATAGTTTTTTTTATAAAAACTTTCAGCGATTGTCTCTTTTTCTTTTCGTAGTGTGAGCAGTTGTCATGGCAACTAATTTATTACCAGTTTATTCCAGTTTAGTTTGAAGGTCCCCTCCCTGAGCCGTCACCTTATCTGGTGGAGGGGTTTGTGCGTCCCGAAGATCCTAGCAGCTATGTTGTCGGGGGCTTTATGCCCCTGGTAGGGTCACCCATGGAAAACAGGTGTCTAGGGGAGGGACCAGACCAAGCACGGCTCATAGACCTCTATGATGAAGACCAACCTGGGCATGAATGTTCCCTTGCCCGGACGCGGGTTACCGGGACCCCCCTCTGGAGCCAGGCCTGGAGGCGGGGTACGTGAGCGAGCGTCTGGTGGCCGGGCCTTCGCCCATGGGGCCCGGTCGGGCTCAGCCCGAAAGGGTTACATGGGCCCCACCTCCCGTGGGCTCACCATCTGCGGGAGGAGCCGTAGGGGTCGGGTGCAATGTGAGCTGGGCGGCAGCAAGGGCCGGGGACCCTGGCGGTCCGATCCCTGGCTGCAGAAGCTGGCTCTAGGGACGTGGAACGTCACCTCTCTGGTGGGGAAGGAGCCTGAGCTTGTGCGCGAGGTTGAGCAGTTCCGGATAGATATAGTTGGACTCACCTCAACGCATGGCTTGGGCTCTGGAACCAGTACCCTCGAGAGGGGCTGGACCTTCTTCCACTCTGGAGTTGCTCATGGTGAGAGGCGGGTCCTGAATGTTGTCTGTGCTTATGCACCGAACAGCAGTTCAGAGTACCCACCCTTTCTGGGGTCCTTGGAGGAAGTGCTGGAGGGTGCTCCTCCATTGTTCTGCTGGGGGACTTCAATGCTCACGTGGGCAATGACAGTGAGACCTGGAGGGGAGTGATTGGGAGGCATGGTCCCCCCCCTCTGAACCCAAATGGTGTTTTGTTATTGGACTTCTGTGCTCGTCATGGATTGTCCATAACGAACACCATGTTCCAACATAAGAGTGTCCATATGTACACCTGGCATCAGGATTCCCTGGGCCGCAGTTCGATGATCGACTTTGTAGTCGTATCGTCGGACCTGCGGCCACATGCCTTGGACACTCAGGTGAAGAGGGGGGCGGAGCTTCAACTGATCACCACCTGGTGGTGAGTTGGCTCAGATGGTGGGGGAGGAGGCCAGTCAGATCTGGCAGGCCCAAACGTGTTGTGAGGGTCTGCTGGGAACGTCTGGCTGAGTCCCCTGTCAGAGCGAGCTTCAACTCCCACCTTCAGCAGAGCTTCAACCATGTCCCGAGTGAGGCGGGGGACATTGAGTCCGAATAGGCTGTGTTCCGTGCCTCTATTGCTGAGGCGGCCAGCCGGAGCTGTGGCTGTAAGGTCGTTGGTGCCTGTCGTGGCGGTAATCCCAGGACTCGTTGGTGGACACCAGCAGTGAGGGATGCCGTCAAGCTGAAGAAGGAGTCCTATCGGGCCTTCTTGGCCTGTGGGACTCTGGAGGCAGCTGATGGGTACTGACAGGCTAAGCGGCATGCGGCTTCGGCTGTTGCCGAGGCAAAAACTCGGGCATGGGAGGAGTTCGGCGAGGCCATGGAGAAAGACTTCCGGATGGCTTTGAGGAGATTCTGGTCCACCATCCGGCGGCTGAGGAGGGGGAAGCAGTGCTCCATCAATACTGTGTACAGTGGAGATGGGGTGCTGCTGACCTCAACTCAGGACGTAGTGGGTCGGTGGAAGGAATACTTCGAAGACCTCCTCAATCCTACCAACACGTCTTCCAATGAGGGAGCAGAGCTGGTGGACTCAGGGGTGGACTCTCCTATCTCTGGGGCTGAAGTCGCTGAGGTGGTCAAAAAGCTCCTTGGCGGCAAGGCCCCGGGGGTGGATGAGATCCGCCCGGAGTTCCTTAAGGCTCTGGATGCTATGGGGCTGTCCTGGCTGACACGCCTCTGCAGCATCGCGTGGACATCGGGGGCAGTACCGCTGGATTGGCAGACTGGGGTGGTGGTCCCCCTTTTTAAGAAGGGGGACCGGAGGGTGTGTTCCAATTACAGGGGAATCACACTCCTCAGCCTCCCTGGTAAGGTCTATTCAGGGGTCCTGGAGAGGAGGGTCCGCCGGATAGTCGAATCCCGGATTGAGGAGGAGCAGTGTGGTTTTCGTCCTGGTCGCGGAACAGTGGACCAGCTCTATACCCTCTTTGGGGTCCTGGAGGGGGCATGGGAGTTTGCCCAACCAGTCTACATGTGCTTTGTGGACCTGGAGAAGGCATTCGACCGTGTCCCCGGGGGGCTCCTGTGGGGGGTACTCCGGGAGTATGGGGTACCGGACCCCCTTGTACGAGCTGTCCGGTCCCTGTACGACAGGTGTCAGAGGTTGGTCCACATTGCCGGTAGTAAGTCGGATTCAATTCCAGTGAGGCTTGGACTCCGCCAAGGCTGCCCTTTATCACCGATTCTGTTCATAACTTATATGGACAGAATTTCTAGGCGCAGCCGAGGTGTTGAGGGGATCCGGCTTGGTGGCCTCAGGATTGGGTCCCTGCTTTTTGCAGATGACGTGGTCCTGTTGGCTTCATCTGATCGTGATCTCCAGCTCTCGCTTGAGCGATTCGGACGAGTTTGTACTGGAACAGCTGAGCTGCAGGTCTCCATGTCATCCGAGCAAGAAAATTAAAACCAGCTAATCTTTTGTCTGTCATGATGAGTGGTGGAGGTGTGGATCCAAATGCTGGACGGGAGGCAGGAATGCAGAATCTAGAAGGTTTATTTCCCACAACTGAAGCAAGACACTGCATGAAAACACAGTAACCTAACATATGACCAGCAAAGTGAACCAGCAATGGGGAACAGAAACCAAGGGGTGTAAATACTGAACCACAGAACAAGAAACAGAAACAGGTGAGATGGATGAAACTAACCAGACCAGGTGAATCTGATTAACAGGCTGTGTTGCCAGATCGTGTGAGAAAAACAAGCAAGCAGCTGGTTTAAAACAAGCCCAAAAGAAGCGACACGGCCTGTCAGAGAAATAAATTCTTAACTTGATGTTTCATATATATATATATATATATATATATATATATATATATATATATATATATATATCAACAGGAACAAAGTCTAAACAAGACACAAATGAACTGAACTACAAAATAAAGCAGGAAACCAGGAACTAAAGAGAACAAGAAACATCACATCATGACATTGTCGTGTTCGCAGATGTTTTCATGTAAACATTGTTTACAATAAAGCTGCAGTTTTAGAGCTGATCAGTGTAAACACAATCAGAAGATGCTCGATGAAGTGGAAGTAGGTGTGTTGTTTGAAGGTGTGTGTTCCGTGATCTCAGGCCTGCAGCTCTGTGGATCTGGCGCTGTTCAGGAGCAGCTTATCTCCGACTCCAGCTTGGCTACAACGCAGACGCTCCACACAGCATCACCTGCAGAGTCTGCAGAGTCCGTAGAGACGGCAGAGGAGGCAGAGGAGGCAGACAGGGGCGGTGGTGCATGGACAACGCCGGGCTAAGATGTCATGAGAGAAATGAAGTGAGATTCCAGACATAAGGCTTTGAAAGAACAGCGGGAGTGAAGACAAACCCTCCCCACGGAGGAGCCCTGACTTCCCGCTCCCCCTCTGACTCCTTGCACTTCTCTTTCTCTGCCTTTTGCTCACTTCTCCTCGTCTCTGTGGTCGTTGACGTGTTGCATCTCTGTGTAGACCTCACCCAGCTTAACCCTGTCTTCGTCTCGTCCGGCTCTCTCAGCCTCAGTGATCCTCCCCCGTCGTCCCCTCCTCGACCTGTCCCTCACCCTCTTCCTTTTTCCTTTTTCTTTCCGCCTCTCATGCCGTCAGCGGATTAAAGCGGGAATGTTGCTCCGCCGTAAACCATTTCCACGCCTCTTGATCACAGAGTGGAGCTGACTCCTGACTAAACACAAAAAAACATGAAGGCCTTGTTACTAATTCAGCTCTTATTGATGAAATACTTATAAATGCACCTTCTAAACATGCCTTGGTTCTGGTCCTGGCTCAGGGACTTAACCCGGTTCATTAGTTCAGCTTATGTAAGTATGCTAATGAGGCCCCGATTTTATATTGCTGTTGTTACACTGCAGGGAACTGGCTGATAAAACAGGACTTACGCAAGCGGGAAGCGGACCACAGTTTAACATCTGGCCCAGAATGGCACCCAGCCATCCGGGTACCAATCACCAGAAGCTGGTTGTCGTGGAGACAACATCCCTGGACTAATCCAAAGTTGGCTCGGCTGCGAGGATGTGTGAAAGTCTGAGTGAGCGTTTGTTTTGTCTTTTCTTTTTATGTCTCCGTCTTTGCCAAAGCTGAAATTTCATGGCTGGAGACTGAGAGGGGTGATTCTGAGTGCACTACTGTATTATCTGTGTGTGTGTGTGTGTGTGTGTGTGTGTCTGGTGTAGGAGCCCTGGGATGTACCAGTGTGTGTTCATGTGTTTCCTGCTCGCTCCTCAAACATCCTGTCAGGTGGCTGTTTTCGTTCCAGTGTATCAGCGAACGTGGAGGAGTGTGAGACCGAGCCGTGTGGGTCTGAGGAGCTGTCAGCTTCTATCCCACGCTTCGCTCAGGCCGGCTGAATCGCCGGCGAGCTGAGAGTGACGACTTTTTTACTGTGACAGTGATTCCCACCGGTTGAACAGCGTACACCATGAAGCTTGGACACCATGAAGACTGGTTTCATCAATGGAAGATGAGAGCTTCAGACACGCTTTCTGACCTGGCAGGTGGCAACAACACCAGGTGAAAGCTGACAGGGATTTATTTAGATAAAAATATCTCAAGTTAATCTCCAGGAGATCAACTAGAAAACCATAATCAAGCACAGACGCTGCATCAGGCATGCTTTATCCACACCTTCACCAGGGTAGACGCTCTGCCACTGAAACACCATCCATAGATCAGACACCATGAAATGTGGCACATTCTTTCCTGTGCAGAGTGTAGGAGATATCAGGCTGTACGGTTCTTTCCGTCATCTGCGCCTTCTTTCTGGCTCTAATAACGCATGCAGCACATCAGATCAGACAGCAGGAGGGAGTTCAGACTGAAAAGCTGCAGAGACGTTTGAGAGGGAAACAAAAGAGCTTGTTCAGCTCGCACCAAGCTTGATAATAGTCACTTCATCAGGATTCTGCAGTTGGATCATTTCACGCAACATGACGTAAGTCAGCAGATTCCACCAACATGTTCAACAAACTGACACACCTCAGGGGACGTGTTTATCAGACTTCATTAAATTCCTCCAAACAACACTGTTACGAGTCGACTTACAAGTAAAATAGTTCCTGGCTGCTGCATTAAACGTTACCGATCATGTGTCTCAGTCGGACTTTTAGCGAACTGCACTGGTGGATCTTCAGTCTTAGAGTTACGACAATACGAAGCGCCGTTAACGTCACTTCCAGGTATGCTGAACTGACTATCCCCTGAGTGGAAACATTTATTTATTCATCCATTTTCTTACCCTCTTAGCCCAGTTAAGGGTCGCAGGCAAGCTGGAGTCTATCCCAGCAGTCACTGGGCGAGAGGCAGGTACACCTGGACAGGTCACCAGTTCATCACAGGACTGAATGGAAACATGTAATAAAGAATATAGAAATATATCCGTCAGATGACTCTGTGAACAATATCAAAATAATAGAAAATATAAACGCTGGCAATGAACCAAAAATAAATATTTTCTAGTTTAACTTCTTTTATTTTTGTGTGTGCTTACTGGTGAGACGACGTCCCTTATTAAACCAGCAACATACAGTCTCAGAACAACGATGAAACAAAATTTCCCCTTCAGTTTTAATGCCTGATACAACTGAATGTACGTCTGTGGTCTGATCATCCCCTCCGTGAGTTTATACCTGCTGGTTCCAAACGACACCGTTTGATCGGCTGCTTGTCATCAAATGAAGCCAAAACATCCTTCCACTCCCAGACTGTCCACAAACGTCCCTCTGGCCTCAGCGCTGTCCTCTTCAGGAACTTCCTACCACTTAGGACTCCTCTGGAGGTCTGAAACATCTGGAGGAGGAGGAGTGACACTTAGACTGGAGAAAGGTGATGAAGAGCCGGGATAAACATGGAGTCAGTGCTTTCTTTGGAAGCGGAGAGTTTCATCACATCAGCATCATGCTTTGGAGATATCATTTATATGGTCATTGTGCTGAGATTACGTTTGTCTTTTTGTGTTTTACTTAAGCTGCAACCTCCAGTGATTAAAGGCAGAGTATGTAAGATTTCAAGGCGATTCTTTCCACCACCAGGTGGCAAACACCAGGTCGTGAGCAAAACCACAAAACTGCTACGTCCACAAACGACCACAGGTTGGCAGTAATGAGCAAAACTCACCCCTCCTCCTTGCCAGCTCCAATGAGGGCAGGAATGGTTTGTGAGCTGTAGCTCAGAGCCGCTCTGCAATAAATGGGATTATACTCCCCCTACTGGTGGAAAAAAAGTACTTTTTTTTTTTACTGGTCAGAAAATATTCAAGAAGGGTCTTTGTCATTAATTAAACTTGTAATTTAATAACGGATCCAATATGGACAGACTGGAACCGACATGTTTTAAAAAAACTAATTATGATTTGTTTTTAGTTAATTTATTTTGAAAATATTGAAAATCTTACATACTTTACCTTTAAAGGTAAAGCCTGTGTTGAAGTGCCAACAGTTGCAGTTCCTTCCTCATCCACTAGGGGCTCTAAAACAGAGAAAATCCCCACAGACTCCCATGTTAAAAAGACCAACTTCACAGCAGAAAGAAACATGTTCACAGCAGAAATACACGTTTACAGTCTGGTACAAAAACACATTTTCGGTTTAATTGGTCAGGTTTACCTTCATGACAACTGAAGGTATTCGTCATAATTGGGGGTGTGTCCTTTTGATTGACAGCTACCTGATATCTTGCTGCAAGAAGGAGGAATGTAGAACAATCACAGGTTTTAATTGGTTAACGTGATTTAACTCACCTGGAGCTTTTAGCTACAGGCAGCTTGAAGTTCGATATACGTCGATCATCCACCCCGATGCTCACAGCCCCCCTCTCAGCTCAGTTCCACCCCTTTGCCCATTCTTTGACCCGAATGATGCTGCCAAAATGGCGACGGTGACAATCTCCCAATGAGCTTAGATTCAGCTCTTCAGGATATGGGGAACATCACGGAAGCTCCACCCATCTTTTATATACAGTCTCTGGTTTTACTTCTCTATCTCTGATTAATCGTCTGATAGTTTTCTTCTTTTTTTTTTTTTTTTTACATGAAAACACAAACAAAGTTCAACATTTTTTATCTTTATAGAAGAAATTGTGAAAAAAAGTGATCATAAAGCAACATTGTTTGCCTCTGATGAGCAACAGCTGCTGTTGCAAAACAAAAAGCAGTTTTCTGGAGGTTGACAGTCAAGTTAAAGATGCCTGAAGGTTTATCCAGGTCATCCAAGCCAGTATGTCCAGTTTCCATGGTGGCTACACCTGTGTTTGTCCATATGAGTTTCAAGATGGTTCCAACTGGGTTTCAGCAGGGTTTCAGGTTTAGCCAGCCCACACGGGCTCCCCATGCCCACTACATCCCTTTTGGGGCTCATACAACCCACATGGACTTCTCACATGGAGCCCATGTCACTGAAACCACATGGGGCCTTCATGCCCACTTATAGCCCATATTTAAGCCGTATGGGCTCCACATGGACCTGCTGGCTGGGTATGGGGCCTGCATGAGTCCTGTGCAACTCACCAAGCTGAGATGCAGAACCTGCAGCCATTCAGAGCTCTGTACGTTAACCTAAAAACTTTCTAACAAAGCTCAAAACTAATTTGAAGAGAATAGAAGCGGGGTGATGTGAGTACATGTGCTGGAATATGTTTACAGTCTGGCTCCAGCATTTCGTGAAGCTTGGAGGTCTGAAGACACGATCACAATCATCCAAACCCAGTAATACCAATGCAGGAATCATTTTTCCAGTTTAGCTCAAATGTTGCAGGTCAGAAAGTTCTGTAACCATTAAAATGCCACCAGGTCGCATCATCATCAGTGTCTCTGTGGTCTGTGGCTACCGTGATGGATCTGTGACCCTTCAGCTGATCTACGGAGGTTTTCCAGCATTTTTATCCGTCCAGGAGGTTTACTATCCAGATGTAGTGTTTACTCAGAGACTCTAGATGGTAAATCCATCATTATTTATCACATCTTCATCACCATCACTACCATGTTGCTAAGAGACCTCTATTTCCACCTGGACATGATGATGAAGACACTTCCTGTCAGACTTTTCACCAATCAGAGAGCTTAAACTGACGGTAACGTCCAATCAGGAGCAGCCAAAGATCAACAAGTGATGAGAAAAGCAGGAAAATAATGATCCTCTATGGCTGGAATAAAGCCAGGAAGACGTTTGGGATGCAGCTGAGGTGGAGGTGCTGCAGTGAGGATAGCAGGTAGATAGTAGCAGGAAGACGTGGAAATGAGGAAAATGTGTAAAAATGTAAATCGTTTTGTTGTGTGTTTGTTTCAATGCCAGTAATTCTTCTCCTGAAAGGGTGAGAGCTGAAACAAACATGCTTGTTCTCGTTAATCATATTAATCAGTTGAGTCGATGACTTTTCCTTCTTCAAAGTCAAATCATGTTTTTCAGTCTTCAGTCCTGACCTGAACTTTCTTGTTTTGGGCGTGCGGGGACCTAATGGTCTGCACACCCCCAAGTTCTGTCTTTAATATCTTAGCCAGTAATTCATGCAATGACCTCTATTCAAATGAGGTATGATGTAAATACAGTGATTAAATCAAGGCAATCCATCTTTAAATGGAACTTTTTAGCTTTCAGAAAGTCAAAAAAGCAGAAGTAAACATCCCAGCATGTGTGAATGAATATGCATGAGGCTCGAGCGAGAAGTTTACCTCGCACACAGGTATGCTGGGACATCACACTGTTTGACTGCGGACACCCTGGAGAGAACTGCTACCTGAACAGGTCTAAATAGTTAGACTGTAATGTTGTAGCCTGGCACCCCAGACTGGAGTCCTCTACATACTCAACACAGAGAGACACAGTCTGGAGTCCCTCCCATTCACGGAGATTTGCATTGGTCTGAAACCACAGACTGTATAAAAAGATGGATGTAGCCTCCGTGACGTCACCCGTAGGTTTCTGAAGAGCTGAAATGAAGCTCGGTGGGCGGTTCCTACCATCGCCATCTTGGCAGGGGCATGCGTGTCGTCTCGCCTGGAAATTACAAATATGGGCAAAGAGGTGGAGCTGAGAGGGGGGCTGTAAATGATTGTGGATGATAGACATTGAGCGAACTCCGAGCTTTCTGTAGCTAAGAGCCAACTGAGCTAGCCCAGAGATAACAGGAGCTAACCAGCTAACGGAGGTCAGCGGGCTAAAGCTAAGTCACGTTGTTAACCGACTAAAAACGGCGGTTGTTCTACGTTCTTCTTACTTGAAGCGGGAGATCGGGTACCTGTCAATCAAAAGGACACACCCCTACAAATGCTGAACTTCGAGATTAAATTACTTTTAAACGGGCGACTTAGAAAGAAATTCACTCCCCCCCACAGTTGTCATGAAGGTAAACCTGACCTATTAAACCTAAAATGGATTTTTGAACCAGGCTGTAAACATGTTTATTTCTGCTGTGAAGTTGGTCTTTTGAACATGGGAGTCTATGGGGATTCGCTCTGTTTTGGAGCCCCTAGTGGCATGAAGGGGGAACTGCAGTTTTATGCACTTCTGCATTGGCTTCACTTTTAACCGCCGGAGGTTGCTGCTTGTCTGAAACAAACAGACCACTCTGATTGGTTGATCTGAGGAGACTCTCTCCTCTTGCCTTGTGTCACCATGTATTCAAAACATTCAAGATGGACGGATGTAGCGGGAGTTTGTTTCTTTTTTATTAGGTTCACAAAGCAACACAGAGTTGCCAATAATGCCGTGTAGTTTCAGGTTTTTACAGCAAAAACAACACAAGTCATTTATGTCTTCTGTCCTTCACACCATGTTTATTTTCTTTTGTTGCGTTCGCTATACTGAACACTTCCGGAAATTGTAGGTTGCTACTTGACTGACGTCATTTGTCTGATTGGTTAACTCCACGTTTGTGTGTCCCACCCTAGAAATCCGTTGATGTGAGTGAGTCCCCAGACTCTACGCTGGTACAGCGAGAGAGCTCCCGTCTACCTTCACTCCCTAATCTATGCCTACATTCCCTCTCGAAAGCTACGTTTCACCAGTGAAAGACGCCTCGTGTTACCACCAATACGTGGGACTAAATCACCAGTCAGACTCTTTTCCTCTGTTGTGCCACGATGGTGGAATGATCTCCCAAACTGTCCGCTCTGCAGAGTCCCGGTCTACTTTTAAGAGCAAACTGAAGACTCAGCTCTTCAAGGAGAACTTCAACACTTAGTACAGCTATATTTATTGGAAAGTTGGAGAACTTAGCCCAGTTCTTTGCAACAAACTTTATGGTATTAATTCTTTTTATTATAACATATTATGATATTATGGGGTGGGAAGGGAGTAAACAAGCAAAAACAAAAGCCTGTAGCACTTCATGTAAGGACCTGCGTCCAACTGGACAGTCCACTAGAACCTTCCTACAATTTTCTCGACTGTTTGATTTCATGCTTGTGTTGTTCTCACTCATATGTAAGTCGCTTTGGATAAAAGCGTCTGCTAAATGACTGTAGAATAGAATAGAATAGAATAGATTAGAATAGAATAGAATAGAAGGGAGACAGACTACAGAAAACGGGAGGCAAAACAATATGGAATATACACATCATTGGGACAGGACAATGTAACGAGCATGCTCAGAACGATCGGAATTAACTTGGAGTGGAACAAAGGTTACATGACAGAGGAATTAATCAGTTCGGATTTAAAACATGAATAAACAAGCCACTTACTTGGGAATAAGTTTAATTCCAAATTAACTTTAGCATTAGGATTTAGGTGTTTACATGGTTATTTTTCAGTTTAAAGTGGATTTACCTTTTATTCTAAATTAAACAGGACTCAAAACTGTAAACATGTAAACATGGCCAATGTCCCCTGGGTGAGTCCAGTCCTCATGTCCCCCATGAACCTTGGAGGTGGATCCTGTTGAAGCTACAGGGTTTTTGGCTGGATGAGCTCAACCCACCGCTTGGAAAAGAAAAAAACCAACAAATAAAATGGAAAAACAAACCAAACCAACCCCACAGAGCCATCACATCAGGAAGCTAAATGGACTACAATACACAGGGGAGATAAACAGGAAGAACTACAAAATAAAACAGGAAACAAGAACAAAAGAAACCATGACACTTTATAAAAGTATAAAAACAGCTGGAAGTTGGGCCAGAAAACGGTATCTTCCCGTTTACTCACCTAGACATGTGTTAAAGCTTGTTGGCATGTATACTTGGTATTTCTGGTGATTATTATTGATTGTTAGGGACTGATTAAAGTTTAAGAATGTGAAACAGCTTGTTTAAGAACTGATCAATAGTCCATATACTTGTACTTGTCTGTAGTAGCTTTGAGCTGCTCCTGTTGTTCAGCTGACAGTAATAATGAGTGTCTGATAAGACGGACTACCTGCAACATCTCTTCCAGCTTTGTCTGCAAAGCGTTGGGTTCGTAAAGGCTCACTGACCTATTTAAGCTGTTTTAGATGCGCGAATGCCCTGCGTCTGTTCAGACGAAGCCAAGTGCAGCTCTGGTATTTGCTGACAGATACAGTATGGTGGAACTCTGGGGAGCTGCTTGTTATTACAGAATAACAGTGACCTTTAAAGCATCTCATCGTGCACTCTGGGTGTTCCTGATAAAACATCTGTTCCTGTAGCTCGGAGCCACGCTCCACCGCCAGCATCACAGATCAGCATCCTGCTCGCCTCTAAAAACTTCACTCAACTTATTTTGGAGGTGGATGTGGTGTGAAACGGAGCATGACGGAGGCTGTCTTCCTCCTTTACTCTCCTGGACATGCAGCATCCGTCCCATTTCACGTGGCTCACACATTTCTGCCAGTTCCAGACGCCATTTTTTAAAATTTATTTAACTGTTCAATTGTTTGTTTATTGTCCACAGCCTGATAACCTTTAAATGCTGGTATCAGGTCCAGATCTCGGCCGAACCCAGCCGCTTTGTTTACAGTGTAAAATCAGGATTTTGGACGGCGAGTCTTTCAGCCCACTGGCCTCGCTGAGACTGTCCACATCCACACCTGAATAAACAGCTTTACTGTTTAGACCGGTGCTGTGTGGCTAGCTGGGGGTGTTCATACCAGGACAGTCCGGAGGACAATCCGTCCAGTTTCCATAAAGTTTGGTTTGTGTTTGACCTGGATGTAACCTGTAGTCCAGGGTATACGAGGGTAAACGGAGTATATCCGCTTCTTTTTCAGTCAGCATAGAGTATACCCACTTCTAAACTCTCTGTGATACTTTTACACTAACAAACATCCCATGTGCATGTACCTACATCAACCAGCAGCTCGGCTAAGGTTACCGGTATGCTAGACTGGTGCAGTTAACCATCAGCTGCGTTAACTTTAGCCTAAACATAGACACAATAAAAATATATGTATATATGTCTATGAACTTGTCTCTCACCAGTTTGTGTTCCAGTACTGGTTTAGTCATTTCATAACTCTTCCTCCCTGAAACCGAAGACCAGAAATGATGTGACAAGGAGCAAATATACTGATGGACTTTTGGAGTAAACTAAATAGAATAGTTTGACTTGTCACTTTTTCTGAAACAGCAGTTTTCGGGGCTACTTTTTTCTATTTTTTTTAAAAAAAGGGCGAATAATTGTATAGTATTCCCACTTCTTAATGGTCCACTACACCACTGGTTGTAACTCAGTGGGACCAATCCTCCTGGAAAAGGTTACATAGTTTAAACTGTTCTCTATGAGGTGAAACTCCAACAGACACACAGTTTGTCAGGTAAAAATGACACATTGAACACCATGCAGGTGGATTTTTGTTTCTTTTCTTTGTGTTCGTGGACATGCCGAGTGTTTTACTGATCAGGCGTCTTTACTGTGAAGCCCTGCAGGAGGTTTTCCAAAGCTTTGTCTCCATCCCAGCGTCCGGCAGCCAGAGAGAGGTTTCTGCTGGTTCTGTGGTGGAACCAGGATGCTGGATGAGATATGCTCCATGCAGCGTTCTCCCATCACATGAATAAACCAGCAGACTGCAGGGAACTGGTCTACTGGTCCAGTCTGACATTAAACATGTTAAAGCTTCAGACGTATTTACTGGTTTCACTTTTACTGGAAACGAAACAAGAAAAGACGAATCACATTTAATAGAAGAAGAAATAAAGCAAAGTAGTGAAGGAGAGACGGCTGGGTTCACAATTAACGGGTTAGCAGGCGGGTCGGGTCGCAGGTTCTACAGGAACGGGTCGGGTTCGCTTATCATGACGGGTTCTGGTGGGTACAACTGGAACCTGCAGGGTTCTGGTCTGATGAAGAGGACGGTGGATCTGATGAAGAGGGCGGTGGACCTGATGAAGAGGGGAGTGGACCTGATGAAGAGGGCGGTGGACCTGATGAAGAGGGCGGTGGACCTGATGAAGAGGGCGGTGGACCTGATGAAGAGGGCGGTGGACCTGATGAAGAGGACGGTGGACCTGATGAAGAGGGCGGTGGACCTGATGAAGAGGGCGGTGGACCTGATGAAGAGGGCGGTGGACCTGATGAAGAGGACAGTGGACCTGATGAAGAGGACGGTGGATCTGATGAAGAGGACAGTGGACCTGTTGAAGAGGGCGGTGGACCTGTTGAAGAGGGCGGTGGACCTGATGAAGAGGACGGTGGACCTGATGAAGAGGACAGTGGACCTGATGAAGAGGACAGTGGACCTGATGAAGAGGACGGTGGGTCTGATGAAGAGGACGGTGGACCTGATGAAGAGGGCGGTGGACCTGATGAAGAGGACGATGGACCTGATGAAGAGGACGGTGGACCTGATGAAGAGGACGGTGGACCTGATGAAGAGGACGGTGGACCTGATGAAGAGGACGGTGGACCTGATGAAGATGACGTTGGATCTGATGAAGAGGACGGTGGATCTGATGAAGAGGACGTTGGACCTGATGAAGAGGACGGTGGATCTGTTGAAGAGGACGGTGGACCTGATGAAGATGACGTTGGATCTGATGAAGAGGACGGTGGATCTGATGAAGAGGACAGTGGATATGATGAAGAGGACGGTGGACCTGATGACGAGGACGTTGGATCTGATGAAGAGGGCGGTGGATCTGTTGAAGAGGACGGTGGACCTGATGAAGAGGACAGTGGATCTGATGAAGAGGATGTTGGACCTGATGAAGAGGGCGGTAGATCTGATGAAGAGGACGGTGGACCTGATAAAGAGGATGTTGGACCTGATGAAGAGGGCGGTGGATCTGATAAAGAGGACAGTGGACCTGATGAAGAGGACGGTGGATCTGATGAAGAGGTCAGTGGACCTGATGAAGAGGACAGTGGATCTGATGAAGAGGACAGTGGACCTGATGAAGAGGGCGGTGGACCTGATGAAGAGGACGGTGGATCTGATGAAGAGGACAGTGGACCTGATGAAGAGGACGGTGGATCTGATGAAGAGGACGGTGGAACTGATGAAGCGGACCGTGGACCTGATGAAGAGGACGGTGGATCTGATGAAGAGGACAGTGGACCTGATGAAGAGGACAGTGGACCTGATGAAGAGGACGGTGGACCTGATGAAGAGGGCGGTGGATCTGATGAAGAGGACGGTGGATCTGATGAAGAGGACGGTGGACCTGATGAAGAGGACGGTGGATCTGACGAAGAGGACGATGGACCTGACGAAGAGGACGGTGGACCTGACGAAGAGGACGGTGGACCTGATGAAGAGGACAGTGGACCTGATGAAGAGGACGGTGGACCTGATGAAGAGGACGGTGGATCTGACGAAGAGGACGATGGACCTGACGAAGAGGACGGTGGACCTGATGAAGAGGACGGTGGACCTGATGAAGAGGACGTTGGATCTGATGAAGAGGACGGTGGACCTGATGAAGATGACGTTGGATCTGATGAAGAGGACGGTGGATCTGATGAAGAGGACGTTGGACCTGATGAAGAGGACGGTGGACCTGATGAAGAGGACGGTGGATCTGTTGAAGAGGACGGTGGACCTGATGAAGAGGACAGTGGATCTGATGAAGAGGACGGTGGACCTGATAAAGAGGACGGTGGGTCTGATGAATAGGACGGTGGACCTGATGAAGAGGACAGTGGATCTGATGAAGAGGACGGTGGATCTGTTGAAGAGGACGGTGGACCTGATTAAGAGGACGGTGGATCTGATGAAGAGGATGTTGGACCTGATGAAGAGGACGGTGGATCTGATGAAGAGGACAGTGGATATGATGAAGAGGACGGTGGATCTTTTGAAGAGGACGGTGGACCTGATGAAGATGACGTTGGATCTGATGAAGAGGACGGTGGATCTGATGAAGAGGACGTTGGACCTGATGAAGAGGACGGTGGACCTGATGAAGAGGACGGTGGATCTGTTGAAGAGGACGGTGGACCTGATGAAGAGGACAGTGGATCTGATGAAGAGGACAGTGGACCTGATGAAAAGGACGGTGGACCTGATAAAGCGGACCGTGGATCTGATGAAGAGGACGGTGGACCTGATGAAGAGGACGGTGGACCTGATAAAGAGGATGTTGGACCTGATGAAGAGGGCGGTAGATCTGATGAAGAGGACGGTGGACCTGAGAAAGAGGACGGTGGACCTGATAAAGAGGACGTTGGACCTGATGAAGAGGACGGTGGATCTGATGAAGAGGACAGTGGACCTGATGAAAAGGACAGTGGACCTGATGAAGAGGACGGTGGATCTGATGAAGAGGACAGTGGACCTGATGAAGAGGGCGGTGGACCTGATGAAGAGGACGGTGGATCTGATGAAGAGGACAGTGGACCTGATGAAGAGGACGGTGGATCTGATGAAGAGGACGGTGGACCTGATGAAGAGGGCGGTGGACCTGATGAAGAGGGCGGTGGACCTGATGAAGAGGACACTGGACCTGATGAAGAGGACGGTGGATCTGATGAAGAGGACGGTGGACCTGATGAAGAGGGCGGTGGACCTGATGAAGAGGACAGTGGATCTGATGAAGAGGACAGTGGACCTGATGATGATGACGTTGGACCTGATGAAGAGGACGTTGGACCTGATAAAAAGGACGTTGGACCTGATGAAGAGGACGTTGGACCTGATGAAGAGGACGTTGGACCTGATGAAAAGGACGTTGGACCTGATTAAGAGGACGGTGGACCTGATTAAGAGGACGGTGGACCTGATGAAGAGGACGGTGGACCTGATGAAGAGGGTGGTGGACCTGATGAAGAGGACGGTGGATCTGATGAAGAGGACGGTGGACCTGATGAAGAGGACGGTGGACCTGATGAAGAGGACGGTGGACCTGATGGAGAGGACAGTGGACCTGATGGAGAGGACAGTGGATCTGATGAAGAGGACAGTGGACCTGATGAAGAGGACGGTGGATCTGATGAAGAGGACGGTGGAACTGATGAAGCGGACCGTGGACCTGATGAAGAGGACGGTGGATCTGATGAAGAGGACAGTGGACCTGATGAAGAGGACAGTGGACCTGATGAAGAGGACAGTGGACCTGATGAAGAGGGCGGTGGATCTGATGAAGAGGACGGTGGATCTGATGAAGAGGACGGTGGACCTGATGAAGAGGACGGTGGATCTGATGAAGAGGACGGTGGATCTGACGAAGAGGACGATGGACCTGACGAAGAGGACGGTGGACCTGACGAAGAGGACGGTGGACCTGACGAAGAGGACGATGGACCTGACGAAGAGGACGGTGGACCTGACGAAGAGGACGGTGGACCTGACGAAGAGGACGGTGGACCTGATGAAGAGGACGGTGGATCTGATGAAGAGGACAGTGGACCTGATGAAGAGGACGGTGGACCTGATGAAGAGGACGGTGGATCTGACGAAGAGGACGGTGGATCTGACGAAGAGGACGGTGGACCTGATGAAGAGGACGGTGGACCTGATGAAGAGGACGTTGGATCTGATGAAGAGGACGGTGGACCTGATGAAGATGACGTTGGATCTGATGAAGAGGACGGTGGACCTGATGAAGAGGACGGTGGACCTGATGAAGAGGACGGTGGACCTGATGAAGAGGACGGTGGGTCTGATGAATAGGACGGTGGACCTGATTAAGAGGACGGTGGATCTGATGAAGAGGATGTTGGACCTGATGAAGAGGACGGTGGATCTGATGAAGAGGACAGTGGATATGATGAAGAGGACGGTGGATCTTTTGAAGAGGACGGTGGACCTGATGAAGATGACGTTGGATCTGATGAAGAGGACGGTGGATCTGATGAAGAGGACGTTGGACCTGATGAAGAGGACGGTGGACCTGATGAAGAGGACGGTGGATCTGTTGAAGAGGACAGTGGACCTGATGAAGAGGACGGTGGATCTGATGAAGAGGACGGCGGATCTGATGAAGAGGACGGTGGATCTGATGAAGAGGACGTTGGACCTGATGAAGAGGACGGTGGACCTGATGAAGAGGACGGTGGACCTGATGAAGAGGACAGTGGACCTGATGAAGAGGACAGTGGACCTGATGAAAAGGACGGTGGACCTGATAAAGCGGACCGTGGATCTGATGAAGAGGACGGTGGACCTGATGAAGAGGACGGTGGACCTGATAAAGAGGATGTTGGACCTGATGAAGAGGGCGGTAGATCTGATGAAGAGGACGGTGGACCTGAGAAAGAGGACGGTGGACCTGATAAAGAGGACGTTGGACCTGATGAAGAGGACGGTGGATCTGATGAAGAGGACAGTGGACCTGATGAAGAGGACAGTGGACCTGATGAAGAGGGCGGTGGACCTGATGAAGAGGACGGTGGATCTGATGAAGAGGACAGTGGACCTGATGAAGAGGACGGTGGATCTGATGAAGAGGACAGTGGACCTGATGAAGAGGACAGTGGATCTGATGAAGAGGACAGTGGACCTGATGAAGAGGACAGTGGACCTGATGATGATGACGTTGGACCTGATGAAGAGGACGTTGGACCTGATAAAAAGGACGTTGGACCTGATGAAGAGGACGTTGGACCTGATGAAGAGGACGTTGGACCTGATGAAAAGGACGTTGGACCTGATTAAGAGGACGGTGGACCTGATGAAGTGGACGGTGGACCTGATGAAGAGGGTGGTGGACCTGATGAAGAGGACGGTGGATCTGATGAAGAGGACGGTGGACCTGATGAAGAGGACGGTGGACCTGATGAAGAGGACGGTGGACCTGATGGAGAGGACAGTGGACCTGATAAAGAGGGGAGTGGACCTGATGAAGAGGACGGTGGACCTGATGAAGAGGACGGTGGATCTGATCAAGAGGATGGTGGACGTGACGAAGAGGACGTTGGACGTGACGAAGAGGACGATAGACCTGATGAAGAGGACGGTGGACCTGATGAAGAGGACGGTGGACCTGATGAAGAGGACGGTGGAACTGATAAAGCGGACCGTGGACCTGATTTCGAGGACGGTGGATCTGATGAAGAGGATGTTGGACCTGATGAAGAGGACGGTGGATCTGATGAAGAGGACAGTGGATATGATGAAGAGGACGGTGGATCTTTTGAAGAGGACGGTGGATCTGATGAAGAGGACAGTGGATATGATGAAGAGGACGGTGGATCTTTTGAAGAGGACGGTGGATCTGATGAAGAGGACGGTGGATCTGATGAAGAGGACGTTGGACCTGATGAAGAGGACGTTGGACCTGATGAAGAGGACGGTGGACCTGATGAAGAGGACGGTGGATCTGTTGAAGAGGACGGTGGACCTGATGAAGAGGACGGTGGACCTGATGAAGAGGACGGTGGATCTGATGAAGAGGACAGTGGACCTGATGAAGATGACGTTGGATCTCATGAAGAGGACGGTGGACCTGATGAAGAGGACGGTGGACCTGATGAAAAGGACGGTGGACCTGATGAAGCGGACCGTGGACCTGATGAAGAGGACGGTGGACCTGATGAAGAGGACGGTGGACCTGATGAAGAGGACGTTGGACCTGATGAAGAGGACGTTGGACCTGATGAAAAGGACGTTGGACCTGATTAAGAGGACGGTGGATCTGATGAAGAGGACGGTGGACCTGATTAAGAGGACGGTGGATCTGATGAAGAGGACGGTGGACCTGATAAAGAGGATGTTGGACCTGATGAAGAGGGCGGTGGACCTGAGAAAGAGGACGGTGGACCTGATAAAGAGGATGTTGGACCTGATGAAGAGGACGGTGGATCTGATGAAGAGGACAGTGGACCTGATGAAGAGGACAGTGGACCTGATTAAGAGGACGGTGGATCTGATGAAGAGGACAGTGGACCTGATGAAGAGGGCGGTGGACCTGATGAAGAGGACGGTGGATCTGATGAAGAGGACAGTGGACCTGATGAAGAGGACGGTGGATCTGATGAAGAGGACAGTGGACCTGATGAAGAGGGCGGTGGACCTGATGAAGAGGACAGTGGACCTGATGAAGAGGACGGTGGATCTGATGAAGAGGACAGTGGACCTGATGAAGAGGGAGGTGGACCTGATGAAGAGGACAGTGGATCTGATGAAGAGGACAGTGGACCTGATGATGATGACGTTGGACCTGATGAAGATGACGTTGGACCTGATGAAAAGGACGTTGGACCTGATGAAGAGGACGTTGGACCTGATGAAGAGGACGTTGGACCTGATGAAAAGGACGTTGGACCTGATGAAGAGGACGGTGGATCTGATGAAGAGGACAGTGGACCTGATGATGATGACGTTGGACCTGATGAAGATGACGTTGGACCTGATGAAAAGGACGTTGGACCTGATGAAGAGGACGTTGGACCTGATGAAAAGGACGTTGGACCTGATGAAAAGGACGTTGGACCTGATGAAGAGGACGGTGGACCTGATGAAGAGGACGGTGGACCTGATGAAGAGGGTGGTGGACCTGATGAAGAGGACGGTGGATCTGATGAAGAGGACGGTGGATCTGATGAAGAGAACGGTGGACCTGATGAAGAGGACGGTGGACCTGATGGAGAGGACAGTGGACCTGATAAAGAGGGGAGTTGACCTGATGAAGAGGACGGTGGACCTGATGAAGAGGACGGTGGATCTGATCAAGAGGATGGTGGACGTGACGAAGAGGACGATGGACGTGACGAAGAAGACGATGGACCTGATGAAGAGGACAGTGGATCTGATGAAGAGGACGGTGGATCTGATGAAGAGGACGGTGGATCTGATGAAGAGGGCGGTGGACCTGATGAAGAGGATGGTGGACCTGAGGAAGAGGGAGTTGGACCTGATGAAGAGCACGGTGGATCTGATGAAGAGGACGATGGACGTGACGAAGAGGACGATGGACCTGATGAAGAGGACAGTGGATCTGATGAAGAGGACGGTGGATCTGATAAAGAGGGCGGTGGATCTGATAAAGAGGGCGGTGGATCTGATGAAGAGGGCGGTGGACCTGATGAAGAGGACATTGGATCTGATAAAGAGGGCGGTGGACCTGATGAAGAGGATGGTGGACCTGAGGAAGAGGGCGTTGGACCTGATGAAGAGGGCGGTGGACCTGATGAAGAGGACGGTGGACCTGATGAAGAGGGCGGTGGACCTGATGAAGAGGATGGTGGACCTGATGAAGAGGGAGTTGGACCTGATGAAGAGGACGGTGGGTCTGCTGAAGAGGACGGTGGACATGATGAAGAGGACGGTGGACCTGATGAAGAGGGCGGTGGACCTGATGAAGAGGATGGTGGACCTGATGAAGAGGGAGTTGGACCTGATGAAGAGGACGGTGGGTCTGATGAAGAGGACGGTGGATCTGTTGAAGAGGACGGTGGACCTGATGAAGATGACGTTGGATCTGATGAAGAGGACGGTGGATCTGATGAAGAGGACGTTGGACCTGATGAAGAGGACGGTGGACCTGATGACGAGTACGTTGGATCTGATGAAGAGGACGGTGGATCTGTTGAAGAGGACGGTGGACCTGATGAAGATGACGTTGGATCTGATGAAGAGGACGGTGGACCTGATGAAGAGGACAGTGGACCTGATGAAAAGGACGGTGGACCTGATGAAGCGGACCGTGGACCTGATGAAGAGGACGGTGGACCTGATGAAGAGGACAGTGGATCTGATGAAGAGGACGGTGGACCTGATGAAGAGGACGGTGGACCTGATGAAGAGGACGGTGGACCTGAGGAAGAGGACAGTGGACCTGATGAAGAGGACGGTGGATCTGATGAAGAGGACAGTGGACCTGATGAAGAGGGCGGTGGACCTGATGAAGAGGACAGTGGACCTGATGAAGAGGACGGTGGATCTGATAAAGAGGGCGGTGGACCTGATGAAGAGGATGGTGGACCTGAGGAAGAGGGCGTTGGACCTGATGAAGAGGGCGGTGGACCTGATGAAGAGGACGGTGGACCTGATGAAGAGGGCGGTGGACCTGATGAAGAGGATGGTGGACCTGATGAAGAGGGAGTTGGACCTGATGAAGAGGACGGTGGGTCTGCTGAAGAGGACGGTGGACATGATGAAGAGGACGGTGGACCTGATGAAGAGGGCGGTGGACCTGATGAAGAGGATGGTGGACCTGATGAAGAGGGAGTTGGACCTGATGAAGAGGACGGTGGGTCTGATGAAGAGGACGGTGGATCTGTTGAAGAGGACGGTGGACCTGATGAAGATGACGTTGGATCTGATGAAGAGGACGGTGGATCTGATGAAGAGGACGTTGGACCTGATGAAGAGGACGGTGGACCTGATGACGAGTACGTTGGATCTGATGAAGAGGACGGTGGATCTGTTGAAGAGGACGGTGGACCTGATGAAGATGACGTTGGATCTGATGAAGAGGACGGTGGACCTGATGAAGAGGACAGTGGACCTGATGAAAAGGACGGTGGACCTGATGAAGCGGACCGTGGACCTGATGAAGAGGACGGTGGACCTGATGAAGAGGACAGTGGATCTGATGAAGAGGACGGTGGACCTGATGAAGAGGACGGTGGACCTGATGAAGAGGACGGTGGACCTGAGGAAGAGGACAGTGGACCTGATGAAGAGGACGGTGGATCTGATGAAGAGGACAGTGGACCTGATGAAGAGGGCGGTGGACCTGATGAAGAGGACAGTGGACCTGATGAAGAGGACGGTGGATCTGATAAAGAGGACAGTGGACCTGATGAAGAGGGCGGTGGACCTGATGAAGAGGACAGTGGATCTGATGAAGAGGACAGTGGACCTGATGATGATGACGTTGGACCTGATGAAGAGGACGTTGGACCTGATGAAAAGGACGTTGGACCTGATGAAGAGGACGGTGGATCTGATGAAGAGGGCGGTGGACCTGATGAAGAGGACAGTGGACCTGATGAAGAGGACGGTGGACCTGATAAAGAGGATGTTGGACCTGATGAAGAGGGTGGTGGATCTGATGAAGAGGACGGTGGACCTGAGAAAGAGGACAGTGGACCTGATGATGATGACGTTGGACCTGATGAAGAGGACGTTGGACCTGATGAAAAGGACGTTGGACCTGATGAAGAGGACGGTGGATCTGATGAAGAGGACGTTGGACCTGATGAAGAGGACGTTGGACTTGATGAAGAGGACGGTGGACCTGATAAAGAGGACGGTGGATCTTTTGAAGAGGACGGTGGATCTGTTGAAGAGGACGGTGGACCTGATGAAGATGACGTTGGATCTGATGAAGAGGACGGTGGATCTGATGAAGAGGACGTTGGACCTGATGAAGAGGACGGTGGACCTGATGACGAGTACGTTGGATCTGATGAAGAGGACGGTGGATCTGTTGAAGAGGACGGTGGACCTGATGAAGATGACGTTGGATCTGATGAAGAGGACGGTGGACCTGATGAAGAGGACAGTGGACCTGATGAAAAGGACGGTGGACCTGATGAAGCGGACCGTGGACCTGATAAAGAGGACGGTGGACCTGATGAAGAGGACAGTGGATCTGATGAAGAGGACGGTGGACCTGATGAAGAGGACGGGGGACCTGATGAAGAGTACGGTGGACCTGAGGAAGAGGACAGTGGACCTGATGAAGAGGACGGTGGATCTGATGAAGAGGACAGTGGACCTGATGAAGAGGGCGGTGGACCTGATGAAGAGGACGGTGGATCTGATGAAGAGGACAGTGGACCTGATGAAGAGGGCGGTGGACCTGATGAAGAGGACAGTGGATCTGATGAAGAGGACAGTGGACCTGATGATGATGACGTTGGACCTGATGAAGAGGACGTTGGACCTGATGAAGAGGACGGTGGCTCTGATGAAGAGGGCGGTGGCTCTGATGAAGAGGGCGGTGGACCTGATGAAGAGGACAGTGGACCTGATGAAGAGGACGGTGGACCTGATAAAGAGGATGTTGGACCTGATGAAGAGGGCGGTGGATCTGATGAAGAGGACGGTGGACCTGAGAAAGAGGACAGTGGACCTGATGATGATGACGTTGGACCTGATGAAGAGGACGTTGGACCTGATGGAAAGGACGTTGGACCTGATGAAGAGGACGGTGGATCTGATGAAGAGGACGTTGGACCTGATGAAGAGGACGTTGGACCTGATGAAGAGGACGGTGGATCTGATGAAGAGGACGGTGGATCTGATGAAGAGGACGTTGGACCTGATGAAGAGGACGGTGGACCTGATGACGAGTACGTTGGATCTGATGAAGAGGACGGTGGATCTGTTGAAGAGGACGGTGGACCTGATGAAGATGACGTTGGATCTGATGAAGAGGACGGTGGACCTGATGAAGAGGACAGTGGACCTGATGAAAAGGACGGTGGACCTGATGAAGCGGACCGTGGACCTGATAAAGAGGACGGTGGACCTGATGAAGAGGACGGTGGATCTGATGAAGAGGACAGTGGACCTGATGAAGATGACGTTGGATCTCATGAAGAGGACGGTGGACCTGATGAAGAGGACGGTGGACCTGATGAAAAGGACGGTGGACCTGATGAAGCGGACCGTGGACCTGATGAAGAGGACGGTGGACCTGATGAAGAGGACGGTGGACCTGATGAAGAGGACGGTGGACCTGATGAGGAGGACGGTGGACCTGAGGAAGAGGACGATGGACCTGATGAAAAGGACGTTGGACCTGATGAAGAGGACGTTGGACCTGATGAAAAGGACGTTGGACCTGATGAAAAGGATGTTGGACCTGATGAAGAGGACGTTGGACCTGATTAAGAGGACGGTGGATCTGATGAAGAGGACGGTGGACCTGATGAAGAGGACGGTGGACCTGATAAAGAGGATGTTGGACCTGATGAAGAGGGCGGTGGACCTGATGAAGAGGACGGTGGATCTGATGAAGAGGACAGTGGACCTGATGAAGAGGGCGGTGGACCTGATGAAGAGGACAGTGGATCTGATGAAGAGGACAGTGGACCTGATGATGATGACGTTGGACCTGATGAAGAGGACGTTGGACCTGATGAAAAGGACGTTGGACCTGATGAAGAGGACGTTGGACCTGATGAAGAGGACGTTGGACCTGATGAAAAGGACGTTGGACCTGATGAAGAGGACGGTGGACCTGATGAAGAGGACGGTGGACCTGATGAAGAGGGTGGTGGACCTGATGAAGAAGACGGTGGATCTGATGAAGAGGACGGTGGATCTGATGAAGAGGACGGTGGAAATGATGAAGAGGACGGTGGACCTGATGGAGAGGACAGTGGACCTGATAAAGAGGGGAGTGGACCTGATGAAGAGGACGGTGGACCTGATGAAGAGGACGGTGGATCTGATCAAGAGGATGGTGGACGTGACGAAGAGGACGATGGACGTGACGAAGAAGACGATGGACCTGATGAAGAGGACAGTGGATCTGATGAAGAGGACGGTGGATCTGATGAAGAGGGCGGTGGATCTGATGAAGAGGGCGGTGGACCTGATGAAGAGGATGGTGGACGTGACGAAGAGGACGATGGACCTGATGAAGAGGACAGTGGATCTGATGAAGAGGACGGTGGATCTGATGAAGAGGACAGTGGATCTGATAAAGAGGGCGGTGGATCTGATGAAGAGGGCGGTGGACCTGATGAAGAGGACATTGGATCTGATAAAGAGGGCGGTGGACCTGATGAAGAGGATGGTGGACCTGAGGAAGAGGGCGTTGGACCTGATGAAGAGGGCGTTGGACATGATGAAGAGGACGGTGGGTCTGATGAAGAGGACGGTGGACATGATGAAGAGGACGGTGGACCTGATGAAGAGGGCGGTGGACCTGATGAAGAGGATGGTGGACCTGATGAAGAGGGAGTTGGACCTGATGAAGAGGACGGTGGGTCTGATGAAGAGGACGGTGGATCTGTTGAAGAGGACGGTGGACCTGATGAAGATGACGTTGGATCTGATGAAGAGGACGGTGGATCTGATGAAGAGGACGTTGGACCTGATGAAGAGGACGGTGGACCTGATGACGAGTACGTTGGATCTGATGAAGAGGACGGTGGATCTGATGAAAAGGACGTTGGACCTGATGAAGAGGACGGTGGATCTGATGAAGAGGACGTTGGACCTGATGAAGAGGACGTTGGACCTGATGAAGAGGACGGTGGACCTGATGAAGAGGACGGTGGATCTGTTGAAGAGGACGGTGGATCTGTTGAAGAGGACGGTGGACCTGATGACGAGTAAGTTGGATCTGATGAAGAGGACGGTGGATCTGATGAAAAGGACGTTGGACCTGATGAAGAGGACGGTGGACCTGATGAAGAGGACGGTGGATCTGTTGAAGAGGACGTTGGACCTGATGAAGATGACGTTGGATCTGATGAAGAGGACGGTGGATCTGATGAAGAGGACGTTGGACCTGATGAAGAGGACGGTGGACCTGATGACGAGTACGTTGGATCTGATGAAGAGGACGGTGGATCTGTTGAAGAGGACGGTGGACCTGATGAAGATGACGATGGATCTGATGAAGAGGACGGTGGACCTGATGAAGAGGACAGTGGACCTGATGAAGAGGACGGTGGACCTGAGGAAGAGGACAGTGGACCTGATGAAGAGGACGGTGGATCTGATGAAGAGGACAGTGGACCTGATGAAGAGGGCGGTGGACCTGATGCAGAGGACAGTGGACCTGATGAAGAGGACGGTGGATCTGATGAAGAGGACAGTGGACCTGATGAAGAGGGCGGTGGACCTGATGAAGAGGACAGTGGATCTGATGAAGAGGACGGTGGATCTGATGAAGAGGACAGTGGATCTGATAAAGAGGGCGGTGGATCTGATGAAGAGGGCGGTGGACCTGATGAAGAGGACATTGGATCTGATAAAGAGGGCGGTGGACCTGATGAAGAGGATGGTGGACCTGAGGAAGAGGGCGTTGGACCTGATGAAGAGGGCGTTGGACCTGATGAAGAGGGCGTTGGACCTGATGAAGAGGGCGTTGGACATGATGAAGAGGACGGTGGGTCTGATGAAGAGGACGGTGGACATGATGAAGAGGACGGTGGACCTGATGAAGAGGGCGGTGGACCTGATGAAGAGGATGGTGGACCTGATGAAGAGGGAGTTGGACCTGATGAAGAGGACGGTGGGTCTGATGAAGAGGACGGTGGATCTGTTGAAGAGGACGGTGGACCTGATGAAGATGACGTTGGATCTGATGAAGAGGACGGTGGATCTGATGAAGAGGACGTTGGACCTGATGAAGAGGACGGTGGACCTGATGACGAGTACGTTGGATCTGATGAAGAGGACGGTGGATCTGATGAAAAGGACGTTGGACCTGATGAAGAGGACGGTGGATCTGATGAAGAGGACGTTGGACCTGATGAAGAGGACGTTGGACCTGATGAAGAGGACGGTGGACCTGATGAAGAGGACGGTGGATCTGTTGAAGAGGACGGTGGATCTGTTGAAGAGGACGGTGGACCTGATGAAGATGACGTTGGATCTGATGAAGAGGACGGTGGATCTGATGAAGAGGACGTTGGACCTGATGAAGAGGACGGTGGACCTGATGACGAGTACGTTGGATCTGATGAAGAGGACGGTGGATCTGTTGAAGAGGACGGTGGACCTGATGAAGATGACGATGGATCTGATGAAGAGGACGGTGGACCTGATGAAGAGGACAGTGGACCTGATGAAAAGGACGGTGGACCTGATGAAGCGGACCGTGGACCTGATGAAGAGGACGGTGGACCTGATGAAGAGGACAGTGGATCTGATGAAGAGGACGGTGGACCTGATGAAGAGGACGGTGGACCTGATGAAGAGGACGGTGGACCTGAGGAAGAGGACAGTGGACCTGATGAAGAGGACGGTGGATCTGATGAAGAGGACAGTGGACCTGATGAAGAGGGCGGTGGACCTGATGCAGAGGACAGTGGACCTGATGAAGAGGACGGTGGATCTGATTAAGAGGACAGTGGACCTGATGAAGAGGGCGGTGGACCTGATGAAGAGGACAGTGGATCTGATGAAGAGGACAGTGGACCTGATGATGATGACGTTGGACCTGATGAAGAGGATGTTGGACCTGATGAAAAGGACGTTGGACCTGATGAAGAGGACGGTGGATCTGATGAAGAGGGCGGTGGACCTGATGAAGAGGACAGTGGACCTGATGAAGAGGACGGTGGACCTGATAAAGAGGATGTTGGACCTGATGAAGAGGGCGGTGGATCTGATGAAGAGGACGGTGGACCTGAGAAAGAGGACAGTGGACCTGATGATGATGACGTTGGACCTGATGAAGAGGACGTTGGACCTGATGAAAAGGACGTTGGACCTGATGAAGAGGACGGTGGATCTGATGAAGAGGACGGTGGATCTGATGAAGAGGACGTTGGACCTGATGAAGAGGACGTTGGACCTGATGATGAGGACGGTGGACCTGATGAAGAGGACGGTGGATCTGTTGAAGAGGACGGTGGACCTGATGAAGAGGACGGTGGACCTGATGAAGAGGACGGTGGACCTGATGAGGAGGACGGTGGACCTGAGGAAGAGGACGATGGACCTGATGAAAAGGATGTTGGACCTGATGAAGAGGGCGGTGGATCTGATGAAGAGGACGGTGGACCTGAGAAAGAGGACAGTGGACCTGATGATGATGACGTTGGACCTGATGAAGAGGACGTTGGACCTGATGAAAAGGACGTTGGACCTGATGAAGAGGACGGTGGATCTGATGAAGAGGACGGTGGATCTGATGAAGAGGACGTTGGACCTGATGAAGAGGACGTTGGACCTGATGATGAGGACGGTGGACCTGATGAAGAGGACGGTGGATCTGTTGAAGAGGACGTTGGACCTGATGAAGAGGACGGTGGACCTGATGAAGAGGGCGGTGGACCTGATGAAGAGGATGGTGGACCTGAGGAAGAGGGCGTTGGACCTGATGAAGAGCACGGTGGATCTGATGAAGAGGACGATGGACGTGACGAAGAGGACGATGGACCTGATGAAGAGGACAGTGGATCTGATGAAGAGGACGGTGGATCTGATAAAGAGGACAGTGGATCTGATAAAGAGGGCGGTGGACCTGATGAAGAGGACATTGGATCTGATAAAGAGGGCGGTGGATCTGATAAAGAGGACAGTGGATCTGATAAAGAGGGCGGTGGATCTGATGAAGAGGACAGTGGATCTGATAAAGAGGGCGGTGGATCTGATGAAGAGGGCGGTGGACCTGATGAAGAGGACAGTGGATCTGATGAAGAGGACGGTGGATCTGATAAAGAGGACAGTGGATCTGATAAAGAGGGCGGTGGATCTGATGAAGAGGACGGTGGACCTGATGAAGAGGATGGTGGACCTGAGGAAGAGGGCGTTGGACCTGATGAACAGGGCGTTGGACATGATGAAGAGGACGGTGGGTCTGATGAAGAGGACGGTGGACATGATGAAGAGGACGGTGGACCTGATGAAGAGGACAGTGGATCTGATGAAGAGGACGGTGGATCTGATAAAGAGGACAGTGGATCTGATAAAGAGGGCGGTGGATCTGATGAAGAGGACGGTGGACCTGATGAAGAGGATGGTGGACCTGAGGAAGAGGGCGTTGGACCTGATGAACAGGGCGTTGGACATGATGAAGAGGACGGTGGGTCTGATGAAGAGGACGGTGGACATGATGAAGAGGACGGTGGACCTGATAAAGAGGGCGGTGGACCTGATGAAGAGGATGGTGGACCTGATGAAGAGGGAGTTGGACCTGATGAAGAGTACGGTGGGTCTGATGAAGAGGACGGTGGATCTGTTGAAGAGGACGGTGGATCTGATGAAGAGGACGTTGGACCTGATGAAGAGGACGGTGGACCTGATGACGAGGACGGTGGACCTGATGACGAGTACGTTGGATCTGATGAAGAGGACGGTGGATCTGTTGAAGAGGACAGTGGACCTGATGAAGAGGACAGTGGACCTGATGAAGAGGACGGTGGACCTGATGAAGAGGACAGTGGACCTGATGAAGAGGACGGTGGACCTGATGAAGAGGACAGTGGATCTGATGAAGAGGACAGTGGATCTGATGAAGAGGACAGTGGATCTGATGAAGAGGACGGTGGATCTGATGAAGAGGACAGTGGACCTGATGAAGAGGACGGTGGATCTGATGAAGAGGACGGTGGATCTGATGAAGAGGACGGTGGATCTGAAGAAGAGGACGGTGGACCTGATGAAGAGGACGGTGGACCTGATGGAGAGGACAGTGGACCTGATAAAGAGGGGAGTGGACCTGATGAAGAGGACGGTGGACCTGATGAAGAGGACGGTGGATCTGATCAAGAGGACGGTGGATCTGATCAAGAGGATGGTGGACGTAACGAAGAGGACGATGGACGTGACGAAAAAGACGATGGACCTGATGAAGAGGACAGTGGATCTGATGAAGAGGACGGTGGATCTGATGAAGAGGACGGTGGATCTGATGAAGAGGGCGGTGGACCTGATGAAGAGGATGGTGGACCTGAGGAAGAGGGCCTTGGACCTGATGAAGAGCACGGTGGATCTGATGAAGAGGACGATGGACGTGACGAAGAGGACGATGGACCTGATGAAGAGGACGGTGGATCTGATGAAGAGGACGGTGGATCTGATGAAGAGGACAGTGGATCTGATAAAGAGGGCGGTGGATCTGATGAAGAGGGCGGTGGACCTGATGAAGAGGACATTGGATCTGATAAAGAGGGCGGTGGACCTGATGAAGAGGATGGTGGACCTGAGGAAGAGGGCGTTGGACCTGATGAAGAGGGCGTTGGACATGATAAAGAGGACGGTGGGTCTGATGAAGAGGATGGTGGACCTGATGAAGAGGACGGTGGACCTGATGAAGAGGGCGGTGGACCTGATGAAGAGGATGGTGGACCTGATGAAGAGGGAGTTGGACCTGATGAAGAGGACGGTGGGTCTGATGAAGAGGACGGTGGATCTGATGAAGAGGACGGTGGACCTGATAAAGAGGACGGTGGACCTGATGAAGAGGACGGTGGATCTGTTGAAGAGGACGGTGGACCTGATGAAGATGACGTTGGATCTGATGAAGAGGACGGTGGATCTGATCAAGAGGACAGTGGATCTGATGAAGAGTACGTTGGATCTGATGAAGAGGACGGTGGATCTGTTGAAGAGGACGGTGGACCTGATGAAAATGACGTTGGATCTGATGAAGAGGACGGTGGATCTGATGAAGAGGACGTTGGACCTGATGAAGAGGACGTTGGACCTGATGAAGAGGACGGTGGACCTGATGAAGAGGACGGTGGACCTGATGAAGAGAACGTTGGATCTGATGAAGAGGACGGTGGACCTGATGAAGAGGACGGTGGATCTGATGAAGAGGACAGTGGATCTGATGAAGAGGACGGTGGAACTGATGAAGAGGACGGTGGACCTGATAAAGTGGATGTTGGACCTGATGAAGAGGACGGTGGATCTGATTAAGAGGACAGTGGATCTGATGAAGAGTACGTTGGATATGATGAAGAGGACGGTGGATCTGTTGAAGAGGACGGTGGACCTGATGAAGATGACGTTGGATCTGATGAAGAGGACGGTGGATCTGATGAAGAGGACGTTGGACCTGATGAAGAGGACGGTGGACCTGATGAAGAGGACGGTGGACCTGATGAAGAGTACGTTGGATCTGATGAAGAGGACGGTGGACCTGATGAAGAGGATGGTGGATCTGATGAAGAGGACAGTGGATCTGATGAAGAGGACGGTGGAACTGATGAAGAGGACGATGGACGTGACGACGAGGACGATGGACCTGATGAAGAGGACGGTGGACCTGATAAAGAGGACGGTGGAACTGATGAAGCGGACCGTGGACCTGATAAAGAGGACGGTGGACCTGATGAAGAGGACGGTGGACCTGATGAAGAGGACGGTGGGTCTGATGAATAGGACGGTGGACCTGATTAAGAGGACGGTGGATCTGATGTAGAGGATGTTGGACCTGATGAAGAGCACGGTGGATCTGATGAAGAGGACAGTGGATATGATGAAGAGGACGGTGGATCTTTTGAAGAGGACGGTGGACCTGATGAAGATGACGTTGGATCTGATGAAGAGGACGGTGGATCTGATGAAGAGGACGTTGGACCTGATGAAGAGGACGTTGGACCTGATGAAGAGGACGGTGGACCTGATGACGAGTACGTTGGATCTGATGAAGAGGACGGTGGATCTTTTGAAGAGGATGGTGGACCTGATAAAGAGGACAGTGGATCTGATGAAGAGGACGGTGGACCTGATGAAGATGACGTTGGATCTGATGAAGAGGACGGTGGATCTGATGAAGAGGGCGGTGGACCTGATGAAGAGGATGGTGGACCTGATGAAGAGGGAGTTGGACCTGATGAAGAGGACGGTGGGTCTGATGAAGAGGACGGTGGATCTGTTGAAGAGGACGGTGGACCTGATGAAGATGACGTTGGATCTGATGAAGAGGACGGTGGATCTGATGAAGAGGACGTTGGACCTGATGAAGAGGACGGTGGACCTGATGACGAGTACTTTGGATCTGATGAAGAGGACGGTGGATCTGTTGAAGAGGACGGTGGACCTGATGAAGATGACGTTGGATCTGATGAAGAGGACGGTGGACCTGATGAAAAGGACGGTGGACCTGATGAAGCGGACCGTGGACCTGATGAAGAGGACGGTGGACCTGATGAAGAGGACGGTGGACCTGATGAAGAGGACAGTGGATCTGATGAAGAGGACGGTGGACCTGATGAAGAGGACGGTGGACCTGATGAAGAGGACGGTGGACCTGAGGAAGAGGACGATGGACCTGATGAAAAGGACGTTGGACCTGATGAAGAGGACGTTGGACCTGATGAAAAGGACGTTGGACCTGATGAAGAGGACGTTGGACCTGATTAAGAGGACGGTGGATCTGATGAAGAGGACGGTGGACCTGATGAAGAGGACGGTGGACCTGATAAAGAGGATGTTGGACCTGATGAAGAGGGCGGTGGATCTGATGAAGAGGACGGTGGACCTGAGAAAGAGGACGGTGGACCTGATAAAGAGGATGTTGGACCTGATGAAGAGGACGGTGGATCTGATGAAGAGGACAGTGGACCTGATGAAGAGGACGGTGGATCTGATGAAGAGGACAGTGGACCTGATGAAGAGGACAGTGGACCTGATGAAGAGGACGGTGGATCTGATGAAGAGGACAGTGGACCTGATGAAGAGGGCGGTGGACCTGATGAAGAGGACGGTGGATCTGATGAAGAGGACAGTGGACCTGATGACGAGGACGGTGGATCTGATGAAGAGGACAGTGGACCTGATGAAGAGGGCGGTGGACCTGATGAAGAGGACAGTGGACCTGATGAAGAGGACGGTGGATCTGATGAAGAGGACAGTGGACCTGATGAAGAGGGCGGTGGACCTGATGAAGAGGACAGTGGATCTGATGAAGAGGACAGTGGACCTGATGATGATGACGTTGGACCTGATGAAGAGGACGTTGGACCTGATGAAAAGGACGTTGGACGTGATGAAAAGGACGTTGGACCTGATGAAGAGGACGTTGGACCTGATGAAGAGGACGTTGGACCTGATGAAGAGGACGGTGGACCTGATGAAGAGGACGGTGGACCTGATGAAGAGGGTGGTGGACCTGATGAAGAGGACGATGGACCTGATGAAGAGGACAGTGGATCTGACTAAGAGGACAGTGGATCTGATGAAGAGGACGATGGACCTGATGAAGAGGACAGTGGATCTGATGAAGAGGGCGGTGGACCTGATGAAGAGGACATTGGATCTGATAAAGAGGGCGGTGGATCTGATGAAGAGGATGGTGGACCTGAGGAAGAGGGCGTTGGACCTGATGAAGAGGGCGTTGGACATGATGAAGAGGACGGTGGGTCTGATGAAGAGGACGGTGGACCTGATTAAGAGGACGGTGGACCTGATGAAGAGGGCGGTGGACCTGATGAAGAGGATGGTGGACCTGATGAAGAGGGAGTTGGACCTGATGAAGAGGACGGTGGGTCTGATGAAGAGGACGGTGGATCTGATGAAGAGGACGGTGGACCTGATAAAGAGGAAGGTGGACCTGATGAAGATGACGGTGGAACTGATGAAGAGGACGATGGACGTGACGACGAGGACGATGGACCTGATGAAGAGGACGGTGGACCTGATAAAGAGGACGGTGGAACTGATGAAGCGGACCGTGGACCTGATAAAGAGGACGGTGGACCTGATGAAGAGGACGGTGGACCTGATGAAGAGGACGGTGGGTCTGATGAATAGGACGGTGGACCTGATTAAGAGGACGGTGGATCTGATGTAGAGGATGTTGGACCTGATGAAGAGCACGGTGGATCTGATGAAGAGGACAGTGGATATGATGAAGAGCACGGTGGATCTGATGAAGAGGACAGTGGATATGATGAAGAGGACGGTGGACCTGATGAAGATGACGTTGGATCTGATGAAGAGGACGGTGGATCTGATGAAGAGGACGTTGGACCTGATGAAGAGGACGTTGGACCTGATGAAGAGGACGGTGGACCTGATGACGAGTACGTTGGATCTGATGAAGAGGACGGTGGATCTTTTGAAGAGGATGGTGGACCTGATAAAGAGGACAGTGGATCTGATGAAGAGGACGGTGGACCTGATGAAGATGACGTTGGATCTGATGAAGAGGACGGTGGATCTGATGAAGAGGGCGGTGGACCTGATGAAGAGGATGGTGGACCTGATGAAGAGGGAGTTGGACCTGATGAAGAGGACGGTGGGTCTGATGAAGAGGACGGTGGATCTGTTGAAGAGGACGGTGGACCTGATGAAGATGACGTTGGATCTGATGAAGAGGACGGTGGATCTGATGAAGAGGACGTTGGACCTGATGAAGAGGACGGTGGACCTGATGACGAGTACTTTGGATCTGATGAAGAGGACGGTGGATCTGTTGAAGAGGACGGTGGACCTGATGAAGATGACGTTGGATCTGATGAAGAGGACGGTGGACCTGATGAAAAGGACGGTGGACCTGATGAAGCGGACCGTGGACCTGATGAAGAGGACGGTGGACCTGATGAAGAGGACGGTGGACCTGATGAAGAGGACAGTGGATCTGATGAAGAGGACGGTGGACCTGATGAAGAGGACGGTGGACCTGATGAAGAGGACGGTGGACCTGAGGAAGAGGACGATGGACCTGATGAAAAGGACGTTGGACCTGATGAAGAGGACGTTGGACCTGATGAAAAGGACGTTGGACCTGATGAAGAGGACGTTGGACCTGATTAAGAGGACGGTGGATCTGATGAAGAGGACGGTGGACCTGATGAAGAGGACGGTGGACCTGATAAAGAGGATGTTGGACCTGATGAAGAGGGCGGTGGATCTGATGAAGAGGACGGTGGACCTGAGAAAGAGGACGGTGGACCTGATAAAGAGGATGTTGGACCTGATGAAGAGGACGGTGGATCTGATGAAGAGGACAGTGGACCTGATGAAGAGGACGGTGGATCTGATGAAGAGGACAGTGGACCTGATGAAGAGGACAGTGGACCTGATGAAGAGGACGGTGGATCTGATGAAGAGGACAGTGGACCTGATGAAGAGGGCGGTGGACCTGATGAAGAGGACGGTGGATCTGATGAAGAGGACAGTGGACCTGATGACGAGGACGGTGGATCTGATGAAGAGGACAGTGGACCTGATGAAGAGGGCGGTGGACCTGATGAAGAGGACAGTGGACCTGATGAAGAGGACGGTGGATCTGATGAAGAGGACAGTGGACCTGATGAAGAGGGCGGTGGACCTGATGAAGAGGACAGTGGATCTGATGAAGAGGACAGTGGACCTGATGATGATGACGTTGGACCTGATGAAGAGGACGTTGGACCTGATGAAAAGGACGTTGGACGTGATGAAAAGGACGTTGGACCTGATGAAGAGGACGTTGGACCTGATGAAGAGGACGTTGGACCTGATGAAGAGGACGGTGGACCTGATGAAGAGGACGGTGGACCTGATGAAGAGGGTGGTGGACCTGATGAAGAGGACGATGGACCTGATGAAGAGGACAGTGGATCTGACTAAGAGGACAGTGGATCTGATGAAGAGGACGATGGACCTGATGAAGAGGACAGTGGATCTGATGAAGAGGGCGGTGGACCTGATGAAGAGGACATTGGATCTGATAAAGAGGGCGGTGGATCTGATGAAGAGGATGGTGGACCTGAGGAAGAGGGCGTTGGACCTGATGAAGAGGGCGTTGGACATGATGAAGAGGACGGTGGGTCTGATGAAGAGGACGGTGGACCTGATTAAGAGGACGGTGGACCTGATGAAGAGGGCGGTGGACCTGATGAAGAGGATGGTGGACCTGATGAAGAGGGAGTTGGACCTGATGAAGAGGACGGTGGGTCTGATGAAGAGGACGGTGGATCTGATGAAGAGGACGGTGGACCTGATAAAGAGGAAGGTGGACCTGATGAAGATGACGTTGGATCTGATGAAGAGGACGGTGGATCTGATCAAGAGGACAGTGGACCTGATGAAGAGGACGGTGGACCTGATGAAGAGTACGTTGGATCTGATGAAGAGGACGGAGGATCTGTTGAAGAGGATGGTGGACCTGATGAAGATGACGTTGGATCTGATGAAGAGGACGGTGGATCTGATGAAGAGGACGGAGGATCTGTTGAAGAGGACGGTGGACCTGATGAAGATGACGTTGGATCTGATGAAGAGGACGGTGGATCTGATGAAGAGGACGTTGGACCTGATGAAGAGGACGGTGGACCTGATGAAGAGGACGGTGGACCTGATGAAGAGAACGTTGGATCTGATGAAGAGGACGGTGGACCTGATGAAGAGGACGGTGGACCTGATGAAGAGGACGGTGGACCTGATGAAGAGGACGGTGGACCTGATGAAGAGGACGGTGGACCTGATGAAGAGGACGGTGGATCTGATGAAGAGGACGGTGGAACTGATGAAGCGGACCGTGGACCTGATAAAGAGGACGGTGGACCTGATGAAGAGGACGGTGGACCTGATGAAGAGGACGGTGGGTCTGATGAATAGGACGGTGGACCTGATTAAGAGGACGGTGGATCTGATGTAGAGGATGTTGGACCTGATGAAGAGCACGGTGGATCTGATGAAGAGGACAGTGGATATGATGAAGAGGACGGTGGATCTTTTGAAGAGGACGGTGGACCTGATGAAGATGACGTTGGATCTGATGAAGAGGACGGTGGATCTGATGAAGAGGACGTTGGACCTGATGAAGAGGACGGTGGACCTGATGACGAGTACGTTGGATCTGATGAAGAGGACGGTGGATCTTTTGAAGAGGACGGTGGACCTGATGAAGAGGACAGTGGATCTGATGAAGAGGACAGTGGATCTGATGAAGAGGACGGTGGACCTGATGAAGATGACGTTGGATCTGATGAAGAGGACGGTGGATCTGATGAAGAGGACGGTGGACCTGATGAAGAGGACGTTGGACCTGATGAAGAGGACGGTGGACCGGATGAAGAGTACGTTGAATCTGATGAAGAGGACGGTGGATCTGATGAAGAGGACGGTGGATCTGATTAAGAGGATGGTGGATCTGATGAAGAGGACGGTGGACGTGACGAAGAGGACGATGGACGTGACGAAGAGGACGATGGACCTGATGAAGAGGACGGTGGACCTGATGAAGAGGACAGTGGACCTGATGAAGAGGACAGTGGACCTGATGAAGCGGACGGTGGACCTGATTAAGAGGATGTTGGACCTGATGAAGAGGACGGTGGATCTGATGAAGAGGATGTTGGACCTGATGACGAGGACGGTGGATCTGATTAAGAGGACAGTGGATCTGATGAAGAGGACGGTGGACCTGATGAAGAGGACGGTGGATCTGATGAAGAGGATGTTGGACCTGATGACGAGGACGGTGGATCTGATGAAGAGGACAGTGGATCTGATGAAGAGGACGGTGGATCTGATGAAGAGGACGTTGGATCTGATGAAGAGGACGGTGGATCTGATTAAGAGGACAGTGGATCTGATAAAGAGGACGGTGGACCTGATGAAGAGGACAGTGGATCTGATGAAGAAGACGGTGGATCTGATGAAGAGGGCGGTGGACCTGATGAAGAGGATGTTGGATCTGAAGAAGAGGATGTTTGATCTGATGAAGAGGACGGTGGACCAGATGAAGAGGATGGTGGACCTGACGAAGAGGGCGTTGACCTGATGAAGAGGACGGTGGATCTGTTGAAGAGGACGGTGGACCTGATGAAGAGGACGGTGGATCTGATGAAGAGGACGGTGGACCTGATGAAGAGGACGTTGGACCTGATTAAGAGGATGGTGGACCGGAGGAAGAGGGCCTGACGAAGAGGGCGTTGGACCTGATGAAGAGGACGGTGGGTCTGATGAAGAGGACGGTGGACCTGATGAAGAGGACGTTGGACCTGATTAAGAGGATGGTGGACCGGAGGAAGAGGGCGGAGGACCTGATGAAGAGGATGGTGGACCTGAGGAAGAGGGAGTTGGACCTGATGAAGAGGACGGTGGGTCTGATGAAGAGCACGGTGGATCTGATGAAGAGGACGGTGGACCTGATGAAGAGGACGTTGGATCTGATGAAGAGGACGGTGGATCTGTTGAAGAGGACGGTGGACCTGATGAAGAGGACAGTGGATCTGATGAAGAGGACAGTGGATCTGATGAAGAGGACGGTGGACCTGATGAAGTGGACGGTGGTCCTGATGAAGAGGACGGTGGATCTGATAAAGAGGACGGTGGACCTGATGAAGAGGACGGTGGACCTGATGAAGAGGACGTTGGACCTGATGAAGAGGACGTTGGACTGGATGAAGAGGACGGTGGATCTGATGAAGAGGACGGTGGATCTGATGAAGAGGACGGAGGACGTGACGAAGAGGACGATGGACGTGACGAAGAGGACGATGGACGTGACGAAGAGGACGATGGACGTGACGAAGAGGACGGTGGACGTGACGAAGAGGACGGTGGACCTGATGAAAAGGACGGTGGACCTGATGAAGCGGACCGTGGACCTGATGAAGAGGACAGTGGACCTGATGAAGTGGACGGTGGTCCTGATGAAGAGGACGGTGGTCCTGATGAAGAGGACGGTGGTCCTGATGAAGAGGACGGTGGATCTGATGAAGAGGACGGTGGACCTGATGAAGAGGACGGTGGACCTGATGAAGAGGACGGTGGATCTGATGAAGAGGATGTTGGACCTGATGACGAGGACGGTGGATCTGATGAAGAAGACAGTGGATCTGATGAAGAGGACGGTGGACCTGATGAAGAGGACGGTGGATCTGATGAAGAGGACAGTGGATCTGATGAAGAGGACAGTGGATCTGATGAAGAGGACGGTGGACCTCATGAAGAGGACGGTGGACCTGATGAAGAAGACGGTGGACCTGATAAAGAGGACGGTGGATCTGATAAAGAGGGCGTTGGACCTGATGAAGAGGGCGGTGGGTCTGATGAAGAGGACGGTGGACCTGATGAAGAGGACGGTGGACCTGATGAAGAGGACGGTGGACCTGATGAAGAGGGCGGTGGACCTGATAAAGAGGACGGTGGACCTGATGAAGAGGACGGTGGATCTGATGAAGAGGACGTTGGACCTGATCAAGAGGACGGTGGACCTGATAAAGAGGACGGTGGACCTGATGAGGAGGACGGTGGATCTGATGAAGAGGACGGTGGAACTGATGAAGAGGACGGTGGACCTGATGAAGAGGACGTTGCACCTGATGAAGAGGACGTTGGACCTGATCAAGAGGGTGGTGGATCTGATGAAGAGGACGGTGGACCTGATGAAGAGGACGGTGGACCTGATAAAGAGGACGGTGGACCTGATGAGGAGGACGGTGGATCTGATGAAGAGGACGGTGGAACTGATGAAGAGGACGGTGGATCTGATGAAGAGGACGTTGGACCTGATGAAGAGGACGTTGGACCTGATGAAGAGGACGTTGGACCTGATGAAGAGGACGGTGGACCTGATGAAGAGGACGGTGGACCTGATGAAGAGGACGTTGGACCTGATGAAGAGGACGGTGGACCTGATGAAGAGCACGGTGGATCTGATGAAGAGGACGGTGGACCTGAGGAAGAGGACGGTGGACCTGATGAAGAGGACGTTGGATCTGATTAAGAGGACGTTGGACCTGATGAAGAGGACGTTGGACCTGATGAAGAGGGCGTTGGAACCAATGAAGAGGACGGTGGGTCTGATGAAGAGGAAGGTGGATCTGATGAAGAGGACGGTGGATCTGATGAAGAGGACGGTGGATCTGATGAAGAGGACGGTGGATCTGATAAAGAGGGCGTTGGACCTGATGAAGAGGGCGGTGGGTCTGATGAAGAGGATGGTGGACCTGATGAAGAGGGCAGTGGACCTGATGAAGAGGACGGTGGACCTGATGAAGATGACAGTGGACCTGATGAAGAGGACGGTGGATCTGATGAAGAGGACGGTGGACCTGATGAAGAGGACGGTGGACCTGATGAAGAGGACGGTGGACGTGACGAAGAGGACGATGGACCTGATGAAGAGGACGGTGGACCTGATGAAGAGGGCGGTGGACCTGATGAAGAGGGCGGTGGACCTGATGAAGAGGACGGTGGACCTGATCAAGAGGGTGGTGGACCTGATGAAGAGGACGGTGGATCTGATGAAGAAGACGGTGGACCTGATAAAGAGGACGGTGGACCTGATGAAGAGGATGTTGGATCTGATCAAGAGGACGGTGGACCTGATGAAGAGGAAGGTGGACCTGATGAAGAGGACGGTGGATCTGATGAAGAGGGCGGTGGATTTGATGAAGAGGACGGTGGATCTGATAAAGAGGACGGTGGACCTGATGAAGAGGACGGTGGATCTGATGAAGAGGGCGGTGGACCTCATGAAGAGGACGGTGGATCTGATGAAGAGGACGGTGGACCTGATGAAGAGGATGTTGGACCTGACGAAAAAGATGTTGGATCTGATGAAGAGGACGGTGGACCTGATGAAGAGGACGTTGGACCTGATGAAGAGGACAGTGGATCTGATGAAGAGGACGGTGGACCTGATCAAGAGGACGGTGGACCTGATGAAGAGGGGAGTGGACCTGATGAAGAGGACGGTGGACCTGATAAAGAGGGCGGTGGATCTGATGAAGAGGACGGTGGAACTGATGAAGAGGACGGTGGATCTGATGAAGAGGACGGTGGACCTGATGAAGAGGACGGTGGACCAGATGAAGAGGACGTTGGATCTGATGAAGAGGACGTTGGATCTGATGAAGAGGACGGTGGATCTGATGAAGAGGACGTTGGACCTGATGAAGAGGACGATGGACCTGATGAAGACGACGTTGGAACTGAGGAAGAGGACGGTGGACCTGATAAAGAGGATGTTGGATCTGATGAAGAGGACGTTGGACCTGATAAAGAGGACGGTGGACCTGATGAAGGGGACGGTGGACCTGATGTAGAGGACGGTGGATCTGATGAAGAGGACGGTGGAACTGATGAAGAGGGGAGTGGATCTGATGAAGAGGACGTTGGACCTGATAAAGAGGACGGTGGACCTGATGAAGGGGACGGTGGACCTGATGTAGAGGACGGTGGATCTGATGAAGAGGACGGTGGAACTGATGAAGAGGGGAGTGGATCTGATGAAGAGGACGTTGGACCTGATGAAGAGGACGTTGGACCTGATGAAGAGGGGAGTGGACCTGATGAAGAGGACGGTGGACCTGAGGAAGAGGACGGTGGACCTGATGAAGAGGACGTTGGATCTGATGAAGAGGGCAGTGGACCTGATGAAGAGGACGATGGACCTGATGAAGAGGGGAGTGGACCTGAGGAAGAGGACGGTGGACCTGATGAAGAGGACGGTGGACCTGAGGTAGAGGACGGTGGACCTGATGAAGAGGACGTTGGACAGGATGAAGAGTACGTTGGATCTGAAGAAGAGGACGGTGGATCTGATGAAGAGGACGGTGGATCTGATGAAGAGGACAGTGGATCTGATGAAGAGGACGGTGGACGTGACGAAGAGGACGATGGATCTGATGAAGAGGACAGTGGATCTGATGAAGAGGACGGTGGATCTGATTAAGAGGACAGTGGATCTGATGAAGAGGACGGTGGACCTGATGAAGAGGACGGTGGACCTGATGAAGAGGCGGTGGACCTGATTAAGAGGACGTTGGACCTGATGAAGAGGACGGTGGACCTGATGAAGAGGACGTTGGAACTGAGGAAGAGGACGGTGGACCTGATGAAGAGGACGGTGGACCTGATGAAGAGGACGGTGGACCTGATGAAGAGGACGTTGGATCTGATGAAGAGGACGGTGGACATGATGAAGAGGATGGTGGACCTGAGGAAGAGGGCGTTGGAACCAATGAAGAGGACGGTGGGTCTGATGAAGAGGACGGTGGATCTGATGAAGAGGACGGTGGATCTGATGAAGAGGACGGTGGATCTGATAAAGAGGGCGTTGGAACTGATGAAGAGGGCGGTGGGTCTGATGAAGAGGACGGTGGACCTGATGAAGAGGGGAGTGGACCTGATGAAGAGGATAGTGGACCTGATGAAGATGACAGTGGACCTGATGAAGAGGACGGTGGACGTGACGAAGAGGACGATGGACCTGATGAAGAGGACGGTGGACCTGATGAAGAGGGCGGTGGACCTGATGAAGAGGGCGGTGGACCTGATGAAGAGGACGGTGGACCTGATCAAGAGGGTGGTGGACCTGATGAAGAGGACGGTGGATCTGATGAAGAAGACGGTGGACCTGATAAAGAGGACGGTGGACCTGATGAAGAGGATGTTGGATCTGATGAAGAGGACGGTGGACCTGATGAAGAGGAAGGTGGACCTGATGAAGAGGACGGTGGATCTGATGAAGAGGGCGGTGGATTTGATGAAGAGGACGGTGGATCTGATGAAGAGGACGGTGGACCTGATGAAGAGGACGGTGGATCTGATGAAGAGGACGGTGGACCTGATTAAGAGGATGTTGGACCTGACGAAAAAGATGTTGGATCTGATGAAGAGGACGGTGGACCTGATAAAGAGGGCGGTGGACCTGATGAAGAGGACGGTGGACCTGATAAAGAGGGCGGTGGATCTGATGAAGAGGACGGTGGAACTGATGAAGAGGACGGTGGATCTGATGAAGAGGACGGTGGACCTGATGAAGAGGACGGTGGACCTGATGAAGAGGACGTTGGATCTGATGAAGAGGACGTTGGATCTGATGAGGACGGTGGATCTGATGAAGAGGACGCTGGACCTGATGAAGAGGACGGTGGACCTGATGAAGAGGACGTTGGAACTGAGGAAGAGGACGGTGGACCTGATAAAGAGGATGTTGGATCTGATGAAGAGGACGTTGGACCTGATAAAGAGGACGGTGGACCTGATGAAGGGGACGGTGGACCTGATGTAGAGGACGGTGGATCTGATGAAGAGGACGGTGGAACTGATGAAGAGGGGAGTGGATCTGATGAAGAGGACGTTGGACCTGATGAAGAGGACGTTGGACCTGATGAAGAGGACGGTGGACCTGATGAAGAGGGGAGTGGACCTGATGAAGAGGACGGTGGACCTGATGAAGAGGACGGTGGACCTGAGGAAGAGGACGGTGGACCTGATGAAGAGGACGTTGGATCTGATGAAGAGGGCAGTGGACCTGATGAAGAGGACGATGGACCTGATGAAGAGGGGAGTGGACCTGAGGAAGAGGACGGTGGACCTGATGAAGAGGACGGTGGACCTGAGGTAGAGGACGGTGGACCTGATGAAGAGGACGTTGGACCTGATGAAGAGGACGTTGGACCGGATGAAGAGTACGTTGGATCTGAAGAAGAGGACGGTGGATCTGATGAAGAGGACGGTGGATCTGATGAAGAGGACAGTGGATCTGATGAAGAGGACGGTGGACGTGACGAAGAGGACGATGGATCTGATGAAGAGGACAGTGGATCTGATGAAGAGGACGGTGGATCTGATTAAGAGGACAGTGGATCTGATGAAGAGGACGGTGGACCTGATGAAGAGGACGGTGGACCTGATGAAGAGGCGGTGGACCTGATTAAGAGGACGGTGGACCTGATGAAGAGGACGGTGGACCTGATGAAGAGGACGTTGGAACTGAGGAAGAGGACGGTGGACCTGATGAAGAGGACGGTGGACCTGATGAAGAGGACGGTGGACCTGATGAAGAGGACGTTGGATCTGATGAAGAGGACGGTGGACATGATGAAGAGGATGGTGGACCTGAGGAAGAGGGCGTTGGAACCAATGAAGAGGACGGTGGGTCTGATGAAGAGGACGGTGGATCTGATGAAGAGGACGGTGGATCTGATGAAGAGGACGGTGGATCTGATGAAGATGACGGTGGACCTGATGAAGAGGACGGTGGACCTGATGAAGAGGACGGTGGACCTGATGAAGAGGGGAGTGGACCTGATGAAGAGGACGGTGGACCTGATGAAGATGACAGTGGACCTGATGAAGAGGACGGTGGATCTGATGAAGAGGACGGTGGACCTGATGAAGAGGACGGTGGACCTGATGAAGAGGACGGTGGACGTGACGAAGAGGACGATGGACCTGATGAAGAGGACGGTGGACCTGATGAAGAGGGCGGTGGACCTGATGAAGAGGGCGGTGGACCTGATGAAGAGGACGGTGGACCTGATCAAGAGGGTGGTGGACCTGATGAAGAGGACGGTGGATCTGATGAAGAGGATGTTGGATCTGATGAAGAGGAAGGTGGACCTGATGAAGAGGAAGGTGGACCTGATGAAGAGGACGGTGGATCTGATGAAGAGGGCGGTGGATTTGATGAAGAGGACGGTGGATCTGATGAAGAGGAAGGTGGACCTGATGAAGAGGATGTTGGATCTGATGAAGAGGACGGTGGACCTGATTAAGAGGACAGTGGATCTGATGAAGAGGACGGTGGATCTGATGAAGGGGGCGGTGGATTTGATGAAGAGGACGGTGGATCTGATGAAGAGGACGGTGGACCTGATGAAGAGGACGGTGGATCTGATTAAGAGGGCGGTGGACCTCATGAAGAGGACGGTGGATCTGATGAAGAGGACGGTGGACCTGATGAAGAGGATGTTGGACCTGACGAAGAAGATGTTGGATCTGATGAAGAGGACGGTGGACCTGTTGAAGAGGACGTTGGACCTGATGAAGAGGACGGTGGACCTGATGAAGAGGACGGTGGACCTGATGAAGAGGGGAGTGGACCTGATGAAGAGGACGGTGGACCTGATAAAGAGGGCGTTGGACCTGATGAAGAGGACGGTGGAACTGGTGAAGAGGACGGTGGATCTGATGAAGAGGACGTTGGATCTGATGAAGAGGACGGTGGATCTGATGAAGAGGACGGTGGACCTGATGAAGAGGACGGTGGAACTGGTGAAGAGGACGGTGGATCTGATGAAGAGGACGTTGGACCTGATGAAGAGGACGGTGGACCTGATGAAGAGGACGTTGGATCTGATGAAGAGGACGTTGGATCTGATGAAGAGGACGGTGGATCTGATGAAGAGGACGGCGGACCTGATGAAGAGGACGGTGGATCTGATGAAGAGGACGGTGGACCTGATGAAGAGGACGTTGGATCTGATGAAGAGGACGTTGGACCTGATAAAGAGGACGGTGGACCTGATGAGGAGGACGGTGGATCTGATGAAGAGGACGGTGGAACTGATGAAGAGGACGGTGGATCTGATGAAGAGGACGTTGGACCTGATGAAGAGGACGTTGGACCTGATGAAGAGGACGGTGGACCTGATGAAGAGGACGGTGGACCTGATCAAGAGGACGGTGGACCTGATGAAGAGGACGGTGGACCTGATGAAGAGGACGTTGGATCTGATGAAGAGGACGGTGGATCTGATGAAGAGGACGTTGGACCTGATGAAGAGGGCGCTGGATCTGATGAAGAGGACGTTGGACCTGATGAAGAGGACGGTGGATCTGATGAAGAGGACAGTGGATCTGATGAAGAGGACAGTGGACCTGATGAAGAGGACGTTGGACCTGATGAAGAGGACGTTGGACCTGATGAAGAGGACGGTGGACCTGATGAAGAGGACGATGGACCTGATGAAGAGGGGAGTGGACCTGAGGAAGAGGACGGTGGACCTGATGAAGAGGACGGTGGACCTGAGGAAGAGGACGGTGGACCTGATGAAGAGGACGATGGACCTGATGAAGACGGGAGTGGACCTGAGGAAGAGGACGGTGGACCTGATGAAGAGGACGGTGGACCTGAGAAAGAGGACGGTGGACCTGATGAAGAGGACGATGGACCTGATGAAGAGGGGAGTGGACCTGAGGAAGAGGACGGTGGACCTGATGAAGAGGACGATGGACCTGATGAAGACGGGAGTGGACCTGAGGAAGAGGACGTTGGACCTGATGAAGAGGACGATGGACCTTATGAAGAGGGGAGTGGACCTGAGGAAGAGGACGTTGGACCTGATGAAGAGGACGGTGGACCTGATTAAGAGGACGATGGACCTGATTAAGAGGACGATGGACCTGATGAAGAGGGGAGTGGACCTGAGGAAGAGGACGGTGGACCTGATGAAGAGGACGATGGACCTGATGAAGACGGGAGTGGACCTGAGGAAGAGGACGGTGGACCTGATGAAGAGGACGGTGGACCAGAGAAAGAGGACGGTGGACCTGATGAAGAGGACGGTGGACCTGATGAAGAGGGGAGTGGACCTGATGAAGAGGACGTTGGACCTGATGAAGAGGATGGTGGACCTGATGAAGAGGACGTTGGACCTGATGAAGAGGACGTTGGACCGGATGAAGAGTACGTTGGATCTGATGAAGAGGACGGTGGATCTCATAAAGAGGACGGTGGATCTGATGAAGAGGAATAGGATCTGATGAAGAGGACGGTGGACGTGACGAAGAGGACAATGGACGAGACGAAGAGGACGATGGACCTGATGAAGAGGACGGTGGACCTGATGAAGAGGACAGTGGACCTGATGAAGAGGATGTTGGACCTGATGAAGAGGACGGTGGATCTGATGAAGAGGACGGTGGATCTGATGAAGAGGACGGTGGACCTGATGAAGAGGATGGTGGATCTGATGAAGAGGACAGTGGATCTGATGAAGAGGACAGTGGATCTGATGAAGAGGACAGTGGACCTGATGAAGAGGACGGTGGACCTGATGAAGAGGACGGTGGACCTGATGAAGAGGCGGTGGACCTGATTAAGAGGACGTTGGACCTGATGAAGAGGACGGTGGACCTGATGAAGAGGACGTTGGAACTGAGGAAGAGGACGGTGGACCTGATGAAAAGGACGGTGGACCTGATGAAGAGGACGGTGGATCTGATGAAGAGGACGTTGGATCTGATGAAGAGGACGGTGGACATGATGAAGAGGATGGTGGACCTGAGGAAGAGGGCGTTGGAACCAATGAAGAGGACGGTGGATCTGATGAAGAGGATGGTGGATCTGATGAAGAGGACGGTGGATCTGATAAAGAGGGCGTTGGACCTGATGAAGAGGGGAGTGGACCTGATGAAGAGGACGGTGGACCTGATGAAGAGGACGGTGGATCTGATGAAGAGGACGGTGGATCTGATGAAGAGGACGGTGGACCTGATGAAGAGGACGGTGGACGTGACGAAGAGGACGATGGACCTGATGAAGAGGGCGGTGGACCTACTGAAGAGGGCGGTGGACCTGATGAAGAGGACGGTGGATCTGATGAAGAGGACGGTGGATCTGATGAAGAGGACGGTGGACCTGATGAAGAGGACGGTGGACCTGATCAAGAGGGTGGTGGACCTGATGAAGAGGACGGTGGATCTGATGAAGAAGACGGTGGACCTGATAAAGAGGATGGTGGACCTGATGAAGAGGATGTTGGATCTGATGAAGAGGACGGTGGACCTGATGAAGAGGAAGGTGGACCTGATAAAGAGGACGGTGGATCTGATGAAGAGGGCGGTGGATTTGATGAAGAGGACGGTGGATCTGATGAAGAGGACGGTGGACCTGATGAAGAGGGCGGTGGACCTCATGAAGAGGACGGTGGATCTGATGAAGAGGACGGTGGACCTGATGAAGAGGATGTTGGACCTGACGAAGAAGATGTTGGATCTGACGAAGAGGACGGTGGACCTGATGAAGAGGACGTTGGACCTGATGAAGAGTACAGTGGATCTGATGAAGAGGACGGTGGACCTGATGAAGAGGACGGTGGACCTGATGAAGAGGGGAGTGGACCTGATGAAGAGGACGGTGGACCTGATGAAGAGGGGAGTGGACCTGATGAAGAGGACGGTGGACCTGATAAAGAGGGCGGTGGATCTGATGAAGAGGACGGTGGAACTGATGAAGAGGACGGTGGATCTGATGAAGAGGACTTTGGACCTGATGAAGAGGACGGTGGACCTGATGAAGAGGACGTTGGACCTGATGAAGAGGAAGTTGGATCTGATGAAGAGGAAGTTGGATCTGATGAAGAGGACGGTGGATCTGATGAAGAGGACGGTGGATCTGATGAAGAGGACGGTGGATCTGATGAAGAGGACGGTGGATCTGATGAAGAGGACGGTGGATCTGATGAAGAGGATGTTGGATCTGATAAAGAGGACGGTGGACCTGATGAGGAGGACGGTGGATCTGATGAAGAGGACGGTGGAACTGATGCAGAGGACGGTGAATCTGATGAAGAGGACGTTGGACCTGATGAAGAGGACGGTGGACCTGATGAAGAGGACGTTGGAACTGAGGAAGAGGACGGTGGACCTGATGAGGAGGACGGTGGATCTGATGAAGAGGACGGTGGAACTGATGCAGAGGACGGTGGAACTGATGAAGAGGACGGTGGATCTGATGAAGAGGACGTTGGACCTGATGAAGAGGACGGTGGAACTGATGAAGAGGGGAGTGGATCTGATGAAGAGGACGTTGGACCTGATGAAGAGGACGTTGGACCTGATGAAGAGGACGGTGGACCTGATGAAGAGCACGGTGGATCTGATGAAGAGGACGATGGACCTGATGAAGAGGGGAGTGGACCTGAGGAAGAGGACGTTGGACCTGAGGAAGAGGACGTTGGACCTGAGGAAGAGGACTTTGGACCTGATTAAGAGGACGTTGGACCTGATGAAGAGGGCGGTCGACCTGATGAAGAGGGGAGTGGACCTGATAAAGAGGACGGTGGACCTGATGAGGAGGACGGTGGAACTGATGAAGAGGACGGTGGATCTGATGAAGAGGACGTTGGACCTGATGAAGAGGACGTTGGACCTGATGAAGAGGACGGTGGACCTGAGGAAGAGGACTATGGACCTGATGAAGAGGGGAGTGGACCTGATGAAGAGGACGTTGGACCTGATGAAGAGGACGGTGGACCTGATGAAGAGGACGTTGGATCTGATGAAGAGGAAGTTGGATCTGATGAAGAGGACGGTGGATCTGATGAAGAGGACGGTGGATCTGATGAAGAGGACGGTGGATCTGATGAAGAGGACGGTGGATCTGATGAAGAGGACGGTGGATCTGATGAAGAGGATGTTGGATCTGATAAAGAGGACGGTGGACCTGATGAGGAGGACGGTGGATCTGATGAAGAGGACGGTGGATCTGATGAAGAGGACGTTGGACCTGATGAAGAGGACGGTGGACCTGATGAAGAGGACGGTGGAACTGATGCAGAGGACGGTGGAACTGATGAAGAGGACGGTGGATCTGATGAAGAGGACGTTGGACCTGATGAAGAGGACGGTGGACCTGATGAAGAGGACGGTGGATCTGATGAAGAGGACGTTGGACCTGATGAAGAGGACGGTGGACCTGATGAAGAGGACGTTGGAACTGAGGAAGAGGACGGTGGACCTGATAAAGAGGATGTTGGATCTGATGAAGAGGACGTTGGACCTGATAAAGAGGACGGTGGACCTGATGAAGGGGACGGTGGACCTGATGAAGAGGACGGTGGATCTGATGAAGAGGACGGTGGAACTGATGAAGAGGGGAGTGGATCTGATGAAGAGGACGTTGGACCTGATGAAGAGGACGTTGGACCTGATGAAGAGGACGGTGGACCTGATGAAGAGCACGGTGGATCTGATGAAGAGGACGATGGACCTGATGAAGAGGGGAGTGGACCTGAGGAAGAGGACGTTGGACCTGAGGAAGAGGACTTTGGACCTGATTAAGAGGACGTTGGACCTGATGAAGAGGGCGGTCGACCTGATGAAGAGGGGAGTGGACCTGATAAAGAGGACGGTGGACCTGATGAGGAGGACGGTGGAACTGATGAAGAGGACGGTGGATCTGATGAAGAGGACGTTGGACCTGATGAAGAGGACGTTGGACCTGATGAAGAGGACGGTGGACCTGAGGAAGAGGACTATGGACCTGATGAAGAGGGGAGTGGACCTGATGAAGAGGACGTTGGACCTGATGAAGAGGACGGTGGACCTGATGAAGAGGACGGTGGACCTGATGAAGAGGGGAGTGGACCTGAGGAAGAGGACGTTGGACCTGAGGAAGAGGACGTTGGACCTGATGAAGAGGACGGTGGACCTGATGAAGAGGACGATGGACCTGATGAAGAGGGGAGTGGACCTGAGGAAGAGGACGGTGGACCTGATGAAGAGGACGGTGGACCTGAGGAAGAGAACGGTGGACCTGATGAAGAGGACGATGGACCTGATGAAGAGGGGAGTGGACCTGATGAAGAGGACGGTGGACCTGAGGAAGAGAACGGTGGACCTGATGAAGAGGACGGTGGACCTGATGAAGAGGACGGTGGACCTGAGGAAGAGAACGGTGGACCTGATGAAGAGGACGGTGGACCTGATGAAGAGGGGAGTGGACCTGAGGAAGAGGACGTTGGACCTGAGGAAGAGGGCGGTGGACCTGATGAAGAGGACGGTGGACCTGATGAAGAGGGCAGTGGACCTGATGAAGAGGACGATGGACCTGAGGAAGAGGACGGTGGACCTGATGAAGAGGACGGTGGACCTGAGGAAGAGGACGGTGGACCTGATGAAGAGGACGATGGACCTGATGAAGAGGACGATGGACCTGATGAAGAGGGGAGTGGACCTGAGGAAGAGGACGGTGGACCTGATGAAGAGGACGGTGGACCTGAGAAAGAGGACTGTGGACCTTATGAAGAGGGGAGTGGACCTGAGGAAGAGGACGTTGGACCTGATGAAGAGGACGGTGGACCTGATGAAGAGGACGATGGACCTGATGAAGAGGGGAGTGGACCTGATGAAGAGGACGGTGGACCTTATGAAGAGGGGAGTGGACCTGAGTAAGAGGACGTTGGACCTGATGAAGAGGACGGTGGACCTGATGAAGAGGACGATGGACCTGATGAAGAGGGGAGTGGACCTGATGAAGAGGACAGTGGACCTGAGGAAGAGGACGGTGGACCTGATGAAGAGGGGAGTGGACCTGATGAAGAGGGGAGTGGACCTGATGAAGAGGACGGTGGACCTGATGAAGAGGACGATGGACCTGGTGAAGAGGGGAGTGGACCTGATGAAGAGGACGGTGGACCTGATTAAGAGGGGAGTGGACCTGAGGAAGAGGACATTGGACCTGAGGAAGAGGATGTTGGACCTGATGAAGAGGACGGTGGACCTGAGGAAGAGGGGAGTGGACCTGAGGAAGAGGGGAGTGGACCTGAGGAAGAGGACGTTGGACCTGATGAAGAGGACGATGGACATGATGAAGAGGGGAGTGGACCTGAGGAAGAGGACTATGGACCTGATGAAGAGGGGAGTGGACCTGAGGAAGAGGACGTTGGACCTGATGAAGAGGACGATGGACATGATGAAGAGGGGAGTGGACCTGAGGAAGAGGACTATGGACCTGATGAAGAGGGGAGTGGACCTGATGAAGAGGACGTTGGACCTGATGAAGAGGACGGTGGACCTGATGAAGAGGGGAGTGGACCTGAGGAAGAGGACGTTGGACCTGAGGAAGAGGACGTTGGACCTGATGAAGAGGACGGTGGACCTGATGAAGAGGACGATGGACCTGATGAAGAGGGGAGTGGACCTGAGGAAGAGGACGGTGGACCTGATGAAGAGGACGGTGGACCTGAGAAAGAGGACTGTGGACCTTATGAAGAGGGGAGTGGACCTGATGTAGAGGACGGTGGACCTGATGAAGAGGGGAGTGGACCTGAGGAAGAGGACGTTGGACCTGAGGAAGAGGGCGGTGGACCTGATGAAGAGGACGGTGGACCTGATGAAGAGGGGAGTGGACCTGATGAAGAGGACGGTGGACCTGAGGAAGAGGACGATGGACCTGATGAAGAGGGGAGTGGACCTGATGAAGAGGACGGTGGACCTGATGAAGAGGGGAGTGGACCTGAGGAAGAGGACGTTGGACCTGATTAAGAGGACGATGGACCTGATGAAGAGGGGAGTGGACCTGATGAAGAGGACGGTGGACCTGATGAAGAGGACGGTGGACCTGAGGAAGAGGACGATGGACCAGATGAAGAGGGGAGTGGACCTGATGAAGAGGACGTTGGACCTGATGAAGAGGACGGTGGACCTGATGAAGAGGGGAGTGGACCTGAGGAAGAGGACGTTGGACCTGAGGAAGAGGGCGGTGGACCTGATGAAGAGGACGGTGGACCTGATGAAGAGGGGAGTGGACCTGATGAAGAGGACGGTGGACCTGAGGAAGAGGACGATGGACCTGATGAAGAGGGGAGTGGACCTGATGAAGAGGACGGTGGACCTGATGAAGAGGGGAGTGGACCTGAGGAAGAGGACGTTGGACCTGATTAAGAGGACGATGGACCTGATGAAGAGGGGAGTGGACCTGATGAAGAGGACGGTGGACCTGATGAAGAGGACGGTGGACCTGAGGAAGAGGACGATGGACCAGATGAAGAGGGGAGTGGACCTGATGAAGAGGACGTTGGACCTGATGAAGAGGACGGTGGACCTGATGAAGAGGACGTTGGACCTGAGGAAGAGGACGTTGGACCTGATGAAGAGGGGAGTGGACCTGATGAAGAGGACGGTGGACCTGATGAAGAGGGCGGTGGACCTGATGAAGAGGGGAGTGGACCTGATGAAGAGGACGGTGGACCTGATGAAGAGGACGGTGGACCTGAGGAAGAGGGGAGTGGACCTGAGGAAGAGGGGAGTGGACCTGATGAAGAGGACGGTGGACCTGATGAAGAGGACGGTGGACCTGAGGAAGAGGGGAGTGGACCTGATGAAGAGGACGGTGGACCTGATGAAGAGGACGGTGGACCTGATGAAGAGGGGAGTGGACCTGATGAAGAAGACGGTGGACCTGATGAAGAGGACGATGGACCTGATGAAGAGGGGAGTGGACCTGATGAAGAGGACGGTGGATCTGAGGAAGAGGATGTTGGACCTGATGAAGAGGGCGGTGGACCTGATGAAGAGGACGGTGGACCTGATGAAGAGGGCGGTGGACCTGATGTAGAGGGCGGTGGACCTGATGAAGAGGGGAGTGGACCTGAGGAAGAGGACGTTGGACCTGATGAAGAGGACGGTGGACCTGACGAAGAGGACGGTGGACGTGACGAAGAGGACGGTGGACCTGATGAAGAGGATGAAGAGGATTCTTTAGATGTGGAGAAGCCAGCTGATAACCAAACATCCTGGTATTTACAGAGGATCTGAAAGTTGCTGGTTTTTAATAGAAAATTAGAGACACGTAGATTTTCTCCAGATTTTCCTTCATTCTGATTCACCTTCTTCAACCGCTCCTGCTGCTTCTTTCCACCCTCTGTTCTCCTAGACTTGCAATCATTGATAAAGTAAAAGCAAACAGCGCCGAGTTCACACTCCTGCAGGCAGACTCATCAAAGTTGAGCCGCTAAAGAAGTCACGCCAGGCAGATGCTGCGGAAACATTGCAAGTCATGTGAAGGAAATTCAGCTGAAGGGGAGACAAATGGGGAGAAATGTGCGTCAATTAAATGATTCCCCCATGATGTGCATAAATAAGTGTCAGGAGTTACTGGAAAATTGTCAGGCCAGTGACTCTTAACTGGGTCCATGCTCGGGCCATGAGCGCTAGAGGAAGAAAATTTCCAGTTTTAAAGCAGTTTCTCAACACCTGTGGGCAGTAACGTGTCACTCCGCTGTTTAACAAGCTGCAATAAGCAGAAGGAGATGTTCGGCTAGCTGCTAGCCTGTAGCCACTTATGGAGAAGAATTAAAAAATTAAAAAATAAAGTTCGTCCAGGTCTGCACAAGTACAAACCGGTAAAGTACGAAGAAGTTTCCCTCGTCAGAGTAACAAAGTAAATATCTATGATCTGTGTATGGTTTTATAAACAGACGCAACAAACCAGAAGGCCGGAGCGGAGACGCTTGATATTTACACGCGTTTGTGTACAACGCTTTGCAAACATGACATTTTCACGCGCTAGCATCGAAGAAAAGACGTGAAAAAAAGAGCTTCAGATGCAGAAAACATTCGTCTTGGTTACAAACTCTTTAAAATGTCTAAAAAAAAAAAAAAAAAAAAAGAAGAAGCTTATTTATTTATTATCTAAGTTATTTATTGAAATTTACAAATAAACTTTTTTATTGATTTATTTATTATATGTAAACCTTTTCCTTGTTGGAATGTTTTCATTTTATCATAATTTTATTGATCAAATTTCCTACTTTTTCCTCATTTTTTACTCTTTTTCTTTTTTGGCTGCAGTAAATTTTGCAGTAATTATACATTGCAGTAATTTTTCTGCCATGGTAAAATCTAATTTAGTAATAAAACTGGGTATTTTTGTGTTAATCATCCTGACTTCAGCTTTAAACGTGTTTCTGCAGCCGCCTGACTTTGTCCCACGGCGGGGGAATTTACGGCACAACAGCAGCAGAAAGAACAAACAGGAAAAACTGAATAAAAGAGAGATAATAATAAATATAAATATAAAATATATAAAGGATTAGAAAAACAGTCCAGATAATGGTTTTAGCGGTTACCGCGGTGACACAAGATGAATTAAAATTGTTAAAGAAAATGAACAACAATAAGAAGTGTGTGAAAGTGTTCGTGATCCAGATCAGGTCAGATCAGAGTTCCCAGTCTGGGACTGGTAGGTTTACATGAAGGTTTCCAGCTTCCCAGTCACGGAATGTGGATGATTTCTGCTTCCCGCTGCGATCCTGTGACGAAGCCCCTGCAGGCTCCACCAGCCAGCGACTGCGCCCGATCGATCCATTATGATGATTTATTTCTGGTCATTTCTGCGTTTTGTACTGTGCTTGCATGCATGCATGCAGTGCATGTGTGTGTGTGTGTGTGTGTGTGTGTGTGGTGGTAGCGTGAGCAGGAGTGTATGTTTTCAGAGCTTCCGTGACTTGCTGAGAAGCCCCCCTGCTGTGCAGCTGAGTGCCTCCCCTTCAGACGCATTAAAATAAGATGAGTGTGTGTGTGTGTGTGTGTGTGTGTGTGTGTGTGTGTGTGTGTGTGTGTGTGTGTGTGTGTGAAGAGTCGGGGAAGGAGGTAGCAGAAGAGCAGGGAGAGTAAAGAAGAGATTAGAGGATTGCAAACACACACATGCAGACACGGCTGAGTGTGTGTTTGCGCGTGTATGCAGAGATGCATGTGTGCGAGTCCCCATAGGCCATTAAACTAAGATGAGTGCCATGTTGGACAGCAGAGAGGGAGAGATAGCGGGAGGAAGAGGGAGGAGGAGGAGGAGGAGATGTGTACATGCTGGGTAATTGGCTCTTAAGTGCAGCATGCGTCTTTCCCCGAGAGCCTCTCGTCTGCGCTGCTCTCATGGCTGCTGTTTGTTGGGCTGAAAAGTCCGTCCACTTATCTCCACAGCCAGCAATCACCAGAACCTTAAACACACATGCTCTTTATCACCGCGTTGCATGTGTGCTTCAGCTCCTCTTCCTCTCCGGATCTCCTTCCCCACTCCTTACTGATACTAATAGATTCACCAGGGAGAGCTGCAGAACACAGATGAAAGAAGCAAAGCTGCATAATAAATGTATCCAAACTGAGATTTTTTCCTTCCCTTTCATGGAAACATGAAGCAGGAGTCATTGATTTCGTGTTGATCTTCGCTGTCTGCAGACGACCGCCTGTTTCTCTGCACCGTCGTTTCCGTTCGTTCTTCACCTCAGCCGCTGCGGGGTCACGTGGGAGGCTGGAGCGCCACAGCTGCCAAAAGGTCCGAGACATGGAAGTCCCCCGAGATGTGAGTGCATCACAAGTCCCATGCAGACAAACCTGGCAAAACACACACACACCGTAATTTCAACCCAGCTTTGTTTGTAGAGCAGCAATTCACAACTAATAAAACACTTTGACGGATAAAGTTCACCCAAACTGGTCCAGTTCTAGACGTTTTCCAACAAATCCATCATGTGACCCACATCAGTCCACTTTGTGATGATTGTGTGAAAAATGGTTCATTACATAATTACCTGGACCAGGAAAACCTCCACCAGGACCTGGTCCGGGAAGGAAAACCTCCATCAGGACCAGAACCAGGAAGAAAAACCTCCACCAGGACCTGGTCCGGGGAGGAAAACCTCCATCAGGACCAGAACCAGGAAGAAAAACCTCCACCAGGACCTGGTCCGGGGAGGAAAACCTCCATCAGGACCAGAACCAGGAAGAAAAACCTCCACCAGGACCTGGTCCGGGGAGGAAAACCTCCATCAGGACCAGAACCAGGAAGAAAAACCTCCATCAGGGCCAGAACCACGACGGAACACCTGTACCAGGACCAGAACCAGGAGGAAAAACCTCCATCAGGCCCAGAACCAGGAAGGAAAACCTGTACCAGGACCAGGAAGAAAAACCTCCATCAGGCCCAGAACCAGGAAGGAAAACCTGTACCAGGACCAGGACCAGGAAGAAAAATCTCCATCAGGCCCAGAACCAGGAAGAAAAACCTTCACCAGGACCAGAACCAGGAAGAAAAACCTCCACCAGGACCTGGTCCGGGGAGGAAAACCTCCATCAGGACCAGAACCAGGAAGAAAAACCTCCATCAGGCCCAGAACCAGGAAGGAAAACCTGTACCAGGACCAGGACCAGGAAGAAAAATCTCCATCAGGACCTGGTCCGGGAAGGAAAACCTCCATCAGGACCAGAACCAGGAAGAAAAACCTCCACCAGGACCTGGTCCGGGGAGGAAAACCTCCATCAGGACCAGAACCAGGAAGGAAAACCTCCATCAGGACCAGAACCAGGAAAAAAAACCTCCATCAGGACCTGGTTTCGGACGGCCCTTCATATGACGTCCGAATTGGTGCCAACTATTGGCACCAATTACTTGCGTCTATTGGCGTCTTGGTCTTTGGCAGTTCCTTTGTCTTTTTATACATCGGTATTAGTTGATATCAGTATTGGAAATTTCTAATTGGACAAAATATTGTATATGATATGTCATAAAATATTGGACATTCGTAACCTTGCTGCGATCTTTCTTTCTTATTAATTGTGATTTGAATAATTAAAGTAAAAATGTAAATTGTCTGTGAGAGTAACTGACCGTTACAGGAAAGGTCCGTGTTTCCTTTCGTACGGCGCTGCAGAAGAGCAGATCACCTGACGATCTGGACTGATGACATGCTACCCTCCTCCCCATCCACCATTGGAGCCTCTAACTTCCACCTAGACGTTCCGACGAACCATCTGGTGACCTTCATTTGTTCCAAAGACCACGAGAAGCTACAAGGACAAACCAAACGGCAACAAAAACCCATCTCCAGCATCGAACTGCTTCAGGATTTGTGTCCCTCGTCTCTTTACTTGTCAAATCATTCATCTTTCTGTCTGTTTACTTTCAGGGTTGTCATATTTTACATGCTAATGTCATGACAACAGAGGTGTGGATGGCCAAACCATCCTCCTCTACGGTCGCGCCTGCTTCCCTGCTGGTAACGAGACTTCACAGTGGAACGATAAGCCTTTCTGCTTCCTGAGAGAAAAATAACTCCTGCAATGATAAACAGCTGCTGGAGGAAAAGTAATATTCTTCAGCAGAGAGAGAGAAAAGGCTTCTGTTTATGATTTTCCAAACAACTTTATTTCTGACCTCTCCGTAATCCCCAGAAAGTCTTTCAATTAGAGAATGGCTGAGATCCCCTCCATTTCTGACGCCTGCTCCCAGACAGACTGCAGAGAGAGGGGAGATAATTGGCCAATAAAAATGTAAATAGGATGGTGGAGCAAACCAGCATGTGATGTGGAAAAGTGTGTGTGTGTGTGTGTGTGTGTGTTTGTGGGCGGAGGAGGGGAGGTTTTCGGATAATCCTCTGTGACAGGGCGTGTTGGTTTTGTTGGTTGCTAATTGGAGTCTGTTTTAAGCCATTATACAACACAGGCCTGATTACTGATGGGATCTACATGAGAGGAGGAAGGTCTGAAAGGAAGGCGGAAACCCTGACAGGTGACAGGATTTCATCCGTTGGGATAAAAGTTCACCGTGCAGGTAGAGAGAATTAGATTTAATAGCAAGAAATACAAGACTTTCAATTAAAGCTGAGGTAGGTAATGTTGCGCAGACATTTTTTTTACTCTGGGTGAAGTGGTTCCTCATCCTGATAGTAGTCTATACATTCTGTAATCATGAACAATAAGAAATATAGTTAGACCCCTCAGTTTGTCTGTAAAAACTCTGACCAATCCAAACGTTTGGGCCCAAATGGAGTTGTTCATTTCTTCCATTTCGTAAGCTTCTTCTCCCGGCTCCCCTCCTCCCCCTCCAGCACCACATACTTGATAGCCACACCCTGCATATAAACAATGTGTTAGGATGAAAGTAGTGAAGAAGAAACTCGGAAGGCAAACATGGCTGAGAAAATGCAGGAAGGATTTCCCGACCCGGCTCGGTTTATTTGCCTCCTTCTGCTAAACAGCCGAGAAAGAGAAAATCGTTGGTGGAAAAAGCTGCGAACTAGAAAAACCCTCAGAGAGCGCAAACCTTCGCCAAGGCCTTCGAAAGATTCCTGGATCCAAACGGTGATCCGGATCACCACCAAAGATAAATCGGTTCTTCCTTTTCACATTTCCAACAAGTCCTGAAAATTTAATCAAAATCCGTCCAAAACTATTTGAGTTATCCTAAACACAACCAGATAAACGCCAGTAAAAATATAACCTCCGTGGCGGAGGAAAGAAAAAAAGCCTTGGATCACACAAGGAGCAAAACCAGAAGGGGAGGAGCCAACACAGGGCGTCACTTTCACATCTCCCAAGCTCCCCAACATTATCTACCCCAGCTTTAAGAGTTGATGTGATCTGGTGGAGTCAGTCTCCAACATCATGACTTATTCACACTGCCAGGAATAATGACATTTTTATATTTTAGTTTTCACAACTCTATATATATATATATATATATATATATATAGAGAGAGAGAGATGTGAAAAATAAAATATATATATATATATATATATATATATATATATATATATATTTATATTTTATTTTTCACATATTTATATGTATATGTGTGCACGGTGGCACAGTGGTTAGCACTGTGGCCTCACAGCAAGAAGGTCACTGGTTCAATCTTTGGCTGGGGAGGGGTTTGGTCATTGGCCTTTCTGTGTGGAGTTCGCATGTTCTCCCCATGTATGCGTGGGTTCTCTCCAGGTTCTCCAGCTTCCTCCATCATGCATGTTAGGTTAATTGGTCACATAGGAGTGAGTGTGAGCATGAATGGTTGTTCGTCTCTGTGTGGCCCTGTGACAGACTGGCAAGCTGTCCAGGGTGTACCCTGCCTGTTGCCCAAAGCCAGCTGGGATAGGCTCCAGCTTCCCCACAACCCTGAATTGGATTAAGCGGTTCATAATATGAATGAATATATATGTTCTTTTTAATTACCTCTAAAAACACACACCAGGACCTGAACAATTAAAACACGGAGCATTGATTTAGAAGGAAATTTGGAAGTGTGTATACTCGAGGAAATACGTGGATATCCCCACATATGAACTGTTTAACCTCTGGAAAGGAAATATGACCAGACCTCGGATAACCAGCTGCAGATGGATGGTTCATGTAAAAGTCCAGTCGCCAAGATCTGACGATCAGCTACTGCTATTAACTCTAGTTTCTTTCTTTGTATCAAAACTTGTCGAACGTTATCGCCATTTTTTGATAAAATTCCACTCAGTGGACTGAAAGCGGTACATTATAGAGCCGTTTGTCACATATATATGTCCAGGAAAAGATTCCTTCCACATTTACTTGTGAGGTTTGACAGGCTGTCCATTCTCCCGTTCTGCTGGCAGCAGATAGTTTTACATGGACACAGATGAGTGCAGACATCATAGAGCCGACGGGAGGGTTGTTGGTTGGATGCCAGGGTGTGGACAGCCTTAATCTCTCCATCTCCAGTTTTCAGATCTCCCATTCAGCAGGTATACCAGACCCCTGAGAAAAGTCTAACCTCACCATGAACCCTCATCTCACCTCAAATATGACAGCTTCCACTTCCCTCTCATCTTGCCGTTGTGCCGTCACACTGCAGGCAGGCAGGCACACACACACATCTCCGTTTCCCTCTCATCTAAACGCTCCTGCACAGCAACGCTCTCTGTTCCTTCCTCACATCGGGAAGCTTTGAAAGGAGCCTGAGAGGGAAAAGAGGAGAAAGAGGAAGGTAAATGTAAGATGTGTCACGGTGACCTTTGAAAGTGACGAGTGTTAGCGCTTCCATAAACCCGCTGTCTTCACCTTCGTCTCTGCCTATCCTCCGACCTCTTCATCGCTGAAAGATCTGGATAAAAACCCCGTAATGTTTGTTTCATATTGGGGGAACTTTTGCCTAATAAAGTGATTTCAAACACGTTGCATCTTCATGCAGAGTGTAGCAATGTCAATGCAATTTCCCTCTGGGGTTTATAAAGTCGTCTTTCAGTTCATTCATCACTGTTTTGACTTTTGCATAAAAATGATGAAATCCAAAATACAAGAGGAAAGAAATACACCAAGCTAAAGCTTAAACATTGTATTTAAAATGTTATTTTGCTCCAAACTTAATACAGCTGTCCCTGACATGTAGGTTTTCAGCTCTTTAGCCTTAGCAGATTAAAGCTAACTGGTTGTAGCGATGCTAAATTATTCACTTGTTAAACCTTCTATCACTTTCCCACCATGAAAGATTAAGTAATGTAAAGATTCAACTCAGAAAACGGGACGTGTAGTTGTACAAGTAGTGTGAGCTAAATGCTAACTAAGCTAATATTTTATGAACTAAAAGCAAGCAAACTGTTGACTTCATGCTAAATGTGAGCTAATGGTGAGCTCTTTGCTGAATTTGACCAGCTGTTGTGGAAATGATGCGTCCTGAGAGGGAAACACACATTTTGTTGTTCCAGAAATGCCGTATAAATGACTACAACAATCACAAACCTGAACTGACCGGTGTTACGTTGATGTGTGTAACTCTGTCAGAACAGAAAACCACACATAATTTTAATACAATGCAGTTTTATGAAGTATTTTGGGAGTTTTAAGTTTCATCGCCCACAAATAGCAAGAGAGGGCTGGACTGAAGGACAGAGGAGCAAGCCTTGAGTATCAGGGCCATCGAGACCAAGCTCTACCAGACCAGGCAGGACTCCAGGTCTACCACACCAAGAAGGACTCCAGGTCTACCACACCAGGCAGGAGTCCAGGTCTACAACACCAGACAGGACTCCAGGTCTACCACACCAGACAGGACTCCAGGTCTACCACACCAGACAGGACTCCAGGTCTACCACACCAAGAAGGACTCCAGGTCTACCACACCAGGCAGGAGTCCAGGTCTACCACACCAGGAAGGACTCCAGGTCTACCACACCAGGCAGGACTCCAGGTCTACCACACCAGGCAGGACTCCAGGTCAACCAGACCAGACAGGACTCCAGGTCTACCACACCAAGAGGACTCCAGGTCTACCACACCAGACAGGACTCCAGGTCTACCACACCAGGCAGGACTCAAGGTCTACCACACCAGGCAGGACTCCAGGTCTACCACACCAGGCAGGACTCCAGGTCAACCAGACCAGACAGGACTCCAGGTCTACCACACCAGGCAGGACTCCAGGTCTACCACACCAGGCAGGACTCCAGGTCCACCACACCAGGCAAGACTCCAGGTCTACCACACCAGGCAGGACTCCAGGTCTACCACACCAGGCAGGACTCCAGGTCTACCACACCAAGAGGACTCCAGGTCTACCACACCAGACAGGAGTCCAGGTCTACCACACCAAGAGGACTCCAGGTCTACCACACCAAGAGGACTCCAGGTCTACCACACCAGACAGGACTCCAGGTCTACAACACCAAGAGGACTCCAGGTCTACCACACCAAGCAGGACTCCAGGTCTACCACACCAGGCAGGACTCCAGGTCTACCACACCAGGCAGGACTCCAAGTCTACCACACCAAGAGGACTCCAGGTCTACCACACCAGACAGGAGTCCAGGTCTACCACACCAAGAGGACTCCAGGTCTACCACACCAGACAGGACTCCAGGTCTACAACACCAAGAGGACTCAAGGTCTACCACACCAGACAGGAGTCCAGGTCTACCACACCAAGAAGGACTCCAGGTCTACCACACCAAGAGGACTCCAGGTCTACCACACCAAGAGGACTCCAGGTCTACCACACCAGGCAGGACTCCAGGTCTACCACACCAGACAGGACTCCAGGTCTACCACACCAGGCAGGACTCCAGGTCTACCACACCACACAGGACTCCAGGTCTACCACACCAGGCAGGACTCCAGGTCTACCACACCACACAGGACTCCCGGTCTACCACACCACACAGGACTCCAGGTCTACCACACCACACAGGACTCCAGGTCTACCACACCAGACAGGACTCCAGGTCTACCACACCAGGCAGGACTCCAGGTCTACCAGACCAGACAGGACTCCAGGTCTACCACACCAAGAAGGACTCCAGGTCTACCACACCAAAAAAGGACTCCAGGTCTACCACACCAAGAGGACTCCAGGTCTACCACACCAAGAGGACTCCAGGTCTACCACACCAGACAGGACTCCAGGTCTACAACACCAAGAGGACTCCAGGTCTACCACACCAAGCAGGACTCCAGGTCTACCACACCAGGCAGGACTCCAGGTCTACCACACCAGGCAGGACTCCAGGTCTACCACACCAGGCAGGACTCCAAGTCTACCACACCAAGAGGACTCCAGGTCTACCACACCAGACAGGAGTCCAGGTCTACCACACCAAGAGGACTCCAGGTCTACCACACCAAACAGGACTCCAGGTCTACAACACCAAGAGGACTCCAGGTCTACCACACCAGACAGGAGTCCAGGTCTACCACACCAAGAAGGACTCCAGGTCTACCACACCAAGAGGACTCCAGGTCTACCACACCAGACAGGACTCCAGGTCTACAACACCAAGAGGACTCCAGGTCTACCACACCAGACAGGAGTCCAGGTCTACCACACCAGACAGGAGTCCAGTTCTACCACACCAAGAGGACTCCAGGTCTACCACACCAGACAGGAGTCCAGGTCTACCACACCAGACAGGAGTCCAGTTCTACCACACCAAGAGGACTCCAGGTCTACCACACCAGGCAGGACTCCAGGTCTACCACACCAGGCAGGACTCCAGGTCTACCAGACCAGGCAGGACTCCAGGTCTACCACACTAAGAGGACTCCAGGTCTACCACACCAAGAGGACTCCAGGTCTACCACACCAGGCAGGACTCCAGGTCTACCACACCAGACAGGACTCCAGGTCTACCACACCAGGCAGGACTCCAGGTCTACCACACCAAGAGGACTCCAGGTCTACCACACCAGGCAGGACTCCAGGTCTACCACACCAGACAGGACTCCAGGTCTACCACACCAGGCAGGACTCCAGGTCTACCACACCACACAGGACTCCAGGTCTACCACACCAGGCAGGACTCCAGGTCTACCAGACCAGACAGGACTCCAGGTCTACCACACCAAGAAGGACTCCAGGTCTACCACACCAAGAAGGACTCCAGGTCTACCACACCAAGAAGGACTCCAGGTCTACCACACCAGGCAGGACTCCAGGTCTACCACACCAGACAGGACTCCAGGTCTACCACACCAGGCAGGACTCCAGGTCTACCACACCAGGCAGGACTCCAGGTCTACCACACCAGGCAGGACTCCAGGTCCACCACACCAGGCAAGACTCCAGGTCTACCACACCAGGCAGGACTCCAGGTCTACCACACCAGGCAGGACTCCAGGTCTACCACACCACACAGGACTCCAGGTCTACCACACCAGGCAGGACTCCAGGTCTACCAGACCAGACAGGACTCCAGGTCTACCACACCAAGAAGGACTCCAGGTCTACCACACCAAGAAGGACTCCAGGTCTACCACACCAAGAAGGACTCCAGGTCTACCACACCAGGCAGGACTCCAGGTCTACCACACCAGACAGGACTCCAGGTCTACCACACCAGGCAGGACTCCAGGTCTACCACACCAGGCAGGACTCCAGGTCTACCACACCAGGCAGGACTCCAGGTCCACCACACCAGGCAAGACTCCAGGTCTACCACACCAGGCAGGACTCCAGGTCTACCACACCAGGCAGGACTCCAGGTCTACCACACCAAGAGGACTCCAGGTCTACCACACCAGACAGGAGTCCAGGTCTACCACACCAAGAGGACTCCAGGTCTACCACACCAAGAGGACTCCAGGTCTACCACACCAGACAGGACTCCAGGTCTACAACACCAAGAGGACTCCAGGTCTACCACACCAAGCAGGACTCCAGGTCTACCACACCAGGCAGGACTCCAGGTCTACCACACCAGGCAGGACTCCAAGTCTACCACACCAAGAGGACTCCAGGTCTACCACACCAGACAGGAGTCCAGGTCTACCACACCAAGAGGACTCCAGGTCTACCACACCAGACAGGACTCCAGGTCTACAACACCAAGAGGACTCAAGGTCTACCACACCAGACAGGAGTCCAGGTCTACCACACCAAGAAGGACTCCAGGTCTACCACACCAAGAGGACTCCAGGTCTACCACACCAAGAGGACTCCAGGTCTACCACACCAGGCAGGACTCCAGGTCTACCACACCAGACAGGACTCCAGGTCTACCACACCAGGCAGGACTCCAGGTCTACCACACCACGCAGGACTCCAGGTCTACCACACCAGGCAGGACTCCAGGTCTACCACACCACACAGGACTCCCGGTCTACCACACCACACAGGACTCCAGGTCTACCACACCACACAGGACTCCAGGTCTACCACACCAGACAGGACTCCAGGTCTACCACACCAGGCAGGACTCCAGGTCTACCAGACCAGACAGGACTCCAGGTCTACCACACCAAGAAGGACTCCAGGTCTACCACACCAAAAAAGGACTCCAGGTCTACCACACCAAGAGGACTCCAGGTCTACCACACCAAGAGGACTCCAGGTCTACAACACCAAGAGGACTCCAGGTCTACCACACCAAGCAGGACTCCAGGTCTACCACACCAGGCAGGACTCCAGGTCTACCACACCAGGCAGGACTCCAGGTCTACCACACCAGGCAGGACTCCAAGTCTACCACACCAAGAGGACTCCAGGTCTACCACACCAGACAGGAGTCCAGGTCTACCACACCAAGAGGACTCCAGGTCTACCACACCAAACAGGACTCCAGGTCTACAACACCAAGAGGACTCCAGGTCTACCACACCAGACAGGAGTCCAGGTCTACCACACCAAGAAGGACTCCAGGTCTACCACACCAAGAGGACTCCAGGTCTACCACACCAGACAGGACTCCAGGTCTACAACACCAAGAGGACTCCAGGTCTACCACACCAGACAGGAGTCCAGGTCTACCACACCAGACAGGAGTCCAGTTCTACCACACCAAGAGGACTCCAGGTCTACCACACCAGACAGGAGTCCAGGTCTACCACACCAGACAGGAGTCCAGTTCTACCACACCAAGAGGACTCCAGGTCTACCACACCAGGCAGGACTCCAGGTCTACCACACCAGGCAGGACTCCAGGTCTACCAGACCAGGCAGGACTCCAGGTCTACCACACTAAGAGGACTCCAGGTCTACCACACCAAGAGGACTCCAGGTCTACCACACCAGGCAGGACTCCAGGTCTACCACACCAGACAGGACTCCAGGTCTACCACACCAGGCAGGACTCCAGGTCTACCACACCACACAGGACTCCAGGTCTACCACACCAGGCAGGACTCCAGGTCTACCAGACCAGACAGGACTCCAGGTCTACCACACCAAGAAGGACTCCAGGTCTACCACACCAAGAAGGACTCCAGGTCTACCACACCAAGAAGGACTCCAGGTCTACCACACCAGGCAGGACTCCAGGTCTACCACACCAGACAGGACTCCAGGTCTACCACACCAGGCAGGACTCCAGGTCTACCACACCAGACAGGAGTCCAGGTCTACTTTGTGGGGTTAAAGGTCACGGTTTTATTTTTTTTAATTTTTTTTTATCAAAACCAGGACAGAAAATGTTCTGAAACTTCTAATAATACAGATTTTTAAACTCCATTTCATTAGATGTATTTTCCTCTGATTACATTCAAACCATCTGGTTTAGTTTTACAGCCAGTTTCTGTGGTTTTACTGGGACTAGTGGGAATAAATGATGTGCAGGAAACTTTATTCTTACTTGGATCTGCTCTGTTCTGCAGTGGGAGAGAAAACATTAAACCAGGAACAAAACAAACACTGAAGAACAAATAATTATAAAAACTATAAAAAAGCAGAGAAATAAAGAAAAAAGTTTTCACGAGAAAGAAGCAGAAAGAGAAAAAGTGGAATAAACAAAATAAATCAACAGAAAAATGGTTGTATAGATGATTATTATTATTTAACTGCTATTTTTATTTGATCTGCAAATACAGAAGTTTTTCATTTTTCACATAAAGTTTGATTTGATGTGAAAAATGAAAAACTTCTGTTTCTCTGACTGAGCAGGATGAAGATGATGTTTCTTCATCTCTGTTTGTTTCCTGAAGCAGAACCCGCTGCTTCCTTTGATCCATCTCAACGTTCTCCACCTGCACCTCCCAGCACACCTGCTCCTTCCTCCCGCCTCCAAACACCACACGAAGCGAAGCGTGCGGCCATTGTGGCGCCGTTGTTGCTGCCGCAGAGCGACTAGATGTTTCCAGACCAACCTGCAAGATGATCTGCAGCAGAACTCAGAGACTTTTCCCTGTGAGACACTCCTTCTGTTTGCTCTGTCACTCCTACACGGCTGGAGGGAGGAGCCGCAGGAGCAGGAGGAGGAGGAGGAGGACAGGAAGGCAGAGGAAGAAGAAGTGGAAGGTAAGCAGGAGGAGGAGGAGGAGAAAAAAGACAAAGTATGAGAGAAAGAGGAGGGGGAGAAGGAGGAGAAAGTCCAGGAGGAGCTGCAGGATCAGGAGGACAGGGAGGATGAAGAAGAAGAGGAGGAGCAGGAGGACAGGGAGGATGAAGAAGAAGAGGAGGAGCAGGAGGACAAGGAGAAAGAGGAAGGAGAAGAGGACGGGGAACAGGAGGACAGGGAAGAGGAGGATGAGAAGAAGGAGGGGGACAGAGAGGAAGAGGAGAAGGAAAAGAACCAGGAGGAGGTGCAGGAGCAAGAGGACAGGGACAAGCAGGAGCAGAAGAAGGAGGGGGACATGGATGAGGAGAAAGAGATCAAGCAGAAGAAGGAGAAAGTCCAGGAGGAGCTGCAGGAGCAGGAGGATAGGGAGGATGAAGAAGAAGAGGAGGAGCAGGAGGACAGGGAGGATGAAGAAGAAGAGGAGGAGCAGGAGGACAAGGAGAAAGAAGAAGGAGAAGAGGATGGGGAACAGGAGGACAGGGAAGAGGAGGATAAGAAGAAGGGGGGGGGGGGTCTTGGAGGAGGAGAAAGAGGTCCAGCAGAAGAAGGAGAAGGTCCAGGAGGAGGTGCAGGAGCAAGATGACAGGGATGAGCAGGAGCAGAATAAAGGGGGGGACATGGAGGAGGAGAGAGAAGAGGAAAAGGAGCAGGATGACAAGGAGAAAGAAGAAGGAGAAGAGGGAACAGGAGGACAGGGAAGAGGAGGAGGTCCAGGAGGATGAGAAGAAGGGAGGAGGAGCAGGAGGACAGGGAGGAGCAGGAGAAAGAGGGGGAGAGGGACCAAGAGGAAGAAGAAGATGAAGGGTAGCAAGAGGGGTAAAAGTAGGAGGAGCAGAAAGAAGAGGTCCAGCAGGAGGTGCAGGAGAAGGAGGAGGAGGAAGACGAGGAGGGGGAGCAGTTGGACCAGAAATTAGTGAAACTCACACCTGCAGGTTAAAGCTCCATCATATGTGAAGAGGATCCAGAAACACGCCGTCTTCTCTGGACCAAAGCTCATTTAAAATGTTCTGAGTGGAAACCTGGATGAAGATGTGGAATAGTTTGTGGACAACATGGACGGCGTGTCCTGCAGACTAAAGAGGAGAGGGAGCATCCAGCTTGTTATCAGCCTGCATCTCTGATGGGATGGGGTTGCATTAGTGCCGATGGCGTGGGCAGCTTCCACATCTGGGAAGCTCCATCAATGCTGAAACATCTGCTCCCATCCAGACAACGTCTCTTTCAGGGAAGACCTTCCACCATGCTGGACCACATCCTGATGGTGGAACAGGAGAACTGGTCCAGCAGGATCATGCTGGACCACATCCGGATGGTGGAACAGGAGAACTGGTCCACCAGGACCATGCTGGACCACATCCTGATGGTGGAACAGGAGAACTGGTCCAGCGGGACCATGCTGGACCACATCCTGATGGTGGAACAGGAGAACTGGTCCACCAGGACCATGCTGGACCACATCCTGATGGTGGAACAGGAGAACTGGTCCACCAGGATCATGCTGAACCACATCCTGATGGTGGAACAGAAGAACTGGTCCAGCAGGACCAGGCTAAACCACATCCTGATAGTGGAACAGGAGAACTGGTCCACCAGGACCATGCTGGACCACATCCTGATAGTGGAACAGGAGAACTGGTCCACCAGGACCATGCTGGACCACATCCTGATGGAGGAACAGGAGAACTGGTCCACCAGGACCATGCTGAACCACATCCTGATGGAGGAACAGGAGAACTGGTCCAGCGGGACCATGCTGAACCACATCCTGATGGAGGAACAGGAGAACTGGTCCAGCAGGACCAGGCTAAACCACATCCTGATGGTGGAACAGGAGAACTGGTCCAGCAGGACCAGGCTGAACCACATCCTGATGGTGGAACAGGAGAACTGGTCTAGCAGGACCATGCTGGACCACATCCTGATGGTGGAACAGGAGAACTGGTCCAGCAGGACCATGCTGAACCACATCCTGATGGAGGAACAGGAGAACTGGTCCAGCAGGACCAGGCTAAACCACATCCTGATGGTGGAACAGGAGAACTGGTCCAGCAGGACCAGGCTAAACCACATCCTGATAGTGGAACAGGAGAACTGGTCCAGCAGGACCATGCTGAACCACATCCTGATGGAGGAACAGGAGAACTGGTCCAGCAGGACCAGGCTAAACCACTTCCTGATGGTGGAACAGGAGAACTGGTCCACCAGGACCATGCTGGACCACATCCTGATGGTGGAACAGGAGAACTGGTCCAACAGGACCATGCTGGACCACATCCTGATGGTGGAACAGGAGAACTGGTCCACCAGGACCATGCTGGACCACATCCTGATGGTGGAACAGGAGAACTGGTCCAGCAGGACCATGCTGGACCACATCCTGATGGTGGAACAGGAGAACTGGTCCACCAGGACCATGCTGGACCACATCCTGATAGTGGAACAGGAGAACTGGTCCACCAGGACCATGCTGGACCACATCCTGATGGTGGAACAGGAGAACTGGTCCACCAGGATCATGCTGAACCACATCCTGATGGTGGAACAGAAGAACTGGTCCAGCAGGACCAGGCTAAACCACATCCTGATGGTGGAACAGGAGAACTGGTCCAGCAGGACCATGCTGGACCACATCCTGATGGTGGAACAGGAGAACTGGTCTGCTGCAGTCCAGTTTCACCAGTACAAACCAAGATCCAGGACTGTGAAGCAGCTGGAATCCTGCATCCATCCCAGCAGCATGGTGGAACAGGAGAACTGGTCTCATGCCGTCGTTTCATCATCTGGCACGTTTCTACGCCGGATCACAGCTTTGGGATGTGGTAGGAGATTCCATATGGTGGAATATGGTACGGGAAGGTCCTGATGAAGAGAAATGGATGTTTGCATGATAATCTGTAAAGTCTAGAAGTTTCTTTCTTGTAGCACAAAGTGATTTACATGAAAGAAACATTAAAGTCTGCCTATTAAAATAAAAACAACCATCACACACAAAAGTATATACCAGCAATGTACACACACACACACACACACACACACACACACACACACACACACACACACACACACACACACACACGTGTCTTTCAGGGAAGACCTTGCAGATTTCAGCAAGACGATGCTGAACCACATCCTGCATCCATCACAGCAGCATGGTGGAACAGGAGAACAGTCTCATGCCTCTGTCTCATCATCTGGCACGTTTTTATGCTGGATCAGGAATAAGATTTGAGTTTTAGAGATTTACACATCATGCAGTCGACAAGGTCACCACCGTTGTGGACTTGGAGTTGAATCATCATAGATGTTCATTTTATAAAAGTACTGAATTCTTGTTGCCTTGAGTCCACACACACACACACACACAGACTGCGCTTCATGGCTGCAGCATCACTTTGCTCATCATTCCGGTCATGGACAGACTGTCTTCCTCGTCCAAAACTAACTGAAAGCTGCCAAGCAGAGCTGGGATTTAGACGTTTCTGGTCCAAACGCTGTCAGGAGGTCTCAGTGAAGATGAACTTTACATTCTGCGTCACGCTGTGCGTAGTACGAATTAGGTTCATGGAGTAATGCTGCACTGGAATGTTCTGCACAGGGAAACATGGAGTCTCTGTGTGCTTGGAGAATGATGATTGATCCAGATGGGAAATGATCAGATAATCGAGGTAAACAGTGAATCTGACACACGTTAATGAGAAAACACTTCCAGCATTCAGACTGAAATACAGAGAAAATCCTAGTATAACATGATAATAAACATATCAGCAGAAAATTCACAAAACCACACTGGGTGGACATGACCTTCAAACCCTGCAGGGATGTTGTTCAGTCCAAGAAATCCTCATCAATACACCAATACCATGTTATCAGGAACACCTGTTTTACTTCCTGTTAACCGACCAATCACACGGCAGCATGTAGACACGGTGAAGACGACTTTTTGAAGTTCAAACAGCATCAGAATGAGGAAGAAAGAAGATTTCAGGTTGCTGGTCTGATTATTTACTGGGATTTTCACACACAACCATCTCCAGTGTTTCCAGAGAAGGTCTGAAGTAGAGCAGCAGCTGTCTGGACCAGAACCAGCAGAAGACCACACCGGGTTCCCTCCTGTCAGATACAAACCAGAAACTGAGGCTACGATTCAAATAGGTCTGGGTGATTAATTGGATTTTAATCTCAACTACGATCTGGGTTTTCAACGATGATAAAAATAAAAGGGTGTGATTATTTTTCTCTCTGCAGTTTCCTCTCCTGCTGTCTTCAGCTGCTAATCGAGCGTCTCTGGCGTTGCAGCGCTGTGCTGTAAACTCCTCCCACAGCCGCTTTGCTTTCATTCAGACACTGTTGCCAACTTGGAGACTTTGTTGTTAAAAGCGACAAATCTAGCAGCTTTTACTGGAGTTATTAGAGACTTTTCTGGTGTTTTGGCGACTGACTTGAAGGCACATATTGTTCTGCAGTTACTGTAAGGAAGGAGCAGCGGGAGCCTCTCCCGTCCTAAAGCACTCCCAGGCGGCCAGTCTCAGTCGGCTCCGGCTGCAGGTCAATGTAGAATAACTGCAGTAGGTTGTGGAAGTTCACCTAAACATAGTTTATACCATTGTCAGTGACAACTGGATGCATTATTTTCCTATACATAGTTCGGCGAATTAAACACTGTAATATCCCTCTGTTACGGGGCGTTACCATAGCAACGCGTTAACCAGTTGGTTCAGATCAGCCGTCTTTTAACAGGTGAATCAGAGAAACGCGCTGCAGTCTGACAGCGGTTGTTTGGCATAAAACGTACATCCAGGCCAACGTAAAATAGTTCCTGTATAAGCGGTAAAAGTGGATTAAACAACTCGGAACCGTCCATTAGACGGTTATAATGCACGACACGGAGTCTAGAACACCACGACTCGCAGTGTTCTTTATAAATAGTGGATAATTGTGTTAAATAATTGAGATCTCAATTCCAGTCAAAATAATTGTATCATTTTTGTCATAATCAAGCAGCCCTAGATACAATTGTTCTTCAATTGATGATAAATCAGGGGTTCAGTAATTCCATGAATAAACATTGAGATCTTAATTAGTTCATGAGGAGCAACAAATGATAAAGTCTTCATTAATTAATGCATTAGTTCATCATGAGTTCCACATTAATAATAATTATTACCTGTTTTTGTTTGTGGTTTAGAACATTTTTCTGTGATGTAAACTTATCTTTTTTGACATTTGAAACACGACGTCTGCATGGGGTAAAAGTTTGGTGTAAAATTTGCAAAGACACACTTTTTCTTTCTTCTTTTCAAAATCTGGTAACAAAAGTCTATATGTTGAAATATAACAGGTTAATCCTTGTGGGTTATGAATGTGCTCGCCAAATGTCACAACAATGCAGCGATTATTTTCTGACATTTTGATGTTGACCTAAGGTTGGAGACAGGAAAGGGTGAGGGGGTGGTGAGGTGGGAGGAAAAGGGAGGCAATCACCGTGACAACTCACTAATTGTTTTTCCTGATATCAGCTGAAAGCTGACATTTAGACGATGGCACTAAAGACAAAGCCAAGAGGCCAACACGGATGACAGGACAGGGCGCACTTCCTTGAATTTTCATGCCTGATTTAGTCGAACCAACCGTCACAATTAAAGATAGGAATCACAGTTTAGGGGTCCGTTCACATCAAGATAATCCACTAGAGTCGGTCCGGTTGGAGACTCAGTCGAAGAGTGAAACATTATTCCATGTCGAGATTGCATTTATGCTGTAACTAGATCCTTCTGGTCTGGGTTGATTGGATCTTAGTGGTCTAGGTTTAGGTTTATTAGTTCCTCGTGGTCTGGGTTGATTAAATCCTAGTGGTCTAGGTTTATTAGTTCCTCGTGGTCTGGGTTTGTTAGATCCTTGTGGTCTTGCTAGATTAGATCCCAGTGGTCTGGGTTCATTAGACCCTTCTGGTCTGGGTTGATGAGATCCTAGTGGTCTTGCTAGATTAGATCCTAGTGGTCTGGGTTGATCGGGTCCTTTACCAAACTCTCCCGTGTCTGATTGTGAGATGCCAATGCCATGCGCTGAATCCACAATGCTTTTTGTTTTGTTGTCCGCTCCCTGTGTTTGGTCGGGGATCAGGTCACAGGGACAGCTGCCTTAGCAAGGAAACCCAGACCTCCCTCTTCCCAGCCACATCTGCCAGCTCACTGGGGGGAGTCTCAAGGTGTTCCTATGACAGCTGACAGATATAAACCCTCCAGCATGTCTTGGGTCTCCCCCGGGTCTCCACCCTGAGGGAGGTGCCTGGAACACCTCACCAAGGAGGCACCCAGGAGGTGTCCTAACCAGAGACCTGAGCCACCACAACTGGCTCCTCCATTTACATCAGCCTTTTTGATCTGAATCCGAGTCCGTTTGCTGGGAAAGTCCGCTTCATTTGGGGACAAATTCTGATTCAGACTTAAGAAGCAGATTCGGTGTGGTGTAGTTCCACAGTACACTTGCATAAGACAAAATAAAAATCCCAAAACAGCGATAGTTTCGTCTCCATGTTTAACTCCAGGAGTTTTTCTTCTTCACGTTGTCTCTCTTTTCTAAATACCAGTGCAGCGCCACCTCTGGTGGGAATGGGGATATATTATTCTAATGGTTTGACTGGTTTGACCAAAGTGCAGCGTGAACATGATCTCGGTGCACATGGATACACCCCCCTGCGAACTGAAGGGGAGTGTATCGACCCAACCGGACCGAGTCTAGCAGACTTTCCTGATGTGAATGCATCCTAAAATTGATCCTGCAATGATTCCTCCCCGCTGCAGAAGAAGCCTCTCGTGAAGTATGAATAGACCAGACCAACAAGAACTTTCCACTTGTTCTTGCCGCCTCGAGACTCATGGAGGATGGAACAAGCTGTATGTGGGATTACGATGAGTAGGACGAAGTTCAGCAGCTGCATTTCATTATGATGTGGATGAGGACAACGTGGTTCTGTTCTGTGGGTACGTCCTGGTCTGGCATAACTTTCCAGAAGCTTCATAAGATCATTACCAACATGGGAAGACTTGCCCAGAGGGTCTTGAACTGCCCTGGAAACTGCCGGTGTGTTCAATATTTTATATGTGCTCTGATTTCTTCCCAGGATGCAGGTTAACGTTCCCTCTGAAGGACACACAGAACCGTGAAGGAGCTGCACAAAACCTCCCAATGACCATCACTTAACAAGCAAAAAGAGAAGCGTTTAAAAAGGCTCAGTCCTTTGAGACCAATAAAAACAAAGATGCGGTGGACGGATACCTGCTGGCGGGGGTTGCACACAGTTACATCATCTCATTATCATCATCGTCTTCTTGCAGTTTTACACACACACACACACACACACACACATGTCTACTATTGTCAGAAAAGTAAGTTATCACAACATTAAGACAGAAAATAAAACATTTCACTGGTTCACATGGAACAGGTTCGGGGAATTCAGGTGGGCCGCTTTACCCTTGGGCCAACAAACAGGCCTTCGGTCTTATCTCCGTAGTCATAGGACGGGACTAATTAATCAGATTCTTCACCTCCACAAACAGCGACGATGTGCAGGTTGGTGTGTGCATGAAGACCAGAAACATCCGTACAGGTCTGAGAAACCTAACACAGAAACAGAGGTGATGATGAGCCAATATAAAGAGGAGAGGAGGAGGTGCTGCAGGGCGGAGACAGACGGCATTCCCTGTACTTTGCATTCCCCGTACTTTGGCGCTGCAGGCGGATGCAGTCCAGTCCGGAGGGAGAAAATGTGAACATGTGTAGCGATGTTACTGGTTTAAGTTTTTATGATCATTACAGGGAACAACAGAAGTTCCCTGTAGAATTAAAACTAAGGCTTCCTGATTTGCTCAAATGTGCAGAAAAGCCTAAATATGGTTATAAAATATAAGAAAATACTACAATAATTAACTGCATGCATTCAGGTTGAACTTATATGTCCCTGGGATCGTTTCACCTTCACTTCATCCAGTCAGGTAAGACACCTGCACATCATGGCTTCCACCAGGCAGAATAAAACACCCACTGTGGACTTTTAAAGAAAAATAACCTGACAAGTATTGCGTAGATAAGATGGAGAAATAACTCTCCATAATTCCATAATTCATTTTGACTGATGAATTAATGCTGACGTGAATGAGCCTGTTTTTCTGGTCCCATTCCAACCATTGGTCTTTGACCAGATATGGGTTAAGTTGTTCAAGAAGCATCTAAATCTACCATTTAACATGAATGCATTACAGTCACCCTATAGATGTATCACCGAATAAATCACATTTTCTTTATAGTTTCTTTATAGTTGATGGATTGGTGGGTCCAATCTCAAATAAAGTCAGATGTAAAGAAAACTCAGAAAGGTTTAGAAAACTTTACAATAATTATCTCTGAGACGGCGTGCCGACAGAAGAACACAGAGTAGCTGGAGGACAGAGACACGATGGTTTGTGTAACACATAAATTAGCAGGTCTAATTTAGTTCTATGCTGTTCTCACAAATTTTTTATATGATATGTAGAAAACAAACAACCACAGATATTCATATATACGGTATTCCGATGAAAGCATAAGCCTATCAGGATGATGGTAACTGGAGACTTCCATCATTGTCTGCAGGACTTTTCAGGTTCCGGCAGAAAAACTGGTTTTAATAGCTTTATTTATCAGGATTAACTGATTTAACTCTGAAAGTTTTGTTCTCTAACATCTTTTTTTTCTGTGTCGATCATCAGCAACCCTTATGATGATGACGACCATTGGCAGAAGTGTTCCCTTCTCCGGACACACCCCTCTGGAGCCAGACCAGCTTTTGGCCCAACAACTTGGAGCAAAGTGGCTCCAAGTTGTTGTTCACACTCACAAAACTGATGTTTTGGTGGTGGACGTTTTGGAGCCCCGATTGTAACTGTAAGAAAGGGGGAGATGGTAGAGATGCTGGTAAAATAGAAGAATAAAACATGGAGCTTTGGCTTCAACACATAAATCATGCTGGAAAAACTGAGTTGTAGGAATTAGTGAGGATTTACACCCTGCTGTTTACCAGCAACCACGAGGAACCTGAACCCTGGTGTTAATTAGAGCTCCGAGGATCACCTCAGAAGATGAATCCTTACTGTGGAATTACTATAGAAAGATAAAGATCACAAGCAGTTGTCTTCCTCTCCTACGAGAAAGAAAGAGGCGTTCAGGCAGAGTTGGGTGGCCAAATGCAATGAACCGCATGGAGTCAGCTGGCATCAAAAACAATTACGTGAGAAGATTAGAGAAGACAATTATTTAATTCAGTGGCATTAGCAACAACAAAGAAGTCCTGTGGCTGTTTATTTACCATGATAAAGGCTGTGTAGCGCGAGCAAGACAATGAGACCTGGCCATCAGAACTCATTACGGCGCAGAGCTAGACCGCTTCACAACGCGCCATGCTAAGTTTCAGCTCTGAAACAACCATAGCTGGGCGTGTTGCCTCATCCACATGTTCAGGTGCCGGATGCTTCTATTTATGGCCTCCAGCTTGGCGCTGAATGGCGTGACCTGCATGGTGCTCAGAGTGCAGCGGCGCCACCACCTGTAAGCAGGTACAAGAGATCGGGAGGCCAATGTCAGCCTGGATAATGGTAAGTCTTGTTAAATGGGTTAACAGCATCTCTGAGCACACAGACAAGCCCTCTTTCCATCCCAGAATACAAATGTCTCATGAAAACTTTATTATTTACCTTCCCAGCTGCTGTTTTTGCCAACAAAGGAAAAGAAAAAACAACAGAGGAGGAAAGATTGAGCAACTTGTGAGGAAAGAACCGGAGTTACGGCCAAACTGCTGCAATAAAAGTGATATATGAGACGTCACTCAGTGATTGGCTCAATACATCACCTTCAAAACACCAGCATGTCTGTGTGTGCGCACACACACACCCCACTCCGCGATGTGGAGACGTCCTGTCTGCCTGCAGGCTAATAGATGCAAGATAGAATACGATCTTTGCAAATAAGGGATGAAGCAATCAGTTATTGGACAGCATCAGCTCCACCTGAACATCCCTGCACACCCTCACCTGCTCTCTCACACACACACACACACACACACACGTTTATGGTTAAATGAAACTGTCCTAAAGATGGAAGTGATGGAGTATGAGGTTGTGATAAAGCAGCTGGTAACTAAACAGAGATAGATGTGTGTGCTGCTGCTCTCTGATGCCGTCATGCATGTGGAGCTTTAACTCCGCATCATGTCCTGGAGAAACAGCTGAGTTTCTGCTTCTCCCTGAAATAATTAGATCAACTGTCGTCAGGCATTTAGTTTATCTGGTCGGATGTGTGGGACAAAGGAAACATCCACAGCAGCTGGTCCGTTTGCTCGGAAAGTCGCTTCCTTTGGGGCATCGTGGGAAGCCACAAACTAGCCCTGATTCAGGTTTTAGAAGCAGACTTGGTCCACTTACAAATGCAGGTCTTGATCCGTTTCAAGTGGACCAAATACAGGAAGCGTTCAGCGTAAAGTGCTCATCAGGATCCAACACGAAGAAGAAGTCATTCTTTGTTAACGTGACGGGGAGAAGCATCTTTATGCAGACGTAGCTGCAGACAGCGAGTGTGTGTGTGTGTGTGTGTGTGTGTGTGTGTGTGTGTGTGTGTGGACAGCAGACACCATGACAGGGTCAGGAATGGAAGAAGAGCATTGACACTGACATAACTGGGCCCCTGATGACCGCTGTGTACAAACACACACACACTCCAACACACACTCCAACATGTTGCGAAACACATGAACAGAAAGTGAAATGATGAAGCATACGTGTGAAAAATAACATCTTTACAACATAGTCATGCTTATAAACTCAGAGAGTTTAGACTGATGAGGTGAACGAGAAGCATTGGAGCCTCCGAGTCGCTGCAGTTCTTCCCCAGACCACCTCCATCACACACCCTGAGATTAAAACAGGGAGGCTGAAGCTTTAGATAAAAGAAAGCAGGAACATTTTCGTGTGTGTGTGTGTGTGTGTGTGTGAAGAACTTACAGATATTTCTGTAGGTATGTGAAAGCTGGAGCTGCAGGACCTGATTAGCATAAGGGTGAGAGGGGTGTTAGGGGTCTTACATACTTTACATAATTCACCTCAAGATATTTAAATTCTATTTAAGGCTATTTGTCCAGGTTTTCTGCTTGGCTGAGCCAGAGACTCCTGGAGGCCAAGGAAGCTAAAGATGTTGCCACGGGTCAGTGGGCTGCACCCGGCCGGCATACTTAAAGGGGCAGCAGCTTTCAGATGGTGGTGGTGGTGGTGGAGTGGACCACTGGGACTAATGTTTACTGAAGGTAGGATCAGCGAAATGAAAGCTGAAACCCGGTAGTTCCAACATAATCAGGTTTGATGTAACTTATTTACTAGTTTAACAAAGTTTCTGCCTGTAACTACGAGCTGACAGGTGACGAACCGCAGTGCAGAGTCTCAGTTCCAGCTCCGCCCTGCAGCTTCCAGATGTTTTCCTGCTCTGCCAATCCGGATTTAGATTTATGGACCTGCTCATCAAGTTCTCTGCAAGCCTCACCTCACCGTGTATTAAAGTCAGGAAACATCTAAAAGATGCAGGACCACGGTTCTGGAAGAGTGCTAGGACTGATACTGGAAACGATGCGGTAATTTATGATTTAAATGATGCTGGAATTATACTGGTAAGATGCTGGAATGTGACTGAAATGATGTTGGAATGATGTTGGGAATGATAAGAATGATGCTGAAAATGCTGGAATGATGCTGGAATGATGCTGAAATGATGCTGGAATGATGCTGGAATGATACTGAAATGATGCTGGAATTATGCTGGAATGATGCTGGGAATGATGCTGGAATGTTACTGAAATGATGCTGGGATGATACTGGAATGATGCTGGGAATGATGCTGGAATTATGCTGGAATGATGCTGGGAATGATGCTGGAATGATGCTGGTGTCATGGATTTCCAACCTGGAGGTAGCTCTCTGTGGTGTCTGGCGGAGGCGTGGCCTGTGGTTAAGCCTGCACAGCTGAGCAGAATCAGGATCATGCTTTTCACCTGTTTATAAGACCCAAGCTGTTCACCAGTCGATGCTGGATCGTTGCCTCTTCTAGGTGTAAACCTCACCTGAGACAATCCACAGCCCTGGCCTGCCTTGCCCGCTCGGACCATCCTCCCAGCCAGTCCTGTCTGCCTGCCTGGATCATTCCCTGCCTCCCCAGAGTCTACCAAGAACCTTGGACATCAGCCACCTGGTCTATTTGGTGATTGCTCCATTAAACAGTTAAAAAGCTGCTAACCCGTTCTGTGGGTTCATTATCTCCTGTGACAGAACGATCCAGCCACAAAGATGGACCCAGTGGATCAAACTGCCATGGATGCCCAGAGACCAGAAGCTGGTAATGAACTGTTTTTTGCTGTCTCCTCTCAGGGGAATCTTCTGGGCCAACATGCTCGAATACTCGGATCTCTGGGTGATATGCAGCAAGCCATGCAATCCCAGCTGAATGACATAACAGCTAAAATGACAACCATGCTTAACCAGTTATCTCAGACTTCTGTTTCTACAGCGACTACTTCAGCATCTGTATCTGGACAACCACAGCTCACTCCCAACCGAGAGATTCACATCCCGGACCCCAAACCATTCTCTGGGGATTTAGGTAAATGTAGGGGATTCCTCTTACAGTGTTCACTTGTGTTTGACCAAAAACCATACACTTACTCGTCTGACAGATCCAAGATTTCATATATCATAGGATTACTGGATTCCCGGGCTTTAACCTGGGCTGAGGCATATCTTGGAACTTCACCTCTCAGTAGTTTAACCTATAGGGAATTCTCGGAGGAGATGAGAAAGGTTTTTGATAACCCCGTACGGGGTCGAGAGGCAGCCAAGAAACTCATGTCCTTACGTCAGGGAGCATTGAGTGTGAGTTCTCGGTTGAGTTCCGAACTCTGGCAGCTGACTCCAAATGGAATTCCGAGGCTTTAGTTGACCATTTTTTTGAGCTGTTTGTCTGAGACCCTGAAGGATGAGTTGGCAACTCGAGACCTCCCTGGAACCCTGGACGAGTTAATCTCTCTGACTATCAAAATCGATAATCGTCTCCGTGAGAGGCGGAAGGAGCAAAGAGGAGCCCACTTGTCCTCATCTCCGGGACAATTACAAACTCCCAGTCCTTTACCCTCCCAGAACTGCCCATCTACTGTTGCCAACGCTGAGGAGCCCATGCAGTTGGGAAGAGCCTGTCTCACTCAGGCTGAACGGCAGAAGCGGCTACAGTCGGGTGAGTGCTTTTACTGTGGTCGATTGGGCCATTTTCGTGATGCCTGTCCCATTCGCCCAAAAGACGGGGCTCGTCAGTAAATGTCGGGGTACTGACGAGCAGCATAAAGAGAGCCCCGGAGATCCCAACCAAGACACAAATTGAAGCAACCCTTACTTGCCACGATCACTCTCTCAGTCCCAGCCTTGATTGATTCTGGTGCCGAAGCCAATTTCCTGGATGCACAATTGGCTGAGAGGGCAGGGATACCCTTGGTACCTCTACCTCATCCCATGACTGCTAAAGCTTTGGATGGTCGACTATTAGCGCAGGTAACTCACACCACCATCCCTGTTAAGTTGAAGTTGTCGGGCAACCACTCTGAGTTTATTGAGTTTAAGTTAATCTCTGCATCTGACTCCCCCCTGGTACTAGGACATCCCTGGTTGTCACTCCACAACCCGCACATTAACTGGGAGACCGGTTCCATTTCCAGCTGGAGTTCTAAATGTCACCAGTCTTGCTTGAGGGCGGCTATGCCATCTACCTCGACTCCATGCAGTAAGAGTGAGATTCCTGACTTGTCTACTGTCCCTTCTGAGTACCATGATTTGGCTGAGGTTTTCAGCAAGACCAAGGCTCTGACCTTATGACTGTGCCATTGACATCTTGCCTGGGGCTCCTTTACCCAGTTGCCGTTTGTATAACATTACCAGACCTGAGAGACAGGCCATGGAAAAATACATCAATGACTCACTTACTACTGGCAAAATAAGACCTTCTTCTTCACCACTGGGAGCAGGTTTCTTCTTTGTGTCAAAGAAGGACAAGACGCTTAGACCTTGTATTGATTATCGGGGTTTGAATAAGATCACTGTCCGAAATAAATACCCTCTGCCTCTGATTGATTACGCCTTCAATGCCCTAGCAGGTTCTACCGTCTTCACCAAGCTTGATCTTCGGAATGCCTACCACCTGGTTCGAATCAAGGAAGGGGATGAGTGGAAAACGGCTTTTAACACTCCCTTGGGTCACTTTGAATATCTTGTGATGCCCTTTGGTCTCACCAATGCCCCGGCAGTTTTCCAAGCCCTGGTGAATGATGTTCTCCGAGATTTTCTTAACCGGTTTGTCTTTGTGTACCTGGATGATATCCTCATTTTTTCAAGGAATCTGTCAGAACACATTTCCCATGCCCAGATGGTACTTCAGAGACTCCTCGAAAATAAACTCTATGTAAAGGCAGAGAAGTGCGAATTCCACTCGAGCTCTATTTGCTTTTTGGGATACATTTTCCAGAGTGGGCAGATGAAGACTGACCCAGAGAAGGTACGTGCAGTTTTGGATTGGCCAAGGCCTGAGTCTGTGAAGCAGTTGCAACGCTTCATTGGGTTTGCCAACTTCTATCGCAGATTTATTCTGAACTTCAGTCAAGTTGTGTCACCCCTAACCAAGCTCACTTCACCCAAGTCTCCTTTTCAGTGGTCTGTGGATGCTGAAAGGGCCTTCCAGGAACTTAAGGTCCGGTTCGCCTCAGCCCCTGTGCTCCAACAACCAGATCCATCACGTCAATTTGTGGTGGAGGTAGATGCTTCAGACAATGGTGTTGGAGCCATCCTGTCTCAGAGATCGCCGGGGTCAGGCCAGCTTCATCCATGTGCCTTCTTCTCTCGTCGTCTCTCTCCAGCAGAGAGGAATTATGATGTGGGAGACCGTGAATTGTTGGCAGTCAAGTTGGCTCTTGAGGAATGGAGACATTGGTTGGAGGGGACAGAATTACCTTTCATTGTTTGGACAGATCATAGGAATCTGGAATATATTCAGTCAGCCAAGAGATTGAACCCCCGACAGGCGAGATGGTCTCTGTTTTTTGACCGTTTTAACTTCTGTATCACCTTCAGGCCAGGTACCAAGAATATCAAACCAGATGCCCTGTCCCGGCAGTTTAGCCCTGATGACACTTCAGAGGACCCTGACTCTATACTGCCTGCTTCATGTGTGGTGGCTGCTGTGACCTGGGAGGTGGAGGAAGTTGTTAGAGATGCCCTTCAAAACAACCCGGATCCAGGTACGGGCCCACCAAATCTATTGTATGTACCCAATAATGTTCGCTCCCAGGTAATCCAGTGGGGGCACGCCTCTCGAATTGCTTGCCACCCTGGTGCAGCACGGACCATGTCTCTCATTCGAAGACACTTTTGGTGGCCCACTATGGACAAGGATGTAAGAGAATATGTGGCTGCCTGTCCGACCTGTGCACGAAGTAAAACATCCAATCGGGCCCCAGCCGGACTTCTTCATCCCCTCCCAGTGCCTGGAAGGCCTTGGTCCCACATTGCATTGGATTTTGTCACCGGCCTGCCCCCTTCCCAAGGTAACTCAACAATCCTAACCATTGTCGACCGGTTCTCTAAGGCAGCTCATTTTGTTGCTATTCCCAAGTTACCCACTGCCTTAGAGACGGCTGAGCTTATCTCGCAGCACGTCTTCCGTCTCCATGGCATTCCCACAGATATTGTCTCGGACCGTGGTCCTCAATTCGTCTCTCGTGTATGGAAGGCTTTCTGCAAAGCTTTGGGTGCGTCTGTCAGTCTCAGTTCTGGTTACCACCCACAGACCAACGGCCAGGCTGAGCGGATGAATCAGGAACTGGAGTCAGCCTTGCGATGCGTTGCAGCTGAGAATCCTTCTACCTGGAGCAACCATCTATGCTGGATTGAATATGCCCATAACTCATATTTCTTCAGCCACAGGTCTCTCTCCATTCGAGGCTTCTCTAGGATATTCACCACCGCTCTTCCCCATTCATGAAAATGAGATTGCTGTCCCTTCCGTGCTTCATCATCTGAGGCGATGCCGCAGAGTCTGGAGATCCGCTAAGGCAGCCCTAGTCCGAACGACTGAAAGGAACAAGCACATGGCAGACCGTATGCAGGACCCCGGCTCCTGCATACGTTCCAGGTCAGAAGGTCTGGTTATCATCTAAGAACATTCCATTACAGACTGAGTCTCGAAAACTGTCTCCCAGGTTTCTCGGACCCTTTGAGGTTTTGGAGGTCATCAATCCCATGGTGGTGAAGCTGCGGTTGCCCTCTTCTATGAAGATCCATCCATCATTCCATGTCTCCCAGCTGAAGCCTGTTTCCCTCAGTCCCTTGGTCCCTCCTTCCAGGCCCCCTCCGCCCCCCCTGGGTTGTTGATGGTCATCCTGCCTACTCTGTTCGCCGTTTGTTGGCTGTCCGTCGGAGTGGTCGGGGTCTGTAGTACCTGGTGGACTGGGCGGGGTATGGCCCTGAGGAGCGCTCCTGGGTTCCCCGTTCCTTCATTCTGGATGGTCAGCTCATCCGGGACTTTCACCGGTCCCGCTCTGGTGGGTTGCCGGGGGGGCTCCCCTTGAGGGGGGGGTACTGTCATGGATTTCCAACCTGGAGGTAGCTCTCTGTGGTGTCTGGCGGAGGCGTGGCCTGTGGTTAAGCCTGCACAGCTGAGCAGAATCAGGATCATGCTCTTCACCTGTTTATAAGACCCAAGCTGTTCACCAGTCGATGCTGGATCGTTGCCTCTTCTAGGTGTAAACCTCACCTGAGATAATCCACAGCCCTTGCCTGCCTTGCCCGCTCGGACCATCCTCCCAGCCAGTCCTGTCTGCCTGCCTGGATCATTCCCTGCCTCCCCAGAGTCTACCAAGAACCTTGGACATCAGCCATCTGGTCTATTTGGTGATTGCTCCATTAAACAGTTAAAAAGCTGCTAACCTGTTCTGTGGGTTCATTATCTCCTGTGACAGCTGGGATGATGCTGGAAATGATGCTGGAATGATACTGGGATTAATGCTACATTTCCAGTGTTATTCCAACATATTCCCGGCAATGTGACACCTCTACCAGATAAAAATCAGACACCACACTAACAAACCACAGACAGAAATATTCCTGATCATCATCAAAGCCAACGGCAACAAACAGCAATTTGGTTTCATTTAGTCGACACCAGAAACCTCCTCGTTCTGCTTCATTATTTCTATGGTAGATGATGCATCTGTCATCTCTTTAAGGAGCGAAAGACTGGACGTGTTTGTAAAGTTTGAACGTGTCCTTGCTTTCAGCCCGTCACCAGATCATGACGAGCTTCTCACACCGGCTGCTGCATTAAAATGATTCAAGCCGACAGAGAAGAGCTCTGAAGCAGCCTCAGCTGCAGCCAAGTCCTTATGATACGAGACAAAGATGCTGCAGACACATTAACATCGCCCTCCTCCATTTTTTAACCTTGACCTCCCTTTCGTCCTGCAGAGTTAACCGCGGCCACGTCGGTGCACACACTCCCACACAGGAGGTCATTTATAATTAGTTGCACAGCGTGACAGCAGTCCTGCTCCATCACAGTCAGCCGGCTCACAGTGGACATCATCAGGCGCGTGCTGCAGGACCATCAAGTAATCACATATTTAATAATGCATCACCTTACAGCAGCTTACACCAGTCTGGGCTCAATATTAGATAATAAGCAGAAAGAGAAGAAAACGCAGCAGATTGAATTCCACTTTTTTTTACAGCTGTGTTGCATTTTTAATGTCTGTTTTGCAATCAGCAGCAGCGCTTTCAGCTCCGTGTGGCTGTCAGAGACTGACAGCTCTATACTGCAGCTCCAGCTGTGAGACAGGTTGCCACAGAAACCCTGGAGAGAGCTGCAGGCTAATGCTCAACAGCAGCAGCTGACACTCCAACTATGGATCTGTTCGTGGCCCCGACCATGTCGCAGAACGCTGCGCATCTCATCTGCTGTGGAAGAGGGTTAGCTCAGGTAGTTCAGTTTCACACCTGCTCCATCGCTTCGCTTTTTCCCACCTCATCTCCGAACTCTGGAGCTGCAGTTTAGTTTCTCTCCCCGCCGGAATGCAAACCTGCTGTAATGTTAGAGATGAGTTTTAGTTCCTGTAGGAGGTGCAGCTATCTGGCCAGGTGAGTGTGTTTGCATCACATGTCACAAGAAAACATGAAGCACTTTTTATGAAACGTTAAAAGCAGGACAACGAGGTGGACGACGTGGAGGCACTGAAGCGTGAAAACAAAGACTAAACAGTTGCAATTAAAAACTGTGCAAAAATAATAATTAGAACATATCAAAACAGTTATAAAACCACAAAAAAACAATAATAAAATAATTAAATCAGGTCAAATTATACCTGAATTATAATGAATTATTAAGAAATTATCATTAAATAATAATAAATAATTTTTATTCACGTTTTTATTACAGTTATAATAATAATAATAAATTTAAAAAAATTATTATTATTATTATATTGCTACTGGCAATACAGTAGTGGTATTAGTATTATTGTTATTATTATAACTATTATTGCATTAGTGTTAACTGATTGCTGTAAACTTGTATATTAACAAAAGAGGGATGATATTATCCATTATTTAATGACATATTACTTGTATATACTGAATATTATCATTAGACTATGTAATGCCTAGTAGTGGTTGTGATACGGTGTAATTTACTGGGGCAGGATTATATAAACTCAGGCTTCAACACACTCCTCTTTTTTAGTCCTATATTTATTTCCATTTTATTTTCCAATCGACCAGGCAATTAATTAATCAGTCAAATTTAATAGAATTACAACAATCATATTAAATGATAAAATATTAAAATCATGACAAAACTCTGGTCTGGACTCTAGTCTGGCCTCTGACCTGGTCTCTGGTCCAGTCTCTGATCCAGTCTCTGGTCTTGTCTCTGGTCTGGACTCTAGTCTGGCCTCTGACCTGGTCTCTGGTCCAGTCTCTGATCCAGTCTCTGGTCTTGTCTCTGGTCCAGTCTCTGGTCTTGTCTCTGGTCTGGACTCTAGTCTGGCCTCTGACCTGGTCTCTGGTCCAGTCTCTGATCCAGTCTCTGGTCTTGTCTCTGGTCTGGACTCTAGTCTGGCCTCTGACCTGGTCTCTGGTCCAGTCTCTGGTCCAGTCTCTGGTCTTGTCTCTGGTCCAGTCTCTGGTCTTGTCTCTGGTCTGGACTCTAGTCTGGCCTCTGACCTGGTCTCTGGTCCAGTCTCTGATCCAGTCTCTGGTCCTGTCTCTGGTCTGGACTCTAGTCTGGCCTCTGACCTGGTCTCTGGTCCAGTCTCTGGTCCAGTCTCTGGTCTGGACTTGGCTGCAGGACTAGGGTCAACGTTTTCACCTCGTCCATTTGCTTTTCAGCTGTTGTACAACGTGGACACAGATGATTACTTCCAAACTATTTGGTCCAAATAGAGTTGCAGGAATCTGGAATCTATCCCAGCAGTCGTTGGACGAGAGGCAGGGTACACCTGGACAGGTTGCCAGATCATCACATGGCAATAGAACGATGAATACAAACTAAATAATAAAAGAAAACTAGACACAAAATTAAAACCAGGCTGAAATATACAACATGTGAACAGAAACATCAGTGAATTAAATCTTTATCCTTTTTCCCGCCGGGTCATACAGATGCTGCATGTTTCTCTGTCTAATGCAGCAGGATGTTTTTACTCTGCCAAAACCTGTCAGATCTGCTCATTCAACGCTGCAGTCGAGCCACCGGACAGCGCCCCCTTGTGACTGAGAGAAAACTAAAATAAACTGGTTAAGATGGTTAAGCATACTGAGCTCTGAAATGTTTCTGCCAGAGTTACACCGTAAAATCTAACTAGTTGGCTGAACTAAATAAATCTGAAAATTGGTCCGCTGCAGTAAACAGCAGCAACATGGAGAAAAAAAGCAAGCAATAAATTTACCTGTAACAAAAAAAAAAAGGAAAAATCTAAGAAACGGTGTGTAAAAATGTAAAGTAACAGTGTTTCACATGAAGAAAATCATTCAGTAACAACAAGACTGGAAAAGAAACTTATTTATCAGGTAACTTTCAGTCTAAAATTATTCAGGGATGAGGATGTTTTTATTACACGAAGATGATACGGTGGCCCTGAAGTGCCACAAAACAAAAGCCACGACACAACACAATTAGCCACAACAGCAGTGGCACACTTTTTATTGCTTTTTCTCAGGACCAGCGCAGTGGAATTTACATGACCTGAAGGGAGCTGCGACAAACGTAACATCACGGGAAGTCAGCAGTTTTCACTTCTTACAGATGAAAAGCAGGAGGCTGTTTGAAAAAAATAAAACAGAGTTTTGCTTAATTTTTATTCTAAAGGATGTTCCCAAAATCCTATTTTTAACAACCTACAGAGCTCCTGGACACTGTGCAAGTTTTATTGATGAATTATCAGAGTTCCTGTCAGTTATCTCTGCTGATTTTAATCATTTTATGCTAACTGGGGATTTTAACGTTCACATTGATAACATGATGGGTTCCATGGGGAATTTGCTTCTGTACTGGACATGTTTGGTTTGTAACAACATGTAAAAGAACCGACCCATGTTGGAAGTCACATTCTGGACCTGGTTATTGTAAAGGTGTTGCAGTCTCTGATTCAGCCTTGTCTGAACGTTGTGATTGTTTATTTTAATGATCACTCTGAATGTCCGAACAACCTGCTTCTCGGTTAGGAAGAGGTTCATGAATGGTGAGGCCACAGCTCTGTTACCAACAACACCGACTGCAGAGTCAGTTGACGAACATCTGGATGATTTTATGAACGTGACGGCTGCTGTTGCACCAATGAGAATCAGGAACATCTTAAGCAAACAGAAGACACCGTGGAAAAATACCGATATGTTTATGAACCTGAAGAGAATGACGTTGAACGCCATTGGTGGAAAACCAAATTGAAATTTATCATGAGCTGTACAAACATAACCTGCAACTTTTTAACAAAAGCTTTAAAAACCAGTTGTATATCCATTTATGGAGTAAACTTGTGGAATGGACTGTGATGATTTAAAATCATGTAGTAATAATTTCCTTTTTAACAAAAATTGTAAGGAACTGATATTTGATAAATATAGAAAAGAAAACAATTCACAATTTAATTTGTTGTTTTAATTTTGTCCTTTGACTGATGAGTCAGTATGGAAAGGTTTGCTATATAATTGTGTTAAACAGAAGACTGTAAATAAGGAGCATATTTCAAAATAAGCCTTGGGCTTCCTACTGCTCCTTCTCAAACAAGGTACATTGTTGCGCAAATGTGAATTTTTGTTCTTGTACTGCATATGTGTTTGAGATAAATAAAGAAAGAAAAAAAACAACAGCTGTGTTTCCATTATAATTTTTTGCAAAATAAAAGCGATATTTTTGAAGTTTCGGCAAACAACAATTGTGATTTACAAGTATTTCCATTGAACGGTGTTTAGCGCGTTAGCCTCAAGTATTGTAAAATCTGTGAAAATTGTGGTTAATGCAATGTAGCGTTATTTAGGAGTCTTCTACTTTTTGAAGCTTTTATTTATTTTATTTTCTGAAACTCTGAAATCCACAGTTTGTTCCACACCGTGGCATCTTCCATCTGCTGGGGTAGTAGCATCAGAACCAGAGACTTGAAGAGAATCAACAAACTGATCCAGAAAGCTGCTTCTGTGCTTGGAGTAACTCTGGAGCCGCTGGAGCTGATTGTCCAAAGAAGAATGCTGCACAAGCTGATGAAGATGATGGAGGATTCTTCACACCCTCGCCATAACACAGTGATGAGACAACAAAGTGTGTTCAGTGAGAGGCTTCTTCAGGTCCGATGTAAGACTGAAAGATACAGAAGACCATTCCTGCCAGCAGCAAGCAGCCTCCGGAACAAGACCTCCTCAAATTAATTATTATTATATACTACTATATTAAATTTTCCCTTTGGGGATTAATAAAGTATTTTTCATTTCATTTCATTCATCTTTACGGGAAATGAACTGGTCACATGACTGCCAACTGTCGCCACGGCAACACCACGCAATGCAAACTCATGATAATATTTCTTATATAGCATGTTATTCGTTCTTTGTTGTATATTTATTTGACAAATAAGTTTATAAAATTAATGCTTTTTATATTTATTTAAGCTGCTTTGATGTTCGTGTTGCTTGCGCCACTTTGAGCTCCTGCCTGCAATGCATTGTGGTCTATATTGACCCATCTAGTGACCATCGATGCTCCCTACTTTTCAAGATGCATTGTGGGTAATATTGACTGCACTACTGTTTTTTTCTCTCTGGAGATTCAGACAGCTCTAGAAAATGGCGTGAGCACCATGTAGGTCAGTATGCAGGGAGCAGGGTGGACATTCAGACACAGCAGGGTCTTGGCTGAGGTTTTCCCAGCTGCATCCTTCCTCAGCACCGATTCCTGATGCTTTCCACCGCTGCTGCTCCTTATTTAAGCAACAGTCCTCGTTCTTATCACTGCCAGATTGTCAGACTTCTCTGAGCGTGTCCAGCCCTGCTCAATCCGTTATTTGCTTTTAGTGTTTGACCTGCTTTTTCCTCCCAGGATTTTCCGTACCCGTCTGCCTCAGACTTCCAGTCTCTGCCTCCCCATTCTTCACACTTTCTACGTTTTGTTGGATCTTGGATTGTTCTGTTGGATTTAATTTTGGATTCTGGACTAAGCATGTTAACTCTGGATGGACTGAAAGGCACACGGGACCCCACGGAAATGCCTGTCTAAGTTGGAGTATTTTATCCTGTCAACCACCCAGTCTTTATTCCAGATCTACACCTGTCGTCTGCAGCTTTCTAAAGAGGAATTCTTCAAGGATCTCATTAATTCCACTGAAGAACCAGCTGTCAAAGCCTGACATTGTGTTTCCAGAAACACCCGTCTGAGTTTAATAAAATCTTACTTGTCTGATCCTGAGGTATCTGGTCTTTGTGTGTTCCATCTGCTGAGTCTTTGGATCTGTCAGAAGTACCCCGATGCTTCTAGCTGCATTTCCACCACCATTTCTGCAAAGTAAAAGCTGTATTTCTAACAAACTACAAGTAGCAGCTGTTTAGATTGGATGGTGTTTAGCGTATCATCGTAAACTTGATAAGATTTTACGAGAATTGCAGCTTCTGCCATTGAGCCATGTAGCATAGTTTTAGGGTTTTCCACTTGGTATGGCTTGTTGAAGCCCTTCTTCCTCACTTCTTTTCCTTCTGAAACTCTGCATTTCACTGTTTGCTTCCCAAAGATGGAGGTTATATTTTGTTTTTTAATCATTTGTAAAAAGGTTTTTTGTCCCTTCTGCTGTCCACACATTGCACCATATTTACCAGAAATAACCTGCACATGTGACCCCCACAACATCCCATCCAGTGACATTTAAATGCGAAAAAATACTTTTTATTACACGGTGCTTCTACATGGTCACGTCTAAAAACCACTTTGAGTGTAAAGTCTTTTTTAAGATATTTGAGGTTTTTTTAAACGTAGGTGTTTCCATTACCAGTTTTTACTGCGATATTTAGGTTTTGCACAGTGCTAGGGGTGATGGAAACACGGCTACTGTTGTTAATCTAGCACACAACGCCAATGGCATCAACTTTATTTTATGAAATTTTATGTTCTCACTTAGATTTTCATATATTTCATAGTCCTAGCGTATATTCATTTCTGATTATGGCTTTGTGGGCTTTCTGAAAAGGTACATATGTACATACGTATATATATGTATATATATATATATATATATATATATATATATATATATATATATATTTATATATACATATATATATACATACATTCATTTTACACCATTTTGGTCTCATAATCTAACAGCTGAGGCTGAAAACATCATGTCTGCCTGCTGACTGGGATTAAAGGGATTCAGATCCTACAGGAAGGTCTAAGTTAAAACAAAACAGGCGAACCAAACCAGCATGTGTTAATAGTACAGTTCGCTTGGTAACGATGTTTGTTTGTGCTCTGACACCAACATGCAGACTTTTATTTGATCAACACAAACAAGTGTTTTTGCTTTCGTTGTTTAGCTGCTCGTCCTCTGATCTGCAGCAGCTTCTGCACTCTTACAGCAGCACATTTTCAACTGAGGGTTTTATGTGTGTCACAGAGGCACCCTGTCCTCTCTTTCACCCTGAAAAATCAGAAATACTCCCTCTTCATCTTGCACCCCCCTCCTCCTCCTCTTCCATCTCCCTCCGCCTCCATCTGGCTTTGATCCGCCCCTGCAGCCACGCTGAAAAGATGACAGACCAAGGAAAGAGAGAGCGACGAGGGAGGGAGGAGAGGAAGACGTGACAGCTCCTCAACAAGTGTGGAGCACCGAGGGAAGCAAGGAGGAGTGAAAAAGAGGCGAGAGCTATTCTGATGATGAGCTTCTCACCATGGGAGGAGGAGGAGGAGGAGGAAGAGACATATACAGCATCAAAAGGTGCTGAAGCTGGGTTAAGCGTGTTCACACTCGCTGTGTTAACCCCCTCTGTTTTCCCTCAGTGGGCAACACTGACACAACTCCAACACATTTGCATTGAATAACCCGGCTGAAAAGAGTAAACCAAAACACTTGTGCATGAACTACTGTCGCCTGTGAGAGAGCCTCTACCGACAGATGCAGCTCAGAGATCCAAACCTGCACGACATCTTCTCCAAACACACGTCAGTGAGCTACTCCTGCTGTATTCATGCCTTTCCATGAACACCCACAAACACGCTTGCTGCAGCATAATATGTATTTATCCACAGCTGAAAATAGTCCCCACACATCCAGCGACGCTTCCGGACTGAGTCAAACTTGGTGAGAGGTACGGTGGCAGGAAATTACTCTCAAGATGTTTAGAAACTGTTGCACTGATGAGAAGACCAACGTTTTCAGATGGTCACATGCTGGATGAGTCATGTGCGTCCTTAGAAAGACGGGGAATACCTGTTTACCTGCAAACCAGCCACATCATTCACCAGTTACGCAGTGATTTATTGTCTTCCTCTCAGGGACAGTGGCGCATTTCAGAGATTTGGGGCCCTGGGCAAAGGCCGGCATGGGGCCCCATGGTAAATATTGCACTTTCTACTCCACTGCTGTACATTATTTGCGTTGCTAACAAACAGCTAGTGTAAAAGTCTCTTTGCTGACTGAGAGGACCGTGCATAATGACAGAGATGGTGCAAACTGATCGTTTATTGTGACGAGTCATTCTTTAAGTTACAGATCAACTCACTGACCGCGTCTCACACACACACACACACACACACACACACACACACACACACATACAGATCACATTAGGTATTAGCGCGAACATTAGGCATTAGTTTGTTCTGGTGCGAACAAACATCACTCTTTCCAAGAGTTAAGCTTTTATGTATGTGTGTGTGTGTGTGTGTGTTTTTTAAGTGCTCAAGACCTGCATGATTTTTCCAAATCCTGGTTCACAAACTTCCAAAAACCTCCAGCTAATGGAGACTTAGCTTCCAGATGTAGCTTCCCACCACATTCACAGCGACCTGGTCGGTTTCACAGGAGCAGAAGTAAAAGAGGTTTATTCATGTTTGGTGGCAGGATGGGTATCAGACCTCCACCTGTGGAAACAAAGTATTTCCTCTTCATGTCAAAGTAAAAACCAGCAGACAGAAAAGGTTAGCATGATGTAAACATGAGGAATGTCTCCGTGTTGTATGTAGAAGTTAACGTTGCTCTGAGAAAACATTGATATTTTACTACTGTTTATTGACTCTATGAAGGGAAAAAAGGCGTATTTTCCAGTATTCTCCTACGAGTTTACATGGAAATAATAACTCAGAATAGAGGTTTACATAATTCTGCTTTAGAGCGGCGGGTTGGGAAGAGTTCTGATTGGACAGGGGGGCGGGCGTGACGTACTTATGTCTGCCGGAAATAAAGTTTGCTTTCTGCTTTTCGTCTTGTCGTTCGTAACATGGAAAACTATATAATAAGTACCAGTTTTTCCCTGATTTTAAAAGATAAGTTTGAAGTACCAGTTCGACACGAGCACACAACAGCTTAGAAGGAAGATACACTACCGAACACGGGAGGCAAAACAACGTGAGGAATATGTGCATCATCGGGATGGGATAAGGTACGGAGCATGCTCAGAACAATCGGAATTAACTTAGAGCGGAATAAAGGTTTTCTTGACAGAGGAATTAATCAGTTCAGACTTAAGGTGCGAATAAACCAGCTACTTACTTTTGAATTAAGTTTAATCCCAAATTGACTTTTGCTTCGGGAATTAAGTGTTAGTGTTGGTCATTTTTCACCAGTTTAACTTTTATTCAGAATTAAAGAGGAATTAAAACTCCCATGTAAATGCTGTCGCTAAAACTCTTTCACCATGTCTGCATTTACAACACAATGGCTCTGGTAACATGATGTTTTTTTAGTCGAAATTAAATCATTCGGAATTAACGTATTTTCCTATGAGTTTACATGAAAATAATAATTCCGAATGAACGTTTACAGGAAACACGTCCTCATTTAATTCCTCTTTAGAGCGGCGGGTTGGGAAGGGTTCTGTGTGGACAGAGGGTGCACGTGACGTATGACGTTTACCAGAAATAAACTAAGTTGGCTCCCTGCTTCTCGTCTTTTCAGTCGTAACTTGTAAAAACTACATAAGGGGCAGATATCATAAGATTGCTCTTCTTTCTGCTCCTTTTCATTCAAGCCATATTTAATTGGCAGTCTTATTTTGTATTTATTTTCATGTTGTTTTGAATTAAATAAATAAAAATTAAATTAAACAGTACCAGTTTCGCTGCTATTTTTATTTTAAATGTGAAGTAGCAGCTCAACACCAGCATACTACTTCACTTTCTGCAGCAACTGAGAAGGAGAAGAAAGACAGACCACCGAACACGGGAGGTAAAACAACGCGCGTCATCGGGACAGGACAAGGTAACGAGCATGCTCAGAACGACCAGATTAATTTAGAGCGGAATGAAGGTTTACATGACAGAGGAATTAAATAGTTCGGAATTAAAATGTGAATAAACCAGACACTTACATTGGAACTAAGTTTAATTCTGAATAATAATTTGCATTAGGAATTAAGTGTTTATATGGTCGTTTTTCATCCGTTTAAAGCAGAATTAACTTTCATTCAGAATTAAACAGGAATTAAAACTTGCATGTAAACGTAGCAATTTACACGTCAAGAAACTTCGGATTGTTTTGGTTCGCCAACAAAGTGCTGCTAACACAGCTGAAAGGTTCCAGTTATCTGGTTTGATGGCAGAAACACATTTATCCCGTCGTTCAGGGTCAGCAGGAAGTTTGCAAAATGAAATCCATCACTGGGAAGCCGACTGGAACTTCCAAAGACGGGAGAAGCTAGCAGTAGCCACCGCTAGCAGTTCGCCTGCTTTGTTTACCTTTTTACCACCACGAATGTCGTCGATGGGCAAGTCATGTGATCAGTGATTAAAGCTGAGTGGTGTATACAGACACACGTGTATGAACCTGTATGCACATGTAAACACACACCTATTTCTACATCTTCATACACAACACGTGTTATACTCGCACATATGTTTACGTCCATATTTGTTCCCACATATAGTTTTATGTACATAGTTGTCCTGGTTTACAAACATTGTTTTTCTTTTTACTTTTTGAGAAACAGTTATTATTAAACTGGATGTTTGGATTTTTAGCTCTTTCATAACTTTCAGAACCGTATCCTGTTAGATTAATGCGATTGTTGGTTCCACCGCCTTTCGGATGGAATTTTATCCCCTTCACCGTTAAAACGTGTTTTATGTGGTCAGGTGGGAAATTATTCCCAGTTGTAGACAATATTTTTGCTGTTTTAGACTCAAATCACTGAACTTTCCTACAAAAATTGAGTTAAAATTCCTAAATATTGGGTTTGTGTGTCCTTGATGCGCCACTTTTCAGACACTCTTATTCCTGTTTGTCGGCTGCACAGAACTTCGTTTAGATTCAGTCAACACTGGAATATTTTGTCTGAACAAACTTAATATGTGACTTCCAGCAGGTTGTGTTGTTAATCAGACCAATAATTTGTAATCCTGAACTCTTTAGTTACTGCATCCTCTCTTTTTACTGCTATTTGTACTACAGTTTCCAAACAACAACATTTTTCTTTTACAGTTGTGATCTTATGTATTCATCCCCTTTTATTAAAGAAAAGGCTGAATTTACAACAATCACTCAAATAACTGGAGACTCAAAAACGGAACAATAACTAAAAATTTGCAAAAATATAATTTAGAAATATAAGACACTGTTTCTTTCATGTAATTGAGTTGAAGAAAGAAAAAAAAAAAAAACAAACAAATTGGTCCTGGACAAATTAGAGCACTTTTCTGTTGAACAGTGGGACAAAATACCTGTCAACAGGTGCAGAAGTCGGACTGAGAGGAACAGAAAACACCTGACTGGAGCGGAAACATTAAAGGATTGTTCAACTAAATATTAATTTATGAGTGATGTAATATGTAATAAATTATCTTATTTGTTTGCTTTTTAAAAAAATATTTCTATTGAACCAGAATTAGAAAATAATTTAATGATTTTCATAAAATTTTTATTTATTATTACTTTAGTCAATTTCATCTTATTTTACTGGCAGCTGTTTTTTTCCTTTTTAATAAAAGGGTATGAATAAATATGAGCAGAACTGTATTTAAATAAACCATTTTGCTCGGACAGGTGACACAGAGGTCATGTGACACCAGGACACCATTCCAGAAAAGTAATGGAAGGATCAGGTTTTAATTTAAAAAGCAAACGAGGTAAATAAGTTTTAGATTTTTATTCTGTGAACAGCTTTTTCTCTTAATGTCTCTGTTTTGAACCATTTTGTGTCTGAAAAGCTTACGTTTAAGTATATCCTCCACATGATTCCTGGCTTTAATCTCTGTTGTTTCCATTTGTTTAATTTTAATCTATAAAAAGAAAGAAAAGTCCAAACCTTATCTGCAATGAGATATTTATAAAGCAATGATGCGTTCACAGTCTGAATGAAGAGGACAAACGAGCTGGTCATTATGCAAACTGCTGCACGCAGGGAATCCTAATGCATTTTAAACTCATTACTTTACATTAGAGAACAAAGAAATATACAAACATTTTTACTGGGTCATTACTTCTGAAGAGCTGCGGAATAACGATGAGTTTCCGCTTTAAGGTTTAAGTTTCAATGAAACTTGAATATTCCCGTCTTTGGCCTGGTTGTCTCCCACCCAGGCTTTGGAAATGATCTGGATATGTTGTTTACATGCATGTCCTACCGAGGCAACCTGCAGGTCATTTACATGCAGCTCAGTCAAACCAGACTTAGCTTCATCTCCTGCTGAAACCACGGGGAACAGAACAAGATGTTTGGAGGAGAACATCGGATCTTTTCCAGGATTGTCTGTTCCAGACACATCTCGCCCTGCCTCAGGCGACAGCAGTCTGCTGTTTCAGTCCTCCTGTAAACGTCCAGAGAAGAACAGATTATCAAAACAGCGGAGGCGTTTTCCAGGTGTACTTCCACCTCCAGCTGGACTGGAAAACTAGAACCAAACATCCTCATTTTACCTTTAAAACCTGAAAAATATTTTAAAAAATTACTTGACCCTTAAAACTCCACCAGGTCTCTTTGAGCATCATAATCCTCTTAGGAACCGCTGTGTTTAATTCTGTGATGGAAATGTGACCCTTCAGCTGATCTACGGAGGTTTTCCAGCGTTTCTATCCGTCCAGGAGGTTTACAGTCCAGACACAACATGTAGTGTTTATTCAGACTGTAGATGGTAAATCCACCGTTATCACATCTTCATCACCATCACCACCATGTTGCTAAGAGACCTCTATTTCCACCTGGACATGATGATGAAGACACTTCCTGTCAGACTTTCCACCAATCAGAGAGCTTAAACTGACGGTAACGTCCAATCAGGAGCAGCCAAAGATCAACAAGTGACGAGAAAAGCAGGAAAATAATGATCCTCTATGGCTGGAATAAAGCCAAGAAGACGTTTGGGATGCAGCTGGTTCTGGTCCTGGTCAAGGTTTTTCTTCCCAGTTCTGGTCCTACTGGAAGTTTTTCAACCTGGTTCTGGTGGGGGTTTTCCTTCCCAGTTCTGGTCCTGGAGGTTTTCCTTCCCAGTTCTGGTCCTGGTGGAGGTTTTCCTTCCCAGTTCTGGTCCTGGAGGTTTTCCTTCCCAGTTCTGGTCCTGGTGGAGGTTTTCCTTCCCAGTTCTGGTCCTGGGGGTTTTTCTTTTCAGTTCTGGTCCTAGTGGAGGTTTTCCTTCCTGGAAATGGTCCTAGTGGAGGCATTTCTCCCTGGTTCTGGTCCTGATAGAGGTTTCCCAATCTGGTTCTGGTCCTGATGGAGGTTTCCCAATCTGGTTCTGGTCTTAGTGGAGGTATTTCACCCTGATTCTGGTCCTGGTGGAGGTATTTCTCCCTGGTTCTTGTCCTGGTGGAGGTGTTTCTTCTTGGTTCTAGTCCTGGTGGAGGTATTTCTCCCTGGTCCTGGTCCTGGTGGAGGTATTTCTTCTTGGTTCTGGTCCTGGTGGAGGTACTTCTTCTTGGTTCTGGTCCTGGTGGAGGTATTTCTCCCTGGTCCTGGTCCTGGTGGAGGTATTTCTTCTTGGTTCTGGTCCTAGTGGAGGTACTTCTTCTTGGTTCTGGTACTGGTGGAGGTATTTCCCCCTGGTTCTGGTCCTGATGGAGGTATTTCACCCTGGTTCTGGTCCTGGTGGAGGTATTTCTCCCTGGTTCTAGTCCTGGTGGAGGTATTTCCTCTTGGTTCTGGTCCTGGTGGAGGTATTTCTTCTTGGTTCTGGTCCTAGTGGAGGTATTTCCTCTTGGTTCTGGTCCTGGTGGAGGTATTTCTTCTTGGTTCTGGTCCTGGTGGAGGTATTTCTTCTTGGTTCTGGTCCTGGTGGAGGTATTTCTTCTTGGTTCTGGTCCTGGTGGAGGTATTTCCTCTTGGTTCTGGTCCTGGTGGAGGTATTTCTTCTTGGTTCTGGTCCTAGTGGAGGTATTTCCTCTTGGTTCTGGTCCTGGTGGAGGTATTTCTTCTTGGTTCTGGTCCTGGTGGAGGTATTTCTTCTTGGTTCTGGTCCTGGTGGAGGTATTTCTTCTTGGTTCTGGTCCTAGTGGAGGTATTTCCTCTTGGTTCTGGTCCTGGTGGAGGTATTTCCTCTTGGTTCTGGTCCTGGTGGAGGTATTTCTTCTTGGTTCTGGTCCTAGTGGAGGTATTTCCTCTTGGTTCTGGTCCTGGTGGAGGTATTTCCTCTTGGTTCTGGTCCTGGTGGAGGTATTTCTTCTTGGTTCTGGTCCTAGTGGAGGTATTTCCTCTTGGTTCTGGTCCTGGTGGAGGTATTTCTCCCTGGTTCTAGTCCTGGTGGAGGTATTTCTTCTTGGTTCTGGTCCTGGTGGAGGTATTTCTCCCTGGTTCTAGTCCTGGTGGAGGTATTTCTTCTTGGTTCTGGTCCTGGTGGAGGTATTTCTCCCTGGTTCTAGTCCTGGTGGAGGTATTTCTCCCTGGTTCTAGTCCTGGTGGAGGTATTTCTTCTTGGTTCTGGTCCTGGTGGAGGTATTTCTCCCTGGTTCTAGTCCTGGTGGAGGTATTTCTTCTTGGTTCTGGTCCTGGTGGAGGTATTTCTCCCTGGTTCTAGTCCTGGTGGAGGTATTTCTCCCTGGTTCTAGTCCTGGTGGAGGTATTTCTCCCTGGTTCTGGTCCTGGTGGAGGTACTTCTACTTGGTTCTGGTCCTGGTGGAGGTATTTCTTCTTGGTTCTGGTCCTGGTGGAGGTATTTCTCCCTGGTTCTGGTCCTGGTGGAGGTATTTCTCCCTGGTTCTAGTCCTGGTGGAGGTATTTCTCCCTGGTTCTAGTCCTGGTGGAGGTATTTCTACCTCGTACTGACTGACATGCTGAACTTTAGCGTCTTCATTCTTGGTTTTTCTCCAGCGTTGTTTACAATCGGAGCTCTAAAACATGGAACACAGAGGAAAATGGATGTAACTTGATGATGAAAACATCTTTTCGACCAACAACTGTGTTAATATGAGAACTTGTAAAGAGTTGTGGTTAGACCTGAAGAGAGGAAAAGTCGTCCTTGTCTTTCAGGACCTGCCAGCTGGCATCACATGGACCAGATTAACACACTGGTACACATCCACTGGAATACTGGTGCACACCAGATAACAGTGTGTGTTTGTGTGTCGGGATAATTGCATGGATTTAAAGCTGAACAGGAACAGTTTAGTGTGTCATTGGGATTTTCAGGGACAGGGGTTCATCTACCGGTGAACATGGCAGACAAAGCGCGACTGGAAACGTGCTGACTGCTGCGTAGGAGCTCCAGATTAGCGTTGTGCATTCAGTGTGTGGGATGGAGGAGCCTTGCATGTAAAGAGACATATGGCTGAGCTCAGAGTGACACACAAACAAACACATATGTGTGATTCCCAAGATCTCAGCAAACACTGCAAGCTGATGTGTGCAGTGCTGAGTGTCCCGCAGATGAACTTCTGCTACTGAGACTCACAGTAAACCGGAGGGAGCCTGATCAAATAGTCCAATTCCCCGCTGTTACCCCCCCCCCCCCCCCCCCCCCCCGCTTTAATTCACACACATGAACAGAGAATAGGACGACGGCTGAATACTAATGTTGGACCTATTTACATTTCAAGCTGCACAACTGTCAGTGCATCACCGTTTCAGGAGGAGAGCGGGGAATTGTGGAGAACGCACCGTTCTCGCTTGGCTCTTAGTTTTATTCCAACCTTTAAACCCACAACATGAAGCTGGAAACGCTCACATCAAGGCCTGATAATCAAACTTCAGTCAGACTTTATACATCTTTCATTTTGTTTACGAGTCCTGTGTTTACAGCAACGTCCCATCCTCTGAGAGAAACGTAAGTTGGCTTTTATCCTGCTGCAACGTCGCTGACCTACAAGCTGCCTTCAAGCTCTAGAGATGCACATATCCTCATCAGACGCTCCTTAACCCAATGAGAAACGCTGAGCTGGTCCTGTGCCGCAGTGCTGGAGCAAGGATTTTATATATGAGGGGGCTAAAGGTGGTGGGGTGATCTTGTAATAAAAGAAATAAATGTGCTCCTCTCTCTAACACTGCTGTACTTACTGTGGTCACATCAGAGATACATGAGGAAATAAAACAACTTTATATTAATAATCTGGATCAGCAGGTGGAACATTTACTATTTTCTGAACTGGAGAAAATTTCCAGGATGGAAGCAGCGCATCCAGGACCACAACGGTGAGCATGGGAGTCCCTCATGGGTGTGTGCTCGACCCACTGTGTGGTAGCAGACTGGATCCTGATGTGGACAACTCCAGTCCTGCAGGGTGTTTGGAGTTTCCCTGCTGCAACACGCCAGACTCACATCTGACTTGATCATCAGATGAGAGACAAGCTTGACCTCAAACTCTGCACAAGTCTGCTGATTAGCCATTAATGTGAGTCAGGTGTGTTGCAGCAGGGAAACTCCTAACACCCTGCAGGACCGTGGCCCTCGAGGACTGGAGCTGCCTACCGCTGATGTAGCAGTTCTGGTCTGCTGTGAGGTGGCACATCTGCTGTCCAGTCAGATTTCAGAAGTGACCAGTGCCTTCCAGTATTTTAAACTGGCCGGTTCGTTTACACTGGAAAAAAGTTGATTCTGAACAGGAACCGAAATCTGGTGGTTCTCCTTCGCAGAGGCTGAATTCACCTGAACACCAGACTCTGGATGACTTCCAAACACCTTTAAAAATTATCAGTAGTCCGGCAACTTCCTTCTTCGTCTTTATTTTGTTTTTTTTTTCACGTTTTCATAACACAAATACACAGACACACGTAGGTCCCCTATGAAAAACACATATTTTAAATTAAATTAAGATTAAGTTTACTGTGTAAAGGATTAAAAATGAAGACACTTACATGTCCCGAAGTCTCAGCCGGAAACTACAGCACAGCCCTTCTTACCCGAGAACGCTTTGGGCCTAGTACTTAAAGAAAACTTAGAAGTCGCACACGGGCTTAGCCGGTGACTTCCGCTTGCTTCACAATAAAAGCAGTGCGTTTAGCAATAGCAATATATCTATATATTACGTATCGTGATCAGAAACACACAGTGAAAAGTAAATGGGCTAACAACATATGTCCTGCTCGACTTCATCTCTTCTCTTGTTACCAGCCTCTTCTTCCATCATCCAACCACCATATTCCTGTTTTTCCTTCTTCACCTGACTTTTATCAGAGTTTTCTCCTCATTCAGCTGCACTTTGTTCATCCAGCAGTTGCTGAAATGAAATGGCCTCATGGAATGGCTTCATGGAATGGCTTCATGGAATGGCCTCATGGAATGGCCTTATGGAATGGCCTCATGGAATGGCCTCGTGGAAAGGCCTCATGGAATGGCCTCGTGGAATGGCTTCATGGAATGGCCTAATGGAATGGCCTCATGGAATGGCTTCATGGAATGGCCTAATGGAATGGCTTTGTGGAATGGCTTCATGGAATGGCCTAATGGAATGGCTTTATGGAATGGCCTCATGGAATGGCTTCATGGAATGGCCTCGTGGAATGGCTTTGTGGAATGGCTTCATGGAATGGCCTAATGGAATGGCTTTATGGAATCGCCTAATGGAATGGCCTTATGGAATGGCCTCATGGAATGGCCTAATGGAATGGCCTCGTGGAATGGCTTCATGGAATGGCCTCATGGAATGGCCTTATGGAATGGCCTCATGGAATGGCCTAATGGAATGGCTTCATGGAATGGCCTCATGGAATGGCCTTATGGAATGGCCTCATGGAATGGCTTCATGGAATGGCCTCGTGGAATGGCCTCATGGAATGGCCTCGTGGAATGGCTTCATGGAATGGCCTAATGGAATGGCTTCATGGAATGGCCTAATCGAATGGCTTCATGGAATGGCCTAATGGAATGGCTTCATGGAATGGCCTCGTGGAATGGCTTCATGGAATGGCCTAATGGAATGGCTTCATGGAATGGCCACATGGAATGGCCTCATGGAATGGCTTCATTGAAAGGCCTAATGGAATGGCCTTATGGAATGGCCTCATGGAATGGCCTAATGGAATGGCCTCGTGGAATGGCTTCATGGAATCGCCTAATGGAATGGCCTCATGGAATGGCTTCATTGAAAGGCCTAATGGAATGGCCTTATGGAATGGCCTCATGGAATGGCCTAATGGAATGGCCTCGTGGAATGGCTTCATGGAATGGCCTCATGGAATGGCCTTATGGAATGGCCTCATGGAATGGCCTAATGGAATGGCTTCATGGAATGGCCTCATGGAATGGCCTCATGGAATGGCTTCATGGAATGGCCTCGTGGAATGGCCTCATGGAATGGCCTCGTGGAATGGCTTCATGGAATGGCCTAATGGAATGGCTTCATGGAATGGCCTAATCGAATGGCTTCATGGAATGGCCTAATGGAATGGCTTCATGGAATGGCCTCGTGGAATGGCTTCATGGAATGGCCTAATGGAATGGCTTCATGGAATGGCCTAATCGAATGGCTTCATGGAATGGCCTAATGGAATGGCTTCATGGAATGGCCTAATGGAATGGCTTCATGGAATGGCCTCGTGGAATGGCCTAATGGAATGGCTTCATGGAATGGCCTCATGGAATGGCTTCATGGAATGGCCTAATGGAATGGCTTCATGGAATGGCCTAATGGAATGGCTTCATGGAATGGCCTAATGGAATGGCTTCATGGAATGGCCTCGTGGAATGGCCTAATGGAATGGCTTCATGGAATGGCCTCGTGGAATGGCTTCATGGAATGGCCTAATGGAATGGCTTCATGGAATGGCCACATGGAATGGCTTCATCGAATTGTGCTGACAGGAAACCAAGGGACAAATAGCTGGAATGATTCAGTCATTACAAACTGTACAGAAACTTTTCATTGAGAACCAACAAGTTTAATTTTTAATTTAACAACCCACTCTTTAACCTTTTTTTATTTTTAAAATATAGCCCGTTTTGATGGCGCAGCCTCATTCATAAAGCACATTTCTGAAGCTGTCACTGGTGAGCGGCATGCTGTAAAACTGCACTATACAACTTCCTGGACCAGGATGCAACACGATGTTTTGCTTTGTGGTGTAATAAGGAACTGGCTGTTTTGAACTCGCAATGCCGCTGATTCCGCAAAGAAACGCAAGAAGGTTAAAAGAGACAAAACGAGTCATCGTCTTTCTTTCCATCACTCCTTGCTGGCAGGAGAGAGCTAACAGGTCAGGTAAGATGCAAGATGGATGCTGAATTAGCCGTCAATTGGAGGTAGGTGACGGGAAAATGGTAAAAGTTCTGTAGTGTCTTTAATAAACAGTTTTTTTCATTTATTTTTACATCTCTTGCCCATGTAGGTAACTACCTCAGGATGTCAGGAAGCTTGGATGTCCATGTGAATCCCCACGGAGAGTCATCTTTAGCAGGTAAAGGAGAACAATGCCAAAGAGTTGTTGCATGTTGGACATTTGAAGGGGAGAGAAGTCACGTTAAAGTTTTCATGGCTTTCCTGTGAAGAAACACCAGCAATCTACTGAATTTTATGACATCTCCATTGTCGTTGTTGGTAATCTATAATACCAGTAATTCTTTTCTTCAGTTTCTTTAAATCTTCCTCTGTGTAAAACATTTCACTAAAATAAAAAAGATCAATGTTCAATGAGGAAACTAAACGCAGATAAACTCTTCTGGATGCCTTTGGTAGTTCCAAGCATGCCTTAGTGACGTATGCATTAATTATGAGAAGGGTCTCTTGCAGTTTGGTCTGATGAGGTCCACAATCCAGCAGGTTTTCCATGTATTATGGCTCATTTATTGAAGTCAGCTGTGTTGGAGCAAGGATACATGGAAAACCTGCTGGATTGCGGTTTGAGTCGGCAGAATGAGCACTGATGCAGATCTCAGTTTCTGCCAGTAGGTGGCAGAGTTTGCCATTGTCTCCTCTCAAACTAAAATAAACTGGCGTAGGACTAGTTTCTTTGTACTGGTTTTTAAGAACAGTTTATTTTGACTTTGTTTTATGTTTCAGCATCATTATATTATGCTTTGTTTTATTTACTGAACTTTCGCTTCGCATTAAAACACTGAGACGGACTGTACAGACCTGATGCAGATGCTACTGGTCCACATCAGACCTGCAGCTGCCCAGAATGAAAGTTGGTTCTCCACTCCAACTGGACCAGTAAGATGGCCCTCCTTCCTGGTTCTGTTTCTCATTGAAGTTTCCCTACCTGGTTCTGTTCCTGGTGGAAGATGGACGGAGAGATGACAGATTTAAACTGCTAGTATAGTATCAGTGTGTATTTATATAGTTATTTACTATGTGTTTTGCGTAAGTGTTTGTTTTCTTTTTTCTTACTCTGCATCTGCTGATATGTGAGAACAGAACCATGAGAAGCAAACTGGACCGCCGTATTTGGACTGCTGCTTAATTCCTCAGCCGTATTTTTGGTTTGTTTACGTGCATCTCGCAGTATTTCCCACCCAAGCTTTACATGAATCACAGAGTTTAGAATTGAGTTAAGCAACCCCCCCCCCCCCTTTATCTCCCTAACACTCCCTGTATTTCTTGCTCCACTTATCCACAGTGTTGCCTGCAGCTACTCATCTGAGAACAGAGCAGAGAAAATGAGGGAATCAACTCCAAAGTGGAGGAGCCTGGTGTGTAAGAACAATCACTGTGCCAGGAGGCACGATAAGCCTTTGAATTGGAGGTTCATTTATGGAAGTTCTTTACCATGTTGCTTTTTCTGTTTCTCTCTCAGAGCATCAGCGTGCTGTTTGCAGACTGCCAGACAATAAGCTCGCCAACCGAGGGTGTCAGCGCCAGGTCAAGAGACATTTTAATCAGCCGTTCACACACACACATTGAGAGGCAGTGAGCTGAACATCCACTCTGACTGGAATTAGAAATATGCTCGGCTTCAGCAAACTGTCATCCATGATACTGCACTGCCCTCTGCTGGTCCAACTGAGAAGTGATGAAGCTGTGATGGAAAAACAGGCTTCATCCATCCATCTGTTTATCCATACATCCATACATCAAACCATCCATCAGTCCATCCATCTAACATCCATCAATCCATTATCCATCCATCCATCCATCTGTTCATCCATTTATCCATCCATCCATCATCCATCCATCTATCTAACCATCCATCAATCCATTATTCATCCACACATCCACCCCTCCTTCCATCCGTTCATCCATCCATTCATCCATCCATCCATCCAACCATCCATCAATCCATTATCTATCCATCCATTCATCCAGCCATCCATTAATCCATACTTCTATCCATTCATCCATCCATCCATTATCCATCCATCCTTCCATCCATTCATCCATCCATTATCCATCCATCCTTCCATCCATCCATCCATTCATCCATCCATCCATACTTTCATCCATCCATCCATCCATCCATCCATCCATCCATTCATCCATCCATCAAAATATTCCCCCACCCTCGTGTATGTCTGGAGATTTTTTATTTGATGGCGCTGCATTGCAATGAGCGGGCACCTCGTGATGTCAGTCTTACACAGATGTTCCAGCTTCTTATTTTATTTCAGTCTGCATTACACCTAAACATGTGATCACGATAAGGAGACGTGAATGAAGCAGCAGTCTTTGTTTGCTGGTCGTTGCAGTGATGGCGCCTGAACTACATCAGTTATCACACACCAGGCGGGAGGCTGCAAAGGTAGAGCATTTCTGCTGCTGAGAATGATCCAGAGCCTTGAATACAGACAGAAAGAGACTGGAGTCACTTGCCTGGTTGCTATGGAGACGTACCTGCTCCTCACAAAAGCATCATCGGCGAATATTGAGACAGAAGTCCATCTGAGGGGAGGAAATGCTAAAAAGATTAAACAATGCTCATCAAGTCAAGCCAGAAACCTAAAGTCGAATTTGCATTACTTTCAGCAGCGGACACACCAACACAAATACATGCACACACTCACACCGCGACTGGAATTACTCACATTCCAAACAAGCCCTCAGCCACCTGACAGAACCTACTGGAACTCACTACATGTGTGGGTGGACCTGAAATTCAATGAACCCAAAAGAAAAAACTAAGCTGTCTTGCTTCCATTGTCTCCGAATCTCAGCCGAAACCTCCAAATAAAGGCTGGCTCCGCATTTTTTTTTTTTTTTTTTTTAAAAACTGTTAATCTTTTCCTTTAAAATAACAGATGAATTTATCTTTACATCCTTGGCTCAGATGGTTTAACAGCTATTGTTTATAGACCGTATCATGTCAGACCTGTAACATATTGCACACGTGTATCTTATCACAGTTCTGATATGATACAGGTTTTAGGTCTGCTATGATAAAGGTGTGAGATGATACAGGTGGGATATGATGCATGTCTGAGATTTAATACACTTCTGATATGATATTGGTCTGATTTGATACAGGTCTGTGACATGACACAAGTCTGACATGATTCAGTTCTGAGATATGATACAGGTAATGGAGGCCAGTGCTAGGGGGAGTACACAACACTAGGACTGACCCAGTGAAAAGGTCGTTCCACTGCAAATGTTGTATTTCTGGGGCATAAACAAAAGTTTACTAAATCATTGCTAACAAAGCACAAGTGTTTGTCATGTTTCAACAGGAGAAACAATTATAAAAATGCCGGTATCAAGGTCCGAGAGGCGCTCTTCAAAACTACCATTGTGTTTACCTCCAATCTCATGTTCTTTCACCATTCCTCCTTGTTCAAGTCGATATTGCATCTCATTCACGCGACACATTACCGTTTGCCAAAGAGCGGAAAAATCTGAATCTGTTAAATGGCTAGAATAAATATGAAACAGGCTACCAGCTAACAGTGAAAATGCAGTAGCACTGAACATACTAACAGTCAACAGTGGACATGCTTAATGGGCAACGGTGAATATGCTAATGGGTAGCAGTTAACATGCTATCAGTTAACAATTGACATGGTAACAGGTAACGGTGAACATGCAAAACAGATAGCAGTGAATATGCTAGCAGTTAAAAGATTAGTACACAGAAACAGTTTTCATGCTCTCATGAGGTAGTTTTTCAGATGTTTCAATATAGAAGTATACAGCAAAAGTATAATGGAAACACTTTTTTTCCATTTACGCATTCCCAGATGTGACATAAAGGTCATGTGACCTGTTCATTTCCGGACCACACCTACAGAACAAACAGTATCAAATTTCAGAGTTTTAAAATTAATTAGAAAAGAAGGGAGAAATGCTTTGAAAAGCTGTTGCAGACTTTCTGCAATAAGTAGAAAACACCAAAATAGTGCAACGTGGCTACCTTACATAAGTCGCAATTCTCATAAAATCTTCTTTGACTAATGAACTTAGGCTTATGCGCTAAATCTCACCAATGGAAATACCTGCAAATGGCAATTGCTATTTGTCAAAACCATAGACTGTATATAAAAAAGTTGGACGGAGCCTCGGTGACATCACCCATAGGTTTCTGAAAAGCTGAATTGAAGCTCAGTGGCAGGTTCTTACCATTGCCATCTTTGCAGCGTCACGCGTGTCATCTGAGCTAACCGAGCTAACCTGGAGCTAACAGGAGCTAACATGCTAATGGAGGTAAGCGGGCTAAAGCTAAGTCATGCTGTTATGCGGTTAAAAACCGCAATTGTTCTACATTCTTCTTACTTGAAGCAGGAGATCGGGTACCTGTCAATCAAAAGGACACGCCCCTAAACACGCCGAATTCCGAGATAAAATTGCTTTTAAACTTTCAAACTCTCTCTACAACATAAAGAGAATCAGACCGTAGCTGACAGAACACACGACTCAGCTGTTGGTTCAGGCTCTGGTCATCTCACGCGTCGATTACTGCAGTTCCCTACTGGCAGGTCTGCCTGCGTGCTCAGTTAAACCTCTGCAGATGATCCAGAATACTGCAGCATGTCTGGTTTTCAACCAACCCAAACAAGCTCATGTCACTCCGCTGCTAATCGCTCTACACTGGTTTCCAGTCGCAGCACGCATCAAATTTAAAGCTTTGTTTCTGGCTTACAAAATAACTCAAACGGCTCCGTCTACCTTCACTCCCTAATCCAGACCTACACTCCCTCTCGACAGCTACGTTCCACCAGTGAAAGACGCCTCATGTTACCACCAATACGGGGGACTAAATCACTATCCAGACTCTTTTCCTCTGTTGTGACACAATGGTGGAATGATCTCCCAAACTCTGTCCGCTCTGCAGAGTCCCTGTCTACTTTTAAGGGCAAGCTGAAGACTCAGCACTTCAAGGAGAACTTCAACACTTAGCATAGCTATATTTATTGGAAAGTTGGAGAACTTAGCCCAGTTCTTTGCAACAAACTTTATAGTATTAACTCTTTGTATTATAACATAGGTGATATTAATATATATATTGATTTCATGCTTGTGTTGTTCTCACTCATATGTAATTCGCTTTGGATAAAATTAGCGTTTGCTACATGACTGTAGAATAGAATAGAATAGAATAAACGGGCAAGTTAGGAAAAAAATTCACCCCCTCCACAGCTGACATGAAGGTCAATTCCTGAACATTTCATCGACATACATCCAGACCAGACAGGCAGAAACATAGAGACGGAGACAGACAGACAGATGTTTTATCACCACTCTTAGATCGTCTCTTTTCATTTATTAAACAAACTGATGTCAGAGCTTCCAGCAGAACAGCTGGTTAACTAGTTGTGTTGACTGGTTAAGATCCGCGATCAGTTCTTGGTTGAAGGCTGATAGTTGCATCCTTTTGGATGAAAATGTGTTGGACACAGCTTCTGTGGTGGTTTTGATGGTCAATAAACTGTAATAAAACACTTTGTAAGATAGTTCGTTGACACAATTTTTTACTGATTGTAATGAGTTACCGTGAGGATCCGAAATTACATCCACACACAAGGAGTTATGGACAAATGACCAGTTTATTGGCGAAGGAGTATGAGCAGAAGATCAATCCAGGTGACTGGTCTGCAGAAGAAACCAGGCTCCAGCTGGGAGGTAAATGGAAGGGCAAAATACTCGTCCAGGCAAAGACAAGGCTCGGAGATCCAAAGACAAGCAAGGGTCGGTAACCAGAAGATCCGAAAAGTAGCGGTGTCTGTCAAGGGCAAGGCAAGGAGGGTAATCCGGGGGCATGAAGCAGAAGGTCGGCAACTGAGGAACAATCCGTAGACCGCTGGAAAACAACTAGACATAAGTCTGATGATTATCTGGCAGAGAAGGAGAGATTGGAGGGAGCTTAAGTAGGCAGTGAGAAAAGGAAACCAGGTGAACTGAATGAGACAGCAGAGGCAATTAGGAAGCCAACAGGTGGATAGAGTTACCAATGATGAGCGCCAGGAGATCAGGATGGCAAAAACATGACAACTGATGCCGCTGTTTGTGTCTTTATCAGAGAATCTGATCATTCTGGACCTGACCACATCCATCATGCTGGAAACTGAAGTTTGCAGTCTGCAGTCGAACCAGGTGGATTAACATCTGCAGAAGAAACGAGGGGCAGCAGACAGTTTTTATCTGATCCATCATTTCTCATCTCTGCTCTGTTTGTTTCTCCATTAAACACACAACCAGATGAATTCTGCTCTAATATTCATCACTGTACTCAACTTTTGTTTTTTTTTTTGTTTTTTTTTTTTTATAAATGAGACTTTTTGAAAGTATTTAACATATCTGAATACTGGTAAATAACTGCATTGTTAGAGTACCCTTATAGACACGCTACAGAACTTTTGCCATTTTCCAGTCACGCGCCCCCCAGCGATGGCTAATTTAATTTCAATTCAGCTTCATTTGTATATCACCATTTTGCAACAATGTTGTTACAGGGCACTTTACATACACATCATTTCAAGCCAATCCACACATATTACTTTGTATTTATTGATATTTTAGTATTGTAACATTGTTTTATTCTGTGCAGCACTTTGGAAACTGTTTACGTTTGTAAAATGTGCTATATAAGTAAGGTGGATTGGATTAGATAGTCTATAATAGAAACCAACTGATTGCATCAAGTCATGACTTTTATCCAATCCTCCATCCTGAGCTGCACGCGGCGACAGTGGGAAGGAAAAAACTCCCCTTTAACAGGAAGAAAACCCCATGCAGAACCCGGCTCAGGGAGGGCAGCCATCTGCCTCGACTGGTTGGGGTGGAGAGGACAGGAAAGACAGATCAACATGTACAACTGCACTTATTCAGGAAGACCTGCGGAAAAAGGACAAATAATCTAGAGATGGCAATATTGGCATATATTTATACATTAATATATTAGAGAAATAGAGCGAGGTACTTCTCAGTGCATCAGATGACGTCCCCATTGCTACATAAGTAATGGATGGCTAGACTACCCTTATCTATAAGAGCAAAGAGCATAACCTGGACAGTTGGGTCCCATTCATCCAGACTCCAACTCAGGAGATGTTCATCTCTAATGGATGTCTAGACTACCCATAAGAGCAATAAGGAATAATTCAGTCACCTTCTGGCATCCTACTTGACCTGTTAGCTCTCTCAGGCCAGCAGACTATCCTATGATGACTCTTGTTTTGTTTTTTCTCTGTTTTAAACTTCTTGCATTTCTTTGCTGAATCAATAACGTTGTGTGTTCAAAACAGTCACTTCCTTGGTATTCCTTAACGCAAAACGTCAAATCGCATCTCAGATGTAAAAGTGTGGTTTCTGAGCCTCAGGACGCTGCTGACCAGCAGCGGGTCTAGAAATGCACGTGATAGCTGTCACTGTGTCATCGAACAAGTCCGGACTGCATAATTTTAAAGTAAAAAAAGTAACGTAATGTGTCTTTAAAGGAACCTAAAAAAGGTGAACATCATTTATTTGAATATTATTATTTCCAACGCTAACAACACTTTTCATGCTGAGCCTTTAACTGTGAATAATAATTTAAAAATAAATTTAAAAAAAAAAAAAAACAATAATCCTTAACAATATGAAAAATTTCTCAATAAAAAGTATTAAGACATTTATCCTCGACTGTTTCTTTCTCTGTGTAGTGTGTGATTAATAGAAGAACAAAGATAAGGCGGTCATCAGAGGTCAGCCCATACTGGAGCGTCATCACTGAATCATTAAAGTGGTAATTAATAGTAAACTGTAGTATCTTCATTCATAACGTTAATGTTTAGTTTCACACTAACTGTGTATCTTTTATAACACAATTATTACCGGGTTAGTCTACAGACCTCAAATCAGAAATTTTGAGCATATTTCATGAAATACCTGGAAGGACTCTGTTTTGCTTTAACAGCACAGGAAGGCTGAGATGGTAAATTTCAGTCATAGATTCTGTCTGTTATGGAGAATTTAAAAAAAGTCTTTCACTAAAATGGTAAATCTACATAGTGTAACATTAGCTGTAATGCAGATGCATGTGTTACCTGCATCTCTTGCTGCAGCAGACTGCCAGGTGAGAAGGAAGAAAGGTAGCCTAGCAGAAACAAAAAGAGGAAATAAATGAAAATGTTGTGTATTTATGATGTGTGTGCATGCTGGCTCGTGTTCTTGTGGGACTCGGGCTGAATTGGACGTTTAAATCCAACCTGAGGGCCTCTTTTTGTTTTCTCAACTGTGTCTTTTCAACCGAGCCTGCTGGTGGAGGCGGAGAACTACGAGGAAAAAGAAAAAAAAAACGTTTTAAAAAGCAGCTCTTTTGTCCAATCAGATGCAAATTCCTAGTTCAAATCAGCCAATGGGAGCGTGAGGGAGCTGCGCTGCTCCTCTCAGGGTCGGCAGGGGCGGGGCTTGTCGGCTAGGACCCACCCCTCAAGGCCGCGGGGTTTGGTTGCACACGAGCTGCAGTTTCAGTTTGTTTTATTCACCATTTTGAGCAGCTGAGGGTAAAAAAAATAAGAATATTTGTGTTTGGAGGGCAAGTCGCTGCCGTACGGTGTTTTTTGTCACGAGCTCGCTTGGACGGTGGAGTTCTGCGTCAGCCTCGCTTCCCCCTTGGCGGCTTTGCAGAGCGGGAATCTTATTTCTTTTCCCCTCTCCTCTGTGCTTTTTTCTTCTCCCCCCTTTTTTCTCACATCCTGAAACCTCCACAGTATTCCTGCAAAATGTCAAGACCAGTGAGGTAGGTGCGCTAAATGTGTCCTCTGCTCTGCGCAGGTTGAATAACGCCACGGTGCTGCCATGGTGCAGAAAACGCGCACGCTTTCCACCATGTTGTCTTTTATCAACATGTGTTTATTTCAAGGGGAAATAACGGGGGATGTGTTGGTGTTGGTGCAGCCTGATCTTTAACATGGATCCCAGCGGTGTGGACGGTTCGCCATGTCTGTGGAGATCACGCAAAGCCCTCGTGTTACGCGCAATCACGCATCCACGATGCGCGTTGTTGGCTGCTGCTTGGGTTAAATCAGTTTATATGAAGCAGCTACGTTTTATGTGAAGGCCAGGCTTTTCCCTCTCTCGCTGGGAACATGGCCACCCATTCATCCAGGGGAGGATCCAAAATGCTGCTTTAATCGCGCACAGAAAAGGGGCTGCATGTGAGCGCGCGCACGCGCACTGAGCAGGTCGGCGCTTTGGACGCCATTATATCGCGGTTACAGCGTTTCTGGTTCATCCAGAACAAAGGAAAAGCAAGAAATAGTGGAGGAAAATGTCGTCGTTGTGGGGTTACAAAAAAGGAGCGGGTAGATTTTCACGCTGGCTGTAAATGAAAAACTGCTGGCTGATGTCAGAGGAAGGCGGAGAAGTAGAAAAGTCACCACACCCCCTCCACCAGAGGCGCCATATGGGGGGAAAGTTAGGAAGATTCCCCACGACTTGATAGGGGCCCAAAAACATGTACTAACTGTACAAGAAAATCATTACACCTTCATTAAAAATAATAAATAAGGTTGTAATAACATATAGCTGTAATATAAACTGATAAACCTTTTACAGTTGTGTTCATATTTATTCAAACCCTTTTATTAAAGAAGGGAAAAACAGCTGCCTGTAAAATAAGCTGAAATTGACTAAAGTTATAAATAAAAAAATTATGAAAATCATGAAATTCATTTCTAGTTCTGGTTCAATAGACATATTTTTTTAAAAAGCAAACAAATAAGATAATTTATTACATATTACATCACTCATAAACTCATATTTAGTTGAACAATCCTTTAAAATTTCCGCTCCAGTCAGGTGTTTTCTGTTCCTCTCAGTCAGACTTCTGCACCTGTTGACAGGTATTTTGTCCCACTGTTCAACAGAAAACTGCTCTAATTTGTCCAGGACACATTTGTTTTTTGTTTTTTTTCTTCAACTCAAATGAAAAAACAGTGTCTTAGATTAATAAATTATATTTTTGCAAATTTTTAGTTATTGTTCCCTTTTTAAGTCTCCAGTTATTTGAGTGACTGTTGTAAATACAGCCTTTAATGAAAGCTTATGAATACAAATGAGCACAACTGTATGTTAAAATAACCTAGTTAGATGTCTGCACTGTGATTTAACCCTTTATAATGAAATACCTTCAAATGAGAAATTTTAACCTAAAATTGTCCTTCTGGTGTGAACCAAAACCTCCATTATGTTGTTACATTAACAAACAAAAAAGTTTCATGCTGAATATGAAAGGAAACAAAGTGATCAAAAATAGTCACGTGCACCATAAAGGGTTAAACACAACCCTAGATCTTTAATATTCCCATGAAAAGCTTTTTTATTTTTATCAGCTTGAAGCGATTGAAGGAAAAACAAAAATCTAAAATTTGCGATCATAGGGCCCAAAATTCCTGGCGGCGCCCCTGTCCTCCTCCACCGCCAGGTGCGCACGCGAGGTGTCTCTGGTCTCCTCAAATATGGTATAAAAAACCTAGCTTCATAACAGCGACTTTTATGCTAATGTCTCTTTTTAAAATATTGCATTTCTCACAAGATGTAAGGTTTTTCCAGCAGCGTCTTTATTTCCTAGGTGAATAACTGTAGGCTGTGATGAATGAATGAATGTGTTTACAAGCACTCGTGTTTGTAATCAGCACCCTGCTGGAAAAAGTACATTTCAGGACTGTGACACGTGATTGTCGATGGGCAGGTTTACAAAGACTTTATTCTTTTTTTACTTTCTCTGAAAAGTTTTGTTAGTTTTAAAGTTGTTTTTTTTTTATTATTATTATTATTTTACTTTAAATTTTGTTAATCAAGTTTTAAGTGCTTCACAACTTTTACAGTCGATCAAAGCGCCGAGCAGATCCAAAACAAGAATGAAAACATTAAACACGTACAAATTGTGCGCATCAGTAAATTTTACAAGTGACTCCACTCTAAGGTGGATCTGAAGAAGGTCTGGGATATGCTTGATGTTAACGTACATTTGTCTGCAATGCGTTCCTAGTGTTCGTCTTGACATGAACTTTTTGGCTTACCAGCCAATTTGGCTGGTAGATGGAAAAAAATTCACCTGCCAAGCATTTATTTTTCTAGCCAAAATATTTGATCATTTTGCAAACATTTTTTCATATGATTATTTGCATAGTTATTATTGTTATTTCTATAATACAAAATCATGTTGATGCAACTCAAGAAGTTAACAAGAAAGCGACTTTTTTTATGGTACGGTCAGAATTTGTTCACAGAAACCTCCTAAATTCAGACTCCTCGCTCTACTCTTGACGCTTTCACACAGTCCATAAAGTCTGGCCTCCTGCTCCTGACACAGTCCTTGTGCCACAGCATTACAGCCGTGGCACAAGGGATCAGGTCTCTGGACAACATGGGGAGACCTGACTGTGTCTGAATGTCCACCCTATTCCATACATCGTGCCTTATATAGTGCTCACGCCATTTTCTAGGGGTGTCTGAATGTCCAGAGAGAGAAAAAAAGTATTGCACTTAAAATTGCTCACAATGCATCTTGAAAAGTAGAGAGCATCGATGGTTAGTAGACTGGTCAATATAGACCACAATGCATTGCAGGCTGGATCTCAAAGTGGGGCAAGTGGGAAAAAGAAAAAACTATAAATCATTTGTTTTATATCCTTACTTGTTAAATAAACATGCTACAAAGAAAGGATAAAATATAATATTAGAATATATATATATATATATATTTTTTATTTTTTTTTATTTATTTATTTATTTATTTTTTACACCAGTTTGGATTGGATTTGATATGAGACGTGGTTGCCATGGTGACAGTCGGTAGTCACATGATAGGAACAAGGGTAAAATATCCAGCTTTGTGTTTGAATCACCAACAGAATTAGTTCATTTAATAGTGTGCTATATAGTGTAGCCTTACGTTGTAAATGAGGGGTCTTTCAACGCCACCGTCTCCATTTCGCCGCTTTTCACTGAGGCATTCCGGTTGGGACTGGAGGTCCGACTGGTTTATCCTCCATTTCACTGTGCTTTCTTTTGGAAGGTTGGCTGACTCCTAGTGGGAGGCGTTCTCGTGTGACGGGCGTTAGCGTCAGCGTATGAGGTGCACATTGTTGATATATGCAAACAGTAGATGAGCAAGAAATGTATGTGAATTAAAACTTGTAAAACATGACAAAGTTGGTACAAACATCTACTCACCATGGTGGTGAACAGCCCTCTAACATTTACTAGGGCTGCTCGATTATGGTAATGATTATAATCACAATTATTATTTAACACAATTATCTATATAACGTGAATTTATTTAACATTAAACAGTGGCTTTTTAACAATGTCTTTAGGATTCCACAAGTTTTAGAAAACAAACAGATAACATGAAGCTTTGTCTTGACAAAGTGCAAATACTGATGTAAACTGAATAGATAGATATAAGCTATGTTTAGGTGAACTTCCACAACCTACTGCAGTTATTCTACATGGACCTGCAGCCGGAGCCGACTGAGACTGGCCGCCTGGGAGTGCTTTAGGACGGGAGAGGCTCCCGCTGCTCCTTCCTTACAGTAACTGCAGAACAATATGTGCCTTCAAGTCAGTCGCCAAAACACCAGAAAAGTCTCTAATAACTCCAGTAAAAGCTGCTAGATTTGTCGCTTTTAACAACAAAAGTCTCCAGATTTAGCGAGAAAGTCTCCAAGTTGGCAACAGTGTCTGAATGAAAGCAAAGCGGCTGTGGGAGGAGTTTACAGCACAGCGCTGCAACGCCAGAGACTCTCGATTAGCAGCTGAAGACCGCAGGAGAGGAAACTGCAGAGAGAAAATAATCACACCCTTTTATCTTTATTATAGTTGAAAACCCAGGTGGTAATTGAGATTAAAATCCGATTAATCACCCAGCCTGAACATTTACTCACCAAAAAAAAAAAAAAAAAAAAAAAAAGTACTCACATTTGGCGACTGGCGAGTGTTCCTTTCGGACTGTGGAGTTAACATGTCGTGTGCACAAGTTGGTGCCATATCCGTTTTCTAACAATTCAATTAAATATAGAATTCAGAATACTATGATTGAACGTTAAACATTTATTGAGATTTTCATACATCATTTTAAATCCTTGAGGTTTTTCTTTCTTTCTGCATTGCTACATTTATACTGATTTCTAATTTCCACAGAACCGCTTCGTCCACTTCCATGGATAATGCGGTTCTGTTTTCTTTTGTGTCAAATAAGGTAAAACATTGCTTCAAAGTCCAAACAACAATCTTACTTTTCAGTATTTCTACCAGCACAAGCTGCTTTTTGCTGCTGCCATGTTGAAAGTGTGTCTCCATCAGGTAGCTGCTGTACAGGGTAGTGTTAATCTTATCGGTATATTTATCAGTATACGTCAATGTTTATTGATTTGGTCTCAGTTTTAGACCGGTTTCAATCGCGCTTTTAGGTTTTATCACATTTAATAAACCTCATTCTGTTTCCATTTAGTCAAGTTTGTCTTTATTTTAGTCCAAGGAAATATTAGTCTAGTTTAGTCTACAAAGCTGAACATTTTAGTCTAGTTTTAGTCAGGACAGTCACACACAGGATAACAGGAAAACTAAGTGTAAAAGCACATTGGCTTTAACTTAAAAGGGTATCTGTGAAAACAATCCATTTCAAACTCAAACGTAATAATCATATTTAATGCAGAAATGATTGCAGCTGTTTTTATGTTTGCGTGCATCTGTTTATACATTATTGACTTGTTGAGTCGCAGGTGCTACCCTCCCTGTCTAGAAACGCTCACAATAACCTCGTCCTCGCGCAGCAGCAGCTCCGCTCCGAGCCGCAGGAAGTAGAAGGAAACTTATGGTCTATAAGCAGTCTGAAAATGAAGTGTGTGAAGCGGCTACCAGCTGATCCCACCCCGCCTAATAACTGGACATTAAGTCCTTTTTAATGCACACAAAACATTTGAACAGCTAATTTGTTTAAATGTTTCTGATTAATGTAGTTTAAAAAGTAGATTGTCATATCATTATTGTCTCGTGTTTTGTGAATAAAACGACACAAACGAGTAGTTTTGTATTTTCTGGACCACGGTGAGGAAACAAACTGTACGAACTTTCTCTGCACAAATTAGTAGAGATTTAAAAATATGCATTTATTTTACATATTATGGCTTTTCTTGTATTTATTATTACAAAGTTGTGGTATTTTGATTGGTTTTTTGGGTGTTCTGACTTTGATTTTAATAGTTTTTTCACCCTCTACGGTATTGAAAGTAGTATCAAGTACCATCCTTAACACCAGTATTGAATTTGAAATTTAATTTAATTTAATTTTGCCACAGCCCATCCTCCTTTAATAAAGACGATGAAACAAAATAGTTAGGTGAACATTGACTTCAAGTCCAAACAGTTAATAAAATGGTATTATGAATATGTTTTTTGTGATCATGTGGAGCTGAAAATGTAACTGAAAAACTCAACATTTATCTTCTGCCAGCTTTGATCTGCTGTGGGATTCACTTTGACAGTCATTTAAATGCTCATCTGTCGGTCTGTTTCTGTGCTTTGATTTCATGATATTCATGCCAGAAAAGGCAGATTCACACAGATATGTTGACCCAAACAACGCTCTGTCTTTTAAAACAGTCTGGCAAAGGTTTTTGTAATTCTCTGGCTCTACCAAATTCCACAAATGCTGCAAGTGCTGCTGCTGCTTTTAGATTTCAAACACTACTTTGGAGGTTTAAGACCTTCGTCTCTACAGGATCAACACGTAAAAGTTCAGCCATCTGTCCTGACAACTCACTGATATACACATCCAGGATGGGTTGGCAATAATCTGAAAACTCCCAGCTTGGACAACAGATCACAGTGTCTGTCTGCCTTAAACCCTTTGTCTGCTCCTGTCCAGCATCGTTCCTACTGGCAGAAAGGAGGGGTATTTTCCTCAAATATTCTGATAACGATATTACAATGATTTTTTTTTATTTTTTATTGTTTGGCCAAAAAAGAAGTCGCAGCCTCTGTAAAATCCTTCCACTGTTTGCCAACCTTGGCATAAAAACCTAGAGTGGGAAAATCGGATCCAAAAATAAAAATTCTAGACTTTTTGCTTCACAATTTTACTCTATTTTTATTTGGGGGAAAAAAAAAATCTATAGTGAAATTTCTGTAATTTCTATTGTTTTCATTGATCTTCTGACCTGTCTTCTTTGACATTATAGCAGCAGAGTGATGATCTGGCGACTATGCTGTTTTTTCCTGATTGAAATTTTTTTTAAAAAAGATGGGCAAAAAGTTTTATACTTTATTCTTTGTTTTTTTCTATCTACGTGAGAATCTTGTGAGGATCGCAATTTAAATTGAATCGACACCCAAAAAATCGGAATCAAATCAGGACAAAAGCATATTGTTACAGCCCTAGTATATATGATACAGGAACTCCTGTAGAGGTAACCACTAAAGGTCTCTAAAACATCTGGTGGAGTGGGAGTTATTCTTATATATTCTCTATATGTTCTCTATTCTTAGACTTTTTGATAGTTTTGTTGAAGTGACCAATCAAATATAACAATAATTATGATCATTATTATTATTGGAGAGATAAAGGTGGAAAAGGTGTTGCGACGTGTTGGAGGTCTATTCATGGCATCAGCTCTGTCCTGTGTAACCTCCACCTCTGATTCAGATGTACCAACCTGAAGCAGCTCAGTCTCCCATCATTGTGTGCTTCCATAAATCACCATGGCAGGTTGATATAAAATGAAGTTGTGAACCAAGTACTTTCATATTACTGTTGATTTTTCTGGTTAAAACCTGCGCCCACTTTCGTCTACATTCACCCTGCTACGTTGCGGTGTGACACCACACTGGTGTGTTACCTGAACTACAGTTGTCACCTGAGGCCGGTACACTTGCCCAAATTAGGCCTGGAAACAGTAGAAGACACTCCAGTGTCCAGTTCAGACTCCCCCCTAGCTGGAGGCTGTTTGTGGCTTCTCAGTCCAAATTGTACAATCTAGACGTTCATCCGCAGCTGACCTGTCCAGTCACCTGACAGGACATACAATCACTTGCCTCCCCTCTTCTCCATTTTGCATTGTCTGACATGAGGTGATGGTTGTTGGTCTGCAATCTGACCCAAAGTGTGTTTGTGTTTTCACAGGAACAGGAAAGTGGTGAACTATTCACAATTCAATGAGTCTGACGACGCAGGTGAGTTTCAGTGCATAACTATTCTCATCACATTAGTTTATGTAAACCATAAATGACAAACTGTTTCAAATTATTTACCAACCAGGATAAACCCTCTGGGGTCTTGGGCAAAATTTAATTTTTACCTTTAACCTATAAAGACCCAACCCATTAAAATAATTATCACATAAGTCCAACTTTTTTTTTTTTTTTTTTTTTTTTTTAAATATGAGGTCTTTATTCATCCCTTTAACAAAATGTAAAATAAAAAAGTACCACTTCTTTTTTCTTTCTTTAAGGGATATTTACCATTTACCATATGATATCAAAATTTTTCTAGTGTGATCATCTGCTTGCTGTTGTCCATTATGTGGCAAAAGACAAAAATCAGATTGTGTTCGACAGGATTTTGAGCAAAGTTTGTGCCATAAATTGTCAAATGTCTCAGAAACTGTATATACCAGATATGTCACAGTGGGTTCTTTTAGGTTAAACCAGTTTAATTGCCTTGTTCTGTCTTAATGTCTTCAGCAAAACCTCATCGCTACCTACTGTATGATGCAGTGGGCCTAAAAGTCACACAAAATAAGAGCTGGAAAAATAGATTTTAGGATCTCCAGCCTTTAAAAAGATTTTTTGTGCAGGAATGAATCAGCGTTAGCTACCAAAAGCTAATCAGGCTGCCACACATTTTCTGTGGAGGAATGAATCAGCATTAAATACTGTAAACAGACACTAAACACTTTTAGAAGAAAATGAATTAGCATTAGCTACCATAACCTAATCACACCGATATACATTTACAGTAGAGTAATAAGTGCTAGCTACTGTAAACCAACCGACATTTTCAGTAGAGGATAAATTATCATTAGCTACCATAAGCTAATCACACCAGTATACCTTTTTTAGGCAAGGAATGAGTCAATGTTAGCTTTCAAAAGCTAATCAGGCTGCTACACCATACGCTATTCATACCAATATACAGTTTCAGTCAAGAAATGAATCAGCGTTAGCTACTGTAAACCAACAGACCATAAACATTTTAAGCAGAGGATGAATTAGCATTAGCTACCATGAGCTATTCACACCAATTTACATTTTCAGTACAGTAATGAATAAGTGCTAACTGCTGTAAACCAACAGACATTTTCAGTAGAGGATAAATTATCATTAGCTACCATAAGCTAATCACACCAGTATACCTTTTTTAGGCAAGGAATGAGTCAATGTTAGCTTTCAAAAGCTAATCAGGCTGCTACACCTTTTCAGTGGAGGAATAAATTTGTGCAAGCAACCATAAGCTACCACTATACATTTTCTATGAAGAAATTAATTAGCATTTTTACATTGCGATGACTATGTTCAAAGGATGTATTGTGCAGGACTATTGGCTACTGTAAGGTAATCAAGCCACTACACACTTTCTGTGGAGGACTGAATTAGTGTCACTTACAAGAAGCTAATAACACTCCTAAATCTGCTACTATTATCGGATCTGAACGCTATACATTTTCCGTGGAGGTCTGAATTAACTACAGTTATACTACGGTCAGTGGTAATTCACAACTGGCATGCATTGTTTTCATATACGCGCACATAGTTCGGCGAGTTAAATCAGTTATATCACTCCACGATGGCAACATGAGGTGAACAAGAGAAACGTGCTGTAGCTTGACAACGGTTATTTAGCATAAAAACTACATCAAGGCCAACATAAAATAATTCCCATACTTTAGCATCTTTAGTGAGTTTTGTAAAAAAGAAACTAGACTCTGCGTCATGCATTATAATCGTGTAATGCACGGCTACTCGTTGTTTAATAAAGCTGGGGTAGGTAATCTTGCTTAGAGACATATTTTTATACTCTGGGTGAAGTGGTTCCTCGTCCTGATAGTAGTCTATACATTCTGTAATCATGAACAATAAGAAATATAGTTAGACCCCTCAGTTTACTGTAAATCGGTAAAAACTCTGACCAATCCAAACGTTCGGGCCCAAATGGAGTTGTTCATATATTTCGTAAGCTTCTTTTCCCGGCTCCCCTCCTCCCCCTCCAGCAGCGCATACCTGATAGCCACACCCTGCATATAAACAGCGTGTTAGGATGAAAATACAAAGTAATGAAGAAGAAACTCGGAAGGCAAATATGTCTGACAAAATGCAGGAAGGATTTCCCGACCCGGCTTGGTTTATTTGCCTCATCCTGCTAAACCGCCAAGAGAAAATCGTTGGTGGAAAAAGCTGCGAATAAAACCGTATCGAATCGCACAAGGAGCAAAACCAGAGAGGGAGGAGCCAAGACAGGGGGAGTAGCTAAGAAATGACTTTCACATCTTGCTAGCTCCCCAACATTACCTACCCCCCAGCTTTAAGCATTGAGAGGTTTTTTGTTGCAAATTTGACCATTTCTGTTGTTTTCAGTCGTCACACAGTCCTATCTTTCTCTGTTGAGCTGCATCTAGAAGCTTCAGTGTTGATTGGCTGTCACAGGCTGCGTAGCCAATCAGAGGGGGCTGTAGGTGGGACATTGTTACACAGCAGAGTGGTGACTTCAGGCAGAGAAAGCGCTTTAAAAGAGCCAAAAGAGCATGTTTTAAAAGATTTTATCAGCCTTCAGTGGGAAAAAAAAATGGCCGATCCCTGTTATTATAAAATGACCTATTATCAGCCATGCCGATTAATACTCAGTTCTTGCTTCTGTATCTCCTGAAGTCACCTCTTTAGTGTTTGCAGCCTCTCAAAGACTGACTGACCAGTTCTCTGTACTCAGCTTTTTGCCCATCACTGATACTCCCCACAGCTGCAGAGTAATCAGAGTATTTCTGCAGATGACAGGAGTTGTCTTGGAAGTCTGAGGTGTACAGTGTGAACAGAAAAGGTGAGAGTACGGTTGCTTGTGGTACTCCGGTGCAGCTTAAACACAACCTTACAGTCTGTTTGTTAGCTGGTCACACATCCAGGTGGGTGTGGACGTTTGCACCTGGAATTTCATGAGCTTCTCACAGAACAGAGCAGATGAATTGTATTTAAAAACTTGCAAAAGCAATGAACATGATCATCAAAGACGGGAATAGTCTTTCTTAAGCAGGTAGATGATGGCGTCTTCAACCACATGAACATTAAGCAAACTGGGATGTGCACTGAAAGGTGGTTACCTGGTTATTGAGGTGAGACAATGGGCATCTCTGAAGGAGTTGACTGCTGTGGACAGACTGGAGGTGCAGACTGAGGAGGTCTCAGTAGTCGGGGTGCATGATATTGGAAAAAACTGACATGGCAAATGTTTTCTAACCCAACGATATAACATGAAAAATACAGGAATTTTAAACAAATGATGACTTTAAATTATGCAGCATCCTGCATGATTTAAAGTGTTTAAAGTGAACCTTCACTGATATTAGCTCTTTTTTTGTGGATGTTACAAGAATGCTTTTAGTCTGTGTTTGAGTTATTCTGGTTAACTTTTATTCTGGTAGGTTCTGGGTGCATGTTTCGTTCTATAATGTGCAAATGGGAATTGTGTTTTGCTGTGAAAGTTTGTTTATTGCCATTGGAAATACACGAACCTGTGTCAGGTACCATTTGAAATTTATGAAATTGATTTGCCTCCTACATTGCAGGACGTGCAATGCAGTACATTGCAATGATGGTCCTCAAACAATATATTATGCAGCATCTATTTTGTAGATGTGTTTTTCATTCCTGACCACACATCCCTCGTGTTATTCTGCTGGAGTCTCCTGTACTCCTGCACATCTTTATCTTTGTTTTTGTGTTCCATTCCTGAAGACTGTTTCATTTGGCAGTTTTTTTCAGGACTCTGGTTATGTAGGGTTTGTTTGTGGGGAAAAACATCTCACTGCTGTTGGCACCATGCTGTCCACACAGAGGTTGATGTCATCTGTCACACAGTCAGCCATGGCACTGATGTCTTCTTTATGTGGTTCACAAAGAATATTCATGTCTGTATCCTCAAATCGTACTCAGATTCATTAGACCAGGTTTTAGTGGTCTGCGTGATGACTGGTTGCTCCTGGACGATGTGCTTGTAAGTGGAGGTGAGAAGAACCAGGTTATGGCCTGATCTTCCTGAACGAGGCAGACCAGAGGAGTTGGATGCATAAAATAAGTCCAACATCATATTTTCTGGTGATGTTGCAGAGAGAGAGAGACACTGAAGTCTCCAGATCACAAGGAATGCTTTAGGATGCTGCCATTGTAGACTAGCAACAACAGAACTGATGATGTCACAGGCTGTGTTTGTAACCTAGCAACAACAGAACTGATGATGTCACAAGCTGTGTTTGTAACCTAGCAACAACAGAACTGATGATGTCACAGGCTGTGTTTGTAACCTAGTAACAACAGAACTGATGTCACAGGCTGTGTTTGTAACCTAGCAACAACAGAACTGATGATGTCACAGGCTGTGTTTGTAACCTAGCAACAACAGAACCGATGATGTCACAGGCTGTGTTTGTAACCTAGCAACAACAGAACTGATGATGTCACAGGCTGTGTTTGTAACCCAGCAATGATGAATTCTTCTGGTAAATAATTCATCCATTGTCATGGATACTCATCCTAAAAAGTCCAGACTACAGCCAGCGCGAAAAATTATTTTTTTCATTTTTTTTTAAAGAAAGAAAAATAAGACCTCCTACAATTTCATCATCAAGTGAAGTGAGCCGGTAGAGCAGGTTGTCACCAACTCCGGTCCTCTGGAACGACTTTCCTGCAGGTGCTGAAACACTTGTTTCACATCAATAAGTTTAATAACAAGTTCAACCATTTGAGTCTTTCTGCAGTAAGTCTGTTTCTTTTCTCATCCAAAATGCTGGTGATAGTGCTGAACAGTCTCACTTTAAACACAGGTACAGGGGCACACAGGTATTTTGTGGCACTATCTTTGCCTGTTGATGGATCATCTGTAGTGTTCAGTTTTTTTTTTGTTGTTTTTTTTTTCAGAAAAATAAGTCTGTAGTTGGACAGTTTAAATTGAGCTGCTTGGTGATTCAGGATCTTCGTTCTCTTCTAGAATCTGTTGAAACTCCTTTAAGAAACTGTTCTTGCTTTGTCCTGCTGCTGTTGCTGCAGAAATCTCTGGTTCCGCGTCTGTGACATATTTGAAACACAAGACCCCGGCTATGGCGAGGGCGTAGAGTGGTTCATCCTCTACAGAACTGAAGCAGCTGGTCACTGCTTGCAGTAAAGTGGTTTTCATGGTTTTCATCCCAGTGTCTTTAGCCGAAAGACTTTTGAGGACAGTGGCAGCTGGATTGACTTTGGCTACCGATGCAACGGAGCAGCTGACCTTTCTTGTTAGCTCTTCAAATGAAGCCAGAAGAATCACTGTTTTTCCCACTGGACAGCAGTCAGGGTTGCAGGCAGGTCATAGTCAGCAACATGTAGGCACTGGGGACTCGCTTTTGCTCCTAAAGCCTCTGTATCATGTAATAGATGCTGCTCCACCTTGTTTTCACATCTTGTTTTAGATGTTTTTGGCTGTGTTTAGATTTGCTGCTGGATGTTCTACAGGTGCGAGTCAGACAACGGAGAATGTTTGAAATGTCCAACAATCTGCCTACATTTCACAGTGACAAAAATCTTTCATTCAAAAGTTGCAAAGAATTCCCAAAACAACCCAAGTTCTGCACGTCCAAGGTTTCCATAGCTTTTTTCATGTTAGCAGCATTTCCCCTGCACCACAACATGCACGTTTTCTGGTGGGATTTCCCACTGATGTGAAATATCCATCAGCCCAGTTGCGATGGAGTCACCCGTATGGAAGTTTTTAGTACCAAGCGTTGCTCTGTGATGATTACAGCTGTTTGTGTAGTACACAAGTAGGCTAGATAGCAACGTTGGCGACACATCCGATGACCAGATATCTGTTGTATAGGTCAAGACTTTAGCATCCTTTAACCAATCTGATATACCAGTCAAAAGTTTGGAAGTAAGGCTGCAACAATTTGTTGACAAAGTCGACAATGAAAATTAATCTATGCGTAATTTCATTGTCGACGCATTGCGTTATAAACACCCATAACGGCTTTGTTAATAAAACGCTGCGCCAAGCAACTTAACGCCATTTACCAACCACCGCTTTTCAGACAGTATAAGAACTCTAAACACAAAGCAAATGATGCAAAGCACCACAGGAAGTGCTGGGGGCAGTGTTTTCATTTTGTGCAGCGTCTTTGTTTAAACAACGAAGAAGAAACTGATGGCGGCGCAACCTATTTCCAAAGTTTGGGGATATTTCACGTTAAACAAAATGTCAAACAAGTGAAATGTGTCGTCTGCCAGAGTTGGCATACCACGGCAGCACGACAGTCATGCATGAGCATCTGGAAGGAAAGCACCCAGAGTCATGGTTTCCAGTATTCCTGATGGTAGAGTTAGCATTAGCGAGTAGCGATGTGCTGTTGTTACCTCTGCCAGAGAGCTTCTGTTTTTACCGCCATTTATCTGTTTGTGTTCAAGATAACTCAAAATGTTGTAGATAGACTTTCATGAAATTTTCAGGAGTTGTTGGAAATGTGAAAAAAAAGAAGTGATTTAATTTTGGTGGTGATCCGGATCACTGTTTGGATTCAGGAATTTTTTTTAAGGATTCTGGCCCTTTTTTACCTACAAAACAGGCTTTTTCAAGATGTAAATAATCATTTCAATGCAGTTCTATTATGTTGTGACTGACTAGGAATCAGGGGGACATTCATATGATGCAAATGAAAGGAGTGGGGTAAAACATACCGGAACCTGTAAAAGGAGCTGCGTCAGCTGGAAGCACGGGTGGTGGGCGGGACAGAAATAATCGTGACTAATCGACCTATCAGAAAAATTATTTACAGATTAGTCAAAACCGTTAGTTGCAGCCCTATTTGGAAGCAATTTCCCATTGGATTTAACAGGAAAGTGTGTCCAAACATTGGACTAGTAGTGCATATTTACGTGAGGGCATGCTGTACCTGGTCCCAAATGGTCTAGACGGCAATGAAAGCTGATGTTTTCAACAACAGAAAGCGGTTGCAAACCCAAGATAATAAACGTCACCACCTTTGCTGCTATCTGAGTTGCTTTTTGTCCGTCAGCTGGAAACTTCCAGTATGAGCTGTGTCACTGTACTAACTCCTTTTGATTTGTCCAGTTGTATAAATTCTACATGCAAATTGCTTCATTAACCTGGTGGTGTTACAGTTTGCCACTTACCGCCGCATCTTGAAGACGAGTTGGTGAAACAGTTGTATAAAACCTCCACACTGCTGATTCCTTGGCTGACTCCATGTTTTGGTTGCGTGTTGCATGCAACACAGCAACCCAAGAATGATGCTATGGATCAGCTCCTCTGGGCGGTATCCGATCCAGTTTTGCTTCCTGGGTCAGCTCTGATATCCTAAACCAGTATCAGATCGGTGCATCCATAGTATCTGGGTAACGTTCAGAAGGAATCCTTTAAAATTACTGATTGCAATGCAGAAACTCTCATCTTCATGAAAGCTTAATACTAGGGACGGGACTTTGACGTGTTGATTACGATTAATTAATTACAGAAACATTAATCCGTTTAAAAAAAATAAATAAATAATCGTAGAACTTTTAGAGATTTCCTGGTACGCCTATTACACTGAAGCACACACTACTTCCGCTACTAACTTGCGACGTTTCAGACCCTTCAGGGAGTTTATTTAAAGACAAAATGAGCATCAACAAGTCTAATGTTTTTTTCTGATGATATAAGGGACTCTTTGGGACTCTTTGTGAGTAACAATAAAAAAAAAAGGTAGTTTTCTTGTTTTTTGGTTCGTTTTTATCATTTTTATTGTTTTATTGATCTTTTTACTTGTCTTCTTGGGTGTTATAGCAGTAGAATGATGGTCTGGCTACTTTGTGTTTTTTCCTCATTGAAATCAAGAAAAGTGACATGCAAAAAAAAAAAATTGTAATTTTTTTTTTGTTTTGTTTTTAATCTACAAAAATCAGCAAAATTCAAAGAATTGTGAGAATTGCAATTTAAAATTAAATTGTCACCCAAAAAATCCAAATCGAATTGGGACAAAAGCATACTATCACAGCCCTAGATATTAATGTCTATTAATAAAGAGTGTGGATGAAATATTTATTAAATTACTGTAACATGTTGTAGTTACAACATCTAATTAGAGACTAACTGGAGCTGCAGCTGTTAGTTAAAGGATATAAAATGACACTTTACCTTTAAATCAGTTCAGTTTGGATCAAGATGTTTTTCTATTACTGTTTTACTATCTCAAAGTTTAATTAATTTATCCAGACATCAATAAAGTGTGACGTTAATAAATTTTCTTTTTCTATTATTTGATTTAATAATCTCTGAAAATCCATTTAAATGGAAAAAATACTGCTCTTTATGGCAAATATTATGTGATTAATAGAGGTTGAATATTTACAAAGCTTGTAATTAATTAGATTAATTTTTTTTTAATCTAGTCCCACCCTACTTAATGCACATACTGTTCTGGAGAAAATTCTGGAGGTCTGCTCTGGATAGCAGCTGTTTCTGACCAAACAGGGTGAGTTTCATGTTCTGATGTCTTGTCCCGCTGTAGATGAGGAGTATGGCGACAACAAGCCAAAGAAGGTGCGCCCAGCCCCTCGGGAGCCAAAGCACAAGCGCTCGAAGAACTCGCAGGACGAAAGGTTGGTCCTGAAATATCTTCTGCTGTCTTGGAGGTCCCAGGAACTGAAGACTGTCTACATGAAAAGTCACGGCAGATGAGGGCTCTTTCCTTCCTAAACGTTATCTCTTCTGTTGCAGTGATGACTCCGATGACAAGCTCTCCAAATCCAAAAACGATTCAGCAGGTAAGTTCGTCTAGATGAGAATCTACGCCTGCGTTGAGGAGGCCGTCTAACATTGTCCCCTCTGTCTCCCCCAGCAGATGACTTTGGCAGCGAGGAGGAAGATAACGACTTCGGAGAGGAAGAGGATGAGGATGGAGGCAGTGACTATGAAGAAGAAAGAGGGAAAAAGGGAAAGAAAGCCAAGGTGGAGAAGCCCACCAAGAGAGGCCCAAAGAGAAAACGGGCTGCAGGTATTTTCTCTTGCAGACATGGAGTTCGTCTTCACATTGGCTGAGTTCAGGGTGGTGGTCTCAGGAAAAAATCCCACCAGCATCAGTCTGCGTGTACTGGGAAATAAATAACTTTCCCAGTACACGCAGTCCAGTATAAATAACTGGACGGGGTTGGTTCCTCCCAGTGGGAAATAACTGGACGGGGTTGGTTCCTTCCAGCTGTCCGGGCCGTGGGCATCGTTCAGGCCACCTTGTCAATCAGCTGATCAGTCATCCTCCTCCAGACTGGGGCTGGTGGTCTTTTAACCACCATAATTGTTAGCTGTTTCTTTCACCTCTCCATTCTTGGTCTCATTTGATGGAACATATTCCCAAAAAACTTAAAATCCAAACAGGAAAGGGTTAAACTAACATGTCAAACTATTTTTATAACTTCCAATACAAACTGTTTATTTAAAGACGTCTATACATAATAGCAAAGCGTCTCCATCCGGATTTAACCGATCCAACAGGTTGGAGCTTCCTGTTGGATCATTCCTGCTGCCGCAACAAGTTGTTCAGCTGATGATCAACCAGAAAATGTTGGTCGGTTTAAGAAGGTCCGGATCGTTGGGAAAACATCTAATGAGATGCAGAAACTATTACCCCTCCACTTTGCAGAGGTCCTCTATGGGGTTCAGGTCTTCACTGCGGCGTGGACATGATGTCTCTTGTTCCCTGAACCACTCTTGCATAGTATTTGCCCAAAGAATCCTAAAGGAAAATGGAATAACCTGCTCATCTAGGGTATTCAGGTTGTCCGCTGACCTCATTCTAGACCTGAACATACACCTCAACATAGTTCTGAATCTAGACCTGAAAAACTGCAGCAACCCCAGATCCAAAACCTCCCCTACAGGCTTGTACAGTAGACACTGGGCATGATGCTCCATCACTCTGGAACTGGGTCCATCTGGACTCATCAGACCACATGACCTTCCAGCTCCAGATTCCAGTCTTTATGCTTTTTCTCTGGTTCTGCTCACTGATCAGTGGTTTTCTTCTGGTTCCACAGCCGTTCAGTCTCATCGTTCATGTGGAAATGTTCTTTCACTATTAAACATACTCCTGAGTTCTACTGTTGTTTTTCTTCCATTGGTTTCACCATCACCATCATTCAGGATGTTTTTCCACCACATTTCTCTCTGGAAGACGATGTTTCCCACCATCCTTCCAGTTTTTAATGATGCCTTGGACAGTTCTGAACCCAGTTTTATAGTTTCTGCATCTCCTTCCATGTTTTCTCTGCTTGATGTCGATGATCTGACTCTTCTGAAATAGAATAGCATCTTTATTTGTGTCTTTCCACATGCTGGTTTGGGAAGCAACAAGTTGCTCATTGGGTCATTCGGGGTTAAACAACTAAATGACATCATCACCCTGCAGGAACTGTCCAATAGGAGGTTTTAATCTCAGATAAACCCAGACGGAGAGTTTTATTTGTACGACGTAAGCAACTTTATAACAGAAAGACTACGACCTCTAATTACGTTGCGTTTCTGCCATGTTCGACTCCTGCAGAGGATTTTAAGAGTTTATCAAACAAAAACTGGGGAGAAGAACAAAAAACATTTTTCTATGAAGCTGGTTGTGTAACGGTGTGTGTCCTTGTGTAGACGACAGCGACGACGACAGAGAAGTGAGTCGAAAGCGCACGGTGCGGCAGGCGGCGTCCAAGGCCGTGTCCAAACAGAGGGAGATCCTGCTGGGAGACGGAGGCAGCGAGGACGAGGAGCACGAAGACCAGGAGGAGTCCTACATGGACCGTAAGTACAGCACCACACGCTGACGTGTTTCCATAACGACTGAGTGTTTCCAGCTCCGTTGTCGTGTGTTTATGTGTGCAGCCGACGAGTCCGGCAGCGACGAGGACTTCATGGTGGAGGACGACGATGACAGCGACTACGGCCGCTCCAGGAAGAAAAGCAAGAAGGTGATTCGACGGGGAGGACGGACGGACAAGAAAGAGAAGAAGAGTCCCAAACCCAGACTAAAGGCCACAGGTGGGGCAGCCAATCAGTGAGCAGGAGGGGAGCCAGGGGGGGTGGGGATTCTCCCATCGGCGTGAGAGGAGATGAGACATGATGTCCGGTCCTGGAGATCTGCTGCAGGTTCTCCATGCTTCCCTTCTCCAGAGCTGAATCAGATGAACTTCAGGTCTTCAGACCTCTGCAGCGCCGCGTGACATGATGAGAGAGTTCAGACATCTGATTCAGCAGAGGGATTCATCTACACCCTGCAGGAGATCTTCAGGACCGGACCCTGACAACCCAGGGGTCGTATTTATCAAACTGCTGAGAATTACTCCACTTAGGAGTAAAAAACGCCTCCCTAAAGCTGCAGGAACCCTTTCATGCATCGTAGTCCCGTAGTGGACGCCTTTTTACAAGTTTATTTCTACCTTATCCATGAATGAGGACGGTATGTTTGTAAATAAACCACTTCAGTGGATGTGAGTGAGTCATCCAAGTTTCCACTCACTGGAAAATAAATAAATATGATATAATTAAACATAATGTAATTACAAGTTTTCCTTTATGAAAATAAAATGCTACAGCTGTATTTTATAGAGGATTTATATTTATATTATTTTATAAATATTTTATAGAATACATTAAGATAAATCATAAATATCACTGAATATGTCTGTAGAGGTAAAATACTGTATTTAAAATAAAATGTTGCATTATTTTTTTTTATTAATTCATGCATGAAAGGGTTAAAAGTTAATTATCAGGTGTCTCTTAATTAATTATTGATTTTTTTTTTTTTTTTTTTTTTTTAAGATTGCTTTGTATTTTTTTCATACATTTTTGAATTTTCAATTCATTTTTTATTATAATTATAAGTAACATTCATTGTTTACCAGTTATTAGAAGCATCCTGTGAGTGCTGGCTTATTTCCAGACTCGTTCCCGCCCAGTTTGTTTCTTTCCAACTGGTTTGGTCCGACTGGTGTCTGCGCATGTCGCTCAGGTCTGCACCACTGACCCCCCCCCCATCTCCCCCCATCTCCCCTGCAGTGACCCCCAGCCCTCTGAAAGGAAAGGGGAAGGGCCGTCCCAGCACCAAGACCGTGGAGAAAAGCTCGCCCAAAGAGGAGGAAGAGGAGGAGCCGGAGAGTCCCCTGGAGGAGGAGGAGGAGGAGGAGGAGGAGGAGGAAGAGGCGGAGAAGAAGGAGAGCTCCCCTGCTCCCAAGACGACGAAGGAGGCCACAGGAGGAGAGGAGGAGGAGGAAGATGAAGAAGAGGAGGATGGCTCAGAAGAGGAGGCACCATCTGGAGAAGACTAGAAGATGGAAGCCGATCCTCCTCATCTGTCTCTTCTCAGTGTTTTTTTTTCTCTGCATTTAGATTTTTATGTTTTCTGTCCCTCCTGATGCCTGGCTCAACGGTTTGAGGCTTCCTTCCTTCCATTCGTCCCGCTTCCAGCTTCCTGGGACCGCCAGCGAGCATCCGTCCCATGCCAGCTTCTCACCAACCGTCTCATCCCCGCCGTCGCTCGATGTTGTAAAGCGCCGTGACTCGCGGACATCAGCATGCCCTTCACACACACTCACACACACACACCGCTTCGTTGTTCCCTCTGTTCGCCTGCAGCTGCTGCTTCGTAGACGATTAAACGCCACATTCACACTTTTCTAAGTTTTAAGTTTCGCTGCTGCGTCTGAAACGGTTTTCTCTTGTTTCTTGTTGCAACGTGAAGCAGCGGCTTGCTGCAGCGCCCCCCGCCACGCCACGCCCCCCACATCAACCCGTTGTTCCAGGCAACTCTTCATCCTTTTCAGAAATGCAAGAAGAGATGTTTTTTTTTTTCTTCTTTGTTTTGTTTTTTGTTGTTTTGAGAGTTTAAGAAATGAATGTTTTTCTCCTGTTGGATCATTGTTCTAATTCTCTATTCAGATTTTTTTTGTAATGTTTGTTTTTTAAGAAAAAGAAATAAAATGTATGTTGATTTTAAAGAACCGGAGTTGACCCGATCCAATCTGTTCTGCGTGACGGTTGGAGCCGCCACCCTCCACCCGGCCTTCCTTCCCACTCAGCGGTCACCGAGACCGGCGTTTTGGCCATGATAGTGTTCCACGTGTGGAAGTTCTCTCGTTTCCACGGTTACCGAGGCTGAAAGTAGGCGAGCGGCTCTGTATGCACACGCCCCTCATTTGTCTGTCGATGCCTTAATTTTCATTGCGTTTGTTTTCTGCCTGAGAATGTAACCTCACCTTTCATTTGCTTCCAGCAGCGAATTCGCCTGAAAACGCGTCACCAGTTCGTCCCGTCTGCAGACCGTTCAAAGCCATAAGCGACACGTCGAGACGTGAGATTATTATTGCAACGAGTTTGACGTCGCAGCGATGCTGGAAGTCGGGATGAGTCGTCCCGAGACTGGGTCAGGGTTAACCGAGGCGAAAACCACATGAGAAGCACATGGGATCGTTTCCCACCTGTCCTCGCCTCGTCGCGGTTTTTCACGTCATGAACCTTCGTCGGATAAGAGCTTAGCTAGACAAACAGTTCACGTCTCTGAGGGCTGGAATTAGGTTCCTCTTCATCCCAAAAGGAGGCGCGTCGCTCCTCTTTCATCCATTCTACAGTTTCTTCTGTTGCCATGTTTCTTCTTCTTCTTCTGTCATTGTGAATCCAGCCTGAGCTGTTCTGGCCATGTTGATGTAAACCAGGTTGTGATTTCCACACAGACCCAGTGGAGAAGAAAGACGAACGCTGAACTCTTCAATCTTTTTGCATGTTGTGGAAAAAGTTCGAAGCAACCATGATGATGATGATGATGGCAATGGTAATATTGTGGTTTTAAGTAAAAAACAAAAAACAAAAAAATGATGTTGATAATGTTTTTGTTTCCCAGCTTCTAATAAAGGCAACCTACTTTTTATACAGATGAATTACTTGTTTTGTGCCATTAAGCTGTGGGAATGCTGGTTGGTCTGGGTGGGAGAGGGTGGTGTTGGACATGGTGATGGGGATTAACATCTAAAATTAGATTCCCGTTTAGAACAACTTCTGAAGTCGAAGAGATCTATATGACTTCCTCAGGAGCCATAACAGTTCCTGTTATTGCATTTAATACCTTATTAAGTCTTTAAATTTGGCAGTTTAGGTCTTAAAATGTCTATATTAAGGTCTGGTTTTTTTTTTTTTTGGACATATTGCACTAAAATGTGTCGATGAAATGTCTGAACTGTAGTTTCCAACCACTACTGAAATTGGGAGCCAGTTGTCTCTGACTTAGCGGGGAGAAACCATCAGGGGAACATTTAACCCAAAGCCTTCATTTACACACTAAAACAAGCTACCTGACGAGTTGGATTCATGACAAAAAGGAAAATGCTAATCTAATATTTCACCAGTCTCGCCCTGGTTGAGCCGGATTGAGAACCCATCTGAAGCTCAGTGCACCTTTCAGAAGAAGCACATCAGACTGGGAACGATGGGAATTGAGGCTTTGCCGTTACGTGAGCTATCAGCGAAGCACGCAGCCATGTTACGAGCCAAAGGGCAAACTGTTGACGTCTGGGCTGTCTGGTATTGACACCCAGCAGACGACATTGCTGTGAGTTTGGCAGTAACGTCAACACCTGGCTGTACCCTCAAAGCTGAAGCCTTATAGATGTTAAACACCGCTGCTGAACTTTCTTAGACATTATCTTTGTAACTGGAGGTGGATCTGTGTTTTGGTGACCAAGATGTTTAACATACACACCCAGGTCTGTGTTAAAGTCAGTCACTGCTCATGTAAATGCATTGTTTTAAAGGGACACCATGTAAATTTTGGCCCAAACATCAGCCTCAGTGTGATCCCCTTGTAGTTGGAGCAACCTCCGATCTCCCTTCTTGAAATGGGGTCCCCCCCCATCCCTCCCAGTCTGCCAATCCAAAGGCACTATCCATGCAATGCTGCATGCCTCCCAATCACCCCCCCACGTGAGCATTGAAGTCCTCAGCAGATCAATGGAGTTACCAGAGTGAGCACCCTCCAACACTCCCCATAAGGACTCCAGAAAGGGTGGGTACTCTTTAACTGCTGCTTGGTGCATGGGTAGAAACAACAGTCAGGACCGCCACCCCACCTGAAGGTGGAGCGGAGGGAGGTGGGGTCCATGTATGACTTTTGGGCTGAGCCCGACCAGGCCCCATGGGCAAGGCCCAACTGCCCCACCTCCAGGCCTGGCTCCAGAGTGAGTCCCAGGTGTCCCCCATCCAGGCAAGGGAACATTTATGCCAATGGTTGTCATCATCATAGGGGTCTCTGATCTACACTTGGTCTGGTCCCTACGCTAGACACCTGTTTGCCATTAGTGACTCTACCAGGGTCACCCAAACCCCTCCACCATGACAAGGTGGCGGCCCAGGGAGGGGTAAATAGAGATAAGTCTCCTGTATTTTAATGAACAGTATCTACTCTCATAAGGAGGAAGGGATTTTTCAGGACAAAGTATTAATTGACTTTAACATGTACAACTAATGTGTAATGTGTAATACAGCATGTGTGCTGTGAAACAAAGTAACTATGACATGTTTTTGTTCATAAGAAAAATTGTCAAAGTTTGAACAGGTCTCCAACACAGTTCGACACTGTAGACTGCTTTCTTCTTATCCACATCTCTTTGACCTTTTACACTATTGTTTGTTTTTCTTCTAACTTGTCCTGTCCAACGTCATGACAAGCAGAATTGTGGTCTGGCTGCAGTCTGGTGTTGTCCCAAACAAATTTTCTCTGCCAAGAGGTGCTTTATGAATACAAGACCCCTCTTGATAATTTAAGCATTGACAAGACCATCCTCACCATCCTCCCTGTCCTATTATTCTGTAATGTACAGTACCTGTCAAACGTTTAGAGACACTTTCCCATTGAATTTAGTCAAATTGAACTTTATTAATAAAGCACTTTACCAAAACACAAAGTGCTTTACATATTTTAAAAGCACCACCGAGCATAATCCATGAGCCTCACCCCGCATCTCTGGATCTGTCCTCTCCTGGTTCATGTCCTACCTCATAGGAAGATCCTTCAGAGTATCCTGGCGAGGAGAAGTGTCCAGCTCACGTGAGTTGAAAAAAGGGGTGCCTCAAGGGTCGGTGCTTGGCCCTCTTCTCTCTCACTATACACCTCCTCACTTGGTGCAGTCATAAACTCTCATGGCTTACTCTCACTGTTATGCTGATGACACTCAACTATTCCTCTCCTTTCCTCCGATGACACAACCGTCTCAATGAGAATATCAGCTTGCCCTGCTGATATCTCGGCATGGATGAAAGCCAAGCCACCTTCAGCTCAATCTGTCCAAGACAGAGCTCATTGTCTGCCCAGCCAATCCTTCCTTACATCTGCAATTAAGTGTGAAACTTGACTCTGTCACACTTGTTCCTATGCCTGCTGCCCGGAATCTTGGGGTCATGGTGGATGACCAGCCGACCTTTAAGGTCCATGTTGCCTCTGTTGCCCGTACCTGCTGATATGCTCTCTACAACATCAAGAGAATCAGACCGTACCTGACAGAACACACGACCCAGCTGTTGGTTCAGGCTCTGGTCATCTCACACATTGATTACTGCAGTTCCCTACTGGCAGGTCTGCCTGTGTGCTGCAGATGATCCAGAACGCCACAGCATGTCTGGTTTTCAACCAACCCAAACAAGCTCATGTCACTCTGCTACTAAATGCACTTCACTGGCTTCCGGTTGCAGCACGCATCAAATTTAAAGCTTTGCTTCTGGCTTACAAAACAATAACTGAAACGGATCCCGTCTACCTTCACTCCCTAATTCAGACCTACACTCCCTCTTGATAGCTACGTTCCACTAGTGAAATACGCCTTGTGTTACCACCAATACGTGGGACTAAATCACTAGCCAGACTCTTTTCCTCTGTTGTGCCACGATGGTGGAATGATCTCCCAAACTCTTTCCACTCTGCAGAGTCCCTGTCTACTTTTAAGAGCAAGCTGAAGACTCAGCTCTTCAAGGAGCACTTCAACACTTAGTTTAGCTATATTTATTGGAAAGTTGGAGAACTTAGCCCAGTTCTTTGCAACAAACGTTATGGTATTAATTCTTTTATATTATAACATATATGGTATTATGGGGTGGGAAGGGAGTAAACAAAAACCAAAAAAAAAACCAAGCCTGTAGCACTTCATGGAAGGACCTGCGTCCAACTAGACCAGGGGTCGGCAACACAAAATGTTGAAAGAGCCATATTGGACCAAAAGAACAAATATGTCCGGAGCCGCAAAAAATTGAAAGCCTTATATAAGCCTTATCATGAAGGCAACACATGCTTTATGTATCTATATTAGCTATATTAGCCTACTATCAAAATGACTAAGATGGCTACAAATACATAATGAGCCTTAATGTTAAAATGTTTATTTTCACCGCGGCGCATCTTGTAGAGAATGACGCACCATGTGATTACTCTGTTGTACGATGCCGTTTCTTGTTTAACTTCATTACTATATTAATGAGTTATGTTTCTTGCTTTGATGAAATTAAAAAAATGCAATATAGAAATCCAATTTTTTTATGTCATTTTTATTTTGAGGATTCGAAAAAACCCCCAAAATGGAATGTGCATAACGCGCCCCTTATCTGGGCAACAAACAGAGCGCAATAAAACGCAGCCTGCATTTATAAAAAATAAACCAATAAATCAAATTAATAGTTTGATTACTGTGCAAATGCCAGGCAAGTCAGTGCAAGGGTAAAACGCAGCAGCAGCATCCTCTTCTCTTTTGACACGCAACCAACGCAGCTATTACCAAGTGTCATTCCAAATATATACAGACAAAAATCAGAAATCATTTTATAAAAACATCCACTTTGTTACTCAATATGTGTGTATGAAGGATTATGTTCTTACCCGTTTAATGTGACTTCTGTTTTCGGACATCACTGGTCAGCTTCTCAACATCAGGCATGTAAGATGTAACTGTCCTGAATTAATATCCTTGATTTGCTGATCGGTGATGTTGCTGCCATTTTAATGGTCCTTTCCGTCACTGTCTTAGCGGAGAGGGGCATGTCTTTGATTTTCTGTATGATCTCGGTTTTGTTTTTGAAGTCTGGAAATACGTGTTCTGATATGTTGATGACTGACTCCTTCATGTACTCACCATCTGTGAACGGTTTTCCACGCTTTATTATCTCCCGGGTTGCAACAAAACTTGCAGCAGTAGTGGAGTTTGGAGATGCAATCCACTTAAATCTATTTTTGCGCTTCTCTAAGTTCTCCAGAAGCACTTTTTGTGTCACTCCCAACTGGGTACTGGCTGCAAATGCAGCATGCTTTCCCTGGAAATGTCTTTCCACATTACTCTTTTTGTTATTTGACAACTTCTCACTACAGAGCAACCATTCAGGCAATCCTTCCGCATTGGCAATGAATGCAAATGATTCGGTCCAAAAAACATGCAATCCTCTGTTCTCCTCGGTTATTTTTCTCTTTTTCCCTTTGGGATCCATGACGCATCACACAGCCGCCGGTTTGTTTACAACGCCACCAGCCTCCTCCCGCCCTGCTGATAGGCTATGTGTGTCGCAGGCTATGATGCAAATCTTCCTTGACAGAAATGTTGAAATTTAATATTTATTCCACACATTTTTACAGCATTGGAAAACGTTAAGAATGTTTGTGTCATGTTTGTCCTCCTACAGAACCAGATCAAAACAAAAATATATATCTTTTTCCATTTTTTTTAAAACATTATTGAAAAAGCTCCAGGGAGCCACTAGGGCAGCGCTAAAGAGCCGCATGCGGCTCTAGAGCCGCGGGTTGCTGACCCCTGAACTAGACAGTGCACTAATGTAACAGAATAAATAGTGTATTCCACTTGTCACGGTATTGGGCTGCATTTTGCACTATGTGTGTGGTGACTTGTGGATGTTCCCCCTGAATACTGGCGTACTTGCGTCATCAACTACGCTTGATTGTTGCCAGTATTGGGACGGATGCGTCCGAGGTAAGTCGGTTCTAGTTAGCAGTATTGTGACCCGAGAACAAATGGCCGGTGCAGGCGAGACCAGACCACTGTTTCAGCGCCTTTATTAAACACAACGCAGAGTACTTTCACCAAGAGAGAGTTGAACCAGTCAGTACCAGGACTGGCATGGTTACACTGGTGCTGTGACCCAAGCATCGGATCCGACTTGGCGGGTTTGGGTCTGTCTACATCCTGGAGTATTCGACTGTGCAGCGGAGTCGTCCCGCGCAGCCAGGATTGCTACACAGGGATTGGCTCAGTGTTTTCCGGCAGCGGGAGGGGCACGACACGTGCCACTTATCAGGAACTCTGAAAGACTGCATTGTCACGTGACAGTGCGGTAGCACTGGGAGCGTGGACTCTTCTGCACATGCAGTAATGTATTTCGCCACACGAGGACAGTGTTGCACAGCGGACGCTACGGTTTTTACTGAGGTGTGTGGTTTCAGCTGTTCTGGCTGTCTAACAATTCAGATAATTTCTGGTTTACAGGGATGCTATAACTTTTGTGTTACTTAGCTTGATTCTTTTGGCTGGCTCCACCCAAATTTATTGAGGCCTGTTTCCTTTGATTGTGTTTAGTTATTTTATTCACTTGTACATTTTTTTTGTGGTTGGTTATGCATAGGGGTTTACCCAGAACCTGTGGTTCAGTCATGGACAGTAACGCAAGTTATGGCAGAGGGAGGGATTCGGTAACATCTACTCCTCTTCCCACAATCGGCAGGGGCAGAGCCATATTCTTGCTTTCTCCTGGTTTATCTGTCCCTAGTCCGGGTTTGGAGAACTTAAGCGGTGGTAGTAATGTTGGGCGTGTTCCACATGACTTCCCACACACTCAAACCTCACAGGGTAGGGATGCGTCAGGCAATAATTTGCTTGATATAGCCCCGCAGATTGAACTCTCAATAGGTGACACCATTGCCTCCTGCATTGAGTCTCGGTTGGGCAGCAGGATGGGGTTATGTTCAGTTGGGTCTGCGAGCAATGTAATGACAGATCCTTCGCTGTTAAATGTTGTGATCAGTCCTGAAATTAAAGAGCCTGTTAGTTTTAAAGGGGACGGGTGTGACATACACACGGTTCAGGAGTGGGAAGGAGTGATGGGGACTTACCTAAGGAAGAAGGAGATTCCGTTAGGGGAACAGGCTGATGAAGTGCTGAGTAAGCTTTGTGGGAGGGCACGGGAAGTGGTGAGGGTGGGTTTACGTAGCAATCCCTCCCTGGCTTTGTCTGGTGCCCCAGCCTGTCATGGTGTGAAGATGTTGGACCCACATGCACGATTAAGCAATCTGGAGAATGTGAAAATGGTTTATTTGGTGAACTGAGGGGATGGTTCCGGAAAGACCCGAAGGCAGGGTTCTCTGCAAAGATAGATGTATGAGTAATGGAAATGATGGAATAATTCTCAGGGAAGTGAAGGTGTCCTACTTGTTTCGGAGTTGCCGTGAATTCGGGTGGTGTCAGGAGGTCCGAGAGGATGGATGTTGGCAGTGGGTGCCAGTGAGGGTCCTTTCGGTGGAGGGCAGATAGGCAGCGACAAGCTGATCGGATCCGGAGGATAGCCAGTGAAGAGAAAGCCAGGTTATTGGTAGGGAGTGGTTGCTGGTGATGATTGGCTGCTGGGAGGGAAATCGCAGGTAGCTCTGGAGAGTCCACAAAGGAGTGTCTCTGGAAAAAACAAGAATTTGTAAAGTCTCTCAAACGTTAGAGGATACAGGAACTCGCTGGAGGGCTTAGGTTTTACCACAGAGGCTCAACGCTCAAGCGACGAAGGACTGGCAGAAGATCTCTAATTCTCTACAGGTGTGCAGGTCTGCACACCTGTGGTGAAAACACCCTCCAGAAAATGGTTCCTCTGGCTCCCTCTGGTGGATCCTGAAAAGAACCCACACCCCCTGACACAGCCCCCATTTTTGAAATACTGAAACAGCATTTCAGTGACACAGTCTCATCCAACATGCCTCTAGCTGACTTTTATGCTACTGTGGCAGTATTAGATGGGTGGTTGCGTTGCTGGCCAATCAGCTGATGGGGGCGACATATTTAAACAGCGGAGCCAGGTACTGACAGCAAGCGCTCACCTGTGTGACTGATTGACTGCGCAACTTCCGGCCATCACTAAGGTCCCTCGCTGCTTCAAAGCGGAGTTGGCCGTATATTTGCATCGCTGTGGTAGGTCTCTTAGTTGGGCTTCTGATATTTTAAGTAGTATACATGTTTAAGTGGCTGTTTTCATAGGTAGCGCACCACGCTGCGTCTTCTCCTGCTCTCGACTCCTCTGCGAGACTAACGCTGCATCCTGGTATGTAAATCTGATACAGGGGGGCTGATTTTCTACTTGCATGGGACACTTACTTTACTGTTTTTTTTCTATTCTAGGGGAAAATCTGAGAGCTGTAAAGCACAGTGGTTCTGCAGTCAGCTGATTGCTGTAATGCACTGGATGTGCCTTGGTTGACTACTGCTCTGCTGATCTCCCTAACATTGCTACTGCTTTGCTTACTGTTAAAGAACTGCTTGGTTTTATGAAATTCGCCGGTGCTGACGTGGCGGAGATATTACCCGCTCCACCAAGCTGGAGTTTGCGCTGCTTCGCCTTCACGGCTGCTGCGTTGGAGTCTACAAAGATTGTGCATTAGAGGCGATGTGTCACTTCTCGTTGCCCTGCAGCTGACCTGCAGCTGTTCCTTTTTTTTTATTGTGTTAAGTGGTTTTTAACATTTTTGTTTCTTTTTATTCCTAGTGGTCTGAGAGCTTGTGGTGGCAGTGGTGCTGCCTTGGTGTCGGATCCCGTTTGGTGTGATTACCCACTCCCTGTTTTGCATGTTCATCACGTGTGCCTGTGTTGTGTGTCTTGGGAGAACGGGAAAAGTCCTTCACGTGTGCCTGGGGTGGCCCTTACTGTTTTGTCGGATTCCTCCACCTTGGCTTAGCCCACTCATCCCCCCGGTAAGCTCAATGCAGACTCTTTTTAGGTAATTGTTTATCTCAATGTTTGTTTAAATAAAATTATTTCTCTTATAATCGGACACTTGTCTCAAGCTTCTTTTAGTATAACGAACCTGAAGGCCTTGAGGTCGGGGTTGCTTACATTAATCTCAGGGTGAAAGTCCCAGAGTGGCGTTGTCAAAACTTAATGCACACACTTCCCCCGTCTCGCCACACTACCTTGCCTAAACCAGGTGAGAAGCCCTTTGACTACTGGCTGAGGCTGAATAGAGCCATGGAAGTGACAGAAGACTGTCTGAAGAGACAGAATAAGATATTCGATCACCTGTCTGGTGACTTCACTGCTATGTTCATACGTCACTGCCCGGACCCTGAACTTTCACTGATGTTCAAATGTAAACCCCTGACTCAGTGGTCTGTCACTGAGGTGTATGAGAAACTAGTGGAACATAGCAGGTACCATGAACAGACGTCACAGATCGGACTGGCCCTTTCTTTAACCTCAAATCAACAGGACGTTAACACCTGTGTGCAGCATGTGATGCCACCCATTGTCCGGATGTAGGAAAGGCTGGTAAGTCCACTGATCGCCTTGATCGTATCAGTAGTATGTTGGAGCGCGTGCTTGAACAGCAACCACAAAGAAGCGGGATGCGTGATGGAGCTGAGGGTCGTTCACGCCAGAATCAGACATCAAGACTTAAATCTAATGTACCTTGTGCTGTTTGTGGGAATGTGAGCCACACAACTTATTATCACTGTAGAGCCAATCATTTGTGTTTCGTTTGCTTTTCACCTGATCACACGCGCACAGACTGCCCCGGAGCTCTAGCTACCAAGTCTAAGATCACCTCACCATCGGCACGGCGGGGGGAAAACTAGCTGGCCTGCATTTGGATGGGGTGGATGTTGGGCCTAAATGTAATCCCCCAGTGATTGATGATGGTGATTTAGAATCTGTCCACCAGAGTTTATGTGAGGAGAGAGACTGTGGATGCAGACCGGTCCTCCAAAACACTCAGAGACTGAAATCTCATGATGACCTTTTCTACAAAGATGTGATACTCGGTGGCAAAACAGTAGTCAAAGCCATGATTGATAGTGGATCAATGGCTTGCACTCTGAGTTCCGCTGTTGTTCCTCAGTTACTACAACAATCTATTTTGAGAAGCCGGATTTTGGAACCTACTGATATAGTTTTAGTCGGTTGTAGTGGCTCTAAGACGACTCCGTCAGGCTTGTGTGATCTGGAAATGGAGATCTATAACTGTAAAGTGATTGTTCCAACACTAGTGGTTGATGGCCAGAGTGACGATCTCATTCTCTGCAACAATTTGCTGAGATATTTGGTTCATCAACTTAGAATGAAGCGGGGTGTGCAAGATTGTGGTACTCCCACACTTGTTGATGGAAGCGAGCCCAGGGATAGGTTGTTCAGCTTGATGGCTGAGGTGGAGAACTGTACGGAGAGTCTACCTGATAAAATCGGAGTCATCACTATAAAAAAAAACTATTACACTGGAACCAATGACTGAACATCTGGTCTGGGGCAAACTGAAGCAAACCAGTGGCGTGTCATCTGGTAGTACGGTTGTGGTGGAACCAACAAGTGCCAAGTCAAGACCAAGATCAGTCATAGTAGGCAGAACAGTGGCATTGTTGAGAGATGATGGGTGGCTACCTGTTAAAGTGATAAACCAATTTGACAAGCCTATCATTGTAAAGAGAAATGCTAAGCTTGCTGACGTGCATGTTTGTATGGCATTGGAAAGTTTCAGTGACGCCAAGTGCACCCTTGACCCTCAGTCCCCCGTTCAGCAAAATGTGCAAATGTCAACCACAGGGCCAAACTGCGGACATGATGAACACAGCTTGGTAACAGAGAGCTCTAGCCTTCCTGATTGCCATCAGTCAGGGGAGTTGGACAGTCAGGCTGACCCACTACACTCCGCACTGTATGACTTGGGGCTCTCTGACATAGATATTGATTCAAGTGAAGTGTCCCTGGCCGGCAAGGAGAGCCTTGTCAACTTCATTGCTAAATTTCAGTCCATCTTCTCGAGGGATAGGTTGGATTGTGGAAAGGTTGTCTCCATTGAATAAGGGTTGTTGATGAGAGTCCATTCCGACTGCCATGCAGACGTGTACCGCCCTCACAATATGAAAAGCTGCGACAAGCCTTGGACGAAATGGAGAAGTGTGAAATCATAAGAAAATCCAGCAGTGAGTTTGCATCTCCTTTGGTGCTAGTCTGGAAGAAGTCAGGAGAGTTGAGGATCTGTATTGATTTCCGCTGGCTTAATGCACGGACTGTGAAAGATGCTCACCCACTCCCACATCCATCTGACGCTCTAGCCGCATTGGGTGGCAATGCTTTCTTTCCACAATGGACCTCACCTCAGGTTACTATAACATAGAGATACATGAGGAAGATAGGAAGTACACAGCTTTCACGTCACCATTTGGACTCTACGAATATAATCGGATGCCACAAGGGCTGTGCAATAGTCCGGCGACATTTATGAGAATGATGCTGAGTGTATTTGGAGACCAGAACTTCCTCAGCATGCTCTGTTACTTGGATGATGTCTTGGTGTTCGCCCCCACAGAGGCTTTAGCCTTAGAACGCCTGGAGCTTGTATTTCAGCAACTACAAGCTCATAATCTGAAGCTGGCCCCGAAGAAATGCTATTTCTTACGGAAGTCAGTCAAGTTCTTGGGGCATATTGTGACTGCAGATGGAATTAGTTCTGACCCGGAAAAGGTTGCTGCCATTACATCATTGACAGAGCCTGACCTTATGGAAAACAATACAAATGTGCCCTCACAACGGAAGATACACTCATTTTTTGGCATGGTAGTATTTTACCAACAGTTCATTGAAGGTTGTTCTTCAATAGTGAAACCACAGTTCGGGCTCACATCAGGCAAAAAGGGCCCCCGTGGATCAGCAAAGAAGCATCGCCAGGGGAAGCTTACAGCTTGTGATTGGACAGATGAGTGTAAAGAGGCTTTTTGTCGGCTGAAGCAGGCTTTGTTGGACCATGTTCTTCTGGCCCACCCAGACTTTAGTAAGCCCTTTCTGCTGTCAGTGGATGCTTCCACTAATGGATTGGGTGCGGTTCTGTCGCAGGTTCCTGAAAATGGGTCGGCTGCCAGACTGATTGCCTTTGCGAGTAAGTCCCTTACCTATGCACAGTCCAAGTACCCAGCACACAGGTTGGAATTCTTTGCATTAAAGTGGGCTGTGTGCGACAAGTTCCATCATTGGCTAAGGGGCCAAGTACCCAGCACACAGGTTGGAATTCTTTGCATTAAAGTGGGCTGTGTGCGACAAGTTCCATCATTGGCTAAGGGGCCACCGGTTTACTGTCTGGACGGACAATAATCCCCTGACGTACGTACTGTCCAAGGCTCGCCTTGATGCTTGCGAACAAAGATGGATTGCAAAGTTGGCACCCTTTCATTTTGACATCAGACACATACCCGGACCTGAAAACGTAGTGGCTGATGCTCTGAGCAGGGAGCCATTTGTGGAGCGCAGCACATCTCATTGTTTGACCAGGGTGACTTATGTAGATCTTCTGGCAGAAGCTATTGCAGTTTGTACACATGGGGTGGAGGAGGCATTCCACTGCTCTGCTCATTTGGGTGACACAGCTCTAGCTTCGGGTCAGTCTGTGACCTCTCAGTGTGCTAATGTTGTTAAAGCGGAGACTTGGACCGCGGACGAGGTCGCTGCGGTTCTTTGTGGACATGAGCAGGTTGGGTCCAGGATCTGTCCTCAGGCACTTCTGCTGCTGCATTGTCCTCAGACTGTGCAGTCTCCTGACTGCACTGGTTTGAAGGTACTCTCACATGATGTGCTGTTGGACGAACAGCACAGTGACGATGTTTTGAGCAGGATCATTTTTTATGTGGAAAGAGGACGTAGGCCATCGCAGAGGGAACGTGGGAAGGAACCTGAAGGGGTCAACAGGTTGCTAAGAGACTGGTCTAAGTTGGTAATGAAGGGCAGTGTGCTATACCGCGTGACACAGAATGTTGTGACCAAAAAGAAATCCTTCCTATATGTTGTCCCGTCTTCGCTGCGTGCCAAAGTACTGAAGGGGGTTCATGATGAGGCTGGTCATCAGGGACAACAGCGGACATTATACCTGGCTCAGCAAAGATTCCACTGGCTGGGGTTGGCTAGAAATGTAGTGGAGTATGTGAAACGCTGCAGACGGTGTGTGGTGAGCAAGTCACCAGAGCCAGAAGCCAGAGCCCCTCTGGAGAATATCAGAACGTCGGAGCCTCTTGAGCTGGTGTGTATTGACTTTTGGACCGCTGAGGATTCAGCCAGATGGCTGGGGTTCAAAAGTCCCACACGACGCCCTATCATCCAATGGGCAATGGGTCCTGTGAAAGAATGAACAGAACTCTTGGAAATATGATTTGTGCCTTGCCACCTAAGGCTAAGCACAGATGGCCTGCAGCTTTGCAGTCACTCACCTTCGCTTATAACTGTACGGTTCATGAAACAACTGGCTGTGCACCGTTTCTACTTATGTTTGGACGAGTGCCAAGGTTGCCCATTGATTTCGTCTTCGGATCTGTTCTGGACATCCCTGATGTCACGGACTACAGTCAGTATGTTCAGTCGTTGAGAAAGACTTTGAAAGAGGCCATTGATGTTGCCCAAACTGTGGCGTCCAGGCAGTTGCAGCGTCACACTGATCTCTATCACAGAAAGGTGCGTGGGGCACCGGTGGAAGTGGGTGACCGGGTGTTGCTGGCCAATAAGGGAGAGCATGGCAAGAAAAAGCTCGCTGACCAGTGGGAAAATGTCATCTATGTGGTGGTGGAGTTGAACGAAGGAAGCCACACTTTCAGGATTCAGAATACTGCCAATGGTCAGGAGAGGGTGGTCCATCTTAACCTCATTATGCCAGTGAAATACCTTCCCTTATGGGTCCCTACCTCTCAGGATGGACTGGACAAGTTTTCCAGGTCAGGTTCTATGGCTGGTGACGCTGACAAGGTGTCAGTGGGTGTTTCTGTGGATTCTGTAGAGTACAGGACCTTGGCTTGGGTATCGGAGCTGCCTTCTATGTCATCCAGTGATGGCAACTTGGAGATTGCTGGACAGCTAAACAGGGGAGATGTTGAAGGAACGCATGGATCCAACTGTGCCCAAGCTTCTGGCATTGTTCCATTCGCGCCACATCTTGGTCGAGGGTCTGGTGTCTCATCCCAATCCAATCCTCCAGGCTCCATGGCTGGCACACCGCATGTGGGGGACTTCAATCTTGCTAGCAGCACAGCTGTTGTTGATGATGGACATGTCGGTTCTGTAGGTGTGGGGGACTCAGTCTCTTCTCGGACCGCTGCGCATGATTGTGTGGCATTGGGGGATACCATGGCAGTCAGGGGCCAGGTTAGGTCCAGGGCTGGGAGACTGTTGAAGCCTGTTACGACTTATTGAGTTGATGCATCAGAAAACAGGGTTAGGTACAATTTTTTTTTCTGTATGTGTTTGATTACATCCAGCACTGTTAATGCTGTTGTATACTTTTTCCGTTCATGCTTTCATGCTTTTGAAAACTGATGTATTTTTTTTTTCCATGTATGCGTGAGCCCTGGGTTATCCTTTTTGCCACACTGAGGTGATTTACAGTGCACAGTGTTTGTGATATGTAACAGGCATATTTCGCTCTGTGTATGGTTATGGGGTCTGGCCAACCTCTTCCATGCTGACCCTTTTTGGGTAGTCTCTTGACTGAGATCTTGTGACTGTAGTGGAGAATTAATCAGTGTTGTGCAAGTAAGCAACGTGGGCTAAGATGAGACTGAACTTTGTTTTTCCTCCTTCATTGTTCATGTTGCTATTTTGTTTTTCTAAGTTCTTTACCCGACGTGGTTTGTGCCTACAGATGCTTAAGTGGCTGATCTCTTTTTTTTTTTTTTTCTTGGCTTATCCGTCCATGATCAAGTGGAATTCAGCAGGGGGGTATGTAACAGAATAAATAGTGTATTCCACTTGTCACGGTATTGGGCTGCATTATGCACTATGTGTGTGGTGACTTGTGGGTGTTCATCCTGAATACTGGCGTACTTGCGTCATCAACTACGCTTGATTGTTGCTAGTATTGGGATGGATGCGTCTGAGGTAAGTCGGTTCTAGTTAGCACTCTATGCACAGGAATATTTTTCCACGGTCTAAGTCTTTTCATTTTCTTACAGTGTCATGTAAACCAACTGCATGTTAACTGTGCCTGACCAGCACTCTGTATCCTATGCAGGTAATTGTGTATTTTGTTAATTTTGGCTGTTGCCAGTATTGGAACGGATGCGTCTGAGTGTCATGTAAACTAACTGCATGTTAACTGTGCCTGACCAGCACTCTGTATCCTATGCAGTATTGTGACGGAGGCGTCCGAGAAAAAATGGCCGGTGCAGGCGAGACCAGACCACTGTTTCAGCGCCTTTATTAAACACAACGCAGAGTACTTTCACCAAGAGAGAGCTGAACCAGTCAGTACCAGGACTGGCATGGTTACACTAGCACCTTCCCACAATGTCCTCTACTGTTTGATTTCATGCTTGTGTTGTTCTCACTCATATGTAAGTCGCTTTGGATAAAAGCTTCTGCTAAATGACTGTAGAATAGAATAGAATCGAAAAAGACCCTACAGCCATGGCCAACATGACACCCAGCACAGAGAGCTCCCTCTGAGAAACATAACTCATTAAAATAGAATAAAATGTCCCCAAAAGGAATTGAGTTAAAATAAATTAATGAAATATCCACACTAGGACAATAAATACTAAGAAAAAGCCAAATTAAAATTGTGAGTTTTGATACGCTCTTAAAAACATGAATGTTCTCTGCAGCCCTGAGGTCCCCTGGCAGGCTATGGGGGCCATGAAATTGAAAGGATGTCTCCCTACGGATACATGTCATGACTTTATGAATGATTAGGAAACCAACGCCAGAGGCTTTTGGAGTCCATCCATCCATCCATCCATCCATCCATCCATTATCTGAACCGCTTAGTCCGACTAAGAGTTGCGGGGGAGCTGGAGCCTATCCCAGCAATCCTTTTGCAAGAGGCGGGGTACATCCTGGACAGATTTCCAGTCCATCGCAGGGCTGATCATGGGGTCCGCGAAGATTTGAAAACTTAAAACAGATCTGAAGAATAAGAAGGTCCAAAACTGTTAAGACGTTTATAAACTATGAAACAAACTCAAAGTCCATTCTGATACACACAGGAAGCCAATCCAACCACCTTAAAACAGGTGCAATGAAAAATCAGCCCCTTATCAGATTTAAAACCACATACAAACATGGCCCAGATTTGATTTTGAAATGGATTCGTTGTGATTTCCTGTTCACACCATCATGAAAGTATTTCACCTGAGTCACTGTAGAGCGAAGAAATATGAATTGGGCCCCATTTGTCTGAATATAGCCTAAATCAGTTCTTGGGTCAGAGTTTAGCCAGTATAGCTCTGGTTCAGACTGCTGGGAGAACTGATAAACAAGCTGAACCCAGTCAGCAGCCAAGCAGCCAAGCAGAGCATATGGATGACAAGACTGCAGATTAATGCAGAGGGGTTTCTTAGCAACAGTACACGGCAGGGCATCACTCCTCACACAAGAATATGACAAGCAAACTTACATGATACAGGATAATGCAGTAGTCTGTGCTGACAAAACAGGATTCATGCGTCTCATCACTGAAAGTAGAAGCTACATCTTTAAGCAACTTCACGTGAAAAATTATTCTGGATGCCAAAACTGGAACATGCAACAATCAACGGTTAGCAGAGAAATCTCAGAACTGGAGATCACTGGTCAGCACAGCTAAAAGTAACTTTATTCTACAAATTTAGCTGATTTAGATTTGGGGTCTGTCTCCTCCTGATCTGTATCCTTTTTTATGAGTAAAAGTCAGAAATATCTTCTCTCTCACTTCATTCTTGCATCTTTCTCTACAGAATCAGACTGGTTACCAGGGCGACTCTAGGATCAGAGGTTTAGGGGTGCTGAGCATCCAGAGAGCTGCTTAGCCAGGCAAGATTAATATATATATATATATATATATATATATGTATATATATTCTGTTTACATATTAAAAAGCAACCTCTGGATTGGGAGGTGATAGCAAATTATAGACCTACATCTAATCTCCCGTTTATGTCCAAATTTCTGGAGAAAATTGTTTCAGCTCAGCTACATGCCCACCTAAGCAGAAATAATTTTTTCGAAGAGTTTCAGTCAGAATTTAGAGCTCACCATAGCACTGAGACGGCATTGGTGAAAGTTACTAATGACCTTCTTATGGCCTCAGACAAAGGACTTCTATCCATACTTATCTTGCTTGATCTTAGTGCTGCATTTGATACAGTCGATCATAACATTCTGTTACAGAGACTAGAACAGGTGATTGGAATTACAGGTACAGCGTTAAGCTGGTTTAAATCATATTTATATGATAGACTTCAGTTAGTTCATGTAAATGACAAGTCCTCCTCACAAACTACAGTAAGTCATGGAGTTCCTCAAGGCTCTGTACTTGGACCAGTACTCTTCAAACTATATATGCTCCCTTTTGGCAAAATTATTAGACAACATGGAATAAACTTTCAGTGTTATGCAGATAATTGTCAGATATACTTATCCTTTAAAACAGATGAAACAAATCAGCCCAATAGGCTACAAAATTGTCTCATAGACATAAAGACTTGGATGTCTAGAAATTTTCTCATCTTAAACTCAGAAAATTCTGAAGTAATTCTCTTTGGATCTGAAAAACTCAGAGCTAAATTTTCTGGTTTTGTAATGAACCTGGATGGCATTACTTTAGCTTCCAGTGCTACAGTGAGAAACCTTGGAGTAATATTTGACTCTGACCTTTGGCCCACATATTAAGCAGGGTACTAAAACAGCCTTCTTTCATTTATGTAATAATGAACTGAATTGAATTGAATTGTCAATGTGAAAATCTTGAACTGAGTTGATGTGTTGTGCCCAAAAACATTCACGGAGAACTAAATATGAAGCTGCTGTAATGTGTCAGTGTGGTTGATCTCTTCTGCATGACATTTTACACCACTAGAGAATCACTCTGAGATGTCAGACCCCCCACCAAGCAGTTCAGACACTGATTCCAGTCGATGTTCTACATTCATCTTGTATGGATCCACTATCAGATTCCTGATACATTAATTATGAATCCACAGTGTCTTTGGTATTTTGTGGTGTTTGTGTCATGCTTGTTCCCTTGCAGTGATTTAAAGTTGTTCCTGTTCTGGATGGTAGTGTCTAGAATGTTGTTCCAGTTCTGGCTGATAGTATCTAGAATTTTGTTCTTGTTCTGGATAGTAGTATCCAAAATGTTGGTCCTGTTCTGGATGGTAGTATCCAGAAAGTTGTTCCTCTTCTGGATGGTAGTATCCAAAATGTTGTTCCTATTCTGGATGGTAGTATCCAAAATGTTGTTCCTGTTCTGGATGGTAGTATCCAAAATGTTGTTCCTGTTCTGGATGGTAGTATACAGAATGTTGTTCCTGTTCTGGATGGTAGTATCCAGAAAGTTGTTCCTGTTCTGGATGGTAGTATCCAGAATGTTGTTCCTGTTCTGGATGGTAGTATCCAGAATGTTGTTCCTGTTCTGGATGGTAGTATCCAGAATATTTTTCCTGTTCTGGATGGCAGTATCTGGAATGTTGTTCCTGTTCTGGATGGTAGTATCCAGAATGTTGTTCCTGTTCTGGATGGTAATATCCAGAAAGTTGTTTCCGTTCTGGATGGTAGTATCTGGAATGTTAGGTCAGTGTCACAGAAAACATGATACATTTCTGAAACCCAGCACTGCAGGTGGCACATGGACAGGATAACAAACTGTCCCCTGCAGGCCACTTTATGTGGACACATCCCACATGTCACTTTTAACTAGAATTGTACATAATCATTGTGTATTCATATTTATATGCATACTTTTTTTTTTTTTTTTCAATTGATGCCACTTTATTTCACACTTTTATTGTTCTTCTGCCAAGGTGGAGGTGATATGGACAGATTTTTATAAAAATTTCAGGAAATTAAATAATTGATAACGATTTAGAGGTTATTAATTCTGCCTCTTCGTGTTAATGCTTAAAGAAGTACATAGAACTGGTTTTTATCTGTTTTTAAATGCAAGCACAGACTGTTTCACTAGTTTTGTACAAACAGTATTGGAGATGAAAGTAGACTGAATTTCAGCTTCTGCATGTGTATACATTACAGTATCATCTGCATACATTTGACATAATGCCGTTGAAGAAGCATCTGGCAACACTTTCCTATTTTCCAGATATTCCTGAATATCAGCTGGTGAAAAACACATTTCTTTATGAATCAGAACAGTATGATTAACCCTGTGGAGTTCAGTGTGACATATTTGATAAACAGTTTCTGAGATCTTTGGCATCACTTTTTGTGACTTTGTTGAAACTCCAGTTGAACACAATCTTATATCAGGAAGTGGAAGATTGCATTAGAACAATTTTGACATGCCACATGGTAAGAAATGGTTAAATCCAAAAGCCCCAGTTTTCTGTTATATTCTGTTAAAGAACCAAATAAATACCTCATATTTGCACAATTTCACTTTTACCATTTTTCATGGGTTGGGCTTCCAATGTCAGTATTTATTGGACGTCAAAGATAAAGTCTCTGTACGGCACACACTTATAGACACAGTGACTGATGTGCATATCTTATATTTCAATGAACTTCGACTTCAGAATATCTTTCTCAATTCAAGTTAGTTCAAAATGAAATTAAACTATTTTATTTATTCTTCAGATACTTCATCTGTTATTTTGCACATAAAACCAAACGTGCATAAATACATTAGAGAAAAAGCACAAAAAAAAATCATGATTAGTATTTACTACAAATATAAGAAATGATAATATTTGTAATGATAATAGTAATATTTGTAATAATACTTTACAAATGTAAGAATAATTTTATGCAGAACATCTTTTCCAGCTGCAAGGTTTTATCTTGTGTGTGAGTGTCCTGTGAGCTGCAGAGCGTGAGGCGTCTCCTGTACCACTGGCTCCACCTGCTGCTACATGAAAAGTACTTCAACAGAAAAACCTTGAACCCAGAAAGCAGCTGCACACGTGCAGGACATACCTGCCTGTCAAGTCCCTGCTCTTCTCTGCCTTTGTAGTTGTCTTAATTTCCAACCTCATGTGGTTATTACCTTGAAGATGTTTCTGGGTTTGATGCTCTAGCTTTTCTCAGAATGCTTTCTGGTTTTTAACTCACTCGGCTGAAACAGGAGCAATGGTCCAACATGGAAGACGCTGCGATGTCACTTCTTTCTTCTGCTGCTGTTTGCAGTAAAAGAGACAACAATGTGATCAGCAGGGTAACTTCTGATTGGATTTTTCAGGTTTGGTACCAAACGTCATGATGGAAAATTGTTGCTTTGCATCTGTGCTTCATGTAGAACTTTTATTTATTTAGAAGCAAAGAGAGGAATGAAATGAGGAAAAAACTTAAAGTACTACGTGCTGTACTTCCATTTCTTTTCCTTTTATTAGTTTATTATTCTTCTTTGGCACCATCTGTAAGTGATGGCATCATGGGCCTGAAGTCTGCAGGATGTGAGAGCCTTAGGAAGAAGAAGAGAAGTTGCTTTCAGTCTAACGGATCATTGATGACAAATCATGTTTTGTAAAAGGGGAATATATCATGCAAAGTCCACATTTTTAGCCATTAAATACATGTTTTTGTGTTCTTTTAATGTTTAAAAATGCAGAAAACTTAAATATATTCTCTCCTGATGCCTTGTATATATTTTTATATTCTTTTTGGGTCATATTTTTGGGTCTATTTAGTATTCTCTATTCACTATTACATTTACTTGTGACTTATTGTCAAAATATTTGCCATGGATCTGCTAAATAAGGTCATGGACTTCAGGCTAACCAATTTAGCTAAACTACGCTACATATAGTAGTAATTGGTATGGATAGAGAAGAGGTAAAGACTGTGATAACACACCATTGCAGTGCATTCATTTGAAGGTGCAGTTCTGCTAGTTGGTTGTCTTCATTCTCCTGCTCTGGGTCAGACTCAGGCCCAGCATGTAAGACTGGATGAACATGTTTTTCTTTGCTGACATCTTGAGTACTGCGATGGACCGGCGAGCTGTCCAGGGTGTACCCTGCCTTTTGCCCAAAGACTGCTGGGATAGGCTCCAGCTTCCCCGTGACCCTTCATCGGACAAAACGGTTAGAATAATGAATGAATGAATGACATCTTGAGTAAAAGTTTCCCTGCCAGCAGAATGTCGTATTGCTGCCAATAAACTACAAATTTGGCCGAACAAGGTGGAGTCAAACTCTCTGCAACCTGAAGGGTCACATTTAAAGAGACTGCACCAAAGAGAGTCGCTCTAAAGACGTGCCTTTAGAACAGGACTGAACAAGAGGTTTGTGGAGCTGGAATAACCTGGAATTCAGAGCAAAGCATTGCAGTTCTACTTCATGTAGACCATATATGAATGAAAGGAAGGATTTAAAAGCATGCTATGTCCACTTTAACTGAACCTTGTTTGTGATGTAGAAGAATAAAAGACTTGATGCCTGTTTTCCAAGCAGAAGTAATGGAAGAGACTAGAGGTGAACAACAAAGTGGAGGGACGGAGCAGAGAGTTTGTGGCAGATATTTCTTAGAGCAGAGCTAAAAATCCAGGCCTCTCAGCCTCGCTGCAAACTGTCATTACATTGGACTTCTTTTTTTTTTTTTTTTTTAACTAAGTTTTTCCCATAGTTTACTAACACTTCTCTGAATTTCTTCACTTTGTTTATTAATGTCAAAGTTAAAAGGCACTCGTAAAAGATGACTTACATGGGATTTGGAAAAAAGCGGCTGTTCCAGGATTAGTTGGCCGCAGAGTTCAAGGCAGGGATGGAGGGTAAGCGGGCAGGCCAGAGGGATCCAGAGGAAACAGGTAAGCATGTGGGAAACTGCCATCAAAGAGGAAGTATACCAGAAAGTACAAGACAATCTGGCAACCGTGTCTTTTTGTGGCACAAGAGGAATTGTCTGTTGTCAATCAGCTGAATTATTTTAACGGCAAAATTTATGTTTTCAGTCTCCATCACCTTGTCTATCAGTCAGTATATGATTAATTTGACATCTTATGCCTGAAGGAATCTTTTCCTTTCCTTGGAAAGACCTTGCTAGGAAGTTGCAGTTTAAATCTTGTACTAAGCACTTTTTCTTCCGTTCCATCTCAGCTCACATTCAGTTCACATCTTCTTGTCTTTCTGTATTTGTGCCTAAAGTGAACTCATTCATTCAATTTCCTAACCACTTTGTCCAATGAAGGGTCGCGGGGAAGCTGGAGCCTATCCCAGCAGTCTTTGGGCGAAGGGTAGGGTACACCCTGGAAAGCTCGCCAGTCCATCGCAGGGCTGAAAGTGAACTCCTTGCAAGATAAATTTACTCTACCAAGATAACGTTGGTCTTTTGTTCTTATTATTAAAAGGTTGAGATATTTTTTATCTAACACTGACCAAACCCTTAAAGCTCTCAGAGGAAAGTAGCATGTCTTCAGATGTCTCTGTTGGCTTTGGAATAGGACTTTAAACTGGTTGTAATGCAAATGTCATGGCCACCAAGACAAAAGAAAACTAAGAGGGCTACATTAGCGCTCTGTGTTTATTTATTTCTTCAGTGGGCAACAAAAGAAAACATTTGGTGGTTCCACAACAGCTGACAAAGGTGTGTCTCACAAAATACACACTAACTTCCACACTTCATAATAATTTGCATTAACCACCCCCCTCCCCATATTTTGAACAAAGAGAAATAATTTACTACTTGACTGAGTGACAACTGCTACGGTCACAGGACGTTTTCATTTCGAAATTATTAATCCGGATCTATAAAAGTATGGCAGAAAGGCACTGCTGGCACTTGAAGCCAGGATCTCCTGTTTAGAAGAGAGACACTTTCACCATCGAAGCTACAGTGCCATTTTTACCCTAACTGCTGTGATAGCCCAATACTTTGACATCTGGTTTTTTTTTTTTCTTTATTGTTATTTTAGCAAGGAGGCCATGAGTACTTTGGGTTATGTTGTCGTTCTTTTATCTGTAATATTTAAAAAAATGCAAACACATTACACCATTGATCAGAAGGTTACATTATTCAAATCTGGTTGAAATGAGAAAAAGGACCAAGTCAGAGGATTCAAGTTAGAATTGACTATTTTTTGTTTGAAAAGAAGATTGTACATGTCTCGAGAGGAGGTCTTGCCAATACCCTTAGCTAATACATCAAATGCGAGGGTCCCAGGTTCAGCCTGAAGATCTCGCCTGTCATACGTCAACCCTCCTCTTTGATACTGGACAATGTGCGTGCATGAATATGCAAATTCATATGAGTGTGTATTTCTGTTGAGAGCGTCGCTGCTTCTGCAGGACTGTATAGAGAGAAATTTGTGTCTTTATTATCCAATCAAATAAGTTAGATTTGAAACCAAAAATTATTTTTGAGAGCAAAAAAAAAAAAAAAGGGAGATTCAATTTTTTGGTACAGATAGAAACAAATTAGGTTCCAATTAAAATATATATATATTTGAGTAAGCATACTTCTCCAACTTCAGCCTTTCCTTCTGACACACACACAACCTGTACAGGCCTGCATGACTCTCAGCAGCAAGTTGACATGATAGTAGCGCTTAATAACTTAATGTGGAAATGCGCGGTATTAGACTGGAGAACTGCTGCAGGACAGTAAGAGAGAAATGGGTGAAACGCTGAAGGCGCAGCTGGCGACTGAGCCAGGTGAAACCAACCAATAGGAACTCTACTCTCATTCACCAGCGCAGGCCCCGCCCATCAAATGCAGGTAAATTCGCAACCAAAACTTTAGAAGTTGCAAGCAAAGAGGACTGATTTACAAACAAAACTTTACAACTTGTAACCAAATGTTTTTAACTGTAAAGAGAAAAGGACTTATTTTCATGCACAATGGTTGTAGTTTTTGACTTACAAACATTAGTTTTGATTGAAGAAAACTGTAGTTTTGATTTAAAATTAGCTTTGATTGAAGTTGGAGAAGTATGCTTTCTCAAATATATATATTTTTAATTGGAACCTAATTTGTTTCTTTCCCTACAAAAAATTTGATTCTCACTTTTTTTTTTTTTTTTTTCTGCTCTCAAAAATAATTTTTGGTTTCAAATCTAACTTTTTTGATTGAATAATGAAGACACAAATTTCTCTCCATAGGACTGTCGCGTCCTTCTTCGGTCCTGGCGTTGAGTCAGCAGGTGAAGTTCCTGTGAAAGTTGCATCCGCCTTACTTTTTTTCTATGGCTCCACAAACCTGCTATTGTCCACTTTCTAAGCAGTTGTCTGCTCCTCTCTGTGTGAAAATTACTGATAACTTACACTCCAGCCATATGTGTGTGTGTGTGTGTGTGTGTGTGTGTGTGTGTGTGTGTGTGTGTGTGTGTGTGTGTGTGTGTGTGTGTGTGGTTTCAGTTGAAACATCAGTCCAGCCACTGTCCTTGACTTTTCTCATCAGGAACTCTGTTTCTGCTTCTTCTGTGCTTTCTTTGTGTCTGTTTTTACTTCTGTTATAGAGTCACATCAGGTCATAATAAAAGAGTCAATTTGTTATATATTGATTAATAATGATAATAAATGAAATAATATGTAAGAATATACCTGTGATAAAAAATGATAGATGTAAAATATACTTCAGTTAATACAACTGTGTCGTGCAGCAGCCAGAAGTATGCACTAGTTTCTTGAGCAACTCTGAGCATTTTGTTCCAGTTAGCGTTTTTTCACCAAAAACCAACAAGTTCTTTAACGCTTCTTCTCAGAATAGCATTCTCTTTGCATAAGCCAATGTTTCTGATCCAGTGTCCCTCTGGCTGCGACGCCAAACTGAACTTTTCTATCACAGTCAGAACAAGGTTGTTTGCACCACTTTCCAGGTGACTGTCTTCTTAACCAGCCCCCCCCCCCCCCCCCCCCCAATATCTACTAGGCACCAATATCTACTAGGTTCACCTTAATCAATCAGCAATCAATCGAAGTACTTTATTCATCCCCGAGGTGAAATTCAAGGTTAAACGATGGAGAAGTCTTTTTTATTCAATCAGATCCTGTAGGAATGACAAAATCACTGCTACTGAGCACTGAAGAGGAATGTAGCCATACTTGTGACGCCATTCCTTAAACACTCTCCACTTACAGTCATACAATGACCTAGTGGGGGGGGTCCGCGCACTTTGTATAGTGGAAATCTGGGTGCGGATGAAAGACTGACCCTACCCCCTGCAGTAAAAAATCCCTGCCAGGGCTGCATGCAAAGCAGCTGATATATCTCCGCCAGCCAATGCATCGCAGGCCAATGCGAAACTATCAGTATCAGGTTGTGACCGTGCTCTCTCGCTCTGGACAGAGTGGGAGGTATCAAGGCCAGGTGAGAGAATGCATAAAGAGCATTGGGTGGCCAGGCGTGTGCTGATTGGTCGACGCCTAGGGGAGCATCCACACTGTGCAGAGAGTGAAACATTGCACACAGCGTGTTTTCTCTGAAAGTGAACAGATCCACCATGGCCCAACCGTAACAAGCCCAATTCTGTTCCACAACTTCCGGGGGAAGAATTCATTCTCTGTAAACTGGCTCACCCCTGGACAACAGGTCTGTGCCTGTATTCAAAGCTCCAGGTCCATGCATCATTCTCAAGAAGAGAAAGTGGCCGTAGCTCCAGAAGTTTAGTTTGCGTGCCAGCGTGTGTTTCTGACGGGAGCGTAACCCTCCTTTGAAGTTAATGTACATCACCGTCGCCGTGTTGCCCGTCCTGACCAGGACATGATGTCCCACAAGGGAAGTCCGGATGCACAGCAGAGTGACCAGCATGACCAACAAGACCAAAAAAATCCCTCATGAGGAGATGGCCAAACTGGACTACTAGAACGGCAGACACAGCAGTTCCTGTAATCAAAGACACAATCTGAACTGAACAGATTTACCTAGACATAAAACCACAAGGCATGTTGTGAAAACTCACTCGTTCCACCAAGAGGCGTGCTGTGAAAGTCACTGAGTCCAGAGATAATCCCAGAAAGATTATGCTCTACGCCGGAGACAGAATGCTCTTTTCTGTGTTTATCCTGAAACCCAAATCCGACAGGTGTCACACAAGAACCTGCGTGTGCACCCTGGACTCCTGCTTCTATTGTGCCGAAAGCAGCCAATCGTCCAGGTAAGTGCCCAGGCGGATGCCTGATCAGGACTATTGCCGCTTTCTTACACAACACGAATACACGTGGGCTCAGAGATAGACCCAAAGGGAGCACCTGGTATTCGCAATAGATACCCTGGAAAGCAAATCTCAGGAACCTTCTGTTGGGAGGGTAGATTGGGATGTGGAAATACATGTGTAGTGAGACTGGGGGAATATGTAAATTCTATTTAATATTAAATTCCAACAGCGCCACTCTGGGGCTTTCACCCAGAGATTAACATTAACTAGCCAATTCAAGGTATTCAGGTTTGCTATCCTGAAGGAGGCAGAAGACAAATGTCTGATCACAATAAAACAATGTTTATTAAAAATAAATAAATAAAAAAAAACAATTACCTAAGAAGAGCCTGAACTGAGCTTACCAGGGATGAGTGGGCAAAGCCAAGATGGAGAACTCCAGCAAAAAGAGGCCACCCCAGACACAAACAAAGAACGTTCTCACCAATCCAACACACAACACAGGCACACTTGATAAACATGCAGAAGAGGGAGTGAGTGATCACACCAAGAAAAGTCCAACACCAAGGAAGCACCACAGCCGCCAAAGCTCTCAGAGTCAGACCACAGGGAATAAAAAAGTTGTTGCCGAAGTTGAAGTTGCTAATGGCTCAATGCCATGGGTCTCACCCATTGTCATGCCTCCCAAGCCCAAAAACAAATAAAAAACTAAAAAATGCTTAAAGATTTACAAACAAAAATAAACAGTCATCAAAAGGAGAGAGGAGCACAAGCAACCTAAACTGTCCTAACTTAAATACCAGGCTCTGCTGAAGTTGAAGTTGAAGATGAGCTCCGAAATCTTGAGGAGGATGACATCATTGAAGTTGTTCCTGGCCCAATGCCATTGGGTCTCACACGTTGTCAAGCCTCCCAAGCCCAAAAATAAAAATTTTTTAAAAAGTTAAAAGATTGAAAAACAAAAATAAATAGTCGTAAAAAGGAGAGAGGAGCACAAACAACCCAAACTGTCCTAACTTAAATACCAGGCTCTGGAAGGCAGAGCCTGGTATTTAAGTATATATATATGTACATATACATATATGTATATACATATATATATATACACATATATATATATATATGTATATATATATATATGTATATATATATACGTATATATACATATATGTATATATATATATACGTATATATATATATATACGTATATATATATATATATATATATACGTATATATATACATACGTATATATATATATATATACGTATATATATATATACATATATATATATATATATATATACGTATATATATATATATATATATATATATATATATATATATACATATAAATATATATACATATATGTATATATATACATTTCTATATATTGATATATATATATATATATATATATATATATATATATATATATATATATACGTATATATACATATATGTATATATATGTATATATATATATATATATATATATATATATATATATATATATACGTATATATATATATATATATATATATATATATATATATATATATATATATATACGTATATATATATATATATATATATATATATATATGTATATATACGTATATATATATATATATATATATATATATATACATATAAATATATATACATATATGTATATATATACATTTCTATATATTGATATATATATATATATACGTATATATATATATATATATACATATATATACATATACGTATATATACGTATATATATATATATATATATATATATATATATATATATATATATATATACGTATATATACGTATATATATATATATATATATATATATATATATACGTATATATATACATATATATATATATACATATATGTATATATATGTATATATATATATATATACGTATATATATATATATATATATATATATATATATATATATATATACACATATACGTATATATGTATATATACATATATATACGTATATGTATATATATATATATATATGTATATATACGTATATATATATATGTATATATATATATACATACATATATGTATATATATGTATATATATATATATATATATATATATATATATATATATATATATATATATATATATATATATATATATACATATATGTATATATGTATATATATATGTATATATATATATATATGTATATATATATATATATCAATATATAGAAATAGGCTCTCGGGATGTGGAATGTCACCTCACTGGTGAGGAAGGAGCCTGAGCTTGTGCGCGAGGTTGAGTGGCTAGATACAGTTGGAATAACCTTGACGGATGGCTTGGGCACTGGAACCACTACCCTTGAGAGGGGCTGGACCTACTTCCACGCTCATGGTGAGAGGCGCTGAGCTGGTGTGGGCATTCTCATTAGCCCCCGGCTTGGTGCCTGTATATTGGGGTATAGTAGTAGTAGTAATAGTTTAGTAGTAGTTTAGAGTAGTTTCCCTCCGTCTTCGGGTGGGGGGACAGGTCCTGACTGTTGTCTGTGCTTATGCACCGAACAGCAGTTCAGAGTACCCACCCTTTCTAGAGTCCTTGGAGGGAGTGTTGGAGGGTGCTCCTTCTGGGGACTCCATTGTTCTGCTGGGGGACTTCAATGCTCACGTGGGCAACAACAGTGAGACCTGGAGGGGAGTGATTGGTAGGCAAAATATAACCACACTTGGAATAAAATGTGCTTTCTTCCATGAACCATTGAGTATGGTTACATGGTGATTTTTAATTTGGAATTTATTATTCTGAATTAAATAATTTTGAATTAACAGTTTTCACGTACGAGCTTACGAGGAAATAATAATTTCAAATAGAGTTTTACATGGAAACATGTTCTTACTTAATTCCGCTTTAGATCTGCGGGTTAGGAAGGGTTCTGATTGGACAGGGGGTTGGGCGTGACATACTTACGTCTACTGGAAATAAACTTATTAGTATTTCCTGCTTGTCGTCTTTTTGGTCGTAACATATAGAACTCCATAATGGGTACCAGTTTCGCCGCTATAATTTAAGCACCAGCTTGACATGAGCATACTACTACACTTTATTTCAGCATGAGAAGGAGAAGGAAAATAGACGACCAATGACAGAAGACAAAACAACGCGCAAGTTTGTGCATCAACAGGAATGGTACAAGGTAACGAGCATAGACATTATATGTCTATGCATACATATGTCTATGCATATATATGTCTATGGTAACGAGCATGTGCAGAATTAGCTTAAAAAAGAATTAAGGTTTATATGATAGAGGAATAAATCCGACAAGAATTAAGTTTTAATCCGAATTGACTTTTGCATTTGGAATTTGTTGAAATGTTTAAAAATGCAAATGACAATTTGATCTTAAATTTCATTGTAATGTTAGAGATTCAATCGTATAAGTTGAGTAAGTAACTTTGATTGTACTAAGCAGGGGGAAAACTGAAGAAGAGCTATTTCCCCGAGCTGCGGGTGCTCTAAAACAGGCAAATACTGCATCAGTTGTTTGAATGTTTGATTTTAAATCATCTTAAGAAGAATGGTAACCTTGTACTACTTTGTGCTACTGTACACAAATGTTTTAATATCCATTTAAAGCTAAAACTATTTTTCAGACTATTCTATCAGTAAAAAAATTGCAACATTTTGCGTTTACATATCAATTTCTCTAGCTGTGTAACTACAGATAGATAGATAGATAGATAGATAGATAGATAGATAGATAGATAGATAGATAGATAGATAGATAGATAGATAGATAGATAGATAGATAGATAGATAGATCTCACTTGTGGATACTCAAGTTATGACAATAGAAACATGATATTTTTTTGTTTTGATTAACATTTGGCTTTCCTTTCCTTTCCTTTTCTGTGCTTGTATTGGCTTGGCTTCGCTTGTCTTTGCTTCGCTTCGCTTCGCTTGTCTTTGCTTCGCTTCGCTTCGCTTTTGTTTGCTTTGCTTTGCTTTGCTTTGCTTTGCTTCGCTTCGCTTGTCTTTGCTTCGCTTCGCTTCGCTTGTCTTTGCTTCGCTTAGCTTGGCTTGGCTTGGCTTGGCTTGGCTTGGCTTCACTTGTCTTTGCTTTGCTTTGCTCCGCTTTGCTTCGCTTGTATTTGCTTTACTTTGCTTTGCTTTGCTTTGCTTTGCTTTGCTTTGCTTTGCTTTGATTTGCTTCGCTTGTCTTTGCTTCGCTTGGCTTGGCTTGGCTTGGCTTGGCTTGGCTTGGCTTGGCTTGGCTTGGCTTGGCTTTGCTTTCCTTCGCTTGACTTTTCTTCGCTTTGCTTCGCTAGGCTTCGCTAGGCTACGCTAGGCTTCGCTTTGCTTTGCTTTGCTTTACTTTGCTTTGCTTTGCTTCGCTTGTCTTTGCTTGGCTTGGCTTGGCTTGGCTTGGCTTGGCTTGGCTTGGCTTGACTTGGCTTGGCTTTGCTTCGCTTGTCTTGGCTTTGCTTCGCTTGTCTTTGCTTTGCTTTGCTTCGCTTGACTTTTCTTCGCTTTGCTTCGCTAGGCTTCGCTAGGCTACGCTAGGCTTCGCTTTGCTTTGCTTTACTTTGCTTTGCTTTGCTTCGCTTGTCTTTGCTTGGCTTGGCTTGGCTTGGCTTGGCTTGGCTTGGCTTGGCTTGGCTTTGCTTTGCTTCGCTTGACTTTTCTTCGCTTTGCTTCGCTAGGCTTCGCTAGGCTACGCTAGGCTTCGCTTCGCTTTGCTTTGCTTTGCTTTGCTCCGCTTTGCTTCGCTTGTATTTGCTTTGCTTTGCTTTGCTTTGCTTTGCTTTGCTTTGCTTTGCTTTGCTTTGCTTGTCTTTGCTTGGCTTGGCTTGGCTTGGCTTGGCTTGTCTTTGCTTGGCTTGGCTTGTCTTTGCTTGGCTTAGCTTGGCTTGGCTTGGCTTTGCGTGGCTTGTCTTTGCTTCGCTTAGCTTGGCTTTGCGTGGCTTGTCTTTGCTTCGCTTCGTTTCGCTTGTCTTTGCTTTCCTTTGTGCTGCTTTGCTTTGCTTTGCTTGACTTTTCTTCGCTAGGCTTCGCTTTGCTTTGTGTTGCTTTGCTTTGCTTTGCTTGCTTGGCTTTGCTTGCTTGGCTTTGCTTTGTGTTGCTTTGCTTGGCTTGTCTTTGTCTTTGCTTGTCTTTGCTTTGCTTTGATTTGCTTTGCTTTGTTGTTTTTCTTTCTTCATCTGGATCTGGCTCACCTCCTGGATCCAGGGATTTTTTAAGGGACTCTGCTGTGTGGAAATGGGGATAATTTAGCCGTAGCTTTTAACTTAAAAAAAAAAAATCACAATCACTGGCAAAAAAACAAAAACAAAATTCCATTTTTAAATTTTGTTGTTTGTTTATTTTGCTTTTATATTGTTAATTACGTGTTGGAGGTGGCAGTGGCTAAGGTGGTTGTGACCTGACAGTGCTGTGGCAACCCCTTCAGAGGACCAAGCTGAAAGGGAAACAACATTGTTGGTTATTTGTCTTCTTGTATGTTTGAACTCACCTGCCAGGTTTCTACAAACCAGCTGAGATGAATGCTGAGATGAGTTTTAAACCTGTAAAACTGTATCTGTTGAGATGAATGTAGATTTCTTAATGATGCGAGCTTTGAGTTAGTTGGATTTGTTTAAAGTTTATCAGTCAATGTGGGCTGTGCAGCAGAAACATTTGAAAGGTTTCATCAAAATATTTCCCAAAGCTCTGAAGAAATGTGGCGGTTTGCTTCTCTTTGGGTGTGGATTTGTAATCAAATGGACTTTCAGATACTTTAAAACAGCCTCATCAAAATATGTGTCATTTGAGTTTATTGAAAGCATGAGCTCAATTTTTGAGGAACCAAATTCTCTCCACAGATCTCCAACAACTGCCTCTAGGATTTTTTTTATGTGTCCTTCTCTACATGACAGGACATCGTTTGCTAGTTCTTCATTCTCCATCACCTTTTCTACAAGTCGTTTCATGACATTTATATCTGATGGCTTTAAGGATTTTACCTTTTTGTTGAGGATTTTTGAATGAAGCTTTGTGAAAAGAGGAGTCATGAAGACATAAATAATATCCTTAGTAGGTAATGGTGAGCTTTCAATATGTCCTTTTATTTTGGGACTTGCCGTGCCAGTTCTTGGTATGATCATCTCCTGTTGTTGGGTAAGCTCTTCAGCAATGGAATTGGCACTATTGATTGGTGAAAGAATTCCTAAACCAGGTTTAGTTAACATGTCCATGGGGGAAACGCTCCTTATCTCTGTTTTCGAGCTTGTGGGAAACTTGAAAGTGTCACTTTTGCCATAACCGTTGGACTTCCCATTTGTTTTACCACTAGCTTCTGATAGTCCTGAAGAAGATGTTGATCCACTGTCACTCTTTCCATATCTTTTGTGGTTCAAAGTAAGACAGTCTCTATGATGTGAGAAGATTGTGTCGTGCTCTTCAGAACTAGGGGACAGTATGGGGAACCCTAGTGAGTTGGCATCTCCTAGTGGTGTCATCATTTCTCCGATCAAACATTTAATATCCCTTAAAGCGCTTGACACTTCTTCACTGTGGCTGCTTTGATCAGAAGTTTTCTTCTCGTTCCATAAAATGATCTTTTGAAGGAACTTTCCTATCTCATCTTCTGCCATGGCATACAGGACTTCTGGAGAAAACTGCACATGACTACTTGTGTCCATCATCCCTCTTTTTCTAGAGAGGAGAGAATCTGAGAGAATTCTTTCTGGTGGCACAACAGGAATTTGATACGTCCGGTCCGTCATCAAAACATCATACATTTTATCAGTCAGTTCTTTTGCAAAGGTCCGAATGATGTTATTATGATTGATGTTTTTCATTACATGTTCCTGCAGTTTCCCTGGCTGGTTTAATCTATCATAGAGTTCATCAATTTGTGGTTTGATGGCCTCAAAACCTACTTCAGAGGACAGCTTTTTGGTTACATTGGCCAGTGTTGTCATGGTAAGAACCGAAGTTGAAGAATCTGTCTCTGAAATATATCCTGGTAACATGTCTGCGTCATCATACCTTGGGGACAGAGAAGAATGACGTTTGAGATTAACCAGGAATTTTTTGTTTTTCTTTTCCTGCCATGTATTCCACAGTTCTAACATGACTTTACCGTGCTCGGTATTGACAAATTGAATATAATCTAATCTTCGACGTTCTTCCTCGCTAGATATCCTCATCAAAGTTTCAGACTTGGAGGTTAAAATATCTCTTGGATCATATTCCTTACTTGGTGTCCTCATCAAGGGTTCAGACATGGAGGTGAAACGGTCTCTTGGATTATATTCCTCAATTGATGTCCTCATCATGGTTTCAGACTTGGAGGTAAAAATGTCCCTTGGATCATCTTCCTTACTTGGTGTCCACATCATGGGTTGAGACTTGGAGGTGAAAATGTCTCTTGGATTATATTCCTCACTAGGTGTCCTCATCAAGGTTTCAGACATGGAGGTGAAACTGTCTCTTGGATTATATTCCTCAGTTGATGTCCTCATCATGGTTTCAGACTTGGAGGTAAAAATGTCCCTTGGATCATATTCCTTACTTGGTGTCCACATCATGGGTTGAGACTTGGAGGTGAAAATGTCTCTTGGATTATGTTCCTTACTTGGTGTCCTCATCATGGGTTCAGACTTGGATGTAAAAATGTCGCTAAGTTTCTCAACTATTTTGCTATCATTAAAATGAGGTATACACTCACAACAGTCTTTACTGGATCCATCAGTTACTCCAGATTCAATATAATGCAGGTCATCTATTATAGTTTTGACAATTTCCGATGATGCATCAGAAATCTCCTGAAAGGAGTTAACAGATTTAGAACAGCTAGAATCTAATGAATTGTTGAGAATGTAGGGAGAATATTCTTTCATGTCTAACTCACCAGAATATGTCAGAAGGATTTCACTAATTCTTGCAGTGGTTAAAGGCAGAGAAATCAGAGATCTTGCTTCCTCCTTGTCCATTTCCACTGGTGTTTCAATCACCATTTCAGGTGCAGAACCTGGTCTTCTTGTTGAGCTCTTTTTCTTTTTCCAACATTGTCCCAGGCATTTTCCCGTCAACTTATCCAAATGTTTTCTGATGCAAGAAGAAGCATGAAAAACCATGATGTGCAGACATTTTGGGCTTGAAATGGAACCACTTATGTAAACAGCAGGTTCCGACGGCCAAACTTTAGTGCTCATAACTACAGAAACAGTGGAGCTGACTTTCTGTGAGATCTCCTCCTCGATCAATGTGGTAAGCTCTTTAGAAATCTCACAGGTTTTCTGCGGGACATCAAGAACAGAGGCGATGCTGGCGGGGATTGAGTCTCCAAGCGATGGCTTTATCTTCTCAGGTGCTACTGGGCGTCCGTGCTTTGCAGTCCACTCTTCAATCATTGGGAGGTAAACTTTTAAAATGTCAGTGGTAACCGACTGGATGATTTCCACAACCATATCAGTCAAGGTGGCGTGTGTGGCAGAGTCGCAAATCCCATTGGCAAGCATACTCCACTGAGCTTCATCAATTTTCTCAAAATGTTTTTCTACAATGGGCTGAATGTTTTTGGATGTCACTTTGACTTGTCCTTCTCCTTGAAAATCCATTGTTTTCTTCTTTTGAAATAGTTTAAATGCTCAGAAAAATCTTCAAAAATCTTCACTACGTATTGTGCAGGTTGTCAGATCGTCTTTGCAGTCTGTCTGTTCTTCAGTCAGAATGTGGAAAAGTCTATTTGGAACCCAGTTATATGACTAAAAATGACGCAATAAAGTCTTAGTGACGTCTTAAAGCAATTGCGTATATGGCCACGCTCATGCAGGCGCGAACCATTCCAAGCACGCATGTGCAGTGTGTCGGAATCCGTGCGCATGTGCCGTTGTTCAGCTGTTGTCATGGGAACGTTTGAAACACGTGCGCGTGCGCACTGTAGCTTTCGGTTTACTGCTTAGATCTACTTTAGTTAATTCTTCTGTGTAAAATTTGTTTCTAATGTACATATAAATGTAATAACTGGGTAACCCAAAGAGAAACATAATGTCCGTAATGACTGAACAGGCGGACATGCTGCCGTCTGGGGAGTCTTAATGTCTTGTATTCACCCAGCCACGTATGTCATCAGCTTGTAGGAAAAGCTGCCTCCTGGAAATGTTTTGTCTAATTTGTCTTTAATAAACGTACTTTAAAATCTTTTAAACATTGAGTCTATTCAGTATTTAAAAAGTAAAACGACATGTTAAAGCCATTTCATATTACTCATTTAGTTTAAATCCAGGTTAAAGACCTGCCTATTCTCAGCTGCAGTTCGGTAGTTTTACATTTAAACTCCAAATCTGCATTTTTTTTTTCTTAAGCTCCATTTATTTAACTGGATCATTGTTTTAATAGTTTTTATTTAATGCCCTCTTGTTTCGCCCTTTCTGTTGTTTTTAAGTTTAATCATGGTTTTAACAATGTCTATCATTTTAATGTCTCTGTAAACAGTGGTGTCAAAAGTATTCTCATTCATTACTCAGGTAGACGTATAGATACTCAAGTTTAAAATAACTTCTGTAGAAGTAAAAGTACCAACTCAAATTGTTTACTTAAGTAAAAGTACTGATTTAAAAAACAACTTAAAGTATAAAAAAGTAATGCAGATGTGGAAAAATACTATTAAAAAGGAGCGATTAAACTGTGGCACCAGGGTCTACAGTGCAGTCCTCAAAATAACATCTTTCTAAAAGTTATAATGACTATAATGTCATATATCAGAATGTTAATGCCCTAAAAAGCTGGGAAGTACGACACCTTTTCAGCCATGTAGATGAAAAATTAACACAATCAAGTACAATGCAAATATTTTAAAGAACTATGTATGAGCATTAAAAAGTGTTTCATGGCCTGGGAGATATGATTACTGAAAGCATTGTAATGCAAGAAGTCCAACTTCAAAAAGCATGGTATCAACAATATATATATATATATATATATATAAATCGTAACAAGGTGTTTGTACTTGGTTACTGGACACCTCTGTCTGCAAGGCACAATTGTTTATTAATCAGTTTAATTAATCACACAGTTCTTGAAAAATCAGGCTTGTTGATGGTCTGAATGCTGATGACTGCTGGATGCGTTACTAAAAATAAACTACAGAATTTCTCAGAGAGATTCGCTGTCAGTTTGGGGGATTCCTACATAGGAAAAGAGGAAAATTTATCTTTTATATATTATTGAGTAATTATACTGTTACGGCCTTTGCATCTCGACTAATGATTCTCCCACTGGCCTTCCCAGTCCTGGTACCTGGTACCAGGACATCACTGGGTAGTTAGTTGCTGTGTCCCAGGCCCCTTTTATCACGTGAATTTAGTTTGAACTTAGAACTCTGATTTTGTGTTTACCTATTGATTAATAAATCAGACTTATGTACTGAAATGGAAGGATGCGCCCACCTGAGGGCAGTGTAACACTAATTTACAATAAAAAGAGACTGAAACCCTTCTGCCAATACTTACTTCTTGCTATTTTTTTCTCCTCAGTAAACATTTTTTAAACATATTTATAAAAACCTGAGGTGAGAACAACACAAGCAATAAATAAAACAACATCATAGGTCGTCACCCCAAACCGATGACATAATGAGCAAAACAAAGTCTGTGCCTTACCGGCTGGAGGATGGATTAGATCGGAGGTTTCTAACTTTAATCAGTTTTTCATGCAGAAACACGACAAGCTCAAAGTAGGTTTATGTGATGCTTCGCATGTCGGCTCAAGCGCTGAATGTTGTGGATGTTTAATGTTGTGGATTCCTTCTAAGGATTCTTCCTGACAATAGTCAGAGATTAAAAATATGTTTTGATCCAACTATATTCTGAACATGTGCAGAATTTTGGTCCTGGCGGATTAGTGAGTTCAACATTGAAATAAACATAAAGGCTGTGAAATTCTTTGCAAAGTAAATAAAAACTAAACTAATGATCTGCATTCAGATAAGAACAACAGCAGACTGATGTTAAATGAAAAATAGAAAATAAGAAACAACAAAGGAATAAAATGGTGCAAACTGAAGAAAAAAAAGCTTTATTTTGTATTTTCAGCAGATAAGCTGCAGTAAAAAAAATGTAATTCAACAAAGATGAACATGTGATGCAATGAACATGTAATAAACAAACCTGTCCATTGCATTTAGTTTATATTTCTACATAAAACTTTATTTACTGGACTGAACGTTTAAATACATGTTGCTTCAAGCTGAAATTTAGAACATTTTTCTTTCTGCGGACCCCCCTCACACACAGCAGGGGTCTCTGGTTTCAGCTTTAAAAGAGACTGACGGAGCTGAAACTGAAAAGGCACAAACACACCGAGCTGCCGCCAGGACACGTCCCACGTCACAGAGACGGTCTGGCAGCTTCTGGACCACATGAGACGATCCAGGGGTGTGTCAGACACTGAGCAGCCGTTGCTCGTTTCTGTGGCAGCAGCTCCAACATGGTGGAGAGAAAGGAGCTGAACTGGACGGCTTCCTCTCGCCGCCACTCGTACTTATCCAGCAGGATCTCCAACAAGCTCCACGGTTTCAGCTTCCAGATGCGTCGCAGTTGTCCTGAAGAACAGAAGAAATGAGCAAAATACTTCCATACATTCATGTTTTATTACAGATTAAACTCACAGCTTTACCTTTACGGTTGAAGTATCGTTTGGAATTTCTCCCAGAGAGGGCAAACTGGGTCGGAAGAGGTCCCAGTAGCTCCATGATGTGGGCAATATGATCTGAAAGGACGTGGATATGTTCTTCACTGTATTTATTTCAGCAAAGGATAAAGGGAGGTTAGGAACACACACCTTCCTCGCGGGAGAACGTTGCTCCTGGCTGAGGGTCGAACAGATAGTCTCCTGTGGCCAGCTCAAAAGCCTGCAGGACACACAAGGCCACCAGGATCACCAGAGGAAGGACAGATTAATAAAAGGCAATAATATCCTGAAGCCTTCAGGTTCTCGTCTCACCATGCAGGCGGTGCTCCAGATGTCAGCTGGTGTGTCGTAGTCGGCGCCGATCAGGACCTCCACAGAGCGATACTGACATGTCTGAATGTCCTCAGTGAAGTGTTTGTGCTGACGTGGAAAGATCAAGAAAAAGCTGGAAACATGACAGAAACTCCACATGATGTCGTCATGAATTTAATCTGGAATGACTGAAAACGGATGGAGACAAGGTGAGACAGAAACTCGGGCAACGTGGAGGACGTCCAAGAGGACCAGTGGACAAAAACTCACTGGGAAGTTTCCTACCCTGACTGAATGGAAACATAAGGTTAGCCAGAAAAACAGCTGATCAGCTTCTCTTCCTTTATTAACCCTCCTGCACCATCCTTCATGAAAGAAAAGAGGACGATACTCAGAATTCTGTCTTTTCACAGCATCAATTCCATTAAGTTGCAGAATCAGATTCATAGAAATAAATACAAAGACCAACGAGTGACAAACATGCGCCTCATCGTTCCTTTTTCCATCTGATTTAAACCACAAACATCAGCAGTAAAGTCATAGTTTCCTTTACAGTTTGTGATATTTATAGAAAAATAACTGGAAGTATGAATGTCTTTATCTCAGTCCCTGAGTCCAACAGTGTTACTGGGACAGATGGGTCAAAAACAGCCCACAGACCAGATGTTAGTTTTCATTTTTAGGTCATTAAAATTGTTTTGTTTAGCAGATTTTTTTCTTTATAGCCGAGATTGAATGGTGCAGGATGAGGTTGTGAATGAAACATGGTGATTGGATGATGCAGGATGAGGTTGTGACAGAAACATGGTGATTGGATGATGCAGGATGAGGTTGTGACAGAAACATGGTGATTGGATGATGCAGGATGAGGTTGTGACAGAAACATGGTGATTGGATGATGCAGGATGAGGTTGTGACAGAAACATGGTGATTGGATGATGCAGGATGAGGTTGTGACAGAAACATGGTGATTGGATGATGCAGGATGAGGTTGTGACAGAAACATGGTGATTGGATGATGCAGGATGAGGTTGTGACAGAAACATGGTGATTGGATGATGCAGGATGAGGTTGTGAATGAAACATGGTGATTGGATGATGCAGGATGAGGTTGTGAATGAAACATGGTGATTGGATGATGCAGGATGAGGTTGTGAATGAAACATGGTGATTGGATGATGCAGGATGAGGTTGTGAATGAAACATGGTGATTGGATGATGCAGGATGAGGTTGTGAATGAAACATGGTGATTGAATGGTGCAGGATGAGGTTGTGACAGAAACATGGTGAAGAAATAAAAAAGCTGAAAACAAAACTGCAGGAGAGCAGAAAGACGATGGAGAAAAACTAAACTTGTAGTGCACTATGAAATCCTGCGTGATCACCTAAGAATCTATAATAACACAATAAAACAGGCAAGAACTGATCACTTCTCAAAACTCATAACTGTCAACAAAAGTAATCCAAAGTTCCTTTTTAAAACCATTGATATTTTAATAAACACTGGTTTTAATAAGTCCTCCATGCAACCATCACAAACAGCATGTGAGGACTTTGCAGACCACTTCAGAAGTAAGATCAATGCTATCAGATCCGGTCTTTTATCTAAATGCAGTGTTGATTTTAACAGATCTGAAGCATTGTTTTTACCCGAGGAGAAGCTGGAGAGTTTTGTCCTGGTTGATACAAAGATGCTTGGTCGAGTTTTCTCCCAGCTGAACCCAACAACCTGCCTTTTAGACCCTATTCCCACATCACTGTTCAAGAAATTTTATGGCTTCTTTGAGTCTGAGTTTTTACTCATCATAAATTCCTCTCTTCAGACGGGTGTCTTCCCCACTGCCTTTAAAACAGCGGTGGTGAAGCCCCTTCTGAAGAAGAGTAATCTGGATCCCAACATTCTTGATAACTACAGACCTGTATCCAACTTGGCGTTTCTTAGTAAAATGATAGAAAAAGTTGTTTTTATTCAGCTAAATGAGTTTTTAAACAGGAATAATATCTTAGAAAAATGTCAGTCTGGTTTTAGGACAAACCACAGTACTGAGACGGCCCTTTTAAAGATTGTGAACGATCTAAGAGGCAATCTGGATGCACAAAAACTTTCTGTCCTGGTGCTGCTGGATCTCAGTGCCGCTTTCGATACAGTAGACCACCAGATTTTATTAAACAGACTCAGATGTCTGGTGGGCCTCTCAGGTACTATTTTAAAATGGTTTTACTCCTATCTCACAGACCGACAGTTTTTTATAAGTATGGATACATGCTCCTCAAAGACCCATAAAATAAAATGTGGGGTTCCCCAAGGATCAATTTTAGGCCCATTACTTTTTAACCTGTATATGTTGCCACTTGGGGACATCATCAGGAGACACGGCATTGATTTCCACAGCTATGCTGATGATACACAGCTTTACATCGCCGTGTCTCCTGATGACCTGGAGCCAGTCAACACCCTTTTAAACTGTATTTTAGATATAAAGTCATGGATGGCAGAGAACTTCTTACAGCTCAACCAGGACAAGACTGAAGTTTTAATCATCGGTCCTGAAGACAAGAGAGAGATCATTTCATGCAAACTGCAGAGTTTTAAATCCTCCCAGTGTGTACGAAATCTGGGTGTTATTTTTGACTCTGAGCTGAATTTTATTCAACATATCAGAAATGTTACAAAGACAGGATTTTATCATCTCAAAAACATCGCCAGAGTCCGCCCATTTCTCTCTCTTGCCAGCACGGAGGTACTAATGCATGCTTTTATTTCTAGTAGACTAGACTACTGTAATGCCCTGCTCTCTGGTCTTCCCAAAAAGAGTATTTCTAGTTTACAACTACTGCAGAACTCGGCGGCACGAGTTCTGACAAGGACCAGGGGGCGGGAACACATTACACCAGTTTTAAAGTCGCTGCATTGGCTCCCCGTGCAATTCAGGATTGATTTTAAGGTTCTTTTAGTGGTTTATAAATGTCTTAATGGTCTTGGGCCTTCTTATTTATCTGATCTGTTTTTAAGGTATGAACCCTCGCGGACCCTGAGGTCCTCAGGTACCGGCCTTTTAGTTCTTCCTAAAGTTCGTACCAAAACATATGGCGAGGCCACATTTCAGTATTACGGGCCTCGCCTATGGAACAGCCTGCCTGAGGGCCTCAGGGCTGTGGAGACTGTTGATGTTTTTAAAAAAAAGCTCAAGACCTACCTTTTTAGTTTAGCTTATAACTAAGTTTTAACATTCTTATATTAACCCATATTTATCTTTCTTTTTAGTTAATTTTATTTATTTATTTATATATTTTATATATTGATTTACATAGTATAGATTTTATTATTTTATTTTAATGGATTTTATTTTTGTTTAGTTATCACTCCAGCTCTCTCCTCATCGGGGTCCTCTTCGCCGAGGGCTGCCCCTGCTCTGACTGCATGGGTGTTGCTGTGGGGGCTGTCCCTGTCTGGTGGGTCGGGATCCAGCGCTGCAGCTTTACGGTTGTGGCGTGGGTCCTGTCTGCCCGGACCCGGGTGGCCCCCATGGTGATGGCCTGGGTGGTCTTGGTTGGGGGTAGCCCTTTGTGTAGAGGCTCCCTGAGAATACCATTTCCTTATCTGGTGCACATCTGGTGCAAATGCACCTGGCCATTCATTCATCTTCTTTTAACTGTTACAGGGCAAATAGGGCATGGGTGAGGGTGGTTGTGGGTGGGTGAAAGGGGATGTGTATGTGTGTTAGTGTTTTATCTATTTTGATGTAAATTGTTTTATAATGTAAAGCACTTTGTATTGTTTTTAAGCACGAAAAGTGCTATACAAATAAAGTTTGATTTGATTTGATTTGATTGGATGATGCAGGATGAGGTTGTGACAGAAACATGGTGATTGGATGATGCAGGATGAGGTTGTGACAGAAACATGGTGATTGGATGATGCAGGATGAGGTTGTGACAGAAACATGGTGATTGGATGATGCAGGATGAGGTTGTGACAGAAACATGGTGAATGGATGATGCAGGATGAGGTTGTGACAGAAACATGGTGATTGGATGATGCAGGATGAGGTTGTGACAGAAACATGGTGATTGGATGATGCAGGATGAGGTTGTGAATGAAACATGGTGATTGGATGGTGCAGGATGAGGTTGTGACAGAAACATGGTGATTGGATGATGCAGGATGAGGTTGTGACAGAAACATGGTGATTGGATGATGCAGGATGAGGTTGTGACAGAAACATGGTGATTGGATGATGCAGGATGAGGTTGTGACAGAAACATGGTGATTGGATGATGCAGGATGAGGTTGTGACAGAAACATGGTGATTGGATGATGCAGGATGAGGTTGTGACAGAAACATGGTGATTGGATGATGCAGAATGAGGTTGTGAATGAAACATGGTGATTGGATGATGCAGGATGAGGTTGTGAATGAAACATGGTGATTGGATGATGCAGGATGAGGTTGTGAATGAAACATGGTGATTGGATGATGCAGGATGAGGTTGTGAATGAAACATGGTGATTGGATGATGCAGGATGAGATTGTGACAGAAACCGTGGTGATTGGATAATGCAGGATGAGGTTGTGACAGAAACATGGTGATTGGATGATGCAGGATGAGGTTGTGACAGAAACATGGTGATTGGATGATGCAGGATGAGGTTGTGACAGAAACATGGTGATTGGATGATGCAGGATGAGGTTGTGACAGAAACATGGTGATTGGATGATGCAGGATGAGGTTGTGACAGAAACATGGTGATTGGATGATGCAGGATGAGGTTGTGACAGAAACATGGTGATTGGATGATGCAGGAAATAATAAATGAGCTGAAATAACCTGCTCTTCAGGATATTCAGGTCGTTGGCTGACCTCATTCTAGATCTGAGCCTAGATCTGAACCTAGATCTGAGCCTAGATCTAGTTCCACTGCTGTTTATCTTCCATCTGGTTTCACCAAACCTTTAAGTGATCGCCATCATTCATGATGTTTTCCCACCACATGTCCTCCTGGAAAACGATGGTTCCCCCCCCATCCTTCCAGTTTCTAACGATGCGTTGGACAGTTCTGAACCCAGTTTTAGTTTCTGCATCTCTTTCCATGTTTTCTCTGCTTCATGTCGATGATCTGATTCTTCTGAAACACACTAACGTCTCTTTTCGTCGCCATTCCACATACTGGTGTGGGAAATGAGAAGCTGCTCGTTGCATCAGTCGGGGTTAAATAAGGTGCTGCAGCTGCAGGAACTGACCCTTTTCTAAGCCCCGCCCCCCTCTTAATGGTGACGGTTGCTATGCCTGGCAAGCTTTCTACTCATAAACAACAATGTTCTCACATTGTCAGTATATTGTGTTATTTAAAGCTAACGTTAATCTATGACTCCCTGTAGATGACGGTGTCTGTTATGTTTGGACCCGCTGCTAAATATTTGGCAACCAGCGTTACTTACTAGTGTTTATCTGATAGTTGTTTATCCTCAACTGGTACAAAACTACCTTCCTCACTGTTAAAGCACCGGTAACTTTTAGTTAATATTCTACTAGCCTTGTTGCTAACAGCTGTGTGCTAGTTGGCGTTAGCATCTCATCAAGGAACCAACATGGTAGTTTTTTGTTATCTCGATGGATTCAGTTGCGAGTGACGTCTTGCACATTGCTGATCCATATTTGGCATCTGTCCAGTTGGGTTTTGGGTTTTGGGAAAACAGGACATACATCAACCAACCCAAGTATCATAAACATAAAGCTCGCCAGACCTTCCTCTCTTAGATTTGGTAACGTATGATTGGTCAGGGACAATTTTGGGGCGGGACTTAGCAAAGGGTCCAACAGAAGGTTCCGACCTGTCAGCTCAGTTAAATCCAGGTGGAGACTTGATTTTTGGTCCATCAGTGCACGATTTATCCGTTTCTAATCAGTTTTTAGGTTGTGAGGTGTTTCACTTCTGGCCCACGCTGCTCTAAACCTGAAGATACCGGAGATAAATGTGACTGTTCTACTGAAACACCTGCTGCATGCACCAGTTCATTCCCAACGATGGGAACTGGAGGAAACACAGCAGACCAGGATGCTACTCGCTCACCACCCAGCAGGCGTTGCCCAAGTCGGCGATCTTGATGAGGATTCTGTCGGCGTTCTGAGGCTTCAGAAGGTCCAGAAGTCCATCCTGGTCACTGATGCCTAAAATATGCAGAAAGATTCCTAGTTAACAAAGATCAGACCAAACCTGAACTGAAGATCAAGGTAACATGTCAGCTCATTTAAACACACTGATCAGTTTACAGGTTTGTTTTAAAGTGCATGTTTTCCCAGAGAGAGAGGAAGAAAGTGCTGACTGACCGCCAGCTGAGGATGATGAAGGAGGAGTCTGATGGAACAACGCTGATCTGGAGCCAGAGACAGAAGCACCTGGGCTGAGGTTTGGCAGTGAGATGGTGACGTCTCGGAGGTTTTCTGCAGCAGAGTCCAGTCTGTCTTCAAACAGAAAACTCTGTCTTCTTATCTTCAGCTTTGAGCCACAAGTGGAGCTACGTGTGCCTGAAGGAGCTGCAGCATCAGAGAAGGACACATGGCGCTTGTCCTGTTGGTGCTCAGATGGTCTCTTCTGTCCTCCACGGCTTCTGTCTCTCCCCGCCAGACGCTTGATGGGACTCATGGAGACCTTGCTGGTCTGCAGGGAGCAGATCAGATGTGAGCGCTGGAGAAAAATACCAGCCTGAAAGCAGCTCAGTGAACATTCAGCCTCAGGTCTGTTTAGAAGAGCAGCCGCTGGTGCAGATTCAGCACCGATGAGCTGTGTTTGACACATCATTATTCCTCTACTGGACACCGTGACAAAGACATAATCACAGCTCTGGATGTCTGCAGCGGATCTTTAAGATCTGAGCTTAGTCTGCAGGCCGTGCAAGAGCAGGTTGCTAACAACACAGTGCAATAAAACCACAACAGCAGCTGATGGACGAACGAAACCTGCTGCTGTCTCCTCTGACACAAACCAGTCACAGGAGTCTGCTTCAAATAAGCTCTTCGTTCGCTTCTACTTCCCTGCAGAGCAAAGCTCCAAACATCAGCTTCACCTTGCAAACTGCATTCATTCATCCATTTAACTGTCGTGGGGAAGCTGGAGTCTATCCCAGCAACCATCAGGAGAGACGCGGGTACACCCTGGACAGGTCGCCAGTCCATCACAGGACACAAACTGGACATTTAAATGCAGATAATAGATAATGTGACACTGATCACATTCATCATGGTACAACTCAGCCTCCCATGTTCATGCATCCAGATGCAGGAGAGATTTTTCAAAATAAAAGCAAATTACCAGATCTGGTTGCGGTTTGTGTGGTATGTGGAATAAAATTTAGGCTGATGAGACAGGTGCAGGAAAGCAAGGGTTAATGAAATAAAAGGATAATAACAGGAAACAAGAAGACTCTGGGAAGTTGTAAGGTAAGGTGCGCTCCTTTGCCATCAGCCTGGAGAAGTAATGAGGAGCGGTGGAGGAGGAGTTTACTGGAAAGAGAATGTTTCCCAAAACGAAAGAGGCATGGATCCTTCTGTGCAAAACTGATCATTAAAATAAAAAAAAAAGTTAATAATAAAGTTATAATTTTGTTCTCATTTCTTTCAGGTTGTTGTCTGCAAAGTGCAACGGAGTCCACTGGAGGACAAATAAGGACGATTAGTTGGACTGGGACATAAATTTGTAGAAAAGAATCAAAATCAGCTCAAGTTGTTTTAGGAATCATATTAATGTGATGTTATCTACTGAATAAACGTTATTTATCAGGTTGCAACATTTCCTATGTTTATCTACAAACCTGATCTGATTGGTTGCTTCCAGTCATGTGGGTTTATGGTTTAAATCGAGTGAGAACTCCTCCCACCCGGTGGGCGGTAAAAGGAGCGCACCTGCTGAAGCGGAAAGCAGCAAACGTGACGGAAGCAAATCAAACCAGGTGTGCTAACTAACAGGAAGTAAAACGGAGACAGATGAACTACAAAATAAAACACTGAAGCAAACCAGTGATGTCTGATATTGGTTCTTTTACTGTTGATAGATATACCAAACTCTTCATTTCTGATACAGATATCAACCAATACTGACATATGCAGGTTTATAAATATGTATAACCCCAAGTCAAAGATGTGGACGAGTCCACTTCTAAGCTCCTTATGCTGCAACTGATGCCACGTTTTGGTGATGTTATCAAATGTGTGCTGATAGACGTCTAGCTTAATGTTCCAGGTTGGCTCTGATGTCCGGATGCTACTGGATCCATGGCAAGTTGCGCCAAACAAACAAAAATATCTGGAAAACTGCAATGGCGTATTATATTGCAACATTCTGAATGACACGAGATGTCCTGAATAGTTTGATGCGCAAAAAGTTCATTTTGTCAAGATAAGCCAGATAATTTCCGATATTACATTTTAAAGGCAGACTATGCAGGATTTCAAGGCAATTATTTCCAAAACAACTTGGCAAACACCAGGTTGTGAGCAAAACCACAAAACTGCTACCTCCACAAACGACCACAGGTTGGCAGTAATGAGCAAAACTCACCCCTCACCCCTCCTACTTGCCAGCTCCAATGAGGGCAGGAATCGCTTGTGAGCTGTAGCTCAGAGCCGCTCTGTAATAAATGGGCTTATACTCCCCCTACTGGTGGAAAAAGGTACTTTTTTTTTTACTGGTCAGAAAACATTCAAGAAGGGTCTTTGTCATTAATTAAACTTGTAATTTAATAACACATCAAATATGGACAGACTGGAACCTACATGTTTAAAAAACAATCTAATTATGAATATAGTTATTTTTTTAGTTAATTTATTTTGAAAATATTGAGAATCTTATATACTCTACCTTTAACGCCAGAAATACTTATAAAAAAGAAATACAAAGAAAGAACACCAAAGCAAATCCACAGATCCATCTTACCCATTCTCCAAAGGCGTGGAAGGCCCCCGTCAGCCGGGTCCAGCGGACTGTCCTGATGTAAATGCATCCTGATTGGAGCCTCTTATGAAAGGATACGCTCTCGTGTTGTTCCAGAAATCCTGAAGTCATCAATGAGCTTCACAATTCGCTCACATTTAGCATCTTTGGAGTCGGCATCCCTCACCTGGAAGATATTACAGAAGTAAAAAGATTATATATGACAAATAAAAAACTAATCAGAGTGATTATTACACTCACTGAGGAGGTTATGTTGTCTTGGTGTTTATCCGTCTGTCTGGCCGTTTCTTCACAACTTTACATAAAACCTACTGGACAGTAGGGCTGCTTGATTATGGCAAAAATTATAATCACAATTATTTTGACTGAAATGGAGCTCTTGATTATTAACACGATTACCCATTTTCCTGAAAAAAATGAATGAATTTAACATTAAACTGGCTTTTAAACAATGTCTTTAGGATTCCACAAATTTTAGAAAACAACAAATACCATGAAGTTTTGTCTTGACAAAGTGCAAATACTGATGTAAGCTGAATAGATAAATAAAAGTGAAAATTAAACAATGCTGCGCGTTGTGTTCTCGACATGGCGTTGGGCATTATAACCATCTAATGAATGGTTCCGAGTTGTTCAATCCGCCTATGCCATAGTCCCACACAGTAAACATTTTTTTAAAACAATTTTGTTACATTTTTTACAACATTTGCTAAATATACTTAAGTATAGGAACTATTTTACGTTGGCCTCGATGTACGTGCCAAACAACCGCTGTCAGGCTGCAGCGCGTTTCTCTGATTCACCTGTTAAAAGACGGCTGATCTGAACCAGCTGGTTAACGCGTTGCTATGGTAACGCCCCGTAACGGAGGGATATTACAGTGTTTAACTCGTCGAACTAAGTATAGGAAAATAATGCAGCCAGTTGTCACTGACAATGGTATAAACTATGTTTAGGTGAACTTCCACAACCTACTGCAGTTATTCTACATTGACCTGCAGCCGGAGCCGACTGAGACTGGCCGCCTGGGAGTGCTTTAGGACGGGAGAGGCTCCCGCTGCTCCTTCCTTACAGTAACTGCAGAACAATATGTGCCTTCAAGTCAGTCGCCAAAACACCAGAAAAGTCTCTAATAACTCCAGTAAAAGCTGCTAGATTTGTCGCTTTTAACAAAAAAAGTCACCAGATTTAGCGAGAAAGTCGCCAAGTTGGCAACTGTGTCTGAATGAAAGCAAAGCGGCTGTGGGAGGAGTTTACAGCACAGCGCTGCAATGCCAGAGACGCTCGATTAGCAGCTGAAGACCGCAGGAGAGGAAACTGCAGAGAGAAAAATAATCACACCCTTTTGTTTTTATGATTGTTGAAAACCCAGATCGTAATTGAGATTAAAATCCAATTAATCGACATAGATATTTTGGATATCATCTAGAACAGGAAAAACATTCTGGATACTACCATCCAGAACAGGAACAATACTCTGGATACTATGATCCAGAACATGAACAACATTCTGAATACTACCATCCAGAACAGGAACGACAATATTCTGGATACTACCATCCAGAACAGGAACAACATTTTGGATACTACCAGCCAGAACAGGAACAACGTTCTGGATACTACCAGCCAGAACAGGAAGAACATTCTCGATAATACCATCAATAACAGGAACGACAATGATCTGGATACAACCATCCAGAACAGGAAGAATATTCTGGATACTACCATACAGAACAGGAACAACATTCTTGATAATACCATCAAGACCAGGAAATACATTCTGGATACTACCATCCAAAACAAGAACCACATTCTGGATACTACCATCCAGAAAAGGAAAAGCATTTTGGATACTACCATTCAGAAGAGGAACAACATTCTGGATACTAAAATCCAGAACAAGAAGAACAATCTGGATACTACCATCCAGAACAGGAAAAACATTCTGGATACAACCATCCAAAACATGAACAACGTCTGGATACCACCATTCAGAACAGGAACAACATTCTGGAAACTACTACCCAGAACAAGCAGAACATGCTGGATACTACCATTGAGAACAGGACAATATTCTGGATACTACTATCCAGAACAAGAATAACATTCTGGATACTACCATCCAGAACAGGAACAACATTCTGGATAGTACCATTCAGAACAGGAACGACAATATTCTGGATACTACCATCCAGAAGAGGAACGACAATATTCTGGATACAACCATCCAGAAGAGGAACAACATTCTGGATAGTACCATTCAGAACAGGAACAACAATATTCTGGATACTGCCATGCAGAACAGGAACGACAATATTCTGGATACTACCATCCAGAACAGGAACAATATTCTGGATACTACCATCCAGAACAGGAACAACATTCTGGATGCTACCATCTAGAAAAGGAACAACATTCTGGATACTACCATCCAGAACAGGAACAACATTCTGGATACTACTTTCCAGAACAAGAAGAACATTCTGGATACTACCATCCAGAACAGGAACAATATTCTGGATATTACTGTCCACAACAAGAAGAACATTCTGGATACTACCATCCAGAACAGGAACAATATTCTGGATACTATCGTCCAGAACAGGAACAACATTCTGGATAGTACCATTCAGAACAGGAACGACAACGTTATGGGTGCTACCATCTAGAACAGTAACAACATTCTGGATACTACCATCCAGACCAGAAACAACATTCTGGATACTACTTTCCAGAACAAGCAGAACATGCTGGATACTACCACCCAGAACAGGATCAAAATTCTGGTTACTACTATCCAGAAAAAGAAGAACATTCCTGATACAACCATCCAAAACATGAACAACATCTGGATAGTACCATCAAGAACAGGAACAACATTCTGGACACTGCCATTTAGAACAGGAACAACATTTTGGATTCTACCAACAATAACAAGAACAGCATTCTGGATACTACCATGCAGAACAGGAACAAGATTATGGATACTACCATCCAGAACAGGAACAACATTCTGGATACTACCATCCAGAACAAGAACAACATTCTGGATACTACCATCCAGAATAGGAACAACATTCTGGATACTACCATCCAGAACAGGAACAGCACTTTTGATACTACCATTCAGAAGAGGAACAACATACTGGATACTAAAATCCAGAACAAGAAGAACAATCTGGATACTACCATACAGAACAGGAAAAACATTCTGGATACAACCATCCAAAACATGAACAACGTCTGGATACTACCATCTAGAACAGGAACAAAATTCTGGACACTGCCATTTAGAACAGGAACAACATTCTGTATACTACTATCCAGAACAGGAACAACATTCTGGATACTACCATTCAGAAGAGTAACAACATTCTGGAAACTACTTTACAGAACAAGAAGAACATTCTGGATACTACCATCCAGAACAGGAACAGCATTCTGGATACTACTATCCAGAACAAGAAGAACATTCTGGATACTACCATCCAGAACAGGAACAACATTCTGGATACTACTATCCAGAACAAGAAGAACATTCCTGATACAACCATCCAAAACATGAACAACATCTGGATAGTACCATCCAGAACAGGAACAACATTCTGGACACTGCCATTTAGAACAGGAACAACATTCCGGATGCAACCATCCAGAACAGGAACAACTGTTCATCACTGCAAGAGAACAAACATGCAATGTCTATAGATAGATAGATAGATAGATAGATAGATAGATAGATAGATAGATAGATAGATAGATAGATAGATAGATAGATAGATCTCACTTGTGGATACTCAAGTTATGACAATAGAAACATGATATTTTTTTGTTTTGATTAACATTTGGCTTTCCTTTCCTTTCCTTTTCTGTGCTTGTATTGGCTTGGCTTCGCTTGTCTTTGCTTCGCTTGTCTTTGCTTTGCTTCGCTTCGCTTTTGTTTGCTTTGCTTTGCTTTGCTTTGCTTTGCTTTGCTTCGCTTCGCTTGTCTTTGCTTCGCTTAGCTCTGCTTGGCTTGGCTTGGCTTCACTTGTCTTTGCTTTGCTTTGCTCCGCTTTGCTTTGCTTGTATTTGCTTTGCTTTGCTTTGCTTTGCTTTGCTTTGCTTTGCTTTGCTTTGCTTTGCTTTGCTTTGCTTTGCTTTGCTTCGCTTGTCTTTGCTTGGCTTGGCTTGGCTTGGCTTGGCTTGGCTTGGCTTGGCTTGGCTTGGCTTGGCTTGGGTTGGCTTGGCTTTGCTTCGCTTGTCTTTGCTTTGCTTTCCTTCGCTTGACTTTTCTTCGCTTTGCTTCGCTAGGCTTCGCTAGGCTACGCTAGGCTTCGCTTTGCTTTGCTTTACTTTGCTTTGCTTTGCTTCGCTTGTCTTTGCTTGGCTTGGCTTGGCTTGGCTTGGCTTGGCTTGGCTTGGCTTGGCTTGGCTTAACTTGTCTTTGCTTTGCTTTGCTCCGCTTTGCTTTGCTTGTATTTGCTTTGCTTTGCTTTGCTTTGCTTTGCTTTGCTTTGCTTTGCTTTGATTTGCTTCGCTTGTCTTTGCTTGGCTTGGCTTGGCTTGGCTTGGCTTGGCTTGGCTTGGCTTGGCTTGGCTTTGCTTCGCTAGGCTTCGCTAGGCTACGCTAGGCTTCGCTTCGCTTTGCTTTGCTTTGCTTTGCTTTGCTTTGCTTTGCTTGTCTTGGCTTGGCTTGGCTTGGCTTTGCTTGACTTGTCTTTGCTTTGCTTTGCTCCGCTTTGCTTCGCTTGTATTTGCTTTGCTTTGCTTTGCTCCGCTTTGCTTCGCTTGTATTTGCTTTGCTTTGCTTTGCTTTGCTTTGCTTTGCTTTGATTTGCTTCGCTTGTCTTTGCTTCGCTTGGCTTGGCTTGGCTTGGCTTGGCTTGGCTTGGCTTTGCTTCGCTTGTCTTTGCTTTGCTTTGCTTCGCTTGACTTTTCTTCGCTTTGCTTCGCTAGGCTTCGCTAGGCTACGCTAGGCTTCGCTTTGCTTTGCTTTACTTTGCTTTGCTTTGCTTCGCTTGTCTTTGCTTGGCTTGGCTTGGCTTGGCTTGGCTTGGCTTGGCTTGGCTTGGCTTGGCTTGGCTTGGCTTGGCTTAACTTGTCTTTGCTTTGCTTTGCTCCGCTTTGCTTTGCTTGTATTTGCTTTGCTTTGCTTTGCTTTGCTTTGCTTTGCTTTGATTTGCTTCGCTTGTCTTTGCTTCGCTTGGCTTGGCTTGGCTTGGCTTGGCTTGGCTTGGCTTGGCTTGGCTTGGCTTGGCTTGGCTTGGCTTTGCTTCGCTTGTCTTTGCTTTGCTTTGCTTCGCTTTGCTTCGCTAGGCTTCGCTAGGCTACGCTAGGCTTCGCTTCGCTTTGCTTTGCTTTGCTTTGCTTTGCTTTGCTTTGCTTTGCTTTGCTTTGCTTGGCTTGTCTTGGCTTGGCTTGGCTTGGCTTTGCTTGACTTGTCTTTGCTTTGCTTTGCTCCGCTTTGCTTCGCTTGTATTTGCTTTGCTTTGCTTTGCTCCGCTTTGCTTCGCTTGTATTTGCTTTGCTTTGCTTTGCTTTGCTTTGCTTTGCTTTGCTTTGCTTTGCTTTGCTTTGCTTTGCTTTGCTTTGATCTGCTTCGCTTGTCTTTGCTTCGCTTGGCTTGGCTTGGCTTGGCTTGGCTTGGCTTGGCTTGGCTTGGCTTGGCTTTGCTTCGCTTGTCTTTGCTTTGCTTTGCTTCGCTTGACTTTTCTTCGCTTTGCTTCGCTAGGCTTCGCTAGGCTACGCTAGGCTTCGCTTTGCTTTGCTTTACTTTGCTTTGCTTTGCTTCGCTTGTCTTTGCTTGGCTTGGCTTGTCTTTGCTTGGCTTGGCTTGTCTTTGCTTGGCTTGGCTTGTCTTTGCTTGGCTTAGCTTGGCTTGGCTTTGCGTGGCTTGTCTTTGCTTCGCTTAGCTTGGCTTTGCGTGGCTTGTCTTTGCTTCGCTTCGTTTCGCTTGTCTTTGCTTTCCTTTGTGCTGCTTTGCTTTGCTTTGCTTGACTTTTCTTCGCTAGGCTTCGCTTTGCTTTGTGTTGCTTTGCTTTGCTTTGCTTGCTTGGCTTTGCTTGCTTGGCTTTGCTTTGTGTTGCTTTGCTTGGCTTGTCTTTGTCTTTGCTTGTCTTTGCTTTGCTTTGATTTGCTTTGCTTTGTTGTTTTTCTTTCTTCATCTGGATCTGGCTCACCTCCTGGATCCAGGGATTTTTTAAGGGACTCTGCTGTGTGGAAATGGGGATAATTTAGCCGTAGCTTTTAACTTAAAAAAAAAAAATCACAATCACTGGCAAAAAAACAAAAACAAAATTCCATTTTTAAATTTTGTTGTTTGTTTATTTTGCTTTTATATTGTTAATTACGTGTTGGAGGTGGCAGTGGCTAAGGTGGTTGTGACCTGACAGTGCTGTGGCAACCCCTTCAGAGGACCAAGCTGAAAGGGAAACAACATTGTTGATTATTTGTCTTCTTGTATGTTTGAACTCACCTGCCAGGTTTCTACAAACCAGCTGAGATGAATGCTGAGATGAGTTTTAAACCTGTAAAACTGTATCTGTTGAGATGAATGTAGATTTCTTAATGATGCGAGCTTTGAGTTAGTTGGATTTGTTTAAAGTTTATCAGTCAATGTGGGCTGTGCAGCAGAAACATTTGAAAGGTTTCATCAAAATATTTCCCAAAGCTCTGAAGAAATGTGGCGGTTTGCTTCTCTTTGGGTGTGGATTTGTAATCAAATGGACTTTCAGATACTTTAAAACAGCCTCATCAAAATATGTGTCATTTGAGTTTATTGAAAGCATGAGCTCAATTTTTGAGGAACCAAATTCTCTCCACAGATCTCCAACAACTGCCTCTAGGATTTTTTTTATGTGTCCTTCTCTACATGACAGGACATCGTTTGCTAGTTCTTCATTCTCCATCACCTTTTCTACAAGTCGTTTCATGACATTTATATCTGATGGCTTTAAGGATTTTACCTTTTTGTTGAGGATTTTTGAATGAAGCTTTGTGAAAAGAGGAGTCATGAAGACATAAATAATATCCTTAGTAGGTAATGGTGAGCTTTCAATATGTCCTTTTATTTTGGGACTTGCCGTGCCAGTTCTTGGTATGATCATCTCCTGTTGTTGGGTAAGCTCTTCAGCAATGGAATTGGCACTATTGATTGGTGAAAGAATTCCTAAACCAGGTTTAGTTAACATGTCCATGGGGGAAACGCTCCTTATCTCTGTTTTCGAGCTTGTGGGAAACTTGAAAGTGTCACTTTTGCCATAACCGTTGGACTTCCCATTTGTTTTACCACTAGCTTCTGATAGTCCTGAAGAAGATGTTGATCCACTGTCACTCTTTCCATATCTTTTGTGGTTCAAAGTAAGACAGTCTCTATGATGTGAGAAGATTGTGTCGTGCTCTTCAGAACTAGGGGACAGTATGGGGAACCCTAGTGAGTTGGCATCTCCTAGTGGTGTCATCATTTCTCCGATCAAACATTTAATATCCCTTAAAGCGCTTGACACTTCTTCACTGTGGCTGCTTTGATCAGAAGTTTTCTTCTCGTTCCATAAAATGATCTTTTGAAGGAACTTTCCTATCTCATCTTCTGCCATGGCATACAGGACTTCTGGAGAAAACTGCACATGACTACTTGTGTCCATCATCCCTCTTTTTCTAGAGAGGAGAGAATCTGAGAGAATTCTTTCTGGTGGCACAACAGGAATTTGATACGTCCGGTCCGTCATCAAAACATCATACATTTTATCAGTCAGTTCTTTTGCAAAGGTCCGAATGATGTTATTATGATTGATGTTTTTCATTACATGTTCCTGCAGTTTCCCTGGCTGGTTTAATCTATCATAGAGTTCATCAATTTGTGGTTTGATGGCCTCAAAACCTACTTCAGAGGACAGCTTTTTGGTTACATTGGCCAGTGTTGTCATGGTAAGAACCGAAGTTGAAGAATCTGTCTCTGAAATATATCCTGGTAACATGTCTGCGTCATCATACCTTGGGGACAGAGAAGAATGACGTTTGAGATTAACCAGGAATTTTTTGTTTTTCTTTTCCTGCCATGTATTCCACAGTTCTAACATGACTTTACCGTGCTCGGTATTGACAAATTGAATATAATCTAATCTTCGACGTTCTTCCTCGCTAGATATCCTCATCAAAGTTTCAGACTTGGAGGTTAAAATATCTCTTGGATCATATTCCTTACTTGGTGTCCTCATCAAGGGTTCAGACATGGAGGTGAAACGGTCTCTTGGATTATATTCCTCAATTGATGTCCTCATCATGGTTTCAGACTTGGAGGTAAAAATGTCCCTTGGATCATCTTCCTTACTTGGTGTCCACATCATGGGTTGAGACTTGGAGGTGAAAATGTCTCTTGGATTATATTCCTCACTAGGTGTCCTCATCAAGGTTTCAGACATGGAGGTGAAACTGTCTCTTGGATTATATTCCTCAGTTGATGTCCTCATCATGGTTTCAGACTTGGAGGTAAAAATGTCCCTTGGATCATATTCCTTACTTGGTGTCCACATCATGGGTTGAGACTTGGAGGTGAAAATGTCTCTTGGATTATGTTCCTTACTTGGTGTCCTCATCATGGGTTCAGACTTGGATGTAAAAATGTCGCTAAGTTTCTCAACTATTTTGCTATCATTAAAATGAGGTATACACTCACAACAGTCTTTACTGGATCCATCAGTTACTCCAGATTCAATATAATGCAGGTCATCTATTATAGTTTTGACAATTTCCGATGATGCATCAGAAATCTCCTGAAAGGAGTTAACAGATTTAGAACAGCTAGAATCTAATGAATTGTTGAGAATGTAGGGAGAATATTCTTTCATGTCTAACTCACCAGAATATGTCAGAAGGATTTTACTAATTCTTGCAGTGGTTAAAGGCAGAGAAATCAGAGATCTTGCTTCCTCCTTGTCCATTTCCACTGGTGTTTCAATCACCATTTCAGGTGCAGAACCTGGTCTTCTTGTTGAGCTCTTTTTCTTTTTCCAACATTGTCCCAGGCATTTTCCCGTCAACTTATCCAAATGTTTTCTGATGCAAGAAGAAGCATGAAAAACCATGATGTGCAGACATTTTGGGCTTGAAATGGAACCACTTATGTAAACAGCAGGTTCTGACGGCCAAACTTTAGTGCTCATAACTACAGAAACAGTGGAGCTGACTTTCTGTGAGATCTCCTCCTCGATCAATGTGGTAAGCTCTTTAGAAATCTCACAGGTTTTCTGCGGGACATCAAGAACAGAGGCGATGCTGGCGGGGATTGAGTCTCCAAGCGATGGCTTTATCTTCTCAGGTGCTACTGGGCGTCCGTGCTTTGCAGTCCACTCTTCAATCATTGGGAGGTAAACTTTTAAAATGTCAGTGGTAACCGACTGGATGATTTCCACAACCATATCAGTCAAGGTGGCGTGTGTGGCAGAGTCGCAAATCCCATTGGCAAGCATACTCCACTGAGCTTCATCAATTTTCTCAAAATGTTTTTCTACAATGGGCTGAATGTTTTTGGATGTCACTTTGACTTGTCCTTCTCCTTGAAAATCCATTGTTTTCTTCTTTTGAAATAGTTTAAATGCTCAGAAAAATCTTCAAAAATCTTCACTACGTATTGTGCAGGTTGTCAGATCGTCTTTGCAGTCTGTCTGTTCTTCAGTCAGAATGTGGAAAAGTCTATTTGGAACCCAGTTATATGACTAAAAATGACGCAATAAAGTCTTAGTGACGTCTTAAAGCAATTGCGTATATGGCCACGCTCATGCAGGCGCGAACCATTCCAAGCACGCATGTGCAGTGTGTCGGAATCCGTGCGCATGTGCCGTTGTTCAGCTGTTGTCATGGGAACGTTTGAAACACGTGCGCGTGCGCACTGTAGCTTTCGGTTTACCGCTTAGATCTACTTTAGTTAATTCTTCTGTGTAAAATTTGTTTCTAATGTACATATAAATGTAATAACTGGGTAACCCAAAGAGAAACATAATGTCCGTAATGACTGAACAGGCGGACATGCTGCCGTCTGGGGAGTCTTAATGTCTTGTATTCACCCAGCCACGTATGTCATCAGCTTGTAGGAAAAGCTGCCTCCTGGAAATGTTTTGTCTAATTTGTCTTTAATAAACGTACTTTAAAATCTTTTAAACATTGAGTCTATTCAGTATTTAAAAAGTAAAACGACATGTTAAAGCCATTTCATATTACTCATTTAGTTTAAATCCAGGTTAAAGACCTGCCTATTCTCAGCTGCAGTTCGGTAGTTTTACATTTAAACTCCAAATCTGCATTTTTTTTTTTTCTTAAGCTCCATTTATTTAACTGGATCATTGTTTTAATAGTTTTTATTTAATGCCCTCTTGTTTCGCCCTTTCTGTTGTTTTTAAGTTTAATCATGGTTTTAACAATGTCTATCATTTTAATGTCTCTGTAAACAGTGGTGTCAAAAGTATTCTCATTCATTACTCAGGTAGACGTATAGATACTCAAGTTTAAAATAACTTCTGTAGAAGTAAAAGTACCAACTCAAATTGTTTACTTAAGTAAAAGTACTGATTTAAAAAACAACTTAAAGTATAAAAAAGTAATGCAGATGTGGAAAAATACTATTAAAAAGGAGCGATTAAACTGTGGCACCAGGGTCTACAGTGCAGTCCTCAAAATAACATCTTTCTAAAAGTTATAATGACTATAATGTCATATATCAGAATGTTAATGCCCTAAAAAGCTGGGAAGTACGACACCTTTTCAGCCATGTAGATGAAAAATTAACACAATCAAGTACAATGCAAATATTTTAAAGAACTATGTATGAGCATTAAAAAGTGTTTCATGGCCTGGGAGATATGATTACTGAAAGCATTGTAATGCAAGAAGTCCAACTTCAAAAAGCATGGTATCAACAACCTTTATTAGAATTTAAGTAAATATAAGCTTAGCTGCAGGAATCAGTGAGGGCAACAGATTTGTATTGCAGACAAAAAGTGATAATTGATTAAAAAAAAAAAACCATATATATATATATATATATATATATATATATATATATATATATATATATATATATATATATATAAATCGTAACAAGGTGTTTGTACTTGGTTACTGGACACCTCTGTCTGCAAGGCACAATTGTTTATTAATCAGTTTAATTAATCACACAGTTCTTGAAAAATCAGGCTTGTTGATGGTCTGAATGCTGATGACTGCTGGATGCGTTACTAAAAATAAACTACAGAATTTCTCAGAGAGATTCGCTGTCAGTTTGGGGGATTCCTACATAGGAAAAGAGGAAAATTTATCTTTTATATATTATTGAGTAATTATACTGTTACGGCCTTTGCATCTCGACTAATGATTCTCCCACTGGCCTTCCCAGTCCTGGTACCTGGTACCAGGACATCACTGGGTAGTTAGTTGCTGTGTCCCAGGCCCCTTTTATCACGTGAATTTAGTTTGAACTTAGAACTCTGATTTTGTGTTTACCTATTGATTAATAAATCAGACTTATGTACTGAAATGGAAGGATGCGCCCACCTGAGGGCAGTGTAACACTAATTTACAATAAAAAGAGACTGAAACCCTTCTGCCAATACTTACTTCTTGCTATTTTTTTCTCCTCAGTAAACATTTTTTAAACATATTTATAAAAACCTGAGGTGAGAACAACACAAGCAATAAATAAAACAACATCATAGGTCGTCACCCCAAACCGATGACATAATGAGCAAAACAAAGTCTGTGCCTTACCGGCTGGAGGATGGATTAGATCGGAGGTTTCTAACTTTAATCAGTTTTTCATGCAGAAACACGACAAGCTCAAAGTAGGTTTATGTGATGCTTCGCATGTCGGCTCAAGCGCTGAATGTTGTGGATGTTTAATGTTGTGGATTCCTTCTAAGGATTCTTCCTGACAATAGTCAGAGATTAAAAATATGTTTTGATCCAACTATATTCTGAACATGTGCAGAATTTTGGTCCTGGCGGATTAGTGAGTTCAACATTGAAATAAACATAAAGGCTGTGAAATTCTTTGCAAAGTAAATAAAAACTAAACTAATGATCTGCATTCAGATAAGAACAACAGCAGACTGATGTTAAATGAAAAATAGAAAATAAGAAACAACAAAGGAATAAAATGGTGCAAACTGAAGAAAAAAAAGCTTTATTTTGTATTTTCAGCAGATAAGCTGCAGTAAAAAAAAATGTAATTCAACAAAGATGAACATGTGATGCAATGAACATGTAATAAACAAACCTGTCCATTGCATTTAGTTTATATTTCTACATAAAACTTTATTTACTGGACTGAACGTTTAAATACATGTTGCTTCAAGCTGAAATTTAGAACATTTTTCTTTCTGCGGACCCCCCTCACACACAGCAGGGGTCTCTGGTTTCAGCTTTAAAAGAGACTGACGGAGCTGAAACTGAAAAGGCACAAACACACCGAGCTGCCGCCAGGACACGTCCCACGTCACAGAGACGGTCCGGCAGCTTCTGGACCACATGAGATGATCCAGGGGTGTGTCAGACACTGAGCAGCCGTTGCTCGTTTCTGTGGCAGCAGCTCCAACATGGTGGAGAGAAAGGAGCTGAACTGGACGGCTTCCTCTCGCCGCCACTCGTACTTATCCAGCAGGATCTCCAACAAGCTCCACGGTTTCAGCTTCCAGATGCGTCGCAGTTGTCCTGAAGAACAGAAGAAATGAGCAAAATACTTCCATACATTCATGTTTTATTACAGATTAAACTCACAGCTTTACCTTTACGGTTGAAGTATCGTTTGGAATTTCTCCCAGAGAGGGCAAACTGGGTCGGAAGAGGTCCCAGTAGCTCCATGATGTGGGCAATATGATCTGAAAGGACGTGGATATGTTCTTCACTGTATTTATTTCAGCAAAGGATAAAGGGAGGTTAGGAACACACACCTTCCTCGCGGGAGAACGTTGCTCCTGGCTGAGGGTCGAACAGATAGTCTCCTGTGGCCAGCTCAAAAGCCTGCAGGACACACAAGGCCACCAGGATCACCAGAGGAAGGACAGATTAATAAAAGGCAATAATATCCTGAAGCCTTCAGGTTCTCGTCTCACCATGCAGGCGGTGCTCCAGATGTCAGCTGGTGTGTCGTAGTCGGCGCCGATCAGGACCTCCACAGAGCGATACTGACATGTCTGAATGTCCTCAGTGAAGTGTTTGTGCTGACGTGGAAAGATCAAGAAAAAGCTGGAAACATGACAGAAACTCCACATGATGTCGTCATGAATTTAATCTGGAATGACTGAAAACGGATGGAGACAAGGTGAGACAGAAACTCGGGCAACGTGGAGGACGTCCAAGAGGACCAGTGGACAAAAACTCACTGGGAAGTTTCCTACCCTGACTGAATGGAAACATAAGGTTAGCCAGAAAAACAGCTGATCAGCTTCTCTTCCTTTATTAACCCTCCTGCACCATCCTTCATGAAAGAAAAGAGGACGATACTCAGAATTCTGTCTTTTCACAGCATCAATTCCATTAAGTTGCAGAATCAGATTCATAGAAATAAATACAAAGACCAACGAGTGACAAACATGCGCCTCATCGTTCCTTTTTCCATCTGATTTAAACCACAAACATCAGCAGTAAAGTCATAGTTTCCTTTACAGTTTGTGATATTTATAGAAAAATAACTGGAAGTATGAATGTCTTTATCTCAGTCCCTGAGTCCAACAGTGTTACTGGGACAGATGGGTCAAAAACAGCCCACAGACCAGATGTTAGTTTTCATTTTTAGGTCATTAAAATTGTTTTGTTTAGCAGATTTTTTTCTTTATAGCCGAGATTGAATGGTGCAGGATGAGGTTGTGAAAGAAACATGGTGATTGGATGATGCAGGATGAGGTTGTGAATGAAACATGGTGATTGGATGATGCAGGATGAGGTTGTGACAGAAACATGGTGATTGGATGATGCGGGATGAGGTTGTGACAGAAACATGGTGATTGGATGATGCAGGATGAGGTTGTGACAGAAACATGGTGATTGGATGATGCAGGATGAGGTTGTGACAGAAACATGGTGATTGGATGATGCAGGATGAGGTTGTGACAGAAACATGGTGATTGGATGATGCAGGATGAGGTTGTGACAGAAACATGGTGATTGGATGATGCAGGATGAGGTTGTGACAGAAACATGGTGATTGGATGATGCAGGATGAGGTTGTGACAGAAACATGGTGATTGGATGATGCAGGATGAGGTTGTGACAGAAACCGTGGTGATTGGATGATGCAGGATGAGGTTGTGAATGAAACATGGTGATTGGATGATGCAGGATGAGGTTGTGACAGAAACATGGTGATTGGATGATGCAGGATGAGGTTGTGACAGAAACATGGTGATTGGATGATGCAGGATGAGGTTGTGACAGAAACCGTGGTGATTGGATGATGCAGGATGAGGTTGTGACAGAAACATGGTGATTGGATGATGCAGGATGAGGTTGTGACAGAAACCGTGGTGATTGGATGATGCAGGATGAGGTTGTGACAGAAACATGGTGATTGGATGATGCAGGAAATAATAAATGAGCTGAAATAACCTGCTCTTCAGGATATTCAGGTCGTTGGCTGACCTCATTCTAGATCTGAGCCTAGATCTGAACCTAGATCTGAGCCTAGATCTAGTTCCACTGCTGTTTATCTTCCATCTGGTTTCACCAAACCTTTAAGTGATCGCCATCATTCATGATGTTTTCCCACCACATGTCCTCCTGGAAAACGATGGTTCCCCCCCCATCCTTCCAGTTTCTAACGATGCGTTGGACAGTTCTGAACCCAGTTTTAGTTTCTGCATCTCTTTCCATGTTTTCTCTGCTTCATGTCGATGATCTGATTCTTCTGAAACACACTAACGTCTCTTTTCGTCGCCATTCCATATACTGGTGTGGGAAATGAGAAGCTGCTCGTTGCATCAGTCGGGGTTAAATAAGGTGCTGCAGCTGCAGGAACTGACCCTTTTCTAAGCCCCGCCCCCCTCTTAATGGTGACGGTTGCTATGCCTGGCAAGCTTTCTACTCATAAACAACAATGTTCTCACATTGTCAGTATATTGTGTTATTTAAAGCTAACGTTAATCTATGACTCCCTGTAGATGACGGTGTCTGTTATGTTTGGACCCGCTGCTAAATATTTGGCAACCAGCGTTACTTACTAGTGTTTATCTGATAGTTGTTTATCCTCAACTGGTACAAAACTACCTTCCTCACTGTTAAAGCACCGGTAACTTTTAGTTAATATTCTACTAGCCTTGTTGCTAACAGCTGTGTGCTAGTTGGCGTTAGCATCTCATCAAGGAACCAACATGGTAGTTTTTTGTTATCTCGATGGATTCAGTTGCGAGTGACGTCTTGCACATTGCTGATCCATATTTGGCATCTGTCCAGTTGTGTTTTGGGTTTTGGGAAAACAGGACATACATCAACCAACCCAAGTATCATAAACATAAAGCTCGCCAGACCTTCCTCTCTTAGATTTGGTAACGTATGATTGGTCAGGGACAATTTTGGGGCGGGACTTAGCAAAGGGTCCAACAGAAGGTTCCGACCTGTCAGCTCAGTTAAATCCAGGTGGAGACTTGATTTTTGGTCCATCAGTGCACGATTTATCCGTTTCTAATCAGTTTTTAGGTTGTGAGGTGTTTCACTTCTGGCCCACGCTGCTCTAAACCTGAAGATACCGGAGATAAATGTGACTGTTCTACTGAAACACCTGCTGCATGCACCAGTTCATTCCCAACGATGGGAACTGGAGGAAACACAGCAGACCAGGATGCTACTCGCTCACCACCCAGCAGGCGTTGCCCAAGTCGGCGATCTTGATGAGGATTCTGTCGGCGTTCTGAGGCTTCAGAAGGTCCAGAAGTCCATCCTGGTCACTGATGCCTAAAATATGCAGAAAGATTCCTAGTTAACAAAGATCAGACCAAACCTGAACTGAAGATCAAGGTAACATATCAGCTCATTTAAACACACTGATCAGTTTACAGGTTTGTTTTAAAGTGCATGTTTTCCCAGAGAGAGAGGAAGAAAGTGCTGACTGACCGCCAGCTGAGGATGATGAAGGAGGAGTCTGATGGAACAACGCTGATCTGGAGCCAGAGACAGAAGCACCTGGGCTGAGGTTTGGCAGTGAGATGGTGACGTCTCGGAGGTTTTCTGCAGCAGAGTCCAGTCTGTCTTCAAACAGAAAACTCTGTCTTCTTATCTTCAGCTTTGAGCCACAAGTGGAGCTACGTGTGCCTGAAGGAGCTGCAGCATCAGAGAAGGACACATGGCGCTTGTCCTGTTGGTGCTCAGATGGTCTCTTCTGTCCTCCACGGCTTCTGTCTCTCCCCGCCAGACGCTTGATGGGACTCATGGAGACCTTGCTGGTCTGCAGGGAGCAGATCAGATGTGAGCGCTGGAGAAAAATACCAGCCTGAAAGCAGCTCAGTGAACATTCAGCCTCAGGTCTGCTTAGAAGAGCAGCCGCTGGTGCAGATTCAGCACCGATGAGCTGTGTTTGACACATCATTATTCCTCTACTGGACACCGTGACAAAGACATAATCACAGCTCTGGATGTCTGCAGCGGATCTTTAAGATCTGAGCTTAGTCTGCAGGCCGTGCAAGAGCAGGTTGCTAACAACACAGTGCAATAAAACCACAACAGCAGCTGATGGACGAACGAAACCTGCTGCTGTCTCCTCTGACACAAACCAGTCACAGGAGTCTGCTTCAAATAAGCTCTTCGTTCGCTTCTACTTCCCTGCAGAGCAAAGCTCCAAACATCAGCTTCACCTTGCAAACTGCATTCATTCATCCATTTAACTGTCGTGGGGAAGCTGGAGTCTATCCCAGCAACCATCAGGAGAGACGCGGGTACACCCTGGACAGGTCGCCAGTCCATCACAGGACACAAACTGGACATTTAAATGCAGATAATAGATAATGTGACACTGATCACATTCATCATGGTACAACTCAGCCTCCCATGTTCATGCATCCAGATGCAGGAGAGATTTTTCAAAATAAAAGCAAATTACCAGATCTGGTTGCGGTTTGTGTGGTATGTGGAATAAAATTTAGGCTGATGAGACAGGTGCAGGAAAGCAAGGGTTAATGAAATAAAAGGATAATAACAGGAAACAAGAAGACTCTGGGAAGTTGTAAGGTAAGGTGCGCTCCTTTGCCATCAGCCTGGAGAAGTAATGAGGAGCGGTGGAGGAGGAGTTTACTGGAAAGAGAATGTTTCCCAAAACGAAAGAGGCATGGATCCTTCTGTGCAAAACTGATCATTAAAATAAAAAAAAAAGTTAATAATAAAGTTATAATTTTGTTCTCATTTCTTTCAGGTTGTTGTCTGCAAAGTGCAACGGAGTCCACTGGAGGACAAATAAGGACGATTAGTTGGACTGGGACATAAATTTGTAGAAAAGAATCAAAATCAGCTCAAGTTGTTTTAGGAATCATATTAATGTGATGTTATCTACTGAATAAACGTTATTTATCAGGTTGCAACATTTCCTATGTTTATCTACAAACCTGATCTGATTGGTTGCTTCCAGTCATGTGGGTTTATGGTTTAAATCGAGTGAGAACTCCTCCCACCCGGTGGGCGGTAAAAGGAGCGCACCTGCTGAAGCGGAAAGCAGCAAACGTGACGGAAGCAAATCAAACCAGGTGTGCTAACTAACAGGAAGTAAAACGGAGACAGATGAACTACAAAATAAAACACTGAAGCAAACCAGTGATGTCTGATATTGGTTCTTTTACTGTTGATAGATATACCAAACTCTTCATTTCTGATACAGATATCAACCAATACTGACATATGCAGGTTTATAAATATGTATAACCCCAAGTCAAAGATGTGGACGAGTCCACTTCTAAGCTCCTTATGCTGCAACTGATGCCACGTTTTGGTGATGTTATCAAATGTGTGCTGATAGACGTCTAGCTTAATGTTCCAGGTTGGCTCTGATGTCCGGATGCTACTGGATCCATGGCAAGTTGCGCCAAACAAACAAAAATATCTGGAAAACTGCAATGGCGTATTATATTGCAACATTCTGAATGACACGAGATGTCCTGAATAGTTTGATGCGCAAAAAGTTCATTTTGTCAAGATAAGCCAGATAATTTCCGATATTACATTTTAAAGGCAGACTATGCAGGATTTCAAGGCAATTATTTCCAAAACAACTTGGCAAACACCAGGTTGTGAGCAAAACCACAAAACTGCTACCTCCACAAACGACCACAGGTTGGCAGTAATGAGCAAAACTCACCCCTCACCCCTCCTACTTGCCAGCTCCAATGAGGGCAGGAATCGCTTGTGAGCTGTAGCTCAGAGCCGCTCTGTAATAAATGGGCTTATACTCCCCCTACTGGTGGAAAAAGGTACTTTTTTTTTTACTGGTCAGAAAACATTCAAGAAGGGTCTTTGTCATTAATTAAACTTGTAATTTAATAACACATCAAATATGGACAGACTGGAACCTACATGTTTAAAAAACAATCTAATTATGAATATAGTTATTTTTTTAGTTAATTTATTTTGAAAATATTGAGAATCTTATATACTCTACCTTTAACGCCAGAAATACTTATAAAAAAGAAATACAAAGAAAGAACACCAAAGCAAATCCACAGATCCATCTTACCCATTCTCCAAAGGCGTGGAAGGCCCCCGTCAGCCGGGTCCAGCGGACTGTCCTGATGTAAATGCATCCTGATTGGAGCCTCTTATGAAAGGATACGCTCTCGTGTTGTTCCAGAAATCCTGAAGTCATCAATGAGCTTCACAATTCGCTCACATTTAGCATCTTTGGAGTCGGCATCCCTCACCTGGAAGATATTACAGAAGTAAAAAGATTATATATGACAAATAAAAAACTAATCAGAGTGATTATTACACTCACTGAGGAGGTTATGTTGTCTTGGTGTTTATCCGTCTGTCTGGCCGTTTCTTCACAACTTTACATAAAACCTACTGGACAGTAGGGCTGCTTGATTATGGCAAAAATTATAATCACAATTATTTTGACTGAAATGGAGCTCTTGATTATTAACACGATTACCCATTTTCCTGAAAAAAATGAATGAATTTAACATTAAACTGGCTTTTAAACAATGTCTTTAGGATTCCACAAATTTTAGAAAACAACAAATACCATGAAGTTTTGTCTTGACAAAGTGCAAATACTGATGTAAGCTGAATAGATAAATAAAAGTGAAAATTAAACAATGCTGCGCGTTGTGTTCTCGACATGGCGTTGGGCATTATAACCATCTAATGAATGGTTCCGAGTTGTTCAATCCGCCTATGCCATAGTCCCACACAGTAAACATTTTTTTAAAACAATTTTGTTACATTTTTTACAACATTTGCTAAATATACTTAAGTATAGGAACTATTTTACGTTGGCCTCGATGTACGTGCCAAACAACCGCTGTCAGGCTGCAGCGCGTTTCTCTGATTCACCTGTTAAAAGACGGCTGATCTGAACCAGCTGGTTAACGCGTTGCTATGGTAACGCCCCGTAACGGAGGGATATTACAGTGTTTAACTCGTCGAACTAAGTATAGGAAAATAATGCAGCCAGTTGTCACTGACAATGGTATAAACTATGTTTAGGTGAACTTCCACAACCTACTGCAGTTATTCTACATTGACCTGCAGCCGGAGCCGACTGAGACTGGCCGCCTGGGAGTGCTTTAGGACGGGAGAGGCTCCCGCTGCTCCTTCCTTACAGTAACTGCAGAACAATATGTGCCTTCAAGTCAGTCGCCAAAACACCAGAAAAGTCTCTAATAACTCCAGTAAAAGCTGCTAGATTTGTCGCTTTTAACAAAAAAAGTCACCAGATTTAGCGAGAAAGTCGCCAAGTTGGCAACTGTGTCTGAATGAAAGCAAAGCGGCTGTGGGAGGAGTTTACAGCACAGCGCTGCAATGCCAGAGACGCTCGATTAGCAGCTGAAGACCGCAGGAGAGGAAACTGCAGAGAGAAAAATAATCACACCCTTTTGTTTTTATGATTGTTGAAAACCCAGATCGTAATTGAGATTAAAATCCAATTAATCGACATAGATATTTTGGATATCATCTAGAACAGGAAAAACATTCTGGATACTACCATCCAGAACAGGAACAATACTCTGGATACTATGATCCAGAACATGAACAACATTCTGAATACTACCATCCAGAACAGGAACGACAATATTCTGGATACTACCATCCAGAACAGGAACAACATTTTGGATACTACCAGCCAGAACAGGAACAACGTTCTGGATACTACCAGCCAGAACAGGAAGAACATTCTCGATAATACCATCAATAACAGGAACGACAATGATCTGGATACAACCATCCAGAACAGGAAGAATATTCTGGATACTACCATACAGAACAGGAACAACATTCTTGATAATACCATCAAGACCAGGAAATACATTCTGGATACTACCATCCAAAACAAGAACCACATTCTGGATACTACCATCCAGAAAAGGAAAAGCATTTTGGATACTACCATTCAGAAGAGGAACAACATTCTGGATACTAAAATCCAGAACAAGAAGAACAATCTGGATACTACCATCCAGAACAGGAAAAACATTCTGGATACAACCATCCAAAACATGAACAACGTCTGGATACCACCATTCAGAACAGGAACAACATTCTGGAAACTACTACCCAGAACAAGCAGAACATGCTGGATACTACCATTGAGAACAGGACAATATTCTGGATACTACTATCCAGAACAAGAATAACATTCTGGATACTACCATCCAGAACAGGAACAACATTCTGGATAGTACCATTCAGAACAGGAACGACAATATTCTGGATACTACCATCCAGAAGAGGAACGACAATATTCTGGATACAACCATCCAGAAGAGGAACAACATTCTGGATAGTACCATTCAGAACAGGAACAACAATATTCTGGATACTGCCATGCAGAACAGGAACGACAATATTCTGGATACTACCATCCAGAACAGGAACAATATTCTGGATACTACCATCCAGAACAGGAACAACATTCTGGATGCTACCATCTAGAAAAGGAACAACATTCTGGATACTACCATCCAGAACAGGAACAACATTCTGGATACTACTTTCCAGAACAAGAAGAACATTCTGGATACTACCATCCAGAACAGGAACAATATTCTGGATATTACTGTCCACAACAAGAAGAACATTCTGGATACTACCATCCAGAACAGGAACAATATTCTGGATACTATCGTCCAGAACAGGAACAACATTCTGGATAGTACCATTCAGAACAGGAACGACAACGTTATGGGTGCTACCATCTAGAACAGTAACAACATTCTGGATACTACCATCCAGACCAGAAACAACATTCTGGATACTACTTTCCAGAACAAGCAGAACATGCTGGATACTACCACCCAGAACAGGATCAAAATTCTGGTTACTACTATCCAGAAAAAGAAGAACATTCCTGATACAACCATCCAAAACATGAACAACATCTGGATAGTACCATCAAGAACAGGAACAACATTCTGGACACTGCCATTTAGAACAGGAACAACATTTTGGATTCTACCAACAATAACAAGAACAGCATTCTGGATACTACCATGCAGAACAGGAACAAGATTATGGATACTACCATCCAGAACAGGAACAACATTCTGGATACTACCATCCAGAACAAGAACAACATTCTGGATACTACCATCCAGAATAGGAACAACATTCTGGATACTACCATCCAGAACAGGAACAGCACTTTTGATACTACCATTCAGAAGAGGAACAACATACTGGATACTAAAATCCAGAACAAGAAGAACAATCTGGATACTACCATACAGAACAGGAAAAACATTCTGGATACAACCATCCAAAACATGAACAACGTCTGGATACTACCATCTAGAACAGGAACAAAATTCTGGACACTGCCATTTAGAACAGGAACAACATTCTGTATACTACTATCCAGAACAGGAACAACATTCTGGATACTACCATTCAGAAGAGTAACAACATTCTGGAAACTACTTTACAGAACAAGAAGAACATTCTGGATACTACCATCCAGAACAGGAACAGCATTCTGGATACTACTATCCAGAACAAGAAGAACATTCTGGATACTACCATCCAGAACAGGAACAACATTCTGGATACTACTATCCAGAACAAGAAGAACATTCCTGATACAACCATCCAAAACATGAACAACATCTGGATAGTACCATCCAGAACAGGAACAACATTCTGGACACTGCCATTTAGAACAGGAACAACATTCCGGATGCAACCATCCAGAACAGGAACAACTGTTCATCACTGCAAGAGAACAAACATGCAATGTCTATAGATAGATAGATAGATAGATAGATAGATAGATAGATAGATAGATAGATAGATAGATAGATAGATAGATAGATCTCACTTGTGGATACTCAAGTTATGACAATAGAAACATGATATTTTTTTGTTTTGATTAACATTTGGCTTTCCTTTCCTTTCCTTTTCTGTGCTTGTATTGGCTTGGCTTCGCTTGTCTTTGCTTCGCTTGTCTTTGCTTTGCTTCGCTTCGCTTTTGTTTGCTTTGCTTTGCTTTGCTTTGCTTTGCTTCGCTTCGCTTGTCTTTGCTTCGCTTAGCTCTGCTTGGCTTGGCTTGGCTTCACTTGTCTTTGCTTTGCTTTGCTCCGCTTTGCTTTGCTTGTATTTGCTTTACTTTGCTTTGCTTTGCTTTGCTTTGCTTTGCTTTGCTTTGCTTTGCTTTGCTTTGCTTCGCTTGTCTTTGCTTGGCTTGGCTTGGCTTCGCTTGGCTTGGCTTGGCTTGGCTTGGCTTGGCTTGGCTTGGGTTGGCTTGGCTTTGCTTCGCTTGTCTTTGCTTTGCTTTCCTTCGCTTGACTTTTCTTCGCTTTGCTTCGCTAGGCTTCGCTAGGCTACGCTAGGCTTCGCTTTGCTTTGCTTTACTTTGCTTTGCTTTGCTTCGCTTGTCTTTGCTTGGCTTGGCTTGGCTTGGCTTGGCTTGGCTTGGCTTGGCTTGGCTTGGCTTGGCTTAACTTGTCTTTGCTTTGCTTTGCTCCGCTTTGCTTTGCTTGTATTTGCTTTGCTTTGCTTTGCTTTGCTTTGCTTTGCTTTGCTTTGATTTGCTTCGCTTGTCTTTGCTTGGCTTGGCTTGGCTTGGCTTGGCTTGGCTTGGCTTGGCTTGGCTTGGCTTTGCTTCGCTAGGCTTCGCTAGGCTACGCTAGGCTTCGCTTCGCTTTGCTTTGCTTTGCTTTGCTTTGCTTTGCTTTGCTTTGCTTGTCTTGGCTTGGCTTGGCTTGGCTTTGCTTGACTTGTCTTTGCTTTGCTTTGCTCCGCTTTGCTTCGCTTGTATTTGCTTTGCTTTGCTTTGCTCCGCTTTGCTTCGCTTGTATTTGCTTTGCTTTGCTTTGCTTTGCTTTGCTTTGCTTTGATTTGCTTCGCTTGTCTTTGCTTCGCTTGGCTTGGCTTGGCTTGGCTTGGCTTGGCTTTGCTTCGCTTGTCTTTGCTTTGCTTTGCTTCGCTTGACTTTTCTTCGCTTTGCTTCGCTAGGCTTCGCTAGGCTACGCTAGGCTTCGCTTTGCTTTGCTTTACTTTGCTTTGCTTTGCTTCGCTTGTCTTTGCTTGGCTTGGCTTGGCTTGGCTTGGCTTGGCTTGGCTTGGCTTGGCTTGGCTTGGCTTGGCTTAACTTGTCTTTGCTTTGCTTTGCTCCGCTTTGCTTTGCTTGTATTTGCTTTGCTTTGCTTTGCTTTGCTTTGCTTTGCTTTGATTTGCTTCGCTTGTCTTTGCTTCGCTTGGCTTGGCTTGGCTTGGCTTGGCTTGGCTTGGCTTGGCTTGGCTTGGCTTGGCTTGGCTTTGCTTCGCTTGTCTTTGCTTTGCTTTGCTTTGCTTCGCTAGGCTTCGCTAGGCTACGCTAGGCTTCGCTTCGCTTTGCTTTGCTTTGCTTTGCTTTGCTTTGCTTTGCTTTGCTTTGCTTTGCTTTGCTTTGCTTGGCTTGTCTTGGCTTGGCTTGGCTTGGCTTTGCTTGACTTGTCTTTGCTTTGCTTTGCTCCGCTTTGCTTCGCTTGTATTTGCTTTGCTTTGCTTTGCTCCGCTTTGCTTCGCTTGTATTTGCTTTGCTTTGCTTTGCTTTGCTTTGCTTTGCTTTGCTTTGCTTTGCTTTGCTTTGCTTTGATCTGCTTCGCTTGTCTTTGCTTCGCTTGGCTTGGCTTGGCTTGGCTTGGCTTGGCTTGGCTTGGCTTGGCTTGGCTTTGCTTCGCTTGTCTTTGCTTTGCTTTGCTTCGCTTGACTTTTCTTCGCTTTGCTTCGCTAGGCTTCGCTAGGCTACGCTAGGCTTCGCTTTGCTTTGCTTTACTTTGCTTTGCTTTGCTTCGCTTGTCTTTGCTTGGCTTGGCTTGGCTTGTCTTTGCTTGGCTTGGCTTGTCTTTGCTTGGCTTGGCTTGTCTTTGCTTGGCTTAGCTTGGCTTGGCTTTGCGTGGCTTGTCTTTGCTTCGCTTAGCTTGGCTTTGCGTGGCTTGTCTTTGCTTCGCTTCGTTTCGCTTGTCTTTGCTTTCCTTTGTGCTGCTTTGCTTTGCTTTGCTTGACTTTTCTTCGCTAGGCTTCGCTTTGCTTTGTGTTGCTTTGCTTTGCTTTGCTTGCTTGGCTTTGCTTGCTTGGCTTTGCTTTGTGTTGCTTTGCTTGGCTTGTCTTTGTCTTTGCTTGTCTTTGCTTTGCTTTGATTTGCTTTGCTTTGTTGTTTTTCTTTCTTCATCTGGATCTGGCTCACCTCCTGGATCCAGGGATTTTTTAAGGGACTCTGCTGTGTGGAAATGGGGATAATTTAGCCGTAGCTTTTAACTTAAAAAAAAAAAATCACAATCACTGGCAAAAAAACAAAAACAAAATTCCATTTTTAAATTTTGTTGTTTGTTTATTTTGCTTTTATATTGTTAATTACGTGTTGGAGGTGGCAGTGGCTAAGGTGGTTGTGACCTGACAGTGCTGTGGCAACCCCTTCAGAGGACCAAGCTGAAAGGGAAACAACATTGTTGATTATTTGTCTTCTTGTATGTTTGAACTCACCTGCCAGGTTTCTACAAACCAGCTGAGATGAATGCTGAGATGAGTTTTAAACCTGTAAAACTGTATCTGTTGAGATGAATGTAGATTTCTTAATGATGCGAGCTTTGAGTTAGTTGGATTTGTTTAAAGTTTATCAGTCAATGTGGGCTGTGCAGCAGAAACATTTGAAAGGTTTCATCAAAATATTTCCCAAAGCTCTGAAGAAATGTGGCGGTTTGCTTCTCTTTGGGTGTGGATTTGTAATCAAATGGACTTTCAGATACTTTAAAACAGCCTCATCAAAATATGTGTCATTTGAGTTTATTGAAAGCATGAGCTCAATTTTTGAGGAACCAAATTCTCTCCACAGATCTCCAACAACTGCCTCTAGGATTTTTTTTATGTGTCCTTCTCTACATGACAGGACATCGTTTGCTAGTTCTTCATTCTCCATCACCTTTTCTACAAGTCGTTTCATGACATTTATATCTGATGGCTTTAAGGATTTTACCTTTTTGTTGAGGATTTTTGAATGAAGCTTTGTGAAAAGAGGAGTCATGAAGACATAAATAATATCCTTAGTAGGTAATGGTGAGCTTTCAATATGTCCTTTTATTTTGGGACTTGCCGTGCCAGTTCTTGGTATGATCATCTCCTGTTGTTGGGTAAGCTCTTCAGCAATGGAATTGGCACTATTGATTGGTGAAAGAATTCCTAAACCAGGTTTAGTTAACATGTCCATGGGGGAAACGCTCCTTATCTCTGTTTTCGAGCTTGTGGGAAACTTGAAAGTGTCACTTTTGCCATAACCGTTGGACTTCCCATTTGTTTTACCACTAGCTTCTGATAGTCCTGAAGAAGATGTTGATCCACTGTCACTCTTTCCATATCTTTTGTGGTTCAAAGTAAGACAGTCTCTATGATGTGAGAAGATTGTGTCGTGCTCTTCAGAACTAGGGGACAGTATGGGGAACCCTAGTGAGTTGGCATCTCCTAGTGGTGTCATCATTTCTCCGATCAAACATTTAATATCCCTTAAAGCGCTTGACACTTCTTCACTGTGGCTGCTTTGATCAGAAGTTTTCTTCTCGTTCCATAAAATGATCTTTTGAAGGAACTTTCCTATCTCATCTTCTGCCATGGCATACAGGACTTCTGGAGAAAACTGCACATGACTACTTGTGTCCATCATCCCTCTTTTTCTAGAGAGGAGAGAATCTGAGAGAATTCTTTCTGGTGGCACAACAGGAATTTGATACGTCCGGTCCGTCATCAAAACATCATACATTTTATCAGTCAGTTCTTTTGCAAAGGTCCGAATGATGTTATTATGATTGATGTTTTTCATTACATGTTCCTGCAGTTTCCCTGGCTGGTTTAATCTATCATAGAGTTCATCAATTTGTGGTTTGATGGCCTCAAAACCTACTTCAGAGGACAGCTTTTTGGTTACATTGGCCAGTGTTGTCATGGTAAGAACCGAAGTTGAAGAATCTGTCTCTGAAATATATCCTGGTAACATGTCTGCGTCATCATACCTTGGGGACAGAGAAGAATGACGTTTGAGATTAACCAGGAATTTTTTGTTTTTCTTTTCCTGCCATGTATTCCACAGTTCTAACATGACTTTACCGTGCTCGGTATTGACAAATTGAATATAATCTAATCTTCGACGTTCTTCCTCGCTAGATATCCTCATCAAAGTTTCAGACTTGGAGGTTAAAATATCTCTTGGATCATATTCCTTACTTGGTGTCCTCATCAAGGGTTCAGACATGGAGGTGAAACGGTCTCTTGGATTATATTCCTCAATTGATGTCCTCATCATGGTTTCAGACTTGGAGGTAAAAATGTCCCTTGGATCATCTTCCTTACTTGGTGTCCACATCATGGGTTGAGACTTGGAGGTGAAAATGTCTCTTGGATTATATTCCTCACTAGGTGTCCTCATCAAGGTTTCAGACATGGAGGTGAAACTGTCTCTTGGATTATATTCCTCAGTTGATGTCCTCATCATGGTTTCAGACTTGGAGGTAAAAATGTCCCTTGGATCATATTCCTTACTTGGTGTCCACATCATGGGTTGAGACTTGGAGGTGAAAATGTCTCTTGGATTATGTTCCTTACTTGGTGTCCTCATCATGGGTTCAGACTTGGATGTAAAAATGTCGCTAAGTTTCTCAACTATTTTGCTATCATTAAAATGAGGTATACACTCACAACAGTCTTTACTGGATCCATCAGTTACTCCAGATTCAATATAATGCAGGTCATCTATTATAGTTTTGACAATTTCCGATGATGCATCAGAAATCTCCTGAAAGGAGTTAACAGATTTAGAACAGCTAGAATCTAATGAATTGTTGAGAATGTAGGGAGAATATTCTTTCATGTCTAACTCACCAGAATATGTCAGAAGGATTTTACTAATTCTTGCAGTGGTTAAAGGCAGAGAAATCAGAGATCTTGCTTCCTCCTTGTCCATTTCCACTGGTGTTTCAATCACCATTTCAGGTGCAGAACCTGGTCTTCTTGTTGAGCTCTTTTTCTTTTTCCAACATTGTCCCAGGCATTTTCCCGTCAACTTATCCAAATGTTTTCTGATGCAAGAAGAAGCATGAAAAACCATGATGTGCAGACATTTTGGGCTTGAAATGGAACCACTTATGTAAACAGCAGGTTCTGACGGCCAAACTTTAGTGCTCATAACTACAGAAACAGTGGAGCTGACTTTCTGTGAGATCTCCTCCTCGATCAATGTGGTAAGCTCTTTAGAAATCTCACAGGTTTTCTGCGGGACATCAAGAACAGAGGCGATGCTGGCGGGGATTGAGTCTCCAAGCGATGGCTTTATCTTCTCAGGTGCTACTGGGCGTCCGTGCTTTGCAGTCCACTCTTCAATCATTGGGAGGTAAACTTTTAAAATGTCAGTGGTAACCGACTGGATGATTTCCACAACCATATCAGTCAAGGTGGCGTGTGTGGCAGAGTCGCAAATCCCATTGGCAAGCATACTCCACTGAGCTTCATCAATTTTCTCAAAATGTTTTTCTACAATGGGCTGAATGTTTTTGGATGTCACTTTGACTTGTCCTTCTCCTTGAAAATCCATTGTTTTCTTCTTTTGAAATAGTTTAAATGCTCAGAAAAATCTTCAAAAATCTTCACTACGTATTGTGCAGGTTGTCAGATCGTCTTTGCAGTCTGTCTGTTCTTCAGTCAGAATGTGGAAAAGTCTATTTGGAACCCAGTTATATGACTAAAAATGACGCAATAAAGTCTTAGTGACGTCTTAAAGCAATTGCGTATATGGCCACGCTCATGCAGGCGCGAACCATTCCAAGCACGCATGTGCAGTGTGTCGGAATCCGTGCGCATGTGCCGTTGTTCAGCTGTTGTCATGGGAACGTTTGAAACACGTGCGCGTGCGCACTGTAGCTTTCGGTTTACCGCTTAGATCTACTTTAGTTAATTCTTCTGTGTAAAATTTGTTTCTAATGTACATATAAATGTAATAACTGGGTAACCCAAAGAGAAACATAATGTCCGTAATGACTGAACAGGCGGACATGCTGCCGTCTGGGGAGTCTTAATGTCTTGTATTCACCCAGCCACGTATGTCATCAGCTTGTAGGAAAAGCTGCCTCCTGGAAATGTTTTGTCTAATTTGTCTTTAATAAACGTACTTTAAAATCTTTTAAACATTGAGTCTATTCAGTATTTAAAAAGTAAAACGACATGTTAAAGCCATTTCATATTACTCATTTAGTTTAAATCCAGGTTAAAGACCTGCCTATTCTCAGCTGCAGTTCGGTAGTTTTACATTTAAACTCCAAATCTGCATTTTTTTTTTTTCTTAAGCTCCATTTATTTAACTGGATCATTGTTTTAATAGTTTTTATTTAATGCCCTCTTGTTTCGCCCTTTCTGTTGTTTTTAAGTTTAATCATGGTTTTAACAATGTCTATCATTTTAATGTCTCTGTAAACAGTGGTGTCAAAAGTATTCTCATTCATTACTCAGGTAGACGTATAGATACTCAAGTTTAAAATAACTTCTGTAGAAGTAAAAGTACCAACTCAAATTGTTTACTTAAGTAAAAGTACTGATTTAAAAAACAACTTAAAGTATAAAAAAGTAATGCAGATGTGGAAAAATACTATTAAAAAGGAGCGATTAAACTGTGGCACCAGGGTCTACAGTGCAGTCCTCAAAATAACATCTTTCTAAAAGTTATAATGACTATAATGTCATATATCAGAATGTTAATGCCCTAAAAAGCTGGGAAGTACGACACCTTTTCAGCCATGTAGATGAAAAATTAACACAATCAAGTACAATGCAAATATTTTAAAGAACTATGTATGAGCATTAAAAAGTGTTTCATGGCCTGGGAGATATGATTACTGAAAGCATTGTAATGCAAGAAGTCCAACTTCAAAAAGCATGGTATCAACAACCTTTATTAGAATTTAAGTAAATATAAGCTTAGCTGCAGGAATCAGTGAGGGCAACAGATTTGTATTGCAGACAAAAAGTGATAATTGATTAAAAAAAAAAAACCATATATATATATATATATATATATATATATATATATATATATATATATATATATATATATATATATATATATAAATCGTAACAAGGTGTTTGTACTTGGTTACTGGACACCTCTGTCTGCAAGGCACAATTGTTTATTAATCAGTTTAATTAATCACACAGTTCTTGAAAAATCAGGCTTGTTGATGGTCTGAATGCTGATGACTGCTGGATGCGTTACTAAAAATAAACTACAGAATTTCTCAGAGAGATTCGCTGTCAGTTTGGGGGATTCCTACATAGGAAAAGAGGAAAATTTATCTTTTATATATTATTGAGTAATTATACTGTTACGGCCTTTGCATCTCGACTAATGATTCTCCCACTGGCCTTCCCAGTCCTGGTACCTGGTACCAGGACATCACTGGGTAGTTAGTTGCTGTGTCCCAGGCCCCTTTTATCACGTGAATTTAGTTTGAACTTAGAACTCTGATTTTGTGTTTACCTATTGATTAATAAATCAGACTTATGTACTGAAATGGAAGGATGCGCCCACCTGAGGGCAGTGTAACACTAATTTACAATAAAAAGAGACTGAAACCCTTCTGCCAATACTTACTTCTTGCTATTTTTTTCTCCTCAGTAAACATTTTTTAAACATATTTATAAAAACCTGAGGTGAGAACAACACAAGCAATAAATAAAACAACATCATAGGTCGTCACCCCAAACCGATGACATAATGAGCAAAACAAAGTCTGTGCCTTACCGGCTGGAGGATGGATTAGATCGGAGGTTTCTAACTTTAATCAGTTTTTCATGCAGAAACACGACAAGCTCAAAGTAGGTTTATGTGATGCTTCGCATGTCGGCTCAAGCGCTGAATGTTGTGGATGTTTAATGTTGTGGATTCCTTCTAAGGATTCTTCCTGACAATAGTCAGAGATTAAAAATATGTTTTGATCCAACTATATTCTGAACATGTGCAGAATTTTGGTCCTGGCGGATTAGTGAGTTCAACATTGAAATAAACATAAAGGCTGTGAAATTCTTTGCAAAGTAAATAAAAACTAAACTAATGATCTGCATTCAGATAAGAACAACAGCAGACTGATGTTAAATGAAAAATAGAAAATAAGAAACAACAAAGGAATAAAATGGTGCAAACTGAAGAAAAAAAAGCTTTATTTTGTATTTTCAGCAGATAAGCTGCAGTAAAAAAAATGTAATTCAACAAAGATGAACATGTGATGCAATGAACATGTAATAAACAAACCTGTCCATTGCATTTAGTTTATATTTCTACATAAAACTTTATTTACTGGACTGAACGTTTAAATACATGTTGCTTCAAGCTGAAATTTAGAACATTTTTCTTTCTGCGGACCCCCCTCACACACAGCAGGGGTCTCTGGTTTCAGCTTTAAAAGAGACTGACGGAGCTGAAACTGAAAAGGCACAAACACACCGAGCTGCCGCCAGGACACGTCCCACGTCACAGAGACGGTCTGGCAGCTTCTGGACCACATGAGACGATCCAGGGGTGTGTCAGACACTGAGCAGCCGTTGCTCGTTTCTGTGGCAGCAGCTCCAACATGGTGGAGAGAAAGGAGCTGAACTGGACGGCTTCCTCTCGCCGCCACTCGTACTTATCCAGCAGGATCTCCAACAAGCTCCACGGTTTCAGCTTCCAGATGCGTCGCAGTTGTCCTGAAGAACAGAAGAAATGAGCAAAATACTTCCATACATTCATGTTTTATTACAGATTAAACTCACAGCTTTACCTTTACGGTTGAAGTATCGTTTGGAATTTCTCCCAGAGAGGGCAAACTGGGTCGGAAGAGGTCCCAGTAGCTCCATGATGTGGGCAATATGATCTGAAAGGACGTGGATATGTTCTTCACTGTATTTATTTCAGCAAAGGATAAAGGGAGGTTAGGAACACACACCTTCCTCGCGGGAGAACGTTGCTCCTGGCTGAGGGTCGAACAGATAGTCTCCTGTGGCCAGCTCAAAAGCCTGCAGGACACACAAGGCCACCAGGATCACCAGAGGAAGGACAGATTAATAAAAGGCAATAATATCCTGAAGCCTTCAGGTTCTCGTCTCACCATGCAGGCGGTGCTCCAGATGTCAGCTGGTGTGTCGTAGTCGGCGCCGATCAGGACCTCCACAGAGCGATACTGACATGTCTGAATGTCCTCAGTGAAGTGTTTGTGCTGACGTGGAAAGATCAAGAAAAAGCTGGAAACATGACAGAAACTCCACATGATGTCGTCATGAATTTAATCTGGAATGACTGAAAACGGATGGAGACAAGGTGAGACAGAAACTCGGGCAACGTGGAGGACGTCCAAGAGGACCAGTGGACAAAAACTCACTGGGAAGTTTCCTACCCTGACTGAATGGAAACATAAGGTTAGCCAGAAAAACAGCTGATCAGCTTCTCTTCCTTTATTAACCCTCCTGCACCATCCTTCATGAAAGAAAAGAGGACGATACTCAGAATTCTGTCTTTTCACAGCATCAATTCCATTAAGTTGCAGAATCAGATTCATAGAAATAAATACAAAGACCAACGAGTGACAAACATGCGCCTCATCGTTCCTTTTTCCATCTGATTTAAACCACAAACATCAGCAGTAAAGTCATAGTTTCCTTTACAGTTTGTGATATTTATAGAAAAATAACTGGAAGTATGAATGTCTTTATCTCAGTCCCTGAGTCCAACAGTGTTACTGGGACAGATGGGTCAAAAACAGCCCACAGACCAGATGTTAGTTTTCATTTTTAGGTCATTAAAATTGTTTTGTTTAGCAGATTTTTTTCTTTATAGCCGAGATTGAATGGTGCAGGATGAGGTTGTGAAAGAAACATGGTGATTGGATGATGCAGGATGAGGTTGTGAATGAAACATGGTGATTGGATGATGCAGGATGAGGTTGTGACAGAAACATGGTGATTGGATGATGCGGGATGAGGTTGTGACAGAAACATGGTGATTGGATGATGCAGGATGAGGTTGTGACAGAAACATGGTGATTGGATGATGCAGGATGAGGTTGTGACAGAAACATGGTGATTGGATGATGCAGGATGAGGTTGTGACAGAAACATGGTGATTGGATGATGCAGGATGAGGTTGTGACAGAAACATGGTGATTGGATGATGCAGGATGAGGTTGTGACAGAAACATGGTGATTGGATGATGCAGGATGAGGTTGTGACAGAAACATGGTGATTGGATGATGCAGGATGAGGTTGTGACAGAAACCGTGGTGATTGGATGATGCAGGATGAGGTTGTGAATGAAACATGGTGATTGGATGATGCAGGATGAGGTTGTGACAGAAACATGGTGATTGGATGATGCAGGATGAGGTTGTGACAGAAACATGGTGATTGGATGATGCAGGATGAGGTTGTGACAGAAACCGTGGTGATTGGATGATGCAGGATGAGGTTGTGACAGAAACATGGTGATTGGATGATGCAGGATGAGGTTGTGACAGAAACCGTGGTGATTGGATGATGCAGGATGAGGTTGTGACAGAAACATGGTGATTGGATGATGCAGGAAATAATAAATGAGCTGAAATAACCTGCTCTTCAGGATATTCAGGTCGTTGGCTGACCTCATTCTAGATCTGAGCCTAGATCTGAACCTAGATCTGAGCCTAGATCTAGTTCCACTGCTGTTTATCTTCCATCTGGTTTCACCAAACCTTTAAGTGATCGCCATCATTCATGATGTTTTCCCACCACATGTCCTCCTGGAAAACGATGGTTCCCCCCCCATCCTTCCAGTTTCTAACGATGCGTTGGACAGTTCTGAACCCAGTTTTAGTTTCTGCATCTCTTTCCATGTTTTCTCTGCTTCATGTCGATGATCTGATTCTTCTGAAACACACTAACGTCTCTTTTCGTCGCCATTCCATATACTGGTGTGGGAAATGAGAAGCTGCTCGTTGCATCAGTCGGGGTTAAATAAGGTGCTGCAGCTGCAGGAACTGACCCTTTTCTAAGCCCCGCCCCCCTCTTAATGGTGACGGTTGCTATGCCTGGCAAGCTTTCTACTCATAAACAACAATGTTCTCACATTGTCAGTATATTGTGTTATTTAAAGCTAACGTTAATCTATGACTCCCTGTAGATGACGGTGTCTGTTATGTTTGGACCCGCTGCTAAATATTTGGCAACCAGCGTTACTTACTAGTGTTTATCTGATAGTTGTTTATCCTCAACTGGTACAAAACTACCTTCCTCACTGTTAAAGCACCGGTAACTTTTAGTTAATATTCTACTAGCCTTGTTGCTAACAGCTGTGTGCTAGTTGGCGTTAGCATCTCATCAAGGAACCAACATGGTAGTTTTTTGTTATCTCGATGGATTCAGTTGCGAGTGACGTCTTGCACATTGCTGATCCATATTTGGCATCTGTCCAGTTGTGTTTTGGGTTTTGGGAAAACAGGACATACATCAACCAACCCAAGTATCATAAACATAAAGCTCGCCAGACCTTCCTCTCTTAGATTTGGTAACGTATGATTGGTCAGGGATAATTTTGGGGCGGGACTTAGCAAAGGGTCCAACAGAAGGTTCCGACCTGTCAGCTCAGTTAAATCCAGGTGGAGACTTGATTTTTGGCCGTCAGTGCACGATTTATCTGTTTCTAATCAGTTTTTAGGTTGTGAGGTGTTTCACTTCTGGCCCACGCTGCTCTAAACCTGAAGATACCGGAGATAAATGTGACTGTTCTACTGAAACACCTGCTGCATGCACCAGTTCATTCCCAACGATGGGAACTGGAGGAAACACAGCAGACCAGGATGCTACTCGCTCACCACCCAGCAGGCGTTGCCCAAGTCGGCGATCTTGATGAGGATTCTGTCGGCGTTCTGAGGCTTCAGAAGGTCCAGAAGTCCATCCTGGTCACTGACGCCTAAAATATGCAGAAAGATTCCTAGTTAACAAAGATCAGACCAAACCTGAACTGAAGATCAAGGTAACATGTCAGCTCATTTAAACACACTGATCAGTTTACAGGTTTGTTTTAAAGTGCATGTTTTCCCAGAGAGAGAGGAAGAAAGTGCTGACTGACCGCCAGCTGAGGATGATGAAGGAGGAGTCTGATGGAACAACGCTGATCTGGAGCCAGAGACAGAAGCACCTGGGCTGAGGTTTGGCAGTGAGATGGTGACGTCTCGGAGGTTTTCTGCAGCAGAGTCCAGTCTGTCTTCAAACAGAAAACTCTGTCTTCTTATCTTCAGCTTTGAGCCACAAGTGGAGCTACGTGTGCCTGAAGGAGCTGCAGCATCAGAGAAGGACACATGGCGCTTGTCCTGTTGGTGCTCAGATGGTCTCTTCTGTCCTCCACGGCTTCTGTCTCTCCCCGCCAGACGCTTGATGGGACTCATGGAGACCTTGCTGGTCTGCAGGGAGCAGATCAGATGTGAGCGCTGGAGAAAAATACCAGCCTGAAAGCAGCTCAGTGAACATTCAGCCTCAGGTCTGCTTAGAAGAGCAGCCGCTGGTGCAGATTCAGCACCGATGAGCTGTGTTTGACACATCATTATTCCTCTACTGGACACCGTGACAAAGACATAATCACAGCTCTGGATGTCTGCAGCGGATCTTTAAGATCTGAGCTTAGTCTGCAGGCCGTGCAAGAGCAGGTTGCTAACAACACAGTGCAATAAAACCACAACAGCAGCTGATGGACGAACGAAACCTGCTGCTGTCTCCTCTGACACAAACCAGTCACAGGAGTCTGCTTCAAATAAGCTCTTCGTTCGCTTCTACTTCCCTGCAGAGCAAAGCTCCAAACATCAGCTTCACCTTGCAAACTGCATTCATTCATCCATTTAACTGTCGTGGGGAAGCTGGAGTCTATCCCAGCAACCATCAGGAGAGACGCGGGTACACCCTGGACAGGTCGCCAGTCCATCACAGGACACAAACTGGACATTTAAATGCAGATAATAGATAATGTGACACTGATCACATTCATCATGGTACAACTCAGCCTCCCATGTTCATGCATCCAGATGCAGGAGAGATTTTTCAAAATAAAAGCAAATTACCAGATCTGGTTGCGGTTTGTGTGGTATGTGGAATAAAATTTAGGCTGATGAGACAGGTGCAGGAAAGCAAGGGTTAATGAAATAAAAGGATAATAACAGGAAACAAGAAGACTCTGGGAAGTTGTAAGGTAAGGTGCGCTCCTTTGCCATCAGCCTGGAGAAGTAATGAGGAGCGGTGGAGGAGGAGTTTACTGGAAAGAGAATGTTTCCCAAAACGAAAGAGGCATGGATCCTTCTGTGCAAAACTGATCATTAAAATAAAAAAAAAAGTTAATAATAAAGTTATAATTTTGTTCTCATTTCTTTCAGGTTGTTGTCTGCAAAGTGCAACGGAGTCCACTGGAGGACAAATAAGGACGATTAGTTGGACTGGGACATAAATTTGTAGAAAAGAATCAAAATCAGCTCAAGTTGTTTTAGGAATCATATTAATGTGATGTTATCTACTGAATAAACGTTATTTATCAGGTTGCAACATTTCCTATGTTTATCTACAAACCTGATCTGATTGGTTGCTTCCAGTCATGTGGGTTTATGGTTTAAATCGAGTGAGAACTCCTCCCACCCGGTGGGCGGTAAAAGGAGCGCACCTGCTGAAGCGGAAAGCAGCAAACGTGACGGAAGCAAATCAAACCAGGTGTGCTAACTAACAGGAAGTAAAACGGAGACAGATGAACTACAAAATAAAACACTGAAGCAAACCAGTGATGTCTGATATTGGTTCTTTTACTGTTGATAGATATACCAAACTCTTCATTTCTGATACAGATATCAACCAATACTGACATATGCAGGTTTATAAATATGTATAACCCCAAGTCAAAGATGTGGACGAGTCCACTTCTAAGCTCCTTATGCTGCAACTGATGCCACGTTTTGGTGATGTTATCAAATGTGTGCTGATAGACGTCTAGCTTAATGTTCCAGGTTGGCTCTGATGTCCGGATGCTACTGGATTCATTGCGAGTTGCGCCAAACAAACAAAAATATCTGGAAAACTGCAATGGCGTATTATATTGCAACATTCTGAATGACACGAGATGTCCTGAATAGTTTGATGCGCAAAAAGTTCATTTTGTCAAGATAAGCCAGATAATTTCCGATATTACATTTTAAAAGCAGACTATGCAGGATTTCAAGGCAATTATTTCCAAAACAACTTGGCAAACACCAGGTTGTGAGCAAAACCACAAAACTGCTACCTCCACAAACGACCACAGGTTGGCAGTAATGAGCAAAACTCACCCCTCACCCCTCCTACTTGCCAGCTCCAATGAGGGCAGGAATCGCTTGTGAGCTGTAGCTCAGAGCCGCTCTGTAATAAATGGGCTTATACTCCCCCTACTGGTGGAAAAAGGTACTTTTTTTTTTTACTGGTCAGAAAACATTCAAGAAGGGTCTTTGTCATTAATTAAACTTGTAATTTAATAACACATCAAATATGGACAGACTGGAACCTACATGTTTAAAAAACAATCTAATTATGATTGTAGTTATTTTTTTAGTTAATTTATTTTGAAAATATTGAGAATCTTATATACTCTACCTTTAACGCCAGAAATACTTATAAAAAAGAAATACAAAGAGAGAACACCAAAGCAAATCCACAGATCCATCTTACCCATTCTCCAAAGGCGTGGAAGGCCCCCGTCAGCCGGGTGCAGCGGACTGTCCTGATGTAAATGCATCCTGATTGGAGCCTCTTATGAAAGTCTCCAAGTTGGCAACTGTGTCTGAATGAAAGCAAAGCGGCTGTGGGAGGAGTTTACAGCACAGCGCTGCAATGCCAGAGACGCTCGATTAGCAGCTGAAGACCGCAGGAGAGGAAACTGCAGAGAGAAAAATAATCACACCCTTTTATTTTTATGATTGTTGAAAACCCAGATTGTAATTGAGATTAAAATCCAATTAATCGACATAGATATTTTGGATATCATCTAGAACAGGAAAAACATTCTGGATACTACCATCCAGAACAGGAACAATACTCTGGATACTATGATCCAGAACATGAACAACATTCTGAATACTACCATCCAGAACAGGAACGACAATATTCTGGATACTACCATCCAGAACAGGAACAACATTTTGGATACTACCAGCCAGAACAGGAACAACGTTCTGGATACTACCAGCCAGAACAGGAAGAACATTCTCGATAATACCATCAATAACAGGAACGACAATGATCTGGATACAACCATCCAGAACAGGAAGAATATTCTGGATACTACCTACAGAACAGGAACAACATTCTTGATAATACCATCAAGACCAGGAAATACATTCTGGATACTACCATCCAAAACAAGAACAACATTCTGGATACTACCATCCAGAACAGGAAAAGCATTTTGGATACTACCATTCAGAAGAGGAACAACATTCTGGATACTAAAATCCAGAACAAGAAGAACAATCTGGATACTACCATCCAGACCAGGAAAAACATTCTGGATACAACCATCCAAAACATGAACAACGTCTGGATACCACCATTCATAAGAGTAACAACATTCTGGAAACTACTACCCAGAACAAGCAGAACATGCTGGATACTACCATTGAGAACAGGACAATATTCTGGATACTACTATCCAGAACAAGAATAACATTCTGGATACTACCATCCAGAACAGGAACAATATTCTGGATAGTACCATTCAGAACAGGAACGACAATATTCTGGATACTACCATCCAGAAGAGGAACGACAATATTCTGGATACAACCATCCAGAAGAGGAACAACATTCTGGATAGTACCATTCAGAACAGGAACAACAATATTCTGGATACTGCAATGCAGAACAGGAACGACAATATTCTGGATACTACCATCCAGAACAGGAACAATATTCTGGATACTACCATCCAGAACAGGAACAACATTCTGGATGCTACCATCTAGAAAAGGAACAACATTCTGGATACTACCATCCAGAACAGGAACAACATTCTGGATACTACTTTCCAGAACAAGAAGAACAATCTGGATACTACCATCCAGAACAGGAACAACATTCTGGATACTACTTTCCAGAACAAGAAGAACATTCTGGATACTACCATCCAGAACAGGAACAATATTCTGGATACTATCGTCCAGAACAGGAACAACATTCTGGATAGTACCATTCAGAACAGGAACGACAACATTATGGGTGCTACCATCTAGAACAGTAACAACATTCTGGATACTACTTTCCAGAACAAGAAGAACATGCTGGATACTACCACCCAGAACAGGAACAAAATTCTGGATACTACTATCCAGAAAAAGAAGAACATTCCTGATACAACCATCCAAAACATGAACAACATCTGGATAGTACCATCCAGAACAGGAACAACATTCTGGACACTGCCATTTAGAACAGGAACAACATTTTGGATTCTACCAACAATAACAAGAACAGCATTCTGGATACTACCATGCAGAACAGGAACAACATTATGGATACTAAAATCCAGAACAAGAAGAACAATCTGGATACTACCATCCAGACCAGGAAAAACATTCTGGATACAACCATCCAAAACATGAACAACGTCTGGATACCACCATTCATAAGAGTAACAACATTCTGGAAACTACTACCCAGAACAAGCAGAACATGCTGGATACTACCATTGAGAACAGGACAATATTCTGGATACTACTATCCAGAACAAGAATAACATTCTGGATACTACCATCCAGAACAGGAACAATATTCTGGATAGTACCATTCAGAACAGGAACGACAATATTCTGGATACTACCATCCAGAAGAGGAACGACAATATTCTGGATACAACCATCCAGAAGAGGAACAACATTCTGGATAGTACCATTCAGAACAGGAACAACAATATTCTGGATACTGCCATGCAGAACAGGAACGACAATATTCTGGATACTACCATCCAGAACAGGAACAATATTCTGGATACTACCATCCAGAACAGGAACAACATTCTGGATGCTACCATCTAGAAAAGGAACAACATTCTGGATACTACCATCCAGAACAGGAACAACATTCTGGATACTACTTTCCAGAACAAGAAGAACATTCTGGATACTACCATCCAGAACAGGAACAACATTCTGGATACTACTGTCCAGAACAAGAAGAACATTCTGGATACTACCATCCAGAACAGGAACAATATTCTGGATACTATCGTCCAGAACAGGAACTACATTCTGGATAGTACCATTCAGAACAGGAACGACAACATTATGGGTGCTACCATCTAGAACAGTAACAACATTCTGGATACTACCATCCAGACCAGAAACAACATTCTGGATACTACTTTCCAGAACAAGAAGAACATGCTGGATACTACCACCCAGAACAGGAACAAAATTCTGGATACTACTATCCAGAAAAAGAAGAACATTCCTGATACAACCATCCAAAACATGAACAACATCTGGATAGTACCATCCAGAACAGGAACAACATTCTGGACACTGCCATTTAGAACAGGAACAACATTTTGGATTCTACCAACAATAACAAGGACAGCATTCTGGATACTACCATGCAGAACAGGAACAACATTATGGATACTACCATCCAGAACAGGAACAACATTCTGGATACTACCATCCAGAACAGGAACAGCACTTTTGATACTACCATTCAGAAGAGGAACAACATACTGGATACTAAAATCCAGAACAAGAAGAACAATCTGGATACTACCATCCAGAACAGGAAAAACATTCTGGATACAACCATCCAAAACATGAACAACGTCTGGATACTACCATCTAGAACAGGAACAAAATTCTGGACACTGCCATTTAGAACAGGAACAACATTCTGTATACTACTATCCAGAACAGGAACAACATTCTGGAAACTACTTTCCAGAACAAGAAGAACATTCTGGATACTACCATCCAGAACAGGAACAACATTCTGGATACTACTATCCAGAACAAGAAGAACATTCTGGATACTACCATCCAGAACAGGAACAACATTCTGGATAGTACCATTCAGAACAGGAACAACAATATTCTGGATACTGCCATTCAGAACAGGAACGACAATATTCTGGATACTACCATCCAGAACAGGAACAATATTCTGGATACTACCATCCAGAAAAGGAACAACATTCTGGATGCTACCATCTAGAAAAGGAACAACATTCTGAAAACTACCATCCAGAACAGGAACAACATTTTGGATACTACTTTCCAGAACAAGAAGAACATTCTGGATACTACCATTCAGAATAGGAACAACATTCTGGATACTACTATGCAGAACAAGAAGAACATTCTGGATACTACCATCCAGAACAGGAACAATATTCTGGATACTATCGTCCAGAACAGGAACAACATTCTGGATAGTACCATTCAGAACAGGAACGACAACATTATGGGTGCTACCATCTAGAACAGTAACAACATTCTGGATACTACCATCCAGACCAGAAACAACATTCTGGATATTACTTTCCAGAACAAGAAGAACATGCTGGATACTACCACCCAGAACAGGAACAAAATTCTGGATACTACTATCCAGAAAAAGAAGAACATTCCTGATACAACCATCTAAAACATGAACAACATCTGGATAATACCATCCAGAACAGGAACAACATTCTGGACACTGCCATTTAGAACAGGAACAACATTTTGGATTCTACCAACAATAACAAGGACAGCATTCTGGATACTACCATGCAGAACAGGAACAACATTCTGGATACTACCATCCAGAACAAGAACAACATTCTGGACACTACCATTCAGAACAGGAACAACATTCTGGATACAACCATCCAAAACATGAACAACGTCTGGATACTACCATCTAGAACAGGAACAAAATTCTGGACACTGCCATTTAGAACAGGAACAACATTCTATATACTACTATCCAGAACAGGAACAACATTCTGGATACTACCATTCAGAAGAGTAACAACATTCTGGAAACTACTACCCAGAACAAGCAGAACATGCTGGATACTATCATTGAGAACAGGACAATATTCTGGATACTACTATCCAGAACAAGAATAACATTCTGGATACTACTATCCAGAACAGGAACAACATTCTGGATAGTACCATTCAGAACAGGAACGACAATATTCTGGATACTACCATCCAGAAGAGGAACGACAATATTCTGGATACAACCATCCAGAAGAGGAACAACATTCTGGATAGTACCATTCAGAACAGGAACAACAATATTCTGCATACTGCCATTCAGAACAGGAACGACAATATTCTGGATACTACCATCCAGAACAGGAACAACATTCTGAATACTACCATCCAGAACAGGAACAACATTCTGGATACTACTTTCCAGAACAAGAAGAACATTCTGGATACTACCATCCAGAACAGGAACAACATTCTGGATACTACTATCCAGAACAAGAAGAACATTCTGGATACTACCATCCAGAACAGGAACAATATTCTGGATGCTATCGTCCAGAACAGGAACAACATTCTGGATAGTACCATTCAGAACAGGAACGACAACATTATGGGTGCTACCATCTAGAACAGTAACAACATTCTGGATACTACCTTCCAGACCAGAAACAAAATTCTGGATACTACTTTCCAGAACAAGAAGAACATGCTGGATACTAACACCCAGAACAGGAACAAAATTCTGGATACTACTATCCAGAAAAAGAAGAACATTCCTGATACAACCATCCAAAACATGAACAACATCTGGATAGTACCATCCAGAACAGGAACAACATTCTGGACACTGCCATTTAGAACAGGAACAACATTTTGGATTCTACCAACAATAACAAGAACAGCATTCTGGATACTACCATGCAGAACAGGAACAAGATTATGGATACTACCATCCAGAACAGGAACAACATTCTGGATACTACCATCCAGAACAAGGACAACATTCTGGATACTACCATTCAGAACAGGAACAACATTCTGGATACAACCATCCAAAACATGAACAACGTCTGGATACTACCATCTAGAACAGGAACAAAATTCTGGACACTGCCATTTAGAACAGGAACAACATTCTGGATACTACTATCCAGAACAGGAACATCATTCCGGATACTACCATTCAGAAGAGTAACAACATTCTGGAAACTACTACCCAGAACAAGCAGAACATGCTGGATACTGCCATTGAGAACAGGACAATATTCTGGATACTACTATCCAGAACAAGAATAACATTCTGGATACTACTATCCAGAACAGGAACAACATTCTGGATAGTACCATTCAGAACAGGAACGACAATATTCTGGATACTACCATCCAGAAGAGGAACGACAATATTCTGGATACAACCATCCAGAAGAGGGACAACATTCTGGATAGTACCATTCAGAACAGGAACAACAATATTCTGCATACTGCCATTCAGAAAAGGAACGACAATATTCTGGATACTACCATCCAGAACAGGAATAACATTCTGAATACTACCATCCAGAACAGGAACAACATTCTGGATACTACTTTCCAGAACAAGAAGAACATTCTGGATACTACCATCCAGAACAGGAACAACATTCTGGATACTACTATCCAGAACAAGAAGAATATTCTGGATACTACCATCCAGAACAGGAACAATATTCTGGATACTATCGTCCAGAACAGGAACAACATTCTGGATAGTACCATTCAGAACAGGAACGACAACATTATGGGTGCTACCATCTAGAACAGTAACAACATTCTGGATACTACCATCCAGACCAGAAACAAAATTCTGGATACTACTTTCCAGAACAAGAAGAACATGCTGGATACTACCACCCAGAACAGGAACAAAATTCTGGATACTACTATCCAGAAAAAGAAGAACATTCCTGATACAACCATCCAAAACATGAACAACATCTGGATAGTACCATCCAGAACAGGAACAACATTCTGGACACTGCCATTTAGAACAGGAACAACATTTTGGATTCTACCAACAATAACAACAACAGCATTCTGGATACTACCATGCAGAACAGGAACAACATTATGGATACTACCATCCAGAACAGGAACAACATTCTGGATACTACCATCCAGAACAAGAACAACATTCTGGATACTACCATTCAGAACAGGAACAACATTCTGGATACAACCATCCAAAACATGAACAACGTCTGGATACTACCATCTAGAACAGGAACAAAATTCTGGACACTGCCATTTAGAACAGGAACAACATTCTGGATACTACTATCCAGAACAGGAACATCATTCTGGATACTACCATTCAGAAGAGTAACAACATTCTGGAAACTACTACCCAGAACAAGCAGAACATGCTGGATACTACCACCCAGAACAGGAACAAAATTCTGGATACTACTATCCAGAAAAAGAAGAACATTCCTGATACAACCATCCAAAACATGAACAACATCTGGATAGTACCATCCAGAACAGGAACAACATTCTGGACACTGCCATTTAGAACAGGAACAACATTTTGGATTCTACCAACAATAACAAGAACAGCATTCTGGATACTACCATGCAGAACAGGAACAACATTATGGATACTACCATCCAGAACAGGAACAACATTCTGGATACTACCATCCAGAACAAGAACAACATTCTGGATACTACCATTCAGAACAGGAACAACATTCTGGATACAACCATCCAAAACATGAACAACGTCTGGATACTACCATCTAGAAAAGGAACAAAATTCAGGACACTGCCATTTAGAACAGGAACAACATTCTGGATACTACTATCCAGAACAGGAACATCATTCTGGATACTACCATTCAGAAGAGTAACAACATTCTGGAAACTACTACCCAGAACAAGCAGAACATGCTGGATACTACCATTGAGAACAGGACAATATTCTGGATACTACTATCCAGAACAAGAATAACATTCTGGATACTACCATCCAGAACAGGAACAACATTCTGGATAGTACCATTCAGAACAGGAACGACAATATTCTGGATACTACCATCCAGAAGAGGAACGACAATATTCTGGATACAACCATCCAGAAGAGGAACAACATTCTGGATAGTACCATTCAGAACAGGAACAACAATATTCTGCATACTGCCATTCAGAACAGGAACGACAATATTCTGGATACTACCATCCAGAACAGGAACAACATTCTGAATACTACCATCCAGAACAGGAACAACATTCTGGATACTACTTTCCAGAACAAGAAGAACATTCTGGATACTACAATCCAGAAAAGGAACAACATTCTGGATACTACTATCCAGAACAAGAAGAACATTCTGGATACTACCATCCAGAACAGGAACAATATTCTGGATACTATCGTCCAGAACAGGAACAACATTCTGGATACTACCATCCAGAACAGGAACAGAACTTTTGATACTACCATTCAGAAGAGGAACAACATTCTGGATACTAAAATCCAGAACAAGAAGAACAATCTGGATACTACCATCCAGAACAGGAAAAACATTCTGGATACAACCATCCAAAACATGAACAACGTCTGGATACTACCATCTAGAACAGGAACAAAATTCTGGACACTGCCATTTCGAACAGGAACAACATTCTGGAAACTACTACCCAGAACAAGCAGAACATGCTGGATACTACCATTGAGAACAGGACAATATTCTGGATACTACTATCCAGAACAAGAATAACATTCTGGATACTACCATCCAGAATAGGAACAACATTCTGGATAGTACCATTCAGAACAGGAACGACAATATTCTGGATACTACCATCCAGAAGAGGAACGACAATATTCTGGATACAACCATCCAGAAGAGGAACAACATTCTGGATAGTACCATTCAGAACAGGAACAACAATATTCTGGATACTGCCATGCAGAACAGGAACGACAATATTTTGGATACTACCATCCAGAACAGGAACAATATTCTGGATACTACCATCCAGAACAGGAACAACATTCTGGATGCTACCATCTAGAAAAGGAAAAACATTCTGGATACTACCATCCAGAACAGGAACAACATTCTGGACACTGCCATTTAGAACAGGAACAACATTTTGGATTCTACCAACAATAACAAGAACAGCATTCTGGATAATACCATGCAGAACAGGAACAACATTATGGATACTACCATCCAGAACAGGAACAACATTCTGGATACTACTATCCAGAACAAGAAGAACATTCTGGATACTGCCATCCAGAACAGGAACAATATTCTGGATACTATCATCCAGAACAGGAACAATTTTCTGGATAGTACCATTCAGAACAGGAACGACAACATTATGGGTGCTACCATCTAGAACAGTAACAACATTCTGGATACTACCATCCAGACCAGAAACAACATTCTGGATACTACTTTCCAGAACAAGAAGAACATTCCTGATACAACCATCCAAAACATGAACAACATCTGGATAGTACCATCCAGAACAGGAACAACATTCTGGACACTGCCATTTAGAACCGGAACAACATTCCGGATGCAACCATCCAGAACAGGAACAACTGTTCATCACTGCAAGAGAACAAACATGCAACAAACACCACCATATAGCAAAGACACTGTGAGCTCATGGTTAATGGATCTGGAATCTGACAGTGGACCCATATCAGATGATGGTAGGACCAGAACAGCAGCTGGAATCAGTGTCTGAGCTGCTTGGTGGTATTCTGACATCTAAAAGTACTCCTTTAGTTGTGTAAACTGTGATACAGAAGAGATAAACCACACTGAAACATTTCAGAAGCTTGATCTCATCCAGTGCCGTCTCAGAACAGGAAAAACATTCTGGATACAACCATCCAAAACATGAACAACATCTGGATACTACCATCTAGAACAGGAACAAAATTCTGGACACTGCCATTTAGAACAGGAACAACATTCTGGATACTACTATCCAGAACAGGAACAACATTCTGGATACTACCATTCAGAAGAGGAACAACATTCTGGAAACTACTACCCAGAACCAGCAGAACATGCTGGATACTACCATCGAGAACAGGACAATATTCTGGATAATACTATCCAGAACAAGAATAACATTCTGGATACTACCATCCAGAACAGGAACAACATTCTGGATAGTACCATTCAGAACAGGAACGACAATATTCTGGATACTACCATCCAGAAGAGGAACGACAATATTCTGGATACAACCATCGAGAAGAGGAACGACAATATTCTGGATACAACCATCCAGAAGAGGAACAACATTCTGGATAGTACCATTCAGAACAGGAACAACAATATTCTGGATACTGCCATGCAGAACAGGAACGACAATATTCTGGATACTACCATCCAGAACAGGAACAATATTCTGGATACTACCATCCAGAACAGGAACAACATTCTGGATGCTACCATCTAGAAAAGGAACAACATTCTGGATACTACCATCCAGAACAGGAACAACATTCTGGATACTGCCATGCAGAACAGGAACGACAATATTTTGGATACTACCACCCAGAAGAAGAATGGTTGTAACAAGAAGAACATTCTGGATACAACCATCCAAAACATGAACAACATCTGGATAGTACCATCCAGAACAGGAACAACATTCTGGACACTGCCATTTAGAACAGGAACCACATTTTGGATTCTACCAACAATAACAAGAACAACATTCTGGATACTACCATCCAGAACAGGAACAACATTCCGGATGCAACCATCCAGAACAGGAACAACTGTTCATCACTTCAAAAGAACAAACATGCAACAAACACCACCATATAGCAAAGACACTGTGAGCTCATGGTTAATGGATCTGGAATCCGACAGTGGACCCATATCAGATGATGGTAGGACCAGAACAGCAGCTGGAATCAGTGTCTGAGCTGCTTGGTGGTATTCTGACATCTAAGAGTACTTCTTTAGTTGTGTAAACTGTGATACAGAAGAGATAAACCACACTGACACATTTCAGAAGCTTGATCCCATCCAGTGCCGTCTCAGAACAGGAACAACATTCTGGATACTACCATCCAGAACAGGAACAACATTCTGGATACTACCATCCAGAACAAGAACAACATTCTGGATACTACCATCCAGAACAGGAACAACATTCTGGATACTACCATCCAGAACAGGAACAGCATTTTTGATACTACCATTCAGAAGAGGAACAACATTCTGGATACTAAAATCTAGAACAAGAAGAACAATCTGGATACTACCATTGAGAACAGGAAAAACATTCTGGATACAACCATCCAAAACATGAACAACATCTGGATACTACCATCTAGAACATGAACAAAATTCTGGATACTGCCATTTAGAACAGGAACAACATTCTGGATACTACTATCCAGAACAGGAACAACATTCTGGATACTACCATTCAGAAGAGGAACAACATTCTGGAAACTACTACCCAGAACAAGCAGAACATGCTGGATACTACCATTGAGAACAGGACAATATTCTGGATACTACTATCCAGAACAAGAATAACATTCTGGATACTACCATCCAGAACAGGAACAACATTCTGGATAGTACCATTCAGAACAGGAACGACAATATTCTGGATACTACCATCCAGAAGAGGAACGACAATATTCTGGATACAACCATCCAGAAGAGGAACAACATTCTGGATAGTACCATTCAGAACAGGAACAACAATATTCTGGATACTGCCATTCAGAACAGGAACAACAATATTCTGGATACTGCCATGCAGAACAGGAATGACAATATTTTGGATGCTACCATCTAGAAAAGGAACAACATTCTGGATAGTACCATTCAGAAAAGGAACGACAATATTCTGGATACTACCATCCAGAAGAGGAACGACAATATTCTGGATACAACCATCCAGAAGAGGAACAACATTCTGGATAGTACCATTCAGAACAGGAACAACAATATTCTGGATACTGCCATTCAGAACAGGAACAACAATATTCTGGATACTGCCATGCAGAACAGGAACGACAATATTTTGGATACTACCATCCAGAAGAAGAATGGTTGTAACAAGAAGAACATTCTGGATACAACCATCCAAAACATGAACAACATCTGGATAGTACCATCCAGAACAGGAACAACATTCTGGACACTGCCATTTAGAACAGGAACAACATTCCGGATGCAACCATCCAGAACCGGAACAACTGTTCATCACTGCAAGAGAACAAACATGCAACAAACACCACCATATAGCAAAGACACTGTGAGCTCATGGTTAATGGATCTGGAATCTGACAGTGGACCCATATCAGATGATGGTAGGACCAGAACAGCAGCTGGAATCAGTGTCTGAGCTGCTTGGTGGTATTCTGACATCTAAGAGTACTTCTTTAGTTGTGTAAACTGTGATACAGAAGAGATAAACCACACTGACACATTTCAGAAGCTTGATCCCATCCAGTGCCGTCTCAGAACAGGAACAACATTCTGGATACTACCATCCAGAACAGGAACAACATTCTGGATACTACCATCCAGAACAAGAACAACATTCTGGATACTACCATCCAGAACAGGAACAACATTCTGGATACTACCATCCAGAACAGGAACAGCATTTTTGATACTACCATTCAGAAGAGGAACAACATTCTGGATACTAAAATCTAGAACAAGAAGAACAATCTGGATACAACCATCCAAAACATGAACAACATTTGGATACTACCATCTAGAACAGGAACAAAATTCTGGACACTGCCATTTAGAACAGGAACAACATTCTGGATACTACTATCCAGAACAGGAACAACATTCTGGATACTACCATTCAGAAGAGGAACAACATTCTGGAAACTACTACCCAGAACAAGCAGAACATGCTGGATACTACCATCGAGAACAGGACAATATTCTGGATACTACTATCCAGAACAAGAATAACATTCTGGATACTACCATCCAGAACAGGAACAACATTCTGGATAGTACCATTCAGAACAGGAACGACAATATTCTGGATACTACCATCCAGAAGAGGAACGACAATATTCTGGATACAACCATCCAGAAGAGGAACAACATTCTGGATAGTACCATTCAGAACAGGAACAACAATATTCTGGATACTGCCATGCAGAACAGGAATGACAATATTTTGGATGCTACCATCTAGAAAAGGAACAACATTCTGGATACTACTTTCCAGAACAAGAAGAACATTCTGGATACTACCATCCAGAACAGGAACAACATTCTGGATACTACTATCCAGAAAGAGAAGAACATTCTGGATACTACTATCCAGAACAAGAAGAACATTCTGGATACTGCCACCCAGAACAGGAACAACATTCTGGATAGTACCATTCAGAACAGGAACGACAACATTCTGGGTGCTACCATCTAGAACAGGAACAACATTCTGGATACTACAATCCAGACCAGAAACAACATTCTGGATACTACTTTCCAGAACAAGAAGAACATTCTGGATACTACCATCCAGAACAGGAACAACATTCTGGATACTACTATCCAGAACAAGAAGAACATTCCTGATACAACCATCCAAAACATGAACAACATCTGGATAGTACCATCCAGAACAGGAACAACATTCTGGACACTGCCATTTAGAACAGGAACAACATTCCGGATTCAACCATCCAGAACAGGAACAACTGTTCATCACTGCAAGAGAACAAACATGCAACAAACACCACCATATAGCAAAGACACTGTGAGCTCATGGTTAATGGATCTGGAATCTGACAGTGGACCCATATCAGATGATGGTAGGACCAGAACAGCAGCTGGAATCAGTGTCTGAGCTGCTTGGTGGTATTCTGACATCTAAGAGTACTTCTTTAGTTGTGTAAACTGTGATACAGAAGAGATAAACCACACTGACACATTTCAGAAGCTTGATCCCATCCAGTGCCGTCTCAGAACAGGAACAACATTCTGGATACTACCATCCAGAACAGGAACAACATTCTGGATACTACCATCCAGAACAAGAACAACATTCTGGATACTACCATCCAGAACAGGAACAACATTCTGGATACTACCATCCAGAACAGGAACAGCATTTTTGAGACTACCATTCAGAAGAGGAACAACATTCTGGATACTAAAATCTAGAACAAGAAGATCAATCTGGATACTACCATCCAAAACATGAACAACATCTGGATACTACCATCTAGAACAGGAACAAAATTCTGGACACTGCCATTTAGAACAGGAACAACATTCTGGATACTACTATCCAGAACAGGAACAACATTCTGGATACTACCATTCAGAAGAGGAACAACATTCTGGAAACTACTACCCAGAACAAGCAGAACATGCTGGATACTACCATCGAGAACAGGACAATATTCTGGATACTACTATCCAGAACAAGAATAACATTCTGGATACTACCATCCAGAACAGGAACAACATTCTGGATAGTACCATTCAGAACAGGAACGACAATATTCTGGATACTACCATCCAGAAGAGGAACGACAATATTCTGGATACAACCATCCAGAAGAGGAACAACATTCTGGATAGTACCATTCAGAACAGGAACAACAATATTCTGGATACTGCCATTCAGAACAGGAACAACAATATTCTGGATACTGCCATGCAGAACAGGAATGACAATATTTTGGATGCTACCATCTAGAAAAGGAACAACATTCTGGATACTACTTTCCAGAACAAGAAGAACATTCTGGATACTACCATCCAGAACAGGAACAACATTCTGGATACTACTATCCAGAACAAGAAGAACATTCTGGATACTGCCATCCAGAACAGGAACAACATTCTGGATAGTACCATTCAGAACAGGAACGACAACATTCTGGGTGCTACCATCTAGAACAGGAACCACATTCTGGATACTACCATCCAGACCAGAAACAACATTCTGGATACTACTTTCCAGAACAAGAAGAACATTCTGGATACTACCATCCAGAACAGAAACAACATTCTGGATACTACTATCCAGAACAAGAAGAACATTCCTGATACAACCATCCAAAACATGAACAACATCTGGATAGTACCATCCAGAACAGGAACAACATTCTGGACACTGCCATTTAGAACAGGAACAACATTCCGGATGCAACCATCCAGAACAGGAAAAACTGTTCATCACTGCAAGAGAACAAACATGCAACAAACAGCACCATATAGCCAAGACACTGTCAATTCATGGTTAATGGATTTGGAATATGATAATGGATCCATATAAGATGAATGTAGGACCAGAACAGCAGCTGGAATCAGTGTCTGAGCTGCTTGGTGGTATTCTGACATCTAAGAGTACTTCTTTAGTTGTGTAAACTGTGATACAGAAGAGATAAACCACACTGACACATTTCAGAAGCTTGATCTCATCCAGTGCCGTCTCTTTGAAGGTTTGAGCGCTTTTCACCACCTTCAGAGCCACAAAATGTTTCGACCTGCATGAAAACAAAAATGTCTGCCTGTCACAGTTATCATCACCCACAAATATGCTCCATTCTCAGTCATAACGGTTCAATTCTTACATCATATCCCAGCAGAGCCAGACGGTCGAGAAATGACCCCACCCTAAGTTCTCAACAACTTGGTAGCGGTTAACGAAAACGTCTCCAATCTCTACGGGATAGTAACCACCTGGAATGGAGTCCAGATCAGACTGTTAAAGACCTCCACCAGCATGGTGGCTTGGCTAGCAAAGACCTCCACCAGCATGGTGGCTTGGCTAGCTGGATTCTTGCTAACCGATGCCGTAGTCTGCAGGATTCTCCTGCTGCTCATCATAAGATCCCAGCTCAGGTGGATGAGGGAGACTCTGGGAAGCTGTAGGACAGCGGTGGTCTTTGCTGGGTTTTGGACTTTTTTTTTACTTTTCACTGGGACGCATTTGGGGCTGGGTTTGGTGGGTTTGAAGGGTGGATAAGAATAGTTGACTGAAAAAATTGCTGCTGTTGCTGCCACATATGACGAAGACATGTCAGAGTCCAACAAGTCTTTGGTCCAACTGAGGTTAGATGAAGATGACAGCAGCACTCGGGGAAAAAACTGCAAGACAAAAGGAAAATGCACTTTACCGAAATGCGTCATTTACATCAAATTCATCCCCGTTTGGACTTATCTTTTTTTTTTTTTATCACAGTCAACTTTGGAAGTCATGTTGTTTATGAAATAGAAAGAAGCACTGCTAACCAAACAACCATGAAGACCAAGTCACTCCCAACAAATGGAGTGGAGAAACATCACATCCACCAGAATCAAACGAAAATAACTGGAACCTGAACAAGGACGCCTTCCAAAGCTCACGGACCTGACCTGGAGGACACTGAGAGGCAGCACAGAGACCAGATCCTTCTCAGACGCTGGCGTATCTCTCCATATGAACACAATAAGCCCTACACTCCGCACAGCTAGACCTCATGAACGACTGTCGGAAGACAGACGTCACTTTCAGCTAAAAATAAGCACTTAAGAAAACATTAAGAAATCCTCTGCAAAGAAGCGTAGCGGTGGGTTGCTAGGCAACAAACCAGATCTCTTACATGTTTAGTTTATAAATGGCTCCAGAACCAGCTGGAACTGGTTTCTTCCTGCACAAAGCAGCTGGAAATGGTTTCTTCCTGCACAAAGCAGCTGGAACTGGTTTCTTCTGGGGAACTGGGGAATATTTAATTTGACAGTACTAATTAGCCAAACTGAAGCAAAAGTTAAAAATTTTCCGCTGTAATGTTCAGATCAAGCCATCAGACTGAGCCAGTTATTAGAACGTACGTGAAGCTCCGTCTCTCGATTCATTTCAAGTTCAGCAGACAATCTAACGAAATGTCACATTGGCGACGAGGATCAAAGAACGAGTGAATCATCTTTATCCCAGAGAGCGGATAACCGTGAACAAAGGGAAAGTTCGAAACAAAAAGAACTCCGCTATAAAGCATGTGTTAATCAGATACCAGCTAGTTAGCACACGGGCCGTGTGCTAGCGCCACACGGGCCGTGGGTTTTCGACATCGAAAAATCACACCATTATGGCCCCAGGCGAACGCCACTGCAGAGAGGTTTATGAGAACACTTGGAAAATGTCTCCGCGTTGCGCACATTGAGAATATCCCCTGGAAGCAGCATCTGTTCATGTTCCTGCGTGAGTACCGTTCAACACCACACAGCACTACAACAACATCACCTGCTGAGTTGCTGTTCAAACGAAGGATACACACAAAGATGCCTTCAATTAGCACACCCACCGAGTGGGTGACCAAGATCTTCGAGAGAGAGACCGAAAGGCCAAAGCCAAAATGAAGGTGTACTCAGACAATTGCCGACACGCTGCACCCCACTCTCTCCGACCCGGTGATATGGTGTTATACTCTCAAAACAGGCGCAACAAACTCACAGCGACCTATCAGTCCAAGCCGTACAAAGTGACCAAGGTCAAGGGCTCCATGATAACGGCAAAGCTGGATGGACATCAGGTGACAAGAAACTCGTCTTTCTTTAAAAAGCTCAACCCTGCCCTGCGCGACATGTCAACAACAGGACATGAGGGTGAAGACATCGGCGCTGATGCAGTACCAATGTCTGTGAGATACCCTGCCAGACGGCGACAGCCGCCATCGTACCTTAGAGACTTTGTTACAACCTAAGAAAAGAAAAAGAAAAAAAAGCGAGGACATATGGACTGAGACGGGAATTTTAGTTTAAAAGAGTTGGTCCGTTCGGATCTGAGAATGTTCATAAAAGTGGTTGTTTTGTTTCCCCATCTAAAATATCCTCTGGATAAGCACTAGGTTGGTTTGTTACACTGAAATGTTTCAGTTTGTTTACTCTGAAGTGTTTATTGTTGCTTGCAGACCAAGTGAATGTTTAGTTGTTGGTCACTTAAAGAAACGTGTAATACAAGTAAGCAATCACGTTAGAATATGCCCTAAAAAAAAAAAAAAAAAAAAAAAAAAAAAAAAGTGATGTAATGTTCAGATAAAGCCATCAGACTGAGCCAGTTATTAGTGGTGGTCGTAAGATGGCGCAGAGGTTTTGCTTCATCGCGTTAGTGTGGTCACGTGAGGAGGGCAGGTGCTTTGGGTTATAAAAAAAAAAGAAGGGTACATGTTTTTTTCCAGAATAAAGAGAACGTACGTGAAGCTCCGTCTCTCGATTCATTTCAAGTTCAGCAGACAATCTAACGAAATGTCACATCTGCCATTCACATCATTTGGCTTTTTGCCCCCAAAACTCTGCAAGAAACATGGATTTCATCCTGCTGGAACTGAATAATCCTGATATATCAATACTAAAGACATTTGCATTTGGATCGATCCGTCCGGCCGTAGCTTCGAGGATAAGCAGGACAACCCGTCCCAATACCAGCTGCGAGTAACGGACTGCTGGAACATTCCCAGATAAACACCAAACCAGTAATCTATTTTTTTCTCTTTGGGTCATTATGTTTCTTTTGTTTTATGTAGTCTAGTTTGTATTTTCTCCTTACAGCTGCTATTTTCTTTTTAACCGAATAATAAATGTGTCTCATCAATGTGTTAACAGCAAGATGTAAGTTAAGTTGGGCTTTTTTTCATATATCAGCCAAATAAACTGCAAAATATTTATTTTAGATCTAAAAAGATTCATATAAATTTTATTTGTAACTTCAACAGGTTTATTCTATTCTATTCTACCGTCATTTAGCAGACGCTTTTATCCAAAGCGACTTTGGATAAAAACTTGGATTTAAAGTTGTACACAGATGTGACAGTGTCTCTGCGTGGCTGTTTGTAAACTACTCCAGCTGTACAAATGCGTATCAGAATGGATTTAAGCAAGGGATTACTATTAGCATTATTATCGATAAACCTTGTTTTTCCTTATTAAAGGAGTTAAAGATCGACTTCCGGCGGCGACACGCCCTGTGAAGCTTAACAGTTTTTTTTTTTTGGGTTTTTTTTTTGGTTTTTTAATCTGTGAATTCACTAAATTCACTGAAAAGAATAAAACTTTTGGGTCCCGGAAGATTTCCCGGATCTCCGGAGACAAACTGCGTCATGTATTACGTCATAAAACAAGTAAAGTTGACAACATAACCAAGCCTACCGCAGCTGAAGCTCCACGCGGAGTCTGGGAGGAAAACTTAGCCGACAGTCCGGGATTTAGTCCGAACAAGGTGGTGTTCAGACCGGAGGAAGCAGGAGATGGAGAGATGTTTACATGTCCTCCATCAGATAAACAACATGGAGCGAGGGAAGGGCCAAGAACTACGACGCTGAAGTTCGCTTCTGATTCGTCACCTTAAAGCTCTGAATAAAGGACAATTCCGCTTTTCTTCGTCCTCTTCAACGTTTTAATGTTGACGTATTGGCTTTTATTCCATTAAGTATCCTTTAAAACAACTGAAAGTAAAACTGAGATTTTTATTTCGTAACAAATCCTGCTTTTTTTTTTAAAAAAAAAAAATTATTTTTAAATTTTCCTTTGGTAAAGTATTTTTCATTTTCATTCATTTTCATTTTATTTTCATTTTACATTTAGTTCCAGGAAACAACTATGTTTTAATCTCACCTTGACAGACACTTTGCAGAGGTCTGTGGGGTTTACAGCCCAAAAAGCCAGTTTTGCCCTCAGCTCAGCTCAATAAAACAACATTAGAGCCACTCATAATCTTTTGAAAAAACACAATTTTTGTCAAATATCTTTAGGAAATTTGTTATTTAAAAAAAAACAAAAAAAAAAAACCAACCCACACAATTTCATTTCTAGTTCAGGTTTAAAAAAAAAAAATAAATAAATAAAAAATAAAAAAAAAAAGATTTGCCAAAAAAGGAAAAAATGACAGATGCATTGAACTCTTTTGGTTAATTTTGGGATTCTTTTAAGCCAATAGTTTGCAGCCTAATGACAAAGGAAACAGAGCTTAGTATCGACGTGTTGTGGGATTTCAATACAGTTGTTCCATCTAAAAAGAAAACAAAACTGAAAAACTGAAAAAAAAAAAAAAAAAAAAAAAAAAGAAAGAAACTGTACTTCTGCAGTTAATAACATTTCTTTTTTTCTTTTCCTTTTGTTTCCAGTGTTCTGGAGCTGCAGGTTGCAGAGCCCTGCTCTACACGAACCCCTCTGTCAGCTACAGATGTTGAACTCTGTTTTCATGAAGCATAAAGATTCATAACGGACTGTAAACATCTCACTCACTGTTGCACGTTGTCCTCTCTGGTCTGCTCATCATTATCTATCTGCAGACTGAATCTCTAAGCTGCTGACACATTTATCCTCCTACAGCCCTGTACTGGATAAAGCATCCGAGAATTATTCTTGTTTTTAATGTGTTTTTATTTATTTTTTCAGACGCAACCTGCTTTTTGTCTTTAAATAAACTCTAATTTATATTCTGTACTGTTAAAGCTGCTAACCTAAAGGTTATCACCATGACAAGACAGATGCAGCGTGGACTGGGCGTAATTCACAAAGATGAATATTTTTACAGTAAACAGAAGTCAGTGTTTTGTCTTCGCACCACAATCTGCTGCCTTTTGCTAAAACAAAAAACAGATAAAGACGATAATAATGAAAAGGCAAAAATAAGCTCTTGATGAAAACGAATAAATAAAAAAAAAAAAAAAAAAGCAAGTTTCGAAGTTACGTAAAAGCTTTTATAGGCCTACGATGCATGAAGTGTAGTGGGGGCTGAGACGACACCTCAGTGTCCACCAACCCATCTTCTGCCACTTATCCGGGGTCAGGTCGAGGGGGCAGCAGCCTAAGCAGGGATACCCAGACTTCCCTCTCCCCAGCCACATCTGCCAACTCTGCGGAGGGGATCCCGAGGCGTTCCCAGGCCAGCCGAGAGATATAATGCCTCCAGCGTGTCCTGGGTCCCCAGGGTCTCCTCCCAGAGACTTCCAGGTGCCTGGAACACCTCACCAGGGAGGTCCAGGAGGCATCCTGACCAGATGCCCAAGCCACCTCAACTGGTTCTTCTCGATGTGGAGGAGCAGCGGCTCTACTCTGATCTCCTCCCGGATGACTGAGCTCCTCACCCTATCTCTAAGGGAGAGCCCGGCCACCCTGCGGAGGAAACTCATTTCAGCCGCCTGTATACAAGATCTCGTTCTTTTGGTCACGACCCACAGCTCATGACTGTAGATTTATTTTATTGTCTCAGGCAATTGAAATGTCTATTTCAATTGCCTGTACGGTTTTTTCATTAGTGTAATGTATGTGTGTATTTAGATAGTTATTTAGTGATTTATGCGGTATTTAAGGGTAAAAATCCAACTTGCGTCGAATTTCGAGTTACGCTGTGGCATAGGAACGGAACATATTTGTAAACCAAGGACCGCCTGTATTTCTAAAATCCATCCAATTGGATCAATTCCGCCTGAGTGTTCGGGTGTGAACACTTCCAAAAACTGGTCAAGCTGAACAGACATAGTTAGATAGGAATACGGGATGTCTAACGCAGAGTGAACATGAATTTTAGTGACTTCTGAGTGCCATGGTGATGATGCAGTCTGATTCTGCGTGGAATTATTAAACGTCTACATAACCAGGAAGTGTGGCACCATTTCTGTACACAGGAATCAATGAATGTGCTGCAACTCTCAGTATATGGAGGAATCTGGTAACATGGTCCGAGGAATTAGTAACGTAGAGCCAGGTATTTGTGAAGTAGTACTGAGAATGAATAAAGTGCTTTTTATAAAAGTCAAACATTGACTTGTGTTTTAATCAGATCTTTAAAGGAGTCATAACCTGGTCTTTTCGTGTCTCCACAGTCCTTTAAGTGTTAAATGTAAGTAATTGTTTAAAAACTTATTGAACCAAAAAAATTTTAAAAAGATATTTTTCTGACCATTTATTCATAATAAAACTTTTCCCGTGCGATTTCATGTGAGATTTAAAAAAAAAGAGATATTAGTTTAAATAATGTTAAGGAGGTGCTCGCTGATTGATCGTTGGAAGTCCAGCACCAGAAAGGGGGCACGCCCAGTATGTAGATGTTTAAAACAGCAGCTAGTGATAGCAGCTAACCTGACAGCAGCAGCTTTCTGAATTCAACCATTTACGTTTGAACCGGACTCTGAGCCTGAAAGAAAAGATACGGAGATGGAGGAAGGAGCGTGTTTACAATAAACTGTCTCTGAATGGTAAAGTTGTCATTTTAATGTCTGCTCACCTTGCTGTGAAGTCAGATAGCATGTTGGCAACGACATGCTATCTGAGCGTGTCGCTCATGTTAATACGCCTCAATTTTATTCTGTGTTGAACCATTTTTTAAACTATGAATGTATTTTTTAAAAAATCTGAAGTAAGATATGTAAAAAAAATGAAGTAATGTTGACCGCTGCATCATATTTCCCTACCAAACTTACAACACGTCACACCAAATGTAGCGGCAGCCAGATAAGCACACACACACACACACACAGTGCTTTTACTTTAGGTTTCACTTACCATCAGTGTTTATCTTAATTGATTAGCCTATTTAGCTGTTTTAGCCTGGAGTCTGGAAAATGTTATGATTTCCACATGACAGATCTCTGGTTTATTTAGCCACCATGTGGCCGTGTTACTGTATAGATAAATAACATGAAGTTAAATATCCTGTATAAACAAAGCGTCACGGTTTGGCTGCAACATCCTGATGAGGCTTCCTGCTGACCTATGTAGACCCGTGTTTTATACGTGCAGTGAGCGTCACCTACCATCTTTGATGTTTTTCTAATTACCGTCTCTGTTAAGCTGCACATGTAGAAATTTTACTAATAGAAAGAGAACAGTGACACATCAAGATATTTCTTCTTACTGTGCTTAGAAAATAAAATGTCTTTTTTTCATTTCTCAGGTCCACAGAAGGAAGGACAAAGTTCCAAACTCCCCCGTGTCTGATCCAACAACCTGGCATGAGAACCTGTATGTTTAAATGCTTTTTCATTAGAAAATGAAAAAAAAAAAAAACATTTTTAAGCAGGATTGTGTACATTTAATTATTAGATAAAATGAGAGGAAAGTTTCTATTCTATACCCAAAAAATTCAAATATAAAGCTAATCAAATGGCAAATTACTGTAAAAGGTCATTTATATATATTCTTGCCATTTCATAGAAAAAATAGTAATTTTGCAGCAGCCACTTAAAGTAAATACAGAACTTTACCATATAGACATTTCTGCATCTGACTTTTGAATATAAAATGTAAAACTGAAGTAAAGAAAAAAAACCAGCTCATTAAAACACAACGTTTTTATTGGAGTGCAGAAATAAAATCAATGCTCATTTTTAAAATAATAAAATAAAAATGATATTTTTTACTCTTCGTGATTGATTCTGTGAAAACAGTAACTGAATCTGGGTTAAATGTGGTTTAATGTGGTGTCTGGTGGTTCTGGAGCCACTGAGCAAGCCTCTAAAGAAATCTTCCTCTTCCTCCAAACTGAGTTGATGAGGCTTCTTCAGTGATGGTGTAGAGCTGGGATCCCCAATCCTGGTCCTTGAGGACCAGAATCCTGCAGGTTTTGCAAGTGTCCCTGCTGCACCACACTTGATTTAAATCAATGTGTACTTCGCAGACATTTGCAGAACTTGTTTGAGTCAGGTGTGTTCCAGCAGGAACATTTGGAAAACTTGCAGGACACTGGTCCTTAAGGACCAGGTTTGGGGATCCCTGGTGTAGAGGACCAGTTAAGGCTGGAACCACGGTATCTAGAGATGTGCAGAAACCTACATCATCTTCACTGCTGTCGCCTGGGTTCCTTTTCCACACAGAACCAGACACTGACATTAAAACAAGCAATAAAAGTGCCTCTCAGCTTCCAGAATGTACGGTATATGTGTTTGATTAATTATTATTTTCTGTATGTAAAATCAATTTAAAAAATGACAAACCTGTACTTCTGAAGTGGCGGTGGAAAGTCCTTGATGACAGCTGTGTTCCAGTAGTTGCCTGCATTTTAGGGTCAGTCTATCAGCCAACATCTACCTGTAGACCGCTGGTGCTGCGCATGGCATGAGATGTGCTGAACTAAAATATGCAAACAGAAGTTAGGAAAATATTTTAAATCATCTCGCGAATAGATTGTAGGTGTAAATAGTTGAGGAGATAATCACCTGTCATTTCATAGAGGAGACAGAGAAAATAGTCAAGAAGAGGTTAAAAGTACTCCCTTAACCACACAGACCCACACACACACACACACACACACACACATACACACACATACACATACCACCAACACTACCACCTCCCCCTCCCATCCACGACTGGTGGCTGTGATAAATGTCACTACAAACCTACAGCAGGGTGCTTCTGTTCCCACACCGCTTAGTCACATGGGGGAATGAGGAGAGGACTGATCTCAGCCGTCCTCGTGTCCATGCTGTCGGGCTCGTCCTATTTCCTGCCTGACAAACTTTAGTTCTGATTATATTTTTTTGTGAGCAGGACTTTCTTCGGATAGCCGAGGGCAGCAAACTGCAGGGTAACCAGCTTCATTTATTATTATTATCATTATTATTATTATTTTTAAATTTTTTTAATTTATTTATTTTTTTATTGTTATTATTGACAGAGTGCGCTAAAATTTCTCATAAGCAGGGACATAAAATCTGAAACTTCTGTACTGATTCCATTAATAACTGATCTTAAATTGGGTCAAAAATACTTTGAGCTTCCTATTTTTTAATCTGCAGTTACTCAGAAACTTTATTTATTCAGTGTTTATATTGATGCAAAGATGCTTCTATCGACATGCTGAAAAGACTAATTTTACAGTAAATAAAGTCATAAAAGTCTGTTTGAATGCAACCCGTGATGAATAAAACAAGGAGCAAAAGGATGAAGCTTAAAGTAAACAGAGGAAGATCAGATAACTGGTTGGTGTTTGTCTGGACTAACTTTGCAACTGGTTTGTGAGAAACTACCCTGTTTTTCGTGAGCCCCATTTTCTTAGCCTTGTAACTCATTTTGACATATTCCTGGTTATGTAAACATTATATTTAAAAATGTCTATGAGAGCATGTTATGAGATTTTTATATATTTATTTACTTTGTTTGCAGATCAAGCCATTAACCGTTTAGTGTATGTGAAGAGACATAACCGCACCACAATCACATGGAGTTACTGAAACTTTTAGATTAGATTTCTTATTTAAGTTTGATTAGAGAAAGGCTAATTAATCAGTTACCAACAGTAGCTCTTACACTGCAGCGGTCCATGCAAGCTCAGGAAGAGTCTAGTTGCACCCGGACCAGTGTCGGGAGCTATTTATGTTAACATGCCATTCATTCTGCTAAAAATAAACATACACAACCACTGGCCCTTTCAAAATGGCATGGCAAACAAGCTATCTGCTGCAGCTTCAGCTAAGATATACAAATTACTGTCAGAAAGAAAGACTTACCATTGGAATAAATGTCTGTTGTTTTTTTCCTTCCCCCCTCCCTGATTTCTGCTTCATCTTGATCCAACTTCAGCTGAACTGAGACACAGCTGGACTCCAGTTAAACATGTCATCATCTTATGCAGCTGCTATATCTGCACTTCTGTCAACCAGCTGTCCTAATACAGAAATCAAACCCAGCCCCAAACGATCCTCCGAGAAAGAAGGGAGTCCAAAACCCAGCAGAGACCACCGCTGTCCTACAGCTTCCCAGAGTCTCCCTCATCCACCTGAGCTGGGATCTTATGATGAGCAGCAGGAGAATCCTGCAGACTACGGCATCGGTAAGCAAGACTCCAGCTAGCCAAGCCACCATGCTGGTGGAGGTCTTTAACAGTCTGATCTGGACTCCATTCCAGGTGGTTACTATCCCGTAGAGATTGGAGACGTTTTCGTTAACCGCTACCAAGTTGTTAAGAAGTTGGGATGGGGTCATTTCTCGACCGTCTGGCTCTGCTGGGATATGATGTAAGAATTGAACCGTTATGACTGAGAATGGAGCATATTTGTGGGTGATGATAACTGTGACAGGCAGACATTTTTGTTTTCATGCAGGTCGAAACATTTTGTGGCTCTGAAGGTGGTGAAAAGCGCTCAAACCTTCACAGAGACGGCACTGGATGAGATCAAGCTTCTGAAATGTGTCAGTGTGGTTTATCTCTTCTGCATGACACTTTAAACAACTAGAGAAGCCTTCTGAGATGTCAGAATACCACCGAGCAGCTCAGACACTGATTCCAGCTGCTGTTCTGGTCCTACATTCATCTTATATGGATCCATTATCATATTCCAAATCCATTAACCATGAATTGACAGTGTCTTGGCTATATTGTGCTGTTTGTTGCATGTTTGTTCTCTTGCAGTGATGAAAAGTTCTTTCTGTTCTGGATGGTAGTATCCACAATGTTGTTCCTGTTGTGGATGTTAATACCTAGAACGTTGTTCCCATTCTGGATGGTAGTATCTAGAATGTTATTCATGTTCTGGATGGTAGTATCCAAACTGCTCTTGTTGTTCTGGAAGGTAGTAACCACTCTGTTGTTCCTGTTCCAGATGGTAGTATCTAAAATGTTGTTGCTGTTCTGGATGGTAGTATCCAGAATATTGTCATTCCTGTTTTGGATGATAGTATCCAGAATGTTTTTTCTCTTCCTGATGATAGTATCCAGAAAGTTGATCCTGTTCTGATGATAGTATCCAGAATGTTGTTCCTGTTCTTCAAAGTAGTATCCAGGATGTTGTTCCTGTTCTTCAAAGTAGTATCCAGAATGTTGTTCCTGTTCTGGATGGTAGTATCCAAAATGTTGTTCCTGTTCTGGATGGTAGTATCCAAAATGTTGTTCCTGTTCTGGATAGTAGTATCCAAAATGTTGTTCCTGTTCTGGATGGTAGTATCCAAAATGTTGTTCCTGTTCTGGATGGTAGTATCCAAAATGTTGTTCCTGTTCTGGATGGTAGTATCCAGGCTGTTGTTCCTGTTCTGGATTGAAGAATCCAGATGTTGTTCATGTTCTTGATGGTAGTATCCAGAATATTGTCGTTCCTGGTCTTGATAATAGTATCCAGAATGTTGTTCATGTTCTGGTTAATAGTATCCAGAATATTGTTCCTGTTCTGGATGGTAGTATCCAGAAAGTTGTTCCTGTTCTGGATGGTAGTATCCAGAATATTGTCGTTCGTGTTCTGGATGGTAGTATCCAGAATATTGTCGTTCCTGGTCTTGATAATAGTATCCAGAATGTTGTTCATGTTCTGGTTAATAGTATCCAGAATATTGTTCCTGTTCTGGATGGTAGTATCCAGAATGTTGTTCCTGTTCTAGATGATATCCAAAATATCTATGTCGATTAATTGGATTTTAATCTCAATTACGATCTGGGTTTTCAACAATCATAAAAACAAAAGGGTGTGATTATTTTTCTCTCTGCAGTTTCCTCTCCTGCTGTCTTCAGCTGCTAATCCAGCGTCTCTGGCGTTGCAGCGCTGTGCTGTAAACTCCTCCCACAGCCGCTTTGCTTTCATTCAGACACTGTTGTCAACTTGGCGACTTTCTCGCTAAATCTGGAGACTTTTGTTGTTAAAAGCGACAAATCTAGCAACTTTTACTGGAGTTATTAGAGACTTTTCTGGTGTTCTGGCGACTGACTTGAAGGCACATATTGTTCTGCAGTTACTGTAAGGAAGGAGCAGCGGGAGCCTCTCCCGTCCTAAAGCACTCCCAGGCGGCCAGTCTCAGTCGGCTCCGGCTGCAGGTCAATGTAGAATAACTGCAGTAGGTTGTGGAAGTTCACCTAAACATAGTTTATACCATTGTCAGTGACAACTGGCTGCATTATTTTCCTATACTGAGTTCGACGAGTTAAACACTGTAATATCCCTCCGTTACGGGGCGTTACCATAGCAACACGTTAACCAGCTGGTTCAGATCAGCCGTCTTTTAACAGGTGAATCAGAGAAACGCGCTGCAGCCTGACAGCGGTTGTTTGGCACGTACATCGAGGCCAACGTAAAATAGTTCCTATACTTAAGTATATTTAGCAAATGTTGTAAAAAATGTAACAAAATTGTTAAAAAAAATGTTTACTGTGTGGGACTATGGCATAGGTGGATTAAACAACTCGGAACCATTCATTAGATGGTTATAATGCCCAACGCCATGTCGAGAACACAACGCGCAGCATTGTTTAATTTTCACTTTTATTTATCTATTCAGCTTACATCAGTATTTGCACTTTGTCAAGACAAAACTTCATGGTATTTGTTGTTTTCTAAAATTTGTGGAATCCTAAAGACATTGTTTAAAAGCCAGTTTAATGTTAAATTCATTCATTTTGTTCAGGAAAATGGATAATCGTGTTAATAATCAAGAGCTCCATTTCAGTCAAAATAATTGTGATTATAATTTTTGCCATAATCAAGCAGCCCTACTGTCCAGTAGGTTTTATGTAAAGTTGTGAAGAAACGGCCAGACAGACGGATAAACACCAAGACAACATAACCTCCTCAGTGAGTGTAATAATCACTCTGATTAGTTTTTTATTTGTCATATATAATCTTTTTACTTCTGTAATATCTTCCAGGTGAGGGATGCCGACTCCAAAGATGCTAAACGTGAGCGAATTGTGAAGCTCATTGATGACTTCAGGATTTCTGGAACAATAGGAGAGCGTATCCTTTCATAAGAGGCTCCAATCAGGATGCATTTACATCAGGACAGTCCGCTGGACCCGGTCCGGTTGGAGACTTGGTTCAGTTGGGGGGAGGTGCAACATTATTCTGGACGAGGTTGCTTCACGCCCCAAACGAAGCAACTTTCCCAGCAAACGGACCAGGATTGGAGTCAGAAAGGCTGCTGTGAATGTTTCCTTACAGTTCAGCTGTGACTTCTCTGAAAAAGACCTCTAATGTTCACATCTTGTAAACTTATCGTCATGGTGACCAAAAAGCCAGGAAAGGCTTCATGATGTTCTTTATAAAAGCAGATCCTTAACTTTTCCCCAGATGTGTGTATGGTTCTGGAGGTTCTGGGCCATCAGCTGCTCAGGTGGATCATTAAATCCAACTACAGCGGCCTCCCCCTCCCCTGTGTTAAAAGCATCCTCAGACAGGTGTTGTGGAACCACTTTTTCCAGCTTATTAAATCCTCCCATGACTGAAATCTCTGTGTGACGGGGGACATTTGCTACAAAGATGGTGACAACAGTTTCTGTTCCTCATCACAGGTTCTGCAGGGTTTAGACTACTTGCACACTAAATGCAGGATTATCCACACAGACATAAAGCCTGAAAATATCCTCCTGAGTGTGGATGATGCTTATATTGAGAAGCTTGCAGCCAACACCAAGCTGTGGGAGCTTCCTGCGTCTCCTGCTCTCAGCAGTCCAGGTTGGTCAATCTGTTCACTAAAGCTTTTACTGTGAAATCCACAGGAAGTTGTGAGAACCTGATGGGTCTGTGTACGTTCAGATCATTTGTGTTTTTGTTTCAAACCCAGAATGGAAAAAAACAGAGGAATCATTGTTTTTCCTTTTTTTTTTCCATTTACAAACAAAAAGTCAAATTTCTTTTCCTACTTCCAGAATCCAAAAACAAAAAATGAGAAACTAATTTTAAAAAATGACTGGTTTTTACTATTTAGGTTTTTTTTCCAGTAAATATTTCAAAATAAAAGCCAAAATAAACATAACTATGCAAATATACTGAATAATGTTAAAATACACATCTAAATAACTACGTTGGCCCATATAAAGCAACACTGATTTGTTCTTGTGGCACAGAGGTCAAAGAAAAGAAAAGCCTATTGGCTAACAAGTAACCAGGATTGTGAAACACTAAGTTACATTTGACTGCTTGAATTGATCTATTATGTATTTAGGAAACAATCGATTTGTTCACACAGATTTGTCTTTTGAATTTGGTTTTTCTTGTTCTTCGTCTTTGGATTCTGGGAATAGGAAAGGAAATCAGCTGTTTTTCCATTTTTGGTTGTAAATGATGTTGTAAACAGAAAAACTGGTACTTCCACTTTTTCCATTTTGGTTTAACACGGAAAAACCAAATATCCTGAATGTAGATGGACCCTGATGCAGGTCCTACAGAGATGCTGCCTTTCTAACAGCCTCCTTCTCCTGGTTTTCCTCTTCTTTCCAGTAAACAGAAGCTCTGGAGAGAAACAGGTGTGCAACCTGAAAGCTGCTCCTGTCATTTCAGTACTTTGTGTTTTTGAGTTGCATTATGATTTTAGCTTTTCTCCTTTGCTGTTTTCAGAGTTGGTTCAACCTACTGGGGAAGCTGACGGGGGCCTTCCACGCCTTTGGAGAATGGGTAAGATGGATCTCCTGCATCTGGATGCATGAACATGGGAGGCTGAGTTGTACCATGATGAATGTGATCAGTGTCACATTATCTATTATCTGCATTTAAATGTCCAGTTTGTGTCCTGTGATGGACTGGCGACCTGTCCAGGGTGTACCCGCGTCTCTCCTGATGGTTGCTGGGATAGACTCCAGCTTCCCCACGACAGTTAAATGGATGGATGAATGAATGCAGTTTGCAAGGTGAAGCTGATGTTTGGAGCTTTGCTCTGCAGGGAAGTAGAAGCGAACGAAGAGCTTATTTGAAGCAGACTCCTGTGACTGGTTTGTGTCAGAGGAGACAGCAGCAGGTTTCGTTCGTCCATCAGCTTCTGTTGTGGTTTTATTGCACTGTGTTGTTAGCAACCTGCTCTTGCACGGCCTGCAGACTAAGCTCAGATCTTAAAGATCCGCTGCAGACATCCAGAGCTGTGATTATGTCTTTGTCACGGTGTCCAGTAGAGGAATAATGATGTGTCAAACACAGCTCATCGGTGCTGAATCTGCACCAGCGGCTGCTCTTCTAAACAGACCTGAGGCTGAATGTTCACTGAGCTGCTTTCAGGCTGGTATTTTTCTCCAGCGCTCACATCTGATCTGCTCCCTGCAGACCAGCAAGGTCTCCATGAGTCCCATCAAGCGTCTGGCGGGGAGAGACAGAAGCCGTGGAGGACAGAAGAGACCATCTGAGCACCAACAGGACAAGCGCCATGTGTCCTTCTCTGATGCTGCAGCTCCTTCAGGCACACGTAGCTCCACTTGTGGCTCAAAGCTGAAGATAAGAAGACAGAGTTTTCTGTTTGAAGACAGACTGGACTCTGCTGCAGAAAACCTCCGAGACGTCACCATCTCACTGCCAAACCTCAGCCCAGGTGCTTCTGTCTCTGGCTCCAGATCAGCGTTGTTCCATCAGACTCCTCCTTCATCATCCTCAGCTGGCGGTCAGTCAGCACTTTCTTCCTCTCTCTCTGGGAAAACATGCACTTTAAAACAAACCTGTAAACTGATCAGTGTGTTTAAATGAGCTGATATGTTACCTTGATCTTCAGTTCAGGTTTGGTCTGATCTTTGTTAACTAGGAATCTTTCTGCATATTTTAGGCGTCAGTGACCAGGATGGACTTCTGGACCTTCTGAAGCCTCAGAACGCCGACAGAATCCTCATCAAGATCGCCGACTTGGGCAACGCCTGCTGGGTGGTGAGCGAGTAGCATCCTGGTCTGCTGTGTTTCCTCCAGTTCCCATCGTTGGGAATGAACTGGTGCATGCAGCAGGTGTTTCAGTAGAACAGTCACATTTATCTCCGGTATCTTCAGGTTTAGAGCAGCGTGGGCCAGAAGTGAAACACCTCACAACCTAAAAACTGATTAGAAACGGATAAATCGTGCACTGATGGACCAAAAATCAAGTCTCCACCTGGATTTAACTGAGCTGACAGGTCGGAACCTTCTGTTGGACCCTTTGCTAAGTCCCGCCCCAAAATTGTCCCTGACCAATCATACGTTACCAAATCTAAGAGAGGAAGGTCTGGCGAGCTTTATGTTTATGATACTTGGGTTGGTTGATGTATGTCCTGTTTTCCCAAAACCCAAAACACAACTGGACAGATGCCAAATATGGATCAGCAATGTGCAAGACGTCACTCGCAACTGAATCCATCGAGATAACAAAAAACTACCATGTTGGTTCCTTGATGAGATGCTAACGCCAACTAGCACACAGCTGTTAGCAACAAGGCTAGTAGAATATTAACTAAAAGTACCGGTGCTTTAACAGTGAGGAAGGTAGTTTTGTACCAGTTGAGGATAAACAACTATCAGATAAACACTAGTAAGTAACGCTGGTTGCCAAATATTTAGCAGCGGGTCCAAACATAACAGACACCGTCATCTACAGGGAGTCATAGATTAACGTTAGCTTTAAATAACACAATATACTGACAATGTGAGAACATTGTTGTTTATGAGTAGAAAGCTTGCCAGGCATAGCAACCGTCACCATTAAGAGGGGGGCGGGGCTTAGAAAAGGGTCAGTTCCTGCAGCTGCAGCACCTTATTTAACCCCGACTGATGCAACGAGCAGCTTCTCATTTCCCACACCAGTATGTGGAATGGCGACGAAAAGAGACGTTAGTGTGTTTCAGAAGAATCAGATCATCGACATGAAGCAGAGAAAACATGGAAAGAGATGCAGAAACTAAAACTGGGTTCAGAACTGTCCAACGCATCGTTAGAAACTGGAAGGATGGGGGGGGAACCATCGTCTTCCAGGAGGACATGTGGTGGGAAAACATCATGAATGATGGCGATCACTTAAAGGTTTGGTGAAACCAGATGGAAGATAAACAGCAGTGGAACTAGATCTAGGCTCAGATCTAGGTTCAGATCTAGGCTCAGATCTAGAATGAGGTCAGCCAACGACCTGAATATCCTGAAGAGCAGGTTATTTCAGCTCATTTATTATTTCCTGCATCATCCAATCACCATGTTTCTGTCACAACCTCATCCTGCATCATCCAATCACCATGTTTCTGTCACAACCTCATCCTGCATCATCCAATCACCATGTTTCTGTCACAACCTCATCCTGCATCATCCAATCACCACGGTTTCTGTCACAACCTCATCCTGCATCATCCAATCACCATGTTTCTGTCACAACCTCATCCTGCATCATCCAATCACCACGGTTTCTGTCACAACCTCATCCTGCATCATCCAATCACCATGTTTCTGTCACAACCTCATCCTGCATCATCCAATCACCATGTTTCTGTCACAACCTCATCCTGCATCATCCAATCACCATGTTTCTGTCACAACCTCATCCTGCATCATCCAATCACCATGTTTCTGTCACAACCTCATCCTGCATCATCCAATCACCATGTTTTTGTCACAACCTCATCCTGCATCATCCAATCACCATGTTTCTGTCACAACCTCATCCTGCATCATCCAATCACCATGTTTCTGTCACAACCTCATCCTGCATCATCCAATCACCACGGTTTCTGTCACAACCTCATCCTGCATCATCCAATCACCATGTTTCTGTCACAACCTCATCCTGCATCATCCAATCACCACGGTTTCTGTCACAACCTCATCCTGCATCATCCAATCACCATGTTTCTGTCACAACCTCATCCTGCATCATCCAATCACCATGTTTCTGTCACAACCTCATCCTGCATCATCCAATCACCATGTTTCAGTCACAACCTCATCCTGCATCATCCAATCACCATGTTTCATTCACAACCTCATCCTGCATCATCCAATCACCATGTTTCTGTCACAACCTCATCCTGCATCATCCAATCACCATGTTTCTGTCACAACCTCATCCTGCATCATCCAATCACCATGTTTCTGTCACAACCTCATCCTGCATCATCCAATCACCATGTTTCTGTCACAACCTCATCCTGCATCATCCAATCACCATGTTTCATTCACAACCTCATCCTGCATCATCCAATCACCATGTTTCTGTCACAACCTCATCCTGCATCATCCAATCACCACGGTTTCTGTCACAACCTCATCCTGCATCATCCAATCACCATGTTTCTGTCACAACCTCATCCTGCATCATCCAATCACCATGTTTCATTCACAACCTCATCCTGCATCATCCAATCACCATGTTTCTGTCACAACCTCATCCTGCACCATTCAATCTCGGCTATAAAGAAAAAAATCTGCTAAACAAAACAATTTTAATGACCTAAAAATGAAAACTAACATCTGGTCTGTGGGCTGTTTTTGACCCATCTGTCCCAGTAACACTGTTGGACTCAGGGACTGAGATAAAGACATTCATACTTCCAGTTATTTTTCTATAAATATCACAAACTGTAAAGGAAACTATGACTTTACTGTTGATGTTTGTGGTTTAAATCAGATGGAAAAAGGAACGATGAGGCGCATGTTTGTCACTCGTTGGTCTTTGTATTTATTTCTATGAATCTGATTCTGCAACTTAATGGAATTGATGCTGTGAAAAGACAGAATTCTGAGTATCGTCCTCTTTTCTTTCATGAAGGATGGTGCAGGAGGGTTAATAAAGGAAGAGAAGCTGATCAGCTGTTTTTCTGGCTAACCTTATGTTTCCATTCAGTCAGGGTAGGAAACTTCCCAGTGAGTTTTTGTCCACTGGTCCTCTTGGACGTCCTCCACGTTGCCCGAGTTTCTGTCTCACCTTGTCTCCATCCGTTTTCAGTCATTCCAGATTAAATTCATGACGACATCATGTGGAGTTTCTGTCATGTTTCCAGCTTTTTCTTGATCTTTCCACGTCAGCACAAACACTTCACTGAGGACATTCAGACATGTCAGTATCGCTCTGTGGAGGTCCTGATCGGCGCCGACTACGACACACCAGCTGACATCTGGAGCACCGCCTGCATGGTGAGACGAGAACCTGAAGGCTTCAGGATATTATTGCCTTTTATTAATCTGTCCTTCCTCTGGTGATCCTGGTGGCCTTGTGTGTCCTGCAGGCTTTTGAGCTGGCCACAGGAGACTATCTGTTCGACCCTCAGCCAGGAGCAACGTTCTCCCGCGAGGAAGGTGTGTGTTCCTAACCTCCCTTTATCCTTTGCTGAAATAAATACAGTGAAGAACATATCCACGTCCTTTCAGATCATATTGCCCACATCATGGAGCTACTGGGACCTCTTCCGACCCAGTTTGCCCTCTCTGGGAGAAATTCCAAACGATACTTCAACCGTAAAGGTAAAGCTGTGAGTTTAATCTGTAATAAAACATGAATGTATGGAAGTATTTTGCTCATTTCTTCTGTTCTTCAGGACAACTGCGACGCATCTGGAAGCTGAAACCGTGGAGCTTGTTGGAGATCCTGCTGGATAAGTACGAGTGGCGGCGAGAGGAAGCCGTCCAGTTCAGCTCCTTTCTCTCCACCATGTTGGAGCTGCTGCCACAGAAACGAGCAACGGCTGCTCAGTGTCTGACACACCCCTGGATCGTCTCATGTGGTCCAGAAGCTGCCAGACCGTCTCTGTGACGTGGGACGTGTCCAGTGAGCGTAGCTTGGTGCTGGCATCATGAAGAACAGAAAGGAGTTTCCTACAATGACCAAAGGGAAGGGAGAAGTTTCTGGGACAGACATTTTAATCAAGATCTCTCCTGGATTTACACAAACAGGATTACTCAGTAACTTCATTTCAGGACAAAAGTTTTCAAATAATCATAATCTCTGCCTTAAAAATCACACTATGTGTCTAATAAAGCACTGGGAGCTGAGCAGAAATGACTTCCTCCTGTGTTTTGCTGGAGAGCAGTGGGTGTGTGTGGCTGCATGTTCAGATTAGGGCTGTTGCACATTCCATGCGTGCTCGCATTCAGCACAGCTCGGGTAGGGGGATGGAAGGAAGAGGTGGGAGGAGTTAGGTTCATGTAAACGCGGGCATATGTCCGGCTGGTGGAAAACTCACATTTTCCTCTGGAACCGACGGGAGGTGAGAAGAGGGCCGAGTAAAAACCACCTGCCTACTCGCGTAAGTCGTCTTTCCTCTTACGTTTTAACGAAAGACCCTTTCAGGGAGGACACAAGTTGCTTGTTAATCCTTCTTCTGAGGACTTTGTACTGCAGAAGCAGAACGAGAGCAGAGCTCAGTCTGGATGTGAATGTGTTTGTGCATTTTTCAGAAAACAAAGATTAGAAAATGTTGTGAACTTGGAGTGCAGTGGTTTAACCTCTCATTACAGCCGTCTTCTTGCTGGTTTCACTTCTTTCAAAAGTGAATCTGTGTAATGTTTCCATGCAAAAGCACGACACTTTCTTTTCTGCTGCTTTGATGAGATTTAAAGGTATGTGTGGATTTTTGCAGGCATGCTAAGACAGAGGAGCATGCAAGGGTTGTGGATCTCTTATATGCTCAGAGGAAGCCAAAGTAAAGGTTAAAGTCTCAGCGCTCTGCCTTTGGTGACACAGCTCTTCACCCCCAGCCAGTTGCCATGCAACTCAAACTGCAAATCAAAAGGGATTACCTCAACCACCACTGGTCTTTCACAGTTGCATTATTAGTGCAATGTGGGGTCTTTTCCAGCCCTGCTCTTCGCTGCTTTCCCACAGCAGGAGCTCTTATTTAACATTCAAGATGTGCTTTTCTCCTCTGCCTTTGCTCATTTCCTCTGGATTTTTATCAGCTCTGAATTCGCTGGAACAGGAAAAGTGCTCCACGTGCACCAAGCACTGCGCTGTGACTTAGTTGTTTATTGCAGCTGATATTGACTGATTTCTCACTGCAATATCCTGCTATGGAGTCATGCGTGGGTGCATGTGTTACAGCTGGAAAGCAGGAACAGCTAGAGTATTGTACGCTGCATAGTAAACACCCATCTCATTAGCTCAGTACAAAAGGAGAGGTAGGGTGAGGGGAGCTTTTTGATCTCCCTCATGCAGACATTTCTCTCCATAACACAGCACTACGATCTATCTCTCTGTTCATGCTCTCTGTCTTGGTTTGCAGGATGTGGCTGACTCTTCTCTACAGCTGCACAGGCGGAGCTGCACTCCTGTACGCTCTGTACAGATGGGTGATTCCCAGCATCGTGCAGTATCACGCAGGACTGGCGCTCTTTTGGCACGACAGGGTTGTGGAGCGAATGCTGGACACACTGACCGGGTCCACTCGTCCACAGGTGTGCATTCCCCTCTCTCACTGATAGCTAAGCAGGTGGGATGTTGTAGTGTACATGTGGGAGAGTTTGCATAGAAAAGATCACATTTTGGCCTGTGATCTGAGTGTTATTGACATGAGCGAGCCCCAGGATTGTCTGTTGGAAAAAAGGGAAAATGTGGAAAAAGAAAGCAGAAAAAAAACAGTAAAACATCCAACCTTGAGCTGGATAAGCTGCAACAAATGAGAGCCAAGTCTGGAGCTGCTCGCCAGCCAAGAACTGAGATCTGAGGCTGCGTTTGGCACAGGTTACTAAAGCTGCACAGTCAGAGAGCTGCGCTGGAGAATTCAGATTTATCTCTGAGGGTGCAGATAGCCGGCTCACGCGTCAGCAGCGTAGATAAAACCACAGAGGCATCGAAGGTCACACGGTTGTGCTGCTTGATTATTTGCAGCAACAACTGAATGCAACAAAAGGAAAACAGTCTACAAAGAAAGTCTCAACACAGAAATGATTTATTAGAGATCAAAGGTAGGTCCAAACCTCTGTTTGTAGCCTTTTCCCCAATAACATGCCTGTCACTGGTCAAAGTACATCCACATCCACTTTAACAGGCAGGTTTTACACACTTTCATCTTTCTGGTTGGCCTGTTTCATCAAACTGCAGCTCATCTCAGAAAGCAGCCATCAGAAACTCACACATGCACAGGGGCGGCTCTAGAAGGGGCAGGGTCCAAGCTTGGACCCCCTGTGTCCCCCTCCTGCTGAGGGCAGAGCTGGAGGCATGTGATCATTTTACCTGACTCAAGATTTGGAACCAGACTATTGTAGCCAAATTCTATTATCGATGGTGTGAGGATGGAATAAAGCTCATCATGCCAACTCACCATCAGTCAGAACCTAAAACAAATATAAATGTAAAAAGTAATGTTTCCTATTTTCATACAAAAGCACGTAGGGGTTGTAATAACCATGTTTTATTTAATAAACCACAGCTTAAAATGACTCTATTAATGTAGCAATTCTTTAAAATATATCTCTTATTCTGAAAGCATTAAGCACCAGACAGACAGTGGACCTAAAGAAAGACAGCAAAACAACACAACACATCAAAACTGGGAACAAAACCGACCAAAACCACACATTAGTAAAGAAAGAAAAGTCCACATAACCTTATAAAAGTCTTACACACATTAACATCAGCCTTTTTTTATCCAAGTCAGAGTTTGCTCGCTCGGAAAGTCCGCTTCCTTTGGGGAAATGTGAACGCGTCAAATAAATCCTGATTCGGATTAAAGAGGTCCGGTCCACCAACAAACGCAGGTCTCGGCCTGTTTCAAGTGGACCAAATACAAGTAGTGGACTACAGAATAAAGTCGCTTCCTACATCCTCTGCCTCATCTGGTGTTCATACTGCGTCCATTGTTGCAGTGGATTTCTGCAGTATACTTGCATAAGACACAATAAAAACCCAAAACAGCCATAGTTTTGTCTCCATGTTTAACTCGGAAATGGATGAAACAGAGTTTTCTTCTTCACGCGGGCCTTGTTCTCTCTTATGCTAAATACAAGTACAGCGTCACCTCTGGTGAGAATGGGGATATATTATTGTAAAGGTTTGGCACTGTTGCATCGTGGCCGAAATAAAGGTGCAACACCTCTCAAGTTTCTTAGCTCCTTTATTCTTCTCTCGCGCACATGTTACACACACACGGTTCTTCTCCATGCTGCATCTCTTATTCTACCGTTCTTCTGCGTAACATGGCCTACACAACATAACATAAAGGCAAGGTCGCCCTCTACTGGTGTAGCGTATAAAATACATAACATAACTAAATATACCCAATAATATCCACGATACCACATCTCCCCCACCTTTAAGCAAAAACCTGTCCGGGCTTAGTAAAACACATACTCTTAACAAAGTATAGCATTCATGTTATAATACAAACACAAAATGACTTAGCTCACGACTAAGCAATAAGAATGATGAATAACATTCTAATAAACAAAATCCTTAAGGTGCCCAGGAGCACGTCTCTCTCTCTGAGAACGTCTTAACTCTGGCTCTGGGGGTAAAACTTTCTCTGCCTGAATATCTGCAGCAGGGGGTATCCCTGGCTCTACCTCTAAACTAGAACTCTGTTGTTCTAACATTAGCGGTTTGTACATTTCAGGTAAAGAAGCATCAGACGTAGTGTCTGGATACAACACTCTCTCTCTCTCAACCTTTAGCTCGGGATCAGGTAATCTAGACCTGACCTGATCTACATGCCTTTTCACAACTTGACCAGAACCTACATGAACAGAATAAGATAGAGGTCCTGAACAGTCATGAATAACACCAGGAATCCATTTCGGTCCATAGGAATAGTTCCTGATGAGTACATCATCTCCAGGTGTAAATCCTCTTCCTTTGCTGTGTGTGTCATGATTCACTTTCTGTTTCAGTTGTTTTTGTTGCACTTTGGTCTTGACATCCGGAACCATCAAATCCAACGCTGATCTCAGTCTGCGCGACATCAAGAGTTCTGCAGGTGACAAACCTGTCGTTGCATGAGGTGTGATCCTGTAGCTAAATAAGAATCTTGACAATCTTGTTTGGATTGTCCCATCTTTCATCTTTTTCATCCCCTCTTTAAAGGTTTGAACAGCTCTCTCCGCTAGTCCATTTGATGATGGGTGAAACGGGGCGGATCTAACATGGTTAATGCCATTTTGCTTCATGAACACTTCAAACTCTGCACTTGAGAAGCAAGTCCCATTATCGGACACAAGCATTTTTGGTATTCCAAAAATACTGAAGCTTTGTCTGAGTTTTTCAATAGTGACTTGGGAGGTGCAAGAGTTTGTTGGATACACGTCCAGCCACTTTGAATGAGCATCCACAATCACGAGAAACATTTCTCCAAGGAATGGTCCAGCGTAGTCCACATGAATTCTTGACCATGGTGACTCAGGCCATTCCCACGGGTGTAATGGTGCAGGGGCAGGTGCTTTCTGATGCGCCTGACACTCATGACAAGCCTGAACAGTTCTCTCTACATCATGATCCATGCCTGGCCACCACATGTACGATCTAGCCAGCCCTTTCATTTTAGTCATCCCTGTGTGAGCTTGATGCAATAGTTTGAGCATTCTTTCTCTTCCTCGTGTAGGGATTACTACTCTAGCTCCCCAGAGAACACAGTCATCTCTTACACTTAACTCCATTCTTCTCTGGTAGAAAACCTTGAGGTTTGGATCATGAACTGTAGGCCACCCTTTTAGGAGGTACTCATGTACTTGTGATAAAACAGTATCCTTAGCGGTCCACTGCTTTATTTGATCCGCTTGTATCAATGGCTCATCTAACATGTCCATCATTAGAACTTGCTCAGTCCCCTCCTCCTTCCTCAGTTTAACTGGGACTGGCAATCTGCTCAAAGCGTCAGCGTTTGCGTGATTTTTGCCTGGTCTGTAGACAATGTTATACTCATATGCACTGAGTTTCACAGCCCACCTTTGCACTCTCGGTGATCCCATTTGGGGTATTGGCTTCTTCTCGTTAAACAGATAAATCAACGGCTTGTGATCTGTATAAATCACGAAGTTTCGTCCGTACAAATATTTGTGAAACTTTTCAATCCCAAATATGACCGCAAGTCCTTCTTTATCCAACTGCGAGTATCTTGTCTCGGCAGGTTGTAAAGTACGGGACACAAACCCAATCGGTCTCTCACTTCCATCTTCCATGACGTGAGATAATACTGCACCTACTCCATAAGGTGAAGCATCACACGACAAAACCAATTCTCGGTCCGCTGAGTAATGTACCAAAACATTAGATGTGTTTAGCATGTCTTTTGCGTTTTGGAAGACCTCTTCTCGCTCTTTGGTCCATTTCCATCGAACATCCTGTCTCAAAAGTTCATGCAATGGTGCCAACTTAGTTGCAAGGTTCGGCAGGAACTTGTTGTAATAGTTTAACAGTCCCAAGAACGACTTGAGCTCTGTAACATTCGTTGGGGCAGGGGCCTCCTGGATCGCTTTGACCTTTTCCTGCACTGGGTGTAAACCTTGTGCATCAACTCTGAACCCTAAGTACTCCACTTCATCCTGAAGAAAGGAACACTTGTTTCGTCTGAGACGTAGACCCGCCTCCTTCAGTCTCTTAAGCACAATGTCCAAGTTTCTGAGGTGATCAGCTTGGTTCACTCCACTGACCAAAATGTCATCCAAATACACAGCGACCAGAGGAACTCCACTTAAAAGACTCTCCATCGTCCTTTGAAATATGGCCGGAGCGGAGGCCACACCGAACGGTAGTCTGTTGTAGGTGAATAATCCTCTGTGCGTGTTCACTGTGAGGTATTTCTTGGACTCTTCATCCATGAGTATTTGTTGATAAGCATGACTCATGTCTAACTTGGAAAACTGCTTTCCTTTAGCAAGTGCATTGAACATCTACTCTGGGTATTGGATATTGCTCTAACGATGACACTGTGTTTACTGTTAGTTTGTAATCTCCACACAATCTGACTGTACCCACTGGTTTCAGGATGGGAACTACCGGGGCTGCCCATTCTGAATATTTCACCGGGGTGATGATGTCCTCTTTTAAAAGTCTGTCAATTTCCTCATCCACCTTAGCTCTCATAGCATAAGGAATGGATCTGGGGCGGAAGAAACGTGGAACTGCATTTTCCTTCACGTGAATGGTAGCTTTAGTGCCTTTCAACGTACCCAGTTCTTCCTTGAACACTTCCTCATGTTCACATAGCACTTCTTGTAACGTCACAGTTTCCTCTTTAGTATCTCTTTCAGAGCGAATACTATGTACTTGTCTTGCTTTGTCTCTGTCTTTTATTTCTGTCCAATCCAGTTGAATGTCCTCCAGCCAGCCTCGGCCTAATAAGGTAGGTCCATCTCCTTTTACGACCACTAGGGGCAGCTTGGCTCTTTGCTTACGGTACTTGACCTGGACTTGAGCTGTTCCCACCACTGTCACGGGATGCCCTGTATAAGTCTCTAACTTGATCCTCACTGGTCTGATGGTAGGACTTTTCCCTGATTGCCACATTGTTTTAAATGTTTTCTCACTCATCACGGTAAGACTGCAACCAGTATCAATCTCAAAAGTCACTCTTTTACCATTTATTTTCATACTCTCCGTATATGGCTCAACTTTTCTCAGGTGTCTTTCACTCATGCTCCCTAGCTGGAACTTCATTCTTTGTAATGTGAAAGAATCTTCATCCGAACTCTCCGAGTTACTTTCCTCTTGCTTTTCTTTAACATTATGTGCACGATAGCCTGCACGAGCTTGCTCCTTTTTAACTCCAGGTTTAACATTTCCTGTTCCCTTGGTTTTATTCCGACAAGCTTTGGCAATATGGCCCACTTTTCCACATGCATAACATTTCTCTTGTTTGAACTTACATTCGGATCCCTTGTGTTTTCCTTTGCACCGGTAACACTCTGGAACACTCGTGAACGTGTCTTTGTTCATCTTGAAGCACTTCACTGTTACTCTTGGATTTTGGAGGTCATGTGCATTCTTATTTGCAGTTTCCGCAGCCACGGCAATGGATAAGGCTTTTTCACAGGTTAACTCTGCTTCGGCTAGGAGTCGTCTTTGGATACGGTCGTCATTAATTCCACACACGATCCTATCTCGCAACTTTTGCTCTAGCGTGTTAGCATAATTACAGTCCTGTGCCAGTCTACGCAGTTCAGCTACGTAATCCACAACTGATTCATTTGGCTTCCTACTGCGGGAATCAAACTTGTACCTCTGGACGATTTCACTTGGCTTTGGGTCGAAGTGGTTTTTCAGCAACGATACCAGCCCTGCGTAAGTCTTCTCTTTTGGTTTACTCGGGCTGAGGAGATTCCGTATTAATCTGTAGGTAGATGCGCCGACCACACTGAGGAGTATAGCTCTCTGCTTGTCTCCATTATCAATCTCATTGGCCTCAAAAAACTGATCCATTATTTCACAGTATTCTTCCCAGCTTTGATTTTTAGCATCAAACGCCGCTAGAGTGCCGATGGTCGCCATCTTGTCTGTACCTTACGGTGCTCTTCCCCCTCACCCTTAAGACTTTAGCTCGACAGCCACGTCCTCACTTCGCCTCTACATCCGCCAGTACATCCACGTCGCCATAAACATCCTCGACGCCAAAAACATCCACGTCGGGGATCCCATCCTCGTCGCCAAAAAGATGTTGCATCGTGGCCGAAATAAAGGTGCAACACCTCTCAAGTTTCTTAGCTCCTTTATTCTTCTCTCGCGCACATGTTACACACACGGTTCTTCTCCATGCTGCATCTCTTATTCTACCGTTCTTCTGCGTAACATGGCCTACACAACATAACATAAAGGCAAGGTCGCCCTCTACTGGTGTAGCGTATAAAATACATAACATAACTAAATATACCCAATAATATCCACGATACCACAGGCACGTTTGACCAAAGGCAACGTCAGTCTGAATGGATATCCCCCCCCCCCCCCCCCCCTCCTACAACTGAGCCGAGTCCCCAATCGGACTGATTTTAGCAAACTATTCTGATTTAAATGCACCCTACGTGTAATAGTTCCAAAAACCAACGTTACCGTGAACTCAGAGATGCAAGCACGCACCAGTGGAAGATCAGGCATTATTGAAAACATAAAAGAAGCAGCAGAGGCCAACTGCAGATAAAGAAATACACAGATTCATCTCATGCCAGCATTAATAGTCTCAGAGTAGTTTTTACCTACTCAACTCGATCTACAGCCTATACCAGGACGCCATACGTTCCAGCAGCCCCGACACTCAAAAACTGCGTCACACTGGGCGTGCACGCGTTTAATGGATCACTAATCATGGGCTGCTGGAAGTAACTGGGAAGGAGACAGTGCATCACCGATGGTGCATTCAAACACACCTCCCCAGTGGGAAACCTGACCACTTGCCATAAATGGATCCGTAATCCACTTACACGACTTTGGTCTTATATTCATACCTCTCTCGTGCACGCTTGTAACTACTGGGGGTGAAACAACACATCAATCTGCATCCATATATCCATCACATGTCAATGAGCCAATGACTTTTATCCAACATACAAACATCATTCAAAAATTCCTGCAATGACCATTCATCTAAGACTTTTTGTTTTGAAAATAGTTGTATTTTGGTTCCCCAGACAGGTCATTTTTCGTTTGTCACTAACCTGTCTTTGTTATAAGAATGTTTTTTTTTTTTTAATTTAATTTAAATTAATTTATTTCAATTAATTTAATTACCAGGAATAAAAATGGACATTCTGGTTGTATTTAGTGGTTTCAGCATGAATATTAATGACTGTTCAATTACCTTTTATATTGTTTAATATTGAATTAAATCGTAACAGAAGCTTTTCTGTTGTTTTCAGGTGTATTTTTAACCAAACGATCTGCCGTCTCTCTGGCTGGGAAAGGAGTTTATAGATAATATAATCATGAATTCCTGTAGGTTTGAACAGGATCTGTGCCGTGTGATAATTAAGGTGATCCTGGAGTTTTAGTTTATCCAGATAAATACAGACTACCCTCTTTTGTAACAGTCTCAATAATCTGTAAAATGTTGATTTTCAGCCATTTTCCAGAAGCCAGGCAGGAATTTCCTCCACAGAGATGATCTCACAAGAGTAGAAGATCTCAGACATGATCATTTTATTTTATTGTTTTCTACAAACACCAAGTCTTTTAAACATGATTAAATCTGAAATTCGTCGTATTATTTATTCACCACTTCATCGCCACCTAGTCGTGCACTTTTATCACCATCTGGTGGTGATGAAGAACAAACCCGGTTCCTCCATCATTAAACTGTCCAAACATTTTTAATCCCAAAACAGCAACTTTTCCATTTTAATGATGTCAGTTTGATCTTTGCAATATTTATTTAAAACATTGAAGATTTATTGGATTTTAATGTGTTTTTTTTTTTTTTTTTTTTATTTGGCTGTAAATAGAAGCACTCAGCTACACAACCAGATTTTATGGAAATCCATTCAGTTGTCAAAACCAGTTAAGATATAAATGCAGCACAGGTGTAGAGGAAAGGAAAGGTCAGGTGATCCAACAAATGTCTGGACATGCTGTGTGTGTGTGTGTGTGTAGTATGCAGATGTTTCACAACTCCAGGTTAACTTTTCTTTTCTAAGACATTATTAGACTGATGCTATAAATAACAATTTACCTTTTTTTTCTGAGCGACTGCTTGTGTTGCCTCTACGGAGGAGGATTAAACATCCGCTGCAGCTTTATACAGCGATACACCTGCACGTATCAGAGACAACTTTACATTATTCTGAATGCATTTGCTTCAGCGCGGCTCCCTCATCATGCATGTTTATGTTTATACCTGCTGAGGTGCGAGGTTTTAGTATGAAACTGCTCCCATGTGGACATACTGTACGCTGGTATTAAAGGAAATTCCTTCAGTGTGAAGAACAGAGGAGTTTATAGGCAGCAGGAGGATTTAACAGCAGGAGTTGAACCCTGAGCTCAGTTTAATGGGTCAAAGTACAAAAAGGATTAAAAAAAAAAAAAAAAAAAAAGCAAAATGTTTTTTCTTTCTGGTCATAATGTGTTCATTGTATATTAATGTCTTTATCCAGTCTTTATTTGTTTACCCTGAACTTGCAGCTGCAGCTAAATACAGTTTTAATGTCAGTAAAAGCAGATTACAGCTCAGCTTCATGTTGTTGTTAAACATAAAGTTTGTCTTCTCACCAATTCAGACATTTTATCTGTAATTCTGCTCAAATTCTCTCAAAGCAAAATTTAAAATGACAAAAAATAAATAAATTAGAAACTAACCAGCAGAGGCAGGTACCAGCGAGTCGCACGAGGAACAGCTGATTGTTGCCCACCGGGACCCACATCTGCAGCCGAACGCAGGAGTGTGTTTTATTCATCGTGTTTTACGTTACCATTGTGTTTTATTTCTATCATTTCCATTTTCAATTTGTAGTTGTTAATTTTTATTGTGCTTGGCACATCAGGGCCGCCTCGAAAAAACTGTGAGGGAGGTTTGTGCTGTCATGATGAGGTGAAACACACGTACAGTTATGCTCATATTCATCCCCTTTCATTAAAGAAAAGGCTGAGTTTACAACAGTCACTCAAATAACTGGAGACTTAAAAAAGGAACAAGAACTACAAATTTGCAAAAATATAATTTAGTAATATAAGACACTGTTTTTTCTTTATTTAATTGAGTTGAAGAAAGAAAAAAACAAACAAACAAATGTGTCCTGGACAAATTACAGCAGTTTTCTGTTGAACAGTGGGACAAAATACCTGTCAACAGGTGCAGAAGTCTGACTGAGAGGAACAGAAAACACCTGACTGGAGCGGAAACATAAAAGGATTCTTCAACTAAATATTACTTTATGACTGATGGAATATGTAATAAATTATCTTATTTGTTTGCTTTTTTTAAAAAAAATATTTCTATTGAACCAGAATTAGAAAATGTAGTGATTTTCATTAAAAAAAAAAAAAAAAAGAATTACTATTACTTTAGTCAATTTCAGCTTATTTTACAGGCAGCTGTCCCCCCCCCCCCCCCCCCCCCCCCCCCCCCCCCCCCTTCTTTAATGAAAGGGTATGAATAAATATGAACACAACTGTATTATACTCCATATATTACGACCAGCATCTGCTCAGGACGTGTTTTCTACAGCCTGCTCATGTAAAAAATAAATTAATTAATTTTTTTAACAAGAAAACATTTTTAAATTAATTTTCTTTTGCTCTATTTAAATATAAAAAAAACATCTAATTTTGTATTTTTAGTAAAACTAGGACTGAATGGGGACTTTATCATGACATTCGAGATTTAATTAAAACTATAAAATTATCTGTTGAGCATCAAATCAGGCACATAGCGTATTGATAAACCTTTCAGCTGATATAAAGGAAACAAATTTCCCAGTTTTAACATTGTTTTATACATTAAATTAAACTTTCCTGAAGGAATGCTGTGACTTTCCTCTCTGCAGCGCCTCCTGGCTGCAGTGCAGAAGAACTCCACTAGAGGGAGCCCTCGCGGCGTGGTTGCAGCCATCGACCACTTCTGCAGACAGAAGGAGTGGGCCATGAACGTGGGGGATGAGAAAGGTGTGACTTTGGATAAAACCACTCTGCATGTCTATGTGGAAAAGTTGAGATTTCTTTGGTAAAGTTGTGTTTTTTGGGAGGAAATAGGTTGCATTCTTGACTCTGTGGTGTCTGAGGTGAACCCATCCACTGTGCTGGAGCTGGGAACCTACTGTGCCTACTCCACGGTGCGCATCGCCAGCCTGCTGCCCCCCCACGCCAAGCTCATCACGCTGGAGTTCAACCCTGTCAACGCTGCCATCGCGCGCCAGGTCATCGCGTGGGCAGGGTTAGAGGACAAGGTAAAGCCTGACGTCTGGAGGAAGATGGAGGGATGCAGACAGCTTTAAGTGGAACAAAATAAGTGGTGGTAATAACTTGCTGTCAGTTTGTCCTGCAAATATGGGACAAAAACATGTAGATCTATGAATTGATCTGTAGATTAACAGTTTTATTGCACAGAAATGACCAAAAACAAACACAGCAAGTTCTAAATCAAATCCATATTTGCCAAATTCAAAGTACCATGGAGACACTTTTATGAACTTCAAGCGTCATTGCTGGACATTAAAAATAACACTTAAAAATAAATACATAAACTTAGTGTTCATTAACCCTTTCATGCATGAATTAATAATAAAAACACTGAAACATTTTTCACATTTTTGTAGAAAAAAAAACCACTGACTTGGTTTATTTACAAAAATACCCTCCTCATACATGAATATGCAGAAAAGAGCTTGTAAATAGGTGTCCACTTCAGGGTCACTGTCCATGAAAGGGTTAAAAACATAAAACGTTCTACATTAAGACTTATTTAGCTTATTACCAGACTAATTTAACAGTGTAGTACTACTATTACACTTTTCCTCTGTGAAATATGTTTTTCACAGCATTTGGCCTGGTCCAGCAATATTATCTTATCTTTAATCTAGAAATAATCTTCATAAACTCAGACATACACTTAGTCTGCAGCATCTGACCTTCATTGTCTGGTGTAGTAAATGACTGTTAAGTAGTACTACTGTAGTAAATGACTGTTAAGTAGTACTACTGTAGTAAATGACTGTTAAGTAGTACTACTGTAGTAAATGACTGTTAGTGGTATTACTGTAGTAAATGACTGTTAAGTAGTACTACTGTAGTAAATGACTGCCAGTAGTACTACTGTAGTAAATGACTGTTAAGTAGTACTACTGTAGTAAATGACTGTTAAGTAGTACTACTGTAGTAAATGACTGTTAGTAGTACTACTGTAGTAAATGACTGTTAGTAGTACTACTGTAGTAAATGACTGTTAAGTAGTACTACTGTAGTAAATGACTGTTAAGTAGTACTACTGTAGTAAATGACTGTTAGTGGTATTACTGTAGTAAATGACTGTTAAGTAGTACTACTGTAGTAAATGACTGCCAGTAGTACTACTGTAGTAAATGACTGTTAAGTAGTACTACTGTAGTAAATGACTGTTAGTAGTACTACTGTAGTAAATGACTGTTAGTAGTACTACTGTAGTAAATGACTGTTAGTAGTACTACTGTAGTAAATGACTGTTAAGTAGTACTACTGTAGTAAATGACTGTTAAGTAGTACTACTGTAGTAAATGACTGTTAAGTAGTACTACTGTAGTAAATGACTGCCAGTAGTACTACTGTAGTAAATGACTGTTAAGTAGTACTACTGTAGTAAATGACTGTTAAGTAGTACTACTGTAGTAAATGACTGCCAGTAGTACTACTGTAGTAAATGACTGTTAAGTAGTACTACTGTAGTAAATGACTGTTAAGTAGTACTACTGTAGTAAATGACTTTGTAGTACTACTGTAGTAAATGACTGTTAGTAGTACTACTGTAGTAAATGACTGTTAAGTAGTACTACTGTAGTAAATGACTGTTAGTAGTACTACTGTAGTAAATGACTGTTAAGTAGTACTACTGTAGTAAATGACTGTTAAGTAGTACTACTGTAGTAAATGACTGTTAGTAGTACTACTGTAGTAAATGACTGTTAAGTAGTACTACTGTAGTAAATGACTTTGTAGTACTACTGTAGTAAATGACTGTTAAGTAGTACTACTGTAGTAAATGACTGATAGTAGTACTACTGTAGTAAATGACTGTTAGTAGTACTACTGTAGTAAATGACTGTTAAGTAGTACTACTGTAGTAAATGACTGTTTGTAGTACTACTGTAGTAAATGACTTTGTAGTACTACTGTAGTAAATGACTGTTAAGTAGTACTACTGTAGTAAATGACTGATAGTAGTACTACTGTAGTAAATAACTGTTAAGTAGTACTACTGTAGTAAATGACTTTTAGTAGTACTACGGTAGTAAATGACTGTTAAGTAGTACTACTGTAGTAAATGACTGTTAGTAGTACTACTGTAGTAAACTGTTAGTAGTACTACTATAGTAAATGACTGTTAGTAGTACTACTGTAGTGAATGACTGTTAGTAGTACTACTGTAGTAAATGACTGTTAGTACTACTGTAGTAAATGACTGTTAGTAGTACTACTATAGTAAATGACTGTTAAGTAGTACTACTGTAGTAAATGACTGTTAGTAGTACTACTGTAGTAAATGACTGTTAGTAGTACTACTGTAGTAAATGACTGTTAAGTAGTACTACTGTAGTAAATGACTGTTAAGTAGCACTACTGTAGTAAATGACTGTTAAGTAGTACTACTGTAGTAAATTATTGTTTGTAGTACTACTGTAGTAAATGACTGTTAGTAGTACTACTGTAGTAAATGACTGTTTGTAGTACTACTGTAGTAAATGACTTTGTAGTACTACTGTAGTAAATGACTGTTAAGTAGTACTACTGTAGTAAATGACTGATAGTAGTACTACTGTAGTAAATGGCTGTTAGTAGTACTACTGTAGTAAATGACTGATAGTAGTACTACTGTAGTAAATGGCTGTTAGTAGTACTACTGTAGTAAATGACTTTGTAGTACTACTGTAGTAAATGACTGTTAAGTAGTACTACTGTAGTAAATGACTGATAGTAGTACTACTGTAGTAAATGACTGTTAGTAGTACTACTGTAGTAAATGACTGTTAGTAGTACTACTGTAGTAAATGACTGTTAGTAGTACTACTGTAGAAAATGACTGTTAGTAGTACTACTGTAGTAAATGACTGTTAGGTAGTACTACTGTAGTAAATGACTGTTAGGTAGTACTACTGTAGTAAATGACTGTTAGTAGTACTACTGTAGTAAATGACTGTTAGGTAGTACTACTGTAGTAAATGACTGTTAGGTAGTACTACTGTAGTAAATGACTGTTAGTAGTACTACTGTAGTAAATGACTGTTTGTAGTACTACTGTAGTAAATGACTGTTAGGTAGTACTACTGTAGTAAATGACTGTTAGGTAGTACTACTGTAGTAAATGACTGTTAGTAGTACTACTGTAGTAAATGACTGTTTGTAGTACTACTGTAGTAAATGACTGTTTGTAGTACTACTGTAGTAAATGACTGTTAGGTAGTACTACTGTAGTAAATGACTGTTTGTAGTACTACTGTAGTAAATGACTGTTAGTAGTACTACTGTAGTAAATGACTGTTAGGTAGTACTACTGTCATCACTCAACTCTGGTTCAGTTTGTAAAATTAAAGTCGCGATAGTTATTTTTTTTGTCCGCCTTTTCTCTCATCCAAAGCACGTCCACTTCAATGTAAACACAGAAGTGAGGGAACAACGTGAAGTGCGGCGTGACGTTGTGGGCTACAGCAAACGCTGTGCGTCTAAACTGGTCTTAACAATACATTTCTTTTAAAGCAACTTTTTAAAAATTTATTTATTTTTTATTAAAATCAACAAATATAAGTTGTAATATGTGGTGAAGTCGTAGGAGGGTATACTGATTGCTGAAGAAAGCTGGTAAAAGTCCCGGTTTGCACCATACGCTGTAAAAAATAGTTCCGGTACCATAGACTGTATATAAAGAGATGGGCGGAGCCTCTGTGACGTCACCGTAGGTTTCTGAAGACCTGAATTGAAGCTCGGTGGGCGGTTCCTACCATCACCATCTTGGCAGGGGCATGCGTGTCGTCTGGCCCGGAAAATACATATATGGGCAAAGAGGTGGAGCTGAGAGGGGGGCTGTGAGTGTCATGGTGGATGATTGACATCGGGCGAACTCCGGGCTTTCTGTAGCTAAGAGCTAACCGAGCTAACCTGGAGATAACAGGAGCTAACCAGCTAACGGAGGTAAGCGGGCTAAAGCTATGTCACGTTGTTAACCGGCTAAAAACCGCGGTTGTTCTACGTTCTTCTGACTTGAAGTGGGAGATCGGGTACCTGTCAATCAAAAGGACACGCCCCTAAATAATCTTAATTTCGAGATCAAATTACTTTGAAACGAGCGAGTTAGAAAAAATCCACTCCCCCCACAGTTGTCATGAAGGTAAACCTGACATATTAAACCTAAAATGGATTTTTGTACCAGGCTGTAAACATGTTTAGTTCTGCTGTAAACATGTTTATTCCTGCTGTGAAGTTGGTCTTTTTAACATGGGAGTCTATGGCGATTTGGTCTGTTTTGCAGCCCCTAGTGGATGAAGGGGGAACTGCAGTTTTATGCACTTCCACATAGACTTCACTTTTACCCGCCGGGGGCTCTGTCCATCTTTCTCATACAGTCTATGCCCGGTACGCAAAGGGATAGAATTTAAAACTGCGACCGGCCCACTTAAAGCACTGCTTATAACACTGCTTCCTGTTTCCAGGTCCAGCTGGTTGAAGGAGCATCTGGTGACTGGATACCGAAGATGAAGGATCAGTTTGGGGTGAAAACATTTGATCTGGTCTTCCTGGATCACTGGAAAGATCGCTACCTTCCCGACACAAAGCTGCTGGAGGTGCCCTTGCTTTGCCGAGTTCATGCAGATCAAACTGACTGTCTCTGCTCTGACGCCCTCTTCATTGTTTTAAACCCTGCAGGAATATGGCCTCCTGCGGAAAGGCAGCGTCCTGTTGGCAGACAACGTCATCTGTCCAGGAACTCCTGAGTACCTCGAGTACGTTCGCACGAGCCCTCGCTATAAGAGCCAGTACTTCAAATCCCACCTGGAGTACACCAAAGTGGAGGATGGCTTGGAGAAGTCGGTCTTCTTAGGGTAGCTTTACGCACTAAGTGTCATGTTTTACACAGGTACCAGTCGACTTCAGACCAGCACAGACTCTAAACCAGTTTTTTCTAATGTAACTGAGTGTGTTTACTTGAAATAAAAAGCGAAGAGAAAGAAAAAAGGTGTTCTGAGCTTTAACTTTGACAGAGCAGCTGGTGGAGGTCTGGCTGCTCGCTGCACTGGTTCAGGTGTCTCTGCTGGTCCGGTGCAGGGCAGGAACCAGACCTCGTTCACGCATCTAATTGACAGATGAGCTGCAAAGTGATCTGGGCATCAACTCAAATCAATAGTTAATCTAATCCGGCTGCATTCGCTGTTGCAGAAAACGCTCTGGTATTCTCCACCATTGTGTGTATGTGTGTGTGTGTGTGTGTGTGTGTGTGAATCAAATCGCTGCTCATCTAATCTCTGAAAGTGACGGAGTTCCATCATGCTCGGGTTGGGGGGGGGTTGCATTTGCTTTAGTTCTATGGAAAAAAAAAAAAAGGATGGACTAGTCCACCTCGTGCTTTCTTCACAGACGCCTGCATGATAATCCCAATCTGAGGCCATTAATGCACCGAGGTGGGGGTTCACCAGAGGGAGAGAGAGAGGGAGAGGGAGGGAGTGCTTGGACAGAGATGCACACACATGAACAAGAATGGCAGAGAGAGAGAGCTTTTAAAGGATTTGGCAGCGATTTGCAGAATCTGCCGGCTGTAATGTTGCACTTCTCTCTGCTTCTGGCTGGAAACCATCCTCCAAAGCCTCGAAAGTCCTCCGCTTCGTTCTGCCTCTGAAACCCTCTGCCCTGCTTCTCCACGCCGTTTAGCTGCTTGTAAAGGTGCACAGAAGACTCCCTGAGATGCCGGGGTTTCTTTTCAGAGCCCCGGCTGCAGAGAAGTGGTGACATCTGGGACCATGTCTGCAGGGCTGCATGTGATGCCTGACATCAGGATGGCCAGGTAAGATGAGCCTTTCCCACACCTTGCTGGTTATGATGGTTTTCTCAGATGGGAGAAAGTCTGCAACAGTTGTGGAAGTTATGGATCCACGTTTTAATTTCAACTCATTTAATCGATAAAACGTAGAAAGTTTCACACACGTGAAAAATGTGGGAAGTAAATCTTTAATCACGCAGACTTTCTGTCTTTAATACAATAAAAAAAAAAAACATGTGGAGCAGCTTGTATGGAGAGGAAAAAGGGTCAAGCTGCATGTCTTGCAGTGGATTTTGCCTGCAATCCTCATGCAGATATAATTAACCTGCTCCAGCTCTGCAGCAGAACATGCTGTGACAGTTTACGTGATGTTTTCTGTTTTGCAAAATTGATGGTGTTTTCCATCATGGGCTCTCAGCTCCTGGTGATAAAAGCCTCTTGCATTCAGCCTCTTGCATCCTGCAGGCAGTCTGAAATCTCCTGCTCTTGGTGTGTCTACGTTTCCGGGCATTTTCTACCTTTTCCTTCGTTTTCTCACATCTGATCCGGAGCGGAGGAGCAGATGTTAGGTGGAAGGTGCTATTTGTGACCAGAGCAGGTGAGTTAGCAGGGACATGGCCGTTTTCACGGCCCGCTTGGCAGATCCGCGCCTCTACCTGCAGTTTTATGTTCTGCAACCAGAACTTATGAATATGTATGAATTTAGGATAAATATTTATAAAATAATCTCTGTCCAGGTCAAGCTGAATTTTAGATTTGATGTAATCAGACTGTCAAGTTTTTCTGTCTTTAACGTGAAGCTATGGAGCCTCAACTGTCCTGGTCTACAGGGTTCTGGTCCAGACCAGGTCTAAAGAGTTTTACTCTGGGTTATGAGAGGTTTATCCTCAGCCTGAGCAGCCTGAAGAGGGTTTTTATTCATGAGGGCTCTTTATGTTACTGTATGCATCTCTCTTCTGATTGGTCGAAGACAAGGGTCTCCGCATGATGATGCTGCCGCCGCCATGTTGGACTGCATGGATGGTGTCGCTGATTGTGTAGGTTTTATCTCACTTGTAGAGTTTAAATAGCTCATTTAAAGTTTAACTAGATGGAGGGAATCAACTTTTTATGGTTTAAGTACGGTGACCCTGAAGGGTAATTCACATCCATAAACTAAAAAAACATGAGAATGAAAAAAAAAAACAAAAAAAAAAAAAACAACGAATTAAAAATCAATTTATCAAAAAACACAAAAAAAAGTCTGAAAAAGACACAATAAAAATATACAACAAACTAAAAATGATGACAACTTTTATGAACATAATTAGTAAACACAAGGAATTGAAAATGATGCCAAAAAACACGACCAATTAAAAAAGGCAATTAAAAAAAAAAGGACGTTTTAAAAACATGACAATTGTAAATGTAGTTTTGTGTTTTCAGTTTTTATTGTGTTTTTTTATGTTTTTTGGGGGGATGTTTGAAAACCACAAAAAAAGTGTATTTATGGTTTGCACTTCAGGGCCATCGTACATTCAGGTGTCTTTTCCCCACACTGAAGGAGGACGCTGTGCAGCTTTGAGGGATCTGGCTTCCTGATGGATCTAACATATGTCAGCTGATTTCTTATCAGACGCAGACCTTTAATCACTGATCAGTTCATGTCCAGCTCCGGTCCTCGAGGGCCAGAATCCTGCAGGTTTTCTATGTATCCCTGCTCAAACACACCTGATTCAAATTAATTAGTAGTAGAGCTTAATCAGTTGTGCACGTCATTGGCTGTTTGATCCATTTAGTGGAAGCTAGATGTGTTGGAACAGGAATACATGGGAAACCTGCAGGACAGCGGCCCTCGAGGACCGACTTTGGACACCCCTGATCTAGAAACTCTGCTGGGGAATTCAAGCTCCTTTCATTTGAGAATCATAGACATTGATGCCCATTTGGACAGTTTCTGTGTTTCTGAATGTTCTTGAGTCCTCCACCAGATCTGTGAATGGACACGATCCAGATCTGGATTTGGTTTGGCTACAGAGAACGAGCCTGTTTGGCCTCTATGGAATCAGATTTGTTTCAGAATCTCCAAGCAAAACTTTTTAAAACTCAAGCAAAAAACAACAATTAAAACCAAAACTTTTTAAAACTAAAGTAAAATAAATGATCTCAAAATAAAAAATGGTCAATCTTCATGAAAACTATTAGGATTTATTTGGTTAAATTGAGTAGTTTTGTTTGCAGTTTCCTCTTCCTCTTTCTTTCTTCTTGCTGTTTTGGTTGCGCTTCACAGTCTTTGGTTTTGATTCTCGAATGTTTGGTTTCATTTCTGACACAAACCTTTCATGGGCGGGCTCTTTTCAGGGGCACATTCTGATTGGCTGGTAAGTTTTGAGTGACACAGCTGTAGCCCAGTGAGATGTACAAACACTTTCTTAAGAAGTTTAAAGGTGGAGTATGTAAGATTTTCAATATTTTCAAAATAAATTAACTAAGAAAATAACTACAAACATAATTAGATCGTTTTTTGAACATGTAGGATCCAGTCTGTCCATATTTGATGCATTATTAAATTACAAGTTTAATTAATGACAAATAACAAAAAGTACTTTTTTTTTTACTGGTAGGCAGACATTTAAGAAGGGTCTTTGTCATTAATTAAACTTGTAATTTAATCATCAAATATGGACAGAATGGAACCTACATGTTTTAAAAAAATATCTAATTATGATTGCAGTTTTTTTTTTTTTTTAGTTAATTTGTTTTGGAAAATATTGAAAATCTTACGTACTCCACCTTTAAGGAGTTGAAAATCAAAACTACTTCTGATTCTCTGACCAAGAATTTGAAACTGTGAAATTGTTATTGTTTAATGGTCATTTCTTTAATAATCAGCATTTATCTGTGCTGCTTAACCATAACAATGTAAACATCCTTAAAACCATTAAAAGATGAGTTAACTGTTTACTTCTGAATCCTCATGAACTCAGCCACTTTCACTTTTCAGCACACAGTAGTTAAAACACTTCCCCATAAAAGTATACTCTAGACTTGTATCTAGAAACTGATGCAAACTGCACACTTAGTGATAAAACAGACATGGGTGCAAACATAACTCAAAGCTGAATTTCATTGGAACACTGGTTTAAACAACGTCCGGGCTACAGCTGTGTCACTCCAAAACTCACCAGCCAATCAGAATGTGCCCCTGAAAAGAGCCCGCCCATGAAAGGTTTGTGTCAGAAATGAAACCAAACATTCGAGAATCAAAACCAAAGACTGTGAAGCGCAACCACAATAGAGAGAAGAGAGAAAGAGGAAACTACAAACAAAACTATTCAATTTAACCAAATAAAAGCCTAATAGTTTTCATGATGATTGAGATCATTCATTTTACTTAAGTTTTAGAAAGTTTTGGTATTAATTGTTGTTTTTTGCTCAAGTTTGAAAAAGTTTTGCTTGGGGATTTTGAAACAAATCTGATTCCATAGACCTCCAGCTGCAGCCAAAGCGGGACGTAATCAAGATATTTTTTTAAATGCATCATCCAGTGGTGTAGTCTAGTGTATACGCAGGTATACAGAGTGTACCCACTTATTGTTCAGTCAGGTTAGAGTATACACACTTCTAAACCACCTGTGATGCTGATTTTACTATTGCAAAGGTCTCCATACATGTACCTACATCAGCTAAGGTTACCAGTATGCTACACTGGTGTAGTTAGTCATCAGCTGCTTTAACTTCAGCCTGAACATAGACATAATAAAGATAAATGTATATATGTCTATGAGCCTACCTCTCACTAGTGTGTGTGCCAGTCTTTTCATAACTCTCCCTCCCTAAAACCAAAGAGCAGAAATAATGTGACAAATATACAGATCAATTTTTGGGGTGAATGTAATAGAGGGGTCTTACATGTCATTTTTTCTGAAACCGTGTTTTTTAGGGCTACTTTTCTGTTTATTAAAAAAAAGGGGTGAAAAATTGAGACGATACCGACTTCTGGAGGGACCACGACACCACTGGCATCATGGTTTTTAAGCCTGAAACTTGTCGAACATTTGAAAAGGTCTTCAAACTTTTTGTGTGCACTGTAATCATCAAAGATGCATGCTGTATTTAAATATTTACCATTTTTAAGGACACATTTGCGTGCATGTGGAAGATTCAGAGAAAACATAAAAACCAAGCGGAAGCTGCTTCGTTTGAGCCTTAAAACTCTGTTTCCATCATGCAAACTGACTATGACGTCATAATAACCACGGTTTTGTGATTGTCCTCAGGTGTGGAAGGTAGAGGGCGTGGCCTGTCAGTACCGCTGCTGGTCATCATCATGACATCAGAAGCCGGTTCATCACATCCGTTCTGCTTCATCAACATATTATTAAGCTTCCAGACATGGATTCACCTGCTCTGGGTTCTGCTGGCCGGTATCGGTCCGGTCTCACGAGCCCAGCAGGGCACGCAACCTCAGTCCATCAAAATCGAGGGAGACATCACCCTGGGGGGGCTGTTTCCAGTACACTCCCGGGGCCCTGTTGGGGTCCCCTGTGGCGAGATCAAGAGAGAAAAGGGGATCCACCGACTGGAAGCCATGCTGTACGCCTTAGACCAGATCAACAGTGACCCCGACCTGCTGCCGAACATCACCCTCGGCGCCCGGATCCTGGACACCTGTTCCAGAGACACCTACGCCCTGGAGCAGTCGCTCACCTTTGTCCAGGCCCTCATCCAGAAGGACAACTCAGATGTGCGCTGCTCGAACGGAGAGCCCCCCATAATTCCCAAACCAGAGCGGGTGGTCGGGGTGATCGGGGCGTCAGGCAGCTCGGTGTCCATCATGGTGGCCAACGTCCTCAGACTCTTCGCTGTAAGTTGTCTTTGCTTCCTCTAACCAGGGACAGGGCAGAGTACCTGGACCAGTTCTGGGATGCTGCTGGGAGACAGTAACTGTCCACACGAGGGACACAGATGCTCCTGTTGGAGATAACCGGGGTGCGTTACAGATGTTAACCGCGGTGCGTTACAGATGTTAACCGGGGTGCGTTACAGATGTGAACTGCGGTGCGTTACAGATGTTAACCGGGGTGCGTTACAGATGTTAACCGCGGTGCGTTACAGATTTTAAACGGGGTGCGTTACAGATGTTAACCGCGGTGCGTTACAGATGTTAACCGGGGTGCGTTACAGATGTTAACCGCGGTGCGTTACAGATTTTAAACGGGGTGCGTTACAGATGTGAACTGCGGTGTGTTACAGATGTTAACCGGGGTGCGTTACAGATGTTAACCGCGGTGCGTTACAGATTTTAAACGGGGTGCGTTACAGATGTTAACCGCGGTGCGTTACAGATGTTAACCGGGGTGCGTTACAGATGTTAACCGCGGTGCGTTACAGATTTTAAACGGGGTGCGTTACAGATGTTAACCGCGGTGCGTTACAGATGTTAACCGGGGTGCGTTACAGATGTTAACCGCGGTGCGTTACAGATTTTAAACGGGGTGCGTTACAGATGTTAACCGGGGTGTGTTACAGATGTTAACCGCGGTGCGTTACAGATGTTAACCGGGGTGCGTTACAGATGTTAACCGCGGTGCGTTACAGATGTTAACCGCGGTGCGTTACAGATTTTAAACGGGGTGCGTTACAGATGTTAACCGCGGTGCGTTACAGATGTTAACCGGGGTGCGTTACAGATGTTAACCGGGGTGCGTTACAGATGTTAACCGCGGTGTGTTACAGATGTTAACCGGGGTGCGTTACAGATGTTAACCGCGGTGCGTTACAGATGTTAACCGGGGTGCGTTACAGATGTTAACCGCGGTGTGTTACAGATGTTAACCGCGGTGTGTTACAGATGTTAACCGCGGTGCGTTACAGATGTTAACCGCGGTGCGTTACAGATGTTAACCAGGGTGCGTTACAGATGTTAACCGTGGTACGTTACAGATGTTAACCGGGGTGCGTTACAGATGTTAACCGGGCTGCGTTACAGATGTTAACTGCGGTGCGTTACAGATGTTAACTGGGATGCGTTACAGATGTTAACCGGGGTGCGTTACAGATGTTAACTGTGGTGCGTTACAGATGTTAACTGGGGTGCGTTACAGATGTTAACCGCAGTGCGTTACAGATGTTAACCGGGGTGCGTTACAGATGTCAACTGGGGTGCCTTACAGATGTTAACCACGGTGCGTTACAGATGTTAACCGGGGTGCGTTACAGATGTTAACCGGGGTGCGTTACAGATGTTAACTGCGGTGCGTTACAGATGTTAACTGGGGTGCGTTACAGATGTTAACCGCGGTGCGTTACAGATGTCAACCGGGGTGCGTTACAGATGTTAACCGGGGTGCGTTACAGATGTTAACCCCTTCAAATGATGTGAAGTCAGTGGTTTAGACGCGTCTCCCGAACAGCAACCTCACGGTGAACACAGAAAGTCCTCTTCAAGCCTCGCAAATGTATTATTAAAGGAAATATGTTAGATTAAAAACGCTGCTTCAGTTTGCATGACAGGCAGAGGAGCAACGTATTTAACCCTCGAGGCACCTTCAAACACCAAATATGTACTTTCTGCTTATTACATGTTTTTTATTCTTAATATCTGCTTCAGCTTAATGATTGATTGTATGAAACTTTTATTATAATGTCTAAAATTCCATAATGCACTTTACTGATGTTTTTATGAAACTTAGTAAAGTTTTATTAACATAATATTCATTACCTGCTATCTATCTATCTATCTATCTATCTATCTATCTTTCTATCTATCTATCTATCTATCTATCTATCTATCTATCTATCTATCTATCTATCTATCTATCTATCTATCAGGTTATATCTATGATCAGGTCTGAAGTTATTTCTATGGGACGTACCTTTTAAGGGTAAAATTCTAAGTTTATTTTAAAGGTTCCTTCTTATTTATATATGAAATGTATTTACTGAAGCAGAGTTCACGATAAAAGTTTGTTAACGGCTCTGGCAGCTGAAGATCTGCCCATGTCTCCTAGTTCACCTCAGGTCTGGTTAAAAAAACGTGCAGATATGCTTTTTTTTTTTTTTTTTTTTTTTTTTTTTTTATTGTGAACATAACTTTGCTCAGCCGTGTTAGTCATCTCTAAGAATCATCTGTTTTGCACAGAATAATGAGAACATTCAAGTTAAATAAATCTCTGTGGGACCCTTCATGCTACACAATTACCAAATCCGAGCTGACATGATGACAGCGGCGTAACAAGGTGTGTAATCTGAATCTCTGTTTCACGAGGCTTTGAGTTGTCGTCAGTGTCCTTTCTGGGCTAATCCATGTTATGTGTGCAGTGTTTATTATTTCTTTTTCCAGATGACCAACCTGCACAATGAATTTGATATTACACTGATTACACACGGCCTATAAACAGGGCCGGATTAAAAATGCACAGGCTCCTGGGCCCAGAGTGTTCCAGGGCCGCCTTCCCTATCGCAACCATAGACCGTAAATAAAAGATGGGCGGAGCCTTCCACGGTAAAAAGTGAAGCCTATGCAGAAGTGCATGAAACTGCAGTTCCGCCTTCATCCACTAGGGGGCTGCAAAACAGACAGAATCCCCATAGACTCCCATGTTCAAAAGACCAACTTCACAGCAGGAATAAACATGTTTACAGCAGAAATAAACATGTTTACAGCCTGGTTCAAAAATCCATTTTAGGTTTAATAGGTCAGGTTTACCTTCATGACAACACTGGGGGAGTGAATTCTCGCTCGTTAATTTGAAACTTGCCCGTTTCAAATTAATTTAATCTCGAAATTTGGTATATTTAGGGGCGTTTTCTTTTGATTGACAGGTACCCGATCTCCCGCTTCAAGTAAGAACGTAGAACAACTGCGGTTTTTAGCTGGTTAATGACGTGACATAGCTTTAGCCCGCTTACCTCCGTTAGCCAGTTAGCTCCTGTTATCTCCAGGTTAGCTCAGGAAGCTCTTAGCTACAGGCAGCTCAGAGTTCGCTCGATGTCAGTCATCCACCATGACACTCACAGCCCCCCTCTCAACTCCACCTCTTTGCCTATATTTGTATTTTCCGGGTGAGATGTCTTGCATGCCCCTGCCAAGATGGTGATGGTAGGAGCCTCCCACCGAGCTTCAATTCAGCTCTTCAGAAACCTACGGGTGATGTCACGGAGGCTCCGTCCATCTTTTTATATACAGTCTATGATCGCAACATTGTGAAAATTGTGAACGATACGCTGTGAAATGACATTTCTAACATCTCTCAGCCAATGGTACCAATAGCAACACACTGGAGACAGTGGTGTAACTATCTGGCTTTCATGTACATTTTGTTAGCCTCAAGTAGGCCTGTGCCCATAATGCCCATTGGATAAACCAGCCTATAAAGCAACAGTCCAGAAACTGTTTTTATTTTCGTGCAACTTGTTGCAGCACTCCTGATCCGAGAGCCAAGGAGCGGCAGCTTGCATACAAGGCAGATGTTAACTACAGAATTATAGATCCCAACCTCCACTAAGCCCCTCTCAGCAGCTCTGGACCCTGGGCTGAAAATAGAGCATCAGGGTAGCAGGATGACGTTGCTTCTCGGATAACAGAAACTTGTGACCTAGGCCGGGCAGATTTAGCTAAATGGTGCGTTTCCTCCCTGCATCCATATGCGCCGCTCTCTGAACCGCGGATGCTTCCAGGCTGATGTTGGCTATAGACTGAGCGTCAGCTCCTAGCCAGAGTGATGTTTCAACTTTTAATATGGATTTATTTTATAGCTAAGCACTGTAAACCCAGGTAAGGTATTTTAGACACTCACAATTGAACTAATCTCCCAAAACACATGCATCTTTTTACATAAAGCTTTCATAAAGACTCCAGGAATTATTTGGTCGTACAAGGTCATGACTGACAGACAAATGAAATGTTTGGATTTGCTTTTTGTCCCGCATCAACGCTGCCGCACTATCACCGGGTTTGGGTAAATAAAATAAGCAAATCTAAAATCCACTTTGTGTCTCGGAAACCACAACAGACCCGTTAGTCCGGTTCAGATTAAATGAGTGGGTTTTGAAATAGTCTAAAAAAAAGCACTAAGTGAATGAACTGAGGCTGAAAATAATCGGTTGTGACCTTTTCCCCAATAACACCAATGTCCTGCATGTAATCACAGAAAACCTAACAACTCAAGACTGATGTTGGGCCGCAATTCCCCCCTTCTCAAGCCCATCTTTTTGTGGATTTTAATGCATGCAGCCATGTTTGCTGCAGGCGCTTCATCTTCTGAAAGCTTTAAGTCCAGACTAGATTACAAAAGCATATTTATGTTACACATACAGCCAATTGATTTTAGCAAGTGAATGGGAACAGATGCCTCTGTGGGATTAATTTACAGAGGATTATGTGTTGTCTTGTTCATTATTAATTTGTGTGCAAACATGTGAGTCCGTTCTGGTTCTGAGAAAGACTCCTATAAGATGCTACGGGACGCTTCGCTCCATGGACCGAGCGCTCTCACTGTTTGGCCGAAATCACCCCCGGTTGGGGATGTGGACTGGAATATGGAGGCTGAGTAGGAAAACTCAGCATGATGGGGTTGAAACAGAGAAGCATTTTTAAGCTGCGTGTCGCCATCAGAATTAAATATATTGTATGGCTTACAGCTGAGAAATGCTAACCTTTTTCTAGTCTCTTGATCTCTGTCTCTCCCGCTGTGCTTAACATAATTTGCCTAAAACCCCTATAATCCACACAGATAATCTGTGAAATGGTTCTCGCTCCTCTCTCCTTTCCCTTCACCACCCCTTGTGTCTACCTTTTTTCTCTTCGTCCCCACCAGAGAGCCCGACGTTAAGCCATGCTGGGCACCAGCTTTAGCAGGTTCAGGGTTGACACTGTGTCATAAAAGAAGCAGCACACTCGTAAATTAATCTCCTCAGCATTTTTACCTCCTAAACAAATGCTTTTACAGATGCGGCTTGCTGCGCTTTTTCACTTCACTGTGTCCTCTTCCCTGTTTCAGTTCAAGAGTTGAGCACAGTCCAAGTTTGCCAGTTTAATGCACAAGGCAGCGTAAATGTGGAAAGCCTCCATTTAGACTGTTAAGGGTTTGTCTGAGTAAGTGGTGCATCATCCTCTGACATGCTTCATTGCCTCCTCCTGTCATGCCTTTTACCTTTTCATTCTCATATTGGCCTAATAATCAGAGCTGCTCATGTTTTCCACTTGACCCGATCCTTTCGTCACCACTGACCCATCCGCATGTCTCAGATCCCCCAGATCAGCTATGCCTCCACTGCCCCAGAGCTGAGCGACAAGAGCCGCTATGAGTTCTTCTCCCGTGTGGTGCCTCCTGACTCCTACCAGGCCCAGGCCATGGTGGACATAGTCAAAGCCATGGGCTGGAACTACGTCTCCACGCTGGCCTCTGAGGGAAACTATGGCGAGAGCGGCGTGGACGCCTTCCTACAGATATCCAGAGAAGCAGGTTGGATCTCCAGCTGTATGAATGTAAATTCGCTGCTGCGACAATGAGGGATTACTCATCAAGCTGCACTGTTCTCGCTCATTAAAAGACTAAAATAGCAAAGAGCAATCCTTTAATACTTAAAGACTAACGAGGCAGCCCATCATATAGGTTTAAAAGCACAAATGCTGCAACTATAATTTAGATTTAATATCATCAAAACTCATCAATGATTGGCGATACAGGACGTCACATTGAATCACTTGCAAAGGCCATTCCTCTGCTTTCGTATAGATTCATTTAAATCAAATTCAAAGAACTTTATTTATTCCTGATGGGCAGTTTTCTTTGCAATCGCTCCATACAAAAGATGAAATGATAAAAATATTCAGGATGTGTTCGCAGCTAAAAAAAAAAAAAAAAGGAGACAATCAGGGAGTTTTTCATCTCATCAATGCACTGAATAAAAATAAACACATAGATTAAAAGCTAAATGGATCATTTGGATGATAATATATTATTTACAGACATTTGTCATCTCAAGTTAATCAATCTGAAAACGTCACCATGAGGTTTACTTTTGTATTTTTTTAAAAAAAGGAAACATCTTTGATTAAATGGTTGAAAAAAGTAATTAAACTGGGCGCAGCTTCAGTCGTACTGGGTTTAAATCTGTTGGATCCAAAGCATTGTACTTACAGAACAGTAGCATGTTAGCAAAGCCATAGTGAGCGTGTTAGCATGAGTCTCAAAGCTCCTTCTGTGACTATTTTCTCTTTGTCTTGAATTTTTAATTCACACTACACAGTGTAAGATCTTGTTATGCACAGTTTAACAGCCATGCTTTTCACTCAGTGACTGTAGATAGACACTTTACATGAAATATGTCCATGCCGTGTCATTTACCATCTGCATCGTCATAGCTAGCACATTAGCATTCTGAAATTAAGCTAATAATCCTGAAGAAGAACATGCTTTCACGATGACACTGTAAAAGTATGTCATAAGAATGATTTTATCCTTGTTTTAAACAGTTTTTAAGGTTTCTATAACATAAAAAATAAGTGTTTTTATGCAGTGGTGAATGATAATTGAAATGTGCTTTACTACCAATATATGTAGATGGGTGCTTCAATACTCTGGACTTGACACTTTGATATCTGCTAGTCAAAATATCGGATTTGATACTTTTTGAAAGAATAAATACCGTTCTGATGATACAAAACATGACACTTGTTTTCTGTGAGTTTAAGGCAAATCCCAGAAATCCCAGTAACTCTGGTTCCTTTGAGTTATATGATCATTTTAGCCACTCAGATGATACTGGTGCTTTTGTTTTGATATTCAATTGGTTTAAAACGTATTACATTTGATTAAATTAATCATATTACTACTGTATATCCTAAATTGTTATTTTCCATTAAATGAATGTAATAATTTTAAACAGAAGTTTGGTTATTTTAACATTTTAAAAAGATTTATTTTAGCTTATTTTTGTTTAATGTACTCATCAGTATAATTTACTATTGTTTTAAAAGTTTCTTTCAAGTATTGATTTGTTTTTATATTCCACATTTCTCTTGCATTAACGATATTAATGCACACTGTCAGGGACACAAAGTATCAACATCTGTGTCGATATGAACTAAAAAGTATCACAAACTCATGGTATCGACAGAAAACTTTTGGCATCTGTCCCTGACATGATGTGTTTCTCACAGGAGGACTGTGCATTGCGCAGTCCATTAGGATCCCCAGAGAGCCCAGACCAGGAGAGTTTGACAAAGTAATCAAGAGACTGATGGAGACCTCTAATGCTCGGGGGGTCATTATCTTTGCCAACGAGGACGATATAAAGTGAGTTCAGCTCTACAGCATGACACATATGAAAATAAAGAAAAGCAAACACTGCACAAAGATTTGGTTTATATTCAAAAGTTTTGTTTCATGTGTTGTTTCAGACGGGTGTTGCAGGCTGCAAAAAAAGCCAACCTGACAGGGCACTTCCTGTTTGTTGGATCTGACAGTTGGGGGGCTAAAAACTCCCCCATTGAAGACCAGGAAGACGTGGCTGAGGGTGCTGTGACTATCCTTCCCAAAAGAGCCTCCATCGATGGTAGAACATTGTTTTAAATCTCTTTATTACATCTCGGAGTGCAGCAGGAATGTTTTTAAAAAGCATGCAACACACAATGACAGACCAGTCAAATAATAAATCAATAAAAATTAATGATTAATATGTCTGATAAACCTCTGATTTGATGTATAAATTAAGCCATCACTGTATTTTCTTGTGTAAAAAATATGTTTTTTTACATTTTAGTACATGGCTACTCCCAATATGTCGAACCCTCATGTTTTATCAGATATGCATCATGACTATCGTCCACATTGTCAGCCTGACGTGAATGTGAAATGTTTATTTAGGGTTCGATCAGTACTTCACTTCGAGGTCTCTAGAAAACAACAGAAGAAACATCTGGTTTGCAGAATTCTGGGAGGACGACTTCAAGTGCAAACTGACTCGACCCGGCATCAAATACGAGCCCGGTAGAAGGAAATGTACAGGTGGGGGAACTTCGCCATAACCGATTGGTTTGCTCTGAGTTTGTCTTCCTCCCCATCAGCTTGTATGGCATTTCTCCCTTTTCCAGGTGAGGAGAGGATTAGTCGGGACTCTCAGTACGAGCAGGAGGGCAAGGTGCAGTTTGTGATCGATGCAGTGTATGCCATGGCCCACGCCTTGCACAGCATGCACATAGACCTCTGTCCCGGTTCCATGGGAGTCTGTGAGAAAATGGACCCTGTGGAAGGACGGATGCTCCTCAAGTACATTCACTCTGTGAACTTCAACGGTGAGATTAAACTGCTCTACCTTCCTCATCTAACACACGATAACGTGGCTAAAATAAGGGACTTTCATATTGTTTGAGAAAAGCTTATTTAAAAGAGAAAAAGGCAGAAAAGGGAGGGCAGCTTGAAGATCTTTCTGGTAATGTACCGAACTGGAGAAAACAGCACATCCTCTCCCTAGGGCTGCCTCCTCGTTCTTCTCTGTAAAGAAAGTTCCTGCTTTTCAACCTTGCCTTTCATAAAAAGGTTTGAAAAAGGGTTTTATGAAAGCATCCTATTTACTGCTCTCCTCCTGCTGGATGACCTTGGCTTGTATGGAAGATTTTCTGATTGAGCGCCTGCAGGGACCTGAGAGGAACATTCAATCATGTTAGGGCAGCAGAGCAGAGTGCACATGTGCAGGAGAGCCCTGACTAAAGAGCATCCTGCACTCAGCTTTCACATGATTGCACAAGACTGAAGTAAGCAAGGGGCAGTCAACAGCGTAGGCGAACACGGTCTCGTCTGTCTCGCTTTCTGTTGGGTGCAGACTGTTTTAATATGGTTTCCATTAAACAGGAAGCGCAGGCACTGGGGTGATGTTTAATGAGAACGGAGATGCACCTGGCCGGTACGACATCTTCCAGTACCAAATGTCCAACGTCAGCAACCCCGGCTACAGGGTCATCGGTCAATGGACAAATCACCTGCGACTCAATGTAAATATCTGCATGTGAAAAAAAAAATCACTTTATTTGGTCTTTTAAACTCTAAACCTGAATTTTTCTGCACATAGACCAACAAAGTTTTTGTTTTTTTTTGTTTTTTTTTTAAATAAAAGCACCGACTTCAAGGCTTTTCTCCTCACCCACTCAGCAATTCAGTTGCAAAGTTGTGACAAAACAACTTAACTGGAATCTGGATTTAGTGTAAAGACTGAAGGTTAAAAGCTGCTTTTACAGCTGCAGCTTCTATCAACAAACATCTTATCTATGTGGAAGTTTTGTGTGTTAAGAAAAGGTCTTTCTAGACGACAACTGGCAAAATAATGCAACATATTCAGCGTCTTCAAAAAAGACATGTTTAATGTTTCTGGTTAAATCGTGTTCTCTATAAAAATTTAATGTAAAATAGCCGGACAAGCTTCTTTGACAGTCTTTTGTCAGAGGTTTCCTTCCTTTGTTTCAACGTATTAGCTAGCATCCTGCTAAATTAGCCTTCTTCTAAGGCTGAAAGGACGATGCGCAGATATTGTTCACGACTTCATGAGAAAAACAAATGCTCACAAATTGTTTTACAATTATTATTTAACAAAAGACAAATAAATTCTTAATGCAGATGACAGTAATATCAAGTGTCACAAAGTGAATATTAATTCAAATGCTCACAAATGTAATAATCTTTATTTTTCAAAAAGAAAAAACATTTCTCTATTTTAGTCAGTGTGTTTTTTCAAGGCTTTGCTTGGAAGGTAGCTGAAGACGAGTCTGATGGATTGATTATGAACCTGTAAGTGTTTTGGGGATAAAGACGTCTTTTTTTGTAGAGAGCGTAACAGGACAACCAAACAGCATTGTGGGAAAGTGAATCAGGATTAGTCCACCATAAAACACAATTTAGTGTCACAATATTTCTTCTAGTTTCCCAACTGATTTATCAAAAGTTTGCCATGTTTACTCCTGATACAAGCAGCACCTATAAAAGTTCAAACGCGATGTTCTGTGACAGAACAAAAGAAATGAGTTCTATCCATCTTTTTCAAGTGAACTGAAAGTATTTGTACATGTTTTTTTATTTATTTATTATAATCAATATGTAAACATATTTCATATTTCTATATTAGTAAACCCTCCCGTGGGCTCACCATCTGCGGGAGGAGCCGTAGGGGTCGGGTGCAATGTGAGCTGGGCGGCAGCAAGGGGCGGGGACCCTGGCGGTCCGATCCCCGGCTGCAGAAGCTGGCTCTAGGGACGTGGAACGTCACCTCTCTGGTGGGGAAGGAGCCTGAGCTGGTGCGCGAGGTTGAGCGGTTCCGACTAGATATAGTTGGACTCACCTCGACGCATGGCTTGGGCTCTGGAACCAGTACCCTCGAGAGGGGCTGGACCTTCTTCCACTCTGGAGTTGCTCATGGTGAGAGGCGCCGAGCAGGTGTGGGCATTCTCATCAGCCCCCAGCTTGGTGCCTGCACGTTGGGGTTTACCCCGGTGGATGAAAGGGTAGTTTCCCTCCGCCTCCGGGTGGGGGGACGGGTCCTGACTGTTGTCTGTGCTTATGCACCGAACAGCAGTTCAGAGTACCCACCCTTTCTGGGGTCCTTGGAGGGAGTGCTGGAGGGTGCTCCTTCTGGAGACTCCATTGTTCTGCTGGGGGACTTCAATGCTCACGTGGGCAATGACAGTGAGACCTGGAGGGGAGTGATTGGGAGGCATGGTCCCCCCCCTCTGAACCCAAATGGTGTTTTGTTATTGGACTTCTGTGCTCGTCATGGATTGTCTATAACGAACACCATGTTCCAGCATAAGAGTGTCCATATGTACACCTGGCATCAGGATTCCCTGGGCCGCAGTTCAATGATCGACTTTGTAGTCGTATCGTCGGACCTGCGGCCACATGCCTTGGACACTCGGGTGAAGAGGGGGGCGGAGCTGTCAACTGATCACCACCTGGTGGTGAGTTGGCTCAGATGGTGGGGGAGGAAGCCGGTCAGAGCTGGCAGGCCCAAACGTGTTGTGAGGGTCTGCTGGGAACGTCTGGCTGAGTCCCCTGTCAGAGCGAGCTTCAACTCCCACCTTCAGCAGAGCTTCGAACATGTCCCGGGTGAGGCGGGGGACATTGAGTCCGAATGGGCTGTGTTCCGTGCCTCTATTGCTGAGGCGGCCAGCCGGAGCTGTGGCTGCAAGGTCGTTGGTGCCTGTCGTGGCGGTAATCCCAGGACTCGTTGGTGGACACCAGCAGTGAGGGATGCCGTCAAGCTGAAGAAGGAGTCCTATCGGGCCTTCTTGGCCTGTGGGACTCTGGAGGCAGCTGATGGGTACCGGCGGGCTAAGCGGCATGCGGCTTCGGCCGTTGCCGAGGCAAAAACTCGGGCATGGGAGGAGTTCGGCGAGGCCATGGAGAAAGACTTCCGGACGGCTTCGAGGCGGTTCTGGTCCACCATCCGGCGGCTCAGGGGGGGGAAGCAGTGCTCCATCAATACTGTGTACAGTGGAGATGGGGTGCTGCTGACCTCAACTTGGGACGTTGTGGGTCGGTGGAGGGAATACTTCGAAGACCTCCTCAATCCTACCAACACGTCTTCCCATGAGGGAGCAGAGCTGGTGGACTCTCCTATCTCTGGGGCTGAAGTCGCTGAGGTGGTCAAAAAGCTCCTTGGCGGCAAGGCCCCAGGGGTGGATGAGATCCGCCCGGAGTTCCTTAAGGCTCTGGATGCTATGGGGCTGTCCTGGCTGACACGCCTCTGCGGCATCGCGTGGACATCGGGGGCAGTACCGCTGGATTGGCAGACTGGGGTGGTGGTCCCCCTTTTTAAGAAGGGGGACCGGAGGGTGTGTTCCAATTACAGGGGAATCACACTCCTCAGCCTCCCTGGTAAGGTCTATTCAGGGGTCCTGGAGAGGAGGGTCCGCCGGATAGTCGAATCCCGGATTGAGGAGGAGCAGTGTGGTTTTCGTCCTGGTCGCGGAACAGTGGACCAGCTCTATACCCTCTCTGGGGTCCTGGGGGGGGCATGGGAGTTTGCCCAACCAGTCTACATGTGCTTTGTGGACCTGGAGAAGGCATTCGACCGTGTCCCCCGGGGGCTCCTGTGGGGGGTACTCCGGGAGTATGGGGTACCGGACCCCCTTGTACGAGCTGTCCGGTCCCTGTACGACAGGTGTCAGAGCTTGGTCCGCATTGCCGGTAGTAAGTCGGATTCGTTTCCGGTGAGGGTTGGACTCCGCCAAGGCTGCCCTTTATCACCGATTCTGTTCATAACTTATATGGACAGAATTTCTAGGCGCAGCCGAGGGGTTGAGGGGATCCGACTTGGTGGCCTCAGGATTGGGTCCCTGCTTTTTGCGGATGATGTGGTCCTGTTGGCTTCATCTGGTCGTGATCTCCAGCTCTCGCTTGAGCGATTCGCGGCCGAGTGTGAAGCGGCTGGGATGAGAATCAGCACCTCAAAATCTGAGACCATGGTCCTCAGCCGGAATAGGGTGGATTGCCCTCTCCAGGTCGGGAGTCAGGTCCTGCCTCAAGTGGAGGAGTTTAAATATCTCGGGGTCTTGTTCACGAGTGAGGGAAGGATGGAGCGTGAGATCGACAGACGGATCGGTGCGGCGTCTGCAGTAATGCGGGCTCTGCGCCGGTCTGTCGTGGTGAAGAAGGAGCTGAGCCAGAAGGCGAAGCTCTCGATTTATCAGTCGATCTACGTTCCTACCCTCACCTATGGTCATGAGCTGTGGGTCGTGACCGAAAGAACGAGATCTCGTATACAGGCAGCTGAAATGAGTTTCCTCCGCAGGGTGGCCGGGCTCTCCCTTAGAGATAGGGTGAGGAGCTCGGTCATCCGGGAGGGGCTCAGAGTAGAGCCGCTGCTCCTTCGCATCGAGAGGAACCAGTTGAGGTGGCTCGGGCATCTGGTCAGGATGCCTCCTGGACGCCTCCCTGGTGAGGTGTTCCAGGCACGTCCCTCGGGGAGGAGTCCCGGGGAAGACCCAGGACACGCTGGAGGGATTACATCTCTCGGCTGGCCTGGGAACGCCTCGGGATCCCCCCCGCAGAGTTGGCAAATGTGGCTGGGGAGAGGGAAGTCTGGGGTTCCCTGCTTAGGCTGCTGCCCCCGCGACCCGACCCCGGATAAGCGGCAGAAGATGGATGGATGGATGGATATATTAGTAAACTAACATTTTTTGGCTATAAATATAGATTTTTATAAAATAACTGAGCAGTTTTCTGTTTTTCTTTTAAGGCTGTGAGCATTTGTTGTGTGAACAAATATAGAAGCGAAAAGGATACATCTAGCTAGCGTACATTATCATGCTAATGTAAGCTAGTAATGTCATTACAAATTTAAAAATGATTGAACGAATGAAAGAATGAATGAATGTTGTAACTTTTAAAAGTTAAATATATTGTTTTAAAAGTTATCCCAATTTTAAAAGTTAGCCCAGATGTTTTTTCCCATCCTCTTTATACTAAGTTAACTAATTTTAGCAAAGTTGTTAGCATTCATGTTGGTATAACTTTCCAAAAAAGTGACCTTATTGCATATAAATTCACATTTGTGTCATGCTTTCATTAGAGCCATTTTTTTAAAGATATTTGTCAACTAGCAATCGCATGCTAAGCTAATGTGTGTCAATCCCAGGTGGAAGAGATGCAGTGGTCAGGAGGTGACCGCATGATCCCAGAGTCGGTGTGCAGCTTCCCCTGTGAGCCTGGCGAGAGAAAGAAGATGGTGAAAGGTGTTCCCTGCTGCTGGCACTGTGAGCTTTGTGATGGTTACCAGTACCAGCTGGATGAATTCACTTGTGACATGTGCCCTTTCGACATGAGGCCCTTTAAGAACCGAACGGGCTGTCGGCCCACACCCATCATCAAGCTGGAGTGGAGCTCTCCTTGGGCCATCATCCCCGTCTTCCTGGCTATACTGGGCATCCTGGCCACCACCGGAGTCATTGCCACATTCATCCGATTCAATGACACACCCATTGTTCGGGCCTCTGGCAGAGAGCTCAGCTATGTCTTACTGACGGGCATCTTCCTCATCTACCTCATCACCTTCCTCATGATTGCAGAGCCCAGTGTGGCCGTGTGCGCCTTCCGCAGATTGCTGTTGGGGCTTGGCATGTGCATCAGCTACGCCGCCATGCTCACCAAGACTAACCGCATCTACCGCATCTTCGAACAGGGCAAAAAGTCCGTCACACCTCCCAAGTTCATCAGCCCCACTTCCCAGCTGATTATTACCTTCATTCTCATCTCAGTGCAGGTAGGCTTGTGAATGCATCACTTCGAAGGTTACTCTTTAGTGGCCTAAAGCTCTTTCCTCTACAGGTACTAGCGGTGTTCATCTGGTTTGCCGTGGTGCCCCCTCACACCATCATCGACTATGAGGAGCAGAAGCCTCCAAACCCAGAGTTCGCTCGAGGAATCCTCAAGTGCGACATGTCCGACCTGTCCCTCATATTGTGTCTGAGCTACAGTATTGTGTTGATGATCACATGCACGGTGTACGCAATAAAAAGCAGAGGAGTTCCTGAGAACTTCAACGAGGCCAAGCCGATCGGCTTCACCATGTACACCACCTGCATCATCTGGCTGGCCTTCGTGCCCATCTTCTTTGGGACGGCGCAGTCTACGGAGAAGGTAGGAAATCCAACGGTTACACAGGTTTTACTCGTCACCAGAGCCAAAGTGGCCACAGATATGGCCTGTACCAAGAGCTGGCTCTGTTGGTCACCACCAAGCTTCCGATTAGCCGATTTACAACAGAACTTATTATTTTAACTTCAATATTGAGATTGCTTTCAGGCTTACATGAAGAACACATATAGACCTCGACAATGGAAGGTTTTATACCTTTTGGGTCTATTTGGGATGTATTTTTTATACTTTGGGGTTTTGATTTGATTTAGCAAAACACTTAAATCAACAACTGTTACAGAAATGAAGAAATAGGCCGATGCTAATATACTAGCATCTGAAATACTCGCGAAATCCTGTCAAAAGGAAAGGCATCGGGATTATTCTCAGATATTTCTGTCTAAACACGGAGCCTCTGTGACCTGTAGGTTTCTGAAGAGCTGATTCCCATCCCATCGTTCCCATCGTCGCCCACTTGGCGGCGTCACGCAGGCCGTCTCTCTCGGAAAATACAAAAACGGACAAAGAGGTCGAGCTGAGAGGGGGGCTTTGAGCGTGGGGGTGGATGATTGCCGTTTATTGAACTTTGACCTGTTTGCAGAGAGCTAACCAGCTAGCGGAAGTAGATAGAAGAGATAGAAGTAGATTTGTCATTTTCAAAATGCACAAAAAAAAGTTTATGATTAAAAACAAAAAGTCAAATAAAAATTCAGGAGCAACAAACAGACAACCCATATTTACTAAATTAGACTAAAATAGAAGTTCTATGTGAAATTAAGAATCAACTCTTCTAAAGAAGCAAAGTGAAAATAACCAAATGTTTAAAAAGAGCTGAATTTCCATCAATACATATGATGCATTTCAGCTGTCTTTGGAACTCAGAAGTCTTACGTGACCCCAAAATTCCAGATTTCAACATGGTGCTCCCAGTTCCACCCTGGAGTCCATCGCTGTCCCTATTTCAGACTCATTTTCATCGTTTTGTGTGTGTTAAGTTTCTGGTGTGAACAGCAGTGAGTTGTTATTGATAAGAAGGCTGTTCATGAAAAAACAACTCATGCTGTGGTCTATTAATCATAATCAACTAAATTGTTTGGAGTTGTCATGGTGCACATTATAACTACGGGTTTGATTTTCTTCTTTTAAACTCTGATTTGGTGCAACTGGAGCACAAACTGCCTCAAAATGTTGTCAGAAAATCTCAACTGTTATAAGACAATTCAGCGCACCATTACAACTTCAAAAATAAAAGTTAAAAGTCTGCCCTACAGCATCTGGTTTGTCCCTTCTGAGCTACTATAGTAACACAGGGGAGAGGAGGTGACCGTGATAAATTCCTCTGAGTTTTTATGGCATTCTTTGCAGTTTATTACAATAGATTAGCTTAAATGTTGCACTGTTGTACAGTAAAACAAACTACTACATTTCAGTAGAAAATTATCTGTTTTGTGTTTTACTCCACAACAGGATGGTGTTAAGTCTGGTTAGTATAAAGCAAATATTTCATTTGCACAACAGTACAGAGTAATAATAATAATAATTCACTGTGGTACTTAAGTCTAGCTTTTATATCATTCTTGTAAAACCTGATGCAAAATAAGAGCAATAAATGGAAAACACTGTTAAAACAGAAAGAAATTGTGCAAGATATCTTTATTAATTTCTGACTTAGTTTGCAGATTATAATGAAAACTTGATCATATTACTAAAATGGAAAGAAACCACGTCAAAGAACCACAAAGCTTTGCATTTCTACGGTGGCCCTGAAGTGCAAACTACATCTACGAATTAAAAAAAGAAATTACAAATTTTTTTTTTTTTTAATTTAATGTTAAAATTACCTTAAAAAAATAAATTATTTAAAATAAAAATAATCTAAAAATAAACATAACATAAAAAATAAACATAAAAAAAGGAAAGCCAGACTAATTAAATAAAATAATAATAAATTAAAGCCGCAAGCGGCATCCATCGGGTCCTCACCTCATGCCGAACCCTCCACCCGAACTCGTCACAAAGCTTCCGGGTGGATGTGAAGTCAAAGGTACAAATCCCACACTAGTTTGTTAAAAAATAATGCACACACAGTGCTAAATGGGCGTACACGCCAAGATGGCGGACACCCCGTTGCCATGGTAACAGGTGGTCAATGCACTTTTTTACCCGCCTTGGGTTGTTACACATGTGTGTCGAATTTCGTAGCCCTACGTTAAAGTAGACGATCGGGCCCCAAGGGCCCCCCCCCGAAAATGTGCCACCCTCACAATACATATTAAAATATGTGAAGGACCTACCAAATATGAATGCTTTCCACTTTGGTGCAGATCGGATGCATTTCTGCGAAGATATGAGTAAACCGTGTTTCATGGCGAGGAGGATTTTTTTTCAAGATGGCGGACACACCGTAGCCATAACAGGTGCTTAATTGAGTTTTATACTTGTCTAGGGTTTATACACGTGTGCCGAATTTTGTAGCCCTAGCTCAAAGTAGACGATCGGGCCCCTAGGAGCCCCCCCAAAATGTGCCCCCCCCCCCAATACATATTACAATGCGTGAAGGACCTACCAAATATAAATTATTTTAATTTTGGTTCCGATCGGATGTATTTCTGCAAAGATATGAGTGAACCATGTTTCATGGCGAGAACGCATTTTTCCATGGGTTGCCACGGTAACACGCTTTCGCCTATCAGAAAGATTTGAATAACTTTTTGTCCCCATCTTGTCACGAAGCTCCATGGCGAATGTGGAGCCAATAGCATGAATCCCCTCAGACTAGTTCGTTCAAATGCGATGCGCCCAAATTGAAAAAACGGGTAAAAAAATGGCTGCAAACGTCAAGAAGGCGGACAGCCCGCTGAATTTCGTCGACCTACGTCAAACTAAACTTTTTTGACCCCATTCTAGGTGCCATTTTTGGCGTTTCTAGGGGGCGCTGTCGAGGAATTTTTGCATTGGCGTGCATACAAACGCCAGATTATTGCAATTTTCGCCGGACGTGAGATGTGTGCCAAGTTTCGCAACTTTTCACGGGGTCTAAGGAGGTCAAAATTGAGTGAGTTGTGCTTAGAACACGAATAATATAGAAGAATAAACATTACAATAACAATAGGGCCCTGCCATACTTCGGACCCTAAAAAAGACACCCTGCAGTCCAATCAGCAGCTCCTCGTATCGGTAGCAACATCTTCTGTTTTAAACTGCTGCGTCCTTCAGTTCTTCGTTGTTTTGCAGTTCAGCCCCACTGATCATATCAGAGACAGATCAGTACTTTTCAGCTCTGAAATAGATTTGATCAGGGAGTAAATCAAAAATAATAAATAAATCCATCAACACAACATTTCTATCAGTCGTTGAGTAATAAGAGCTGCTGCTGCTCTGTCCGTGTGCAGGAGGGCAGTAAAACCGAGACGACTCGCATGACGCAGACACGAAAACACGCGAGTAAAAGCAACCCTGCAGATGTTATAAGTGAAATCTGTCATGTCATATTTGCTTCCTGCTGTACTCGCCGGACATCCTGTTTCCACTGTTTTTCTCTGTGTTTCCACGGAGACTTTCATGTAGCTTGTGGGCGACTTTCTGCTGTCACAAAGTACGAGACCGTATGGGGGGGGGGGTGAAGAATACAGATAGGCTTTGACTAATAGAGTGTTGCATTATGACTCAGTCAGGCTGAAACAATTAAAGCCCGAGGTGCTTTTAGAGTCTTTTAACCTCTGAATGGAAATGAAGTGAATTAAAGGTCAGAAGAGCTGAGGGGGCGAAAAAGGACCCCCCCACAGAACAATTTGACTATCCCATTCAATTAATCATCACTTAGGAATTCAGCTAAAAATAGACGGGAACTTTTGTCTGGCTGGTGAAAGCCGAGGCTGTTTGTGCAGAGTGTGTGTGAGGAGGTGGTCTACCTGTAAGGAGGCAGCTGCTGCTTGGGACGCTCACACTCAGCCCCCCCTTCACCCCCCCCTTCACCCCCACATCATCACAGAGAAATCAGACAGCATGTGGCTTTCTGTTTTACAGGTTCTGTGTTCAATGTTGGATCTGGATCTTTTTTGGGAGATTTAGTTGTTGCGATAAGAGCAGCGAGCTGGAGATGTGGTCAAAAGCCATAAATAGAAGCTTCTCTTCTGACTACATAAACCAAGGGATAAATCATTCATGGGGGGAAAAACACTGCCGTCTGTGCTTTTATGAAAAGTGTGACAGCCTATTTTCTCCCACCTTGATCACCAGCTGCCTGCTGATTTGCTCCCAGTGCATCAGCGGGTAAATTATAGCAAAGAGTAAAGTAATTTTAGCAAAGACTACAGTAACTTTAGCAAAGAGTAAAGTAATTTTAGCAAAGACTACAGTAATTTTAGCAAAGACTATAGTAATTTTACCAAGTACTAAAGTAATTTTAGCAAAAAGTAATACTAGCAAAGACTACAGTAATTTTAGCAAAAACTACAGTAACTTTAGCAAAGAGTAAAGTAATTTTAGCAAAGATTACAGTAATTTTAGCAAAAACTACAGTAATTTTAGCAAAAACTACAGTAATTTTAGCAAAAACTACAGTAACTTTAGCAGAGTAAAGTAATTTTAGCAAAAACTACAGTAACTTTAGCAAAGAGTAAAGTAATTTTAGCAAAGAGTAAAGTAATACTAGCAAAGACTACAGTAATTTTAGCAAAAACTACAGTAATTTTAGCAAAAACTACAGTAACTTTAGCAAAGAGTAAAGTAATTCTAGCAAAGATTACAGTAATTTTAGCAAAGATTACAGTAATTTTAGCAAAAACTACAGTAACTTTAGCAAAGAGTAAAGTAATTTTAGCAAGTACTAAAGTAATTTTAGCAGAGCGTAAAGTTATACTAGCAAAGACTAAAGTAATTTTAGCAAAGCGTGAAGTAATACTAGAAAAGAGTAAAGTAATTTTAGCAAAGCGTAAAGTAATACTAAAAAAGACTACAGTAATTTTAGCAAGGAGTAAAATAATTTTAGCAAAGAGTAATACTAGCAAAAACTACAGTAATTTTAGCAAAGAGTAAAACAATTATAGCAAAGACTAAAGTAATTTTAGCAAAGCGTAAAGTAATACTAGAAAAGAGTAAAGTAATTTTAGCAAAGCGTAAAGTAATACTAAAAAAGACTACAGTAATTTTAGCAAGGAGTAAAGTAATTTTAGCAAAGAGTAATACTAGCAAAAACTACAGTAATTTTAGCAAAGAGTAAAACAATTATAGCAAAGACTAAAGTAATTTTAGCAAAGCGTAAAGTAATACTAGAAAAGAGTAAAGTAATTTTAGCAAAGCGTAAAGTAATACTAAAAAAGACTACAGTAATTTTAGCAAGGAGTAAAATAATTTTAGCAAAGAGTAATACTAGCAAAAACTACAGTAATTTTAGCAAAGAGTAAAACAATTATAGCAAAGACTAAAGTAATTTTAGCAAAGCGTAAAGTAATACTAGAAAAGAGTAAAGTAATTTTAGCAAAGCGTAAAGTAATACTAAAAAAGACTACAGTAATTTTAGCAAGGAGTAAAGTAATTTTAGCAAAGAGTAATACTAGCAAAAACTACAGTAATTTTAGCAAGGAGTAAAGTAATCCTAGCAAAGAGTAAAGCAATCATAGCAAAGAGTAAAGTAGTACTAGCAAAGACTAAAGTAATTTTTAGCAAAGCTCTGACTCTCCGCGTCTCTCTTGCAGATGTTCATCCAGACCACCACCCTGACGGTGTCCATGAGCCTGAGCGCCACCGTCTCCTTGGGGATGCTCTACATCCCCAAGGTCTACATCATCATCTTCCACCCGGAGCAGAATGTCCAGAAGAGGAAGCGCAGCTTCAAAGCCGTGGCGCAGGCGGCCACCGTGTCCACACACCTGTCCCAGAAGTCCAACGACAAGCAGAACGGCGAGTCCAAGATGGAGCCCGACAGGTCTCAGTGAAGCAGGCTGAAAAATGAGCCACAAATCTGCTTTTAGGTCGTTTCTCACTGGAATCTGCTTCTGAACTGGAACCATGGACCGAAACACCAGCAACAGAGACACTTTAGATAACTCTACACAAAGGAATGACAACTTTGTAGCACACACACACACACACACACACACACGGACTGAGGATGCTGAGCTGACCTCAGGTTGAGTTTTTTTCTTCGTGTAAACGTCCACATAAACACCTCAAACTGACAGAGGTATTGTTAGAGCCAGCAGGGAAACGGTAAAATGCAAACGGCGACCTCTGACCTCCAGGAAAATCAACCAATCACAGGCTCCACAGGCACTGCATGGATTATGTGTTCAATGTAAACATGAATGTTATGAGTTATGGTGTGTAAAGAGGTTGTTGCTACAGTTTGTTTTCATTGCACCGACAGGAGAAACGCACCATGGGGGGGGGGGGGGGTTAGTGATGCATCACAGATCTATAATCTGTCAGGGATCCAACGCTGAATTTAATGGCTGCGAACAGGAAGCAGGCGATTGCGAACAGGATGTTTATTCTCTACCTGGTACTTTTATTCCTCCTCGGTGGAAAACAATGTTTGGCATTTCCCCATATTGTTTGTCAAATTCTCCAAGCGGTCAGATTTATGGGCAACACGTCAGAAATAAAAGCTTTTATCCTCTCGCACGGGAACCTGAGCTCCACGTCTCAGGGTGCTTTTCATTTGGTGCCAGAAAAAAGAAAAGATTAGAGACAAATTCTCCTTTTAGGAAGCATTAAAATTCACTGTAGTGATGCTAGAAAAGGTGACTGGATGAGCAGCGCTGTGCTCTTTGTTATCTGGTCTCAGGTTTAACAGTTTCAACAGGATTTTCGAGGATTTCCTCCAGTTTGTCATTAGGAATGCACTCAGCCTGCAGTGCACGTTTCCCGTCTGCCAGACAGCCGTCCAGGCGATGCTGCCCTCTGCTGGACACTCCGCCTCACACGTCCTCGTAAATAATAAAAACATGAATGAATCGTCTCACAGACCTTATAAAAATACCTTTTTTTTATTATAGTTAGCTCACATCTGAATACCTGCGTTAGGTTACCATGGAGATGTGGGGAAAAAAATCATTACAGGAGGAAATCTGCTGAAACAAATGTTCATGTCGAGATAAAAATAAAAAGCACGTCTGGTTTGTCCAAAGCAAAGTCCGATACTGGTTTTAAATAAAAGTCCTGTGGCTGAACTGGCCAGTTCAGCACCAACCAACTGGAAACGTTACTCCAGGAAGCTGTCCAGAGTCAGGCAGTGGGAAACCTTGGAGGGGGGACGGCTCACTTTTTTTCTTTTAGCCTTCATCAGCGGGCGAATCTCTGACAGAGGAGACTGGAGGCGAGCGTGTGGTTAAGGAGCGATGCAACCCGTTTAACTCACACAGTTCTTGGCTTTAATAACTGATTAAATGCTCACTTTGCTGCTGGACTCTCAGACACACGGGAACGGTAAATGATGCATTTTTAGGTTTTTAGCTTAATGTTTGGATTTGCAAAAGTCCTGTAACGAGTATCCGACGTGAAACTACGCATGAGAGAAATCCTGCGAGTCTGCAGCGACAATCCGAGCTGAGAAAACACACAGATTTTCTAATGTAAAACTGGATTTTAAATCAACTGAGCAGCAGCTTTAAGCAGCTTGTTTGGGTTTACGTTTCTCTGAAAAGTTTTCATGAACGAGTTAAAAACATGTAGCTCTGAAAGACTCGCTCCGATGGGAAGCGTCAGGAAGGATACGGGCTGGATGAACTTAGTTCGTCCTCCTAATCCGTCATAACCGCTTCGGACCTGAAAAACAAAACATTTCCAACTCATAATTTGAATCAAAAAGCATTTAAAAAGGTAAAAAAAAAAAAAAAAATCAGGATAAAAGCTGTAATTACAGCTCCGGGCTTCTGCTGAGGGTCCAACATGCTGCCCAGCGTCTTCTTCCTGAAGAGCAGCGAGTTCCTCAGAAACGGGACCGGATCTTCACCCTGAGGCTGAAATAAACAGATGAGTGAAAAACATTCCCTAAACACCAGAATGTGAAGCCGCTGGCAGGTAGAGGCGAGCCCACCTTGTGAAAAAACGAGGCTTTTTCACCCCGTTTGGACGCAGAAGTCCTGGAAAAGAGCGATAAAACCATCAGAAACGATAGCAGGAAGATTATTTATACTTTAAAAGCACAAAAACCAGCTTCCACGGAGTGTTCACGTTCCGCTTCAACGTGTGACTCACGCAGGAGCGTCGAGACGCATCTTCTTAGCCGCGAGCGGCGGCGGTCTCTTGGCCACGTCGTCGGGGGTTTGGACGTCGTAGGTCATGTTCAGATCTATGTCGTCCAGATCTGCGGGCTGGTGGAGGCGAGGCTGCTGCAGCTCCAGTGGAGCGGGGCTGAAACGCAGAGCAGCCGTTTTCACCGACGTCGTGTGTGTGTGTGTGTGTGTGTGTGTGCGGGACGGGACGCACCTTTCAAAGACGAGCCTGCTGAGGGCTTCGTTGGTGCGTGTTGGCGTGCTCAGAGTCTTCTGGAGGAACTCCACCTTCTTCTTTAGACTCTGTGAGGAGGTTCAGACATCAGCGCCGCCTGCGGCGAGGAGAGAAAACGTTTTGGCGTGCGGGGACTTACAGAGATCTCCTTGTCGGCGTTGGCGAGGTCGTTCTGCAGGGACTTCATGTCCTCTCTGGCCTGGTTCGCCTCCATGGCAGCTTTCTGCAGCTGGAAGGACAGGAGAGACGTTTACTGCGGGAGCTGGAGACGAGACCCTGCGGTCTGCGACGCGAAGCTACCTTGTTGTTGGAGGAGAGAACTTCCCTTCTCAGTTTCTCACACATCTCGTTTGAAGACTTCAGGCTCCCTTTCAGGTTGTCGTACTCTCTGTGAGAGAAGAAGCAGCAACACGCGTGATGAGAAAAGAAACAACGAAGGATATTCATCATCATCTGCAAGTTTCTGCGTTGCATCGCCGCTCTACATAGATCTGCCATCCTAACGGCCACCTGAGGAGGTCGGGTTTCTGCCTCTCGCAGGGAAAGTACACCTAAAATACACGTCTGTATGTATAATCCTGGTCTCCACAGTAAGCTGAGACACATTACTGCAGGCGTGTCAGAATATACATACATGTTCCCATGTCAGAGCTAAGTCACCTGGATGGAACACGGTAGGACGTGGAAGTGTTTCTTCTCATAAAGGAAATACTTCTTTACTGTCAGTAAACACTGAGACTGCAACCAAATTCATGTAAGAGAGAGTACTTTTCTTCCAGCAGCAAGTACAGTAATACTAGCAGAGAGTACAGTAATTTTAACAAAAGGTAATACTAGCAAAGCGTAAAGTAATAGTATCAAAGACTACAGTAATTTTAGCAAAGTGTAAAGTAATACTAGAAAAGAGTAAAGTAATCCAAGCAAATACCAAAGTAATTTTGGCAAAGCGTAAAGTAATCCTAGCAAAGAGTAATACTAGCAAAGTGTAAAGTAATACTAGCAAAGCATAAAGTAATACTAGCGAAGCGTAAAGTAATACTAGCGAAGCGTAAAGTAATACTAGCGAAGACTGCAGTAATTTTAGCAAAGAGTAAAGTCATTATAGCAAAGAGTAAAATAATTTTAGTAAAGAGTGAAGTAATACTAGCAAATACTACAGCAATTTTAGCAAAGCTAAAGTAATTTTTGCAAGTACTATAGTATATTTAGCAAAGAGTAAAGTAATCCTAGCAAAGAGTAACACGAGCAAAGTGTAAAGTAATACGAGCAAATACCAAAGTAATTTTAGCAAAGCGTAATCATAGCAAAAAGTAAAGTAATCATAGCTAAGAGTCAAATCATTTTTAGCAAAATTAATACTAGCAAAGACTAGTACTTTTAGCAAAGCGTAAAGTAATCCTAGCAAAGAGTAATTAAGTAAAAGCGTAAAGTAATCCTAGCAAAGAGTAAAATAATATTTAGCAGAGAGTAAAGTATTCCCAGGAGCGAGTACAGTAACGTGGTGAGGAAGTGTCTACAGATAAAAAGTGAAACTGAGTGGTTTTGCAGGATCTAATTGAGCCGATATGCAGGTAAATATTTCAGGAAGCCATGAGCCGATGATGATGATGATGATGATGATGGACACCTTCATCAATGGACCATATTCTCTCTCCAGATTTTATGATTTATGCTGCATAAACACTTGTGTGTGTGTGTAAGTGTGTCTGTCACCACTAGAACCAGTAAAAACTTAAAGACCCAGTTCTCAGCGATGGCTGTCGGCTAATTCTGCTCCCAGCACGTGGCGACCCCCCCCCCAGCACGGAGCTGGACGCCGCATCAGACCCGGCGTGCAGGACGTCACACACCCAGTGTGTGGAAGCGACTTACTTCTTCAGAGAGACGCAGTAGATGGAGAGCTGCTCCACCGCCGCGTGGCTGACACCCATGTCCGTCATCATGGACTCCACCTCTGCTCTCTGTCCCTGCAGCAACACATCCAGGCTGGGGGGGCAAAACAGGAGTCTGCATCACTGTTTCATCACCAGAACCCCCCCTCCCCCCGATCAGGTGTCCTCCTACGCCTGAAGTCACCTCTCAAACGTTTTCAGCCTGGTCTTCAGTCTCCGAAGCTCCTCTTTCGCAGCGTGGACGTCGTTCTGCTGCGTCTCCAGATACGTCATCTGTTTCTGGGAGGTCGTATCGTTCTGTCAGCGCAGTCTGGAAAGTTAATGTGTTAAAAGAACCGCGAAGAGAGCCTTACTCTGAGAGCGGAACACAGCATCTCTTTATCCATCACTTCCTTCCGCACGCCGTCCAGCTCTCTCCTCTGCTTGTCCAGCGTCTCCTTCAAGTTATCCATCGTCTTCTGTTTGTCCCGCCAGTCTCGCTCTGCAAATCCACGAGACAGAAGATTCAGTCATCACCTCCACACAGCCACAAAACTCACGGCTTGGTTTGCTCGCTCACCTTTGGAGCTCATAAGCACCTTCATCCGATCGAGCTCATTCTGAGGGAAAAATAAAATAAATATAGGTACACAAAAACACCTCAAATGTCCAAAACTGGGACATGTTTCTGCAGGTTTAGTACCTGCAGGCTCTCTGGATCTGCTTCGCTCTTCTCTCCATCAACATCAAAGAAGAGCTTGTTGATGATGTGCCTCGTGCTGACCTGCAGACAAGAGGAAAAGTCACTCATCTGTAATCATTCCAGCTGAAAAGCAGCTTCCGGGTGGAGTCAACCAACCTGTTTGCGACACTGCGGGCAGGTTTTTGTTGGGGCCGTCTGGAACCACTGAAGAAGACTGAATAATGAGGAACAGAAGAGCAATCACACGTGAAAAGTTGGCATGAAACCGACACGGACACTCTGGATTTGCTGTGTGAAGTGACGTTACCATTCGTAGTGAAAAGTGTGCCCGCAGTGAATGGCAGCAACATCTCTGGCGTGATCGAAGAAATCCGAGCAAATGGTGCAGTACGCTCGGATAGGCATCGTTCTGCCACAAGGTTAATCCTGTTATTAAATAAGGAGATGCATTAAGGTATAAAAAGTATATTTATAGGTCCTTTCTCATATTGATTAGTCAGTCAGATGTTTGTGAGCAATAATAACAGAGCATTTCAGGAGATCTTTTATTTAGAGTACATAATAAAACCTCCTGAATTGTACCCCCACATGTACATGCATCTACTAGGGAGAGTGGCACATTGAGAGTGACGTATGTTGTTTTTATTGTGATTTTAACCATGTCTGTCTGATCAATTATTTATTTTTAATATGCACTTGAAGATTGAGTGTTTTTATTGAGTTGCCGGACAATTTGAATTTCCCTTTTAGGGATGAATAAAGTCCTATCTCTCTCTCTCTCTCTATATCTCTATTTATACCTATCTCTCTATAGTCCTATCTATCTCTCTATCTCTCTATAGTCCTATCTATCTCTCTATCTCTCTATAGTCCTATCTATCTCTCTATCTATAGTCCTATCTATCTCTCTATCTATAGTCCTATCTATCTCTCTATCTATAGTCCTATCTATCTCTCTATCTATAGTCCTATCTATCTCTCTATCTATAGTCCTATCTATCTCTCTATCTATAGTCCTATCTATCTCTCTATCTATAGTCCTATCTATCTCTCTATCTATAGTCCTATCTATCTCTCTATCTATCTATAGTCCTATCTATCTCTCTATCTATCTATAGTCCTATCTATCCATCTATCTATCTAAAGTCCTATCTATCTACGGTATCTATCTATATTGTCAGATCTTGTGCTGCTGTTGTCAGACATTGTACTGATGCAAAGTACTTGTGCTTAGGTATATACTACTTATTTTCATCTGCAGAGGTCTAAAACTGTGGAGTGATATAGTACAAGCTCAGGTGTGTCCTAGGATCAGCTCTGTCAGGTTCACATCTAATAATATCTGGAAAAACTGACGCTCCTGTCTATATTTGTTCATTTCTTCTTGCATTGCACTTCTTCTTTTGTTGTATCTACCATTATTTTTTATTTTTCTATTTCTATGGACCTGGATTCTGTGTCCTGAACAAAGCTTGAACTGAACTGAATTGAATGAACTCTACATATTTGCAACACCGAAGTAGCTAAAACAGCTACTTGGCTAAGCTTGAGCTAGCTCTCTGCCGAATAATCGATGTTCAGACTTACCATACAAAGACGTTAAGTGAATGTTTGTCCCTCGTAGCGACATCAAAAATTCTTAATCTTATCTATAACGTTTATTTTATCCATGTTAACGTGAAACCATTAGCGAGAGTTTGACTTGCAAATACAAACACGATGCTGTGTTTCCGCGCTGCACGTTCAAACGCAAGCCCCGCCCCTATATGGTGCGTCCAGGGCCGCTCGTTTTTCTGCTTCCCAGTTTTCACACATTAGCGCATCTTAAACGTCTAAAACACAGGTGTCAAACTCCAGTCCTCGAGGGCGGGCATCCTACAGGTTTTAGTTGTCTCCATGCTCCAATACACCTGACCGACATTCATAAATAGGTTGACAAGAATCTGCTGTATCCATTTGATTTGTAACAACTGTGTTGGTAGAGGGAAACAACATAAACCTGCCGGATACTGGCCCTCGAGGACAGGAGTTTGACACCCCTGACCTAAAATATATCACATCCTATTTTACAAATAAACAAATATTTAAGAGCCCTATAAATGTTTAATATCTAATCTAGCAAATAATTTAAACTCGAGAATCATCGATGTAGCAATTAATTTTTTGATGCCCGAAGTTCTATGAATGCACCACGAACATTTATATAAATAGCTCTAGCTAAATACGATAAATAAAACGTACTCTAGGTCTACTAAATTGTACACTTTTTTCTATATATGTTGTTTGGTTTTTTTTCCAAATAAATATTTAATTACATTTTATGCTTTTCAATGTGTCCTGATGTATTTTCCATGTTTCTGTCTTTTCCCCTAAATAAAAACTACATATCCCAGAATTCCTACTTCCGCCATATAGCTCGGCAACATCTGTTTAGCTTAACCTAGCTGGTGCATCTGTCACACGCGAGTTGTGGAGTGTATTTATCCCACGCAGACAAATGTGGAGATGAAAGGTAACAGTTTGGGGGGAATATATAACTTTGGACTGATTTAAGCTAATGCAAGCGGGTCTAGATAGCTTTAGATTCAGTTTATGTTAGGTTGAAGCCAGGAATCAAAGTGGCCTTTGAAGTTCAGCTTTAGCTTCTTTAAGATCGACTGGAGGAAATCAAAGATCATTTGGTTGTTTAAAAGATTAGTAAATACTCTGACAAAACCCACATTTCTGCTCTAGTTTAGTTTTATTTTAACCTGGCCCCAACTTTAGCTCTTTAGAAACCAGAAGTGTCACTATCAGGCCGTTACATTCCTACCAAAGAAGCGATTAAATCCAGTTTGTTCACCATTAACAGCTTGATCAGCTGTTCTAGCCTCAGTCACGAGCTCCCGACCTTTGGTCCAGCCTGAGCTGTTTGTCCTTCCAGGTGTGTTGGTGCCATAAGCAGCCGTGATGGATGGAGAAGCCCAAAGGGCCACTGTGTCCGTGGAAAATGGGACACTTGCTCCTGCAGATCGCCTCCGCTCGGAGAGAGCTGACAGCCCGACACCTGGTCTGGTGGAGGGAACCGAACCAGGTGAGCTCAGGTCTGATGGCCAGAGGCCTCATATGGGGGGTAAAATAAGCTGAAATTGACTAAAGTAATAATAAATAAAAATTTTATGAAAATCATTACATTATTTTCTAATTCTGTTTCAATAGAAATATTTTTTTAAAGCAAACAAATAAGATAATTTAGTACATATTAAATGAGTCATAAAGTAATATTTAGTTGAACAATCCTTTAATGTTTCCGCTCCAGTCAGGTGTTTTCTGTTCCTCTCAGTCAGACTTCTGCACCTGTTGACAGGTATTTTGTCCCACTGTTCAACAGAAAAGGGCTCTAATTTGTCCAGGACCAATTTGTTTGGTTTTTTTTCTTTCTTCAACTCAATTAAATGAAATTATATATTATATATTACTAAGTTATATTTTTGCTAATTTTTAGTTTTTGTTCCTTTTTTAACCCCTTAACAGTCACCCCCCAAAATGCCAAATGCGCCTGAAAAGACATACCCAAATTAAAGTAGCTGCTGTTCTCGAACCCTTTGGAGTGCAATCAAAAGCATGGTCTCTTTTTAAAGAAAACACTCTAAAGTTTTACCCTGAGCTTTCAAATTTATTGTAACTGTAACCAGCTTGAAGTTATTGAAGTTGGAACACAAGGAAATTTCTGTTTTTTTCCCTCGTCTGAATTTCTCTTCTACTTTGTCAACATGCTGCACATGGAGAGATGGAGATATGGACTGGAAAATGAGCTGGAGCCGTAGCATGAAGCCTTTCCTATGACAAGTTAAAATTTGGTGACAATAGCAGCCACAATTATTATTCTATGAGGACTTCACTGTAAGTATGTTCATGCGCTCCCCAAAGTGGCCATTTGGAGTCTCCAAATGGCCACTTTGGATGCTCCAACTTCAATAAGCTATAACTCCAGAACACTTCAACATACAGTCATCAATGAGACTCTAATGAAAGGTGGAATCAAGAGGAATCTTGTTGTATATCCATATTTACTATCAGTATTATTGAAATTCACCAGGTGATGCATAAACACACTAAAAGGTTATTTTTTCTATTGTGCATTATAATAAAAGAGTCAGAATAAGTTTTACAGTCATCATGTTTATATATGTAAACAATATCATGCCATGTTATGTAATGGAAACAAAATGTAATAATAAAAACACCATAACACAATACAATTGACATATTTACATTAGATTTGAACTATTATCTGATAAAGAGCGTTTGTAAAAGTAAAGTAAAAAAGCAGGAGAGCAGAATATGTAGCTGTTATGATGAGCAGGGGTCCTGGTGGTCTGAAGGGCAGGAATGTAGTCTTCCTCTGGAAGGAGCTGGTCCTTCTTCATCTGAAGAGCTGCTGGGTTTCCATCACAATCAGATGACAGACTAATAAAGACAAGAAGTTTTTATCCCACATTAGTCCTGCGACTGTAATGAGTTTATGTTCTAACACACACACATCGCTGCACGCACACAGAGTATGGAAGCGGTCCACACACACGCAGATAAATCAGCAGCAGCTCATTTTTTTCTTTCTATGATTTTGTATCTATGAACAAATGTTTACAACTGGAGGGAAATAGAGGTGTTGAACCGCTGCGTCTCTTTCATCGCTGCTCTTTTTGCTTCACGCACACTCGGACTGAACGACACCCGCATGAACGGTTCCCCCGATCCGGGGTCTGACTTCCCCCCGATCCGGGGTCTGACTTCCCCCGATCCGGGGTCTGACTTCCCCCGATCCGGGGTCTGACTTCCCCCCGATCCGGGGTCTGACTTACCCCGGTCCGGGGTCTGACGTTTTAGAGCCGAGACCCGAAAGTTTTCTAACAAACCAGGTCCCACGTCTTTACAAACAGAACCACTGGAAATACGGCAACAGTAAGAAAACAATGCAGGCGCCCCCACCCCTCCTCCCCCATCCCGACGCACAAAGTAAACAAGCCCGTTCCCAGACTGCAGGCTTACTTGTGGTTCCGAGAGTCTCAAAGAGCCGAGCAGGAGGCAGAGCCTTTGGTTATCAGGCCCCTCTCTTATGGAATAAGCTCCCAGTTAGTGTTAGGGAAGCAGACACCCTCCCCACCTTTAAGACTAGGCTGAAGACTTATCTTTTTGATAAGTCCTATAGCTAGGGATGGTTAGCATCCCTTAGTTATGCTGCTATAGGTTTAGACTGCTGAGGGACATTTCCTGATACACTGAGCTTCTTTCTTTTTCTCTTTATTTCTCTCTTTTATCCCCCCCCCATAACAGTGTTGCATCATTAACATGTCTCCCGTCTCAGCAGGTCTCCCTGGCCGGGAGTAGCAGTTCCTGTTGTCTGTTGTCTTTCTGTCCTCTTCCCCCCACACAGCAGAGGCAGATGGCTGCCTGTCCTGAGCCGGGTTCTGCCGGAGGTTTCCTTCCTGTTAAAAGGGAGTTTTTTCCTTCCCACTGTCGCCGTGTGCTTGCTCAGGGTGGGGGATTGAGTTGGACTCAACTCAATCTGTTGGTTTCCTTATATAGGCTGTTATGAATTGGCTTTCATTATGTTTTCCCCTCTGTCTGTAAAGCGTCTTGAGATGGCATTGCCGTGATTTGACGCTATATAAATAAAGTTGAATTGAATTGAATTGAACTGATTTACAAACAAAACTTTACAACTTGTAACCAAATGTTTTTAACTGTAAAGAGAAGAGGACTCAATTTTATGCGCAATGGTTGTAGTTTCTGACGTACAAACATTGGTTTTGATTGAAGTTGGAGAAGTATGCTTTCTATATTTTCTTTTCATTGGAACCTAGTTTATTTCTATCTCTACAAAAATAATTTAAATCCTCACTTTTTTTTTTTTTGCTCTCAAAAATAATTTTTTGTTTCAAATTGAACTTATTTGATTGGATAATAAAGAAACAATTTTCTTTCCATACATAAATGTGATTCGCACATTAGATGTAGCTGTGTTTAAAAAAGAACTTAATATTTTCCATTTTCACATGTGAACACAGAAGAATATGCAAAGGTCTTGTTTAGAGATAATTACTAAAGGCATTTTGTCATTTAAAAGAATAATAATGCAGCTTGTGCACGTTTTATATAGTTAATTTTAATCCATTGATTTAAGCAAAACTGCTTTTTAAGCCCTTGTATTTTTGTTTTGTGGTTTTAAGATTCACCTCTGACTCAAAACATTGTGTACGAGACACAATCCAGTTGGTTTGCATTGTTATCAAGCTGCAAATGAGACTCACTGTCCTCATTTCTCCTCTCCAAACGACTGCAGGTGCTGGTCAGAAGAGTGCCATGTTTGTTCACGCACAGTCCTTCGAAGATCTGACCGCTGAGGCGGCGGCAGAGACGCAGACGGAGGCCGAGCTGGATAAGTCGGGAGGCGACAACGAGGAGGAGTTTAAGGTCCTCGTTGGGGAGAAAACCATGGAGAAGCAGCAAAACAGGGAGTTTTCATCAGATAGCAGGACTAAAGAGGAAGACGTTTGTAGCGAAGCGTGGCGGAGCCATAAAAAACACGTCTTTGTATTGAGCGAGGCGGGAAAGCCGATCTACACCCGCTACGGCACCGAGGAGGCTTTGTCCAGCACCATGGGGGTGATGATGGCACTCGTATCCTTCGTGGAGGCTGAGAAGAACATCATCCGCTCCATCCATGCAGGTCAGCGTCTCTGTGATGTTTGGTCAGATGAAATGTGTTTATCGTTTATTCACCGCGGTGAAACCTCTGTTTGCATCAGATGGCTGTAAAGTGGTCTTCCTCACCAAGAGTCCGCTGGTCCTGGTGGGCGTGTCCCGGACCTGTCAGTCAGACAAAGAGCTCCTGAGGGAGCTGCAGTACATCTACTACCAGATCGTCAGTCTCCTCACGCTCACCCAGCTCAACCACATCTTCAAGCACAAGCAGAACTATGACCTGCGGCGCTTGCTAGCCGGCTCCGAGTACCTCACCGACAACCTGCTGCAGCGCCTGGAGCGAGACCCCGGCCTGCTGCTCAGCGCCGTCACCTGCCTGCCTCTGGCCAGCTCGGCCCGGGATGTCGTCTCGTCCAGCCTGCAGGCCGCCAAAGCCAAAAACCTGGTGTTCTCCATCCTGCTGGCCGGGGACCGCCTGGTCACGCTGGTCAGGAAAAAGGACCAGTTCCTGCACCACATAGACTTGCACTTGGTCTTCAACCTCGTCGGCTCTTCTTCGTCCTTCCGAGAAGGCGAGGGTTGGACGCCTATCTGTCTGCCAAAGTTCAACACAGCCGGATTCTTCCACGCTCACATTTCCTACCTGGAGCCTGGATCCGAGCTCTGCCTGATCCTGGTCTCCACCGACCGAGAGGACTTCTTTAACATGTCCGACTGCAAGCAGCGTTTCATGGAGAGGCTGAGTAAGCGCAGCGCCTACCAGGTTCTGAAGGAGGCGCTGAAATGTCCCAACTACGCGGTGGCGCAGGTGGGCATCCCGGAGCTCAGGCACTTCCTGTACAAGTCAAAGAGCTCGGGGTTGTACACCAGGTGAGAAGATCAAACACGTCACATTTACTTGTTTTTGAGTTTAAATCATAGATTGTAAATGACAGATGGACAGAGCCTCTGGTGGTTAAAAGTGCGGAAATGCATAAATATGCAGTTCCCTCTTCATCCACTAGGGGTTGTAAAACAGAGCAAATCCCCATAGACTCCCATGTTAAAAAGACCAACTTCACAGCAGAAATAAACATGTTTAAAGCCTGATACATGAACATTTTCGGTTTAATAGGTAAGATTTACCTTCATGACAACTGTGGAGGGAGTTGTTCTCCATGGCTTCGCCAAAATTCTCCCATGCCTAAATTTTTGCCTTGGCAGCAGCCAAGGCTGCATCCTGCTTAGCCTGTTGGTACCATAGACTGTATGTAGAAAGATGGACAGAGCCTCCAGTGGTCAAAAGTGAAGCCTATGCGGAAGTGCATAAAACTGCAGTTCCCCCTTCATCCACTAGGGGCTCCAAACAGAGCAAATCCCCATAGACTCCCATGTTAAAAAGACCAACTTCACAGCAGAAATAAACATGTTTACAGCCTGGTACAAAAATCCATTTTAGGTTTAATAGGTCAGGTTTACCTTCATGACAACTATGGGGGAGTGAATTTTTTTCTAACTTGCCCATTTAAGTAATCTCAAAGTTCGGCATATTTAGTGGCATGTCCTTTTGATTGACAGGTGCCCGATCTCCTGCTTAAAGCAAGAAGAACATAGAACAACCGCGGTTTTTAGCCAGTTAACAACGTGACTTAGTTTTAGCCTGCTTACCTCCGTTAGCCGGTTAGCTCCTGTTATCTCCGGGTTAGCTCGGTTAGCTCTTAGCTACAGAAAGTTCGGAGTTCGCTCGACGTCAATCATCCACCATGACGCTCACAGCCCCCCTCTCAGCTCCACCTCTTTGCCCATATTTGTATTTTCCGGGCGAGACGACACGCATGGCCCTGCCAAGATCTGGATGGTAGGAACCGCCCACCGAGCTTCAATTCAGCTCTTTAGAAACCTACAGGTGACGTCACGGAGGCTCCGTCCATCTTTTTATATACAGTCTATGGTTTAAATCCTTAAATGGGTGACTCTAAATTGTCCCGAGAAATGAGTGAATGGTTGTCTCTCTGCATGGACTGTCCAGGTGTACCTTGCCTCTCACCCAGGGATTACTGGGAAAGGCTCCAGCTTCCCCTTGACCCTTAATCTGAACAAGCGGTTAAGAAAACAGCTGGATGAATTCCTTATTTGTGCGATTTTTGCCTTTTTCAGCCCAGAGTTTCCAGCAGTATACCAGTCTGATGAGGAACAGGAGCGACTGATGGGCCTGTACCAGGACCTTCACAGCTGTTTACACCACCCGACCAGACCTCTCCGCTCCTTCTACCGCTGCAGTGAAACAGAAAACCTGCTGGCTTGGGTAAGCCGTTTCTAGACTGATGATTTTATCTTACGACGGTCTCCAAAACTCGCTCTGAACTTAAAGGCCTTAAAGTCCTCGGCAGCTGCAGCCTGGAACAGCTTCCAGACTGACTTAAAACTGCAGCAGCTGTTGAAAATGACCATTGCTTTTCCAGCTAGTTGTGCTTTCTCTGGTCTTTTTCCATCTTAGATTTATATTTTACATGTTTATACTCCATGTTTAAGGTCGTTTTAACCATTATCATTGCTTGTAATAGAAATTGGGTGGCTGCTGTCTTGATCAGGGCTTCCTTGAAAAATAAATTTTGTCATCTCAACAGGACTCAACAGGTAAAATAAAGGTTAAATAAAATCAAATAAAATAATCCCTTGTGGTGTCTAGGTTACTCAACAAAAATAGGGGGAAAAAGCAGATTTTTTACTTTATGTCTTTCAGGTCTGGTTTGAAATTAGAAAATAAAAAAAAAAAAAACGGAGGGAAAATTTAGAAAATACGAAATTACTCAGATTTAAAAATGGTTTTAAGTGTGTCAGTTTTTTATGTTTGTTATTGTGATGCAAAATAACAAAACAGTCTGTTAAACAACTTTACATGAATTGCCTTGTAGACCATCCTCAGTTACATGACGTCACATGCAAAAACTAAATATCGCAATAAAATAAAACGTTAATTTTTAAAAAGTTTTTACGTTCTCATGAGGTGGTTTTTCAGAAGTTTTGATATCAAAAGATATCGCAAAAGTGTCATGGAAACACTTTTTTCACATTTATGTGTCCTCGGATGTGACGTAGCGGGTCATGTGACCATTTCTGGTAAATATGGCGCGGTGTGGAACAAACAACAGTGAATTTCAGAGTTTTAGGAAATAAAATGAGGGAGAAAAGCTTACAAAAGCTATAGCAAATTCTCCGCAGCGAGTAGAAAACCCTAAAATAATGCTATGACGCGACCGTAAGCTGCACTTATGGTCACCCAAAACAAGATTTTACGAGAACTGAGGCTAATGCACGAAACACTGTTCAATGGAAACACATGCAAATCATAATAGTTGTTTGTCAAATCTCAAATATCGTTTTTTTGCTAAAAAAAAAAAAAAAAATTTAATGGAAACACAGCTATTGTCTTTTACGCCACCATGTTGGGTGGCTAAAAGCTAGCTGCTAAGTTGCTATTAACTGTTTCATAACAAGAATGGTGCGAGCAAACATCACTCTTTCCAAACCAGTTCAGGTCAGATGGTGATATTTAACAAAGAGTGTACTTCCTGATTTACAAACTTCTAAAACCTCCAGCTAACGGAGATTTAGCTACCAGATGTAGCTTCCCACCACATTTACGACGACCTGGTCAGTTTCACAGGAGCAGAATTAAAAGCTTACAAGTCGTTAGAGGTTTATTCGTGTTTGGTGGCAGGATGGGTATCAGAAACAAAGTATTTCCTCTTCATGTCAAAGTAAAAACCAGCAGACACAGAAAATGTTAGCATGATGTAAACATGAGGGATGTCTCCGTGTCGTATGTAGGAGTTAACCTTACTCTGAGAAAACGTTGATATTTTACAACTGTTTGACATCATGAAAGAAAAACGAAGCCCATAATGTTTTCTGTTTTTCTGTGTCAAATGATGGATAGTTAAACTTCGTGAAAATGGACCAAATTATGTGTCTAACCGATGCAGGAGATGGACAAAACTGTCCGTCCGTCTGTCTGCGTACCCATCTTCTGCATCCAGCATAAACGCGCCTTTAGATATCCGTCACTTTTCGCAGAAAACGGAGCAATATCACTGAAAATTACAGGGGCAGTGTTGAGTTGTAGAGCTCACATACAACTAGAGAAAGAAACAAACCAGAGAAGAAGAAGCTGACGCAGAAACCGCTAAATAAAAAGCCCCCAAAGAAGAAAATAACGGCAAACAGCTTTGTGGGTTTCTTCTTCTGGTGTTTTTGAATGGTTATAAACAACTTTATATGTCACCGCTAGCAACCGGTGTCAGAACCATAGACTGTATATAGAAAGATGGACGGAGCCTCCGTGACGTCAGCCGTAGGTTTCTGAAGAGCTGAATTGAAGCTCGGTAGGCGGTTCCTACCATCACCATCTTGGCAGGGGCATCTCGCCCGGAAAATACAAATATGGGCAAAGAGGTGGAGCTGAGCGGGGGGCTGTGAGCGTCATGGTGGATGATTGACATCGAGCGAACTCCGAGCTTTCTGTAGCTAAGAGCTAACCGAGCTAACCCGGAGATAACAGGAGTTAACCAGCTAACGGAGGTAAGCGGGCTAAAGCTAAGTAACATTGTTAACCAGCTAAAAACCGCGGTTGTTCTATGTTCTTCTTACTTTAAGCAGGAGATCGGGTACCTGTCAATCAAAAGGACACGCCCCTAAATATGCCGAACTTCGAGATTAAATTACTTTTAAACTGGCGAGTTAGAAAAAAATTCACTCCCCCCACAGTTGTCATGAAGGTAAACCTGACCTATGGAACCTAAAATGGATTTTTGAACCAGGCTGTAAACATGTTTATTTCTGCCGTGAAGTTGGTCTTTTTAACATGGGAGTCTATGGGGATTTGCTCTGTTTTGCAGCCCCTAATGGATGAAGGGGGAGCTGTAGTTTTATGCACTTCCGCATAGGCTTCACCTTTAACCGCCTGAGCATATACGGTCTATGGTCAGAACGTGGAGGTGAACTCTGAACTCGGCACTGCCCACTAGTGGATGAACTGTTTAACAATCGCGGCAACATGGAAGTCTGAATGTGGTGACGTATGACAACAGACGTCCTCCTTTACGTACGTAAGGGAGCAGAAATGGACCTTTACAGTCCTCTGAAAGTGGAATTTTCCTTCGTCATCAGCGTTGTATTAATGATGCCTATGGAAGAGGCTTCATGTATCGTGCGTTAATAAACGCGCAGCATCGTGTTTATCGGTCAGTTTGCACGTTGAAACCAGACCAAAGCTGCTTCCCTTCATGCTCTGCTTTCCTTCCCGCAGGTGACGAGCGGCTTCGAGCTCTACCTCTGCTTCAGCCCGCTGGCGACCAAGGCCTTGGCTGTCTCCGCTGTCAACAAACTGCTGAAGTGGATCAGGAAGGAGGAAGATCGCCTCTTCATCCTGAGTCCTCTCACATACTGAGCCATCGCTGCTTACCGCCTGGATTCCAGTCAGGAAGCAGCAACCATCTCAGAGGAGACCAATGATTGTCAGAGCTATGCATATCTTCATCCTGGGATCTGATTTAGAGCTAAAGGACTGATGAAGTGTTTTATCTGGCTAGCTTTTTATCATTTTAACCTGAATCGCTGGAGATGGACGCATCATCAGCACCGCTGTAGTTTCACCGCCGCCACGTCTCGCTGTTGCTCTTTTTAACTCCATGTTCTTTGCTAGAAACGTAAAATAAAAACTGGAAACTCCGCAGCTGCACTAGAATGTATTCAGTCGTACAACATGCTGGCAAAACGTGCTCTCCACATTCCCAGTGTGTTTTTAGGATTCCCAGAAACATTCCTGTTTTACCTCTTTCTGAAAGAGACACTCCATGACGGCGACGGGAAGTTGCTCGTGTTAACGTGTTATTCTAAGTGACTCCAGATGTAATCCCAGCTCTCTGAAGGACATTTGTTTTGTTTTTCTTGGTCTTTAACCATTAAATGATGTGTTTAATCATGGAGAATTTCTTTTACTTTAGCAATACAGCCTTCTGCCTCTGCTAATCATGCCTTAACTAACAGCTATTGTGACAAGCGACAGGAAGCATTTATGGCAGAGATCTTATATTGAAATAAAGGACAAGCTAAGAGACCAGTTTCTGTGTCGTCCTTTAATCATACAGGACACACCAGCATCGCTCTGTTGCATAAACAGTAAGTAAACTGCAAGCTGTGGAAGAATCTATGGGGACAACACCCGTCAAGGGACTATTTTCATTTAACTTTTCCTTTTTTTGAGAATAAACAAAATGCAGATAAATATTCTAAAGTGCAAATTATTTTGTTACTCATATAGTTGGCACTTGATTACAGGAAAAGTTTCCATTTTTCTCTGAAATACAGACAGACTGGAACATTTTCTGACTGGCGGAGGTAAAGTTTTCCGTAACAAGCCGGCGTGTGTTCTCTGAACACCTTCCTAGTTGTTTAGCAAATGGTAAGGATGATGGTTAATAACTCACTTAATTTTCACATTTCACACCCAAACCACGTCTTAGTGATGGCTCTGGTTTATTTTCACAATTAAAAAAAAAGAAAATAAATTTTATATATATATATATATATATATATATATATATATAATATATATATATATATATATATATATAAAGTATATGTGGGATGGGACCAGTACGGGTTTCGGGCCCACCAGTGTGAGAAATGCTGCTGTAAAATAGAGCTTGTTAGTTTCTACTGAAAGAGACTTTTTAAGTTTTCACAAGAGGCTTTTGACATCAGTGATATGTCGTTCATGAATGAGCTGGCTCAAAAAGACAATTCTTTATCATGAACCAGAAGAACTGTGTAAAAGAATGACTTTTTTATTATTATTATTATTATTTTTTTTTTTGCAAGGCGCAGGGTTAATTTGATGGGCTCACCATGCGGGGAATGACATGGACCATACGGGTGGCCAGATGTCACACTTTGTGTGGGCTAGTCCCGCATTACTATTACTTTTCACACGTCCCACAAAACGGGGCGCTGTCCCGCATTTTTACGACCAGTCTTCACTTTTATGAAGAAAAAAAACAAAAAAACAAAACTGGCTTTTACTAATTGTGTGTGGCTGTCACATCCCACCGCCTGCTTATTTGAGTTACACTTATGTCAATCAAACTAGGAGGCGGGACTTAATGCACATCTAGGATGCACCGGTGCACCCACTGACAAAAATAAATAAATAAATACACCAATCGATCATGGAAGACAGGGAGATGACTGCTGCGAAGAAGAAAATAAAGTGTTGTTACAACAAAGACTGAGAAAGCATATATTCCCGGGTTAAACCTGTTCGAGGAGACTTTGAGAGGGTTTGTCAAAGTAATTTTTCCGTGTCACACGGTGGGGAATATGACTTGAAACGGCACAAAAAATCTGAGTCACGAAAAACGCGCTACTCAGAGGGAGGCTTTATAATAACAGATTTGTTATGTTTGGATAGTAATAATAATATCAAAGAGCAGAATATAAAGTTTCCTTTTTTTAAAGCTTTGTCATGGCAGAGTGGAATCTCACATTGTCCTATGTTTTCAGTCTTTGTGAGAGAAGATCTGGTCACCCTAACCTTACTACTATATAGAGAAGAAAGGACCTCTTAGAGGACTAGGGGTGTAGTTGTACAGAACCGGTAGTCAGGTTTGAATGTTTTGAGTGTTGCAGGGGAAAAAAAAGAAACAAGCAAATTGAAAGTTTCATAATGTTCAGACTTTGAACTGTATTCAGTTAATTTGCTCAGTATAGTTCTACATTCAGTTGTATCACATGATTTAGTTTTTTTTTTTTTCTAATTAAAGAAAATCATGGTGGAAAAGAGGATTAAATTAAAATATCAAACATAAAAAAATTGTCTAAAACAAAAAAAACAATGTTATTATGATGAAAATGAATAAAAATCCTGACTAACAAATAAACCACTAAATTAAATTAAAACAGAAGCCTGGAATTAGACTAAAAGAAGAACCCTTTGGGAACCGAAAGAGCCGACTCTTTAAAAAAAAAAAAAAAAACCGATTCTTTGAAATGAGCCGAACTTCCTACCACTATTACACATGTATTAATAAGAAGCGTGCAGGCTGGAAGCGGCTCCTTCTCGGTTGAAACTGCGGGGAGGAGCGACCTGGAGCCCAGCGGAGGCGCAGCTGATTCATACCCAAACCTTCAGATTCCAGCTGGACGTCCAGGCAGATGACAATAACATCTTATCATCAAACTAAACCAGGATCAGACCCATCACAGCGAACTTCTCTGCGTCAGGAGGACAGGACCCAACCTGCTCAGGTAAGTTTTAATACCCGTCAGAGAGACTCAGCGAACACGCAGCCATTATTTACCAGCAGTGCAGTCAGAAGAAGAAGACCCCAGAAACAGCTGGACACTTACAAGTCGTTGTGTTTGTAACGTAACTTTACTTTTCCACCTGCGTGTGTGGAGCTGTGGAACATGTTTAACACGCATCACTGTAAGCTGTTGTCCCCGGCCAACCTTTCAGGTTTGTGCTCATGCATGCATCTTTCTGGTGGCCTGAAGCCAGCTCGTGTTGGCACGTTTCACTGCACTAAAATGAGGAACAGCAGCGTTAATATGAAGCAGAAAATCAGACCTGCACAAACCTTCAAGATGAACATTAAACCTAAGTAATAAGTAGAATCTTCATGAAATAATGTAAAAGCACATGTAATTTTCATTATTTGTGTTTCTGTACTGGTTTGGAAGTAATTTGCTACCAGTAAATGTCTCCTCTGGGTACATTATGTGCTGCATATTGACTGTTGCCCAGCAGCTTCCCTTTGCAAATCCCTCTGGAAAGCTCTGTATTGATAAATGAAAGAGTCCTTCTCCCTTTCTGCTCTGATCTGACGTAAAGGAGCTGTGGTACATTTAAACTTGCGTACCACAGGATGGTGGTGTCATGACGGGATCTGAGAGCCTTCAGCTAAAATCTGCAAATAGCACAACGAGTGGAAACTCTCTTTTTCAGCCATTTGCTTTACTAACCATGAAGAAGAAGAAAGTCAATCAGTGTCATTACTATGTACAGCCATGTCCTGAGACCTTAACCTCAGCTCCACTCAGAGCTGAAGATGTTAAAATGTAACACAGCATCGGTGGCATCCAATGAATAATTGATGATTTATTTTTTACTTTAGATTTTCCCTGCAAGTTTTCCTTAAATATGCTACGTCTGCTCCGAATGAAACTTTAAAACTAAACAATCAGAGTTTGTTTAAGTCATTGGCATGAGCAGGAAAGTGTTTTCCTCTTCATCAAGGTCTTTTTAAAGGTACATGTTGTCTTATGACCATCAGTCCGTGCACATCTTTTCCTCCTGAAAGGCACGTAGTGGTTGTGACAGGAATCCAAAGCAGAGAGGCCGGTTTCTTGAATGCAGCCTTACTGTAATGTGTTTAGTTAATGATCCACCCAATGACTTCTGTTTGGGAGGAAGAGGAGACTTCAGAGTCTCTTTTGTTCGCACAAATATTGATTAGGATGAACCATAGAAACATTTAGACTCGTTTAAACTAAAATTGTGGGAATGAACTTCATTGTTAGCTTCTCTCATGGAGAAAACAAGACTTGATCTCCTCTTTTGTTCAGCCATTATTGTTCAGCCAGAGCAATAATGGCTAGACAGATATTAATGACCTTAGTCACAGGAAAAACACTGTTATCCTCGTCTACTATCTCCTGCAGCTGTCTAAATGAATGTGGTGAGTCTTCATCAGGAAAGCTTTATCAGGCTTTTATAATCTGTCTCAACCATGTTGATGTTTGTTGCATCAGATCTGCTTGGAATCAGTCCAGAATATTATTAATGAGGTTCATACGAGAACTATTTTATCTTAACATTAAAAGAGAAGTTGCTTCTTTATCTGTACAGAAATGATGATCATATGTATATGTCAGGGTTATTTCCCAGGTGTTTCTTTTGGCCTGAAGCAGCAGCTTCTTGGATTTGTTGCTGGTTTCCTGGGATCCTCACGTTGATGGCACTGGTTGTCAGAAGTTACTGGCTCAGGATCTGAAGGGTAGATTTTTGTATACTGGGAAAAGCCTATGCTAAGCATCTGGGTTTTCCACTCTTGTTTCAAGTCTGTTGCCAAGATCTCCTGGCTCAGGCATCATAAACAGACATGTTGTTATCTAACTTTTAATCAGCCCATACATGCATGTTAAAATATCTTTTACGTGAGGTTAGAAATGTTTTAATTATTGAGTCAAAGTTGGACAAATACACAAAGACAATACTGAAAGATTAAAGTAGGTCTTGTATGGTATATGCTAAACCGTCTGTAGCTTTGACCTGTAGTAAAAGAAGGAGCCGGTAACCAGATGGCACAGTGTTCACATTATTTGTGCAGCACTTGTATGAAAAGTACAAAGGTGTAAAACTGTCCCGTTCACCACTTGACATGGTGCCAGTTTGCTGCTAGCTTTAAAGCTAAAAAGCTTGCCAGTTGATTTTGTGTCTGAGGTCATCAGTTAGCTAGAATAAGCACAACACCAGTTAGCGGAGCTAAAAGGTGTCAGCAGAACGACAGGAATATTCAGTTTACAGATCATTTACTAATCAATTCAGCAGTTCACAATGGTTCAGTTACATAGCCTTGTTGTGCTACTGAAAAACCACAGCAGTTCTTACTCTGAAACTACGTCTGCACATGTGAACCACGTTTTTCACATGTGGATGCATATGTGTAACACACATTCACATGTGCTTCATATATTTTTCACATGTACATGAATGTGGGCTTCACATGTTTGTCCACATGTACATGGACATAATCTTCACATGTGGACCACTTAAATGTTCAAAAACCATGTTTGGCCATGTGAACGACATGTTCACATGAACATGTCATTTACACGTACATCACATGTTTCTTACATATACATTAATATATGAATGACATGCAGTTCAAATGTTGCTTAGTCTTCTTCACATCTGAATCAAATGATAACTTTCCAAAACCACAAGAGATTCACATGTACACATACACGTACAACAGAAATGGGAGTCAAAGACAAAGATCGTCCACACAATCCACCTTTGTAAGATATGAGAAATGCTAAAGTAAATCGTCTTTGGTGGTTACATATCTTGTTCCTCATTTGAGTTTTATTTTTAAATTTTAATGTGGTTTAATCTCATATCAGCTGAGATCCACATTTTCAAATTTCCTGTTTCCGTAACTGATCACACTCGTTGACTGAATGCTGTGAATCAATAAGGAACTTCGGTCACTTCTAATCCAGGATCTGGTTACAATTCCACTCATACTGGATTTAAAAGCGATCATAGTCCATGAAAAGTCTTGAATGAATAAAATATGTTAAAATGTAGAATACTGTATTTCTGAAGAATAAGCAATGAATAATGGGAAACAGTTTCTTTTTTTTATTACTTATCTTTAAATGAGGTTGCACATTGGCGTAGTGGTTAGCATGATGGCATAGTGGTTAGCACTGTGGCATAGTCATTAGCATTTTGGAGTAGTGGTTAGCACGTTGGCATGGTGCTTAGCACGTTGGCATAGTACTTAGCACGGTGCGTAGTGGTTAGTATGTTGGCGTAGTGGTTAGCACGTTGGCGTAGTGGTTAGTACATTGGCATAGTGGTTAGCATGTTGGCATAGTGGTTAGCACTGTGGCTGACAGCAAGATTGCAGATTCAAGCCTTGGCTGAAGGAGGTGTAAAAAGTGGCCTTTCTGAGTGGGGTTTCCATGTTCTCCCCACTGGTGTAGTGGTCCTTCAAGAAGTGGGTATGCTCTCAATTTTTCTCCCTTGTTTTAAAAATCAAAAAAAGTAAAAAACCCAAAAAAATGCTGTTTCAGGAAAAATGACATGCCATTTTACGTGCGTATATTTATATACCCACATATACCTTGGACTACACCAGTGTTTCTCCCCATGTATACATTGGTTTACTCTGGGGACTCCGGCTTCCTCCCACCATCCACAGACATCCATGTTATGGTTAGGTATCTTATGTTAGGTATCTTATTCCAACCATGCTGGAGCAGTATGGTTGTTTGTCTCTCTCTCTGGCCAGGGTGTACCCTGCTTCTTGCTCAATGAGTGCTGTGATAGGCTCCAACTTCCTTATGACCCTTAATTGGAATGGTTAGGAAAATGGATGGATGGATTTGTAGACATATCCATATGTATTTGAATGTTTCAGGTGTAAATGTGGGTGTATGTGCTTCTAACTGATGAATGATGTAATTATTTAATATACATCATGTTTACACAGGTATCATCAGCAGGAGCTCAGGATGCTTTTGTTGCAACATCAGACCTGGAGGTAATCCTCCCCACCTCATCGCCTGTACTGCTGCTTCTCCTTGCACCCTGGAGAGGAGATGGTCTTCTGGACCACACAGTGGGGGACATGCATTTGGCTCCAGCCTCTGCTAGCCTTTGCCCTGGCCAACTGTCCCTCACTGGCCCCCAGCCCACTGAACTTCTCCGTGGTCTACACCATGCCCTTCTTCCAAGCACGGGGGCCAATCCAGAACATAGTAAACAACTCGTTTTACCAGGAAGTGTATGTGGCTTCTCAGAACGTGATTGAAGCTGTCAACAGGAGCTTGGAGAAGGTCTGGGAGCTCAAAACTGGGCCAGTTGGGAGTCCGGAGTGTCAGATATGTGATTTATGTGACATCGATAAGGATTACGACTTTCCGGAGAACACAAACAATCAGGTCCTGCTGTTGGATACTCTCTTCATGTACTTGTATTCTTGTGGAAGCTCTCAGTATGGAGTATGCTACTTCCACCAGCTGAACTCTAACGGTGAGCCGCCTTCTTATTCCAAGTGTTTGTTCAGGAAGGAATGGAACTCTGCAGCCTACTGTCCGGACTGCGTGGCCAGCCCACTTGGTACTAAAGTCTCCATGGTGGAGGAGGGTCAGACCGTATACTTCTTTGTTGCTGCTTCTGTCAACGACAGCGTGACCCAGCGTTATGGAAGGAAGTCGATCTCGGTTCGCAGACCTCTGGCCACGGAGGATGGTTTCTACAGCGATGTGCGAGGCCTGACTGTGCTGCCCAGCTTGAGGAGGACATATCACATTGATTATGTCTACAGTTTTTACAGTCAGGAGTACGTTTACTTCCTTTCCGTGCAAAGAGAGAGCCCAGATCTGAACTCGTCCCCGTTTCAGACTCGTCTGGGGCGTCTTCCACGCAGTGAATGGGAAATGAAGAGGTATCGTGAGTTGATCCTGGAGTGTCGCTTTGAGCCAAAGCGCAGAAGGAGAAACGTTCCCAGTGAACCCTATAAGGATGTGGTCTACAATGTGGTCCAGGCAGCCTACTATGGCAAGGCGGGCAAAGATCTGGCAGAGGAGCTGGGGGCGGAGGAGGAGGACGACATCCTCTACGGGGTGTTTGCTGTCACCAATGACAACGGGGTGACGGAAAATGATTCAGCCCTGTGCGCCTTCCCAATGGACAATGTGAATAAAGCCATCACTGATGGGGTGGATGTCTGCTGCGAATCCGGACCAGAGCAGCTCTCCAGGGGGCTTTGCCACTTTCAGCCCTGTGAAAGTTGTCCGCATGAGGTGGGTCCATTAGTCCACAAACACATAGGTGGTGACAGAAAGACAGTATGTGTAGACAAGAGTGAGTTGTAATACAGTGGCTATAGGATTTATCCTGCGATATCACCAAGTGGGATAAATGACAACTTTCTAATCATATGTCATCTGTTTTATGACCTGAAAACAAGTTTAGTGTTAGTTTTCCAGTTTAAAGACTTGAGGATATAACACTGACATGTTATATCCTGTGCAAACAGGCTTTAACAAAGAATGTGGGATGTACGTCATGCACCAGTTGTCTTGAAAAGCAATTCTTGGAAACCAAACTTAATGTGGAGAGTGGATAAATGATAGAATTAGTAAAGATGGATGAGTGAAAACAGCTCAGCTAAACCAAAGCAAAAAGAAACAACAACAAAAAAAAAAACAGAACAGAAAGCGGGACCAGAAACCAGAGCCAGAAAAACTCTTTGGAAGGCCGGAACGTTTCCATGTTAAGACTCCTGGTTCTCTAAATGGTGTCAGCCAATCACAGCAGTCGGTTCTGCAACAGCTCGTCAGTAAAACTTTATTATCACATGAACAAGATCACAAAAGTTACATTTACATGGAAATCTTTCAGGTCCAGGTCCAGATCCAGATCCAGATCCAGCGGTAATTTGAAGTCAGGTGTGGTCTAGTTTCTGTGGTTTAGTGAGGTCAGTCCAGGTCTAGGACCAGGTCCAGGTCCAGCGGTATTGCGAAGTCAGCTCTGGTCCAGGTCCTGTGGTTTAGTGAGGTCGGTCAAGGTCCAGGTCCAGGTCCACATCCAGTTCCAGATCCAGCGGTAAAGTTGGCTCTGGTTCAGTTGCTGTGATGTAGTGAGGTCCAGATCCAGGTCAAGTGCCAGGTCCAGCTCTAGTGGTAATTTGAAGTCAGCTCTGGTCCAGGTCCTGTGGTTTAGTGAGATTGTTGTCCAGAGTTGTCCAAGTCCAGATTCAGGTCCAGGTCCTGTTCCAGGTCCAGGTTCAGGTTCCAGGTCAAGGTTCAGGTTTAGGTTTAGGTTCAGGTCCAGGTCCAGGTCCAGCAGTGGGTTTTTCCTGTATCATTTCATGCTTAATGATAAGAGGAATGGGAGAAACTTGGACGTAAACGGTAGTCTGGAATGGAAAATAAATCAGGAAAAGTTGAAGATCATTATTCAGGAGGAAGCTGTGGATCAAGAATTCCAGATGCCAGATGGGATTTACTAGTTTCCACATCTGTTGAGAGAACGTCCCAGCAGGTTTCTGTAAGGAAACATCGTAGCTTTGTGCCTCTCAGTGTCAACGTAATCTGCCTTTCCAGTCATAGTCATACATGTCTTCAGACATGCTAGTTTATAGTCTTCTGTTCATTCTCACGGGAAAAACAACTGGAATGATCCAGATACCACGCATATTTCTTCTTTTTATTTTAGTTTGCTGGCGGTGGGGGCAAGAGTTGTCAACATAGGCTTGTGGTGAGACTTCCTATTCCATGTATACTAATGTCAATAGTTGCTAGTATGAGAATTCCCAGGGCTCAGTTTGTATTTGCCACGGTGACGTTCAACTGTAAGTCAGAATTTTAAATGTTGATTTATAAAATAAACTGATTATTGATTCAGTTTTAGTCAGTTCAGTCTTACCAGATGACAGTTTAAGATGAAAAAGATTGAAGAAGCAACATCTTTTTCCAAATCTGAAATGTTCTTCACTTTGAAAAGAAAAAAAAAAAGTCAGTGTACCTCCTTCACTCACCTTTTCGACCAAATTTGTTTAAAACTTCTACTCATAAACCTACTTTTGAATATCTTGACTTGTTCATGGACCAGACTGCAGGAGGTTGGTCCTGATCACAGACTGCATTTAAAAGATGGACTTAGTCTCTGTGATGTCACCAGTAGGTTTCGTAAGATCTGAACTGAATCTCATGGGACGGTTCCTACAATCGCCATCTTGGCCGCATCATGCGTGCCTTCTCACCTGGAAAATACAAGAATGGACAAAGAAGTTGAGCTGAGAGGGGGATGTGAGCATGGGGGTGGTGATTGTCGTCTATCAAACTCCACCCTGCCTGTAGCTAAGAGCTAACCGAGCTAACTTGTATCTCACAGGAGCTAACCTGCTAATGGAAGTAGGTGTGCCAAAGCTAAATCACGCTGTTAGCCTGCTAAAAACTGTGGTTGCGCTATACTCTGCCTTCTTGCAACGGGATATCGGGTACCTGTCAGTCAAAAGAACACGCCCTGAAGTATGCCAAATCTATATGAAATTACTTCTAAACGGAAGAGTGAGAAAAAAATTTACTCCCCCCACAGTTGTCATGAAAGTAAACCTGACATATTAAATCTAAAATGTTTTGTTTTTTGTTTTTTTTTTTGTACCAGGCTGTAAATGTGTTTATTTCTGCTGTGAAGTTGGTCTTTTTAACATGGCAGTCTACAGGGATTTGCTCTGTTTTGGAGCCCTTAGTGGATGAGGGGGGGACTATAATCCTTGGTTGTTCGCATAGGCTTCCCGTTAACCACCAGAGGTTGCTGCTTGGTCCTGATGCATCCATGGACCAGACTGCAGGATTTCAGTCCTGGTTGGTTGTGTTCATGGAGAAATAAATATTTTCTTATCATAGTCATGGTGACTTTTTGACTTACGTCTCATTCATGAAAGGAAAACAGACTCCGTCTTGATGCATCTGTAAATTTCCTGAATTAAAATGATCTTCTAATGTTTATTAGACAACAACGGTTGTTTATTGTTATTGGTTAAACTATTTTTACATACCTGTAACTTGCTGCCATTATCACTACATTAAGCAGCAGATGGAGTTTGTTTGCTTAGCTGACAAGAACCTGGATTTGTTCCACATTGAGTAATTATTCCAGCCTTAAAGTTCATTGACAGCTAATATTATGGCTAGTGGACTTTATGATTAGCAGAATGTATTTGCAGATACTGTCCTTTATAGAGGTGGCATGTCTATTTATGCCATAATTTTTATTTATTTAGTAATATTTTATTGGAGAATTCACTGGAGGCACTTTTCTTTTTTGTTTCTGGTTTATTTTGAATGTCATTAAATATGTTCCTGTTGATATTATAGTTGAACAGTTTTATGTTTTGCATTTGTTCCTTTGCTTTAACAAAAAAGAACTGAAATAAAACTTCAAATTGAGGACATAGCAAACTATAATATAGGTTTACTGTTACAACCGTAGATATCTTAAGGATCTCCATAAGACTGTAGTGCAGGAACCCAACAAACATCCAGAAAAAAAAAAAAAAGATAAATAAATATATAAATAAGAAAAACAAGTATAAAGATACTAAAAAGTTTTTGAGTTTATAAAACAAACCGTAAAACCAGAGCAGAGAAAACTAAGTTGTGTTTAAAGTAAAGATGGTCATTTTTGACTTTCTGTCAATGTTTCTGCCCATGGCCATCAGAGCATGGGGAACAACGCAACGTGTCGGGATCATCCCACAATGGTGTCTAAGCCTTACTACAGAGTGGACCTCTTCAACAGGAAGATGACTAACGTCTTGCTCACCTCTCTACTGATCACAACCATAGAGAGCAAGACCGTTGCCCACATTGGAACCTCAACTGGACGTCTGCTTCAGGTATTCAGCTTTATTCTTGTATAATTAATGTAGGCAACTACTACAACTACTACAGCTTTATTGTGTCTGTGTTGGCAGCTTGTATTGACCCGATCCAGCCCTGTTATCTTTGCCAATTACTCCCTGGCAGAGAATCAGAGGGTGTCCTCTACTGCTGCTGTCTACTCTTCAGAGTATCTCCTTTTTGTAGTTGGTGACAAGGTAAAGTGACATTCCTGCAAAAGTCTATTTCTGTTCTCATGTACTTAAATGTGGATATCTGTTTCAACCGTCCTCATACTTCCATGTGTCTTTTATGTTTCCATGGTTGTTGAGTCAGTTCATCCACTACTGGGCAGTGCTCACCAGTTTAGAGTTTATTTCTGCGTTCTGACACGGGTTGGCAGCAGTAATGCACTGCTATAAAGTTACTTACAACCATCCAAAAACGCAGATCTAAGCTCTTTGAAAACGCACCAAATTACATACGTAAAACTGTCCGTCCATCTTCGTTCGTCTTCTGTGTTTGGCATAAAATGATCTTTACAGTGTATTTTAAATGAGATCATTTTTGTAATTTATGCATATATCACTCGTGCATGCTCGTAACTACCTAACCATATGAACATGAGAGGACAGTTGAGAGACAGCGGCCCAGAGTAAGAGGGTGTAGCGAGTCTATTGCCGGGACATTGAAAGGCCCAACCATGTTTACGACTGGTTTAGCCAACAAACATCTGACAATCTTGTCAGTCTTAAAGTGTTTAAGGTCCCACATTATGCAACATTCACTTTATTGAAGTTTTCTAACATTGATATATATCCTATATCCTGTTTGATGCCCAAAAATGAGAAATTTTTGTCTATTGCTTGTTTCACTTTTTAGCAACTGATCTGCTCAAAACAGGTGAGTGTGAGACTTTCCCTTTAGAGACCTCATGAAGAGAAATAACCACTCTCCCGTGGCAGTTCTGATCCTGATACTACCATTGACCCGTCACCTCAGCGAGCTGAGCCTGCCCTCTAAAATCCCAAAGCAGGCGCCAGCAAAAACTGCAATGTGGGATGTGGGATGGGCATGAACATTTAAAAGCTCCAACAGCCCATTCTCAGTAGAGACACTTGGCTGAAATCATGGCTGTATTTGGGGTAAAACTTTGAAAACAATGTTGTTTGACCTCTGACACATAAAATTGTTGAAAAAATTCTCTAATATGGGACATTTGAAGATGTTTAGAGACAGGATAGAATAACCTTTGACAATCTCATATATATTTTTTGATTTAGTTTCTTTATGTCTGCTTCTCTGTAAGATGTTTCGCCAGGATTTAAGAAATAATCCTTGCTCAATGAGAAATTACAAACTCTTCTCGCTGCCTGTGGTAGTTACGAGCATGCATGAGTGATTAGGAATTAGAAAATGGGTTAAAGGTAAGCGTGCAGTGTTGATGTGATGGTTGCTGCCGTTTATTGACATGCTTCTGACTAAAGTCAAGGAAAGTAAAAAAGAAAAAAAAGTTAGAAAAAGTAAAAGTAAGAAAGTTCTTACTTTCACCAACATGAAGCAAATTTACATTCAAGAGTGATTTTTCCAGAGAAAAAAGAAACTTGATGTTGCTGTTTAGATGTTCCAGGTTCCTCAAAGAGGCCCAGGATGCCAGCATTTCATGACCTGTGCAAGATGCCTGATGGCCCCGAAGTTCATGGGCTGTGGCTGGTGCTCTGGGGTGTGTTCATGGCAGAGTGAATGCCAAAGTCGTTGGAGAAACGAGTCCTGCCCACCTGGAATCACAGGGGTGAGGAAAGATCTTTCATCCAGGATACAAATGACTTTTCGTGCAGTTTTGAGAGACGTTCACTGTGTGTAGGTGAAGGTATTCTTTCTGTTATATTGATGCAGTTTTCTCCACGGACCGCACCCCCTGATGGCCAAACAGAGCTAACGCTGTGTGGATGGGAGTTCCAGTCACGCTTAAGACCACCTATCACCTCTAAAACCCACCAGGTTCGAGTAGGACATACGGCCTGCACTGTGATTCCACTTAAGAGCAACCACACACAGTAAGCAAACATCTGGATCTGCTGCTGTTTGTTCAGAATTCATTCTGTTTAAAATCTAAAAAATGCTCTAAAAACCATGAGAAAAACAATATTTCTTCCCTAAAATAATCACAGACAATAATAAAACAAGAAAGAACATCTTTGCTGCAGATTTGGGTTTTATTGTTGTTCTGTCCCAGATGCATTCAAACCATAGACTGTATATAAAAGATGGGCGGAGCCTCTGTGACGTCACATATAGGTTTCTGAAGAGCTGAATCATTGGGCAGTTCCTACAGTCGCCATCTTGCCAGCATCACATGTGTCATCTCTCCCAAAAAAATACAAAAATGGGCAAAAAGGTAGAGCTGAGAGCGAGGCTGGAAGCATGGGGGTGGATGATTGACATCTAGCAAACTCCTAATAATGGGAGCCAAGAGACTAAAGGAGGCAGGCGGGCTAATGTTAAGTCTCACTGTTCACCAGCTCCTGCAGCAGAGGTGATCACCTGCTGCTCAGACTGCAGCTTGATGCTGAATACAGCGACAACAACGCTTCTTTTTCTTCTTTTAGATGGGTGTACGCCGCTCCTGGTAACTGATTAGCTCAAACTACATGTTAGTTACTCACTTGTTTTTGTAAATTTGCATCACCAGTAGCTTGCAGCAGCTAACTGCTGCTATTCTTTCATTGGTCCTTTTCTTGAATACAGTTAAGATTTACATGTATTCATGTCCATGAAGCAATTATTGTTGGTACCTGCCTTTTCTTTAAATAGACTCAACAGGCGGCCTAAAAGTCAGTATATATCACCAAGGTGCTGTTAGTACAGGAAGTCTGCCGTGTGCATTGATGCAGTCGGCGTACCAGGAAATTATGCACTGACAAACGTTCAGCAATGAAATGCATAATCTTTTTAGGGCATTAATTTTCCTCTAATTAATGTTAATGTCCCACCCCCAAAAATATATGAACTTCCTTTAGAGGCTACCACTTAAAAGTGATGATTAGACAGAACCTTGTGGCGCTCCTGTAGGTAAAAAGACCAGCTGGAGAGAATATCCTCAACCTGAACTCCCTGAAGACGAAAAATATTTAATCCTTTGAGGTCCACAATCAAAAATATTTTTATTTTTGTCTTTCACTGTAATTTAGTGTTTTTTCCTCAAAGTTGTAGAGATTTTAACCATTTTATTATCAATTGTTTTCTCTGCCTGCGATATACTGGCGAGCTGTCCAGGGTGTACCCTGCCTTTCACCAAAAGACTGCTGGGATAGGCTCCAGCTTCCCCGCAACCCTTAATCGGATTAAGCTGTTAGGAAAATGAATGAATGAATTGATGTTTTCTCTGCTTTCATAACTTTTTAAATGTTTTTTATTTTATTTATTGATTAATATATTTCAATGGATGGATGATTATTTTCCTGACTATGTCCTGACTCCTTTGTAAGACAGAAAATTGGCCCTTTTAATGTAAAAGTGTCCCTTTAATTTTTAATATGCTCTGTCCCTGTCAGATAAACAGGTAAAAATAAAATAATAATGAAGGTAAAAGACTGAAACAAATGAAGTTTAGCTTCCTGTTGTTTTTAAACTATATAAATTTACTTGTGACAGATATTTATTGACCTGTATTTTCTGCATACATGCTAATAATTTTATTATTTTTGCTGTTCTTTAGCTTAGTGTGTAAGATTCGCTCTGGGGCCTCCGACCTGTCCAAACCCGTCAACATCACAGTGGAAGTGTACGAAGGCAAAGTGGACGGCCGCTACTTCATCGAAGGAAAAGCAGAAATGCCAGGCTTCATGTTTGTGGTAAATTAGCAAAATTCATGCTGATTACAGATGATTTTTTTTTTATCTTACTCTTATTAATGATATAAAAAAACTTGATTAATCCTTTAGGATAAATACGAAAATTAAAAATGTTTTAATACCCATAATGAGTGTCATAGCATTTGGCATAGTCTTTAAGTTTATATCTAACTTGAATGAATCTTAATCAATAGAAATATTACATGTTCAATCAACAATCTTTTTGTTTTATTTCCAAATCAACGACAGAGAGATCTGACTTGCGCCCTCTATTGGTCAGCCACCACTGGTGCTCCAGTTCCCCATTGTCTAGAAGTGGCAGATGTGATATCTATCCAGTTAAATTGTTCCCATTTTTCCACAAAACACAAAAATATTTTTAAAAAAAAAGAAAAAAAAAGAAAATAGAAAAACTTTGAAAATAGAAAAAAAAAATGGAGCCAGAAATGGTACTCTTTAAAAAAAAAAATGAAAAGAAATTGAAAACATGCAGAGGAGGCGCGTTCTACTCAGGCTGCTCGTGCACCTGTCCAGGTAATGCTAGCTTCAGACCTGTCTGATTAAATTCATCTGTCATTAAGTAAACCACAAGCTAATGCTGCAGCAGCCTGTGTCTGAAGGAGCTCTGAGGAAGGAGCTTAGACATCATCTTTTTTTCTCCCAGCACCTCAGCATCCCAGTACAGAGCTGGTATGTATCGGGATGCCTCAGTACAGTCAAGCCAGCAGCATCAGATACAGGAACATCTATCACTGATCAATACATCTGATCAATGCATCTGATTTTGGCTGTATTGATCCTTTGTCATGCGATGCTGACTAAGGCTGAAATTGTGACGCGTCTGACAGTAAAATTTTAACATCACCCATTCACAGAATTACACACATGACTGTAACGCCCCCTCTCCCAAAATAAAACAACAAAAAAAGCTCTCATAGAGTTTTAATCAATAAAGTTCAGGTGTAACACATTTACTTTTGAGCCTGCATTAAAACAAACAAGCTTGTTTTCTCAAGATAAATAATAAAATTAAACTAATACTCGAACACGGTTGCTCTGGAATTACGTATTATTTCCTCTTTCCTTGTATTAAACTAACTCATAAATTAATAAAGATAGACGTAATTACAGATGTGATTAAGGTCAATGACGATCAGAAAGATGTCTCTCTCAGACTACTTCTGCCCCAGGTTCTGAAAAGGTTACTTGGTTTTTACAGCCTGAAATGAACAATTTTATTAATAGTAATTGTAAAAAAAATTAAAAAAAAAGATAAAACAAAAACTGCACTCAGATAAGTTTGTACTTAATATGAATCGTTTGCTAAATGCTGAGAGCTGCTGTCGTTGCAGATTCCCAACATCACAGAAATCCAGCCCAACTACGGGCCTCGTGTTGGGGGTACGCTTATCACGGTGACTGGGCCTCATCTGGATGCTGGAAAAAGCAGAAAAGTCACTCTTAATGACGTTCCCTGCCCTATAAGAAGGTGATGTGATCCTCTGTCTGTTTTTATCATGTTTGGCCTTCTTTTTGTGGCTAAGACCAGGATCTACTCCCACATTTTTCTCTCTATGACCCAACAGGCAAACATGTTCATACTAGTTAGACTTCTTGTTTTGGAAACTGAGCTAATAAAGGGTGAAGGACCGAGTCAGCTCCAAACTATTCCGTACTGTACATCATACAGAACACAGATGATTAAAAGGCAAGAAGCCTTAATCTGCAGCCAGAAAAGTTTTTTTTAACAACTTTCTGACACTAAATAACAGTTCAGATGTCAACCAGTCATGTTTATGGTCACATCACAGCACGGCGACTGCTCTAGTTCGGGTCTTCCACTTGACCACAGATAGCAGCAACATCTCAGCTCTGCTTCCCCTGTGATTAACTGGTTTGAGTCCAGTCTATTTTATGTCTATTGGTAAGTATAAATCTGAGCTAAACTAACCTGTGGCGTTCCCCAAGGCCACTTCCTGGGGTCTCCGTTGCTCTACATCTTCATGCACCCACTCACCCAACTTATGAAAAACAACTAATTATGTTACCATAGTTATGCAGATTAGACTCAGATCTACTTACCATCTCACCAGGAGACCACAGTCTGATCCAAACTCTGGTCAAACGCATCAGTCAAGTTAAAGACTGAATGTTAATGAACTTCCTCCAGTCGAAGGAGGACTAAACTGAAATGAAAGTTTTTGGACTGAAAGTCATCTTCAGAGAACCAACAAAGTGAGAAATCTTGGTGTAGTCCTGGAATCAGACCTCGGTGATGCCTTCAGCATCACATTAACACACTCAGCGCATTTTGATGTGTGCACCTGGCCAAATCGGATTTTCCATATACAGAAAATGCAAAAAGACTTCTTTTTGCAGAGAATGTTCAGATTCAGAAAGACATCACAAGATGTCTTTGGCAGCCAATCAGTACAACATGGTCACCGTGCAAAGGTGCTAATATGACCTGATCACTGTCTGGTGTTTCTGGTTTCATTGTATGCGTGTCCCTGTCTGCCTCCGACACAACTCTGTGCAGGATGGACTCGTGAATTTTTCCCTCCAGCGACTAATCTGTGTCAGTGAGCTTCCTCCATGGTGCGCACATTCCTCCTGTGATCCAGAGGTGTATAAAGTAGAAGTAGAAGTAAAAATGAATTAGAAGTCCTGCAATGTTTTTGGATCTACATGTGCATTTAGAACAGGTGTTTTCACTAACAGGTTCATCTACCTGCAGTGGAGCTGAGCTGATTAAATTCAACTGGTTTAGTGAATTTAGTGACTGGTTGGAAAGAGCTGTCGGACTTTTTACTTCTACTTCTACTTATACACCTCTACTGTGATCTCAATCCCATGTTCCTAAAAATTCCCTTTTTTTTCCCCCTCTTTTCCCTGCTAACCACCGTCGAAATGCGTGGAATATTAATGAATATTTGTCACTTGACTTTCAATAGTGACTATATGGGCGGAGCAACAATACGGGGGGAGCCACGATGTAGGCGGAGCAATGCAGTGCCTCCCACACGCCAAATTTAGTGTTGGTTGTGAATAATAAACAGAAACAGGCGGGGGACGTGCACACTGTTTTGTAAATCAAAGTTTTTGTGTGCTGCATTCCTTGTTTTCCCTACGTACGGCACCTGTAGCCGTCTTTGCTATGCACGGTTTTAAAAATGAGACCCCAGGAACCTGGATCGTAGAAGTCCAGTCCTCCGATCTTCCCTCTGGCTTCTAAATCCTTCTGCTGATTTAAAAAGCACTGAATGCTTTACGCTTAAAGTCCAATCAGGATCTTTTGGTTGCTATGAACCAACCAGATCCCTCCAGACACCAAGGTCAGGTCTACTTCCTGGTCCCAGGGTCTGAACTAAACCTGGACAGGCACCGTTTAGCTTCTGAAAGAAGCTCCCAGAAACCTGCAGGTATGCTGGAACTTCGGGTTGAACACAGTTTAAGCTGCTTTAAATCACGTTAAAACATTTGATGTTTGCTGCCTTTGATGAAAATAACTGTTTATTCCTCTGGAGCTTTTAGTTCGTGTATTTCTTTTACTTTATTTTAGCTTTTCAGTCTTTAAATTCTTTGATTTTAGTTTGTTTTTTATGCTTTTTGGACATCTGCTGTAATACTTTTACTGCTTATAATAAAGCATGTGGAATTGTCTTGTCCATGAAATGTTCTCTGCAAATAAACCTGCCTTGCATTGAGACATGTCATTTAATCCACACCTCCCTCCTTCTGCAGGGTCACAAAGTCCATCGGCAATGTTTCGTCCATCATCTGTCTGTCTCAAGCCATCTCAGAGGTGAGGGATGTACCGCTAAGTGTTTTCATCGACAAGTCTCCCGTCCGAACAACAAAGGTTTTTTACTACAAAGAAAACCCGAAGATTTCAGCCGTTTTACCTGACTGCAGCTTCGACAGGTAGTCCCAACCGTTTTTACTTTGGTTTGTAGCAAATCATTAGAAAACACTTAAAAATCCGCCCTGCTGTGAAATTGTTGGTTATGATGAGGATATGTTTGACTACACATTTTTAGATTAAGAAGAAAATTTATCACAGCTTTTCTTTAATTTGATTAGATTCACAGTAGGGTATTTTGATATAGATTTAATTTTATTTTATATTTATTAATTTACAGCTAATTTGTAACATAACTTCTTGTTGTTGAATGCAGCAGTGCCTGTTGTCTTAAGGTTCATTTCTGCTCCCTTACATATGTAAATGTGGACATTCATTTTAAACCTTGTTGCGCGTCACCGCCGAGTGGTGTAGTCCAGGGTATAAGCAGGTGTACTGAGTATACACACTTCTTGTTCAGTCAGCATTGAGATTACCCACTTCTAAACCCCTTGTGATGCTGCTTTTACAATTACAGACGTCCCTACACGTGTACGTCTGTCACAAAGCAGCTCAGCTAAGTTTAGCTATGCTACACTGGTACAGTTAGCCATCAGCTGCGTTAACTTTAGCCTGAACATAGACATATTAAAGATAGATGTATATATATCTATGAGCCTGTCTCTCACCAGCCTAATTTCATAACCTCCCTCCCAAACCCAAAGAGCAGAAATTATGTGACAATGAGCAAATATACTGATGGATTTTTGTTGGAAACTAAATAGAGTCTTACATGTCACAGTTTCTGGGCTACTTTTTTTCTGTTTTTCAAACAAGGCCGCCACCCGTACACATCGACTCATCTTTAATGTTGCTACAGTCATTAAGTCCGAGTTCAGCGATTACTTCTGCGTTTAGTTGACACCAGTTTGTAGCAGTAATGCACCACATTAAAGTTGTTACAACCGTCCAAAAACTCTAGAAGAAGAACAAAAACACAAAGTTTTTTTTCACAGTTTTCAACTTCTTCTTTGCTTTTTACTTAGCGGTTTTTGTATCTTTGTCTTTCTGTTTCCTTTCTTCTTCTCTGGTTTGTTCCTTTATCTGGTTGGGTGTCAACTATACAACTCAACCCTGTGGTTTCCAGTCGTATCGCTCAGTTTTTAGCGTCAAGTGATGGATAGCTAAGCTCCTTGAAAGTAGATCAAATTACGTACGTAATGAAGGCAGGAGACGGACAAAACAATCCATCTGCAAATCCTTCTTTGGCGTCCAGCATAAACCTTCAGCATTACCTGCTCATGTAATTTACTGATAAATGTTTTACAGGTAAATATAATTCCCTCTTAAAACATTGACAGTATCTCAGGAAGAGAAGCCGATTTAGAAATGGAAGCGTTACTAGAAACTAGTTGAGTTTTTGTTGCTGAGGTCTCACAGAATCTCGGTAAGTTGTGCTAGAATAGGGTCATGATATCGGAACAAAGGACACAAAAGAATCAGTCTCCAAGTTTTATGGATTTAGATTGCACTAATAAATTTTTTATTGGTCGATCAATTTTTTAAACCAGCCCTACTTTTAGTTGATAAATAACAACTGGGGCGATATCCTTTCTTCTCGATTGAATTTTTAACTTTTTTTTTTGTTTTTGGTGCCGATTCGATTTAAATTGCGATTCCCAAGTATTGCCAAATTTTAGTTTGTTTATAAACAGCAGATCATGTGAAAAAGTTGCAATATGACAAAGTTTACAGACTATATCACTCGCCAGATTTCCCAAATGAAACATTAACTGTTTCAGTTTTTGAGATTTATTCAGCAACAATATTTCTAATCCAGCTGATTGAAACAAGCAGCAACCTCCAGCGGTTAAAAGAGAGCTTATGCGTCGGTGCCACAACTACAGTTCTCCCTTCATCCACTAGGGGCTCCAAAACAGAACAAACCTCCATAGACTCCCATGTTAAAAAGACCAACTTCACAAAATAAATAAACATGTTTACAGCCTGGTTCAAAAATCCATTTTAGGTTTAATATGTCAGGTTTATCTTCATGACAACTGTGGGGGGAGTGAATTTTTTTTTTTTTAATTTAATCTAGAAATTTGGCATATTTAGGGGCGTGTCCTTTTGATTGACAGGTACTCGATCTCCCGCTTCAAGTAAGAACGTAGAACAACCGCAGTTTTTAGCCGGTTAACAACGTGACTTAGCTTTAGCCTGCTTACCTATGTTAGCTGGTTAGCTCCTGTTATGTCCAGGTTAGTTCGGTTAGCTCTTAGCAACAGGAAGCTCAGAGTTTGCTCAATGTCAATCAGCCACCTTAACACTCACAGCCCTTCCTGGCAGGAACCGCCCACCGAGCTTCAATTCAGCTCTTCAGAAACCTACGGGTGACATCACGGAGGCTCCGTCCATATTTTTTTTCTTAACCCCTAATAAATAACTTCCCTAACTCCTCCCTCACACCATTGTTTACCTTATCTTGATTTATTCTCATGGTTTACAGACGAAGTAGGCTCATCCTGCTCAGAGTTAAACATACAAGTCTTTCTTTTGTCTCTGAATGTAGAGGTTCAAAGATTGTGATTGAAGGGGAGAACCTGGATTCTGTGTACCGGACCATCATCCGCTTTAAACCCAATGAGATCCACCTGAAACCTGTGATCAGGGTACTGTGCTCATCATAAGTCAAAGCAGATTCATTTTAATGAAGATTTTTCTACACAAACATTTATTTCTCCTCCAGATGATGAAGTTAATGCTCATTCCTCACAGTGTGTTTAAGAAGGATGGTGTTATGTTGCAGGACTGTGTCGGCAAGTCCCTGCCGAAAAGGATGGTGTGCATCACGCCTGCCTTCCACAGGGACGAGACTGAGGAAGGGCAGCTGTCTTTCGACATGGACGGTGCATTGGGCCTTTGGAATAAAGAGTTCTCCTACCACCCCTATGGCAAGCCCATACCTTTTGAAACAGAAGGACACATACTGAGTTTGTACCCTGGTTTTGATGAAGTGTCACTGCATGTAAGTTATATAAACGTAATCCATGTGAATTTCTGAGAAGCATAAATATTTTCTTTAAAATGTCTAAAATCTTTGTTTACAGCATCAAAAACTGAACCTGGTGAGCTCCTGCATGACCATAATTATGACGGTGGCAGATGTTGATTGTGATGCTAAAGTCTTGGACAATGAGATAACCTGCAGGATCCCCAAAAACATGAGCATTCCCAGTGAGGGGCTGCCAGTTAAGGTTGGTATTTCTGGGTGTTTAGGTGACTGACTCATCACCAGGTATTCTGCAGCCACCATCATGTGTCGGCCTCCTGTCTGGAAAGGGATTGCTAACAGTTGTTAACCTGCCACAAAGCCCGTAGCTTAAGACTGGGGACCAATTGTTTAATTTCATCTGTAGGTACCAGTTCTAAAGCAAATATTAGCATGCTTGTATGCTAATTTTTCACTTAATGGATGTAAATATTTTGGGAAATCATTTATTATCTTTAGCAGGTGTATAAAACATAAAATGTAAGTGATTATTTCAGTTTTTGGGATTGATTAAGTAGTTTTTATTTCATTTAATAACCTAAGCTAAATTAGCATAAAGGGTAGAACACAATAAATATTCTGACAAATTAAGATCTAAGCAAATTTTTGTTGCTGTTTATACTTCTGTGTGGATTAAACAAATCTAATATAGGGTGTTAAAAAGATTTGGTGATGGCTTCAGGCTGATCCTGTTATCTGGCGAGACAAGCAAACTTTCATTGTTTGTATGATTCATGTTAAGCTAGGCTAGCTAACTACTCGAGACGACAACAAGCATAATAACAACAAATAGAAGAACCAATTTCAAGCACCCACATGGGATTGATGGTAAAGTCCCTCTGACCAAGCATAGATTGCACATGCTCAGAAAGGTAGCGTCAAAGTTACCCCTCAAGTCATGTTCACAAGCAGATGCTAGCTTCGACAAGTGAATAATTAAGTTAAAAAAATGACAAATTTGTAACCAGGAACCCTGAAAAATTAAGTGCATTGTTTCTACAAGTGCAGCCTCCAGTTATATCCACAATCCCAGCTGCGTGGAGTCAAGTTACAGCCTATGAAGTGAAGATGGTCAAAAGAATCGAAGGACTATTAAGCTAGCTGGAAAATAAAATTTCTGATTGGCAGTTTGTGAACCAACAAGAAATGAGGTACATCGTCAAGTTTGCACAGCAGCTAAAAATATAAAGGCTTTTGCTTCCTTCAACAACATAACATGGCCGAAAAGCTTATAACATGCATGTGAGTGCCTTTAAGGGTCCTGGGTTCCATAGGCTCCGAGGTCTCGATGCCAGGTGTTGGTGCCTGGTGAGGCCTTTGGTCCCCTGCATCATATGTGCTCTCCTACTTGAATGGGATTGTATGGTGACACCGGTGCATTGCAACTTCTCTTCCGCTGGAATCATGTAATCACAAACCAACCAATCACAATGTAGTGCTTCTGCGTAACTGCTCTGCAAGCAGTGCACACTCAGGTCTGGAAGAGATGCACGTCAAGCTTCCACGGACTTAAGAAAATGCCAGAGAACTGACTTTTCATGCGCGTATAAATCCAGTTTTAACCTTTCCCAGATTCATGATTTGAAATTTAAGGTTAAAGAAATAAAACATAAAGATGGTAAAGTTTTGTTCTGTGACATAATTGTATCCTGCAAATTCAAGGTTCAATGAATGACTGATGGTCCATTTCTGCCCCCTTACATAAGTAAACAGGAATGTCCGTGTCAAATATTATCATGCATCGCAGTCCTTATACTTCCATGCATATTTTAGCTTGCCTTTGTTAAGGCAGTTCGTTCACCAGTGAGCAGTGGTGAGTTCAGTTCATTTCCACATTCTTTACATTGGTTGGTAGTGGTAATGCACTTCTGTAAAGTGATTTATGAAAGTCCTAAAACACCAGAAGAAGAAAAAAAGGATTTTTTGTTGCTCTCCTCAAGTTTGTCTTCTTCTTCTGACATTTTATGTGGCGGCGTCTTCTTCCTATTTCTCTTCTTCTTCTGTGGTCCAGACAGAGTGACTTTGATCTGTTTGTTGTCTTTTTTTAAAAGCCAGACAAAACTTTTTCGTAAAAAAAAAAAAAAAAAAAGGTTGATTATGTCGACTGCTCCACAGCAGATTTTTGCACTTTGGTAAAATTTGAGCCTCCAATGAAGACTTTAATGCACAGATACAAAGACTTATGCGACATAAAGTACTTTACAAACTAAAATTGAATAAATAAATAACATGACAGGAATCAAGTAAAATAAATAAAACAAGATAAAAAAAACCAAAAACAAATGGATAAATCAGATACGTCAAAACCGTGAAAAGGATTGAAAAGGATTTATTTGGAGAAGCAAATAAATCCTTTTCATTTATGTTGCATAATTTGAAAAGAATTTCTCAACACATAGTGAATACATTCCTTTCATTGAATCTGAGCTTCTCCAAGGTTTAGCTTTAGCATGAGCTAGTCCTTGTGTAGAACTATATAAATAACACATTAACTGCTGTATTTTCGTCAGATTTCCATCAATGGGCAGGTTCACAACGTTGGCACAGTGGTGCGGGTGAGCAACCACTACATGGTGGGAATCGTTCTGGGCATCCTGGCGGCTCTGGTTGCCGGAGCAGTGCTGGCTTTTGTTGTTATGAAACACTTGAGAAAGAAGAAGAAGGGTGAGTGCGTCTCTGCTGCCTGGACCTTGATCAGGAAGTGATATTACACAAGTCTTTCAACTAGAACATCTCAGGTTTTGTTCTTTTTGTTGGAGTTGATGATTAAAAACGAGGTTGTAAATGTTTTTCAGCTTTCATAGTGGAGGCGCATTTGACCCACAGTGCTGGCCGATCTGGCTCAAATGCTGCTGACATGTCGCCTGTCGGAGACTACAGAAGAGGTGAACATCTAGTTCAGCTCCGATATCATCCTTTCATACATGTTCTAATATTGACAGGCCCTCTTAAACTCTCTCTCAATTTATCTAGTGGTATCCTTGAGTCCTCCTACCCCCCTAGTGGGACCAGTGGTGTTCCCCAGCCTGGCTTATACTGCTGCCAACTTGGATCCGACCCTGACTCCCCTCATGCAAACAGAAAAAATCTCCATTTCCAGTTTTAGACCCGAGCTGTTGGAAGAAGTGAAGGACGTTCTTATCCCTGCTGAGATGCTGATAGTGCAGCGCCATCGGATCATAGGGAAGGGTAGGGAAACCTTACTCCTGTTGGAGTAATAAAACCTTGCTGTGGAACTGCAGATGTGTTGCATCATTGTTGTTTTTACTGTAGGCCACTTTGGAACCGTTTACCATGGATACTTCACAGACTCCAAAAACAGGGAAACCCACTGTGCTGTCAAGTCTTTAAACAGTTAAGTCTGCTTCTTTAGCATGTTTTTGTTATGAAAAGTCTCTCCATATGACTTGATCTTTACATGGGTGTCATCAGGAATAACAGATGTTGAGGAGGTGGAGCAGTTCCTGAAAGAAGGCATCATAATGAAGGGTTTCCACCACAGCAATGTGCTCTCACTGCTGGGCATCCTGCTGCCAGAGGAAGGGCTCCCTCTAGTGGTGCTGCCATATATGAAACACGGCGACCTGCGGCACTTCATACGCTGCGAGAAGAGGGTGTGATTTCCATTAAAACACGGCAATCTCATCACCTCATTTAGGGACAGATAATTCACTTGTTTAGTCATGTGTTTGTTGGATATTTTTCGTAGAACCCTACTGTTAAGGACCTCATCGGATTTGGACTGCAAGTTGCCAAGGGAATGGAATATTTGGCTCAGAAGAAGTTCGTGCACAGAGATCTCGCTGCTCGTAATTGCATGTGAGTTGCCAGGAAACCAAACAACTGCATTGATGGAGAAATTTGTTGGTCTAAACGTGACTTTGTTCGTGTGTTTTAGGCTGGATGAGTCGTACACAGTGAAAGTGGCAGATTTCGGCATGGCCAGAGATGTTTTTGATAAGGAATATTACAGCGTTCAGGATCACAGGAAAGCCAAACTGCCCGTCAAGTGGATGGCCATCGAGAGCCTGCAAACCCAGAAATTCACAGCCAAATCAGATGTGGTGTGTGCTTGAAAATAAGTCCTCACACCACCACAGAATTATGTTGAATTAAAAATGTCCCACGAGTGTAACCATTTGCTTCTCCTGACGCAGTGGTCCTTTGGTATCCTGATGTGGGAGATGCTGACCAGAGGCGCAAGTCCATACCCAGAAGTGGACCCGTATGACATAACACATTATTTAATGAAGGGCAGGAGGCTTCCCCAGCCACAGTACTGCCCTGACCCTCTGTAAGTAGCTGAATTTGTACGTTTATATTGAACTTATTGTTATACTTTAGAAACAGCAGCACAGCTACAAGGCAAAATGCCATGGTACAAAGTTCAAATAGTGGCAACAGGATGTACAAATGGTCAGTCAGTCAGGTGAAACTTGTAAATTGTCCACTACCTGCAACCAACATGGTTATATAGTGTAGTTCAGGAGTTAATGTGTATACCTACAGCACACTTTGGGGAGTTCTGCTTCTTTTACACACCAACTCATACATGTTAAGATCCTAACCCTTACAGCAGTTCTTCCTGAACTTTCTAGTCTCTACATGTGAAGTGAAATGAGATTATGTGCAAAACTATTTCCTGTCCAGGAACTTCCTGTGGTCTTAGATGTTTGGCAATGCTATAATCCTGCATATGGCTTCTGATCCAGCTGCTCTTAGCTTAACATATTGTAAATAAAGTTTTTTACTGAAGCCGATACTGATCCAGTTAGTCTGGATAAGAACACAAAGTGTGTAGGAGCCTTTTTATGTTTATGGGTATGCTGTTGTGTACACTGTTGATTGGCAATTGGGCGGCGCGTGTGCAAATCAGACATCACGTCCTTTGTTTTGTGCCATTTCCTTTCATACGCTGAGTAATATTCAAATGGAATATTCTGCTTTGTGACTTGGAAAAACACGACAAAGAAGTTGAGGGCATCATCAGTTATCGCATACGTGTAGCCTAGCATGGCTAATGGACAGTTTGCTGCATACAAGACGTATATTTGCAGTCTGTCTTACAAAGTCTCTGTATTCTGCTAATTTCTCACTTCAGATCCATATTTACTGTATGTAGCCATGAAACTAGTATTAATATTGAAGCATTATCTGTCCTCAACCTTCTCCCTTCTAAGGTATCCTTTGTGCCCAAAGGTTTGAGAACCACTGACATAGCGGACTAAGACAGCCTCCTTGTTTTTCCAGGTATTGCATTATGCTCCAGTGTTGGGACCCTGATCCAGACCTAAGGCCCAGCTTTGCTACCCTGGTGTTGGCTGTATCTACCATCTTGTCAGGCCTGGAAGGAGAACACTACATCAGTCTGAACGTCACTTATGTCAACCTGGACCAGCCACGGCCCTACCCCGCCCTCACAGAGTCTGCTGATGAATATGACTCCACAGATGCCGAAGACTCAGGATCTGTTTCCTGCTGATGGCTTTGTTGACTAAAAACAAGTTTTAAAGACTGTGTACAATGCAAACAGGAAGAACTCTCTGTGCCACAAGAGTGTCTTTTACCTCGAAGTTATTCCTTACCTAAACATTGTAAAGAAGTATCTTTATTCAACAGAAACAGGAAATAATAGATTGACCACAGACGCTACTATTGCTACGGATAAAATGTTACCTTATAGGCATTTCGCATCATTCTGAAATTAATTCAAAAACTTCTTTTTCAGATTACGGGTTGTAATGCAGCTCCTTCTGTAGGAAGATGCTTTCATGTTCATTTATATCAGTGTTTGTCAGTTCTGGTCCTCAGGACCCACCAATTCATGACCCTCCTCGTCAAGGTCTCTACAGCCTGTCAGCAGGCCATTCATTTCATTCAGGTGTGTTAGGAGGTCCTCCACTGCTTAGTCCAGTTCAGGATCACAAGAACCTGGAGCCAATCCCAGCAATGATTGGGTGAGAGACAGGGTACACCCTGGACAAGTCAGCAGGGGGTCCTGAGGACCGTAAATGACAAACACTGTGGTACTTCCTATCAGACAGATGTTGCTAATACATGACTTCTCCCCTCAATTAATACCATTGTAAACATTCTCAGAAATACAGTATAGAGCAGGTTATGTGTTAATGCACGCATAGTTTTTTTGACGTCCCAGTCCCACACACAGCCCAAAAAGCCGTCATCTGAACAGCCAAAATATCAAATCGGGGGATTCAAAACTATATAGCATTTTATATAAACCCCCCCCCCCCAACCATCCCCTTTGAGCCATCACTTGGTAACTGTGGGAAGGAAACTAGCTATGTAAATAAACTAGGATGATGGAGACAGAGAGAGAGAAACAAGCTGTTTTAGGTATTTAACGTTCCACTGACTTGCCAGATCGGCCTGCAGTTTGGTTAGCTAGTTAGCTAAAAGCAGGTTTACTTTGTGATCAGCTGAAATAAGGTGTTGAAAGGCACAGGCTGGAGCTAAATATGCAGATGTAGGTTCCAACGCGCTACTGAGAATAAATCATGTCCTTGTGTGCGTCTTTGTCTTACAGAACAAAGGAAATGCTAATTCTTCCAGACAAAGAGGCAGTTAGCTACAACATGGATGGCGTACTGCAAGGGTGTCCAAAGACTGCCGTAGAGGTTTTCAGTGTTTCCAACCTTTGAAATCCTGCACTTTGACTCATTAATTTGATTAAAGTGTGTTGAAGCACAGAAAACCTCGAGGACTGAAGCGTACCATTAGACATGTGCACATTTGTAGATTTGCTTTCCCAACACTTGCTTTGGACTGTTCAGTGTAACGACACTTTCTGTATATTTCGGAGAAAACTTCCAAAATCACATCATATTTCTGACAGGTGTTTGAGATGCTGTAATTAATATTTATTTGTTCATAGATTTGCTGTCATGTTGTGAAGTTCAAGTAAATACGAGAATGGAGATAAACTCATTTGCATTTTTTTCCCTGCTGAATGCCTTGTGTTGTAGTACTTACAGTTCGCCACTAGAGGTCAGTATTATATTCAACGTACCAGCTGCCACTGAGTTGATCCTTCCTGCAGCATCGATCCAGCAGTCACTATGTGTGGTGTGCTCATTATTTCCACAGCAGCATTGACTGATTCAGGTCTTTCATCCCGTCTCTGCAACGCAGCCATTAAGCCCACAAGATGCAGCATACAACACTGGGATTTACTTCCTCTTTGGCAGGAGCGAAAGGCTGCATTATCAATTCAAATGTGTTGAATAAAACAACTATCATAGTGAAACCATCCGCCAGCCTCACAAATGTCTCGGCAACATGCAGAAGCAGCTCCCCCACGCTGCAAACAGCACACCCCCATCTTCATAAAGCCATAACAACATAAAACCAGAGAGAAACGCACGTCTTTTTCATGCTGCTAGAACAGAAGTTGATCCCTGAACCGGTGGGGGCTTTGAAATCCAGACTGAAACCAGCTTAGATAGTCAAAATGAGTGTGTGTGTGTGTGTGTGTGTGTGTGAGGTCCCATTTTGCAGGGCAGAGCCCCCACATGATCCACAGTAAAGTAAAATCAAGATAACCATGATCCTCTCTTGTTCCCTCTTTGTTATATGAGCTATAAAAAGTAAAGAACCTGTGGAGGGAGCTGCAGCTTTCAGCCGTGTGACCATCTCCAGCCTCTGAAATGAGTTCACTATTAGGTCCCTCACAAAAAAGAGCTTTTTGATGTTTATCTGGCATATTAACATTCATAGTTGGACTCCAGTTTCTGATGACTTGAAAAGAAATGCATAGAGTGTAAAATGAGATGCTGAGCGATGCAGACTGATAAAGATGCCTTCCAAGAACTGCTGTTACTGTGCACGGTGTCAGTAAGAGATTGTGGTTATTCTAATTATATATGAAACTAATGGCTTATCAGATTCTGATTCTGAGAAATTTCTGACTGAACGTTTATAAGTTTGGTATCAGAGCAGCAATAATTATTTTCTTAGAAGTTCTTTTTACCAACTCGTTTCTGAGACTTTATGAGACCTTTATTTTTTATTTCACACACTGTAAAAAATGATGTGACAACCACACGTGTTCCTCATGTAAACCACATGTACAAATGTGTTTCATGAACATAATCATCTGGTCTACATGTGAAAAACACAATACACATGTAAATCACAGTCCCTGACATGAAAAACTTGAACACCACATATAAACTCATTTGGTTCACATGAGAACTAAATGTAATCCACATGTGATTCACATGTGGAAGACTAATGTGAGTCACTTGGAATAACATGAAAACCACATGGAAATAAAATGTGGTTAACATGCGAATGACATGTAATGAACATGTGACTCACAAGAGAAGATATCTCTGGCATGTTGATAAAATGTGGTTCATCTGTCAAATCATGTTTGACTCACCTGTGATTCATATGTCATATGTGAATGTGATTCACATGAGAACCACATATTGACATATTTTTCACATAAAATTTTATTCAGGTGGTTCACATGTATATACATATGAACCACATGTGTGACAAACATATGAATCACATGGGAATCTGTTGAGGTGGACACATGTGAATCACATGTAAAGATCCTGAAAATCACATGTGAATCACCTGTTTGACACGTGTCTAAAACACATAAAAATATGCATGTAAAAAATATGGTTCACACATGAATCAAGTGTAGAACAAGAAAACCATGTAAATAACGTGATTTATATGTGAAGAACATGAGAATCACATGAAGTTGGCGTTTGAATCATGTAAAGAACATGGAAATCCCATGAGAATCACGTGTTTGACAGATGTCTAACACATGATTTATTGTGAATTAGTATCATCATGATGAGAAAGCCAAAGGGGTTTTTCTTTAAAGTCAATGAACTGATTCCTCTCTCAAAGAACCGAATCTTCAGAAGGCGAGTCTTTCTTTAGATGGGCAAACAGGTGAAGGATCGTTCCAAAATGTAAATAAAGAAAGGCCTCTTAGAAGGCAGAGAGTGTGGTGGCACAGTCCAGGTACACAGACAGAGCTGGACGTCAGGTTTTAATGACATGTTTTGGCCAATTAAAAGCGTCATAATGTTTAGACTTTGGTTTTATTTTGTTGATTTACATGTGTAGTTCTGTGTTCAGTTCTTCTCATTTATTTTTTCTAAGATAATAAACAAAAACAAGCAAAAGTATGATTAAAATCTCCATCTATCCATTTTCTTTACCATTTAATCCATTTCAGGGTGGTGGGGGTAGCTGGAGCCCCTCCTAGCAATTAGCAGGTGAGAGGCAGAAACCCTGGACAGGTCACCCAGCCATCGCGCGGCCTTATTAAAATATTAAACATAAATATATTTTCTGATTAAAAAAAAGGCACAAAAATAAGGCTCTTTTGATAAAAATAGATAAAATCCTTCGCAACAAGCAAAACACTCTAATGCTAATACAGACTAAAATGAAGAATCATTTAGGAGCTAAAGGAGTCGACTCTTTTAAAGGAGTTGGGTCAAAATAGTCGACTCTTCAAAAAAGGGATGAACTTTCCAACATTTTGTGCAAATCACATGTGAAGAACATGAAAACCAGATGTAAACTTTTCATGTGATTTAGCTACACGTTTGACACATATGACTGACATGAAATCCACATGTAGCGTTCTTGGTTTATATGTTTTCCATGTGTTTGACAAATGATTCACATGTGAACCACCTGTATGTGATTCACATGTTCCTTATATGTAGGTGACATAAAAGCCCACCAAAGCCGGAAGTTTGCAAAAATGTGATTTACCCCATGCGGTTCACATGTGTAAATACATGTCAACATGTGAAACTCCGCGTGTTTTTTCTGTAAGTGTTGCCACAGGAGTGTCCGAGGATTACAGCCACTTGGTTCTGGTGTCCAACCTTGTCTCATGTGAAGAAAATTGTGTTAAAAAATCTAAACTATTCCACATTTAGAATAGAATAGAATAGAATAGAATAGAATAGAATAGAATAGAATAGAATAGAATAACTTTATTAATCCCAACTTGAGAAATTTAGGTAATAATGGTTTATTTTCATCACCAATACATGAATATGTTGTCTTTATCTTGAATTTATGTGCAAATCCTTCATGTCTGTTTTTATTTACATTTCAGCTTTCCAATTCTTTTATTTATCTATTTATTTATTTTGGAAACCGGGTTGCATGAGTCATGCCTTCATCCCGTGTGCCTTTCAGAGCAGAAATAACTCCTGCTTGAATCTGTGCTACTCTCCATGTGAGCGTGCCTTTTGTAAATAGATCTACTAATTATTTCTACGGGTTTGTGATGATGGCAGACTCACAAATAAACCTTTTTCCAGCATGATCTGATACAATGTAAAATCCTGTTGAGTTAGTCAAGCCAAGGTGGGGAAAGTATGGATAAATAACGAGGAAACTGGAATGCTTTTAGAGACATTGAGCAGTTTGCAGTCAAACAAGCCTAATTTGTGTGAATACAATCAGGAAAAGTTTTTAAATATGTTGTTTTTTTCATGTATTTATGTCACAATTTGTCCTAAATCCATCTTTCTTTCTAAATTCCTCATGTGATGTTATGGTTCGTAAAGTGAAGATTGCTTTTACAGTAACACAAATGTATTAATTTTGTTTTTATTTATTCACTCTTGGTCCTTCAACGTAGATGAGGTTGGACTGAGAAGTTCAGCTCTTTTTAAAGCTTCAGATCTTCTGAGTCGACTCCTTTAGAAGAGCTGACTGTTTCGGCTCTTAATTTAGTTTTACTGAGCTTTTATTTTGGTGTAATTTAACATTTATGAGCACTTTGTTATACACAGATAAACACTCATACATACATACATACATACATACATACATACATACATACATACATACATACATGTACCCCTGCATACCTACAAAAATGAAATAAGGTGGATAATACATCATCCGTCTGTTTACTTTCCCCATCCCTTTACCATCCTGCCCCGCTCTTACTCACCCTCTCAACCTCCCTGAAAACAATTAAATATAAAATTTGTTGATAAAAATTTTAGAAGAGAAAAAAACCCAAAAGTGACCAGTAGTAAATGACATATTTATGTTCTTAACTTTACCAGGATGAATTAGTCACACAAGTGAGACCTAAGCGTGATTTGACTAAATAAATAAATATATAAATATAAGAAGTATAAATACTTACATGTACACACGTACAATACATTGGCCTGACACAGACCACACATTGAACACAAAATAATAGTAATGCACACACACACACACACACACACACACACACACACACACACACACACACACACACACACACACACACACACATGTATTCTCATGTTTGAGCAGAACAAGGGTGTGTCTGAATGACTTATCCAAGAATTCTGTTAACTTTGTCGTATAAAAACCTACAATCTGTCTCCATACCTTCTTCTACTAGTTTTTCTTTCTACTGGACATTATTTCTTCATGTGGGATACATGACTGTAACTCATGAAGCCATGCAGGTGGTTGTACATCCAGCGGTCACCAAAGCTGCTCTGATAAACTGGGTGAATCTGTCATCAAAAGGGCGATCCTCGGTAATGTTGACATCTTTATTCCAGTCACCTGGTTTATAGTTTTAGTATCATTATTCAGAACAACTTCCATTAAATATTCTTCCTAATGCAAATTTTCCTTTTTCAGCTTTTGGACTTTAGTGAAAACTGATTAAACAGGATGAAAAATGAACAAGTATTATGACTGGAGAAACCGTCCAGAAGTCGGACCGAGCAGAAGTCTGGAAGGGAACCTGAACCTGTTTTGAGCCTTAGTTGATCGTTCAGACTCTCTGGCAGCTCTCTGGTAAATAAACAACTTCTACCTGAGTAGTTTTTCATCGCTGAGTGCTCATCCCAAGTTACCACACCTTCTTCATGCCAAAGAATAAAAGCAGATAACTGTTAGACATAATGTCCAGTAACTAAGGTTGACCCAAACCCAGCTTAGTTAGAGAGAACTTTTTATCCTAGAGAGAGAAATGAAATGAAATATACTTTATTAATCCCAAAGGGAAATTCAATATTGTAGTATATAATAATAATTAACTTGAGGAGGTCTTGTTCCGGAGGCTGATGGCTGCTGGCAGGAATGATCTTCTGTATCTTTCAGTCTTACATCGGACCTGAAGAAGCCTCTCACTGAACACACTTTGTTGTTTTATTACTGTGTTGTGGAGAGGGTGTGAAGAATCCTCCATCATCTTCATCAGCTTGTGCAGCATTCTTCTTTGGACAATCAGCTCCAGGGGCTCCAGAGTTACTCCAAGCACAGAACCAGCTTTCTGGATCAGTTTGTTGATTCTCTTCAAGTCTCTGGTTCTGATGCTACTACCCCAGCAGATGCTGCAAAGCTGACTGCACTCTCCACAACAGACTTATAGAAGATATGCAACATCTTGGTGCAGACGTTAAACCATCTCAGCTTCCTTAAGAAGTACAGTCTGCTCTGACCTTTCTTGTAGATGTAGTCAGTGTTGCATTTCCAGTCCAGTTTGTTGTCCAGCTGAACTCCAAGATACTTGTATTCCTCCACCACCTCCACCTCCTCTCCCAGGATGGAAACAGTGCTTTGTTTATTTTTCTTCCTCCTGAAGTCAACAATCATCTCTTTTGTTTTGCTGCTATTTAATATAAGATGATTGTCACTGCACCATTTAACAAACTGACTGACCAGTTCTCTGTACTCTGCTTCTTGTCCATCCCTGATACACCCCACAACTGCAGAGTCATCAGAGTATTTCTGCAGATGACAGGACTCAGAGTTGTACTGGAAGTCTGAGGTGTACAGAGTGAAGAGGAATGGCCAGAGTACAGTTCCTTGTGGTGCACCAGTGCTGCTGACCTCCATCTCAGACACACAACCTTTCAGTCTCACAAACTGGGGTCTGTTTGTGAGGTAGTCATAGATCCAGGTGGTTGTGGAGGTATCCACCTGGAATTTATGGAGCTTCTCACATAACAAATCAGGCTGAATGGTATTAAAAGCACTTGAGAAATCAGAGAACATGACCCTCAGAGTGCTGCCTGAATGGTCCAGATGAGAGTGTGCTCTCTGGAGCAGGCATATGATGGCATCTTCAACCCCAAGTCCATTACGATATGCAAACTGTAATGGGTCCTGAAAGGTGTTTACTTGCTTGTTGAGGTGAGCCAGTAAGAGTCTCTCCAGGACTTTCATGATGTGAGATGTCAGGGCAACTGGTCTGTAGTCACTTGGTTCAGCTGGTTGTGTTTTTTTAGGCACTGGAACAAGGCAGGAGGTTTTCCACAGCACTGGGACTCTATTTTGTCTCAGACTGGTGTTGAAAAGGTGCTGGAGAATCGGACATAGTTGTTTTGAGCAGGTCTTGAGAACTCTGGGACTGACACCATCTGGACCTGCAGCCTTGTTCTGGTTCAGTTTCTCAAGTTGCTTCTTAACCTGATTGCAGGAGACAAACAAGGTGGAGGTCTCAGGATGTCCTGATGTGGAGGGAGATGAAGCTGTGTTCTGGTCCATGACTGAGCTGCAGGGTGACAGATTGGAGGCGTGACAGGAAAGCAGTGGGCTTATGGAGGGTGTGTGGTCTGTTGGGCTGGAGGTAGGGGGTGAACTGAACCTGTTGAAGAATATGTTCAGCTCATTAGCTCTGTCCAGACCTCCATCAGGCTGGTCCCCCTTTAACTTGAAGCCGGTGATCTTCTTCATTCCAGACCACACATCCCTCAGGTTATTCTGCTGGAGCTGACTTTCTAACTTCTTCCTGCAGTCCTCCTTGCACTTCTTAGTTTGTGTTTTAAGTTGTTTTTGTGTTGCCCTCAATAACTCCCTGTCTCCATCCCTGAAGGCTTTCTTTTTGATGTTCAGCAGCTTTTTCAGGTCACTGGTGATCCAGAGTTTGTTATTGGGGAAGCACCTCACTGTTCTTGTTGGGACGATGCTGTCCACACAGAAGTTTATGTAATCTGTCACACACTCAGTCATGGCGTTGATGTCGTCTCCATGAGGTTCACAGAGGACGTTCCAGTCTGTAGCCTCAAAGCCTCCTCTAAGAGCATCTTCAGCTTCAGCAGACCAGATTTTGATAGTCTTTGTGATGACTGGTTGCTGCTGAACGATGGGCTTGTAGGTGGAGGTGAGAAGAACCAGATTATGGTCAGATCTTCCTAAAGGAGGCGGGGCAGAACAACTGTATCCATTATTCATATTTGCATAAAATAAGTCCAACATCTTATTTTCTCTGGTGGAGCAGCTGACAAACTGCTGGAATGTTGGTAGAGTTGCAGAGAGGGAGACGTTGTTGAAGTCTCCGGAGATCACCATGAATGAGTTTGGATGCTGTGTTAGTAGTCGGGCGAAGACGGAGCTGATGACGTCACAGGCTGTGTCTGGTGTGGTGCCAGGTATTATATAAACCGCTACCAGAATAACACAGGTAAACTCTCTGGGTAAATAATATGGACGGATGCTCACAGCTAACAGTTCCATGTCCCTTGTGCATATCTTCTCCTTGACAGTAACATGTCCAGGATGAAACCAACGCTGGTTAACCAGCACTGCAATTCCACCACCCTTTAGCTTTCTGCTGTGTTGTCTACTGCGGTCTGCACGGACCGTTTTAAAGCCCGGTACAGACACATTACAGTCAGGGATGTGTTCATGCAGCCATGTCTCGGTGAAGCACATAATACTGCACTCTCTGTATTCTTTCTGAGACCTTGTTAGCATCTCAAGCTCATCCGTTTTGTTAGCTAGCGATCTCACATTACCTATGACGACGGTCGAGAGAAATGGTTTAAATCTCCATCGCCGTCTTCGTTCTCTGACTCCCGCTCTGCATCCTCTCCTCTTCTTTTCAACTCCATTGGGATTTGATGTGTTGTTTCGCTGATAATCCGCTGATTTGGGAAAGGTTAATCAGTTGATCCCGATTGTAAACAAGTCTTTCGTTGCCATGGAGACTCATCATGACAAGCCTTGAAAGAGCAAAAATATGCAGAAAAATCCTACTTGCAGCACACCCTCCGAACCGGCATGAAATCCTCATAAAAAAATACCTAATTTGAGGTAATTATCTATGCCAGAAGACTTTGTACTTTAAAAAAAAAACCAAGATAGCAAGTCAGAGCTACTACAATCTGCTGCCAACAGCATAATCTAGAATGTAAATCAATGCAGAAGGAATAACATTTCCATAATGAGTAACATATATGTGAATACATAGAGCATAAAATACCACATTAAGTCAGACATAGTATGAAATTTCCACATGGTGACTCTGTTGACCTGTTACTTGAGTTTTACTGTCTCTGGAAATTCCTCCTGCTGTGGTGTTACCTTGTTTGTTGTGTACGTGAACTTGTTACGTTGCCAACATATTTCTGAGCGGTGACGCCGTGCTGAGCTGCACCGAGATGCTGCAGATGAGGAAAAACAAATGGATGTGATGCCGAAAACACTTTATGCAAAGCAATTCAAGATTATTCTCTTCAGCCTGTGGATGGCACACGTGATGCACGCTTGTCTTACACTTGTGAAGATAAAAACTTTTAATTTGATCCATAATACTTGACTTATTTTACCCAGAAGGTCAAGGATAAAGCCATTATATTCTGTCCTGCCAGGGTTTACATGTGGAACAAAAGCACAAGATGAATTATTTTTATTGTTGTCATTACTTTAAAGCACCATTAAGCAGTTATACTTCATGGAACAAGCTCAACTTCAAGTCAACTTTATTTATTAAAACAACCAGAGTTGAAACAAAGTGCTGAAAACAGCCCAAACAACAAGTGAATAAAGCAGTTAGAAGAGAGATAAATAACACATTAAAAGAACTGATTTTATTACTAAAATAATTTAGAAACAATATACAATTCTAAGGAATAAGAAAAAAAGGTAAATATTACCATCAAAACTAGTAATTAAAACTGAACTATAGCACAGTGACCAGAAGTAGTCTCACACTGGGCTGAAAGCCAAGGAATAAAAAAGGCTTTTAAGAAAAGTCTCAAAAATGGACATGAAATGGTAACTTAGCACCTTTCAGAGCATCGCTTTCCTCTGTTTTTCATTCCAAAGCAATAACAGAACAATAAGAATGGATCATCCTCTGCTTCCTGGATCCAACGCATTGGTTCAGATTGAAAATGCTGGAGGGGATTAATGGTTTCCTGCGATCATTCATCTTTATCAAGCTGCAGCAGCAAACTGGGATGTTCTTAGAAGTAAACTGTAAACAGGGAAGTAAACAAGAGAGTCCTTGGCTCCATTTACACCTCATGTGAGGGTACAAAGTGCATTAAATCATGTATGTAAGAAGTCAGAGGTCGTCCTGCATGACGGGAAATCATAAAAAATCCATTTCTGCCACTAGATTAGAGAAGCAAAACCTCAGCATTTTTATCAGGCCAGAAATGTCCTGTTTCACTATCCTGCAGGTTTTAGATGCTTCCCTGCTCCAACACACCTTGTTTCAGTGAAATATTGAAATATTGAAACAGCATCAACTACACGACATGTTGACTGATTATCCCTCGTTATATTTCATTTCTACAAGTTTAGGATAATAAAATAATGCAGCTGTTGAAATGACACTGTCCTCCCAAATACGAGAACACGCAGGTGAGACTAAACCTGATCAACCTCACAGCTTTTCTCCCTTAAAACGTTGTTAAAGTGCTTGTGCATGCATAGGAGCAGCGTTTTCCTTGTGATGCCTGTACCTGTGGTAATAACTGATCTATTCCTTTGCTTTGTTTGGATTTTGCTGAACACATGGATGTAATGTTGAAGTTTCCTTGAACTACAAAAAAAATAAAAAAGTACTATTTAAACGTTGAAAACATTTCAAGGAAAACAGGAGCTCAGACTTGTACAACTTGTGTAATTTACACTTACATGTGTAATTATGTGTGTAAAAAGGCTAAATGAAAACATGCATGTAAATCTGGACTCGTGAAAATTTTATAAACTTACTAAGACTGAAAAATCAGCAGGTTGTTACTTAAAATTGGATATTACATAAATAATTGAAAGAGAAAACATATTGATTCTGAGCTTGAGAAGTGTCTCTTTTTCTCCATTAGATGCTTCATGTAATATTAAAAAAGGTTTTACAGCTGACTTTGTGGTACGAAACAGTGATTTGTGTGTATTTATATCCCGATAGAGGAAATCATGGTGCCCAGATCTGAGCTGAAAGGTTGTAGCTTTTGATAACCCATCAAAAATATTTCACGTGGAGGCTATAAATCCATCTTGTGTGAACAGACTGAACATCCATTCGATGGTCTCGAGCATCTTGCTGAGTCCAACGTTTCAATTATTTATAGTTCTCTAAAGCAAAAGAAGCTTCTATTCAGCACAGACCAGGTAAGTTAAGTGAACTGTGGTCAGAGCTGAAGCTACATGTTCCCATCCTGAGTTAAAAAGAAAATACTGCCGTCTTTGGGAAGGTTAATGAGCAGTTCAGTGTTCACGGTTTCCCAATGTTTCATCTTAGTGTCACAGCAACACAACAGCTACAAAATGTCACAATTAGCCACAGTACTTGACAGCAGCTGCACAGAAAGTTCCACAGATAATAGCTCATATTGAAATGAAGAAACATAATGCACCATCAGTTTTCTTTTCTATTCATTTACCAAGATTTTTGCAAAAATACTTTGTTTTTCATTCATTTGGTGAAAATTCAGAGCACAAAAAAGAGCATTGGAACTTGTGTTGCAGTGTTGCGTCATGTTGCGGTTAATAGTGAAAGGTTGTGGTTTTTGCATTCAAGTTGTCATGTTGTGTGGAGGTTTGGACCCAAATGTAGGAACGGGAGCCACGGATGCAGAATAAAGATGTTTTATTAACTAAATAGAAATCCAGAAGGCTAAACTCAGGCAGAATATGGATGAACTTGGTTTATGTTATCAGTTGCTGGTTGAGTAACACTCATACCCCTTGGTACTGAATTCATAAACCAAGGGGTATAAATACATGGAGGGAATATCTAGGAACAGGTGAAATGAATCAGAAAAATCAAAACCAGGTGAGCTAATGGACAGGAAACTGGAGATAAGGGAACTAAACAAGGAAAACTACAAAATAAAACAGGAAACTGAAACTAAAAAGACACAAAAAATCTAAACCATGACATTGTGTTGTGGCTTTTGTATATATGATACTTCAGGGCCAGCGTATTTTACACGTAGACCATATAAAAGACAGACGGAGCCTCCATGACGAGACCCCTTTCAGCCTAGTGGAACTCCTTGGGCAGTTCCCCTCGCTTCGAAGGTCTCAAGCAGGAACAGAGGTCACCTAACCCTCAACGCAGCACAGAGGAGCTCAGTTTTTCAGACTGAAATGTTTTCCTTATTACTTAATGCTTCGGGGAAGATACAAAGAAACATAAAGAACATATAGATGCACTGATGTTGCATATAGAGAATATAGCATTTAAGCTAATTCAGAACTTTTAAGTGAAAGAACAAGTTAATAAAAAAAAAAAAACAGGAGAAATATCAGATAATGTGAGATTACTGAAAATATCTTAACACACAAACATAAACACACACGAGTGAAAAAAACAGTATATGTAATTAAAATATGACATGATCAAGATCATTTAACATTTTTGAATACTACAATCGTACCGTTAAACAAACTACATATATACAACACGTAGTACGCAGCTGCTCCTCCCTTCCCAGTACCCCCTACAGGAGTTTCCGGGGGATACGGTCGCATGCCTTCTCCAAGTCCAAAAAGCACATGTAGACTGGTTGGGCAAACTCCCATGCCCGATTCAGGACCCCAAAGAGGGTACAGAGCTGGTCCTCTGTTCCGTGACCAAAACGAATACCACACCGCTCCTCCTCAATCCAAGATTCGACTATCTGATGAACCCTCCTCTCCAGGATCCCTGAATACACCTTACTGGGGAGGCTGAGGAGTGTGATTCCCCAATAGTTGGAGCACACCCTCCGGTCCTACTGTACACAGTATTGATGGAGCACTGCTTCCCCCTCCTGAGTCGCTGGATGGTGGACCAGAATTGCCTAAAAAGCCATCTGGAAGTTGTTCTCCATGGCTTCACCAAATTTCTACCATGCCCAAGTTTTTGCCTTGGCGAAAGTCAAAGCCGCATCCCGCTTCGCCTGTTGGTACCATAGACTGTATATAGAAAGATGGACGGCGCCTCTGGCGGTCAAAAGTGAAGCCTATGTGGAAGTGCATAAAACTGCTGTGCCTGCCTCATGAACTAGGGGCTGCAAAACAGAGCAAATCCCCATAGACTCCCAAAAGACCAAATTCATGGAAAAAAAAAACATGTTTACAGCCTGGTACAAAAATCCATTTTTGGTTTCATAGGTCAGGTTTACCTTCATGACAACTGTGGGGGGAGTGAATTTTTTTCTAACTTGCCCATTTAAAAGTAATTTAAACTTGAAGTTTGGCATATTTAGGGGCGTGTCCTTTTGATTGACAGGTACCCGATCTCCCGCTTCAAGTATGAAGAACGTAGAACAACGGTAGTTTAAAAAAAAAAAAAAACAACGGTGGTTTTTAGTCAGTTAACAACGTGATTTAGCTTTAGCCCACTTACCTCCGTTAGCTGGTTAGCTCCTTTTATCGCCTGGTTAGCTCAGTTAGCTGTTAGCTACAGGCAGCTCGGAGTCGGCTCAATGTCAGTCATCCACCCCCACATTCACAGCGCCCCTCTCAGCTCCAGCTCTTTGCCTATATTTGTATTTTCTGGGCGAGACGACACGCATGCCGCTGCCAAGATGGCGATGGTAGGAACCGCTCACTGAGCTTCAATTCAGCTCTTCAGAAACCTACGGGTGACGTCACAGAGGCCATCTTTCTATATACATTCTATGGCTGGTACTTATCCTCTGCCTCCAGAGTCCCACAGGCCAATGCCATTTCTTCACACTGCTTTACATTATATATTTCTCTTCATTTCATTTGGTAAATGTTCCAGATAAAACGGTATTTCATAGCAAAAGATGATTGACCAGAACTGCTTAATGATAAACCTTTAGAGGAGAAAATGTCCCCCACTGTCCCCTTCAGTCAACCATTATGTTCATTATCCAGTTTAACCTGTAAGGGTGTTTTCGTTAGTTTAACCACCAAATGCTCTTTGGTTGCAACACGTATGATGGAAAGTTTTTCCTTTCCCAAAAATAAATGATCAGTATTCATCCAGCAGAGTTTCAGTCACTCCCGAAACTGTCCATTCTGCCATTTACTAACATATTCTCCGTTTTTTGCCCATTAAAATAGAAATGAGTCACCCAGAATAGCCTCCAATGGGACAATAGGCTGGTACCAGTAACTGGAGGCTCCACAATGGCTGCCTTTGTGTGAGTCCTATTCCTTCAGTTATTCATTGTAATTTTCCAGCCGTGTTGCAAAATGAAGGACAAACATGTCTTTTCATGACATGTGTTACATTGATTTGTGCTTAGGGGTGCAGAGGGTGATAACACCGGGACACAATAGCAAGTGAGATAGCAAATATTCATCTCATCGGTCATTCCAGGAATTTCCTTTTCAGTTTCCATCCTTCATTTTTATAAAGTTCTCCGTTTTCCAAAAGTGTCATTTAATTCAGATGTGTTGGGTGAAGCTTCAGAGCCTAAATAATTTCACCTCTTGATAAGAACTTTTGCCTCACGCTAAAAAGCTGAGGAATAAAACAAATTCAGTCAGCATGTAAAACTTTAACCCTTTTACATTCACACCAACAAAAAGACCAGAGAAAAGTGTTTCTCTGTGGTTTTTTGTTTGTTTTGGACATGAATAAACCGAATAAATGTTTTTTAGCACATGGCTGAGATGTTAAACAAAAGAAATTAATAATGATGTGACAACAATTACATTGCAGTAGCATTATAACAGTTTGGGTTTTACATAAACCAGTTGGTAGAGATGCTCAAGCAGGTTTATTTCCACAATGTTTTTAAAAAAATTAATCAAAGCCACTGCAGATTTACCTCTACCAGATGGTAGAGCAGGACTTTAAAGGGTTAACAGTTGTCACTGCTGTTGCTGGATGGTGGAGATTTACACTGTATGGCTAAAGCATGTTCAGGGACACCATGGATGAGGAGGATTGGTTGTTTTACCCTTTATGGTCAACAGGAGCACCAGCGTGAATACGAAACTTACGACAGTTTACCAACCAATTTTTTGGATGCCAATTTGATTTAAATTGTGGTTCTCACAATTCTTGGATATTAGTGATTTTTGAACGTTAAAAACAAAAAAAAATTTCTGCTCATCATTTTACTTGATTTCAATTTGGAAAAAACAACACAGTAGCCAGAACATTATTCTGCTGCTATAACGCCCAAGAAGACAAGTAAAAAGATAAATAAAAACAATAAAAATGAAAGGGGTCATCCATCGGGTCTGAGCTTCATGCCGAAGACCGCCCCTCCCTACATTGTGGACTCTGTTCAGGACCAAACACTTTTATATGCCTTTGTCTTTGGTGCAGATCCATTGTATTTTTATGAAGATATACAATGCGCTTTAAGTAAAGAAAATGGGCATAAACGCCAAGATGGTGGACATCCTGATGCCATGGCAACAGGTGTATTATTGAATTTCTTTGTTGTCTTGGGGTGTTACACATGTGTGGCAAATTTTGTTGCCCTCTGTCAAAGTAGACAATTGGGACCCTCAGGACACCCTCCCCAAAAAGCCCCCCCACCCCCCCTCTCCACTGCCAAATATGAATGCTTTCAATTTTGGTGCGGATCGCATGTATTTCTGGGAAAATATAAGCAAACCATGTTTCATGGCGAGTAAGCAATTTTTGAACGGTTGCCATGGTAACACACTTTGTCCTATTGGAAAGATTTCAATAGCTTTTGGTCCCCGTGTTGCATGAAACTTTCTGCTGAATATTGAGTCAATTGCATAAAAACCCTCAGACTAGTTTGTTCAAATACAATGCACTCAAAGTGATAAAAAGGGCATGGTGACAGCCCGTTGCCATGGCAACATGTGTTTCATTGATTTTTTTGCTCTGGATTGATTTTCAAATCTTTTCTAGATTGTTTGGTACAGAATGAAGATTTGAAGGAACAGTTTATCGTTGGACATCAAGTTTACCCAAAGACTTTGATGGATCTTTGTAAATTCTTTGAGAAATTTTGCATTTCACAAGAATAATCAAAGATTTTTACAGATTTTTGGGCACCATTTCAAGAAACATCAATTGTTTGAATCCAAGCAAAGCAGAAATGGACGTAAACAAGAGCCAGACATCAAGGCTTTGGGGCGATATTGTAGAGGAAGAACTGGGCGCCCCTGACGAGGTCGATCTAGAGTCATTTGTTTTCACTTTTGGCAACACTAGTGAAGGAAATGAAATGGAGCCCATCACCCTCCTAATGACCCCATATCATGACGGAGAAAATGTCGCCCTGAATGAGGAGTAAACTCCATCTGAAACCTCTGTTGAGGAAAAACTGTGGAGTAGCGATGATGAGCTGGACTTCCCTGAAGACGACATTCAGGAGACATTTATCTTCAGTTTTGGCAACAGTGATGAGGAAACAGAAATGGAGAACATCACCCGGCTAAAACCCTTAAATTGCAACATGGAAAATGTTGCTTTTAAAGAGGAGCAGTGCGACAACCTGACTGCACCATCCACTTCTTCAAAGGACACGCTGGTTGGTGACCAGTTCTATGAAGAAACACAAGATCTTCCACGTTCCCAGGACACCACTGAGAAAGCTGGCTGTGTCCAGAGGGAGCAGTCCCATCCAGCGACTCCTGGTAACCCTGCAAAACCCCGTGCAGAAGAAACCGGGAATGACGGGACACAATCCAAGACAGCTGACTGTGCAGCCGACATCCCACAGAGAGAATGTAGGCTCCCAGATCCTGCAGACAGCGTTCAGAGATCACAAGGCCACCAAAACCATCTGGCCAAACTGAGAAATGAGGTGGAGGATCTCAGAGCAAGACTGCAGAAGAAAAACCAGTTTCTCACCATGGAGAAAGAGAAGAGAATTAAAGCAGAACAAGAATCTCAGTCCACCAAAAACCAGCTGCACTACATGACAACTCAGGTGGATGTTCTGAGAGCCAAGCCGCAGAAGAAAAACCAGTTTCTCACCGCGGAGAAAGAGAAGAGGATTAAAGCGGAGCAAGAATCTCAGTCCACCCAGAACCAGCCGTACTACCAAACCAATGAGGTGGAAGATCTGAAGCTCAAGCTGCAGAAGAAAAACCAACTTCTCTCTCTGGAAAAGGAAAAGCGAATTAAAGCTGAAAAGGAATCCGAGAGCTGCTGGAAAATGTTTGCAGAGGCGGACCAGCAACGAGAAAAAGAATGCCGTCTCAGGAAGCATTTTGAGCAGGAGCTGTAGAAGCACAAGAACATCATGGAGGAACTGCAGCAGTCCTCCAATGCATCAAACCCAGAAGGGCAGAGTGAACCCAGACTGGTAGAGCCCAGATCCAGAACCTGGAGCTGGAAAATGTAAAACAACGTTTGGAAAAGGAGATTGAATCCAACCAAGAATTGACATCCAAGATGACGAATCAAGAGGAGACGATAAAAGATCTGGAGTGGAAGGTAGCAGAGTTTACCGTCCAACTCAAGCTGGCAGGCAGCAGCTGCTCTGACATCCTGGATCTGGTGTCTGAATCAGGTCTTCCTGCTCTGGCAACAGGGCCACAAGCGGGCTCAGAATCACAGGCAGTCTTAGAGCAAATGGGCTTCCATCCTCAGGAAGTCTCTGGACCAGAAGAGGACTTCACATCAGATGTGAAGTCTAAAAGACCAAAGACACCATGCCAGTGGAGATGTCTTAAAGAATCCAAAACACCAGTACATCTCCACCAACACGGTCGCAAAGACCACACCCCAAAAACTGGTGAAGGTCCTGCAAAACGGTCTCACTAACAAGTATCCCAGGCCAGAGGGGACCAAAGCAATAAATAAATAAATAAATTAATTAATTAAATTAATTAATTTAAATTAATTTATTATTTATTATTAAATTATGAACAAATTAAATTATGAAATTATTAAATTTTGTTTCATTTAATCATTTTAATATTCATCAAAGATCCAATCTGTGGTCAAACATTATGTTTGACAACATTATGTTTTTTTTTTTTTTTAAACATTTAATCTATTTTATCCATTGCTTTTAGCAATGATTAGTTATTTCTTTTTATGGTATCCATTTATTATTATTATTATTTTTTCTTTATAATTTGATCAATATCAGTTACTTTAAAGTTTTCATTAGTATTTATTATTAGTTACTATTATTTACTAATTTCTTATTTATTCTATTTCATTCATTAATTATTGTTATGATCAATTTTTTGTTATTTTACCTATTTATTTGTTTACTGTAGGTTATTAGTTTTTAGTTATAATTTAATTAGTCCAGATGAAAACTTTCCCCTAATCCTGAACACAAAATGGACACTTAATATAAATCCAGCAATAAAAAAAACCCCCAAAAACATTCCAGCTAGGGCTGGCAGAGGAAGCAGATTGGATCTATCTTAAAAAAAAAAAAAAAAAAAAAAAAAAAAAAATATATATATATATATATATATATATATATATATATATATATATATATATATATATATATATATATATATATATATATATATATATATATATATATATATATATATATATATATATATATATATGTTCAAATTTTCATTGATTCTCTGTACAGGATTATGTAAGATCTTAAAATTATATACTATTTGAGCTGAAATTTTTCTTGCAATTTTTTTGACTTTTAGCAGGTTTAACTCCTTTTGTTTATCAAAACAATAAATATCAAAGTAAAGATATTGTTAAAGATGTTAGGGAGTGGTAAGAGCTCATTTTCTTACTATTAATGTCAGTGTGGGACAGATGTAACACACACACATACACACACACACAGAGGACAGTGAAAGTTGTAAATATGAACATAGACCTTTCTCATGAATTGTTACAATAGAGGTCACAAGATGGTCACTGATGCCATTGGATCAATGAGATTGATAATGGGACTAGAAGACCTTAAAGGGTTAAAGCACTTTTGTGCTTTATTACTCACTGTATTTTCTTCTCTTTGACAACTTTAGGTCAAGACTAAATGCTCATCTTGAAGACTAAAATAAATCAAAGAAATCTGAAAAACTTAATATTTTGGCCTGATGGGGCATCAGAAACAAAAACTAATCATCGCTTTATGTATTTTACATCATGCTAATTTTATTAATTCATTTACTTATTTAATTAATACAGTTAAAGAACTTTTATTTAATTATGTATTTAATATATTTAAAATACGTTAATTAAATATCAATAATGAAAATAAATTTGTAAAAAACATTCATTACATGTGGTTTGACTCAGCCTCAGTCACTTTTATCATGTTTTACTTTGACTGAAGAAGAAAACTAAACTAAAAGTAAGAAAACTACACAAAAAAGGTCATTTTGCCAGAGTGTCTCTTTTGGGTCACTTTGCCGGTCCCAAGTCCCAAGGATAAAGGAGGAGGGTCACTTTTAAAAAAAAAAGTACGAATACATACCTTCCTGATGAAATTACGCCAACATCAGACTACATGATGATCACAGCGTTAGATGAAAATGATCCTAACTGCCATGTGGTGGTGGGGAGAGGAAAGCGACTTCCATCACTGTGACCACACAACCATCATGAAAACTGTACTTACTGTGTGGTAGCAGGCATGAAGAACAAGAGAAGTCTTTTACAAACATTTACGCGGCAGAGCACAAGATAAATATAAAAAACAAAACAAAACACAGGGCTCATTTGTAGACAGCAGGAGGTTAAACCTTTAGGCTTGTCCTGTTAGCATTAGCATTAGCATTATATGAATCAAGTTAAGTCACGTCTCAGTCACGGCAAAAAATAACTTTAGATGAGTAGTTAAACCGACTGCAGTGATGATGAGCCGCTTAAAGTTGCAAATGCCCCTCTTTCCAGCGGCAGCAGGGTTGATGCCGTCTTTAGTCAAGCAGGCAGTCAGCAGAGACGCAGATAAATTATCAGCAAAAAAAAAAAAAAGTAATGCATCTGTCCCTGGTACTTTTGGGCCGCTGATGAGGGTAGAGAAAAAAACATTCTGATGTTGGTTTTGGCAACAGACATCTGAGCACAGAACATAGAATCGCTGTTTCCACATCTTCTCACAGCTTGTTGATAACGGCGACTGTGGTAGGCCCGGCAGGTGTGTTTAGACGTGGGGTGGGTTTAGGACTAGAACAGGGGTGGGTTTAGGCCTAGAACAGGGGTGGGTTTAGGCCTAGAACAGGGGTGGGTTTAGGCCTAGAACAGGAGTGGGTTTAGGCCTAGAACAGGGGTGTGTTTAGGCCTAGAACAGGGGTGGGTTTAGGCCTAGAACAGGGGTGTGTTTAGGCCTAGAAAAGGTGTGGGTTTAGGCCTAGAACAGGGGTGTGTTTAGGCCTAGAACAGGGGTGGGTTTAGGCCTAGAACAGGGGTGGGTCTAGGCCTAGAACAGGGGTGTGTTTAGGCCTAGAACAGGGGTGGGTTTAGGCCTAGAACAGGGGTGGGTTTAGGCCTAGAACAGGGGTGTGTTTAGGCCTAGAACAGGGGTGTGTTTAGCCTAGAACAGGGGTGGGTTTAGGCCTAGAACAGGGGTGGGTTTAGGCCTAGAACAGGGGTGTGTTTAGGCCTAGAACAGGGGTGGGTTTAGGCCTAGAACAGGGGTGGGTTTAGGCCTAGAAAAGGGGTGGGTTTAGGCCTAGAACAGGGGTGTGTTTAGGCCTAGAACAGGGGTGGGTTTAGGCCTAGAACAGGGGTGTGTTTAGGCCTAGAAAAGGGGTGGGTTTAGGCCTAGAACAGGGGTGGGTCTAGGCCTAGAACAGGCGTGGGTTTAGGCCTAGAACAGGGGTGGGTTTAGGCCTAGAACAGGGGTGGGTTTAGGCCTAGAACAGGTGTGGGTTTAGGCCTAGAACAGGGGTGTGTTTAGGCCTAGAAAAGGTGTGGGTTTAGGCCTAGAAAAGGGGTGGGTTTAGGCCTAGAACAGGGGTGGGTTTAGGCCTAGAACAGGGGTGGGTCTAGGCCTAGAACAGGGGTGGGTTTAGGCCTAGAACAGGGGTGGGTTTAGGCCTAGAACAGGGGTGTGTTTAGGCCTAGAACAGGGGTGTGTTTGGCCTAGAACAGGGGTGGGTTTAGGCCTAGAACAGGGGTGGGTTTAGGCCTAGAACAGGGGTGGGTTTAGGCCTAGAACAGGGGTGTGTTTAGGCCTAGAACAGGGGTGGGTTTAGGCCTAGAACAGGGGTGGGTTTAGGCCTAGAAAAGGGGTGGGTTTAGGCCTAGAACAGGGGTGGGTTTAGGCCTAGAACAGGGGTGGGTCTAGGCCTAGAACAGGGGTGTGTTTAGGCCTAGAACAGGGGTGGGTTTAGGCCTAGAAAAGGGGTGGGTTTAGGCCTAGAACAGGGGTGGGTTTAGGCCTAGAACAGGGGTGGGTTTAGGCCTAGAACAGGGGTGTGTTTGGCCTAGAACAGGGGTGGGTTTAGGCCTAGAACAGGGGTGGGTTTAGGCCTAGAACAGGGGTGGGTTTAGGACTGGAACAGGGGTGGCTTTAGGTCTAGAACAGGGGTGGGTTTAGGCCTAGAACAGGGGTGGGTTTAGGCCTAGAAAAGGGGTGGGTTTAGGCCTAGAACAGGGGTGTGTTTAGGCCTAGAACAGGGGTGGGTTTAGGCCTAGAAAAGGGGTGGGTTTAGACCTAGAACAGGGGTGGGTTTAGGCCTAGAACAGGGGTGGGTTTAGGCCTAGAACAGGGGTGGGTTTAGGCCTAGAACAGGGGTGGGTTTAGGCCTAGAACAGGGGTGGGTTTAGGCCTAGAAAAGGGGTGGGTTTAGGCCTAGAACAGGGGTGGGTTTAGGACTGGAACAGGGGTGGGTTTAGGTCTAGAACAGGGGTGGGTTTAGGCCTAGAACAGGGGTGGGTTTAGGCCTAGAAAAGGGGTGGGTTTAGGCCTAGAACAGGGGTGTGTTTAGGCCTAGAACAGGGGTGTGTTTAGGCCTAGAACAGGGGTGGGCTTAGGCCTAGAAAAGGGGTGGGTTTAGGCCTAGAACAGGGGTGGGTTTAGGCCTAGAACAGGGGTGGGTTTAGGCCTAGAACAGGGGTGGGTCTAGGCCTAGAACAGGGGTGGGTTTAGGCCTAGAACAGGGGTGGGTTTAGGCCTAGAAAAGGGGTGGGTTTAGACCTAGAACAGGGGTGGGTTTAGGCCTAGAACAGGGGTGGGTTTAGGCCTAGAACAGGGGTGGGTTTAGGCCTAGAACAGGGGTGGGTTTAGGCCTAGAACAGGGGTGGGTTTAGGCCTAGAAAAGGGGTGAGTTTAGGCCTAGAACAGGGGTGGGTTTAGGACTGGAACAGGGGTGGGTTTAGGTCTAGAACAGGGGTGGGTTTAGGCCTAGAACAGGGGTGGGTTTAGGCCTAGAAAAGGGGTGGGTTTAGGCCTAGAACAGGGGTGTGTTTAGGCCTAGAACAGGGGTGTGTTTAGGCCTAGAACAGGGGTGGGTCTAGGCCTAGAACAGGGGTGGGTTTAGGCCTAGAACAGGGGTGGGTTTAGGCCTAGAACAGGGGTGGGTTTAGGCCTAGAACAGGGGTGGGTCTAGGCCTAGAACAGGGGTGGGTTTAGGCCTAGAACAGGGGTGGGTTTAGGCCTAGAAAAGGGGTGGGTTTAGGCCTAGAACAGGGGTGTGTTTAGGCCTAGAACAGGGGTGTGTTTAGGCCTAGAACAGGGGTGGGTTTAGGACTAGAACAGGGGTGGGTTTAGGCCTAGAACAGGGGTGGGTTTAGGACTAGAACGGGGTGGGTTTAGATCTAGAACAAGGGTGGGTTTAGGCCTAGAACAGGGGTGGGTTTAGATCTAGAACAGGGGTGGGTTTAGGCCTAGAACAGGGGTGTGTTTGGCCTAGAACAGGGGTGGGTTTAGGCCTAGAACAGGGGTGGGTTTAGGCCTAGAACAGGGGTGGGTTTAGGACTAGAACAGGGGTGGGTTTAGATCTAGAACAGGGGTGGGTTTAGGCCTAGAACAGGGGTGTGTTTAGCCTAGAACAGGGGTGGGTTTAGGCCTAGAACAGGGGTGGGTTTAGGCCTAGAACAGGGGTGTGTTTAGCCTAGAACAGGGGTGGGTTTAGGCCTAGAACAGGGGTGGGTTTAGGCCTAGAAAAGGGGTGGGTTTAGACCTAGAACAGGGGTGGGTTTAGGCCTAGAACAGGGGTGGGTTTAGGCCTAGAACAGGGGTGGGTTTAGGCCTAGAACAGGGGTGGGTTTAGGCCTAGAACAGGGGTGGGTTTAGGCCTAGAAAAGGGGTGGGTTTAGGCCTAGAACAGGGGTGGGTTTAGGACTGGAACAGGGGTGGGTTTAGGTCTAGAACAGGGGTGGGTTTAGGCCTAGAACAGGGGTGGGTTTAGGCCTAGAAAAGGGGTGGGTTTAGGCCTAGAACAGGGGTGTGTTTAGGCCTAGAACAGGGGTGTGTTTAGGCCTAGAACAGGGGTGGGCTTAGGCCTAGAAAAGGGGTGGGTTTAGGCCTAGAACAGGGGTGGGTTTAGGCCTAGAACAGGGGTGGGTTTAGGCCTAGAACAGGGGTGGGTCTAGGCCTAGAACAGGGGTGGGTTTAGGCCTAGAACAGGGGTGGGTTTAGGCCTAGAAAAGGGGTGGGTTTAGGCCTAGAACAGGGGTGTGTTTAGGCCTAGAACAGGGGTGTGTTTAGGCCTAGAACAGGGGTGGGTTTAGGACTAGAACAGGGGTGGGTTTAGGCCTAGAACAGGGGTGGGTTTAGGACTAGAACGGGGTGGGTTTAGATCTAGAACAAGGGTGGGTTTAGGCCTAGAACAGGGGTGGGTTTAGATCTAGAACAGGGGTGGGTTTAGGCCTAGAACAGGGGTGTGTTTGGCCTAGAACAGGGGTGGGTTTAGGCCTAGAACAGGGGTGGGTTTAGGCCTAGAACAGGGGTGGGTTTAGGACTAGAACAGGGGTGGGTTTAGATCTAGAACAGGGGTGGGTTTAGGCCTAGAACAGGGGTGTGTTTAGCCTAGAACAGGGGTGGGTTTAGGCCTAGAACAGGGGTGGGTTTAGGCCTAGAACAGGGGTGTGTTTAGCCTAGAACAGGGGTGGGTTTAGGCCTAGAACAGGGGTGGGTTTAGGCCTAGAACAGGGGTGGGTTTAGGACTAGAACAGGGGTGGGTTTAGGCCTAGAACAGGGGTGGGTTTAGGCCTAGAACAGGGGTGGGTTTAGGACTGGAACAGGGGTGGGTTTAGGTCTAGTCAGGGGTGGGTTTAGGCCTAGAACAGGGGTGGGTTTAGGCCTAGAAAAGGGGTGGGTTTAGGCCTCGAACAGGGGTGTGTTTAGGCCTAGAACAGGGGTGTGTTTAGGCCTAGAACAGGGGTGGGTTTAGGACTAGAACAGGGGTGGGTTTAGGACTAGAACAGGGGTGGGTTTAGATCTAGAACAGGGGTGGGTTTAGGCCTAGAACAGGGGTGGGTTTAGATCTAGAACAGGGGTGGGTTTAGGCCTAGAACAGGGGTGTGTTTGGCCTAGAACAGGGGTGGGTTTAGGCCTAGAACAGGGGTGGGTTTAGGCCTAGAACAGGGGTGGGTTTAGGACTAGAACAGGGGTGGGTTTAGATCTAGAACAGGGGTGGGTTTAGGCCTAGAACAGGGGTGTGTTTAGCCTAGAACAGGGGTGGGTTTAGGCCTAGAACAGGGGTGGGTTTAGGCCTAGAACAGGGGTGTGTTTAGCCTAGAACAGGGGTGGGTTTAGGCCTAGAACAGGGGTGGGTTTAGGCCTAGAACAGGAGTGGGTTTAGGACTAGAACAGGGGTGGGTTTAGGCCTAGAAAAGGGGTGGGTTTAGGCCTAGAACAGGGGTGTGTTTAGGCCTAGAAAAGGGGTGGGTTTAGGCCTAGAACAGGGGTGGGTTTCTGCTTAGTGGGTTTAAGGATGGGTCTGACATCATACATGAGCAGTTTTGTGCAGATAACTGCTTTAATGTGAATGTTTTAACAGCTTTCTCCTTCATGGCGAAACATTGAGCGGCTGACTCAACACGCCCTTAAGAAGGAAAAGTTCTTTTGACAACTGCAGCCAGACATGCCTCCTGAGCACTCTGTTTAAATTTGGAGGCAATTCTTTGAAATCTCTCGGAGGAGTTTGTTTAAACGTAACATCAAGAAAACTCCAAAATGGCAACTTTGACCTGCTTTTGGGTTTCAGCCATTACTCTAAGAGGCTTTTAAGTCATTCTGGAATGCAGAATATATGGACCAATTTTCATAAAGATTGGTGAGCTGCAGTGAGGCTTCCATAAGAACTGGCAGGCACTTGGCCCCACCATTTTACTGGACCCCAACCATAGAGATATTCAGACATTTTCTTGAGTTTTGAGGCACATGCAGGTCCCTACAAAAGTAATCCATTTGGGGGAAGAAGGGAGGAGAAAGAAAAACATGAAAAATAATATCAAACTTCAGCTGAAGTTTGTTATTATAAATATGATAAATATAATAAAAACGAACTAAATTAATAAATAATAATAAATATGAATAAATAAATTAATACAAATGAATAAATAAATAAATAAATAAATAAATAAATAAAGGCTGAGATGGACTGGCTAACTGTCCAGGGTGTACCTTGATTCGTGCTCCAAGGCTGCTGTGATGGGCTCTAGCTCCCCCGTGACCCTCAATTGGATTAAGCGGTTTCAAAAAATGAATAAAGAAATAAATAAATAATAAATCTAATATATATTATCCTCAAACTTCAGGAGTTCAGCTGGACAACAAACTGGACTGGAAATGCAACACTGACTACATCTACAAGAAAGGTCAGAGCAGACTGTACTTCTTAAGGAAGCTGAGATGGTTTAACGTCTGCACCAAGATGTTGCATATCTTCTATAAGTCTGTTGTGGAGAGTGCAGTCAGCTTTGCAGCATCTGCTGGGGTAGTAGCATCAGAACCAGAGACTTGAAGAGAATCAACAAACTGATCCAGAAAGCTGCTTCTGTGCTTGGAGTAACTCTGGAGCCGCTGGAGCTGATTGTCCAAAGAAGAATGCTGCACAAGCTGATGAATATGATGGAGGATTCTTCACACCCTCTCCACAACACAGTGATGAAACAACAAAGTGTGTTCAGTGAGAGGCTTCTTCAGGTCCGATGTAAGACTGAAAGATACAGAAGATCATTCCTGCCAGCAGCCATCAGCCTCCGGAACAAGACCTCCTCAAGTTAATTATTATTATATACTACAATATTGAATTTCCCTTTGGGGATTAATAAAGTATTTTTCATTTAATTTCATTTTTCATTTCATTCTTTTAATTTAATTTAATTTAATTTAATTTGTATTCCATTAAAAAAACACTTGCATTACAATAGGCCTTTGCAACACCTTTGGTGCTAAGTCCTCATTATAAGAAACACAGGGAAAACAGTTGTTATATCTGTCAACACAAAGAGGCAAAGCCAGCTAGCTGGAAACTAAAACTGCCCTCTCAAACCTCACATTTGGAAACATTTCATAATGAGGGAATATTTCCAACTCTACAGGTTTTCAATATTTTGTCTCATCTCAACAAGTTGCTGTTCATCATCAGGTACAGTGTGTCTTTTTTTCTGCTGAGTTGATCCAGAAGATGGAAACCTTGTAAAGAATGCATCAGCCATGGCAATCTCCTGCGACTCCTGCGACTGATTAGCACACTCTGCTCACTCGCCATAATCAGTAACCAATCAAAGATCGCTACAGCCAGAGATGGGAGCCTGCCTGAATTTTTTTATAGGTGTGTTATGGCAGCATCATGCTGACACTCTCTCACTTTCTCTCGCATCAGCATCCATTTTTAATCATGCTATCTGGCCTCACTGCTGCTCGTCAAGTGCCTCAGCCTCCTGTCAGAGTGTGGGCTTGCAGAGAGGCATGAGAGCTCTCACTGCTGCTCTGTGGAAATAGATGTGCTGGTGCAACTGCCTACCTCTCCTGGACAATCTGTGGAGTGGCAGCACTGGGTGACTATTACATAAGGAATGCACATCACAACAGGCTTTTGCCTTCACACTTTATGCAAACAGAAGCTTCATTTTATTTCGATTTCTGTCTCAAAATGTCTTAATTTCTGCTTTGTTTTTCAACCTCTAACTTGAAATTATTTTTGGTTGATTTCTATAGGATGAAGATTTTCCTGGTAGAGTTCAGTTCAACTGAGTTTTACCTGCCACACAGTTATAAAACTTGAGTATTTTTGCATTGTTTAGCTGTTCTATTACTTCTTTACAGTGAATATGTTGTGCCTTAAAAAGGGTGATAAGGGGAAGAGTGAAAAATACACCACGCAGTTCTCTCATTCACTCGTCTGTAATGAATAGCTTTTTCTTTTAACACAACAACGCATAATATTATATGCATACAAGGTAATACTGGATAATACATCATATTTTGTGCTTTGAATACTTCATACATGTGAAAACAGACTGAACATTGAATACCTATACTCTAATGCATTTTTAACACTCTTTTTTTAGCAACAAACAACAACTTCCTGTAGCACAAAAACATGGCATGAATGTTAGGGCTGCTAATAACCCGACTATCGGACCCTACAAATGGACCACGAGGTCTCCAGCTTGTTTACCGATCAGGTTAGCTAAACAATAGTTTTCCAAACAGAATGATGCAACACATTTTTATTGGATACATACAATAAATTACATTGATGAAACAAAGTCACAAATAAAATACACACTGTTTTCCACACTTTCTTTTGAGGTAATTACCTTAAAAAGGGTGATAAGGGCAAGAGTGAAAAATACACCACGCAGTTCTCTCATTCACTCGTCTGTAATGAATGAGGGGAAAAGAGCGTGACTCCCCCTACTGGAGCCCTGAGGTAATGCCCTAAAGAAAAAAAATACAGGAGCCTCTGATTTATGTGTGTCACAAATACACAAGGTTTCAGGATTTCTTCCAACTAATTTTATCGTGAAGTGTGATATAATTCACAATCCCAATTTAAAAATCTTATGTAATTTGATCAGTTTTTGGTTAATGTTACTTTTAAACAACATGTTGCATTACAAAACCAAGAAGTAAATGGTTTCCTAAAAGTGTTAATTAATGAATCATTAAGGCCGTCATATGCATTCTTACCAGTGACACTTCCGTGTTCTCCAGTCTGATACTTTAGATATAGAATCTCTTCTAGCAGAAGAACATTGAAGTAACACATTTAACCATACTAAATTTCAGCTGTTTGCTGTGGTGGAGTTGTTGTAACATCACTTCAGTCAAATTGAAATGAATGTAAATACATATGAATAAATGTAGGAAGATCACATTTATGGTGGTTTTACCGTTCAGGTTGATAATAGTAAAGCTATTAGTGTTATAGTGAAATCAGGTTTCTGTTGTTTTTTTGTTTTTTTTTTTGTTTTTTTTTAAATAAGCCCTCTGATTGCCACAATCACGCTGAGCTGAATTTATCAATCTTGTAATTCTGGAATTAAGACTGAATGCAGCATTCTAACACTCGCTAGCATCTGCTAGCACTCACTAGAACTTATTCCCACTCGCTAGTACTCAGAAATACTCACTAGCACTTACTAACACACACTAGCACTTGCTAACACATGTTAGGACTCACTTTGGGCATTCACAAACAACTCCTAGCATTTCTTGACACTCACAAACACATGCTAGCACTTGCTAACACACACTAGCACTTACTAACGCTAGCACTTACTATCATTAGCACTTACTAACACAATAGCACTCACTAACACATGCTAGCACTTGCTAACACACACTAGCACTTGCTAACACATGTTAGGACTCACTATAGTCATTTGCTGACAACTTACACTTCTGCACACTCACGAGCATATGCTAGCACTTACTAACACACACAAGCACATGCTAACACACGTTTGCACTCAGTAGTACTCGCTAACACTAGTGCTCACACTTTTAGCTCATCTTTGACATTTTAAAACTTTTCAAAGCTTCCCGTTGAGTAAAGATCTCAAACTAGACTTGAAATCATATCAAAGTTTGTTTTTTTTAAATATTTGTATCCAAACTACAACAATGGGTTCAACTTTATTGACTTTGTGTTTCACATTAATTAATTCTGCTGGAAAAATATTGATTCATTATTAATATATGGAATATCATTATAGTTACAGTTGCAGTCAGTGTTTGTTTACTGTAGATGGAGACAATAAAATGCTGAGAAATGATGGGTTGATCCAGATTCATATGATTTTTTTTGTTGTGTTATATACATAACAGTGAAAGGTGGGGCCTTATCAGTTCTGTCGGGTTTTATTTTCTCACACCTTTTTCCAGACATCCCAGCTGTGCATGATCAGTCCCTTACCTGTGTCCAGGTAGCTAAATTCTCCACTCGTCCCTCTCCTAATGCAGATCCACTAAGAAGCCTTTTTTTTTTAGCTGTTTCCAAAATGTGGTTGCTTGTTGTCTCTGCTGTCCAGCTTGCTAAGAGTCCAGGGATCCTATGTAGATGTGATCTTCCGAACCCCCTGCAGCTTATTCCAACAGGTTAGTAATAATTAATAATCAAGTTAATAATTAAGTGTGAAAAAAGATGCTTACTGATGACAAATGGAGGAACACTGCAAAATCATGGAGCAGACACTGAAGGAACAAAGCTTCTATCTATTCTTCATAGGAAGGTGGGTTCTGTCCATTTTTATTGACCCAGATTATATGATCTCAGGGACCTGCAGAGAAAATGAGAATTTTCTTGTGAAATTTTCTTGGGTCAAGCTTTAAAGGGGTGAGTGATACCAGATTACCCACATGGTATCATCAACATCACCGAGAGTATTCCTAACAATTTTGGGGCTAAGTAGAGCTCAATATGTCATTGAAGTTGGCATAATAATCTTAAAAAGCCATTATTCATGTGTGCATGTATCTGTGCATGCTCCTACATACAGAAAGCTCACACTTATGGTGATCTCACCAGCCCACGTCTACTGCCAACTGTTGAGCATGGCAATGTATCTGTAATGATGTTGGAAGCCATCTAGTGAGTCATTTTAACTGATAATTGCTGTGCACAGTTGCATTGCAGCCAAGAAATATTAGGCCATCCTCCACAACGAGGAACATGATGCAGAGGAAACATTGCTTCTGCATGATGGTCCAATCTTTGTAATGATCTTGGCCTGATGCAACCAGTCAAACTGGAACATATCTGCCAACAAACTCTGGCCCTTATTGGTCAAGTTTGACATTTATTTTGCTCCAACAAAAACTTAAAATGATTATGTTTAAATGATTTAGTTATTATTTAAAGGTAACAATTTCTGTTGTTTAAAGGTCAAAATCGATATCTGCAAGTATTTATGTGTTATCACTGGTCTACTATAATCTCCGTTAATGAGCTGACACATTCTCGTAGGGGAAGTTTAAATTTGTTCATACATGTGTGTCATCTAGAAACTACAGCTTTAGGAAAAGGAACAACAGCACCAACATGGACAAACACAGCTCCTTTTACTGGTACAATGCTACAGATGTGTTCCACTTGTTTCGGCTGTTAATGATCAATCCATTATAAACTGAAGATTAAGCTCTTTCAGAGTCTGTTATATGTGTGCTGTGAAAGATATGAGTATGATGGTATGTGGGTATGTGCGAATTAGAGCAATCAGGTGTGTGCTATTGATCTGTTATGTTTCATACTGAAACATGTAAAATGTTTTATACATATTCAGAACTTGATTTTATTACGTAAAGCACTCTGGGCTACATTTTGTATGAAATGTTCTTTATAAATAAAGCTTCATTTGATTAGCTTTATACATACACACACACATACATACACACACACATACACACACACACACACACACACACACACACACACACACACACACACATCTATCTATCTATCTATCTATCTATCTATCTATCTATCTATCTATCTATCTATCTATCTATCTATCTATATATATATATATATATATCCCACTGTGGCTGATACACAGTCATGATAGGATGCAGTTTGCAGTAATAATGAAATCACAAACCTCTCCACCTGAGTGAACCCTCCACAAACTGTTGAATGACATCTTTGGTTTAAGGGTGTTCAGCTCTGGTCCTTGAGGGTCACAATCATGCAAGTTTTTCATGTTTCCCTGCTCCAACACACCTGACTCAAACTAATCCGTCATTGTGCAAAACTTCAATGGCTGTTGGATCCATTTAATGGAAGTCAGGTGTGTTGGAGCAGGGACACATGGAAAACATGCAGGATTGTGGCACTGGAAGACAGACTTTGGACACCCCTGCTTTAGTTGATGTTGGGTTCATTCACATCAGGATAGTCCACTAGACTCGGTCCGACTGAAGACTTGGCTCAGTTGTAGGGCGGTGTATTCAGGTGAACCAAGATCATGTTCACGCTTCACTTTGGTCAAATGCGCCAAACCCTACAGGGGTGTCAAACTCCAGTCCTGGAGGGCCGGTATCCGGCCGGTTTTTGTTGTTTCCCTTTACCAACACAGCTGATTCAAATCAAATAGATCCAGCAGCTTCTTGTCAACCAATTTTTGAGTTTCAGTCAGGTGGGTTGGAGCATGGAGACAACAAAAACCTGCAGGATACCGGCCCTCCAGGACTGGAGTTTGAAACCTGTGCCTTAGAATAATATATCCCCATTCTCACCAAAGGTGGCACTGCACTAGTATTTAGCAAAAGAGAGGACAAGGTCAGCATGAAGAAGAAAACTCTGTTTCCTCCACCTGCGAGTTAAACATGGAGACCAAACTATGGCTGTTTTGGGTTTTTATCGTGTCTTGTGCAAGTATTCTGCAGAAATACACTGCAACAATGGACGCAGTATGAACACCAGACGAGGCAGAGGACCCTTAACGCCATCGCTATGGATGCACAATACAATGCTACGCCACATGCAGGAAGGGACTTTTATTGTAGTCTGCTTCTTGTATTTGGTCTGCTTGAAACGGGCCGAGTCCGCTTCTTTGGTCCGAATCAGAATTCGTTTGGGGTGTTCAAAGTCTGATTCGTTCCCCAAACGAATCAGACTTTCCAAACAAACGGACTCGATCAAAAAGGCTGATGTGAACGTGCTCGTTGAGCCTTTTTAATACTCTGTTGTTCCAATAACAACCATTGTTGCAATATATGTTTGAGAAAGTGAAGTGCCAGAACACACTGAACGTTAGAATTTGATACATGATGTCACTGTTAGATGGCCGTAATTCTTACACAGTGTCTCTTTAAATAATCCTCTGTACTTAACAATGAAACCTCCATTGGGTCTGTCTACATTAAGAGAATGGTTACAGGGAATGTAAAACAAGGCTGAAAGAATCCAACCAGTGTGTAATCAGCAGCACCGTTCACATCAACAGATACTTAGACACATTCAGAATAGCTTTAAACACATTCGCCTGCAGCTCTCCGTCTCTGGCAGGTTTCCAACAAGTCATCTGGGACAGAAGATAGTCACAAAACAGAGACAGCAATTAAAAAGAGTGTCTTTCAAGCAGACGTGCAAACCGATGGGAGTCATGGTAACACCTGATGGATGGCGAGGGGGTAGCGACGGAGGGGATACAGAGACGATGTCCTGTCAAAATGCCCAGCATGTTTGTTCTCTCACAAACTCCAGTTAAAGAAGATTTCAGCGTTTACAACCACAGTTCCTTAATGCTGGACCGGACAAGCTAACAAAAAAAAACAAAAAAAAAAATCCTTTGTCATGTAAACTTCTGCGTTAATTCCAAATAATTAATTCCAAATTAAAAAAAACATCATGTAGTGTCGCCATTCTCACACAAGCCAGATGAAAATACAGGCATCATTAACCTTTTCCTTCCTCTTCGAACCAAAGCTCATTTAAAAGTGAGTGGGGTGTAGAGGAAATTCTTTCTGTGTCAGTTTCCTCTGAGAGGAAATGATGGACGCCACATCCTGCAGACCACACAGGTGCAGGCCTGGCAGGCATGTTCACAGCACATGGTGCATTTACATCTATGTACCTGGCAACCTGCTCATCTCTGATATTAAAAAGTAAATGCAGGTTTGGAGCAGAAAGACAATGCGAACTAATCGATTACAGCAGCGTGTTTCATAGTGATTTATTTGCTAAGACTTTCTGACTGTTTTCATCTCATGCAGCATCCCAACTCTTTAGCTGTTGCTGTTCTACATTAAAACAATTTTACACATGTTGACATAATCTTATTAATGTGCATCATGTCCCTTTGCAACTCTGCTTTATCCTCTGACATTACAAACAACCTGCTGCATCTTTCAGACGTAAAGACAAAAAGCCAAGTTTAAAGCTGCTTACAATCTGTCGACAAACAGGATTAGATGTAGAAGACTTTCTCTCCTTGAAATTAGAACTCATTGCCAAAACTAATGAAAACCTCCTCAGTCTCTCAGTGGCAGTGAGTATAATAATTACAACTAAGAAGAGACAGTGGGGGAGGACAGCAAAACAAACCCCTGCCAGCTGAAGATGCACTGTAAAAATAGCTGTAGCTCCCTCCGAACACAGCCAGGCTTCCATATTTTGTCTACATACTTGATTACGGCTGTTTTTAACAAATGTCTGGAGGGATGTCTGTTTATTATTGCACTCAGTTTTATCTCTGGTCGAGTTTTAGGTTGAAAGATCTTTGAATTTTCTTTCCATAATGCAGTTTAATCATAGTTAAAACCTCAAATATGTATTTTATATTAAGTAGTTGTCAGAAATAGTTTCCTTGGTACCAAAGTTTCCTCTTATAGGACAGCATTTACACTCTATGAAACATCCTACAGGAAATCCAATCATATGAACATCGTTGTCATCCATCATATGAACAAATATATGCAAATTTTTTGCGTGTACTGTTAAAGTGTGTAAACATCTTACTGACGTGATGCAAAACATTTCAGACGTGTCTGACAAAAAAGATGTATCGCACCGTATTGCAGTGCATCACAGCACATCGTATCTTACATCGTATCGCAGCACATCGTATCGCAGCACATCGTATCACATCACATCGTATCGCAGCACATCGTATCGCAGCACATCGTATCGCAGCACATCGTATCGCAGCACATCGTATCGCAGCACATCGTATCGCATCACATCGTATCGCAGCACATCGTATCGCAGCACATCGTATCGCATCACATCGTATCGCATCACATCGTATCGCAGCACATCGTATCGCAGCACATCGTATCTTACATCGTATCGCAGCACATCGTATCGCAGCACATCGTATCGCAGCACATCGTATCTTACATCGTATCGCAGCACATCGTATCGCAGCACATCGTATCTTACATCGTATCGCAGCACATCGTATCGCAGCACATCGTATCGCAGCACATCGTATCGCATCACATCGTATCGCAGCACATCGTATCGCAGCACATCGTATCGCAGCACATCGTATCTTACATCGTATCGCAGCACATCGTATCGCAGCACATCGTATCGCAGCACATCGTATCTTACATCGTATCACATCACATCGTATCGCAGCACATCGTATCGCAGCACATCGTATCTTACATCGTATCACATCACATCGTATCGCAGCACATCGTATCGCAGCACATCGTATCGCAGCACATCGTATCTTACATCGTATCGCAGCACATCGTATCGCAGCACATCGTATCGCAGCACATCGTATCTTACATCGTATCGCAGCACATCGTATCGCAGCACATCGTATTGCAGCACATCGTATCGCAGCACATCGTATCGCAGCACATCGTATCTTACATCGTATCGCAGCACATCGTATCGCAGCACATCGTATCACATCACATCGTATCGCAGCACATCGTATCGCAGCACATCGTATCGCAGCACATCGTATCTTACATCGTATCGCAGCACATCGTATCGCAGCACATCGTATCGCAGCACATCGTATCTTACATCGTATCGCAGCACATCGTATCGCAGCACATCGTATCGCAGCACATCGTATCGCAGCACATCGTATCGCAGCACATCGTATCGCAGCACATTGTATCACAGCACATCGCATCACATCGTATCGCATCACATCGTATCGCAGCACATCGTGTCGCAGCACATCGTATCACAGCACATCGTATCGCAGCACATCGTATCGCAGCACATCGTGTCACAGCACATCGTATCGCAGCACATCGTATCTTACATCGTATCGCAGCACATTGTATCACAGCACATCGTATCGCAGCACATCGTGTCGCAGCACATCGTATCGCAGCACATCGTATCGCAGCACATCGTATCTTACATCGTATCGCAGCACATCGTATCGCAGCACATCGTATCACAGCACATTGTATCACAGCACATCGTATCGCAGCACATCGTGTCGCAGCACATCGTATCGCAGCACATCGTATCGCAGCACATCGTATCGCAGCACATCGTGTCACAGCACATCGTATCACAGCACATTGTATCACAGCTGCAACCTCCAGTGGTTAAAAGTGAAGCCAAAGTGCTGTGAGCTGCAGTTCCCCCCTCATCCACTAGGGGCTCCAAAACAGAGCGAATCCCCATAGACTCCCATTGCAACGAAGGACTCCTCAAGACAGTTTAGATTTAGAACAACTTTATTCACAAACAGGATGATGAGGATCTCACCAAGCTGATGGAGGTGGAGCTTAAAGGGGTTATCCTGGAGGAGGCAAGAGGTCAAAGAGGGGGGCTGGGGGTGGAGGAGGGGGGACAGAGCATCCGTGAACATGTCTTCTTCCGTTCTCGGGGGGGTTACGCCGGCCCAAGGCTGCTGGGAAGCCGAATCTAGATATGATTGTTGTTTGGGTTCCAGGCGAGGAAAACAATTTGCCCATGGCCTTGAGGTCCATAGTCAATCTCAGACAGGCAGCTTCAGACAGCCGAATGGGGGGGTCAATTTCCACAGATTCTAGCAGACATCTTTTCCATGTTTGTATCGATTTTGCGAACCAGCTCCGGGACCGCGGCCAGATGCCCAGTTTGGGCAGACTGGTATCCTGCTTACGGTCGAGTCCGGTCAACGCAAGAGTCTGTGCACTGCTAGCCCGGCACATACCGTTGCAGAATTCTGGCAGCCTGCCAGTTGTTGCCAGAATCTCACGAGTCTTGAGGATAGTTCAGGACTCCACTAGCGCCAATCAGCAGAATCCCGATCACCAATAATCCAAAGATGTAAACATCCTCCACATCCTCAGAGGACAGAACCGACAGACACATAGGTCTCCATCTGGCCCATGAGTCCTGAACGTATCCAACCGAAAGCGTCCCCTCAGGACATGCTGACTCCCCTCTGCCCGATCTTTGGGTTGAGAAAATTTGATCAATTGCGTTGAGAGACCAGCCGATCAAATCCATGATGTAGTTTGAGTGGAAGTAGAGAGATGTAAAAAGAGGCTCAGAGTCAGACAGGATGAAGTAGCAGGGCAGAGTGGGAGAGATGGGAGGAAACAGGAGCAAAGAGAAAAAATGTCCGTCTTCGCTGAGAGCAGGAGTGGAAAGACCAACTTAAAAACTTAAAAAGACCAACTTCACAGCAGAAATAAACATGTTTACAGCCTGGTACAAAAATCATTTTATGTTTAATAGGTCAGGTTTACCTTCATGACAACTGTGGGAGGAGTGACTTTTCATCAAACTTCACTGTTTAGAAGTAATTTCATCTTCAGCATAATTAGGGGCGTGTCCTTTTGATTGACAGGTACCCAATATCCCGCTGCAAGAAGGCATAATGACCACCTTGCCCAACTGAGGCTTATGTGCTAAACAATATTCAGTGGAAACACCTGCAAATAGCAATTGTTGTTTGTCGAACCTTAGAAATTTCGCTTTTATAAAACTGTAATAGAAACACAGCTTGTGATCGTATCACATTACATCTAATTTCATCGCATCATACAGCATCGCATTGCATTACATCACATTTTATCGAACGTGTCATGTTGTACGTATCGGATTGTATCATATCCTAGCTTATAGTATCACACGTATGTCATCGTATCGTACATGTTGTTTGAACTGCATTGTATTGCATTAGACTGCACATATACCTTATCGGAGCATCATATTGTATCATACTGTATGTATTTTGTTGCATTTTATCTCACTGGTTCATATGGCTTGACTGTGATCTGGTGACATTTTGTTGACAATTAAAACTAGACTTGTTTTAAGTCTTTTAAATAAAAATGAAATGAAATACAAAAAAAGACCTAACATTCTGACCTTAAAACTTCACATTCTGGACTTGCTCTATGTCACAGTGACATCTATCATCTATCGAGAGTTGCTGCTACTCAGCAGTGTCCAGGTTGAGAAACTGCTCTGCACAATTTCTACCTCCGAGACATGACGTTGTGGCAGACTTTCGCTTCGTGGTAACTGGATGTTTTGAACACACAACACAACAGCAAAGAAACGCAAGAAGATTAAAAAACAAAAACAAAACAAGTCATCGTGGGGGGGGCAACTGCACCGCTGAATGTAGCAGATTCCGATACGTTTATACATCTTTAATCAACAATGATCCTTCACACACAGACCGTGACAATCAAATCATCGTTCAGTCTGAGTCAGCTGAACTTGAAGCTGCACACGACACCAGCTGGCTTCACAGGAACCAGCGGTGAACATCACAGATTTAACTGCACAGCAGGACAGATGCGGCATTTTCTTTCTGGTGCCGTCTCGCCTCTGTTTGTTCCCTTGGACTCCATGTTCCACCTCCACTGACACCTTCCTTCACACATTCTCATCTCTTACCTCCCACTAAAAAAACTTCCTGTCAATCATCAAGAGCAGACGGTGCGAAACAAAATCTGTCAAGTGGGACCATTGAAAGTGCTTTTTTAGCTGGTTTACCTCCACCTGTTCTTGTTGAATGATTACTTTTTAATTCCCCAAAGGAAATAGCAGTGGTTAATCATTTAAAACTAATATAAATAATTTGACTAAAATAAAGCAATCACCTGGGTTTAACAGGCTGGAGTCTCCTTGTGGATCCTTCCTGCAGGCAGACAGGAACGAAACGCAACGAGCAGCTTCTTATTTCTTAACCAGCATGTGGAAAGACACATAAAAATGTGTTGGTGTGTTTCAGAAGGGTCAGATCATCGACATCAAGCAGAGAAAACATGGAAGGAGATGCAGAAACTATAAAACTGGGTTCAGAACTGTCCAAGGCATCGTGAAAAACTGGAAGGATGGAGGGAAACCATCGTTTTCCAGGTGGAAAACATCCTGAATGATAGTGAAACCAATGGAAGAAAAACAACAGTAGAACTCAGGACCATGTTTAATAGTGAAAGTTAGAACATTTCCACATGAACAATGTGAAGTAAAAGAAGGGACTGAATGGAGCCAGAAGAAAACCACTGATCAGTGACGAGAACCAGAGAAAACCTTCAGTTTACTGGAGAGGATCAACACCAGACTCTGCATCTCTCATCTGTTTTCACCAGGAGTTTTGTTATGTAAGATTTTATGCATTTCATAGTTCAGATTTTACTCTTACCCCTTTCTCGTTCTCTTACGCTGCCGTAACGCTGACATTTCCCAGTCAGGGATTTATAAAGTCTGGTTCTGATTGTGAACTGAGGCACGTGAAGTGATGCAGACATCATGTCCTAGTGCCTCCTCTACAAGCCTCTGGGGGAAGTCTATGATCTAGGATGGTCGCAGACGGTCAGGTCTACATTCTGGTCTAGGTTCAGCAACATTCTGTGTCACATGTGAATCACATATGTTTGACATGTGATGTATGTGTGAATCACATGTGGTTCACAAGTAAACCAAATGTGCCAACCAGGTGTGATGCACATGTGTAAACTACATGTGATTCTCATCTTCTTCACATGTAGAAATCCTTTCAACACAATGTTTCCATATGTGTTTCACATGTGTTTAACGTGTGATTTATGGGCTCAGAGTGTGAAAGTGTGGTTCAGGGAACAGAAGACAGACCAGACCTGAACCCCATGGAGGACCTCTGGGATGGTCTGGAGAAGGCTTTGTGCAGTGGTCAGTGGACTGAATGCAACACAGGATGGAATTAAATCTGCTGACGTTGCAGAAGCTTCTGATGAGACAGAGAACGATCCTGCAGTAAGAGATAAAGGAGGACCAACCAGAAGTTTGCTGTGGTGTTTATGAAATGATGAAGAAACATGATGTCAGGTTGCTGTTGTGAGCAGAAAGCCTCTGAACAAACCGCTATGTTGTGTAGAAGGTGTGACATTTGTGCCAACTGAGATTTGTTACTCTAATGATGTATTTTTTATGCAGAACTGTCACTTTAATAATAATAATTAAAAAAAAGACCGCTTAGCACCTGAGTGACGGGAATCAAATTAGCAGTGGGGCAAGCAGGGTACATTTCCCCTGAGCACGAGTCTAGCGGCAGTGAGCCAGAGGTAGCAGGACAGCGGAGACAGATTAACACTTAGTCTGCAGTTCTTCTGCTCCATAACTGTCTGTTAAACCTTCACTAAAGCCGCAGTGTGCAGCATTCAGTGACACACCACATCATTGGATTTTGAAGTTGAAGTCCCAGTTCTGTCAGTAAAGCGCGGATGTGTGCTCAGGCTCAGCCAGAAAAGGAGCCGGGTAGATGTGGAGATAGCACTTTTAACTGATCACTGCTTCTTTTTCCTTCTTTTATGCAGTTCACACACCTGTGTGCTCTCATTATCTGGCATCCGCATGCTCTGCCCCACAAGCTGAAGCCAAGAAAAATGTGCAATATGGAGAAAAATATGCCTCAAATATGCTTTGTGGGTCATAAGACGTAAAAGAGGTTCATCTTTAGAAGATTTTCTTTCCTCTTCTTCTTTCATTTCATCACATTTTGTTTAATCTGCCTCCGGATTAGATAATCAGAGTCAGAAGATTGAGCTTCAACATTTTCAGCAGATTTAAGGACTGGTCAGGTTTCACAGTATGAGGAAGTGATGAAATAGTCCGGTAATAAGCTGCTTCTCGCTGAAGCGGTTACTCTTTCATTAACTATGCATTAGTCTCCTCAGCTCTACATATCACTGAAAGACAGATGCATGTTTTCCCCTCCACCTACAAACAACCTCCCTGCGGTAAGTCACACACACATCTGTTGTGGGTCGACAGGGCGACTCTCAAGCTTTACATGTAAGCACTAGATGTCACAAAGTTGTCTGCAGCCAAACCTTAATTCCCTCCAGCATCTTGGAGGCATCAGATCAGCGCCTCAGCGTGTTTCTGCTGGGTGGGAAGGACAGGCGTGTAATGCACGAGTGCACGACAACTCGGCTTTAACGCAGACATAATTCATACGGCAATGGTCACGCTGAAGCAGAGGAAAGTCACCGTGCTTGTGAGTTTTTCAACTGAACTTTTGTCATAGTCAGATGGACTTTGTCGGACATCAGTTGCAGTCGGCTGCATCTCAGAAAACGTGTCTTTCTTCTGAGAGAAAACATTTCGTCTCACTGGGGCCTGAGGATTCTGCTTCCGGCAACTCGCTATCAAAGATCTGGGAAGCAGAGGCTGCCTTCAAAAAGCTGCCTGTAGTTGTTCTCTGCTTTGCCTCATGTTAAGGCTGCGATGCGTGCAGCAGCTCTGTGTGGAAGCAACATTTGGTCACTTGGTCTATTTTTCCAGCAAACTTTTTCCACTTGATGTGACTTTTTGTTTTCTGTCATTTCACCAAATCGTACGTGCAAACACGGAAACAAAACACAGAATTTCTGCAACTTATGTTCAGTTTGTTGTGCTGCTTAAAAGCTGTTTTCATGCACGACATACCCCCAAAACTAAACTGAGAAAACAAACAGCTTCTTCCTTCAGCATAGTGTCTGTCATTATGGAAAATATGGAAAGTTGCTTCACAGCGAATCTCCAAAGATGCTCCTGGACTAGAAAGAAAAGCTGTCCCTAAATTATCATGCATGTTTCACCTTGAAGACATGCCGCTCATCTCTCAGGGATTCTAACAGACAAACTGAGTCTGACTTGCATAATTAGGCTTGCAGGAATAAATCACGCACCAGACTGGAAAAGCGGAGCTTCATCTGTGCAGCGCTTCTATAAATGACTGAAAGCCTCTCGGTTGTCTTTGCGAACTGTTCCTGATGCTTTGTGCTGTTTTTAAGATCATCGTGTGTTAGTAAAGCACTCTGAATCTTACCTTATCTTTGTGTAACCTTGCATGGTGACACTCATCAGGCATATTACTGCACGACAGGGAAGTGTGTCTCCGTCCTGCATGGACAAATGCACACGTGGTTGCTAAGTGCTGGTTAATGTCTAGAAATCATGCTTCATTAAGTACAGACATAAACAAGCTGCCAGAGTCTTATCATGAAATGTTATTCTTATTTAGAAAGATTTCACCATGATGTGACGTCTCATGTGTCTTTAGTTCTGGTTTCCTGTTTTATTTTGAAGTTTTCCCTGTTTAGTTCCCTAGTGTCTAGTTTCCAGGTTAGCCTTGTTCTATGTTCATTAGTTAACCTGTGTCTCGTTGTGTTCTGTGTATTTATATCCCTCACTTGTGGTTTTACTTTGCTGGTTCATTGTGTTTGCTCTTCGTTTAACCCAATAAACTTGATTCCTGGAGCCTACTATTCTGCCTCCGCCCCTGCATTTGGGTTCACACCTCCACTGATTATTTTTAAGAATAATCAATGAAAAATCTCTTCTAAAAGCTCTTCTTGAGGTTCTTCACTCTGAGAATTCAGCATGGAAGGACAGATGACCGCAGAAATCCTGCGTGGGGGAAAGTTCCTCAACAACTTTACACATCTGGGCCCACACTCAACCAGTCCAGGTTGAAAACTACCAGCTGGTCTCACTGGTGCTGTCCTTATCAAAACTACTAGAGCGTACCGTCTTCAGTCAAGTCTCAGTTCCTCCATGATGAAAACATATTTGATTCACATCAGTCTGGCTTCAGGCAGGAGCATTCCACTGAAACTCCTCTCCTGTCTGTTACTGGTTCCCTACGACTTGCCAGATCCACTGGTCAATCCTCAGTCCTGACACTGCTGGACCCATCCGCTTTCTTCGACAGTCAACGACCAGATTCTCCTTTTCACATTCTCTGAGTTTGGCATCTCCGGATCTGTCCTGTCGTGGTTCACGTCCTACTTTGCACTGCTTCAGAACAGTGGTCCTCAAACCTGGTCCTCGAGGGCCGGTGTCCTGCAGATTTTCCAAGTGTCCCAGCTGTAACACACTTGATTCAAATCAATGTGTATTTTCACATATGTGCAGAGCTTGTCTGAGTCTGAGACATGAATTTTCTATCAGGGTCACATGGAAAACCTGAAGGACACCGGTCCTTGAGGACCAGGATTTAGGAGCCCTGCTTTAGAGTATCCTGGCGAGGAGAAGTGTACAGATCACCTGGTTTGAAAACAGGGGTGTCTCAGAGATCAGTGCCCTCTTCCCCTCTCACTATACACCTCCTCCCTGCAGCTCTCATAGCTTCTCCTACCACTGTTAAGCTGATGACACTCAGCTGTTCTTTCCTTCCCACCAGATGACACAATGGTTTAACTGAGAATCAATCTGTCCAAGACAGAGCTCATTGTCTGTCCAGCCAATCCTTCCTTACCTCCTAAAAAAATAAGTATGAAGCTCGACTCTCACACTTGTTCCTACACCTGCTGTCAGGAATCTGAATGTCACAGTGGATGACCAGTTGACCTTTAAGGTCCATGCTGCCTCTGTTGTCCGTACTAGCCAATTTGCTCTCTACAACATCAAGAGAATCAGACCATACTTGACAGAACATACAACACAGCTTTTGGTTCCGGTTTTGGTCATTTCACACATCAATTACTGCAATTCCCTACTGACAGGTCTGCCTGCATGCTCTGTTAAACCTCTGCAGATGATCCAGAACGCCACAGCATGTCTGGTCTTCAACCAGTTCAAACGGGCTCATGTCACTCTGCTGCTAATCCCACTTCACTGGCTTCCGGTCGAAGCCCACATCAAATTCAATGCTTTGCTTCTGGCTTACAAAACAATAACTCAAACAGATTTTGACTACATTCACCCGTTCTCAGACCTACCCTTCCTCTCCACAGTTACACTGTACCAATGAAAGACGCCTCGTGTTACCACCACTACATTGGTCTAAATCATGAGCCCAGGGGTGGGCAACTCCGGTCCTCGAGGGGCACAGTACCTACAAGTGTTGAGAGTTTCCCTGCTGCAACACAGCTGACTCACATCAGACTTAATTAGACTGCTGCATAGCTTGACATCCAACTGCACTAGTCTGCTAATTACCCACTGATTTGCAGCAGCTGAGTTGCAGCAAGGAAACTCCTCTCCAGGTCTCACTGTCATTGCCCATGTGAGCAAGTCCCCCAGCAGAACAAGGGAGTTACTTGGAGGAGCACCCTCCAACACTCCCTCCAAGGACTCCAGAAAGGGTGGGCACTCTGAACTGTTGTTTGGTGCTTAAGCACAGACAACAGTCAGAAGCCATCCTTCCACCTGAAGGCACAGGGAAACTACTACCCTACATCCACCAGGGTAAACCCCAACATGCAGGCACCAGGCTCGGCGCCTCTCATCCTGAGCCACTCCATAGTGGAAGAAGGTCCAGCCCCCCTCGAGGGTACTGGTTCCAGAGCCCAAGCCATGCGTCGAGGTGAGTCCAACTATATCTTGCCAGAACCGCTCAACCTCGCACACAAGGTCAGGCTCCTTCCCCACCAGAGAGGTGACATTCCACGTCCTTATAGCCAGTTTCTGCAGTCGAGGATCAGACCGCCAGCTCACATTGCTGCTGCCCAGCTCACATTGCACCCGACCCCACGGCTACTCTCGCAGATGGTGAGCCCACGGGAGGTGGGGCCCATGTAACCCTTTTGGGCTAAGCCCAACCGGGCCCCATGGGCAAAGGCCCGGCCACCAGACGGTCCCTCTCGTGCCCCACCCCCAGGCCTGTTTCCACAAAGGGGCCCCAGTGACCTGCGTCCGGGCAAGGGAACATTTCTGCCAATGGTTGTTGTCATCATAAGGGTCTTTGAAGACCCCTATGAGGAGGAAATCCATGTTTGATAAATATGTCCCCTGGATCTTTGGAAACAAAATATAAAGAATTGAGATATTTGGGCTGTATTTTTCCTCTTAATAATGTTCCACTTTATTTTTTAAAAGTGCTAAATATACCACACAGTTTAAACATTTTTTTTTTTTTATTGTTTTATGTTTATTATAAGAAAGAAAATTGACAAGAAAATATAATTTATATCTCTACATTCAGTCTAATAATAGTTATACTATCAACAAAACAAAATGCTGAACACATGCCGTCAAAGTCTTCCAGTTCTATTTCTAAAACACGTCTGTTGCTTTTACTTCTGCTTGCAGTCTGTGTGTGTTTCCATATTTATTGCATGTTATAAATATTCAGAGGATATGTGGTCATGTAGATGCTCACTGAAGCCAAACGCAGCAAGCTTTTCTGTTACTGTATTTTGAGCTGCTCAGGTGACCGTTTAGTGTTTGTTTATCTGAGCTACATTCATTCATTTCTTGCTTTTGGCAGTGTGCAGTTGGCTAATGAATAAAACAGAGAAAAGCTCATAATGAGCAGCTGGAACCAGAGACAGAGGATATTTCTCGAACAGGGTCTTGGACTGGTACTACTATGCTTTATCTCTCAGCTAATTATCTGAAAATATTCAGGGAGGAAAAAGACTATGCATGGGTTCCTATAAAGCTAGAACTTGTAGCACTTCTAACGTTTGAAGCCTTTATATTGGAAACAACTCTGATGAAACTCCATTTAGGAACACAAGAGAAACTTGGAAAATAACCCATCAGACTTTACCAGTCATGTATTCAACATAATAGTTTATTGAAGGTGAATACAAAAAAATAATCTTGGATCAGAGGACACCTCTGATGGTTAAAGGTGAAGCATATGCAGAAGTTTAAACAATTGCCGCCCCCCCCCCCCCCCCCCCCCCCATCCAGTAGGGTGTGTGTGTGTGTGTGTGTGTGTGTGTGTGTGTGTGTGTGTGTGGTGTTACACACCAACAGCATGATTTAAGGTGTGTGAATGACAGCGCTGAATTACTGTCATCCATTATAAAACAATAAAAACTGGGCATTGTTCATTAAATTTATCCCGTTCGTCTCTGACCACATGACCTGCATGTCAGGCACATTTCTGGTGGTTGAAAGGTAAACAAAGCAGGCATACTGCTAGCGGCTTAGCCGCTACAGCTAGCTTTTCCTGTGTCTTTGGATGTTCCCAATGATGGATTTAATTTTCCATACTGCCTGTTGACCATGAATGATGGGATAAATGTGTTGCTGCCATCAAACCAGATAACTGGAAACCTCTCAGCTGTGTTACCAGCACTTTATTGCTGTTAAACAGCAAATGAACCAAAAGAATAAAAAGTTTCTCTCAGTGTAAACATGACTGCCATTAAATTGGTTGGATATTTGGCCTTTTCAACCTTCATCATGTTGTAAAAGTCAGATATGAGATGCAAGTTTAGTTGAAAACTTATACTTTTTCTTCCTTCATGGTGTCAATAAACGTAAAATATTGTAAAATATCAATGTAAAATATCAATGTTATCTCAGAGTAACGTTAACTCCTACATATGACACAGAGACATTCCTCATGCTTACATCATGTTAACGTTTTCTGTGTCTGCTGGTTTTTACTTTGACATGAAAAGGAAATACTTTGTTTCCACAGCTGGAGGTCTGATACCCATTCCACCAAACATGAATAAACCTCTAATGACTTGTAAGCTTTTAACTCTGGTCCGGTGAAACTGACCAGGTCGTTGTAAATGTGGTGGGAGGCTACATTTGGTAGCTAAATCTCCATTAGTTGGCAGTATAGAAAGTTTGTAAACTATCTATTCTGTCTGGCATGAACTCATAAAATCTGAACAGATCTGGAAACTGTGATGTTCATTAGCACCATCCTGATTAAGGCACCGTTAATAGCTAATTGTAGGCAACTAGCTTTTAGCCACCCAATATGGCGAAGTAACAAACAATGGCACGTCACTGAGAATGGTATATATTAGGCTACTTTATACCATGGTCAGTGATAATTCTAATGACCACTGGCGTGCATTGTTTTTGTTTAAATGCACTTGGCGAGTTAAATCACTGGAATATCTCTCCATCACCATAGCAACGCGTTAATTCAGATGAGCTGTTTTTTAACAGGTGAATGAGAAAAACACGCAGTGGCATGGATTGTGAGGTGGATTTCAATATTTATAGCCGAAATAAAACATTTGAATGAGAAGTGGAGTGGCGAGCGCCCCTCCGTTACAGGGCGTCACCAAAGCAACGCGTTAATCAGCTGATTCAGATCCGCTGCTTTTTAACAGGTTTAATGAGAGAAATGTGCCGTAGCTTGACAACGCTTGTTTTGCACAAAAAGTACATCGAGGCCAACATGAAGTAGTTCCTATGCTTTTGCATATTTGGCAAATGTTATAAAAAATAAATGGGTATAAGCAAATTAAACAACTCGGATCCGTGCATTAGATGGTTATAATGCACGGCTCCTCGTTCTTTAATCCTTATGTGTTGGGGGATGTGTGTGCGCGATTCCAATCTTACACACACAACAGGCCTGATTGTTGCTATGACATTAGTGACTTTTTGTAACTGCCAATTTGAAAAATTGAAAAAATTTCACACATTTGGTTTGGTTTGGGTTCAAACAGCACTTTAAGACCAGCAGACCAAACCACTGGGCAACATCATATACTGAAAACAACTGCTAGTTACAGGGCGACATTCCCAAAAAAACACAGTTTTGCAAGTAAAAATGAAATAAATTAAATATCACGGAGACGGATTTAGTGTAAGCAGATTGTGATATTTTTTAAAAAATTTCTAACATTTTCATATTTTTGTGGTTATGATGAGTTTTTTCTTTAATGGATCTGGCACTCAGATCGCCTTTATTGTGAAACCTTGCAGAAGTGTTTCCAAAGCTTGCGCTTTCACAGAACCCCACTTAGCGCTGCCACTGAGATACCTTTCTGATGCTGAATCTGTATATCAGGATTGGAGAACACATACAGCTTTAACCATAATGGTGGATGATACCTGGTTTACGCAGCATTCTCTCATCACATGAATAAAGTCTCTAAGTAGCAAAATGATAGACAATAGGGAGGTGGTCTAGTGGCTCAGAGTGAGATCATACAACTTAAAAATATAATCTAAACATCAAGATCTGCTTAAAATAAACTTGAAAATACATTTACTGTGTTGATATCTTTTCCTTTTTCATTGTACAGGAAAATGATTAAACTTCATTCATGTTAGATATAAGAATGAATAAATAAAAGAAAAGTAATGAAGGAGAGATGGGCTGTATTTACAATTATCCTATTATGTGTTAATGTGTGGGTTGGGTCGTGGGTTATACATAAATGGGTCGGGTCCGGATTTCAGATGGTTTCAATGGGTCGGGTTTGGCTGTTGTAATACATTTGGAGAGGTTCAGGTCAGTAAAACTGGACCCGTGAAGGACTCTGGTCTTGGGGTTCAAGATTTCACTATGGTGTGTTGAACATCTGTTTTCTGGACACATGCAATTGGTTTTGTTTTTCCTCATACCTAAACAATAAGCTGCATACCTTCCTTCTTCTTCTTGATTGGTTATTGTTGTTGGCAGACATCACTTTCTTTTCAGTTGTTGGATAGTCTGTTTGCAAGCCAACCGAGACCCCCAAGCAGGCCAGATTTTGGCTCATTTCAGCCAAATCCCATTCATTTCAATGGGACTAAAAGTCACAATTTTCCATATACACAGACTTTTGTACAGAAAAAAACTCTAAGCACAATATTCCCAATCAAGATGCATGTGGAGAAATATAAGTTATTAATGTTTGGTAATTATCAAAAAAAAAAAAAAGAATGGTCAGAATAGGGTGGTTTACCCTCTCCGGGTCAGGAGTGAGGTCCTGCCTCAAGTGGAGGAGTTTAAATATCTCGGGGTCTTGTTCACAAGTGAGGGAAGGATGGAGCGTGAGATCGACAGACGGATCGGTGCGGCGTCTGCAGTAATGCGGACTCTGCACCGGTTTGTCGTGGTGAAGAAGGACCTTTACCAGTCCATCTACGTTCCTACGTTCCCTCAGATGGTAACCCCACATCTGACACATGATAAACAAGGAAAAACATTGTCATAATAAATTAAACAACTCTTAGATTATAATTCACTCCATATCTTCTATCGCTCATTACTTCTATATTTCACACACTCTTTACGCCATAGTAGTTAAAAAGTGATGCTATTTCACATATTTGTATTACATGCATTATCATCATCAGTGAGTACAGAACAGTGTTGTTCCACTGTTGGTGATATTATTGTTGTACTCATTACTCTTGTGATTGATCCATACTATATTCTTTTATTATGAAATACATATAATTAGTTAATGGTTTGTGCAGAAGGGTGGGATTGAGCGCTGGCTTCTTGTCACTCCTCTAGTATTTTCCTTCAGTTTTGGTTTCTCCTGCTTTGTCTTTATGTTCCAATATACTTTCAGTTCATTTCCATTAAGGACTCCATGTTCAGGTTAAAAGTTCATTTAATGCTCCCATCTGTTCTTTTTCTTAACCAATTAAAACAGGATTTTATAACTTCCATATTCACTCAACAGCTCCTGGATCTACTTGTACATTTACTGTGTGGACTAGATGGTTTGTGTTTCTGCTATAAATGTAACTTTAAGGGTATCGATGTGTTGAGTTAGATTCAGAGAGACACTGTTGGGAAGAATATATTGCAGTGGGGGAAAATAATCCTGAAACATGGCCACAGCAGTGAAAATAATGCTGATTTATATTCTTCCAGACACTGTATAAACACACAGTAGTACGTTCATTCAGACATTTCACTAACCTAAAAGTACAAATACGTCCTGCTTTTAAAGATATGGCCGTCTAGATGAGTTAAGTTTGATTACGTCAGCGTGTTACTAACGGCGTCCAATCAGATTACGCCAAAGCTAACTTTACAAACCAGCCGCTACATGTAGTATGGTACGTTCAGCTCGGCTCCCCTTCAGGGTTTTGGGAGAGTACAGGTCCTCTTCAGTATCTTAGCTGTTTCTATGACTGGATGGAGATGTCAGATGTTTGTCCAGGCATAAGTTGGAGCCACTTCTCCAGTGTGGGGGACATGGCCCCCACTGCTCCGATGACTATGGGTACTACTGTTGTTTTCACCTTCCAGTCCTTCTCGCTTGCATAGCCTGCATCTGGGATCCTTTTCGGTGTGGTAGACCTAGGATCCTATCTGGTGTGGTAGACCTGGGATCCTGCCTGGTATGGTAGACCAGGGATCCTATCTTGTGTGGTAGACCTGGGATCCTGCCTGGTATGGTAGACCAGGGATCCTATCTTGTGTGGTAGACCTGGGATCCTATCTGGTGTGGTAGACCTGGGATCCTGCCTGGTATGGTAGACCAGGGATCCTATCTGGTGTGGTAGACCTGGGATCCTGCCTGGTATGGTAGACCAGGGATCCTGCCTGGTATGGTAGACCAGGGATCCTATCTTGTGTGGTAGACCTGGGATCCTGCCTGGTATGGTAGACCAGGGATCCTGCCTGGTATGGTAGACCAGGGATCCTATCTGGTGTGGTAGACCTGGGATCCTGCCTGGTATGGTAGACCAGGGATCCTGCCTGGTATGGTAGACCAGGGATCCTATCTTGTGTGGTAGACCTGGGATCCTGCCTGGTATGGTAGACCAGGGATCCTATCTTGTGTGGTAGACCTGGGATCCTATCTGGTGTGGTAGACCTGGGATCCTGCCTGGTATGGTAGACCAGGGATCCTATCTGGTGTGGTAGACCTGGGATCCTGCCTGGTATGGTAGACCAGGGATCCTGCCTGGTATGGTAGACCAGGGATCCTATCTTGTGTGGTAGACCTGGGATCCTGCCTGGTATGGTAGACCAGGGATCCTGCCTGCTATGGTAGACCAGGGATCCTATCTGGTGTGGTAGACCTGGGATCCTGCCTGGTATGGTAGACCAGGGATCCTGCCTGGTATGGTAGACCAGGGATCCTATCTTGTGTGGTAGACCTGGGATCCTATCATGTGTGGTAGGCCTGGGATCCTATCTGGTATAGTCGACCTAGGGTCCTGCTTGGTGTGGTAGACCTGGGATCCTATCTTGTGTGGTAGGTCTGGGATCCTATCTGGTATAGTCGACCTAGGGTCCTGCTTGGTGTGGTAGACCTGGGATCCTATCTGGTATAGTCGACCTAGGGTCCTGCTTGGTGTGGTAGACCTGGGATCCTATCATGTGTGGTAGGCCTGGGATCCTATCTGGTATAGTCGACCTAGGGTCCTGCTTGGTGTGGTAGACCTGGGATCCTATCTTGTGTGGTAGGTCTGGGATCCTATCTGGTATAGTAGACCCGGGGTCCTGCATGGTATGGTAGACCTGGGATCCAGCTTAGTGTGATAGACCTAGGATCCAAGCTGGTGCAGTACACCAGGTTTCCCACAAGATGGTCAACCTGATATCCTTTAGTCCAGTCCTGTCTTGCCAGTGGAAGAACCTGTTCAAACGACTCCAGCTGTCTGTGGTCTGCCTCATGCAGGGTTTTTCCTCCCTACAGGGAAACATCTGCTGGTTTAAGTGAACAAAAGCATCCACTTACCCCATCAAGATGGCCCCCGGGGCATCTAAGCACGAGCAGGATGCTGATGCACGGTGACACTGCAGAGGAAACTTTGTCACAACATGTTCGGGTCAGTCCTCTCAATCCATCCTTTCACTTGCTAAACTGTGGAAAGTTTCCAGGGAATGCCAGCTGTCCTGTTTAATGAGAACGAGATGCCTGTGAGCTAACTGGTGAAAGGCGCGGGGGGGGGGGGGTCGCATTCATATATGTGTTGCTATGGAGATTTTCAAGATCACGTCTGTACAGTAAACATTCTTGATTACATAAATCCATCACACGGTTTCTGCCTCCATGGCGCAGCACGGTTTGTTTGTCTCCTAAGATGCCCTTATTGTGGTGTGCTTGTTGTCAAGGCAACTGCTGTTTTCACAATGAGAATGTGTAGGATGCCAGAAGCGATGCCAAAGCATTCAGTTCAAAACAGATAACCCAGGCTTTACTTGCACGCTGCCACAGAATGTTTAGGAAAAATACTACAGATGTCTCTGGTTGAAGTAAGAACTCGCAGCCAAGTCAGGTTTTTATTTTCTTTTTCGTTTTTAAAACAGAGCAAAATATCTGTTCTCGTGGCTTCTGAGAGAGGAAGAAGGGTTGTGAATAATGGATCAGGATCAGAGATGCAGTGTATGCACTATGTGCATTTTACAATCTGAACTGCATTTCTCCTGAAATGTTACATAAGCTCCGTATTTTCCCCGACTTGTTGAGACTAAATGACTAAACTGAGGCTTGAACTGAATCCACCTCCGAGGACTGGAGATCAGCCCAACTCTGATTCTATTGATTTGAGACATTTTATCACAATCAAAACCATTAATTTGCTTTTTCCTTACTTTTATCATCTAAATAAGGTCACATGAGAGACCTTAACACCAAGACAAGCAAGGTGTGATGCAGGGGAAGAACAAATATTTAGTCATCCTCATCATCTCTTTCAGTTTATCCCGTTTTTGCTCCAAGGAAAGTGTTTTTTTCTGGGTGATCATTTTGTCTGCGTCGTGGTTGTATCCAGGAATTGTTTTAATTATTTATGTTTGGACAAATGCTTAAAAAGCAAAGTCTTTTTCTGATTAAAAACTCTTTTGAAGCATTTAGTACCTCCTATTTATCATAGTGGCCAAAAGCGTCCCTGCACTGCCCAATGATACCAAATAGTCAATCGTTTTTTTCAACTTTTAACCCTTTAAATTAAATCTTAATTATATTAAAAATGATTAATATAACAATAATTTCTTACGGAAGTTATTAACAAATGATTCGTGATAAAAGAAGCAGAAATAATGTGTTGTTAAAAATGTAGTTCACATGTGAATCCATTGCTCCACATACAGTTCACATGTAAATCAGTCATGGTTTATAAAATGTGGTAACATTTGTAAAACAGTCAGAAAGTACAGCAGCAGCATCAACATATCTTTGTCCCATCCATATTTAAACACACACAAAGTCCCTGCAAGCCTGCAATCGGTTCTGCATTTGCATTTTGTGCTTTTGGGAAAAGACATGTATGAGAGAAGAGGAGTTAGGCATTCATAAACCTTAGCTAAGGGACTTAAGCTCAGCTCTGTTGGCTTTGAAATCTTTAAAGAAGTGAAAAAAAAATATCCATCCAGCTGTTTCAATGCATACTGCATCCAGTTAAGGGTTGCAGGGGTTGCAGTTAAGGGTTGCAGTTAAGGGCTGCTGGTATGATGGGAGAGGGAGGGTACATCCTGGATACCAGGGTCCACCTGGTTAAAGTCAGGTTGTATAATGCAGATGATTAGAGGCAGAAACAATACCTGGCTTGGTTTAAGAGAGCGGCTTATTTTCCAGGAAACAAGATGACAAGTACAAGCAGTTGCATTTGACAGGAAAACAAAAGAAAAGCTTCATGCCTCATTATGTAGCAAACACAAAACATGCACGTATATATATATATGTATACATTCGAGGACACTGGAAGAGATTTTACATTTATTCCTGCTGGTTTCTCCAGGTTTGCAGCGACACAGCAGCTGCAGGCTGAACCGAAGCCGATGCAGCTGCACGTTTGGCCAGAGGACCGAAGCCACAAGTAGGAACCTTCTTCGGAGAGGACGACTGGTTCGGTGAATAATTCAGCTCAATCAGGCCATTTTAAACATTAATGGGTGAGTGGGGGTGGGAGGGGGTCTTCCTGGCACCTCCCTGGGGACAAACAGTAGTTGAGGAGACACTAATTGCTAACTCTTGTCCCCCAGAAGTCTTTAATTAATCTGAGTTCAGCTTCAGGACCTTTGGCGAGTGGCAGAGGGTGACAAACTGTTCCCATGTTTCTCAAACCACACGGAGGGAAACGAGTCTTGACTGAAATCAGTTGTTTTAGCTCAGTAATTCCTCCAGCGCCTTAATGACGGGACATTTTCCCAAGACATGCTCCAGTTTTCTTACAGAAATCATATTAATGATGTCCAATTCTTTCAGCACCTCTTCGTAATAAATCACAGCATAGAAAAATAGGTTCTATCTGCAGAAACGCAACAAATGCAAATGGGAAGGAGCTGTTCTGTGGAAGAGAAATGGGATGTAAGACAGTTTGAGATGAATCTGGAATAAAAAGCTTTAAGCTGCACAGACAGACCTTCAGCTAAAGCAGAAAGGAAGACGTGTTGCTCAGTAAATACGCCAGAAAACTTCCAAACCAGTTTGCAGCTCTTAAAAACACGGTAACATGGCTAACTGCTGGTCATAAATAACGCTGCCTTCAAAGGGAAACAAAGCAAGCTGTGATTGTTGCTGTGGAATGATGGCGTTCACGGGAAACCACCCAATCCTCAGTAAGACTGAAATGGTTTCATTTACTGGGAAATACAGCTGGGAGGTGCAGAAAAGTATGAGGGGAAAAAGACCTGATGGCTGTACATGTGAACCACATGTGGTTCACATGTACATATGAAGCATTTCTAGATCATGTGTTTGTGGTCCACATGTTCACACAACATGTGGTTCACATGTTCACGAGCAGCATGTGGTTCACATGTTCACACAACATGTGGTTCACATGTTCACGCGCAACATGTGGTTCACATGTTCACACAACATGTGGTTCACATGTTCACGCGCAACATGTGGTTCACATGTTCACACAACATGTGGTTCACATGTTCACGCGCAACATATGGTTCACATGTTCACACAACATGTGGTTCACATGTTCACGAGCAGCATGTGGTTCACATGTTCACGAGCAGCATGTGGTTCACATGTTCACGCGCAACATGTGGTTCACATGTTCACGCGCAACATGTGGTTCACATGTTCACGCGCAACATGTGGTTCACATGTTCACACAACATGTGGTTCACATGTTCACGCGCAACATGTGGTTCACATGTTCACGCGCAACATGTGGTTCACATGTTCACGCGCAACATGTGGTTCACATGTTCACACAACATGTGGTTCACATGTTCACGAGCAGCATGTGGTTCACATGTTCACGCGCAACATGTGGTTCACATGTTCACGCGCAACATGTGGTTCACATGTTCACGCGCAACATGTGGTTCATATGTGAAAACATGTGTTTCTTAAAAAATTTTCATGTGATTAACAGGCCAATCACATGTGATTCACATGTGATTCACATGTGATGAACAGGCCAATCACATGTGAATCACAAGGCATTACTTATGTTTCACATATTCACATTTTACATATTTTGGTTCATATGTGAAATAAATGTTTTACATATAATATGCAGCCGTGTCACATTTTTCATATGTTTTACATGTGAATCGCACATGGTTGACACATGGCTAATATGAGGTTCACATGTAAAACACAAAATTTACATGTGAACTTCATATTACCATGTAGTTATGGTTCCCATGTGAATGAACATTTTTACATATAGTTCGCATGTCGCAAGTCATAAATATTTGACACATTTGGTTTGCATGAAAATGAAACACTTCATATTTCATTCCCATGTGTTTTACATGTGAATCAAACGTTTCACATATACTGTGTTTTTACTTCATCTACTGTTTGCATCGTTTTACTGGCAACATGAATTTATGAATTTTGCAAACCAATTAATTTCCTTTAATCTAAGTTCAGATGAATTAAAAAAAGTCAGATTAATGATAAATGCCGTTAGGAGTTTCATCACTCGTGGACACACGCTGAACCAGACAAAGCTGTTTTTATTTACTAATAATAAATAAAAAATAATAAATAAATAACAAAATGAATGAATAACAAAACAAAATACCAAAGTCACTGTTTAACTAGCTGGACTTCAAAGTAACAGGATGAATAAATGAAGGATTCGGACCAGAGAGGAGCTTTATGTAATTCCGTAAATAACCTGAGTAATCATGCTGTGGAGTCATTAAACCATCACAAGAGCCCTCACACCAGCCCTTGCCCCACCAGAAAAACCATTAAAACCACAATCTCTGCCTACGCGCCACTGGTCTGCCTACAAGCAAAATGCACAGCCCACCTACTGCCCCCCCCAACTACATTTTGCCCTTTTGACCCTGCTGACGTCAGCACATAATCAATTCAGATTCATTGTTGGTGAATCTGTTGGTCCTGAGGTTTCTTCATCCTCACGGCCGTCATCATTACCACCATCATCATCATCATTACCACCATCATCATCATCATTACCACCATCATCATCTCTGCTTTTGTTCTGTGTGTGGGCTAAAAAAGACACTCATCTCCTGCTGCCGTGGAGTAGCCACTCTGTTACACGGCTGATCTGAGAGCCTCTTGTGAGCTGAGAAAATAATCACAGAAAAGTGATGCTCAGGAGACGCTGTAGAGCTCTTCATTACAGGTGCAGAAGAGGCAACTTGGAAATGTCAAAAGGGTACCAATACATCCATACACACACACACAGACACACACATCTATATATACATACATATATATATATATATATATATATATATATATATATGTATGTGTGTGTGTGTGTGTGTGTGTGTGTGTGTGTGTGTGTGTATATAGATAGATAGATGTTTGCTGTTTTATGCCAAACAGGAGCTTTGTGCATAAAAGGCTCCTGTTTATACACACAATCTATTTTTATTCTGAATGAGTTTTTGCTGACTTTGCATCTGACTGCTGAACCTGATGGAGGTGAAAGTAAGAAAGCAAAGTAAAAGAGCAAAGAAAGAAGAGAAAAAAAGAACCACAAACACAATGAATGTATAAACTTGTTTTCCAGCTCCATCATATTGAGACCCTGCAGTTCCAAAACAACAACGAGATGCTGGTTGTTTCCGTCCAACAATGGGTTGGGTTGATGCTATATGATACAGCAGCATGGGAACCCTGGAACATGGCAGAGTTCGTGGAGGTTAAACAAGATGCAGGAACGAGATTTTATCCAAAATAATTGACAGAACAGAAGACAGGACAGAAGACAGGACGGAAGACAGAAGACATTGAGTACAAACAGAAAGCAAGCGGAAACACCGAGACACAGGCGTGACTGATAAGCTGAGTGAATCCATGTGGCTGTAGCTCAGCAGGAAGAGCAGTTGTCTTTCAACTGGAAAGTTGGGAGATCAATTCCAGGCTGACTATGTGCCGAAGTGTCCTTGGGCAAGACACTAAAAACCCCAAGTTGCCCACCTATCGATATGCCGATTGGGATGTGAGTGTTTATGTAAGTCGCTTTGGATAAAAGCTTCTGCTAAATGACTGCAGAATAGAACTAATGAACAGGAAAGAAGGCAGAAATCACTTCTACAAATAAAACAAAAGGTACACAAAAAGTCTAAACCTTGATGGATCAGTAAAACCAGGAAGAATGCATTTAATATGACCACATCCAGCTTTTCATGTATTCACCTCCTAACAGATAACTACTTGTTTAACACAGAGCTCCAGTGAGCCACACTGATTAAACATTATTACCTTCACCAAGCAGGTTGTTTGTTTATCTGTTTGTTTGTTTGTCTGTTTGTGTTCAAGATGACTCAAAAAGTTATGACTGAATTTAATAAAATGTTCAGGAGTAGTTAGAAATATGAAAAGGAAGAACGGATTTTATTTTGGTGGTGATCCAGATCACCGTTTGGATCCAGGAACTTTTTGAAGGATTCTTTAAAACTGTGATATTCGGTCATTTTCAACATTTCTGCTCGTAGCTGATGATCCGGATACTACCAGATACTATCAGATACTATGATCCAGATACTACCAGATACTATGATCCAGATATTACCAGATACTATCAGATACTATGATTCAGATACTATGATCCAGATACTACCAGATACTATGATCCAGATACTACCAGATACTATGATCCAGATACTTCCAGATACTATCAGATACTATGATCCAGATACTACCAGACAGTATGCTCCAGATACTACCAGATACTATCAGATACTATGATCCAGATACTACCAGATACTATGGTCCAGATACTACCAGATACTACCAGATACTATGATCCAGATACTACCAGATACTATGATCCAGATACTACCAGATACTATAATCCAGATACTAACAGATACTACCATTATACTATGATCCAGATACTACCAGATATTATGATCCAGATACTACCAGATTCTATCCAGATACTATAATCCAGATACTACCAGATACTACCAGATACTATGATCCAGATACTACCAGATACTACCAGATATTATCCAGATACTATGAGCCAGATACTACCAGATACTACCATTATACTATGATCCAGATACTACCAGATACTATGATCCGGATACTACCAGATACTATGATCTGGATACTACCAGATGCTATCAGATACTATGATCCAGATACTACCAGATACTACTAGATACTATGATCCAGATACTACCAGATACTATCAGATACTATGATCCAGATACTACCAGATACTATGATCCAGATACTACAGATACTACCAGATACTATGATCCAGATACTACAGATACTACCATATACTATGATCCAGATACTACCAGATACTATGATCCAGATACTATCAGATACTATGATCCAGATACTACCAGCTACTATGATCCAAATACTACCAGATACTATGAGATACTATGATCCAGATAATACCAGACACTATGCTCCAGATACTACCAGACACTATGATCCAGATACTACCAGATACTATGATCCAGATACTACCAGATACTATCCAGATACTATAATCCAGACACTACCAGATACTACCAGATACTAAGATCCAGATACTACCAAATACTATCAGATACTGTGATCCAGATACTACCAGATACTATAATCCGGATACTACCAGATACTACCATTATACTATGATCCAGATACTACCAGATATTATCCAGATACTATGATCCAGATGCTACGAGATACTATCAGATACTGTGATCCAGATACTACCAGATACTACCATTATACTATGATCCAGATACTACCAGATACTATCCAGATACTATGATCCGGATACTACCAGATACTATGATCTGGAGACTACCAGATGCTACCAGATACTATGATCCAGATACTACCAGATACTATGATCCAGATACCATCAGATACTATGATCCAGATACTACCAGACACTATGCTCCAGATACTACCAGATACTATGATCCAGATGCTACCAGATACTATGATCCAGATGCTACCAGATACTATCAGATACTATGATCCCGATACTACCAGATACTATCAGATACTATGACCCAGATACTACCAGATACTATGATCCAGATATTAACAGATACTATGATCCAGATACTATCTAATACTATGATCCAGATACTACCAGATACTATCAGATACAATGATCCCGATACTACCAGACACTATGCTCCAGATACTACCAGATACTATCAGATACTGTGATCCAGACACTACCAGATACTATGATCCAGATACTACCAGATAGTACCAGATACTATGATCCAGATACTACCAGATACTATGATCCAGATACTACCAGATACTATGATCCGGATACTATCAGATACTATCAGATACTGTGATCCAGATACTACCAGATACTATAATCCGGATACTAACAGATACTACCATTATACTATGATCCAGATACTACCAGATAATATGATCCAGATACTACCAGATACTACTAGATACTATGATCCAGATACTACCAGATACTACCAGATACTATGATCCAGATACTACCAGATACTACCAGATATTATGATCCAGATACTACAGATACTACCAGATACTATGATCCAGATACTACAGATGCTACCAGATACTATGATCCAGATACTACAGATACTACCATATACTATGATCCAGATACTACCAGATACTATCAAGATACTATGATATGGATACTACCAGATACTATGATCCAGATACTACCAGACACTATGATCCAGATACTACCAGATACTATGATCCAGATACTACCAGATACTATAATCCAGTTACTACCAGATACTATCCAGATACTATAATCCAGATACTACCAGATACTACCAGATACTATGATCCAGATACTACCAGATACTATCAGATACTATGATCCGGATACTACCAGATACTACCAGATACTGTGATCCAGATACTACCAGATACTACCATTATACTATGATCCAGATACTACCACATACTATGATCCGGATACTACCAGATACTATGATCCAGATACTACCAGATACTACCAGATACTATGATCCAGATAGTACCAGATACTATCAGATACTATGATCCAGATACTACCAGACACTATGCTCCAGATACTACCAGATATTATGATCCAGATACTACCAGACACTATGATCCAGATACTACCAGATACTATCCAGATACTATGATCTGGATACTACCAGATACTATGATCCAGATACTAACAGATACTATGATCCAGATACCATCAGATACTATGATCCAGATACTACCAGACACTATGCTCCAGATACTACCAGATACTATCAGATACTATGATCCAGATACTACCAGATACTATCAGATACTATGATCCAGATACTACCAGATACTATGATCCAGATATTAACAAATACTATGATCCAGATACTATCAGATACTATGATCCAGATACTACCAGATACTATCAGATACTATGATCCAGATACTACCAGACACTATGCTCCAGATACTACCAGATACTATTAGATACTGTGATCCAGATACTACCATATACTATGATCCAGATACTACCAGATACTACCAGATACTATGATCCAGATACTACCAGATACTATGATCCAGATAATACCAGACACTATGCTCCAGATACTACCAGACACTATGATCCAGATACTACCAGATATTATGATCCAGATACTACCAGATACTATCCAGATACTATAATCCAGATACTACCAGATACTATTATCCAGATACTACCAGATACTATGATGCAGATACTACCAGATACTATGATCCAGATACTATCAGATACGATCAGATATTGTGATCCAGATACTACCAGATACTATAATCTGGATACTACCAGATACTACCATTATACTATGATCCAGATACTACCAGATATTATCCAGATACTATGATCCAGATATTACCAGATACTATCAGATACTATGATCCGGATACTACCAGATACTACCAGATACTGTGATCCAGATACTACCAGATACTACCATTATACTATGATCCAGATACTACAAGATACTATCCAGATACTATGATCCAGATACTACCAGACACTATGTTCCAGATACTACCAGATACTATGATCTAGATACTACCAGATACTATGATCCAGATACTACCAGATACTACCAGATAATGTGATCCAGACACTACCAGATACTATGATCCAGATACTACCAGATACTATCCAGATACTATGATCTGGATACTACCAGATACTATGATCCAGATACTACCAGATATTATGATCCAGATACCATCAGATACTATGATCCAGATACTACCAGATACTATCAGATACTATGATCCTGATACTACCAGACACTATGCTCCAGATACCACCAGATATTATGATCCAGATACTACCAGACACTATGATCCAGACACTACCAGATACTATCCAGATACTATGATCTGGATACTACCAGATACTATGATCCAGATACTACCAGATATTATGATCCAGATACCATCAGATACTATGATCCAGATACTACCAGATACTATCAGATACTATGATCCAGATACTACCAGACACTATGCTCAAGATACTACCAGATACTTTGATCTAGATACTACCAGATACTATGATCCAGATACTACCAGATACTGTGATCCAGACACTACCAGATACTATGATCCAGATACTACCCGATACTACGTTATACTATGTTCCAGATACTACCAGACACTATGCTCCAGATACTACCAGATATTATGATCCAGATACTACCAGACACTATGATCCAGATACTACCAGATACTATCCAGATACTATGATCTGGATACTACCAGATACTATGATCCAGATACTACCAGATACTATGATCCAGATACCATCAGATACTATGATCCAGATACTACCAGATACTATGATCCAGATACTATCAGATACTATGATCCAGATATTACCAGATACTATCAGATACTATGATCCAGATACTACCAGACACTATGCTCCAGATACAACCAGATACTATTAGATACTGTGATCCAGATACTACCATATACTATGATCCAGATACTACCAGATACTACCAGATAGTATTATCCAGATACTACCAGATACTATGATCCAGATACTACCAGATACTATGCTCCAGATACTACCAGATACTATCAGATACTGTGATCCAGACACTACCAGATACTATGATCCAGATACTACCAGATACTATCAGATACTATGATCCAGATACTACCAGACACTATGCTCCAGATACTACCAGATACTATCAGATACTGTGATCCAGACACTACCAGATACTATGATCCAGATACTACCAGATACTATGATCCAGATACTACCAGATACTATGATCCAGATGCTATCAGATACTACCGTTATATTATGATCCAGATACTACCAGATACTACTAGATACTATGATCCAGATACTACCAGATACTATCAGATACTATGATCCTGATACTACAGATACTACCAGATACTATGATCCAGATACTACAGATACTACCAGATACTATGATCCAGATACTACAGATACTACCATATACTATGATCCAGATGCTACCAGATACTATCCAGATACTATGATCTGGATACTACCAGATACTATGATCCAGATACTACCAGATACTATGATCCAGATACTACCAGATACTATCAGATACTATGATCCAGATACTACCAGACACTATGCTCCAGATACTACCAGATACTATGATCCAGATGCTACCAGATACTATGATCCAGATGCTACCAGTTACTATCAGATACTATGATCCAGATACTACCAGATACTATCAGATACTATGACCCAGACACTACCAGATACTATGATCCAGATATTAACAGATACTATGATCCAGATACTATCAGATACTATGACCCAGATACTACCAGATACTATCAGATACTATGATCCAGATACTACCAGACACTATGCTCCAGATACTACCAGATACTATCAGATACTGTGATCCAGACACTACCAGATACTATGATCCAGATACTACGAGATACTACCAGATACTATGATCCAGATACTACCAGATACTATGATCCAGATACTACCAGATACTATGATCCAGATACTATCAGATACTATCAGATACTGTGATCCAGATACTACCAGATACTATAATCTGGATACTAACAGATACTGCCATTATACTATGATCCAGATCCTACCAGATACTATCCAGATACTATGATCCGGATACTACCAGATACTATGATCTGGATACTACCAGATGCTACCAGATACTATGATCCAGATACTACCAGATACTATCCAGATACTATGATCTGGATACTACCAGATACTATCCAGATACTATGATCCGGATACTACCAGATATTATGATTCGGATATTTCCAGATACTACCAGACACTATGATCTAGATACTACCAGATACTACCAGATACTATGATCCAGATACTACCAGATACTATGATCCAGATACTACCAGATACTACCAGATACTATGATCCAGATACTACCAGATACTACAAGATACTATGATCCGGATACTACCAGATACTATGATCTGGATACTACCAGATGCTATCAGATACTATGATTCAGATACTACAGATATTACCATATACTATGATCCAGATACTACCAGATACTATCCAGATACTATGATCTGGATACTACCAGATACTATCCAGATACTATGATCCGGATACTACCAGACTCTATGATCCGGATACTACCAGATACTATGATTCGGATACTTCCAGATACTATGATCCAGATACTATCAGATACTATGATCCAGACATTACAAGATACTATCAGATACTATGATCCGGATACTACCAGACTCTATGATCCGGATACTACCAGATACTATGATCCGGATACTACCAGATACTATGATCCAGATACTATCAGATACTATGATCCAGACATTACAAGATACTATCAGATACTATGATCCAGATACTACCAGATACTATGATCCAGATACTACCAGATAATATCATCCAGATACTACCAGATACTATCAGATACTATGATCCAGATACTACCAGACACTATGCTCCAGATACTACGAGATACTATCAGATACTATGATCCAGATACTAACAGATACTATGATCCAGATACTACCAGATACTATGATCCAGATACTACCAGATACTATCAGATACTATGATCCAGATACTACCAGATACTATGATCCAGATACTACAAGATACTATGATCCAGATACTACCAGATACTATGATCCAGATACTATCAGATACTATCAGATACTGTGATCCAGATACTACCAGATACTATAATCTGGATACTAACAGATACTGCCATTATACTATGATCCAGATCCTACCAGATACTATCCAGATACTATGATCCGGATACTACCAGATACTATGATCTGGATACTACCAGATGCTACCAGATACTATGATCCAGATACTACCAGATACTATCCAGATACTATGATCTAGATACTCTCAGATACTATAATCCACATACTACCAGACACTATGATCCAGATACTATCAGATACTATGATCCAGACATTACAAGATACTGTCAGATACTATGATCCAGATACTACCAGACACTATACTCCAGACACTACCAGATACTATCAGATACTATGATCCAGATACTACCAGATACTATGATCCAGATGCTACCAGATACTATGATCCAGATACTATGATCCAGATACTACCAGATACTATGCTCCAGATACTACCAGATACTATAATCCAGATACTACCATTATACTATGATCCAGATACTACCAGATATTATGATCCAGATACTACCAGATTTTATCTAGATACTATGATCCAGATACTACCAGATGCTACCAGATACTATGATCCAGATACTACCAGATACTATGATCCAAATACTACCAGATACTATCAGATACTGTGATCCAAATACTACCAGATACTATAATCCGGATACTACCAGATACTACCAATATACTATGATTCAGATACTACCAGATACTACCAGATACTATCCAGATACTATGATCCAGATACTATCAGATACTATGATCCGGATACTACCAGATACTACCAGATACTATGATCCAGATACTACCAGATACTACCAATCATACTATGATCCAGATACTACCAGATAGCATCAGATACTATGATCCAGATACTAACAGATACTACCAGATACTATGATCCAGATACTACCAGATACTACAGATACTACTAGATACTATGATCCGGATACTACCAGATACTATCAGATACTATGATCCAGATACTACCAGATACTATGATCCAGATACTACCAGATAATATCATCCAGATACTACCAGACACTACCAGATACTATGATCCAGATACTACCAGATACTATGATCCAGATACTACAGATACTACCAGATACTATGATCCAGATACTACAGATACTACCAGATACTATGATCCAGATACTACCAGATACTATGATCCAGATGCTACCAGATACTATGATCCAGATACTACCAGATACTATCAGATACTATGATCCAGATACTACCAGATACTACCAGATACTATGATCCAGACACTACCAGATACTATCAGATACTATGATCCAGATACTACCAGATACTATGATCCAGATACTACCAGATACTACCATTATACTATGATCCAGATATTAACAGATACTATGATCCAGATACTATCAGATACTATGACCCAGATACTACCAGATACTATCAGATACTATGATCCAGATACTACCAGACACTATGCTCCAGATACTACCAGATACAATCAGATACTATGACCCAGACACTACCAGATACTATGATCCAGATATTAACAGATACAATGATCCAGATACTATCAGATACTATGACCCAGATACTACCAGATACTATCAGATACTATGATCCAGATACTACCAGACACTATGCTACAGATACTACCAGATACTATCAGATACTGTGATCCAGACACTACCAGATACTATGATCCAGATACTACGAGATACTACCAGATACTATGATCCAGATACTACCAGATACTATGATCCAGATACTACCAGATACTATGATCCAGATACTATCAGATACTATCAGATACTGTGATCCAGATACTACCAGATACTATAATCTGGATACTAACAGATACTGCCATTATACTATGATCCAGATCCTACCAGATACTATCCAGATACTATGATCCGGATACTACCAGATACTATGATCTGGATACTACCAGATGCTACCAGATACTATGATCCAGATACTACCAGATACTATCCAGATACTATGATCTGGATACTACCAGATACTATCCAGATACTATGATCCGGATACTACCAGATATTATGATTCGGATATTTCCAGATACTACCAGACACTATGATCTAGATACTACCAGATACTACCAGATACTATGATCCAGATACTACCAGATACTATGATCCAGATACTACCACATACTACCAGATACTATGATCCAGATACTACCAGATACTACAAGATACTATGATCCGGATACTACCAGATACTATGATCTGGATACTACCAGATGCTATCAGATACTATGATCCAGATACTACCAGATACTAATTGATACTATGATCCAGATACTACCAGATACTATGATTCAGATACTACAGATATTACCATATACTATGATCCAGATACTACCAGATACTATCCAGATACTATGATCTGGATACTACCAGATACTATCCAGATACTATGATCCGGATACTACCAGACTCTATGATCCGGATACTACCAGATACTATGATTCGGATACTTCCAGATACTACCAGATACTATGATGTAGATACTACCAGATTCTACCAGATACTTTGATCCAGACACTATCAGATACTATGATCCACATACTACCAGATACTATCAGATACTATGATCCAGATACTACCAGATACTATGATCCAGATACTACCAGATAATTTCATCCAGATACTACCAGATACTATCAGATACTATGATCCAGATACTACCAGACACTATGCTCCAGATACTACAAGATACTATCAGATACTATGATCCAGATACTAACAGATACTATGATCCAGATACTACCAGATACTATGATCCAGATACTACCAGATACTATCAGATACTATGATCCAGATACTACCATATACTATGATCCAGATACTACCAGATACTATCAGATACTATGATCTAGATACTCTCAGATACTATAATCCAGATACTACCAGATACTATGATCCAGATACTATCAGATACTATGATCCAGACATTACAAGATACTATCAGATACTATGATCCAGATACTACCAGACACTATACTCCAGATACTACCAGATACTATCAGATACTATGATCCAGATACTACCAGATACTATGATCCAGATGCTACCAGATACTATGATCCAGATACTATGATCCAGATACTACCAGATACTATGCTCCAGATACTACCAGATACTATAATCCAGATACTACCATTATACTATGATCCAGATACTACCAGATATTATGATCCAGATACTACCAGAATTTATCTAGATACTATGATCCAGATACTACCAGATGCTACCAGATACTATGATCCAGATACTACCAGATACTATGATCCAAATACTACCAGATACTATCAGATACTGTGATCCAAATACTACCAGATACTATAATCCGGATACTACCAGATACTACCAATATACTATGATTCAGATACTACCAGATACTACCAGATACTATCCAGATACTATGATCCAGATACTACCAGATACTATCAGATACTATGATCCAGATACTACCAGATACTACCAGATACTACCAGATACTATGATCCAGATACTACCAGATACTACCATTATACTATGATCCAGATACTACCAGATAGCATCAGATACTATGATCCAGATACTACAGATACTACTAGATACTATGATCCTTATACTACCAGATACTATCAGATACTATGATCCAGATACTACCAGATACTATGATCCAGATACTACCAGATAATATCATCCAGATACTACCAGACACTACCAGATACTATGATCCAGATACTACCAGATACTATGATCCAGATACTACAGATACTACCAGATACTATGATCCAGATACTACAGATACTACCAGATACTATGATCCAGATACTACCAGATACTATGATCCAGATGCTACCAGATACTATGATCCAGATACTACCAGATACTATCAGATACTATGATCCAGATACTACCAGATACTACCAGATACTATGATCCAGACACTACCAGATACTATCAGATACTATGATCCAGATACTACCAGATACTATGATCCAGATACTACCAGATACCACCATTATACTATGATCCAGATACTACCAGATACTATCAGATACTATGATCCAGATACTACCAGATACTACCAGATACTATGATCCAGATACTACCAGATACTACCATTATACTATGATCCAGATACTACCAGATAGCATCAGATACTATGATCCAGATACTACAGATACTACTAGATACTATGATCCTTATACTACCAGATACTATCAGATACTATGATCCAGATACTACCAGATACTATGATCCAGATACTACCAGATAATATCATCCAGATACTACCAGACACTACCAGATACTATGATCCAGATACTACCAGATACTATGATCCAGATACTACAGATACTACCAGATACTATGATCCAGATACTACAGATACTACCAGATACTATGATCCAGATACTACCAGATACTATGATCCAGATGCTACCAGATACTATGATCCAGATACTACCAGATACTATCAGATACTATGATCCAGATACTACCAGATACTACCAGATACTATGATCCAGACACTACCAGATACTATCAGATACTATGATCCAGATACTACCAGATACTATGATCCAGATACTACCAGATACCACCATTATACTATGATCCAGATACTACCAGATACTATCAGATACTATGATCCAGATACTACCAGATACTACCAGATACTATGATCCAGATACTACCAGATACTATGATCCAGATACTACAGATACTACCAGATACTATGATTCAGATACTACAGATACTACCATATACTATGATCAAGATACTACCAGATACTATCCAGATACTATGATCTGGATACTACCAGATACTATCCAGATACTATGATTCGGCTACTACCAGATTCTATGATCCGGATACTACCAGATACTATGATTCGTATACTTCCAGATACTACCAGATACTATGATCTAGATACTACCAGATTCTACCAGATACTTTGATCCAGATACTATCAGATACTATCATCCAGATACTACCAGATACTAATAGATACTATGATCCAGATACTACCAGATACTATCAGATACTATGATCCACATACTACCAGATACTATGATCCAGATACCACCAGATAATATCATCCAGATTCTACCAGATACTATCAGATACTATGATCGAGATACTACCAGACACTATGCTCCAGATACTACCAGATACTATCAGATACTATGATCCAGATACTACCAGACACTATGATCCAGATACTGCCAGATACTATCAGATACTATGATCCAGATACTACCAGATACTATCAGATACTATGATCCAGATACTATCAGATACTATGATCCAGATACTACCAGATACTATGATCCAGATACTACCAGATACTATGATCCAGATACTACAGATACTACCAGATACTATGATTCAGATACTACAGATACTACCATATACTATGATCCAGATACTACCAGATACTATCCAGATACTATGATCTGGATACTACCAGATACTATCCAGATACTATGATCCGGATACTACCAGATACTATGATTCGGATACTTCCAGATACTACCAGATAGTATGATCTAGATACTACCAGATTCTACCAGATACTTTGATCCAGATACTATCAGATACTATGATCCAGATACTACCAGATACTATCAGATACTATGATCCAGATACTACCAGATACTATGATCCAGATACTACCAGATAATATCATCCAGATACTACCAGATACTATCAGAAACTATGATCCAGATACTACCAGACACTATGCTCCAGATACTACCAGACACTATCAGATACTATGATCCAGATACTACCAGACACTATGCTCCAGATACTACCAGACACTATCAGATACTAAGATCCAGATACTACCAGATACTATGATCCAGATACTACCAGATACTATGATCCAGATACTACCAGATACTATCAGATACAATGAACAAGATACTACCAGATACTATCAGATACTATGATCCAGATACTACCAGATACTACCATTATACTATGATCCAGATACTACTAGATACTATCAGATACTATGATCCAGATACTACCAGATACTACCAGATACTATGATCCAGAAATTACCAGATACTATGATCCAGATACTACAGATACTACCAGATACTATGATTCAGATACTACAGATACTACCAGATACTATGATCCAGATACTACCAGATACTATGATCCAGATACTACCAGATACTATGATCCAGATACTACCAGATACTATCATCCAGATACTACCAAATACTATGATCTAGATACTACCAGATACTATGATCCAGATACTACCAGATACTATCAGATACTATGATCCAGATACTACCAGATACTATGATCCAGATACTACCAGATACTATGATCCAGATACTACCAGATACTATCAGATACTATGATCCAGATACTACCAGATACTATGATCCAGATACTACCAGATACTATGATCCAGATACTACAGATACTACCAGATACTATGACTCAGATACTACATATACTACCATATACTATGATCCAGATACTACCAGACACTATCCAGAAACTATGATCTGGATACTACCAGATACTATCCAGATACTATGATCCGGATACTACCAGATTCTATGATCCGGATATTACCAGATACTATGATACGGATACTTCCAGATACTACCAGATACTATGATCTAGATACTACCAGATTCTACCAGATACTATGATCCAGATACTATCAGATACTATCAGATACTATGATCCAGAAACTACCAGATACTATGATCCAGATACTACCAGATACTATGATCCAGATACTACCAGATGCTATCAGATACTATGATCCAGATACTACCAGATACTATGATCCAGATACTACCAGATACTATGATTCAGATACTACCAGATACTATGATCCAGATACTACCAGATACTATGATCCAGATGCTACCAGATACTATGATCAAGATACTATGATCCAGATACTACCAGATATTATGATCCAGATACTACCAGATACTACCATATACTATGATCCAGATACTACCAGATACTGTGATCCAAATACTACCAGATACTATAATCCGGATACTACCAGATACTACCATTATACTATGATCCAGATACTACCAGATACTACCAGATACTATCCAGATACTATGATCCAGATACTACCAGATACTATCAGACACTATGATCCAGATACTACCAGATACTACCAGATACTATGATCCAGATACTACCAGATACTACCATTATCCTATGATCTAGATACTACCAGATACTATCAGATACTATGATCTGGATACTACCAGATACTATCCAGATACTATGATCCAGATACTACCAGATACTATGATCCAGATACTACAGATACTACTAAATACTATGATCCAGATACTACCAGATACTACCAGATACTACCAGATACTATGATCCAGATACTACCAGATACTACCAGATACTATGATCCAGATACTACCAGATACTATGATCCAGATACTACAGATACTACCAGATACTATGATCCAGATACTACCAGATACTATCCAGATACTATGATCTGGATACTACCAGATTCTATCCAGATACTATGATCCGGATACTACCAGATTCTATGATCCGGATACTACCAGATACTATGATTCGGATACTTCCAGATACTACCAGATACTATGATCTAGATACTACCAGATACTACCAGATACTATGATCCAGATACTACCAGATACTATCAAATACTATGATCCAGAAACTACCAGATACTACCTGATACTATGATTCAGATACTACCAGATACTACCAGATACTATGATCCAGATACTACCAGATACTACCATTACACTATGATCCGGATACTACCAGATACTATGATCTGGATACTACCAGATGCTACCAGATACTATGATTCAGATACTACCAGATACTACCAGAAACTATGATCCAGATACTACCAGATACTATGATCCAGATACTACAGATACTACCAGATACTATGATCCAGATACTACAGATACTACCAGATACTATGATCCAGATACTACCAGATACTATCCAGATACTATGATCTGGATACTACCAGATACTATCCAGATACTATGATCCGGACACTACCAGATTCTATAATTCGGATACTTCCAGATACTACCAGATACTATGATCTAGATACTACCAGATACTTCCAGATACTATGATCCAGATACTACCAGATACTATGATCCAGATACTACCAGATACTATCAAATACTATGATCCAGATACTACCAGGTACTACCTGATACTATGATTCAGATACTATCAGATATTACCAGATACTACGATCCAGATACTACCAGATACTACCATTATACTATGATCCAGATACTACCAGATACTATGATCCAGATACTACCACATACTACCAGATACTATGATCCAGATACTACCGGATACTACCAGATACTATGATCCAGATACTACCAGATACTACCAGATACTATGATCCAGATACTACCAGATACTACCAGATACTATGATCTAGATACTACCAGATACTACCAGATACTATGTTCCAGATACTACCAGATACTACCAAATACTATCAAATACTATGATCCAGATACTAACAGATACGACCTGATACTATGATGCAGATACTACCAGATACTACCAGATACTATGATCCAGATACTACCATTATACTATGATCCAGATACTACCAGATACTATCCAGATACTATGATCCGGATATTACCAGATACTATGATCTGGATACTACCAGATGCTACCAGATATTTTGATCCAGATACTACCAGATACTAATAGATACTATCATCCAGATACTACCAGATACTATCAGATACTATGATCCAGATACTACCAGATACTACCAGATACTATGATCCAGATACTACCAGATACTATCAGATACTACAGATACTACCAGATACTATGATCCAGATACTACAGATACTACCAGATACTATGATCCAGATACTACAGATACTACAAGATACTATGATCCAGATACTACCAGATACTATGATCCAGATACTACCAGATACTATCCAGATACTATGATCTGGATACTACCAGATACTATCCAGATACTATGATCCGGATACTACCAGATTCTATGATCCGGATACTACCAGATTCTATGATCCGGATACTACCAGATACTATGATCCAGATACTACCAGATACTATGATCCAGATACTACCAGATACTATCAAATACTATGATCCAGATACTACCAGATACTACCTGATACTATGATTCAGATACTACCACATACTACCAGATACTATGATCCAAATACTACCAGATACTACCATTATACTATGATCCGGATACTACCAGATACTATGATCTGGATACTACCAGATGCTACCAGATACTATGATTCAGATACTACCAGATACTACCAGAAACTATGATCCAGATACTACCAGATACTACCAGATACTATGATCCAGATACTACAGATACTACCAGATACTATGATCCTGATACTACAGATACTACCAGATACTATGATCCAGATATCACCAGATACTATCCAGATACTATGATCTGGATATTACCAGATACTATCCAGATACTATGATCCGGATACTACCAGATTCTATGATTCGGATACTTCCAGATACTACCAGATACTATGATCTAGATACTACCAGATACTACGAGATACTATGATCCAGATACTACCAGATACTATCATCCAGATACTACCAGATACTATCAAATACTATGATCCAAATACTACCAGGTACTACCTGATACTATGATTCAGATACTATCAGATATTACCAGAGACTACGATCCAGATACTACCAGATACTACCATTATACTATGATCCAGATACTACCAGATACTATGATCCAGATACTACCACATACTACCAGATACTATGATCCAGATACTACCGGATACTACCAGATACTATGATCCAGATACTACCAGATACTACCAGATACTATGATCCAGATACTACCAGATACTACCAGATACTATGATCCAGATACTACCTGATACTATGATGCAGATACTACCAGATACTAATAGATACTATGATCCACATACTACCAGATACTAATAGATACTATGATCCACATACTACCAGATACTACCAGAAACTATGATCTGGATACTACCAGATGCTACCAGATACTATGATTCAGATACTACCAGATACTACCAGAAACTATGATCCAGATACTACCAGATACTACCACATACTATGATCCAGATACTACAGATACTACCAGATACTATGATCCTGATACTACAGATACTACCAGATACTATGATCCAGATATCACCAGATACTATCCAGATACTATAATCTGGATACTACCAGATACTATCCAGATACTATGATCCGGAAACTACCAGATTCTATGATCCGGATACTACCAGATACTATGATTCGTATACTTCCAGATACTACCAGATACTATGATCTAGATACTACCAGATTCTACCAGATACTTTGATCCAGATACTATCAGATACTATCATATAGATACTACCAGACACTATGCTCCAGATACTACCAGACACTATCAGATACTATGATCCAGATACTACCAGATACTATGATCCAGATACTACCAGATACTACCAGATACTATGATCCAGATACTACCAGATACTATCAGATACTACAGATACTACCAGATACTATGATCCAGATACTACAGATACAACCAGATTCTATGATCCAGATACTACAGATACTACCAGATACTATGATCCAGATACTACCAGATACTATGATCCAGATACTACCAGATACTATGATCCAGATACTACCAGATACTATCCAGATACTATGATCTGGATACTACCAGATACTATCCAGATACTATGATCCGGATACTACCAGATTCTATGATCCGGATACTACGAGATACTATGATTCGGATACTTCCAGATACTACCAGATACTATGATCTAGATACTACCAGATACTACCAGATACTATGATCCAGATACTACCAGATACTATCAAATACTATGATCCAGATACTACCAGATACTACCTGATACTATGATTCAGATACTACCACATACTACCAGATACTATGATCCAAATACTACCAGATACTACCATTATACTATGATCCGGATACTACCAGATACTATGATCTGGATACTACCAGATGCTACCAGATACTATGATTCAGATACTACCAGATACTACCAGAAACGATGATCCAGATACTACAGATACTACCAGATACTATGATCCAGATACTACCAGATACTATCCAGATACTATGATCTGGATACTACCAGATACTATCCAGATACTATGATCCGGATACTACCAGATTCTATGATTCGGATACTTCCAGATACTACCAGATACTATGATGTAGATACTACCAGATACTTCCAGATACTATGATCCAGATACTACCAGATACTATCATCCAGATACTACCAGATACTATCAAATACTATGATCCAGATACTACCAGGTACTACCTGATACTATGATTAAGATACTATCAGATATTACCAGATACTACGATCCAGATACTACCAGATACTACCATTATACTATGATCCAGATACTACCAGATACTATGATCCAGATACTACCACATACTACCAGATACTATGATCCAGATACTACCGGATACTACCAGATACTATGATCCAGATACTACCAGATACTACCAGATACTATGATCCAGATACTATCAGATACTACCAGATACTATGATCCAGATACTACCAGATACTATGATCTAGATACTACCAGATACTACCAGATACTATGTTCCAGATACTACCAGATACTACCAAATACTGTCAAATACTATGATCCAGATACTAACAGATACGACCTTATACTATGATGCAGATACTACCAGATACTACCAGATACTATGATCCAGATACTACCATTATACTATGATCCAGATACTACCAGATACTATCCAGATACTATGATCCGGATATTACCAGATACTATGATCTGGATACTACCAGATGCTACCAGATATTATGATCCAGATACTACCAGATACTAATAGATACTATGATCCAGATACTACCAGATACTATCAGATACTATGATCCAGATACTACCAGATACTACCAGATACTATGATCCAGATACTACCAGATACTATCAGATACTACAGATACTACCAGATACTATGATCCAGATACTACAGATACTACCAGATACTATGATCCAGATACTACAGATACTACCAGATACTATGATTAAGATTATCACGAATAAGCACAGAGACCCAAATGCGTGGCTCCAATTTAATAGTCTTCACAGAAAACACAGGCAGGCTGAACCTGAACATGAACAAAGACAGAAGTCAAAACCCCCAAAATGCACACAGACAAGAAGACACATAAAATACACTGAGCGAGTGTGATTACCTGAACATGAACAAAGACAATCTGGCAAGGACAGAGGAAACACACAGACACTAAATACTAACGAGGGCGGGAAGGACAAGTAGACACAGGTGGGACATGAGGGGCGGAGCAGGTAATCACACAGGCAAAGACACAGTGAGCAGGGTAGGGATCTGAAACGAGAAACCGGTAAGTGATACAAAATAAAACAGGAAGTGCTTGGAAAATAAGACTTAAGTGCCACCAGACATGACAGTACCCCCCCTCCTAGGGCCGACTCCCGACGGCCCAGGCCGATCCGGGTTGTTACGGTGAAAGTCCCGTATCAGGCCAGGATCCAAGATGTGCCTAGCAGGGACCCAACTCCTCTCCTCCGGGCCGTACCCCTCCCAATCAACGAGGTACTGCCGTCCCCGTCCTCGCTGTCTCACTGCCAGCAATCTCTTGACTGTGTATGCTGGGCCACCATCAATCAGGCGAGGGGGAGGCGGAGGCGTGACCTTAGGCACAAGAGGGCTCTCAACAAACGGCTTAACACAACTGACATGAAACGTCGGGTGGACCCTCAGAGACCTAGGGAGTTTCAGCCGTATAGCCACAGGATTAATGATCTTGGAGATCGGAAAGGGGCCAATGAACTTAGGAGCCATCTTGCGAGACTCCACTCTCAGCGGGAGATTCCTCGTAGAGAGCCAGACCTTCTGACCCACGAGATAAGGAGGCGCCGGGCGGCGGTGATTGTCCGCGCTCCTCTTATAGGACTCCGAACAGTGGAGGAGCGTACGACGGGCCCCCCTCCAACCTCGACGACAACGCCGCACTAGGGCCAGGGCTGACGGAACGGCCACCTCCTTGTCCAAGGCTGGAAATAGCGGTGGCTGGTAACCGTACACGCACTCAAAGGGGGTAAGACCTGTGGACGAGCAGGGCAGAGAGTTATGGGCATACTCTATCCATACCAGCTGTTTTGTCCATGAAGAGGGATTCTGGGAGGCCAGGCATCGCAGTCCACACTCCAACTCCTGATTCAGGCGTTCAGACTGGCCATTGGACTGCGGATGATAACCAGACGATAAACTGGCCGTAGCTCCCAGCAAAGAGCAAAACTCCTTCCAGAAGGCGGACACGAACTGGGGGCCCCGGTCGGATACAACATCCCTGGGAAGACCATGTAGGCGAAAGATCTGTGACAGCATTATCTCAGCGGTCTCCCTGGCTGAAGGCAGTTTGGTCAAAGGAATGAAGTGAACCATCTTAGAGAAACGATCAACAACAGTAAGAATGACAGTGTTACCCTCGGAGAGTGGCAACCCAGTGACAAAATCCAAGGAAATGTCCGACCAGGGTCTGTGAGGCACGGGGAGGGGATGCAGCTGACCAGAAGGCGCATGACGCGGAACCTTGTGTTGAGCACAGACCGTACATCCAGCCACATAGTCCTTGACGTCCTTCCTCATAGCAGGCCACCAAAACCGCTGTTGGATAGAGAACATGGTCCTGCTTACCCCAGGATGACAGAACATCGGTGAATTGTGCCCCCAGTTGATGACTCGTGAACGGAGTGAGGCAGGAACAAACAATCGATTACTGGGGCACCCCGCAGGAATCTGAACCGAGGACTGGGACCGTCTGACCACCTCCTCGATCTCCCAGACAACGGCTCCAATCACGCATGATGGCAGAAGAATAGGGGATGGGACCTTAGGAGCCACTTCAGGGTCGGAGAGTCGAGACAGTGTGTCGGGCTTTACATTCTTGGAGCCTGGACGGTAGGACACGGAAAAATTAAACCTACTAAAAAACAACGCCCACCTGGCCTGACGAGGGTTCAGTCTCTTGGCATCTCTCAGGTACTCCAAGTTCTTGTGGTCCGTCCAGACCACAAAGGGTAGCTCCGCTCCCTCCAGCCAGTGCCGCCATTCCTCGAGTGCGACTTTTATGGCGAGCAGTTCGCGGTCCCCTACATCGTAGTTCGATTCCGCTGGCGACAACCTCTTTGACATGAAGGCACAGGGGTGAAAACGGCCATCCTTCTTTGACCTCTGGGATAAGACAGCCCCTACCCCCACTTCGGATGCATCCACCTCCACCACAAACTGGAGCAGAGGGTCCGGTTGTACCAGTATTGGGGCGGTGGTGAAGAGCTTCCGCAGTCGGCCGAAGGCATGGTCGGCCTGGGATGTCCACTGAAACTTAGACTTAACAGAGGTGAGAGCGTGCAGAGGAGCAGTAACTGAACTAAAATTTCTTATAAACTTCCTGTAGAAATTAGCAAAACCAAGGAAACGCTGTACTTGTTTGCGGGTCCCTGGCGTAGGCCAGTCCGCTACCGCCTGGATCTTCGCCGGATCCATCTGAATCTCCCCCTCAGCTATGATGTAACCCAAAAACGAAACTGAGTGGACATGAAACTCACATTTCTCAGCTTTAACGAACAGCTGATTCTCCAGGAGTCTCTGCAACACCCTCCTCACATGCTGGACATGGGCGTTCATATCCCGGGAAAAAATGAGAATATCGTCCAAATAAACGAATACAAAAATGTTCAACATGTCGCGCAGGACATCATTCACCAATGATTGGAAAACAGCAGGGGCATTGGTTAACCCGAAGGGCATCACCAAATACTCATAATGTCCCGTGGGGGTGTTAAAGGCTGTCTTCCATTCATCCCCCTCCCTTATCCGGACGAGATGATAAGCATTACGGAGGTCGAGTTTAGTGAAAATCTTAGCATCTCTCAAGAGATCCAAGGCGTTAGTGATGAGGGGAAGGGGGTATCTGTTCTTCACCGTGATTGCGTTCAATCCACGATAGTCGATACACGGTCTCAGCGTCTTATCCTTCTTCCCCACAAAAAAGAAGCCCGCCCCAACTGGAGAGGAAGACGGGCGGATTAATCCCGCTGAGAGCGACTTCTCAATATACTCATCAATGGTCCTGGCCTCCGGGCCCGACAAGGAGTACAACCGGCCCTTAGGCAAGGTGGAACCGGGTAGGAGGTCGATCGCACAGTCGTAGGGCCGGTGAGGAGGTAATGAGGTCGCCCTGGCCTTATTGAAAACCTGCTTTAGATCCATATAGCAGGGCGGGACACGGGAAATATCAGGGAAATCAGGCTCGACAGGAGCGGGTTTGGGCTGAGAGGGGCCCACCGCAGGTGGGTCAAAACATGTCTTGTAACAATCTACCCCCCAGGACGAAACGCCACCGCGGGACCAGTCCACCACAGGGTTGTGCAGCACGAGCCAGGGGTATCCTAATATCAGTCTGTGTTGAGTAGAACGAAACAAAAAAAAACTCAAGTTTTCGGTATGCTGATCGGGGAAGGTCACCCCTACCGGTTCTGTACGGTGCGTGACTTGGCTCAGAAGGCGGCCATCCAGAGCGCTAGCTGCGAGGGGGTGTTCCAGGGGAATGGATGCCAACTGAAGCTCCTGAGCCAGGGCATGGTCCATCAGATTGGCATCGGACCCAGAGTCAATAAGCACCGCAGATCCGCAGGAAACTGTGGAGGAGGTGAGAGTAACCAGGGGGGTAGGACGAGAGGGGTTAACAGGAATATTATGGCTCACCAGTGCCCTCCTCCTCACTGATGAGCCCGAGCTTTTACTGGGCAGGCGGCCAGAACATGCCCCAGACGACCACAGTGGAAACAGCGCCCCTGTCTCCACCGCCGCTGTCGCTCCTCCGGTGTCAAATGGGTCCGTCCGAACTGCATAGGTTCCTCCTCTCCCGAAAGAGCAGAGGGAGGGGTCGCGGACAAGTTGGTTGTACTCAGAAGTGAGAGGGGCTGGGGGTTGCGCTGCCCTCTCCGATACTGCGCGTGACCGCGGGATCTCTCCCGCTCACGCTCCACGACCCTCCTGTCGATTTTAATAGCCAGCGCTATGAGTTCATCCAGCGTTTCAGGCAGATCCAGAGGAGCCAGTTGATCCTTTATGTCCTCTCCTAATCCGTTCAGAAACGCGTCAAACAGAGCAGTGGGATTCCATCCACTGTCAGCGCCCAGCGTACGAAATCGGACCGCGTAGTCCGCCACTCGCTGTTCGCCTTGTCTCAATTGAACCAGTGCTCGAGCAGCCTCTCTGCCAGGAGTGACGTGATGAAAAATCTGACTCAGCGTCTGAACAAAAGCCTGTAGCGAGTCGCACACGGGGGAGCGCCGACTCCATTCAGCAACTGCCCAAGCCTCCGCTCTGCCGGTCAAATGTGAGATCATATACGCTACCTTGGCTCTGTCAGACTGGAAACCACCTGGTTGCATCTCGAAATGCAGTTCACACTGGGTAATAAATGCCCGACAGTCCCCTGAGTCCCCGGAAAACTTCTCCGGTCGGGACAGCTGAACGTGAACCAGAGGCTGGAAAGGGGAACTGCTCGCAGGTGGGTCTGACGAGGTGGAATGTTCTGAAGCTGAGTGTGGGTCAGGAGGACAGGGGTTCATCCTCTCCGCAAGTACCGTCAGTTGGTTGGTGAAGGCAGCGATCATGGACTCCTGTCGAGCGGCCATCTCTTTTAAATCATGCCGAAGCAGTGACAGCTGTTCCTCCTGCCGGTGGATTCTAAGTCCCTGCGCTTGCAGCGCCGCATGGACAGGATCTTGGGAGGCAGGGTCCGAGCCAGCTGGGTTCATCGTGGCCAGATTGTGCTATCACGAATAAGCACAGAGACCCAAATGCGTGGCTCCAATTTAATAGTCTTCACAGAAAACACAGGCAGGCTGAACCTGAACATGAACAAAGACAGAAGTCAAAAACCCCCAAAATGCACACAGACAAGAAGACACATAAAATACACGGAGCGAGTGTGATTACCTGAACATGAACAAAGACAATCTGGCAAGGACAGAGGAAACACACAGACACTAAATACTAACGAGGGCGGGAAGGACAAGTAGACACAGGTGGGACATGAGGGGCGGAGCAGGTAATCACACAGGCAAAGTCACAGTGAGCAGGGTAGGGATCTGAAACGAGAAACCGGTAAGTGATACAAAATAAAACAGGAAGTGCTTGGAAAATAAGACTTAAGTGCCACCAGACATGACAAAGATACTACCAGATACTATGATCCAGATACTACCAGATACTATCCAGATACTATGATCTGGATACTACCAGATACTATCCAGATACTATGATCCGGATACTACCAGATTCTATGATCCGGATACTACCAGATACTATGATTCGGATACTTCCAGATACTACCAGATACTATGATCTAGATACTACCAGATGCTACCAGATACTATGATCCAGATACTACCAGATACTATGATCCAGATACTACCAGATACTATCAAATACTATGATCCAGATACTACCAGATACTACCATTATACTATGATCCGGATACTACCAGATACTATGATCTGGATACTACCAGATGCTACCAGATACTATGATTCAGATACTACCAGATACTACCAGAAACTATGATCCAGATACTACCAGATACTACCAGATACTATGATCCAGATACTACAGATACTACCAGATACTATGATCCTGATACTACAGATACTACCAGATACTATGATCCTGATACTACAGATACTACCAGATACTATGATCCAGATATCACCAGATACTATCCAGATACTATGATCCGGATACTACCAGATTCTATGATTCGGATACTTCCAGATACTACCAGATACTATGACCTAGATACTACCAGATACTACGAGATACTATGATCCAGATACTACCAGATACTATCATCCAGATACTACCAGATACTATCAAATACTATGATCCAAATACTACCAGGTACTACCTGATACTATGATTCAGATACTATCAAATATTACCAGAGACTACGATCCAGATACTACCAGATACTACCATTATACTATGATCCAGATACTACCAGATACTATGATCCAGATACTACCACATACTACCAGATACTATGATCCAGATACTACCGGATACTACCAGATACTATGATCCAGATACTACCAGATACTACCAGATACCATGATCCAGATACTACCAGATACTACCAGATACTATGATCCAGATACTACCAGATACTATGATCCAGATACTAACAGATACTACCTGATACTATGATGCAGATACTACCAGATACTAATAGATACTATGATCCACATACTACCAGATACTAATAGATACTATGATCCACATACTACCAGATACTACCAGAAACTATGATCCAGATACTACCAGATACTACCAGATACTATGATCCAGATACTACAGATACTACCAGATACTATGATCCAGATACTACAGATACTACCAGATACTATGATCCAGATACTACCAGATACTATGATCCAGATGCTACCAGATACTATGATCCAGATACTACCAGATAATATCAGATACTATGATCCAGATACTACCAGATACTACCAGATACTATGATCCAGATACTACCAGATACTATCAGATACTATGATCGAGATACTACCAGATACTACCAGATACTATGATCCAGATACTACCAGATACTACCATTATACTATGATCCAGATACTACTAGATACTATCAGATACTATGATCCAGATACTACCAGATACTACCAGATACTATGATCCAGATACTACCAGATACTATGATCCAGATACTACAGATACTACCAGATACTATGATTCAGATACTACAGATACTACCTTATACTATGATCCAGATACTACCAGATACTATCCAGATACTATGATCTGGATACTACCAGATACTATCCAGATACTATGATCCGGATACTACCAGATTCTATGATCCGGATACTACCAGATACTATGATTCGTATACTTCCAGATACTACCAGATACTATGATCCAGATACTATCAGATACTATCATCCAGATACTACCAGACACTATGCTCCAGATACTACCAGACACTATCAGATACTATGATCCAGATACTACCAGATACTATGATCCAGATACTACCAGATACTACCAGATACTATGATCCAGATACTACCAGATACTACCAGATACTATGATCCAGATACTACCAGATACTATGATCTAGATACTACCAGATACTACCAGATACTATGTTCCAGATACTACCAGATACTACCAAATACTGTCAAATACTATGATCCAGATACTATGATCCAGATACGACCTGATACTATGATGCAGATACTACCAGATACTACCAGATACTATGATCCAGATACTACCATTATACTATGATCCAGATACTACCAGATACTATCCAGATACTATGATCCGGATATTACCAGATACTATGATCTGGATACTACCAGATGCTACCAAATATTATGATCCAGATACTACCAGATACTAATAGATACTATGATCCAGATACTACCAGATACTATCAGATACTACAGATACTACCAGATACTATGATCCAGATACTACACATACTACCAGATACTATGATCCAGATACTACAGATACTACCAGATACTATGATCCAGATACTACCAGATACTATGATCCAGATACTACCAGATACTATCCAGATACTATGATCTGGATACTACCAGATACTATCCAGATACTATGATCCGGATACTACCAGATTCTATGATCCGGATACTACCAGATACTATGATTCGGATACTTCCAGATACTACCAGATACTATGATCTAGATACTACCAGATACTACCAGATACTATGATCCAGATACTACCAGATACTATGATCCAGATACTACCAGATACTATCAAATACTATGATCCAGATACTACCAGATACTACCTGATACTATGATTCAGATACTACCACATACGACCAGATACTATGATCCAGATACTACCAGATACTACCATTATACTATGATCCGGATACTACCAGATACTATGATCTGGATACTACCAGATGCTACCAGATACTATGATTCAGATACTACCAGATACTACCAGAAACTATGATCCAGATTCTACCAGATACTACCAGATACTATGATCCAGATACTACAGATACTACCAGATACTATGATCCTGATACTACAGATACTACCAGATACTATGATCCAGATATCACCAGATACTATCCAGATACTATGATCTGGATACTACCAGATACTATCCAGATACTATGATCCGGATACTACCAGATTCTATGATTCGGATACTTCCAGATACTACCAGATACTATGATCTAGATACTACCAGATACTACGAGATACTATGATCCAGATACTACCAGATACTATCATCCAGATACTACCAGATACTATCAAATACTATGATCCAAATACTACCAGGTACTACCTGATACTATGATTCAGATACTATCAGATATTACCAGAGACTACAATCCAGATACTACCAGATACTACCATTATACTATGATCCAGATACTACCAGATACTATGATCCAGATACTACCACATACTACCAGATACTATGATCCAGATACTACCAGATACTACCAGATACTATGATCCAGATACTACCAGATACTACCAGATACTATGATCCAGATACTACCAGATACTACCAGATACTATGATCCAGATACTACCAGATACTATGATCCAGATACTAACAGATACTACCTGATACTATGATGCAGATACTACCAGATACTAATAGATACTATGATCCACATACTACCAGATACTAATAGATACTATGATCCACATACTACCAGATACTACCAGAAACTATGATCCGGATACTACCAGATACTACCAGATACTATGATCCAGATACTACAGATACTACCAGATACTATGATCCAGATACTACAGATACTACCAGATACTATGATCCAGATACTACCAGATACTATGATCCAGATGCTACGAGATACTATGATCCAGATACTACCAGATAATATCAGATACTATGATTCAGATACTACAGATACTACCATATACTATGATCCAGATACTACCAGATACTATCCAGATACTATGATCTGGATACTACCAGATACTATCCAGATACTATGATCCGGATACTACCAGATTCTATGATCCGGATACTACCAGATACTATGATTCGTATACTTCCAGATACTACCAGATACTATGATCTAGATACTACCAGATTCTACCAGATACTTTGATCCAGATACTATCAGATACTATCATCCAGATACTACCAGACACTATGCTCCAGATACTACCAGATACTACCAGATACTATGATCCAGATACTACCAGATACTACCAGATACTATGATCCAGATACTACCAGATACTATGATCTAGATACTACCAGATACTACCAGATACTATGTTCCAGATACTACCAGATACTACCAAATACTGTCAAATACTATGATCCAGATACTAACAGATACGACCTGATACTATGATGCAGATACTACCAGATACTACCAGATACTATGATCCAGATACTACCATTATACTATGATCCAGATACTACCAGATACTATCCAGATACTATGATCCGGATATTACCAGATACTATGATCTGGATACTACCAGATGCTACCAGATATTATGATCCAGATACTACCAGATACTAATAGATACTACGATCCAGATACTACCAGATACTATCAGATACTATGATCCAGATACTACCAGATACTACCAGATACTATGATCCAGATACTACCAGATACTATCAGATACTACAGATACTACCAGATACTATGATCCAGATACTACACATACTACCAGGTTCTATGATCCAGATACTACAGATACTACCAGATAGTATGATCCAGATACTACCAGATACTATGATCCAGATACTACCAGATACTATCCAGATACTATGATCTGGATACTACCAGATACTATCCAGATACTATGATCCGGATACTACCAGATTCTATGATCCGGATACTATCAGATACTATGATTCGGATACTTCCAGATACTACCAGATACTATGATCTAGATACTACCAGATACTACCAGATACTATGATCCAGATACTACCAGATACTATGATCCAGATACTACCAGATACTATCAAATACTATGATCCAGATACTACCAGATACTACCTGATACTATGATTCAGATACTACCACATACGACCAGATACTATGATCCAGATACTACCAGATACTACCATTATACTATGATCCGGATACTACCAGATACTATGATCTGGATACTACCAGATGCTACCAGATACTATGATTCAGATACTACCAGATACTACCAGAAACTATGATCCAGATTCTACCAGATACTACCAGATACTATGATCCAGATACTACAGATACTACCAGATACTATGATCCTGATACTACAGATACTACCAGATACTATGATCCAGATATCACCAGATACTATCCAGATACTATGATCTGGATACTACCAGATACTATCCAGATACTATGATCCGGATACTACCAGATTCTATGATTCGGATACTTCCAGATACTACCAGATACTATGATCTAGATACTACCAGATACTACGAGATACTATGATCCAGATACTACCAGATACTATCATCCAGATACTACCAGATACTATCAAATACTATGATCCAAATACTACCAGGTACTACCTGATACTATGATTCAGATACTATCAGATATTACCAGAGACTACGATCCAGATACTACCAGATACTACCATTATACTATGATCCAGATACTACCAGATACTATGATCCAGATACTACCACATACTACCAGATACTATGATCCAGATACTACCAGATACTACCAGATACTATGATCCAGATACTACCAGATACTACCAGATACTATGATCTAGATACTACCAGATACTATGATCCAGATACTACCAGATACTATGATCCAGATACTAACAGATACTACCTGATACTATGACGCAGATACTACCAGATACTAATAGATACTATGATCCACATACTACCAGATACTAATAGATACTATGATCCACATACTACCAGATACTACCAGAAACTATGATCCAGATACTACCAGATACTATGATCCAGATACTACCAGATACTATCAAATACTATGATCCAGATACTACCAGATACTACCTGATACTATGATTCAGATACTACCACATACGACCAGATACTATGATCCAGATACTACCAGATACTACCATTATACTATGATCCGGATACTACCAGATACTATGATCTGGATACTACCAGATGCTACCAGATACTATGATTCAGATACTACCAGATACTACCAGAAACTATGATCCAGATTCTACCAGATACTACCAGATACTATGATCCAGATACTACAGATACTACCAGATACTATGATCCTGATACTACAGATACTACCAGATACTATGATCCAGATATCACCAGATACTATCCAGATACTATGATCTGGATACTACCAGATACTATCCAGATACTATGATCCGGATACTACCAGATTCTATGATTCGGATACTTCCAGATACTACCAGATACTATGATCTAGATACTACCAGATACTACGAGATACTATGATCCAGATACTACCAGATACTATCATCCAGATACTACCAGATACTATCAAATACTATGATCCAAATACTACCAGGTACTACCTGATACTATGATTCAGATACTATCAGATATTACCAGAGACTACGATCCAGATACTACCAGATACTACCATTATACTATGATCCAGATACTACCAGATACTATGATCCAGATACTACCACATACTACCAGATACTATGATCCAGATACTACCAGATACTACCAGATACTATGATCCAGATACTACCAGATACTACCAGATACTATGATCTAGATACTACCAGATACTATGATCCAGATACTACCAGATACTATGATCCAGATACTAACAGATACTACCTGATACTATGACGCAGATACTACCAGATACTAATAGATACTATGATCCACATACTACCAGATACTAATAGATACTATGATCCACATACTACCAGATACTACCAGAAACTATGATCCAGATACTACCAGATACTACCAGATACTATGAACCAGATACTACAGATACTACCAGATACTATGATCCAGATACTACAGATACTACCAGATACTATGATCCAGATACTACCAGATACTATGATCCAGATGCTACCAGATACTATGATCCAGATACTACCAGATAATATCAGATACTATGATCCAGATACTACCAGATACTACCAGATACTATGATCCAGATACTTCCAGATACTACCATTATACTATGATCCAGATACTACTAGATACTATCAGATACTATGATCCAGATACTACCAGATACTACCAGATACTATGATCCACATACTACCAGATACTATGATCCAGATACTACAGATACTACCAGATACTATGATTCAGATACTACAGATACTACCATATACTATGATCCAGATACTACCAGATACTATCCAGATACTATGATCTGGATACTACCAGATACTATCCAGATACTATGATCCGGATACTACCAGATTCTATGATCCGGATACTACCAGATACTATGATTCGTATACTTCCAGATACTACCAGATACTATGATCTAGATACTACCAGATTCTACCAGATACTTTGATCCAGATACTATCAGATACTATCATCCAGATACTACCAGACACTATGCTCCAGATACTACCAGATACTACCAGATACTATGAACCAGATACTACAGATACTACCAGATACTATGATCCAGATACTACCAGATAATATCAGATACTATGATCCAGATACTACCAGATACAACAGATACTATGATCCAGATACTACCAGATACTATCAGATACTATGATCGAGATACTACCAGATACTACCAGATACTATGATCCAGATACTTCCAGATACTACCATTATACTATGATCCAGATACTACTAGATAATATCAGATACTATGATCCAGATACTACCAGATACTACCAGATACTATGATCCACATACTACCAGATACTATGATCCAGATACTACAGATACTACCAGATACTATGATTCAGATACTACAGATACTACCATATACTATGATCCAGATACTACCAGATACTATGATCCAGACACTACCAGATACTATGATCCAGATACTACCAGATACTACCAGATACTATGATCCAGATACTACCAGATACTATCAGATACTACAGATACTACCAGATACTATGATCCAGATACTACAAATACTACCAGATACTATGATCCAGATACTACAGATACTACCAGATACTATGATCCAGATACTACCAGATACTATGATCCAGATACTACAAATACTACCAGATACTATGATCCAGATACTACCAGATACTATCCAGATACTATGATCTGGATACTACCAGACACTATCCAGATACTATGATCCGGATACTACCAGATTCTATGATCCGGATACTACCAGATACTATGATTCGGATACTTCCAGATACTACCAGATACTATGATCTAGATACTACCAGATACTACCAGATACTATGATCCAGATACTACCAGATACTATGATCCAGATACTAACAGATACTATCAAATACTATGATCCAGATACTACCAGATACTACCTGATACTATGATTCAGATACTACCACATACTACCAGATACTATGATCCAAATACTACCAGATACTACCATTATACTATGATCCGGATACTACCAGATACTATGATCTGGATACTACCAGATGCTACCAGATACTATGATTCAGATACTACCAGATACTACCAGAAACTATGATCCAGATACTACCAGATACTACCAGATACTATGATCCAGATACTACAGATACTACCAGATACTATTATCCTGATACTACAGATACTACCAGATACTATGATCCAGATATCACCAGATACTATCCAGATACTATGATCTGGATACTACCAGAAACTATCCAGATACTATGATCCGGATACTACCAGATTCTATGATTCGGATACTTCCAGATACTACCAGATACTATGATTTAGATACTACCAGATACTACCAGATACTATGATCCAGATACTACCAGATACTATCATCCAGATACTACCAGATACTATCAAATACTATGATCCAAATACTACCAGGTTCTACCTGATACTATGATTCAGATACTATCAGATATTACCAGATACTACGATCCAGATACTACCAGATACTACCATTATACTATGATCCAGATACTACCAGATACTATGATCCAGATACTACCACATACTACCAGATACTATGATCCAGATACTACCGGATACTACCAGATACTATGATCCAGATACTACCAGATACTACCAGATACTATGATCCAGATACTACCAGATACTACCAGATACTATGATCCAGATACTACCAGATACTATGATCCAGATACTAACAGATACTACCTGATACTATGATGCAGATACTACCAGATACTAATAGATACTTTGATCCACATACTACCAGATACTAATAGATACTATGATCCACATACTACCAGATACTACCAGAAACTATGATCCAGATACTACCAGATACTACCAGATACTATGATCCAGATACTACAGATACTACCAGATACTATGATCCAGATACTACAGATACTACCAGATACTATGATCCAGATACTACCAGTTACTATGATCCAGATGCTATCAGATACTATGATCCAGATACTACCAGATACTATCAGATACTATGATCCAGATACTACCAGATACTATCAGATACTATGATCCAGATACTACCAGATACTACCAGATACTATGATCCAGATACTACCAGATATTACCATTATACTATGATCCAGATACTACCAGATACTATCAGATACTATGATCCAGATACTACCGGATACTACCAGATGCTATGATCCAGATACTACCAGATACTATGATCCAGATACTACAGATACTACCAGATACTATGATTCAGATACTACAGATACTACCATATACTATAATCCAGATACTACCAGATACTATCCAGATACTATGATCTGGATACTACCAGATACTATCCAGATACTATGTTCCGGATACTACCAGATTCTATGATCCGGATACTACCAGAAACTATGATTCGGATACTTCCAGATACTACCAGATAGTATGATCTAGATACTACCAGATTCTACCAGATACTTTGATCCAGATACTATCACATACTATGATCCAGATACTACCAGATACTATCAGATACTATGATCCAGATACTACCAGATACTATGATCCAGATACTACCAGATAATATCATCCAGATACTACCAGATACTATCAGATAATATGATCCAGATACTACCAGACACTATGCTCCAGATACTACCAGACACTATCAGATACTATGATCCAGATACTACCAGATACTATGATCCAGATACTACCAGATACTATGATCCCGATACTACCAGATACTATCAGATACAATGATCCAGATACTACCAGATAGTATGATCCAGATACTACCAGATACTATGATCCAGATACTACCAGATACTATCATCCAGATACTACCAAATACTATCAGATACTATGATCCAGATACTACCAGATACTATGATACTATGATCCAGATACTACCAGATACTATGATCCAGATACTACCAGATACTATCAGATACTATGATCCAGCTACTACCAGATACTATGATCCAGATACTACCAGATACTATGATCCAGATACTACAGATACTACCAGATACTATGATTCAGATACTACAGATACTACCATATACTATAATCCAGATACTACCAGATACTATCCAGATACTATGATCTGGATACTACCAGATACTATCCAGATACTATGATCTGGATACTACCAGATACTATGATCCGGATACTACCAGATACTATGATTCGGATACTTCCAGATACTACCAGATAGTATGATCTAGATACTACCAGATTCTACCAGATACTTTGATCCAGATACTATCAGATACTAAGATCCAGATACTACCAGATACTATCAGATACTATGATCCAGATACTACCAGATACTATGATCCAGATACTACCAGATAACATCATCCAGATACTACCAGATACTACCAGACACTATGCTCCAGATACTACCAGATACTATCAGATACTATGATCCAGATACTACCAGATACTATGATCCAGATACTACCAGATACTATGATCCAGATACTACAGATACTACCAGATACTATGACTCAGATACTACATATACTACCATATACTATGATCCAGATACTACCAGATACTATCCAGATACTATGATCTGGATACTACCAGATACTGTCCAGATACTATGATCCGGATACTACCAGATTCTATGATCCGGATATTACCAGATACTATGATACGGATACTTCCAGATACTACCAGATACTAGGATCTAGATACTACCAGATTCTACCCGATACTATGATCCAGATACTATCAGATACTATGATCCAGATACTATCAGATACTATCAGATACAATGATCCAGAAACTACCAGATACTATGATCCAGATACTACCAGATACTATGATGCAGATACTACCAGATACTATCAGATACTATGATCCAGATACTACCAGATACTATGATCCAGATACTACCAGATACTATGATCCAGATACTACCAGATACTATCAGATACTATGATCCAGATACTACCAGATACTATGATTCAGATACTACCAGATACTATGATCCAGATACTACCAGATACTATGATCCAGATGCTACCAGATACTATGATCCAGATACTATGATCCAGATACTACCAGATATTATGATCCAGATACTACCACATACTACCATATACTATGATCCAGATACTACCAGATACTGTGATCCAAATACTACCAGATACTATAATCCGGATACTACCAGATACTACCATTATACTATGATCCAGATACTACCAGATACTACCAGATATTATCCAGATACTATGATCGAGATACTACCAGATACTATCAGACACTATGATCCGGATACTACCAGATACTACCAGATACTATGATCCAGATACTACCAGATACTACCATTATCCTATGATCCAGATACTACCAGATACTATCAGATACTATGATCTGGATACTACCAGATACTATCCAGATACTATGATCCAGATACAACCAGATACTATGATCCAGATACTACTGATACTACTAGATACTATGATCCAGATACTACCAGATAGTACCAGATACTATGATCCAGATACTACCAGATACTACCAGATACTATTATCCAGATACTACCAGATACCATGATCCAGATACTACAGATACTACCAGATACTATGATCCAGATACTACCAGATACTATCCAGATACTATGATCTGGATACTACCAGATACTATCCAGATACTATGATCCGGATACTACCAGATTCTATGATCCGGATACTACCAGATACTATGATTCGGATACTTCCAGATACTACCAGATACTATGATCTAGATACTACCAGATACTACCAGATACTATGATCCAGATACTACCAGATACTATGATCCAGATACTACCAGATACTATCAAATACTATGATCCAGAAACTACCAGATACTACCTGATACTATGATTCAGATACTACCAGATACTACCACATACTATGATCCAGATACTACCAGATACTACCATTACACTATGATCCGGATACTACCAGATACTATGATCTGGATACTACCAGATGCTACCAGATACTATGATTCAGATACTACCAGATACTACCAGAAACTATGATCCAGATACTACCAGATACTATGATCCAGATACTACAGATACTACCAGATACTATGATCCAGATACTACAGATACTACCAGATACTATGATCCAGATACTACCAGATACTACCAGATACTATGATCTAGATACTACCAGATACTACCAGATACTATGATCCAGATACTACCAGATACTATCATCCAGATACTACCAGATACTATCAAATACTATGATCCAGATACTACCAGGTACTACCTGATACTATGATTCGGATACTATCAGATATCACCAGATACTACGATCCAGATACTACCAGATACTACCATTATACTATGATCCAGATACTACCAGATACTATGATCCAGATACTACCACATACTAGCAGATACTATGATCCAGATACTACCGGATACTACCAGATACTATGATCCAGATACTACCAGATACTACCAGATACTATGATCCAGATACTACCAGATACTACCAGATAGTATGATCCAGATACTACCAGATACTATGATCTAGATACTACAAGATACGACCAGATACTATGTTCCAGATACTACCAGATACTACCAAATACTATCAAATACTATGATCCAGATACTAACAGATACGACCTGATACTATGATGCAGATACTACCAGATACTACCAGATACTATGATCCAGATACTACCATTATACTATGATCCAGATACTACCAGATACTATCCAGATACTATGATCCGGATACTACCAGATACTATGATCTGGATACTACCAGATGCTACCAGATACTATGATCCAGATACTACCAGATACTAATAGATACTATGATCCAGATACTACCAGATACTATCAGATACTATGATCCAGATACTACCAGATACTATGATCCAGATACTACCAGATACTATCCAGATACTATGATCTGGATACTACCAGATACTATCCAGATACTATGATCCGGATACTACCAGATTCTATGATCCAGATACTACCAGATACTATGATCCAGATACTACCAGATACTATCAAATACTATGATCCAGAAACTACCAGATACTACCTGATACTATGATTCAGATACTACCAGATACTACCACATACTATGATCCAGATACTACCAGATACTACCATTACACTATGATCCGGATACTACCAGATACTATGATCTGGATACTACCAGATGCTACCAGATACTATGATTCAGATACTACCAGATACTACCAGAAACTATGATCCAGATACTACCAGATACTATGATCCAGATACTACAGATACTACCAGATACTATGATCCAGATACTACAGATACTATCAGATAATATGATCCAGATACTACCAGACACTATGCTCCAGATACTACCAGACACTATCAGATACTATGATCCAGATACTACCAGATACTATGATCCAGATACTACCAGATACTATGATCCCGATACTACCAGATACTATCAGATACAATGATCCAGATACTACCAGATAGTATGATCCAGATACTACCAGATACTATGATCCAGATACTACCAGATACTATCATCCAGATACTACCAAATACTATCAGATACTATGATCCAGATACTACCAGATACTATGATACTATGATCCAGATACTACCAGATACTATGATCCAGATACTACCAGATACTATCAGATACTATGATCCAGCTACTACCAGATACTATGATCCAGATACTACCAGATACTATGATCCAGATACTACAGATACTACCAGATACTATGATTCAGATACTACAGATACTACCATATACTATAATCCAGATACTACCAGATACTATCCAGATACTATGATCTGGATACTACCAGATACTATCCAGATACTATGATCTGGATACTACCAGATACTATGATCCGGATACTACCAGATACTATGATTCGGATACTTCCAGATACTACCAGATAGTATGATCTAGATACTACCAGATTCTACCAGATACTTTGATCCAGATACTATCAGATACTAAGATCCAGATACTACCAGATACTATCAGATACTATGATCCAGATACTACCAGATACTATGATCCAGATACTACCAGATAACATCATCCAGATACTACCAGATACTACCAGACACTATGCTCCAGATACTACCAGATACTATCAGATACTATGATCCAGATACTACCAGATACTATGATCCAGATACTACCAGATACTATGATCCAGATACTACAGATACTACCAGATACTATGACTCAGATACTACATATACTACCATATACTATGATCCAGATACTACCAGATACTATCCAGATACTATGATCTGGATACTACCAGATACTGTCCAGATACTATGATCCGGATACTACCAGATTCTATGATCCGGATATTACCAGATACTATGATACGGATACTTCCAGATACTACCAGATACTAGGATCTAGATACTACCAGATTCTACCCGATACTATGATCCAGATACTATCAGATACTATGATCCAGATACTATCAGATACTATCAGATACAATGATCCAGAAACTACCAGATACTATGATCCAGATACTACCAGATACTATGATGCAGATACTACCAGATACTATCAGATACTATGATCCAGATACTACCAGATACTATGATCCAGATACTACCAGATACTATGATCCAGATACTACCAGATACTATCAGATACTATGATCCAGATACTACCAGATACTATGATTCAGATACTACCAGATACTATGATCCAGATACTACCAGATACTATGATCCAGATGCTACCAGATACTATGATCCAGATACTATGATCCAGATACTACCAGATATTATGATCCAGATACTACCACATACTACCATATACTATGATCCAGATACTACCAGATACTGTGATCCAAATACTACCAGATACTATAATCCGGATACTACCAGATACTACCATTATACTATGATCCAGATACTACCAGATACTACCAGATATTATCCAGATACTATGATCGAGATACTACCAGATACTATCAGACACTATGATCCGGATACTACCAGATACTACCAGATACTATGATCCAGATACTACCAGATACTACCATTATCCTATGATCCAGATACTACCAGATACTATCAGATACTATGATCTGGATACTACCAGATACTATCCAGATACTATGATCCAGATACAACCAGATACTATGATCCAGATACTACTGATACTACTAGATACTATGATCCAGATACTACCAGATAGTACCAGATACTATGATCCAGATACTACCAGATACTACCAGATACTATTATCCAGATACTACCAGATACCATGATCCAGATACTACAGATACTACCAGATACTATGATCCAGATACTACCAGATACTATCCAGATACTATGATCTGGATACTACCAGATACTATCCAGATACTATGATCCGGATACTACCAGATTCTATGATCCGGATACTACCAGATACTATGATTCGGATACTTCCAGATACTACCAGATACTATGATCTAGATACTACCAGATACTACCAGATACTATGATCCAGATACTACCAGATACTATGATCCAGATACTACCAGATACTATCAAATACTATGATCCAGAAACTACCAGATACTACCTGATACTATGATTCAGATACTACCAGATACTACCACATACTATGATCCAGATACTACCAGATACTACCATTACACTATGATCCGGATACTACCAGATACTATGATCTGGATACTACCAGATGCTACCAGATACTATGATTCAGATACTACCAGATACTACCAGAAACTATGATCCAGATACTACCAGATACTATGATCCAGATACTACAGATACTACCAGATACTATGATCCAGATACTACAGATACTACCAGATACTATGATCCAGATACTACCAGATACTACCAGATACTATGATCTAGATACTACCAGATACTACCAGATACTATGATCCAGATACTACCAGATACTATCATCCAGATACTACCAGATACTATCAAATACTATGATCCAGATACTACCAGGTACTACCTGATACTATGATTCGGATACTATCAGATATCACCAGATACTACGATCCAGATACTACCAGATACTACCATTATACTATGATCCAGATACTACCAGATACTATGATCCAGATACTACCACATACTAGCAGATACTATGATCCAGATACTACCGGATACTACCAGATACTATGATCCAGATACTACCAGATACTACCAGATACTATGATCCAGATACTACCAGATACTACCAGATAGTATGATCCAGATACTACCAGATACTATGATCTAGATACTACAAGATACGACCAGATACTATGTTCCAGATACTACCAGATACTACCAAATACTATCAAATACTATGATCCAGATACTAACAGATACGACCTGATACTATGATGCAGATACTACCAGATACTACCAGATACTATGATCCAGATACTACCATTATACTATGATCCAGATACTACCAGATACTATCCAGATACTATGATCCGGATACTACCAGATACTATGATCTGGATACTACCAGATGCTACCAGATACTATGATCCAGATACTACCAGATACTAATAGATACTATGATCCAGATACTACCAGATACTATCAGATACTATGATCCAGATACTACCAGATACTATGATCCAGATACTACCAGATACTATCCAGATACTATGATCTGGATACTACCAGATACTATCCAGATACTATGATCCGGATACTACCAGATTCTATGATCCAGATACTACCAGATACTATGATCCAGATACTACCAGATACTATCAAATACTATGATCCAGAAACTACCAGATACTACCTGATACTATGATTCAGATACTACCAGATACTACCACATACTATGATCCAGATACTACCAGATACTACCATTACACTATGATCCGGATACTACCAGATACTATGATCTGGATACTACCAGATGCTACCAGATACTATGATTCAGATACTACCAGATACTACCAGAAACTATGATCCAGATACTACCAGATACTATGATCCAGATACTACAGATACTACCAGATACTATGATCCAGATACTACAGATACTACCAGATACTATGATCCAGATACTACCAGATACTACCAGATACTATGATCCAGATACTACCAGATACTACCAGATACTATGATCTAGATACTACCAGATACTACCAGATACTATGAGCCAGATACTACCAGATACTATCATCCAGATACTACCAGATACTATCAAATACTATGATCCAGATACTACCAGGTACTACCTGATACTATGATTCGGATACTATCAGATATCACCAGATACTACGATCCAGATACTACCAGATACTACCATTATACTATGATCCAGATACTACCAGATACTATGATCCAGATACTACCACATACTAGCAGATACTATGATCCAGATACTACCGGATACTACCAGATACTATGATCCAGATACTACCAGATACTACCAGATACTATGATCCAGATACTACCAGATACTACCAGATAGTATGATCCAGATACTACCAGATACTATGATCTAGATACTACCAGATACGACCAGATACTATGTTCCAGATACTACCAGATACTACCAAATACTATCAAATACTATGATCCAGATACTAACAGATACGACCTGATACTATGATGCAGATACTACCAGATACTACCAGATACTATGATCCAGATACTACCATTATACTATGATCCAGATACTACCAGATACTATCCAGATACTATGATCCGGATACTACCAGATACTATGATCTGGATACTACCAGATGCTACCAGATACTATGATCCAGATACTACCAGATACTAATAGATACTATGATACAGATACTACCAGATACTATCAGATACTATGATCCAGATACTACCAGATACTACCAGATACTATGATCCAGATACTACCAGATACTATCAGATACTACAGATATTACCAGATACTATGATCCAGATACTACAGATTCTACCAGATACTATGATCCAGATACTACAGATACTACCAGATACTATGATCCAGATACTACAGATACTACCAGATACTATGATCCAAATACTACCAGATACTATCCAGATACTATGATCTGGATACTACCAGATACTATCCAGATACTATGATCCGGATACTACCAGATTCTATGATCCAGATACTACCAGATACTATGATCCAGATACTACCAGATACTATCAAATACTATGATCCAGAAACTACCAGATACTACCTGATACTATGATTCAGATACTACCAGATACTACCACATACTATGATCCAGATACTACCAGATACTACCATTACACTATGATCCGGATACTACCAGATACTATGATCTGGATACTACCAGATGCTACCAGATACTATGATTCAGATACTACCAGATACTACCAGAAACTATGATCCAGATACTACCAGATACTATGATCCAGATACTACAGATACTACCAGATACTATGATCCAGATACTACAGATACTACCAGATACTATGATCCAGATACTACCAGATACTACCAGATACTATGATCCACATACTACCAGATACTACCAGATACTATGATCTAGATACTACCAGATACTACCAGATACTATGATCCAGATACTACCAGATACTATCATCCAGATACTACCAGATACTATCAAATACTATGATCCAGATACTACCAGGTACTACCTGATACTATGATTCGGATACTATCAGATATCACCAGATACTACGATCCAGATACTACCAGATACTACCATTATACTATGATCCAGATACTACCAGATACTATGATCCAGATACTACTACATACTAGCAGATACTATGATCCAGATACTACCGGATACTACCAGATACTATGATCCAGAAACTACCAGATACTACCAGATACTATGATCCAGATACTACCAGATACTACCAGATAGTATGATCCAGATACTACCAGATACTATGATCTAGATACTACCAGATACGACCAGATACTATGTTCCAGATACTACCAGATACTACCAAATACTATCAAATACTATGATCCAGATACTAACAGATACGACCTGATACTATGATGCAGATACTACCAGATACTACCAGATACTATGATCCAGATACTACCATTATACTCTGATCCAGATACTACCAGATACTATCCAGATACTATGATCCGGATACTACCAGATACTATGATCTGGATACTACCAGATGCTACCAGATACTATGATCCAGATACTACCAGATACTAATAGATACTATGATCCAGATACTACCAGATACTATCAGATACTATGATCCAGATACTACCAGATACTACCAGATACTATGATCCAGATACTACCAGATACTATCAGATACTACAGATACTACCAGATACTATGATCCAGATACTACAGATACTACCAGATACTATGATACAGATACTACAGATACTACCAGATACTATGATCCAGATACTACCAGATACTATGATCCAGATACTACAGATACTACCAGATACTATGATCCAGATACTACCAGATACTATCCAGATACTATGATCTGGATACTACCAGATACTATCCAGATACTATGATCCGGATACTACCAGATTCTATGATCCGGATACTACCAGATACTATGATTCGGATACTTCCAGATACTACCAGATACTATGATCTAGATACTACCAGATACTACCAGATACTATGATCCAGATACTACCAGATACTATGATCCAGATACTACCAGATACTATCAAATACTATGATCCAGATACTACCAGATACTACCTGATACTATGATTCAGATACTACCACATACTACCAGATACTATGATCCAGATACTACCAGATACTACCATTATACTATGATCCGGATACTACCAGATACTATCCAGATACTATGATCCGGATACTACCAGATTCTATGATCCGGATACTACCAGATACTATGATTCGGATACTTCCAGATACTACCAGAAACTATGATCTAGATACTACCAGATACTACCAGATACTATGATCCAGATACTACCAGATACTATGATCCAGATACTACCAGATACTATCAAATACTATGATCCAGAAACTACCAGATACTACCTGATACTATGATTCAGATACTACCAGATACTACCACATACTATGATCCAGATACTACCAGATACTACCATTACACTATAATCCGGATACTACCAGATACTATGATCCAGATACTATCAGATACTATGATCCAGATACTATCAGATACTATCACATACAATGATCCAGAAACTACCAGATAATATGATCCAGATACTACCAGATACTATGATCCAGATACTACCAGATACTATGATCCAGATACTACCGGATACTACCAGATACTATGATCCAGATACTACCAGATACTACCAGATACTATGATCCAGATACTACCAGATACTACCAGATAGTATGATCCAGATACTACCAGATACTATGATTTAGATACTACCAGATACGACCAGATACTATGTTCCAGATACTACCAGATACTACCAAATACTATCAAATACTATGATCCAGATACTAACAGATACGACCTGATACTATGATGCAGATACTACCAGATACTACCAGATACTATGATCCAGATACTACCATTATACTATGATCCAGATACTACCAGATACTATCCAGATACTATGATCCGGATACTACCAGATACTATGATCTGGATACTACCAGATGCTACCAGATACTATGATCCAGATACTACCAGATACTAATAGATACTATGATCCAGATACTACCAGATACTATCAGATACTATGATCCAGATACTACCAGATACTACCAGATACTATGATCCAGATACTACCAGATACTATCAGATACTACAGATACTACCAGATACTATGATCCAGATACTACAGATACTACCAGATACTATGATCCAGATACTACAGATACTACCAGATACTATGATCCAGATACTACCAGATACTATGATCCAGATACTACAGATACTACCAGATACTATGATCCAGATACTACCAGATACTATCCAGATACTATGATCTGGATACTACCAGATACTATCCAGATACTATGATCCGGATACTACCAGATTCTATGATCCGGATACTACCAGATACTATGATTCGGATACTTCCAGATACTACCAGATACTATGATCTAGATACTACCAGATACTACCAGATACTATGATCCAGATACTACCAGATACTATGATCCAGATACTACCAGATACTATCAAATACTATGATCCAGATACTACCAGATACTACCTGATACTATGATTCAGATACTACCACATACTACCAGATACTATGATCCAGATACTACCAGATACTATCATTATACTATGATCCGGATACTACCAGATACTATCCAGATACTATGATCCGGATACTACCAGATTCTATGATCCGGATACAACCAGATACTATGATTCGGATACTTCCAGATACTACCAGAAACTATGATCTAGATACTACCAGATACTACCAGATACTATGATCCAGATACTACCAGATACTATGATCCAGATACTACCAGATACTATCAAATACGATGATCCAGAAACTACCAGATACTACCTGATACTATGATTCAGATACTACCAGATACTACCACATACTATGATCCGGATACTACCAGATACTATGATTCGGATACTTCCAGATACTACCAGAAACTATGATCTAGATACTACCAGATACTACCAGATACTATGATCCAGATACTACCAGATACTATGATCCAGATACTACCAGATACTATCAAATACTATGATCCAGAAACTACCAGATACTACCTGATACTATGATTCAGATACTACCAAATACTACCACATACTATGATCCAGATACTATCAGATACTATCAGATACAATGATCCAGAAACTACCAGATACTATGATCCAGATACTACCAGATACTATGATCCAGATACTACCAGATACTATGATCCAGATACTACCAGATACTATGATCCAGATACTACCAGATACTATCAGATACTATGATCCAGATACTACCAGATACTATGATTCAGATACTACCAGATACTATGATCCAGATACTACCAGATACTATGATCCAGATGCTACCAGATACTATGATCCAGATACTATGATCCAGATACTACCAGATATAATGATCCAGATACTACCAGATACTACCATATACTATGATCCAGATACTACCAGATACTGTGATCCAAATACTACCAGATACTATAATCCGGATACTACCAGATACTACCATTATACTATGATCCAGATACTACCAGACACTACCAAATACTATCCAGATACTATGATCCAGATACTACCAGATACTATCAGATACTATGATCCAGATACTACCAGAAACTATGCTCCAGATACTACCAGATACAATTAGATACTGTGATCCAGATACTACCATATACTATGATCCAGATACTACCAGACACTACCAGATACTATGATCCAGATACTACCAGATACTATGATCCAGATACTACCAGATACTATGATCCAGATACTATCAGATACTATCAGATACTGTGATCCAGATACTACCAGATACTATAATCCGGATACTAACTGATACTACCATTATACTATGATCCAGATACTACCAGATATTATGATCCAGATACTACCAGATTCTATCCAGATACTAAGATCCAGATACTACCAGATAATACCAGATACTATGATCCAGACACGACCAGATACTATGATCCAGATACTACCAGATACTATCAGATACTGTCATCCAGATACTACCAGATACTATAATCCGGATACTACCAGATACTACCATTATACTATGATCCAGATACTACCAGATTCTACCAGATACTATCCAGATACTATAATCCAGATACTACCAGATACTATCAGATACTATGATCCGGATACTACCAGATACTACCAGATACTATGATCTAGATACTACCAGATACTACCATTATACTATGATCCAGATACTACCAGATACTACTAGATACTATGATCCAGATACTACAAGATACTATCAGATACTATGATCCAGATACTACCAGATACTACCAGATACTATCAGATACTATGATCCAGATACTACCAGATACTACCAGATACTATGATCCAGATACTACAAGATACTATCCAGATACTATGATCTGGATACTACCAGATACTATCCAGATACTATGATCCAGATACTACATGATTCTATTATCCGGATACTACCAGATGCTATGATTCGGATATTTCCAGATACTATGATCCAGATACTACCAGATAATATCATCCAGATACTATTAAATACTATCAGATACTATGATCCAGATACTACCACATACTATCAGATACTATGATCCAGATACTACCAGATACTATGATCCAGATACTACCAGATACTATGATCCAGATACTACCAGATACTATCAGATACTATGATCCAGATACTACCAGATACTATGATCCAGATACTATCAGATACTATGATCCAGATACTACCATATACTATCAGACACTATGATCCAGATACTACCAGATACTATGATCCAGATACTACCAGATACTATGATCCAAATACTACCAGATACTATCAGATACTATGATCCAGATACTACCAGATACTATGATCCAGATACTATCAGATACTATCAGATACTGTGATCCAGATACTACCAGATACTATAATCTGGATACTAACAGATACTACCATTATACTATGATCCAGATACTACCAGATACTACCAGATATTATCCAGATACTATGATCCAGATACTACCAGATACTATCAGATACTATGATCCAGATACTATCCAGATACTATGATCCGGATACTACTAGATGCTATCAGATACTATGATCCAGATACTATCCAGATACTATGATCCGGATACTACCAGATTCTACCAGATACTATGATCCAGATACTACCAGATACTATCACATACTATGATCCAGATACTACCAGATACTATGATCCAGATATTAACAAAACTATGATCCAGATACTATCAGATACTATGATCCAGATACCACCAGATACTATCAGATACTATGATCCAGATGCTACCAGACACTATGCTCCAGATACTACCAGATACAATTAGATACTGTGATCCAGATACTACCATATACTATGATCCAGATACTACCAGATACTACTAGATACTATGATCCAGATACTACCAGATACTATCAGATACTATGATCCAGATACTACCAGATACTACCAGATACGATGATCCAGATACTACCAGATACTACCAGATACTATGATCCAGATACTACAAGATACTATCCAGATACTATGATCTGGATACTACCAGATACTATCCAGATACTATGATCCGGATACTACATGATTCTATGATCCGGATACTACCAGATGCTATGATTCGGATATTTCCAGATACTACCAGATACTATGATCTAGATACTACCAGATACTACCAGATACTATGATCCAGATACTACCAGATACTATGATCCTGATACTACCAGATACTATGATCCAGATACTACCAGATACTATCATCCAGATACTACCAAATACTATCAGATACTATGATCCAGATACTACCAGATACTATCAGATACTATGATCCAGATACTACCAGATACTATGATCCAGATACTACCAGATACTATGATCCAGATACTACCAGATACTATCAGACACTTTGATCCAGATACTACCAGATACTATGATCCAGATACTATCAGATACTATGATCCAGATACTACCAGATACTATCAGACACTATGATCCAGATACTACCAGATACTATGATCCAGATGCTACCAGATACTATGATCCAGATACAACCAGATACTATCAGATACTATGATCCAGATACTACCAGATACTATGATCCAGATAATATCAGATACTATCAGATACTGTGATCCAGATACTACCAGATACTATAATCTGGATACTAACAGATACTACCATTATACTATGATCCAGATACTTCCAGATACTACCAGATATTATCCAGATACTATGATCCAGATACTACCAGATACTATCAGATACTATGATCCAGATACTATCCAGATACTATGATCCGGATACTACCAGATGCTATCAGATACTATGATCCAGATACTATCCAGATACTATGATCCGGATACTACCAGATGCTACCAGATACTATGATCCAGATACTACCAGATACTACTAGATACTATGATCCAGATACTACCAGATACTATCAGATACTATGATCCAGATACTACCAGATACTACCAGATACTATGATCCAGATACTACCAATTACTACCAGATACTATGATCCAGATACTACAGATACTTCCAGATACTATGATCCAGATACTACCAGATACTATCCCGATACTATGATCTGGATACTACCAGATACTATCCAGATACTATGATCTGGATACTACCAGATACTATGATCCAGATACTACCAGATACTATGATCCAGATACTACCACATACTATCAGATACTATGATCCAGATACTACAAGACACTATGATCCAGATACTACCAGACACTATGATCCAGATACTACCAGATACTATAATCCAGATACTACTAGATACTACCAGATACTATGATCCAGATACTACCAGATACTATGATCCAGATACTACCGGATACTACCAGATACTATGATCCAGATACTACCAGATACTACCAGATACTATGATCCAGATACTACCAGATACTACCAGATAGTATGATCCAGATACTACCAGATACTATGATTTAGATACTACCAGATACGACCAGATACTATGTTCCAGATACTACCAGATACTACCAAATACTATCAAATACTATGATCCAGATACTAACAGATACGACCTGATACTATGATGCAGATACTACCAGATACTACCAGATACTATGATCCAGATACTACCATTATACTATGATCCAGATACTACCAGATACTATCCAGATACTATGATCCGGATACTACCAGATACTATGATCTGGATACTACCAGATGCTACCAGATACTATGATCCAGATACTACCAGATACTAATAGATACTATGATCCAGATACTACCAGATACTATCAGATACTATGATCCAGATACTACCAGATACTACCAGATACTATGATCCAGATACTACCAGATACTATCAGATACTACAGATACTACCAGATACTATGATCCAGATACTACAGATACTACCAGATACTATGATCCAGATACTACAGATACTACCAGATACTATGATCCAGATACTACCAGATACTATGATCCAGATACTACAGATACTACCAGATACTATGATCCAGATACTACCAGATACTATCCAGATACTATGATCTGGATACTACCAGATACTATCCAGATACTATGATCCGGATACTACCAGATTCTATGATCCGGATACTACCAGATACTATGATTCGGATACTTCCAGATACTACCAGATACTATGATCTAGATACTACCAGATACTACCAGATACTATGATCCAGATACTACCAGATACTATGATCCAGATACTACCAGATACTATCAAATACTATGATCCAGATACTACCAGATACTACCTGATACTATGATTCAGATACTACCACATACTACCAGATACTATGATCCAGATACTACCAGATACTATCATTATACTATGATCCGGATACTACCAGATACTATCCAGATACTATGATCCGGATACTACCAGATTCTATGATCCGGATACAACCAGATACTATGATTCGGATACTTCCAGATACTACCAGAAACTATGATCTAGATACTACCAGATACTACCAGATACTATGATCCAGATACTACCAGATACTATGATCCAGATACTACCAGATACTATCAAATACGATGATCCAGAAACTACCAGATACTACCTGATACTATGATTCAGATACTACCAGATACTACCACATACTATGATCCGGATACTACCAGATACTATGATTCGGATACTTCCAGATACTACCAGAAACTATGATCTAGATACTACCAGATACTACCAGATACTATGATCCAGATACTACCAGATACTATGATCCAGATACTACCAGATACTATCAAATACTATGATCCAGAAACTACCAGATACTACCTGATACTATGATTCAGATACTACCAAATACTACCACATACTATGATCCAGATACTATCAGATACTATCAGATACAATGATCCAGAAACTACCAGATACTATGATCCAGATACTACCAGATACTATGATCCAGATACTACCAGATACTATGATCCAGATACTACCAGATACTATGATCCAGATACTACCAGATACTATCAGATACTATGATCCAGATACTACCAGATACTATGATTCAGATACTACCAGATACTATGATCCAGATACTACCAGATACAATGATCCAGATGCTACCAGATACTATGATCCAGATACTATGATCCAGATACTACCAGATATAATGATCCAGATACTACCAGATACTACCATATACTATGATCCAGATACTACCAGATACTGTGATCCAAATACTACCAGATACTATAATCCGGATACTACCAGATACTACCATTATACTATGATCCAGATACTACCAGACACTACCAAATACTATCCAGATACTATGATCCAGATACTACCAGATACTATCAGATACTATGATCCAGATACTACCAGAAACTATGCTCCAGATACTACCAGATACAATTAGATACTGTGATCCAGATACTACCATATACTATGATCCAGATACTACCAGACACTACCAGATACTATGATCCAGATACTACCAGATACTATGATCCAGATACTACCAGATACTATGATCCAGATACTATCAGATACTATCAGATACTGTGATCCAGATACTACCAGATACTATAATCCGGATACTAACTGATACTACCATTATACTATGATCCAGATACTACCAGATATTATGATCCAGATACTACCAGATTCTATCCAGATACTAAGATCCAGATACTACCAGATAATACCAGATACTATGATCCAGACACGACCAGATACTATGATCCAGATACTACCAGATACTATCAGATACTGTCATCCAGATACTACCAGATACTATAATCCGGATACTACCAGATACTACCATTATACTATGATCCAGATACTACCAGATTCTACCAGATACTATCCAGATACTATAATCCAGATACTACCAGATACTATCAGATACTATGATCCGGATACTACCAGATACTACCAGATACTATGATCTAGATACTACCAGATACTACCATTATACTATGATCCAGATACTACCAGATACTACTAGATACTATGATCCAGATACTACAAGATACTATCAGATACTATGATCCAGATACTACCAGATACTACCAGATACTATCAGATACTATGATCCAGATACTACCAGATACTACCAGATACTATGATCCAGATACTACAAGATACTATCCAGATACTATGATCTGGATACTACCAGATACTATCCAGATACTATGATCCAGATACTACATGATTCTATTATCCGGATACTACCAGATGCTATGATTCGGATATTTCCAGATACTATGATCCAGATACTACCAGATAATATCATCCAGATACTATTAAATACTATCAGATACTATGATCCAGATACTACCACATACTATCAGATACTATGATCCAGATACTACCAGATACTATGATCCAGATACTACCAGATACTATGATCCAGATACTACCAGATACTATCAGATACTATGATCCAGATACTACCAGATACTATGATCCAGATACTACCATATACTATCAGACACTATGATCCAGATACTACCAGATACTATGATCCAGATACTACCAGATACTATGATCCAAATACTACCAGATACTATCAGATACTATGATCCAGATACTACCAGATACTATGATCCAGATACTATCAGATACTATCAGATACTGTGATCCAGATACTACCAGATACTATAATCTGGATACTAACAGATACTACCATTATACTATGATCCAGATACTACCAGATACTACCAGATATTATCCAGATACTATGATCCAGATACTACCAGATACTATCAGATACTATGATCCAGATACTATCCAGATACTATGATCCGGATACTACTAGATGCTATCAGATACTATGATCCAGATACTATCCAGATACTATGATCCGGATACTACCAGATTCTACCAGATACTATGATCCAGATACTACCAGATACTATCACATACTATGATCCAGATACTACCAGATACTATGATCCAGATATTAACAAAACTATGATCCAGATACTATCAGATACTATGATCCAGATACCACCAGATACTATCAGATACTATGATCCAGATGCTACCAGACACTATGCTCCAGATACTACCAGATACAATTAGATACTGTGATCCAGATACTACCATATACTATGATCCAGATACTACCAGATACTACTAGATACTATGATCCAGATACTACCAGATACTATCAGATACTATGATCCAGATACTACCAGATACTACCAGATACGATGATCCAGATACTACCAGATACTACCAGATACTATGATCCAGATACTACAAGATACTATCCAGATACTATGATCTGGATACTACCAGATACTATCCAGATACTATGATCCGGATACTACATGATTCTATGATCCGGATACTACCAGATGCTATGATTCGGATATTTCCAGATACTACCAGATACTATGATCTAGATACTACCAGATACTACCAGATACTATGATCCAGATACTACCAGATACTATGATCCTGATACTACCAGATACTATGATCCAGATACTACCAGATACTATCATCCAGATACTACCAAATACTATCAGATACTATGATCCAGATACTACCAGATACTATCAGATACTATGATCCAGATACTACCAGATACTATGATCCAGATACTACCAGATACTATGATCCAGATACTACCAGATACTATCAGACACTTTGATCCAGATACTACCAGATACTATGATCCAGATACTATCAGATACTATGATCCAGATACTACCAGATACTATCAGACACTATGATCCAGATACTACCAGATACTATGATCCAGATGCTACCAGATACTATGATCCAGATACAACCAGATACTATCAGATACTATGATCCAGATACTACCAGATACTATGATCCAGATAATATCAGATACTATCAGATACTGTGATCCAGATACTACCAGATACTATAATCTGGATACTAACAGATACTACCATTATACTATGATCCAGATACTTCCAGATACTACCAGATATTATCCAGATACTATGATCCAGATACTACCAGATACTATCAGATACTATGATCCAGATACTATCCAGATACTATGATCCGGATACTACCAGATGCTATCAGATACTATGATCCAGATACTATCCAGATACTATGATCCGGATACTACCAGATGCTACCAGATACTATGATCCAGATACTACCAGATACTACTAGATACTATGATCCAGATACTACCAGATACTATCAGATACTATGATCCAGATACTACCAGATACTACCAGATACTATGATCCAGATACTACCAATTACTACCAGATACTATGATCCAGATACTACAGATACTTCCAGATACTATGATCCAGATACTACCAGATACTATCCCGATACTATGATCTGGATACTACCAGATACTATCCAGATACTATGATCTGGATACTACCAGATACTATGATCCAGATACTACCAGATACTATGATCCAGATACTACCACATACTATCAGATACTATGATCCAGATACTACAAGACACTATGATCCAGATACTACCAGACACTATGATCCAGATACTACCAGATACTATAATCCAGATACTACTAGATACTACCAGATACTATGATCCAGATACTACCAGATACTATCAGATACTGTGATCCAGATACTACCAGATACTATAATCCGGATAATACCAGATACTACCATTATACTATGATCCAGACACTACCAGATATTATCCAGATACTTTGATCCAGATACTACCAGATATTATCAGATACTATGATCCGGATACTACCAGATACTACCAGATACTGTGATCCAGATACTACCAGATACTATCCAGATACTATGATCCGGATACTACCAGATACTATGATATGGATACTACCAGATGCTACCAGATACTATAATCCAGATACTACTAGATACTACTAGATACTATGAACCAGACACTACCAGATACTACAGATACTACCAGATACTATGATCCAGATACTACAGATACTACCAGATACTATGATCCAGATACTACAGATACTACCATATACTATGATCCAGATACTACCTGATACTATCCAGATACTATCATCTGGATACTACCAGATACTATGATCCAGATACTACCAGATACTATGATCCAGATACTACCAGATACTATCAGATACTATGATCCAGATACTACCAGACACTATGCTCCAGATACTACCAGATATTATGATCCAGATACTACCAGACACTATGATCCAGATACTACCAGATACTATCCAGATACTATGATCTGGATACTACCAGATACTATGATCCAGATACCATCAGATACTATGATCCAGATACTACCGACACTATGCTCCAGATACTACCGGATAGTATCAGATACTATGATCCAGATACTACCAGATACTATCACATACTATGATCCAGATACTACCAGATACAATTAGATACTGTGATCCAGATACTACCATATACTATGATCCAGATACTACCAGATACTACCAGATACTATGATCCAGATACTACCAGATACTATGATCCAGATACTACCAGATACTATGATCCAGATACTACCAGATACTGTGATCCAGATACTATCAGATACTATCAGATACTGTGATCCAGATACTACCAGATACTATAATCCGGATACTACCAGATACTACCATTATACTATGATCCAGATACTACCAGATTCTACCAGATACTATCCAGATACTATAATCCAGATACTACCAGATACTATCAGATACTATGATCCGGATACTACCAGATACTACCAGATACTATGATCCAGATACTACCAGATACTATGATCCAGATACTACCAGATACTATAATCCAGATACTACCAGATACTATCAGATACTATGATCCAGATACTACCAGATACTATGATCCAGATACTACCAGATACTATCAGACACTATGATCCAGATACTACCAGATACTATCAGACACTATGATCCAGATACTACCAGATACTATGATCCAGATACAATCATATACTATCAGATACTGTGATCCAGATACTATAATCTGGATACTAACAGATACTACCATTATACTATGATCCAGATACTACCAGATACTACCAGATATTATCCAGATACTATGATCCAGATACTACCAGATACTATCAGATACTATGATCCAGATACTATCCAGATACTATGATCCGGATACTACCAGATGCTATCAGATACTATGATCCAGATACTATCCAGATACTATTATCCGGATACTACCAGATGCTACCAGATACTATGATCCAGATACTACCAGATACTATCAGATACTATGATCCAGATACTACAAGACACTATGATCCAGATACTACCAGACACTATGATCCAGATACTACCAGATACTATAATCCAGATACTACTAGATACTACCAGATACTATGATCCAGATACTACCAGATACTATCAGATACTGTGATCCAGATACTACCAGATACTATAATCCGGATAATACCAGATACTACCATTATACTATGATCCAGACACTACCAGATATTATCCAGATACTTTGATCCAGATACTACCAGATATTATCAGATACTATGATCCGGATACTACCAGATACTACCAGATACTGTGATCCAGATACTACCAGATACTATCCAGATACTATGATCCGGATACTACCAGATACTATGATATGGATACTACCAGATGCTACCAGATACTATAATCCAGATACTACTAGATACTACTAGATACTATGAACCAGACACTACCAGATACTACAGATACTACCAGATACTATGATCCAGATACTACAGATACTACCAGATACTATGATCCAGATACTACAGATACTACCATATACTATGATCCAGATACTACCTGATACTATCCAGATACTATCATCTGGATACTACCAGATACTATGATCCAGATACTACCAGATACTATGATCCAGATACTACCAGATACTATCAGATACTATGATCCAGATACTACCAGACACTATGCTCCAGATACTACCAGATATTATGATCCAGATACTACCAGACACTATGATCCAGATACTACCAGATACTATCCAGATACTATGATCTGGATACTACCAGATACTATGATCCAGATACCATCAGATACTATGATCCAGATACTACCGACACTATGCTCCAGATACTACCGGATAGTATCAGATACTATGATCCAGATACTACCAGATACTATCACATACTATGATCCAGATACTACCAGATACAATTAGATACTGTGATCCAGATACTACCATATACTATGATCCAGATACTACCAGATACTACCAGATACTATGATCCAGATACTACCAGATACTATGATCCAGATACTACCAGATACTGTGATCCAGATACTATCAGATACTATCAGATACTGTGATCCAGATACTACCAGATACTATAATCCGGATACTACCAGATACTACCATTATACTATGATCCAGATACTACCAGATTCTACCAGATACTATCCAGATACTATAATCCAGATACTACCAGATACTATCAGATACTATGATCCGGATACTACCAGATACTACCAGATACTATGATCCAGATACTACCAGATACTATGATCCAGATACTACCAGATACTATAATCCAGATACTACCAGATACTATCAGATACTATGATCCAGATACTACCAGATACTATGATCCAGATACTACCAGATACTATGATCCAGATCCTATCAGATACTATGATCCAGATACTACCAGATACTATCAGACACTATGATCCAGATACTACCAGATACTATCAGACACTATGATCCAGATACTACCAGATACTATGATCCAGATACAATCATATACTATCAGATACTGTGATCCAGATACTATAATCTGGATACTAACAGATACTACCATTATACTATGATCCAGATACTACCAGATACTACCAGATATTATCCAGATACTATGATCCAGATACTACCAGATACTATCAGATACTATGATCCAGATACTATCCAGATACTATGATCCGGATACTACCAGATGCTATCAGATACTATGATCCAGATACTATCCAGATACTATTATCCGGATACTACCAGATGCTACCAGATACTATGATCCAGATACTACCAGATACCACTAGATACTATGATCCAGATACTACCAGATACTATCAGATACTATGATCCACATACTACCAGATACTACCAGATACTATGATCCAGATACTACAGATACTACCAGATACTATGATCCAGATACTACCAGATACTATCCAGATACTATGATCTGGATACTACCAGATACTATCCAGATACTATGATCCGGATACTACCAGATTCTATGATCCGGATACTACCAGATACTATGATTCGGATACTTCCAGATACTACCAGATACTATGATCTAGATAGTTCCAGATACTACCAGATACTATGATCCAGATACTACCAGATACTATCAAATACTATTATCCAGATACTACCAGATACTACCTGATACTATGATTCAGATACTACCAGATACTACCAGGTACTATGATCCAGATACTACCAGATACTACCATTATACTATGATCCAGATACTACCAGATACTATGATCCAGATACTACCACATACTACCAGATACTATGATCCAGACACTACCGGATACTACCAGATACTATGATCCAGATACTACCAGATACTACCAGATACTATGATCCAGATACTACCAGATACTATGATCCAGATACTACCAGATACTATGATCTAGATACTACCAGATACTACCATATACAATGTTCCAGATACTACCAGATACTACCAAATACTATCAAATACTATGATCAAGAAACTACCAGATACTACCTGATACCATGATTCAGATACTACCAAATACTATCAAATACTATGATCCAGATACTACCAGATACGACCTGATACCATTATTCAGATACTACCAGATACTATCAGATACTATGATCCAGATACTACCAAATACTATGATCCAGATACTATCAGATACTATGATCCAGATACTACCAGATACTACCAGATACTATGATCCAGATGCTACCAGATACTATGATCCAGATACTACCAGATACTATCAGATACTATAATCCAGATTCTACCAGATACTATGATCCAGATACTACCAGATACTATGATCCAGATACTACCAGATACTATCAGACACTATGATCCAGATACTACCAGATACTATGATCCAGATGCTACCAGATACTATAATCCAGATACTACCAGATACTATCAGATACTATGATCCAGATACTACCAGATACTATGATCCAGATACTACCAGATACTACCAGATACTATGATCCAGATACTACCAGATACTATGATCCAGATACTACCAGATACTATAATCTGGATACTAACAGATACTACCAGACACTATGCTCCAGATACTACCAGATACTATCACATACTATGATCCAGATACTACCAGATACTATGATCCAGATATTAACAAATACTATGATCCAGATACTATCAGATACTATGATCCAGATACCACCAGATACTATCAGATACTATGATCCAGATACTACCAGACACTATGCTCCAGATACTACCAGATACAATTAGATACTGTGATCCATATACTACCATATACTATGATCCAGATACTACCAGATACTACCAGATACTATGATCCAGATACTACCAGATACTATGATCCAGATACTACCAGATACTATGATCCAGATACTATCAGATACTATCAGATACTGTGATCCAGATACTACCAGATACTATAATCCGGATACTACCAGATACTACCATTATACTATTATCCAGATACTACCAGATTCTACCAGATACTATCCAGATACTATAATCCAGATACTACCAGATACTATCAGATACTATGATCCGGATACTACCAGATACTACCAGATACTATGATCCAGATACTACCAGATACTACCATTATACTATGATCCAGATACTACCAGATACTACTAGATACTTTGATCCAGATACTACCAGATACTATCAGATACTATGATCCAGATACTACCAGATACTACCAGATACTATGATCCAGATACTACCAGATACTACCAGATACTATGATCCAGATACTACAGATACTACCAGATACTATGATCCAGGTACTACAGATACTACCAGATACTATGATTCAGATACTACAGATACTACCATATACTATGATCCAGATACTACAAGATACTATCCAGATACTATGATCCAGATACTACAAGATACTATCCAGATACTATGATCTGGATACTACCAGATACTATCCAGATACTATGATCCGGATACTACCAGATTCTATGATCCGGATACTACCAGATGCTATGATTCGGATATTTCCAGATACTACCAGATACTATGATCCAGATACTACCAGATACTATGATCCTGATACTACCAGATACTATGATCCAGATACTACCAAATACTATCAGATACTATGATCCAGATACTGCCAGATACTATGATCCAGATACTACCAGATACTATCCAGATACTATGATCTGGATACTACCAGATACTATCCAGATACTATGATCCGGAAACTACCAGATTCTATGATCCGGATACTACCAGATACTATGATTCGGATACTTCCAGATACTACCAGATACTATGATCTAGATAGTTCCAGATACTACCAGATACTATGATCCAGATACTACCAGATACTATCAAATACTATTATCCAGATACTACCAGATACTACCTGATACTATGATTCAGATACTACCAGATACTACCAGGTACTATGATCCAGATACTACCAGATACTACCATTATACTATGATCCAGATACTACCAGATACTATGATCCAGATACTACCACATACTACCAGATACTATGATCCAGACACTACCAGATACTACCAGATACTATGATCCAGATACTACCAGATACTACCAGATACTATTATCCAGATACTACCAGATACTATGATCCAGATACTACCAGATACTATGATCTAGATACTACCAGATACTACCATATACAATGTTCCAGATACTACCAGATACTACCAAATACTATCAAATACTATGATCAAGATACTACCAGATACTACCTGATACCATGATTCAGATACTACCAAATACTATCAAATACTATGATCCAGATACTACCAGATACGACCTGATACCATTATTCAGATACTACCAGATACTATCAGATACTATGATCCAGATACTACCAAATACTATGATCCAGATACTATCAGATACTATGATCCAGATACTACCAGATACTACCAGATACTATGATCCAGATGCTACCAGATACTATGATCCAAATACTACCAGATACTATTAGATACTATAATCCAGATTCTACCAGATACTATGATCAAGATACTACCAGATACTATGATCCAGATGCTACCAGATACTATAATCCAGATACTACCAGATACTATCAGATACTATGATCCAGATACTACCAGATACTATGATCCAGATACTACCAGATACTACCAGATACTATGATCCAGATACTACCAGATACTATGATCCAGATACTATCAGATACTATCAGAGACTGTGATCCAGATACTACCAGATACTATAATCTGGATACTAACAGATACTACCAGACACTATGCTCCAGATACTACCAGATACTATCAGATACTATGATCCAGATACTACCAGAAACTATCACATACTATGATCCAGATACTACCAGATACTATGATCCAGATATTAACAAATACTATGATCCAGATACTATCAGATACTATGATCCAGATACCACCAGATACTATCACATACTATGATCCAGATACTACCAGACACTATGCTCCAGATACTACCAGATACAATTAGATACTGTGATCCAGATACTACCATATACTATGATCCAGATACTACCAGATACAACCAGATACTGTGATCCAGATACTACCAGATACTATAATCCGGATACTACCAGATACTACCATTATACTATTATCCAGATACTACCAGATTCTACCAGATACTATCCAGATACTATAATCCAGATACTACCAGATACTATCAGATACTATGATCCGGATACTACCAGATACTACCAGATACTATGATCCAGATACTACCAGATACTACCATTATACTATGATCCAGATACTACCAGATACTACTAGATACTTTGATCCAGATACTACCAGATACTACCAGATACTATGATCCAGATACTACCAGATACTACCAGATACTACCAGATACTATGATCCAGATACTACAGATACTACCAGATACTATGATCCAGGTACTACAGATACTACCAGATACTATGATTCAGATACTACAGATACTACCATATACTATGATCCAGATACTACAAGATACTATCCAGATACTATGATCCAGATACTACAAGATACTATCCAGATACTATGATCTGGATACTACCAGATACTATCCAGATACTATGATCCGGATACTACCAGATTCTATGATCCGGATACTACCAGATGCTATGATTCGGATATTTCCAGATACTACCAGATACTATGATCTAGATACTACCAGATACTACCAGATACTGTGATCCAGATACTACCAGATACTATGATCCTGATACTACCAGATACTATGATCCAGATACTACCAAATACTATCAGATACTATGATCCAGATACTACCAGATACTATGATCCAGATACTACCAGATACTATCCAGATACTATGATCTGGATACTACCAGATACTATCCAGATACTATGATCCGGATACTACCAGATTCTATGATCCGGATACTACCAGATACTATGATTCGGATACTTCCAGATACTACCAGATACTATGATCTAGATAGTTCCAGATACTACCAGATACTATGATCCAGATACTACCAGATACTATCAAATACTATTATCCAGATACTACCAGATACTACCTGATACTATGATTCAGATACTACCATATACTACCAGGTACTATGATCCAGATACTACCAGATACTACCATTATACTATGATCCAGATACTACCAGATACTATGATCCAGATACTACCACATACTACCAGATACTATGATCCAGACACTACCGGATACTACCAGATACTATGATCCAGATACTACCAGATACTACCAGATACTATGATCCAGATACTACCAGATACTATGATCCAGATACTACCAGATACTATGATCTAGATACTACCAGATACTACCATATACAATGTTCCAGATACTACCAGATACTACCAAATACTATCAAATACTATGATCAAGATACTACCAGATACTACCTGATACCATGATTCAGATACTACCAAATACTATCAAATACTATGATCCAGATACTACCAGATACGACCTGATACCATTATTCAGATACTACCAGATACTATCAGATACTATGATCCAGATACTACCAAATACTATGATCCAGATACTATCAGATACTATGATCCAGATACTACCAGATACTACCAGATACTATGATCCAGATGCTACCAGATACTATGATCCAGATACTACCAGATACTATCAGATACTATAATCCAGATTCTACCGGATACTATGATCCAGATACTACCAGATACTATGATCCAGATGCTACCAGATACTATGATCCAGATACTACCAGATACTATCAGACACTATGATCCAGATACTACCAGATACTATGATCCAGATGCTACCAGATACTATAATCCAGATACTACCAGATACTATCAGATACTATGATCCAGATACTACCAGATACTATGATCCAGATACTACCAGATACTATGATCCAGATACTACCAGATACTATGATCCAGATACTATCAGATACTATCAGATACTGTGATCCAGATACTACCAGATACTATAATCTGGATACTAACAGATACTACCAGACACTATGCTCCAGATACTACCAGATACTATCAGATACTATGATCCAGATACTACCAGATACTATCACATACTATGATCCAGATACTACCAGATACTATGATCCAGATACTATCAGATACTATGATCCAGATACCACCAGATACTATCAGATACTATGATCCAGATACTACCAGACACTATGCTCCAGATACTACCAGATACAATTAGATACTGTGATCCAGATACTACCATATACTATGATCCAGATACTACCAGATACTACCAGATACTATGATCCAGATACTACCAGATACTATGATCCAGATACTACCAGATACTATGATCCAGATACTATCAGATACTATCAGATACTGTGATCCAGATACTACCAGATACTATAATCCGGATACTACCAGATACTACCATTATACTATTATCCAGATACTACCAGATTCTACCAGATACTATCCAGATACTATAATCCAGATACTACCAGATACTATCAGATACTATGATCCGGATACTACCAGATACTACCAGATACTATGATCCAGATACTACCAGATACTACCATTATACTATGATCCAGATACTACCAGATTCTACTAGATACTTTGATCCAGATACTACCAGATACTATCAGATATTATGATCCAGATACTACCAGATACTACCAGATACTATGATCCAGATACTACCAGATACTACCAGATACTATGATCCAGATACTACAGATACTACCAGATACTATGATCCAGGTACTACAGATACTACCAGATACTATGATTCAGATACTACAGATACTACCATATACTATGATCCAGATACTACAAGATACTATCCAGATACTATGATCCAGATACTACAAGATACTATCCAGATACTATGATCTGGATACTACCAGATACTATCCAGATACTATGATCCGGATACTACCAGCTTCTATGATCCGGATACTACCAGATGCTATGATTCGGATATTTCCAGATACTACCAGATACTATGATCTAGATACTACCAGATACTACCAGATACTATGATCCAGATACTACCAGATACTATGATCCTGATACTACCAGATACTATGATCCAGATACTACCAAATACTATCAGATACTATGATCCAGATACTACCAGATACTATGATCCAGATACTACCAGATACTATGATCCAGATACTACCAGATACTATCAGATACTATGATCCAGATACTACCAGATACTATGATCCAGATACTACCAGATACTATGATCCAGATACTATCAGATACTATGATCCAGATACTACCAGATACTATCAGACACTATGATCCAGATACTACCACATACTATGATCCAGATGCTACCAGATACTATGATCCAGATACTACCAGATACTATCAGATACTATGATCCAGATACTACCAGATACTATGATCCAGATACTATCAGATACTATCAGATACTGTGATCCAGATACTACCAGATACTATAATCTGGATACTAACAGAAACTACCATTATACTATGATCCAGATACTACCAGATACTACCAGATATTATCCAGATACTATGATCCAGATACTACCAGATACTATCAGATACTATGATCCAGATACTATCCAGATACTATGATCCGGATACTACCAGATGCTATCAGATACTATGATCCAGATACTATCCAGATACTATGATCCGGATACTACCAGATGCTACCAGATACTATGATCCAGATACTACCAGATACTACTAGATACTATGATCCAGATACTACCAGATACTATCAGATACTATGATCCAGATACTACCAGATACTACCAGATACTATGATCCAGATACTACCAGTTACTACCAGATACTATGATCCAGATACTACAGATACTACCAGATACTATGATCCAGATACTACCAGATACTATCCAGATACTATGATCTGGATACTACCAGATACTATCCATATACTATGATCCGGATACTACCAGATTCTATGATCCGGATACTACCAGATACTATGATTAGGATACTTCCAGATACTACCAGATACTATGATCTAGATAGTACCAGATACTACCAGATACTATGATCCAGATACTACCAGATACTATCAAATACTATTATCCAGATACTACCAGATGCTACCTGATACTATGATTCAGATACTACCAGATACTACCAGGTACTATGATCCAGATACTACCAGATACTACCATTATACTATGATCCAGATACTACCAGATACTATGATCCAGATACTACCACATACTACCAGATACTATGATCCAGACACTACCGGATACTACCAGATACTATGATCCAGATACTACAAGATACTACCAGATACTATGATCCAGATACTACCAGATACTATGATCCAGATACTACCAGATACTATGATCTAGATACTACCAGATACTACCATATACAATGTTCCAGATACTACCAGATACTACCAAATACTATCAAATACTATGATCAAGATACTACCAGATACTACCTGATACCATGATTCAGATACTACCAAATACTATCAAATACTATGATCCAGATACTACCAGATACGACCTGATACCATTATTCAGATACTACCAGATACTATCAGATACTATGATCCAGATACTACCAGATACTATGATCCAGATACTACCAGATACTATGATCCAGATGCTACCAGATACTATGATCCAGATACTACCAGATACTATCAGATACTATAATCCAGATTCTACCAGATACTATGATCCAGATACTACCAGATACTATGATCCAGATACTACCAGATACTATGATCCAGATACTACCAGATACTATGATCCAGATACTACCAGATACTATCAGACACTATGATTCAGATACTACCAGATACTATGATCCAGATGCTACCAGATACTATAATCCAGATACTACCAGATACTATCAGATACTATGATCCAGATACTACCAGATACTATGATCCAGATACTACCAGATACTACCAGATACTATGATCCAGATACTACCAGATACTATGATCCAGATACTATCAGATACTGTGATCCAGATACTACCAGATACTATAATCTGGATACTAACAGATACTACCATTATACTATGATCCAGATACTACCAGATACTACCAGATATTATCCAGATACTATGATCCAGATACTACCAGATACTACCAGATACTATGATCCAGATACTACCAGATACTATGATCCAGATACTATCAGATACTATCAGATACTGTGATCGAGATACTACCAGATACTATAATCTGGATACTAACAGATACTACCATTATACTATGATCCAGATACTACCAGATACTACCAGATATTATCCAGATACTATGATCCAGATACTACCAGATACTATCAGATACTATGATCCAGATACTATCCAGATACTATGATCCGGATACTACCAGATGCTACCAGATACTATGATCCAGATACTACCAGATACTACTAGATACTATGATCCAGATACTACCAGATACTACCAGATACTATGATCCAGATACTACAAGTTACTACCAGATACTATGATCCAGATACTACAGATACTACCAGATACTATGATCCAGTTACTACCAGATACTATCCAGATACTATGATCCAGATACTATGATACGGATACTACCAGATTCTATGATCCGGATACTACCAGATACTATGATTCGGATACTTCCAGATACTACCAGATACTATGATCTAGATACTACCAGATACTACCAGATACTATGATCCAGATACTACCAGATACTATCAAATACTATTATCCAGATACTACCAGATACTACCTGATGCTTTGATTCAGATACTACCAGATACTACCAGGTACTATGATCCAGATACTACCAGATACTACCATTATACTATGATCCAGATACTACCAGATACTATGATCCAGATACTACCACATACTACCAGAAACTATGATCCAGACACTACCGGATACTACCAGATACTATGATCCAGATACTACCGGATACTACCAGATACTATGATCCAGATACTACCAGATACTATGATCCAGATACTACCAGATACTATGATCTAGATACTACCAGATACTACCAGATACTATGTTCCCGATACTACCAGATACTACCAAATACTATCAAATACTATTATCCAGATACTACCAGATACCATGATTCAGATACTACCAAATACTATCAAATACTATGATCCAGATACTACCAGATACTACCTGATACCATTATTCAGATACTACCAGATACTATCAGATACTATGATCCAGATACTACCAGACACTATGCTCCAGATACTTCCAGATACTATCAGATACTATGATCCAGATACTACCAAATACTATGATCCAGATACTACCAGATACTATCAGATACTATGATCCAGATACTATCCAGATACTATGATCCGGATACTACCAGATGCTATCAGATACTATGATCCAGATACTATCCAGATACTATGATCGGGATACTACCAGATGCTACCAGATACTATGATCCAGATACTACCAGATACTACTAGATACTATGATCCAGATACTACCAGATACTATCAGATACTATGATCCAGATACTACCAGATACTACCAGATACTATGATCCAGATACTACCAGTTACTACCAGATACTATGATCCAGATACTACAGATACTACCAGATACTATGATCCAGAAACTACCAGATACTATCCAGATACTATGATCTGGATACTACCAGATACTATCCATATACTATGATCCGGATACTACCAGATTCTATGATCCGGATACTACCAGATACTATGATTAGGATACTTCCAGATACTACCAGATACTATGATCTAGATAGTACCAGATACTACCAGATACTATGATCCAGATACTACAAGATACTATCAAATACTATTATCCAGATACTACCAGATGCTACCTGATACTATGATTCAGATACTACCAGATACTACCAGGTACTATGATCCAGATACTACCAGATACTACCATTATACTATGATCCAGATACTACCAGATACTATGATCCAGATACTACCACATACTACCAGATACTATGATCCAGACACTACCGGATACTACCAGATACTATGATCCAGATACTACCAGATACTACCAGATACTATGATCCAGATACTACCAGATACTATGATCCAGATACTACCAGATACTATGATCTAGATACTACCAGATACTACCATATACAATGTTCCAGATACTACCAGATACTACCAAATACTATCAAATACTATGATCAAGATACTACCAGATACTACCTGATACCATGATTCAGATACTACCAAATACTATCAAATACTATGATCCAGATACTACCAGATACGACCTGATACCATTATTCAGATACTACCAGATACTATCAGATACTATGATCCAGATACTACCAGATACTATGATCCAGATACTACCAGATACTATGATCCAGATGCTACCAGATACTATGATCCAGATACTACCAGATACTATCAGATACTATAATCCAGATTCTACCAGATACTATGATCCAGATACTACCAGATACTATGATCCAGATACTACCAGATACTATGATCCAGATACTACCAGATACTGTGATCCAGATACTACCAGATACTATCAGACACTATGATTCAGATACTACCAGATACTATGATCCAGATGCTACCAGATACTATAATCCAGATACTACCAGATACTATCAGATACTATGATCCAGATACTACCAGATACTATGATCCAGATACTACCAGATACTACCAGATACTATGATCCAGATACTACCAGATACTATGATCCAGATACTATCAGATACTGTGATCCAGATACTACCAGATACTATAATCTGGATACTAACAGATACTACCATTATACTATGATCCAGATACTACCAGATACTACCAGATATTATCCAGATACTATGATCCAGATACTACCAGATACTACCAGATACTATGATCCAGATACTACCAGATACTATGATCCAGATACTATCAGATACTATCAGATACTGTGATCGAGATACTACCAGATACTATAATCTGGATACTAACAGATACTACCATTATACTATGATCCAGATACTACCAGATACTACCAGATATTATCCAGATACTATGATCCAGATACTACCAGATACTATCAGATACTATGATCCAGATACTATCCAGATACTATGATCCGGATACTACCCGATGCTACCAGACACTATGATCCAGATACTACCAGATACTACTAGATACTATGATCCAGATACTACCAGATACTATCAGATACTATGATCCAGATACTACCAGATACTACCAGATACTATGATCCAGATACTACAAGTTACTACCAGATACTATGATCCAGATACTACAGATACTACCAGATACTATGATCCAGATACTACCAGATACTATCCAGATACTATGATCCAGATACTATGATACGGATACTACCAGATTCTATGATCCGGATACTACCAGATACTATGATTCGGATACTTCCAGATACTACCAGATACTATGATCTAGATACTACCAGATACTACCAGATACTATGATCCAGATACTACCAGATACTATCAAATACTATTATCCAGATACTACCAGATACTACCTGATGCTTTGATTCAGATACTACCAGATACTACCAGGTACTATGATCCAGATACTACCAGATACTACCATTATACTATGATCCAGATACTACCAGATACTATGATCCAGATACTACCACATACTACCAGAAACTATGATCCAGACACTACCGGATACTACCAGATACTATGATCCAGATACTACCGGATACTACCAGATACTATGATCCAGATACTACCAGATACTATGATCCAGATACTACCAGATACTATGATCTAGATACTACCAGATACTACCAGATACTATGTTCCCGATACTACCAGATACTACCAAATACTATCAAATACTATTATCCAGATACTACCAGATACCATGATTCAGATACTACCAAATACTATCAAATACTATGATCCAGACACTACCAGATACTACCTGATACCATTATTCAGATACTACCAGATACTATCAGATACTATGATCCAGATACTACCAGACACTATGCTCCAGATACTTCCAGATACTATCAGATACTATGATCCAGATACTACCAAATACTATGATCCAGATACTATCAGATACTATGATCAAGATACAACCAGATACTACCAGATACTACCAGATACTATGATCCAGATGCTACCAGATACTATGATCCAGACACTACCAGATACTATCAGATACTATAATCCAGATTCTACCAGATACTATGATCCAGATACTACCAGATACTATGATCTAGATACTACCAGATACTATGATCCAGATACTATCAGATACTATCAGATACTCTGATCCAGATACTACCAGATACTATAATCTGGATACCACCAGAAGCTACCAGATACTATGATCCAGATACTACCAGATACTATCCAGAAACTATGATCTGGATACTACCAGATACTATCCAGATACTATGATCCGGTTACTACCAGATACTATGATTCGGATACTTCCAGATACTACCAGACACTATGATCTAGATACTACCAGATACTACCAGATACTATGATCCAGATACTACCAGATACTATGATCCAGATACTACAAGATACTACCAGATACTATGATCCAGATACTACCAGATACTACAAGATACTATGATCCGGATACTACCAGATACTATGATCTGGATACTTCCAGATGCTACCAGATACTATGATCCAGATACTACCAGATACTAAAAGATACTATGATCCAGATACTACCAGATACTATGATCCAGATACTACAGATACTACGATACTATGATCCAGATACTACAGATACTACCATATACTATGATCCAGATACTACCAGATACTATCCAGATACTATGATCTGGATACTACCAGATACTATCCAGATACTATGATCCGGATACTACCAGATTCTATGATCCAGATACTACCAGAAACTATGATTAAAATACTTCCAGATACTACCAGATTCTATGGTCTAGATACTACCAGATTCTACCAGATACTTTGATCAAGATACTACCAGATACTACCAGATACTATGATCCAGATACTACCAGATACTATGATCCAGATACTACCAGATACTATGATCCAGATACTATCAGATACTATCAGATACTGTGATCCAGATACTACCAGATACTATAATCCGGATACTACCAGATACTACCATTATACTATTATCCAGATACTACCAGATTCTACCAGATACTATCCAGATACTATAATCCAGATACTACCAGATACTATCAGATACTATGATCCGGATACTACCAGATACTACCAGATACTATGATCCAGATACTACCAGATACTACCAGATACTATGATCCAGATACTATCAGATACTATCAGATACTGTGATCCAGATACTACCAGATACTATAATCCGGATACTACCAGATACTACCATTATACTATTATCCAGATACTACCAGATTCTACCAGATACTATCCAGATACTATAATCCAGATACTACCAGATACTATCAGATACTATGATCCGGATACTACCAGATACTACCAGATACTATGATCCAGATACTACCAGATACTACCATTATACTATGATCCAGATACTACCAGATACTACTAGATACTTTGATCCAGATACTACCAGATACTATCAGATATTATGATCCAGATACTACCAGATACTACCAGATACTATGATCCAGATACTACCAGATACTACCAGATACTATGATCCAGATACTACAGATACTACCAGATACTATGATCCAGGTACTACAGATACTACCAGATACTATGATTCAGATACTACAGATACTACCATATACTATGATCCAGATACTACAAGATACTATCCAGATACTATGATCCAGATACTACAAGATACTATCCAGATACTATGATCTGGATACTACCAGATACTATCCAGATACTATGATCCGGATACTACCAGCTTCTATGATCCGGATACTACCAGATGCTATGATTCGGATATTTCCAGATACTACCAGATACTATGATCTAGATACTACCAGATACTACCAGATACTATGATCCAGATACTACCAGATACTATGATCCTGACACTACCAGATACTATGATCCAGATACTACCAAATACTATCAGATACTATGATCCAGATACTACCAGATACTATGATCCAGATACTACCAGATACTATGATCCAGATACTACCAGATACTATCAGATACTATGATCCAGATACTACCAGATACTATGATCCAGATACTACCAGATACTATGATCCAGATACTACCAGATACTATCAGACACTATGATCCAGATACTACCAGATACTATGATCCAGATGCTACCAGATACTATGATCCAGATACTACCAGATACTATCAGATACTATGATCCAGATACTACCAGATACTATGATCCAGATACTATCAGATACTATCAGATACTGTGATCCAGATACTACCAGATACTATAATCTGGATACTAACAGAAACTACCATTATACTATGATCCAGATACTACCAGATACTACCAGATATTATCCAGATACTATGATCCAGATACTACCAGATACTATCAGATACTATGATCCAGATACTATCCAGATACTATGATCCGGATACTACCAGATGCTATCAGATACTATGATCCAGATACTATCCAGATACTATGATCCGGATACTACCAGATGCTACCAGATACTATGATCCAGATACTACCAGATACTACTAGATACTATGATCCAGATACTACCAGATACTATCAGATACTATGATCCAGATACTACCAGATACTACCAGATACTATGATCCAGATACTACCAGTTACTACCAGATACTATGATCCAGATACTACAGATACTACCAGATACTATGATCCAGATACTACCAGATACTATCCAGATACTATGATCTGGATACTACCAGATACTATCCATATACTATGATCCGGATACTACCAGATTCTATGATCCGGATACTACCAGATACTATGATTAGGATACTTCCAGATACTACCAGATACTATGATCTAGATAGTACCAGATACTACCAGATACTATGATCCAGATACTACCAGATACTATCAAATACTATTATCCAGATACTACCAGATGCTACCTGATACTATGATTCAGATACTACCAGATACTACCAGGTACTATGATCCAGATACTACCAGATACTACCATTATACTATGATCCAGATACTACCAGATACTATGATCCAGATACTACCACATACTACCAGATACTATGATCCAGACACTACCGGATACTACCAGATACTATGATCCAGATACTACCAGATACTACCAGATACTATGATCCAGATACTACCAGATACTATGATCCAGATACTACCAGATACTATGATCTAGATACTACCAGATACTACCATATACAATGTTCCAGATACTACCAGATACTACCAAATACTATCAAATACTATGATCAAGATACTACCAGATACTACCTGATACCATGATTCAGATACTACCAAATACTATCAAATACTATGATCCAGATACTACCAGATACGACCTGATACCATTATTCAGATACTACCAGATACTATCAGATACTATGATCCAGATACTACCAGATACTATGATCCAGATACTACCAGATACTATGATCCAGATGCTACCAGATACTATGATCCAGATACTACCGGATACTATCAGATACTATAATCCAGATTCTACCAGATACTATGATCCAGATACTACCAGATACTATGATCCAGATACTACCAGATACTATGATCCAGATACTACGAGATACTATGATCCAGATACTACCAGATACTATCAGACACTATGATTCAGATACTACCAGATACTATGATCCAGATGCTACCAGATACTATAATCCAGATACTACCAGATACTATCAGATACTATGATCCAGATACTACCAGATACTATGATCCAGATACTACCAGATACTATGATCCAGATACTACCAGATACTATGATCCAGATACTATCAGATACTGTGATCCAGATACTACCAGATACTATAATCTGGATACTAACAGATACTACCATTATACTATGATCCAGATACTACCAGATACTACCAGATATTATCCAGATACTATGATCCAGATACTACCAGATACTACCAGATACTATGATCCAGATACTACCAGATACTATGATCCAGATACTATCAGATACTATCAGATACTGTGATCGAGATACTACCAGATACTATAATCTGGATACTAACAGATACTACCATTATACTATGATCCAGATACTACCAGATACTACCAGATATTATCCAGATACTATGATCCAGATACTACCAGATACTATCAGATACTATGATCCAGATACTATCCAGATACTATGATCCGGATACTACCAGATGCTACCAGATACTATGATCCAGATACTACTAGATACTATGATCCAGATACTACCAGATACTATCAGATACTATGATCCAGATACTACCAGATACTACCAGATACTATGATCCAGATACTACAAGTTACTACCAGATACTATGATCCAGATACTACAGATACTACCAGATACTATGATCCAGATACTACCAGATACTATCCAGATACTATGATCCAGATACTATGATACGGATACTACCAGATTCTATGATCCGGATACTACCAGATACTATGATTCGGATACTTCCAGATACTACCAGATACTATGATCTAGATACTACCAGATACTACCAGATACTATGATCCAGATACTACCAGATACTATCAAATACTATTATCCAGATACTACCAGATACTACCTGATGCTTTGATTCAGATACTACCAGATACTACCAGGTACTATGATACAGATACTACCAGATACTACCATTATACTATGATCCAGATACTACCAGATACTATGATCCAGATACTACCACATACTACCAGAAACTATGATCCAGACACTACCGGATACTACCAGATACTATGATCCAGATACTACCGGATACTACCAGATACTATGATCCAGATACTACCAGATACTATGATCTAGATACTACCAGATACTACCAGATACTATGTTCCCGATACTCCCAGATACTACCAAATACTATCAAATACTATTATCCAGGTACTACCAGATACCATGATTCAGATACTACCAAATACTATCAAATACTATGATCCAGATACTACCAGATACTACCTGATACCATTATTCAGATACTACCAGATACTATCAGATACTATGATCCAGATACTACCAGACACTATGCTCCAGATACTTCCAGATACTATCAGATACTATGATCCAGATACTACCAAATAGTATGATCCAGATACTATCAGACACTATGATCAAGATACAACCAGATACTACCAGATACTACCAGATACTATGATCCAGATGCTACCAGATACTATGATCCAGACACTACCAGATACTATCAGATACTATAATCCAGATTCTACCAGATACTATGATCCAGATACTACCAGATACTATGATCCAGATACTACCAGATACTATGATCTAGATACTACCAGATACTATGATCCAGATACTATCAGATACTATCAGATACTCTGATCCAGATACTACCAGATACTATAATCTGGATACCACCAGAAGCTACCAGATACTATGATCCAGATACTACCAGATACTATCCAGAAACTATGATCTGGATACTACCAGATACTATCCAGATACTATGATCCGGTTACTACCAGATACTATGATTCGGATACTTCCAGATACTACCAGACACTATGATCTAGATACTACCAGATACTACCAGATACTATGATCCAGATACTACCAGATACTATGATCCAGATACTACAAGATACTACCAGATACTATGATCCAGATACTACCAGATACTACAAGATACTATGATCCGGATACTACCAGATACTATGATCTGGATACTTCCAGATGCTACCAGATACTATGATCCAGATACTACCAGATACTAAAAGATACTATGATCCAGATACTACCAGATACTATGATCCAGATACTACAGATACTACCAGATACTATGATCCAGATACTACAGATACTACCATATACTATGATCCAGATACTACCAGATACTATCCAGATACTATGATCTGGATACTACCAGATACTATCCAGATACTATGATCCGGATACTACCAGATTGTATGATCCAGATACTACCAGATACTATGATTAAAATACTTCCAGATACTACCAGATTCTATGATCTAGATACTACCAGATTCTACCAGATACTTTGATCAAGATACTACCAGATACTATCAGATACTATGATCCAGATACTACCAGATACTATGATCCAGATACTACCAGATAATATCATCCCGATACTACCAGATACTATCAGATACAATGATCCAGATACTACCAGATACTATGATCCAGATACTACCAGATACTATGATCCAGATACTACCAGACACTATACTCCAGATACTACCAGATACTATCAGATACTATGATCCAGATACTACCAGATACTATGATCCAGACACTACCAGATACTATGATCCAGATACTACCAGATACTATCAGATACTATGATCCAGATACTACCAGATACTATGATCCAGATACTACCAGATACTATGATCCAGATACTACCAGACACTATGCTCCAGATAATACCAGATACTATCAGATACTATGATCCAGATACTACCAGATACTATGATCCAGATACTACCATTATACTATGATCCAGATACTACCAGATATTATGATCCAGATACTACCAGATTCTATCTAGATACTATGATCCAGATACTACCAGATACTACCAGATACTATGATCCAGATACTACCAGATACTATGATCCAAATACTACCAGATACTATCAGATACTGTGATCCAAATACTACCAGATACTATAATCTGGATTCTACCAGATACTACTATTATACTATGATTCAGATACTACCAGATAGTAACAGATACTATTCAGATACTATGATCCAGATACTACCAGATACTATCAGATACTATGATCCGGATACTACCAGATACTACCAGATACTATGATCCAGATACTACCAGATACTACCATTATACTATGATCCAGATACTACCAGATAGTATCAGATACTATGATCCAGACACTACCAGATACTACCAGATACTATGATCCAGATACTATCAGATACTATGATCCAGACACTACCAGATACTATGATCCAGATACTACCAGATACTACCAGATACTATGATCCAGATACTACCAGATACTATGATCTAGATACTATCAGATACTATCAGATACTGTGATCCAGATACTACCAGATACTATAATCTGGATACTAACTGATACTACCAGACACTATGCTCCAGATACTACCAGATACTATCAGATACTATAATCTGGATACTACCAGAAGCTACCAGATACTATGATCCAGATACTACCAGATACTATCCAGATACTATGATCTGGATACTACCAGATACTATCCAGATACTATGATCCGGATACTACCAGATACTATGATTCGGATACTTCCAGATACTACCAGACACTATGATCTAGATACTACCAGACACTATGCTCCAGATACTACCAGATACAATTAGATACTGTGATCCAGATACTACCAGATAAAATGATCCAGATACTATCAGATACTATCAGATACTGTGATCCAGATACTACCAGATACTATAATCCGGATACTACCAGATACTACCATTATACTATTATCCAGATACTACCAGATTCTACCAGATACTATCCAGATACTATAATCCAGATACTACCAGATACTATCAGATACTATGATCCGGATACTACCAGATACTACCAGATACTTTGATCCAGATACTACCAGATACTACCATTATACTATGATCCAGATACTACCAAATACTACTAGATACTATGATCCAGATACTACCAGATACTATGATCCAGATACTACCAGATACTACCAGATACTACCAGATACTATGAGACAGATACTACAGATACTACCAGATACTATGATCCAGGTACTACAGATACTACCAGATACTATGATTCAGATACTACAGATACTACCAGATACTATGATCCAGATACTACCAGATACTATCCAGATACTATGATCTGGATACTACCAGATACTATCCAGATACTATGATCCGGATACTACCAGATACTATGATTCGGATACTTCCAGATACTACCAGACACTATGATCTAGATACTACCAGATACTACCAGATACTATGATCCAGATACTACCAGATACTATGATCCAGATACTACAAGATACTACCAGATACTATGATCCAGATACTACCAGATACTACAAGATACTATGATCCGGATACTACCAGATACTATGATCTGGATACTACCAGATGCTACCACATACTATGATCCAGATACTACCAGATACTAATAGATACTATGATCCAGATACTACCAGATACTATGATCCAGATACTACAGATACTACCAGATACTATGATTCAGATACTACAGATACTACCATATACTATGATCCAGATACTACCAGATACTATCCAGATACTATGATCTGGATACTACCAGATACTATCCAGATACTATGATCCGGATACTAGCAGATTCTATGATCCAGATACTACCAGATACTATGATTCGGATACTTCCAGATACTACCAGATTCTATGATCTAGATACTACCAGATTCTACCAGATACTTTGATCCAGATATTACCAGATACTATCAGATACTATGATCCAGATACTACCAGATACTATGATCCAGATACTACCAGATAATATCATCCAGATACTACCAGATACTATGATCCAGATACTACCAGACACTATGCTCCAGATACTACCAGATACTATCAGATACTATGATCCAGATACTACCAGATACTATGATCCAGATACTACCAGATACTATGATCCAGATACTACCAGATACTATCAGATACTATGATCCAGATACTACCAGATACTATGATCCAGATACTACCAGACACTATGCTCCAGATACTACCAGATACTATCAGATACTATGATCCAGATACTACCTGATACTATGATCCAGATACTACCAGATACTATGATCCAGATACTACCAGATATTATCAGATACTATGATCCAGATACTACAAGATACTATCAGATACTATTATCCAGATACTACCAGATACTATGATCCAGATACTACCATTATACTATGATCCAGATACTACCAGATATTATGATCCAGATACTACCAGATTCTATCTAGATACTATGATCCAGATACTACCAGATACTATGATCCAGATACTACCAGATACTATGATCCAAATACTACCAGATACTATCAGATACTGTGATCCAAATACTACCAGATACTATAATCTGGATACTACCAGATACTACCATTATACTATGATTCAGATACTACCAGATAGTACCAGATACTATCCAGATACTATGATCCAGATACTATCAGATACTATGATCCGCATACTACCAGATACTACCAGATACTATGATCCAGATACTACCAGATACTACCATTATACTATGATCCAGATACTACCAGATCGTATCAGATACTATGATCCAGACACTACCAGATACTACCAGATACAATGATCCAGATACTATCAGATACTATGATCCAGATACTACCAGATACTATGATCCAGATACTACCAGATACTACCAGATACTATGATCCAGATACTACCAGATACTATGATCCAGATACTATCAGATACTATCAGATACTGTGATCCAGATACTACCAGATACTATAATCTGGATACTAACAGATACTACCAGACACTATGCTCCAGATACTACCAGATACTATCAGATACTATGATCCAGATACTACCAGATACTATCACATACTATGATCCAGATACTACCAGATACTATGATCCAGATATTAACAAATACTATGATCGAGATACTATCAGATACTATGATCCAGATACCACCAGATACTATCAGATACTATGATCCAGATACTACCAGACACTATGCTCCAGATACTACCAGATACAATTAGATACTGTGATCCAGATACTACCAGATAAAATGATCCAGATACTATCAGATACTATCAGATACTGTGATCCAGATACTACCAGATACTATAATCCGGATACTACCAGATACTACCATTATACTATTATCCAGATACTACCAGATTCTACCAGATACTATCCAGATACTATAATCCAGATACTACCAGATACTATCAGATACTATGATCCGGATACTACCAGATACTACCAGATACTTTGATCCAGATACTACCAGATACTACCATTATACTATGATCCAGATACTACCAAATACTACTAGATACTATGATCCAGATACTACCAGATACTATGATCCAGATACTACCAGATACTACCAGATACTATGATCCAGATACTACCAGATACTACCAGATACTATGAGACAGATACTACAGATACTACCAGATACTATGATCCAGGTACTACAGATACTACCAGATACTATGATTCAGATACTACAGATACTACCATATACTATGATCCAGATACTACAAGATACTATCCAGATACTATGATCTGGATACTACCAGATACTATCCAGATACTATGATCCGGATACTACCAGATTCTATGATTCGGATATTTCCAGATACTACCAGATACTATGATCTAGATACTACCAGATACTACCAGATACTATGATCCAGATACTACCAGATACTATGATCCTGATACTACCAGATACTATGATCCAGATACTACCAAATACTATCAGATACTATGATCCAGATACTACCAGATTCTATGATCCAGATACTACCAGATACTATGATCCAGATACTACCAGATACTATCAGATACTATGATCCAGATACTACCAGATACTATGATCCAGATACTACCAGATACTATGATCCAGATACTATCAGATACTATGATCCAGATATTACCAGATACTATCAGACACTATGATCCAGATACTACCAGATACTATGATCCAGATGCTACCAGATATTATGATCCAGATACTACCAGATACTATCAGATACTATGATCCAGATACTATCAGATACTATCAGATACTGTGATCCAGATACTACCAGATACTATAATCTGGATACTAACAGATACTACCATTATACTATGATCCAGATACTACCAGATACTATCAGATACTATGATCCAGATACTATCCAGATACTATGATCCGGATACTACCAGATGCTATCAGATACTATGATCCAGATACTATCCAGATACTATGATCCGGATACTACCAGATGCTACCAGATACTATGATCCAGATACTACCAGATACTACTAGATACTATGATCCAGATACTACCAGATACTATCAGATACTATTATCCAGATACTACCAGATACTACCATATACTATGATCCAGATACTACCAGTTACTACCAGATACTATGATCCAGATACTACAGATACTACCAGATACTATGATCCAGATACTACCAGATACTATCCAGATACTATGATCTGGATACTACCAGATAGTATCCAGATACTATGATCCGGATACTACCACATTCTATGATCCGGATACTACCAGATACTATGATTCGGATACTTCCAGATACTACCAGATACTATGATCTAGATAGTACCAGATACTACCAGATACTATGATCCAGATACTACCAGATACTATCAAATACTATTATCCAGATACTACCAGATACTACCTGAAACTATTATTCAGATACTACCAGATACTACCAGGTACTATGACCCAGATACTACCAGATACTACCATTATACTATGATCCAGATACTACCAGATACTATGATCCAGATACTACCACATACTACCAGATACTATGATCCAGACACTACCGGATACTACCAGATACTATGGTCCAGATACTACCAGATACTACCAGATACTATGATCCAGATACGACCAGATACTATGATCCAGATACTACCAGATACTATGATCTAGATACTACCAGTTACTACCAGATACTATGATCCAGATACTACAGATACTACCAGATACTATGATCCAGATACTACCAGATACTATCCAGATACTATGATCTGGATACTACCAGATAGTATCCAGATACTATGATCCGGATACTACCACATTCTATGATCCGGATACTACCAGATACTATGATTCGGATACTTCCAGATACTACCAGATACTATGATCTAGATAGTACCAGATACTACCAGATACTATGATCCAGATACTACCAGATACTATCAAATACTATTATCCAGATACTACCAGATACTACCTGAAACTATTATTCAGATACTACCAGATACTACCAGGTACTATGATCCAGATACTACCAGATACTACCATTATACTATGATCCAGATACTACCAGATACTATGATCCAGATACTACCACATACTACCAGATACTATGATCCAGACACTACCGGATACTACCAGATACTATGGTCCAGATACTACCAGATACTACCAGATACTATGATCCAGATACGACCAGATACTATGATCCAGATACTACCAGATACTATGATCTAGATACTACCAGATACTACCATATACAATGTTCCAGATACTACCAGATACTACCATTATACTATTATCCAGATACTACCAGATTCTACCAGATACTATCCAGATACTATAATCCAGATACTACCAGATACTATCAGATACTATGATCCGGATACTACCAGATACTACCAGATACTTTGATCCAGATACTACAAGATACTACCATTATATTATGATCCAGATACTACCAAATACTACTAGATACTATGATCCAGATACTACCAGATACTATGATCCAGATACTTCCAGATACTACCAGATACTATGATCCAGATACTACCAGATACTACCAGATACTATGAGACAGATACTACAGATACTACCAGATACTATGATCCAGGTACTACAGATACTACCAGATACTATGATTCAGATACTACAGATACTACCATATACTATGATCCAGATACTACAAGATACTATCCAGATACTATGATCTGGATACTACCAGATACTATCCAGATACTATGATCCGGATACTACCAGATTCTATGATCCGGATACTACCAGATGCTATGATTCGGATATTTCCAGATACTACCAGATACTATGATCTAGATACTACCAGATACTACCAGATACTATGATCCAGATACTACCAGATACTTTGATCCTGATACTACCAGATACTATGATCCAGATACTACCAAATACTATCAGATACTATGATCCAGATACTACCAGATTCTATGATCCAGATACTACCAGATACTATGATCCAGATACTACCAGATACTATCAGATACTATGATCCAGATACTACCAGATACTATGATCCAGATATTACCAGATACTATGATCCAGATACTATCAGATACTATGATCCAGATATTACCAGATACTATCAGACACTATGATCCAGATACTACCAGATACTATGATCCAGATGCTACCAGATATTATGATCCAGATACTACCAGATACTATCAGATACTATGATCCAGATACTATCAGATACTATCAGATACTGTGATCCAGATACTACCAGATACTATAATCTGGATACTAACAGATACTACCATTATACTATGATCCAGATACTACCAGATACTACCAGATATTATCCAGATACTATGATCCAGATACTACCAGATACTATCAGATACTATGATCCAGATACTATCCAGATACTATGATCCGGATACTACCAGATGCTATCAGATACTATGATCCAGATACTATCCAGATACTATGATCCGGATACTACCAGATGCTACCAGATACTATGATCCAGATACTACCAGATACTACTAGATACTATGATCCAGATACTACCAGATACTATCAGATACTATGATCCAGATACTACCAGATACTACCATATACTATGATCCAGATACTACCAGTTACTACCAGATACTATGATCCAGATACTACAGATACTACCAGATACTATCCAGATACTATGATCTGGATACTACCAGATAGTATCCAGATACTATGATCCGGATACTACCACATTCTATGATCCGGATACTACCAGATACTATGATTCGGATACTTCCAGATACTACCAGATACTATGATCTAGATAGTACCAGATACTACCAGATACTATGATCCAGATACTACCAGATACTATCAAATACTATTATCCAGATACTACCAGATACTACCTGAAACTATTATTCAGATACTACCAGATACTACCAGGTACTATGATCCAGATACTACCAGATACTACCATTATACTATGATCCAGATACTACCAGATACTATGATCCAGATACTACCACATACTACCAGATACTATGATCCAGACACTACCGGATACTACCAGATACTATGGTCCAGATACTACCAGATACTACCAGATACTATGATCCAGATACGACCAGATACTATGATCCAGATACTACCAGATACTATGATCTAGATACTACCAGATACTACCATATACAATGTTCCAGATACTACCAGATACTACCAAATACTATCAAATACTATGATCAAGATACTACCAGATACTACCTGATACCATGATTCAGATACTACCAAATATTATCAAATACTATGATCCAGATACTACCAGATACGACCTGATACCATTATTCAGATACTACCAGATACTATCAGATACTATGATCCAGATACTACCAAATACTATGATCCAGATACTATCAGATACTATGATCCAGATACTACCAGATACTATGATCCAGATGCTACCAGATACTATGATCCAGATACTACCAGATACTATCAGATACTATAATCCAGATTCTACCAGATACTATGATCCAGATACTACCAGATACTATGATCCAGATACTACCAGATACTATGATCCAGATACTACCAGATACTATGATCCAGATACTACCAGATACTATCAGACACTATGATCCAGATACTACCAGATACTATGATCCAGATGCTACCAGATACTATAATCCAGATACTACCAGATACTATCAGATACTATGATCCAGATACTACCAGATACTATGATCCAGATACTACCAGATACTACCAGATACTATGATCCAGATACTACCAGATACTATGATCCAGATACTATCAGATACTATCAGATACTGTGATCCAGATACTACCAGATACTATAATCTGGATACTAACAGATACTACCATTATACTATGATCCAGATACTACCAGATACTACCAGATATTATCCAGATACTATGATCCAGATACTACCAGATACTATCAGATATTATGATCCAGATACTATCCTGATACTATGATCCGGATACTACCAGATGCTACCAGATACTATGATCCAGATACTACCAGATACTACTAGATACTATGATCCAGATACTACCAGATACTATCAGATACTATGATCCAGATACTACCAGATACTACCAGATACTATGATCCAGATACTACAAGTTACTACCAGATACTATGATCCAGATACTACAGATACTACCAGATACTATGATCCAGATACTACCAGATACTATCCAGATACTATGATCCAGATACTACCAGATACTATCCAGATACTATGATACGGATACTACCAGATTCTATGATCCGGATACTACCAGATACTATGATTCGGATACTTCCAGATACTACCAGATACTATGATCTAGATACTACCAGATACTACCAGATACTATGATCCAGATACTACCAGATACTATCAAATACTATTATCCAGATACTACCAGATACTACCTGATACTATCATTCAGATACTACCAGATACTACCAGATACTATGATCCAGATACTACCATATACTACCAGAAACTATGATCCAGACACTACCGGATACTACCAGATACTATGATCCAGATACTACCGGATACTACCAGATACTATGATCCAGATACTACCAGATACTATGATCCAGATACTACCAGATACTATGATCTAGATACTACCAGATACTACCAGATACTATGTTCCCGATACTACCAGATACTACCAAATACTATCAAATACTATGATCAAGATACTACCAGATACTACCTGATACCATGATTCAGATACTACCAAATACTATCAAATACTATGATCCAGATACTACCAGATACTACCTGATACCATTATTCAGATACTACCAGATACTATCAGATACTATGATCCAGATCCTACCAGACACTATGCTCCAGATACTTCCAGATACTATCAGATACTATGATCCAGATACTACCAAATACTATGATCCAGATACGATCAGATACTATGATCAAGATACAACCAGATACTACCAGATACTACCAGATACTATGATCCAGATGCTACCAGATACTATGATCCAGACACTACCAGATACTATCAGATACTATAATCCAGATTCTACCAGATACTATGATACAGATACTACCAGATACTATGATCCAGATACTACCAGATACTATGATCCAGATACTACCAGATACTATGATCCAGATACTATCAGATACTATCAGATACTATGATCCAGATACTACCAGATACTATAATCTGGATACTAACAGATACTGCCATTATACTATGATCCAGATCCTACCAGATACTATCCAGATACTATGATCCGGATACTACCAGATACTATGATCTGGATACTACCAGAAGCTACCAGATACTATGATCCAGATACTACCAGATACTATCCAGATACTATGATCTGGATACTACCAGATACTATCCAGATACTATGATCCGGATACTTCCAGATACTACCAGACACTATGATCTAGATACTACCAGATACTACCAGATACTATGATCCAGATACTACCAGATACTATGATCCAGATACTACAAGATACTACCAGATACTATGATCCAGAACTTCCAGATACTACAAGATACTATGATCCGGATACTACCAGATACTATGATCTGGATACTACCAGATGCTACCAGATACTATGATCCAGATACTACCAGATACTAATAGATACTATGATCCAGATACTACCAGATACTATGATCCAGATACTACAGATACTATCAGATACTATGATCCGGATACTACCAGATACTACCAGATACTATGATCCAGATACTACCAGATACTACCACTATACTATGATCCAGATACTACCAGATAGTATCAGATACTATGATCCAGACACTACCAGATACTACCAGATACTATGATCCAGATACTACCAGATACTATGATCCAGATACTACCAGATACTATGATCCAGATACTACAGATACTATCAGATAGTACCAGATACTATAAGATACTATGATCCAGATACTACCAGATACTATCAGATACTATGATCCGGATACTACCAGATACTACCAGATACTATGATCCAGATACTACCAGATACTACCACTATACTATGATCCAGATACTACCAGATAGTATCAGATACTATGATCCAGACACTACCAGATACTACCAGATACTCTGATCCAGATACTACCTGATACTATGATCCAGATACTACCAGATAATGTCATCCAGATAATACCAGATACTATCAGATACTATGATCCAGATACTACCAGACACTATGCTCCAGATACGACCAGATATTATCAGATACTATGATCCAGATACTACCAGATACTATGATCCAGATACTACCAGATACTATGATCCAGACACTACCAGATACTATCAGATACTATGATCCAGATACTACCAGACACTATGCTCCAGATACTACCAGATACTATCAGATACTGTGATCCAGATACTACCAGAAACTATAATCCGGATACTACCAGATACTACCATTATACTATGATCCAGATACTACCAGATACTACCAGATACTATGATCCAGATACTACAGATACTACCAGACACTATGATCCAGATACTACCAGATACTTTCCAGATACTATGATCTGGATACTACCAGATACTATCCAGATACTATGATCCGGAAACTACCAGATTCTATGATCCGGATACTACCAGATACTATGATTCGGATACTTCCAGATACTACCAGACACTATGATCTAGATACTACCAGATACTACCAGATAATATGATCCAGATACTACCAGATACTATGATCCAGATACTACCAGATACTACCAGATACTATGATCCAGATATTACCAGATACTACAAGATACTATGATCCGGATACTACCAGATACTATGATCTGGATACTACCAGATGCTACCAGATACTATGATCCAGATACTACCAGATACTAATAGATACTATGATCCAGATACTACCATATACTATCAGATACTATGATCCAGATACTACCAGATACTATGATCCAGATACTACCAGATACTATGATCCAGATACTACCAGATACTATCAGATACTATGATCCGGAGACTACCAGATTCTATGTTCCAGGTACTACCAGATACTATGATTCGGATACTTCCAGATACTACCAGATACTATGATCTAGATACTACCAGTTACTACCAGATACTATGATCCAGATACTACAGATACTACCAGATACTATGATCCAGATACTACCAGATACTATCCAGATACTATGATCTGGATACTACCAGATAGTATCCAGATACTATGATCCGGATACTACCACATTCTATGATCCGGATACTACCAGATACTATGATTCGGATACTTCCAGATACTACCAGATACTATGATCTAGATAGTACCAGATACTACCAGATACTATGATCCAGATACTACCAGATACTATCAAATACTATTATCCAGATACTACCAGATACTACCTGAAACTATTATTCAGATACTACCAGATACTACCAGGTACTATGATCCAGATACTACCAGATACTACCATTATACTATGATCCAGATACTACCAGATACTATGATCCAGATACTACCACATACTACCAGATACTATGATCCAGACACTACCGGATACTACCAGATACTATGGTCCAGATACTACCAGATACTACCAGATACTATGATCCAGATACGACCAGATACTATGATCCAGATACTACCAGATACTATGATCTAGATACTACCAGATACTACCATATACAATGTTCCAGATACTACCAGATACTACCATTATACTATTATCCAGATACTACCAGATTCTACCAGATACTATCCAGATACTATAATCCAGATACTACCAGATACTATCAGATACTATGATCCGGATACTACCAGATACTACCAGATACTTTGATCCAGATACTACAAGATACTACCATTATACTATGATCCAGATACTACCAAATACTACTAGATACTATGATCCAGATACTACCAGATACTATGATCCAGATACTACCAGATACTACCAGATACTATGATCCAGATACTACCAGATACTACCAGATACTATGAGACAGATACTACAGATACTACCAGATACTATGATCCAGGTACTACAGATACTACCAGATACTATGATTCAGATACTACAGATACTACCATATACTATGATCCAGATACTACAAGATACTATCCAGATACTATGATCTGGATACTACCAGATACTATCCAGATACTATGATCCGGATACTACCAGATTCTATGATCCGGATACTACCAGATGCTATGATTCGGATATTTCCAGATACTACCAGATACTATGATCTAGATACTACCAGATACTACCAGATACTATGATCCAGATACTACCAGATACTTTGATCCTGATACTACCAGATACTATGATCCAGATACTACCAAATACTATCAGATACTATGATCCAGATACTACCAGATTCTATGATCCAGATACTACCAGATACTATGATCCAGATACTACCAGATACTATCAGATACTATGATCCAGATACTACCAGATACTATGATCCAGATATTACCAGATACTATGATCCAGATACTATCAGATACTATGATCCAGATATTACCAGATACTATCAGACACTATGATCCAGATACTACCAGATACTATGATCCAGATGCTACCAGATATTATGATCCAGTTACTACCAGATACTATCAGATACTATGATCCAGATACTATCAGATACTATCAGATACTGTGATCCAGATACTACCAGATACTATAATCTGGATACTAACAGATACTACCATTATACTATGATCCAGATACTACCAGATACTACCAGATATTATCCAGATACTATGATCCAGATACTACCAGATACTATCAGATACTATGATCCAGATACTATCCAGATACTATGATCCGGATACTACCAGATGCTATCAGATACTATGATCCAGATACTATCCAGATACTATGATCCGGATACTACCAGATACTACTAGATACTATGATCCAGATACTACCAGATACTATCAGATACTATGATCCAGATACTACCAGATACTACCATATACTATGATCCAGATACTACCAGTTACTACCAGATACTATGATCCAGATACTACAGATACTACCAGATACTATCCAGATACTATGATCTGGATACTACCAGATAGTATCCAGATACTATGATCCGGATACTACCACATTCTATGATCCGGATACTACCAGATACTATGATTCGGATACTTCCAGATACTACCAGATACTATGATCTAGATAGTACCAGATACTACCAGATACTATGATCCAGATACTACCAGATACTATCAAATACTATTATCCAGATACTACCAGATACTACCTGAAACTATTATTCAGATACTACCAGATACTACCAGGTACTATGATCCAGATACTACCAGATACTACCATTATACTATGATCCAGATACTACCAGATACTATGATCCAGATACTACCACATACTACCAGATACTATGATCCAGACACTACCGGATACTACCAGATACTATGGTCCAGATACTACCAGATACTACCAGATACTATGATCCAGATACGACCAGATACTATGATCCAGATACTACCAGATACTATGATCTAGATACTACCAGATACTACCATATACAATGTTCCAGATACTACCAGATACTACCAAATACTATCAAATACTATGATCAAGATACTACCAGATACTACCTGATACCATGATTCAGATACTACCAAATATTATCAAATACTATGATCCAGATACTACCAGATACGACCTGATACCATTATTCAGATACTACCAGATACTATCAGATACTATGATCCAGATACTACCAAATACTATGATCCAGATACTATCAGATACTATGATCCAGATACTACCAGATACTATGATCCAGATGCTACCAGATACTATGATCCAGATACTACCAGATACTATCAGATACTATAATCCAGATTCTACCAGATACTATGATCCAGATACTACCAGATACTATGATCCAGATACTACCAGATACTATGATCCAGATACTACCAGATACTATGATCCAGATACTACCAGATACTATCAGACACTATGATCCAGATACTACCAGATACTATGATCCAGATGCTACCAGATACTATAATCCAGATACTACCAGATACTATCAGATACTATGATCCAGATACTACCAGATACTATGATCCAGATACTACCAGATACTACCAGATACTATGATCCAGATACTACCAGATACTATGATCCAGATACTATCAGATACTATCAGATACTGTGATCCCGATACTACCAGATACTATAATCTGGATACTAACAGATACTACCATTATACTATGATCCAGATACTACCAGATACTACCAGATATTATCCAGATACTATGATCCAGATACTACCAGATACTATCAGATACTATGATCCAGATACTATCCTGATACTATGATCCGGATACTACCAGATGCTACCAGATACTATGATCCAGATACTACCAGATACTACTAGATACTATGATCCAGATACTACCAGATACTATCAGATACTATGATCCAGATACTACCAGATACTACCAGATACTATGATCCAGATACTACAAGTTACTACCAGATACTATGATCCAGATACTACAGATACTACCAGATACTATGATCCAGATACTACCAGATACTATCCAGATACTATGATCCAGATACTACCAGATACTATCCAGATACTATGATACGGATACTACCAGATTCTATGATCCGGATACTACCAGATACTATGATTCGGATACTTCCAGATACTACCAGATACTATGATCTAGATACTACCAGATACTACCAGATACTATGATCCAGATACTACCAGATACTATCAAATACTATTATCCAGATACTACCAGATACTACCTGATACTATGATTCAGATACTACCAGATACTACCAGATACTATGATCCAGATACTACCATATACTACCAGAAACTATGTTCCCGATACTACCAGATACTACCAAATACTATCAAATACTATGATCAAGATACTACCAGATACTACCTGATACCATGATTCAGATACCAGATACTATGATCTAGATACTACCAGATACTACCAGATACTATGTTCCCGATACTACCAGATACTACCAAATACTATCAAATACTATGATCAAGATACTACCAGATACTACCTGATACCATGATTCAGATACTACCAAATACTATCAAATACTATGATCCAGATACTACCAGATACTACCTGATACCATTATTCAGATACTACCAGATACTATCAGATACTATGATCCAGATACTACCAGACACTATGCTCCAGATACTTCCAGATACTATCAGATACTATGATCCAGATACTACCAAATACTATGATCCAGATACGATCAGATACTATGATCAAGATACAACCAGATACTACCAGATACTACCAGATACTATGATCCAGATGCTACCAGATACTATGATCCAGACACTACCAGATACTATCAGATACTATAATCCAGATTCTACCAGATACTATGATACAGATACTACCAGATACTATGATCCAGATACTACCAGATACTATGATCCAGATACTACCAGATACTATGATCCAGATACTATCAGATACTATCAGATACTATGATCCAGATACTACCAGATACTATAATCTGGATACTAACAGATACTGCCATTATACTATGATCCAGATCCTACCAGATACTATCCAGATACTATGATCCGGATACTACCAGATACTATGATCTGGATACTACCAGAAGCTACCAGATACTATGATCCAGATACTACCAGATACTATCCAGATACTATGATCTGGATACTACCAGATACTATCCAGATACTATGATCCGGATACTTCCAGATACTACCAGACACTATGATCTAGATACTACCAGATACTACCAGATACTATGATCCAGATACTACCAGATACTATGATCCAGATACTACAAGATACTACCAGATACTATGATCCAGAACTTCCAGATACTACAAGATACTATGATCCGGATACTACCAGATACTATGATCTGGATACTACCAGATGCTACCAGATACTATGATCCAGATACTACCAGATACTAATAGATACTATGATCCAGATACTACCAGATACTATGATCCAGATACTACAGATACTATCAGATACTATGATCCGGATACTACCAGATACTACCAGATACTATGATCCAGATACTACCAGATACTACCACTATACTATGATCCAGATACTACCAGATAGTATCAGATACTATGATCCAGACACTACCAGATACTACCAGATACTATGATCCAGATACTACCAGATACTATGATCCAGATACTACCAGATACTATGATCCAGATACTACAGATACTATCAGATAGTACCAGATACTATAAGATACTATGATCCAGATACTACCAGATACTATCAGATACTATGATCCGGATACTACCAGATACTACCAGATACTATGATCCAGATACTACCAGATACTACCACTATACTATGATCCAGATACTACCAGATAGTATCAGATACTATGATCCAGACACTACCAGATACTACCAGATACTATGATCCAGATACTACCAGATACTATGATCCAGATACTACCAGATACTATGATCCAGATACTACAGATACTATCAGATACTATGATCCAGATACTACAGATACTACCAGATACTATGATCCAGATACTACCAGATACTATCCAGATACTATGATCCGGATACTACCAGATACTATCAAATACTATGTTCCAGATACTACCAGATACTACCTGTTACTATGATTCAGATACTACCAGATACTACCAGATACTATGATCCAGATACTACCAGATACTACCATTATACTATGATCCAGATACTACCAGATACTATCAGATACTGTGATCCAGATACTACCAGATACTATAATCCGGATACTACCAGATACTACCATTATACTATGATCCAGATACTACCAGATACTACCAGATACTATGATCCAGATACTACAGATACTACCAGATACTATGATCCAGATACTATCAGATACTATCCAGATACTATGATCTGGATACTACCAGATACTATCCAGATACTATGATCCGGAAACTACCAGATTCTATGATCCGGATACTACCAGATACTATGATTCGGATACTTCCAGAAACTACCAGACACTATGATCTAGATACTACCAGATAATACCAGATACTATGATCCAGATACTACCAGATACTATGATCCAGATACTACCAGATACTACCAGATACTATGATCCAGATACTACCAGATACTACAAGATACTATGATCCGGATACTACCAGATACTATGATCTGGATACTACCAGATGCTACCAGATACTATGATCCAGATACTACCAGATACTAATAGATACTATGATCCAGAAACTACCAGATACTATCAGATACTATGATCCAGATACTACCAGATACTACCAGATACTATGATCCAGATACTACCAGATACAATGATCCAGATACTACAGATACTACCAGATACTATGATCTAGATACTACCAGATTCTACCAGATTCTACCAGATACTTTGATCCAGATACTATCAGATACTATGATCCAGATACTAACAGATACCATCAGATACTATGATCCAGATACTACCTGATACTATGATCCAGATACTACCAGATAATGTCATCCAGATAATACCAGATACTATCAGATACTATGATCCAGATACTACCAGACACTATGCTCCAGATACGACCAGATATTATCAGATACTATGATCCAGATACTACCAGATACTATGATCCAGATACTACCAGATACTATGATCCAGACACTACCAGATACTATCAGATACTATGATCCAGATACTACCAGACACTATGCTCCAGATACTACCAGATACTATCAGATACTGTGATCCAGATACTACCAGAAACTATAATCCGGATACTACCAGATACTACCATTATACTATGATCCAGATACTACCAGATACTACCAGATACTATGATCCAGATACTACAGATACTACCAGACACTATGATCCAGATACTAACAGATACTTTCCAGATACTATGATCTGGATACTACCAGATACTATCCAGATACTATGATCCGGAAACTACCAGATTCTATGATCCGGATACTACCAGATACTATGATTCGGATACTTCCAGATACTACCAGACACTATGATCTAGATACTACCAGATACTACCAGATACTATGATCCAGATACTACCAGATACTATGATCCAGATACTACCAGATACTACCAGATACTATGATCCAGATATTACCAGATACTACAAGATACTATGATCCGGATACTACCAGATACTATGATCTGGATACTACCAGATGCTACCAGATACTATGATCCAGATACTACCAGATACTAATAGATACTATGATCCAGATACTACCATATACTATCAGATACTATGATCCAGATACTACCAGATACTATGATCCAGATACTACCAGATACTATGATCCAGATACTACCAGATACTATCAGATACTATGATCCGGAGACTACCAGATTCTATGTTCCAGGTACTACCAGATACTATGATTCGGATACTTCCAGATACTACCAGATACTTTGATCTAGATACTACCAGATTCTACCAGATTCTACCAGATACTTTGATCCAGATAATATCAGATACTATGATCCAGATACTACAAGATACCATCAGATACTATGATCCAGATACTACCGGATACTATGATCCAGATACTACCAGATAATATCATCCAGATAATACCAGATACTATCAGATACTATGATCCAGATACTACCAGATAATATCATCCAGATAATACCAGATACTAACAGATACTATGATCCAGATACTACCAGACACTATCATCCAGATACGACCAGATACTATCAGATACTATGATCCAGATACTACCAGACACTATGCTCCAGATACTACCAGATACTATCAGATACTGTGATCCAGATACTACCAGAAACTATAATCCGGATACTACCAGATACTACCATTATACTATGATCCAGATACTACCAGAGACTACCAGATACTATGATCCAGATACTACAGATACTACCAGATACTATGATCCAGATACTACCAGATACTATCCAGATACTATGATCTGGATACTACCAGATACTATCCAGATACTATGATCCGGAAACTACCAGATTCTATGATCCGGATACTACCAGATTCTATCATTCGGATACTTCCAGATACTACCAGACACTATGATCTAGATACTACCAGATACTACCAGATACTATGATCCAGATACTACCAGATACTATGATCCAGATACTACCAGATACTACCAGATACTATGATCCAGATACTACCAGATACTATAAGATACTATGATCCAGATACTACCAGATACTACCATATACTATGATCCAGATACTACCAGATACTATCCAGATACTATGATTTGGATACCACCAGATACTATCCAGATACTATTATCCCAATACTACCAGATTCTATGATCCGGATATTACCAGATACTATGATACGGATACTTCCAGATACTACCAGATACTATGATCCAGATACTACCAGATAATATCAGATACTATGATCCAGATACTACCAGATACTATGATCCAGATACTACCAGTTACTATCAGATACTTTGATCTAGATACTACCAGACACTATAATCCAGATACTACCAGATACTATGATCCCGATACTACCAGATACTATCCAGATACTATGATCTGGATACTACCGGATACTATCCAGATACTATTATCCGGATACTACCAGATTCTATGATCCGGATATTACCAGATACTATGATACGGATACTTCCAGATACTACCAGATACTACCAGAATTTATGATCCAGACACTACCAGATACTATCAGATACTATGATCCAGATACTACCAGACACTATGCTCCAGATACTACCAGATACTATCAGATACTATGATCCAGATACTACCAGATACTATGCTCCAGATACTACCAGATACTATCCAGATACTATGATCCAGATACTACCAGATACTACCAGATACAATGATCCAGATACTACAGATACTACCAGATACTATGATTCAGATACTACAGATACTACCATATACTATGATCCAGATACTACCAGATACTATCCAGAAACTATGATCTGGATAGTACCAGATACTATCCAGATACTATGATCCAGATACTACCAGATTCTATGTTCCAGGTACTACCAGATACTATGATTCGGATACTTCCAGATACTACCAGATACTATGATCTAGATACTACCAGATTCTACCAGATTCTACCAGATACTTTGATCCAGATACTATCAGATACTATGATCCAGATACTAACAGATACCATCAGATACTTTGATCCAGATACTACCTGATACTATGATCCAGATACTACCAGATAATATCATCCAGATAATACCAGATACTATCAGATACTATGATCCAGATACTACCAGACACTATGCTCCAGATACGACCAGATACTATCAGATACTATGATCCAGATACTACCAGATACTATGATCCAGATACTACCAGATACTATGATCCAGACACTACCAGATACTATCAGATACTATGATCCAGATACTACCAGACACTATGCTCCAGATACTACCAGATACTATCAGATACTGTGATCCAGATACTACCAGAAACTATAATCCGGATACTACCAGATACTACCATTATACTATGATCCAGATACTACCAGATACTATGATCCAGATACTACCAGATACTATGATTCGGATACTTCCAGATACTACCAGACACTATGATCTAGATACTACCAGATACTACCAGATACTATGATCCAGATACTACCAGATACTACCAGACACTATGATCCAGATACTACCAGATACTATGCTCCAGATACTACCAGATACTATAAGATACTATGATCCAGATACTACCAGATACTATCAGATAATATGATCCAGATACTACCAGATACTATGACCCAGATATTACCAGATACAATGACCCAGATACTAAAGATACTACCAGATACTATGATCCAGATACTACAGATACTACCATATACTATGATCCAGATACTACCAGATACTATCCAGATACTATGATTTGGATACTACCAGATACTATCCAGATACTATGATCCGGATACTACCAGATTCTATGATCCGGATACTACCAGATACTATGATTCGGATACTTCCAGATACTACCAGATACTATGATCTAGATACTACCAGATACTACCAGATACTATGATCCAGATACTACCTGATACTATGATCCAGATACTACCAGATAATATCATCCCGATAATACAAGATACTATCAGATACTATGATCCAGATACTAGCAGACACTATGCTCCAGATACGACCAGATACTAGCAGATACTATGATCCAGATACTAGCAGATACTATGATCCAGATACTACCAGATACTGTGATCCAGATACTACCAGATACTATCAGATACTATGATCCAGATACTACCAGATACTATGATCCAGATACTACCAGATACTATCAGATACTATGATCTAGATACTTCCAGATACTATAATCCAGATACTACCAGATACTATGATCAAGATACTATCAGATACTATGATCCAGACACTACCAGATACTATCAGATACTATGATCCAGATACTACCAGACACTATCAGATACTGTGATCCAGATACTACCAGAAACTATAATCCGGATACTACCAGATACTACCATTATACTATGATCCAGATACTACCAGATACTACCAGATACTATGATCCAGATACTACAGATACGACCAGATACTATGATCCAGATACTACCAGATACTATCCAGACACTATGATGTGGATACTACCAGATACTATCCAGATACTATGATCCGGAAACTACCAGATACTATGATCCAGATACTACCAGATACTATGATCCAGATACTACCAGATACTATCAGATACTATGATCCAGATACTACCAGATACTATGATCCAGATACTACCAGATACTATCAGATACTATGATCTAGATACTTCCAGATACTATAATCCAGATACTACCAGATACTATGATCAAGATACTATCAGATACTATGATCCAGACACTACCAGATACTATCAGATACTATGATCCAGATACTACCAGACACTATCAGATACTATGATCCAGAAACTACCAGATACTATGATCCAGATACTACCAGATACTATGATCCAGATACTACCAGATACTATCAGATACTATCAAATACTATGATCCAGATACTAACAGATACTACCTGATACTATGATGAAGATACTACCAGATACTACCAGATACTATGATCCAGATACTACCATTATACTATGATCCAGATACTACCATTATACTATGATCCAGATACTACCAGATACTATCCAGATACTATGATCCGGATACTACCAGATACTATGATCTGGATACTACCAGATGCTACCAGATACTATGATCCAGATACTACCAGATACTAATAGATAGTATGATCCGGATACTACCAGATACTATCAGATACTATGATCCAGATACTACCAGATACTATGATCCAGATACTACCAGATACTATCAGATACTACCAGATACTACCAGATACTATGATCCAGATACTACAGATACTACCAGATACTATGATCCAGATACTACAGATACTACCAGATACTATGATCCAGATACTACCAGATACTATGATCCATATACTACAAATACTACCAGATACTATGATCCAGATACTACCAGATACTATCCAGATACTATGATCTGGATACTACCAGATACTATCCAGATACTATGATCCGGATACTACCAGATTCTATGATCCGGATACTACCAGATACTATGATTCGGATACTTCCAGATACTACCAGATACTATGATCGAGATACTACCAGATACTACCAGATACTATGATCCAGATACTACCAGATACTATGATCCAGATACTACCAGATACTATCAAATACTATGATCCAGATACTACCAGATACTACCTGATACTATGATTCAGATACTACCAGATACTATGATCCAGATACTACCAGATACTACCATTATACTATGATCCGGATACTACCAGATACTATGATCTGTATACTACCAGATGCTACCAGATACTATGATTCAGATACTACCAGATACTACCAGAAACTATGATCCAGATACTTCCAGATACTACCAGATACTATGATCCAGATACTACAGATACTACCAGATACTATGATCCAGATACTACAGATACTACCAGATACTATGATCCAGATATCACCACATACTATCCAGATACTATGATCTGGATACTACCAGATACTATCCAGATACTATGATCCGGATACTACCAGATTCTATGATTCGGATACTTCCAGATACTACCAGATACTATGATCTAGATACTACCAGATACTATGATCCAGATACTACCAGATACTATCATCCAGATACTACCAGATACTATCAGATACTATGATCCAGATACTACCAGATACTATGATCCAGATACTACCAGATACTATCAGATACTATGATCTAGATACTTCCAGATACTATAATCCAGATACTACCAGATACTATGATCAAGATACTATCAGATACTATGATCCAGACACTACCAGATACTATCAGATACTATGATCCAGATACTACCAGACACTATCAGATACTATGATCCAGAAACTACCAGATACTATGATCCAGATACTACCAGATACTATGATCCAGATACTACCAGATACTATCAGATACTATCAAATACTATGATCCAGATACTAACAGATACTACCTGATACTATGATGAAGATACTACCAGATACTACCAGATACTATGATCCAGATACTACCATTATACTATGATCCAGATACTACCATTATACTATGATCCAGATACTACCAGACACTATCAGATACTATGATCCAGAAACTACCAGATACTATGATCCAGATACTACCAGATACTATGATCCAGATACTACCAGATACTATCAGATACTATCAAATACTATGATCCAGATACTAACAGATACTACCTGATACTATGATGAAGATACTACCAGATACTACCAGATACTATGATCCGGAAACTACCAGATACTATGATCCAGATACTACCAGATACTATGATCCAGATACTACCAGATACTATCAGATACTATGATCCAGATACTACCAGATACTATGATCCAGATACTACCAGATACTATCAGATACTATGATCTAGATACTTCCAGATACTATAATCCAGATACTACCAGATACTATGATCAAGATACTATCAGATACTATGATCCAGACACTACCAGATACTATCAGATACTATGATCCAGATACTACCAGACACTATCAGATACTATGATCCAGAAACTACCAGATACTATGATCCAGATACTACCAGATACTATGATCCAGATACTACCAGATACTATCAGATACTATCAAATACTATGATCCAGATACTAACAGATACTACCTGATACTATGATGAAGATACTACCAGATACTACCAGATACTATGATCCAGATACTACCATTATACTATGATCCAGATACTACCATTATACTATGATCCAGATACTACCAGATACTATCCAGATACTATGATCCGGATACTACCAGATACTATGATCTGGATACTACCAGATGCTACCAGATACTATGATCCAGATACTACCAGATACTAATAGATAGTATGATCCGGATACTACCAGATACTATCAGATACTATGATCCAGATACTACCAGATACTATGATCCAGATACTACCAGATACTATCAGATACTACCAGATACTACCAGATACTATGATCCAGATACTACAGATACTACCAGATACTATGATCCAGATACTACAGATACTACCAGATACTATGATCCAGATACTACCAGATACTATGATCCATATACTACAAATACTACCAGATACTATGATCCAGATACTACCAGATACTATCCAGATACTATGATCTGGATACTACCAGATACTATCCAGATACTATGATCCGGATACTACCAGATTCTATGATCCGGATACTACCAGATACTATGATTCGGATACTTCCAGATACTACCAGATACTATGATCGAGATACTACCAGATACTACCAGATACTATGATCCAGATACTACCAGATACTATGATCCAGATACTACCAGATACTATCAAATACTATGATCCAGATACTACCTGATACTATGATTCAGATACTACCAGATACTATGATCCAGATACTACCAGATACTACCATTATACTATGATCCGGATACTACCAGATACTATGATCTGTATACTACCAGATGCTACCAGATACTATGATTCAGATACTACCAGATACTACCAGAAACTATGATCCAGATACTTCCAGATACTACCAGATACTATGATCCAGATACTACAGATACTACCAGATACTATGATCCAGATACTACAGATACTACCAGATACTATGATCCAGATATCACCAGATACTATCCAGATACTATGATCTGGATACTACCAGATACTATCCAGATACTATGATCCGGATACTACCAGATTCTATGATTCGGATACTTCCAGATACTACCAGATACTATGATCTAGATACTACCAGATACTATGATCCAGATACTACCAGATACTATCATCCAGATACTACCAGATACTATCAAATACTATGATCCAGATACTACCAGGTACTACCTGATACTATGATTCAGATACTATCAGACATTACCAGATACTACGATCCAGATACTACCAGATACTACCATTATACTATGATCCAGATACTACCAGATACTATGATCCAGATACTACCACATACTACCAGATACTATGATCCAGATACTACCGGATACTACCAGATACTATGATCCAGATACTACCAGATACTACCAGATACTATGATCCAGATACTACCAGATACTACAAGATACTATGATCCAGATACTACCAGATACTATGATCCAGATACTAACAGATACTACCTGATACTATTATGCAGATACTACCAGATACTACCATTATACTATGATCCAGATACTACCAGATACTATCCAGATACTATGATCTGGATACTACCAGATACTATGATCTGGATACTACCAGATGCTACTAGATACTATGATCCAGATACTACCAGATACTAATAGATACTATAATCCACATACTACCAGATATTACCAGAAACTTTGATCCAGATACTACCAGATACTACAAGATACTATGATCCAGATACTACAGATACTACCAGATACTATGATCCAGATACTACAGATACTACCAGATACTATGATCCAGATACTACCAGATACTATCCAGATACTATGATCTGGATACTACCAGATACTACCAGAAACTATGATACAGATACTACCAGATTCTATGATCCGGATACTTCCAGATACTATGATTCGGATACTTCCAGATACTACCAGATACTATGATCCAGATACTACTAGATACTATGATCCAGATACTATGATCCAGATACTAACAGATACTACCTGATACTATGATGCAGATACTACCAGATACTATGATCCAGATACTACCATTATACTATGATCCAGACACTACCAGATACTATCCAGATACTATGATCCGGATACTACCAGATACTATGATCTGGATACTACCAGATGCTACTAGATACTATGATCCAGAAACTACCAGATACTAATAGATACTATGATCCACATACTACCAGATACTATCAGATACTATGATCCAGATACTACCAGATACTACCAGATACTACGAGATACTATGATCCAGATACTACCAGATACTATCAGATACTACAGATACTACCAGATACTATGATCCAGATACTACAGATACTACCAGATACTATGATCCAGATACTACAGATACTACCAGATACTATGATCCAGATACTACCAGATACTATCCAGATACTATGATCTGGATACTACCAGATACTATCCAGATACTATGATCCGGATACTACCAGATTCTATGATCCGGATACTACCAGATACTATGATTCGGATACTTCCAGATACTACCAGATACTATGATCTAGATACTACCAGATTCTACCAGATACTATGATCTAGATACTATCAGATACTATTATCCAGATATTACCAGATACTATGATCCAGATACTACCAGATACTATGATCCAGATACTATCAGATACTATGATCCAGATACTACCAGAAACTATGATCCAGATACTACCAGATACTATCAGATACTATGATCCAGATACTACCAGATACTATGATCCAGATACTACCAGATACTATGATACAGATACTACCAGATACTATGATCCAGATACTACCAGATACTATGATACAGATACTACCAGATACTATGATCCAGATACTACCAGATACTATGATCCAGATACTACCAGATACTATCAGATACTGTGATCCAGATACTACCAGATACTACCAGATACTATGATCCAGTTACTAACGGATACTACCAGATACTATGATCCAGATACTACCAGATACTACCAGATACTACGATCCAGATACTACCAGATACTATGATCCAGATACTACCAGATACTATGATCTAGATACTACCAGATACTACCAGATACTATGTTCCAGATACTACCAGATACTACCAAATACTATCAAATACTATGATCCAGATACTACCAGATACTACCTGATACTATTATTCAGATACTACCAGATACTACCAGATACTATGATCCAGATACTACTAGATACTATGATCCAGATACTACCATATACTACCAGATACTATGATCCAGATATTACCAGATACTACCAGATACTATGATCCAGATACTACCAGATACTACCAGATACCATGATCTTGATACTACCAGATACTACCATTATACTATGATCCCGATATTACCAGATACTATGATCCAGATACTACCAGATACTACCAGATACTATGAACCAGATACTACCGGATACTACCAGATACTATGATCCAGATACGACCAGATATTACCAGATACTATGATCCAGGTACTACCAGATACTACCAGACACTATGATCTAGATACTACCAGATACTGCCATTATACTATGATCCAGATACTACCAGATACTATGATCCAGATACTACCACATACTACCAGATACTATGATCCAGATACTACCACATACTACCAGATACTATGATCCAGATACTACCAGATACTACCAGATACTATGATCCAGATACTACCAGATACTATGATCCCGATACTACCAGATAGTATGATCTAGATACTACCAGATACTACCAAATACTATGATCCAGATACTACCAGATACTACCAGATACTACCAGATACTATGATCCAGATACTACCAGATACTATCAAATACTATGATCCAGATACTACCAGATACTATCAAATACTATGATCCACATACTACCAGATACTATCCAGATACTACCAGATACAATGATCTGGATACTACCAGATACTATCCAAATACTACCAGACAGTATGATACGGATAATGAAAAACTATCGGACCTTTGGAAGTTTCATCATAAGAAGAGAGTGGGGAGGGTTTGGCGAGTTATGGGAGGACTGGGTGGGGGTTTGCGCTCTCCCAGTGCTTTTCCAGTTCTGCTTTAGGGTGGTGTAGCAGACGCTTACATAACAATAACCTCCGATGACAAGACATGCAGGAGAAACCAGGCTGATTATGGACTAAAAAGGCTGAAAATGCTGCCAGGAACTTCCAGAGGAGGGACAGTACTTCCATTTCCCTGATTAAAGCAAACGTCCATGTGTCCAGAAATATCAGGACTTCTTAATAATCCAATCCACTTTATTTATAAAGCACATTTTTAAAAACAGAATGTCACCAAAGTGCTGCATAATGTCGAACATCACAAAATAAAAATAACATGAAATCGTAATGTTGTTAAAATAATAAAAACAGGTAAAACAATTAAAAATAAATAAATACCCAATAAAATAATTAAAAGGAAAAATAAAACAAACCAGAAACAGCTATCATTGAAATAATAGTAAATGTGAATGCCCATTTACTGAACTATGCTGAATGACTAAAATGAAATTGCATAAGTATAAGAAATGGAGAAAAAAAAAGAAGCAAAGCTAACATTTTTTTCTGATTGTCCCACAGCAGGATTGAACCCTGACTTCACTCACTACACCTCCAGTACCCTAAGCTGCACCTTGGAAAAAAGCCTAGTAATTTATTTCACGTCCAGCAGGGTGTAATTAGCAGGACTGCAGAAACATGAGCGTGGTTGAACTAAACTCCAGTACAGATGTGCCAGACTTTATTGTTCAATGTGAAAAACTTTATTTTTTAATGTGTTTAAGATTCATCAAAGTGTTGAAATATTGTAGGGAGCATTGTTGGAACAAATCCTTCATATTTAACTGTGATATTTGCAAATAAATTCCTTTGTTCCTTAAAAACATGCAGCTGGGACCAATAGTTCACGTTGAGCACGTTGAGTCTGCAGAGCTGCACGCCATCACACAAACAACAGCCGACAAACAATAACAGAGCTGTATGTTAAATGCTGCATTTGAACCAGTGCCTTGTGTGTGTACCTGTGTCCAGGTGCAGAAAATGGACCAATCGCTGAGCTGAATTCTGTTTCATCCAATCACAGGAACGGATTTCAAAACATTGACAAAAACTTGAATAACTTAAAAAGTTTAAATGTTACAAAGACCAAAAGTCGTAGAACTTATCTCCTGAATGGGCTGAAGAGTTTGATACCTGAATGGTTGAAGTGAGACAAACAGTGTCAGAGGAGTAGCGTTTCAAAGATTGTGCCAGAAAAGACAATGGAGACCGGGACGAGATGAACCGGACGCTGCAAACCGGTGCAGAGCTCCAAACCCCCGTTGAAGCTGAATTCAGCTCATTATGCAAAAACCGAGCTGAAATTTTTCAACGTCCAATCTGGATTTGGTTTGAAGGACTTTCATCCAATCACAAGGCTGAATTTATTTTTACAAAATGCTAAATATTGCAAAAACTACAAAGATTTAAATTTAAAAAAAAAAAAAGTCGTAGCACACATGTCCTGAAGGAGCTGTTTAAGATCTGAATGACTGAAGTGACCTGAACGGAGTAGCGCGGCAAAGTTTGGCAGAGTAATAATAAAACTGGCCGAACAGGATCTGAATAATGCCAACGTCCCCATTCACATTAAATAAAAGACACAGAGGATCACACAACTCACACAGTGAGTAATAAAATAAAAGGAGTGATGTATTTATGTCTGATTCTCCGTCTATTGTCCGTGTTTAGGGAAGGATGTAATTAGCATATGTGCAGTGCACGTGCACAGGCGAGCAGCACGCTGGAGACTTGCGAGCTCGTTTATTAATAATTGAAGCATTCAGCTGTGTTTTTCCTTCCTATAACTATGGCAACCAGCTGAGCGTGTGGAGAGTCTGGGCTCAGTGGAAGGAAGGAAACATGTTTTCTACTATTTTCTCACAGCAGATGTTCACACACGACTTCTGGCAGTACGAAGGCAGTTCGCCTTCCAGTCAATGGAGAGCCTCTCATCTCCTTGAATAAAACTTACAGACGATCTGCCCACAAGCAGGCATGGGCTACATCTCACCACCTACCAGCTGCTTGGAATGCAGACACTGTGTGGGGTGCAGCGCGCGGCGTCAGCAGCTTCCACACAGTATTACAATAAATCTCATCTCCTTACTTTGTTCTGGATTGTTCTCGCCTCACGTCCCGCAACACCCACTGTGTTGTTGTTACAGATTAATCTGGCTTTTTAGTCCCTGTAGCCGTCTTTTACTGCAGCTTAGCATGCATTTAGCCTGAGGAGAGCGAGTGATGTGGCCTTGCTGCATCAGACCGCTCTGCATGCCTGCAGCTCGACTCCTGCATGCAGAGCGGGGTTGGAGATGCAGGCCGGGTGGCTGCAGAGGAGGCCAGGCCGTTAAACCTGAGCAAGAAGCAGCAGGTCCATTAGCTTTGGACCGGAGGGTTCTGCAGCACTCAGCTCACACTTAGATAAGATGAGATAAACTTTATTTATACAGCGCTTTTCATAGACACAAGGTCACAAAGTGCTTCACAACAATAAAAACATAAAAAAAAAACCTGCAAAATGTGGAAAAATAAAAACAAAAAACCCCAGTAGAACTACACAGCAGTGTCTCCGAGTCTTTTTGGAGCTGGAATGCATGAACAAATGTGTTTTTTAGAGGTTTTTAAAAGCATCTCCTGAGTGAGAGAGGCGCAGGTAAGTGATGTGGCAGTGACGTAAATTTTGCGAGACGGCAGATTTAGTCAAGGCGCGTGAAAACAAATATTCATTCTACATCATATTCTTGCCAATATAATCTTAAAACTGTTTCTGGAAGCAAATAATTAAAAAGTCTTATTCAAGGTAAACTCTGGAGCAAAGCGAGGAGGATCTCACCAGCTTGTCGGAGTTTATTGACGAGTGTTTCCACCGCATCGTCATGGGCAAGCCAAGCCAAACACCGACTCCGTCTGCGCCCAGATCCACTTCAACCTCCAAGAGAAGCCGGAAAGAAGACTCACCCGGAGCGACGTCCTCTAACGGGGACGACACCTCGGACATCCTGATGTCCATTGACAAAAATCTCGCCAGCTTCGACGCTCGTCTGGGCCTGTTGGAAGTTCTCCACCGGGAGTTTCAGTCGCTGCGGGAGTCGCTGGAATTCAGCCAGAAGCAGGTGGAGTCTCTGGCCGCAGAGAACGCCAGCCTCAGGGAGACGGTGACTTCTCTCAACGAGGGAATGACTCGACTCACAGAGGAAAATAAAAAAATAAAGGAAACTGTGATCGATCTCCAGGCGCGCAGCATGAGGGACAACCTGGTCTTTGCAGGAATCCCGGAGCAACAAGAAGAGGATCCAGAGCAAACAATCAGATCCTTTATCCAAACCAAGCTGAAGCTACCCGAAGACGCGGTGAGGAACATCTCATTTCACCGAGTTCATCGCTTAGGTGGGAAAAGACCGGACAGCCGCAGACCCAGACCGATTGTAGCCAAGTTCGTGAGCTACAAGCAGAAAGAGCAGGTGAGGGATCGAGGTCCGGAACTCCGCGGGACCGATTTTAGTGTAAATAATCAGTTTCCCAAAGAGATTCTGGAGAGACGCAGGGTCCTGTTTCCCATCCGGAAGAAGCTCAGAGACGAAGGATCCCGTGCAGTCATCGCGGTGGACAAATTGTTCGTCAATGGACAGCTTTACCGTGACAAAAATACCACCCCCTGGCTCTACTAACCTCAGGTAATATCTATCACTCATACAGCTAATTATTGTTCAATTTACATGTTAATCTGCTATAAGCACATTAATTATGGTAATTCAGAACTGTACATTTACTGCCAGTCTTTGTAAATTTGCTGTTGTTGTTGCTTTCGTTTTGTTCTGTTTTTGTTTTTTGCCCCCCCCCCCTTTAGGGCTTTTGTTTTTGCTCTTTTGTTTGTGCTATTTCTTTTTATGTGTAGTTGTAGTTGTTTGCTTTTCTCACTCCTTTCCTTTCTAGCTGCTCTTTCATTCTATTATGCCATAACAACAATAATAGGTAGGGTACGCACGTACATCCACATGACACAGACACTAAATGTCATGCACATAACACACCTACAACACAGAGCACGTTTAATCACATCAACACTCACCCCCAACTCTCACACACACTCTAAGCATGTGGACAGACATATAGGAACATTGTACACACAGATGAATTTATATACGCACACAATCTACACGCAGCATGCATGCATTAATGTGGGCTTGCACACACACAAACACACACATACTTTTATAGAAACACTTCAGTAGCTTGAGCATGACCACCCTGAGGTTTGTTAAGTGGAATATACGAGGAGCTGGTTCCAGGGAGAAGAGGTTGAAGGTGTTTAGCAGATTGAATGATCTACAGGCAGACATTGTCCTGCTACAGGAGACTCATTTATTAAAAACAACAGCTAACGTACTCTCTACAGTACAGTTCCCTCACGTGTACTCGGCCTGCTTCAACTCAAGACAAAGAGGAGTAGCCATTCTGATAAACAGGAAAATTCATTTTACTGCTAATAATATAATTTTAGACCCAGGTGGAAGATTCATAATAATGACATTATCTATCCTAAACATGAAGTTATGCATTGCAAATATTTATGGCCCAAACACTGATGACCCCTCCTTTTTTCATTCCTTCTTCTCCTTACTATATGATCACCTTGATAATACACTTATCATTGGGGGCGACCTCAACATGACCTTAAACTCTGGGATGGACAAGGGGGGCGGAGCAGGGAAACATAGGGTCTGGCAGTCAGCAAGAGTTGTTAAACAATATATGGAGGATTTTGGTCTTTGTGATGTCTGGCGCTCACAACACCTCACTGCTAGAGAGTACACTTACTTTTCATCTGTCCACCACTCATACTCCAGAATAGACTACTTCCTCACTAACAGCTCTATGATGAACAATATCTCAGAAACTAAAATCCATTCCATCACTATCAGTGATCACGCACCAGTATCATTTACCCTAATGAATAAGAAAACTAAACCATCTTATAGCAAATGGAGACTTAATACATCATTACTTAAAGATCCTGATTTTATCAGTTACTTCAAACGGGAGTGGTCTTTGTATATAGAAAACAATGACATACCAGGAACATCAGCATGTGTTCTTTGGGAGGCAGGAAAAGCAGTAATGAGAGGGAAAATAATTTCATTTTCATCACATAAGAAAAAGAAGGAGAGTTCAAAAATATCTGAACTAGAGCTTAAAATAAAATCACTAGAAGATGCCTACAAGGCTTCTCCAGAAGAGCAAGTGCTGAATCACATAAGAAAGGCTAAACTAGAGCTGAATGAAATAATTAACCAAAAAACCCAGTTTTTGCTACAAAGACTTCGCTTAGAGAATTTTGAACATAGCAACAAATCTGGAAGATTTCTCGCAAATCAATTAAAAGCAAACAAGGAGAAAACAACCATCTCCTCTGTTAAAGATTCAAGAGGAAATATCCTCCATGATCTTGATGGAATAAATGACACATTTAGGGATTTCTATAAAACATTATATTCCTCAGAAACAGATCCATCAGACAACAGCATTGAGGAATTTCTCAGCTACCTCAATCTTCCAAAGTTACAACAGGATCAGGAAATGGTTTTGGACGCACCCATTTCAGTAGGGGAACTACATGAAGCTTTAAAACACATGCCCAGCAATAAAGCTCCAGGACCAGACGGTTTTCCAGTTGAATATTATAAAGAATTTTGGTCTATACTAGCACCCACTTTTTATAAAATGGTTTTAGAAATTAAGGAAAAAGGCCAAATATCTCAAAACATGAATTTGGCTAGTATTACAGTAATACTAAAACCAGGAAAAGACCCCAAACTCCCATCTAGTTATCGTCCAATATCACTAATGAACGTAGATCTTAAAATAATCAGTAAAGTGCTTGCTACAAGACTAGAAAAAATAACTCCACTTATCATACATCCTGATCAAACAGGATTTATCAAGGGACGACATTCCACCACTAATACGCGCAGACTAATAAATCTAATTGATTATGCCACCATACATAACCTGGAAACTACAATAATCTCTCTAGATGCTGAAAAAGCATTTGACAGGGTGAACTGGAAATTCTTATTTGCAACATTAAGAAAATTCGGGTTTGGCTCATCGTTTATCGACTGGATAAAGATACTGTATAGCAATCCAAATGCATGCGTCAGGACAAATGATCAAACTTCTCACAGCTTCAGATTGCAGAGAGGCACCAGACAAGGCTGTCCACTCTCCCCCTCACTTTTTGCAATCTTTATTGAACCCTTAGCAGCTAGCATTAGACAAAACAAAGACATTAAAGGCATTAACTGTAGAAATATGGAGCATAAGACCAGTCTTTATGCTGATGATGTATTACTTTTCCTTCAAAATTCACAATCATCCATCTGTCAGACAATCGCACTCATCAATAAATTCTCATCAATTTCTGAATATTCCATTAATTGGTCTAAAACCACCGTTCTACCCATCAACTGTTCCTTCCATAATACTCCTGACACTGCTTTACAGTCAGGAGATATTAGATACTTGGGAATAAACATCTCACCCAGACTGTCAGACCTTATAAAGCTAAATTATGTCCCTCTACTAAAAACAATTGAGGACGATCTCACACGGTGGAAATCTTTACCCATATCACTAATGGGAAGAGTTGCAACTATAAAAATGATGATTCTACCTAAAATCAATTATCTGTTTTCAATGATCCCCATTAAACCTCCCTCCACCTGGTTTAAATCACTGGACTCTAATGTTACTAGATTTCTCTGGAAAGACAAACCACCACGGATTAGTCTAAAAACACTCCAGAAGACTAAAGATAGCGGTGGCTTAGACTTGCCTAATTTCCAAAATTACTTTATAAGCAATAGACTACAATACATCTCTAAATGGCTTAAACCTAGCTATCTAGATGAACCATGGCTTAATATAGAAGAAGCTATGTGTGAGGATATGGCAATTTCAGACCTGCCATTTATCAGCACAGCTGTCAAACGCCAAAAATGCTTTAAAAGCATTAATATCAGCTCCTCACTAATGGCCTGGTGGGAATTTCTTAAACTAACCAAATCCTTGCTTATTCCATGCAAACTTACACCTATTTGGAACAATCCCGACATCCAGCAAAACCGGAAAATGATAAACTTCCCTCAGTGGAAGAATAAAGGAATAAAACAGTTAGAACATTTAATAGAAAATGGGAACTTTCTCCCTTTTGATACAATTACTTCACGATATGAAATCAGCAGCACAAAATTCTTAGAATACCACCAACTTAAATCTATTATAGGTAAGAAATACACCCCTGATCAATTAAACTTGCAGCTACCTATCAGGGCTGCAGAATTCTTAAATCTCAATGCCCCGAAACTGTTATCCAAAATATATAGATTACTATCAAAGCTAGACGATTCCATATGTCTCCCAACTTCTAAATGGGAAGCAGACTTATCCAGTAACTTTGACCAAAATGAATGGTCACAAATCTGTTCAAATACATTTACAATGACTAAGAATTCAAACATGCAACTAATACAATTTAAAATTCTGCATAGAACTCATTATACAGGACACAGGATGTTCAGGATGGGTCTGTCACAATCAAACATCTGTCCACACTGCACTGGCAACACAATTGACAGCTACTACCATGCTTTGTGGTCTTGCCCACCTGTCCAGGAATTCTGGTTTCAGGTATGTAAAGATCTGTCAAATTGCTTCAAATGTAACATCCCTACAAACCCCAAACTGGGCCTACTGGGTTACTTGGGTGAAATTAACATAGAATTTAATTCTGCAAACTTAATCCTCACCAGTTTATGTATCGCAAAGAAAACTATCCTTCTAAACTGGAAAAGCAAACAAAGTCTGTGTATCCAGCAGTTCAGAAATCTCTTATTAGATCACATCAGTGTCGAGATGATGTCTGCCTCCTCAAGAGATCAGTCAGCTGAACTTTATTCCCTCTGGTCCCCTGTGATCAGCTCCATCACTTAGTATGGGGGGAGAATGTGACCTTATTGCGCTCGGGGTTGGTGGCCGGTTGGGGTTCTCTGGGGGCTGTGGGTCTGTGGTGGGCTCCTGGGGGGGGGATTTTGACTGCTCCATTGCTGGAGTGGCTAGGTTTCTAGCCCTACTGTGGACCTGGATGGGCCAGCGGCTGGAGTTGCCGCGCAGCGGCGGGGCGAGGTCGCTGGCGGGGGATGGGTTGGCGGGCGTGACTCCGTAACGGGCGCCTGTGCCGCCGTGGGGTGGGCTGGGCGGGGTCCCGGGCTCCGGTGCCCGGGGTTGTCCCCTGTCTCTTGGGGGTGGGGGGTCGGCTTGTGCCGGGGGGGGGCTGGGCTGACCTGGACCTGCCGCTGCGGCGGCGGGCAGGTACGTGCTCTGGTGCCTGGTTGCGACCCTGGGACTTGTTGAGTGGGGGGTGTTTGATAGTGTGGATGGGATGTGAGTGTGTATGGAGGGATGTGTGTAGGGGGTGTGCGTTGAGGACTGGTGGCGGTACATAGGTATGTGGATGTGTGTGGGTGGGGAAGTGTGATGATGCGTGTGTGGGGGGGGGTGTCGTGGTGTCTGTGGGGGGGGTAGTGCCGTGTGTGTAGGGGAGTGGGGTGATGCGTGTATGTGGGGAGTGGCGGTGGTGCATGTATACGGGTGTGTGTATGGGGGGGGAGGAGGGGGGAGGGGGGGGCGTGCTGTCTGTGTGTGTGTGGGGGGGGGCAGGGGTGTATGTATGGGGGAGTGGGTGGTGCATGTGTGTGGTAGGTTGGTGGATAAGTGTAGATATGATGGATGGGAGTGGGGGAGATTTGGATGTGACGTGGGGGTCAGGAGGATGGTTTTAAGGGTGGGCTGAACGGGTGGCTGGGTGGACCTGAATGTGTCCGGAAGTGTGTGTGTGTGTGGCTGTAGGTTTGTGCTGAGACAGTGTGAAGTGCCGATGTGTGGACAAGGTGGGGACTTCATGTCCCCAGGTGGGGGTGTCCTCTGTGAGTGAGGGGGCGGTGGACAATCGGTCTGGGATTCCCCTTCTGCCGCCCCGCCTCCTCTTTGTCCTCATGCCCCCCTTCTGCATGTGGTGAGTTGGTCCCCTCTTGGGTCAGTGATGACTCTCTGGTTAGAGTCGCCGAAGGCTCTGGTTACGGGGATGGCTGTCCCCGGCTTGTCCTGGTCCTTGGGGGGCCCTGGGAGTAGGGGGCATGCCCAGTGCTGCGGGCGGCTCACCTTCTGGAGGAAAGCTCACTTTCCTCCAGACTTAAATCCCTCAACCCCTCTTCCTCCCCGCTCCCCATCACACACAGGCAGGGTATTGGGAGGTGTGCACGTGGCGCTGGGTGGTGAGAAAGGCCATCAAGGTGGTCTTGATCGCTGCACCCAGCCTCGGCTCACCTCCCAGTTTTAATTACACTTAGACACCAAACACCAAAACACTGACGACTCACATGATTAGGGGGAAGAGCATGCGGTGTATGGTGGGCGGGGCTGCTTAGGTGGACCCTCTCCCAACACCGCGTGGCAATTCCCTCAGTTTTAATTGCAACTAATACATACTTCACAATCAGTCATAAGCGGGGGGGAGGCAGGGACGATAGGGTCTTCTCATGCCCTGCTCTCGGGGCTTTACTGGGGGGGGGTACGGGTGGGGGAAGAGTGCCGTCCATTAGGCCTAAGTCTGGGCTGGCCTGGCTGTAGGAGGGTTGTCGCCGGCCCTGGGGGGGGTGCTGGGTCGGCTGCATCTGTGGGGTGGTGGGGGGGACGCTGGGAGTGGTGGGCGGTAATTATGGGGGCCCTGATCGGGGCCATCCTGTCCTCTGCCCCCTCTGAGGTATCTCACGTGGGACATGATGGAGGGGTGAGGTGAGGATGTGTGGGAGTGGGTGTATGGGGTTACAGATGGATGGTGGGATGGCTGGGGGGGGGATTAGGGTTGGGGATATAGGTGGGTAGGGGATAGGGATGTGTGAGGATGAGTAGATGTGTGTGTGGAGGGGTATGTTGGCGCGTGGGTTGTATTGGGGTGTGCCTGTGTTGGAGGAGTGAGGGTATGTGTGTGTGTGTGTGTGTAGGGGGGGGGGTGTATATGCGGAATGGGATGTGTGAGTGAGGGTGAAGTTTGGAGGGGGGCTATGGGTGGTGGAGGGGTGTTTGGTGGGGCATGTGTGGTTGGGTAGAAGTAGAGGGATGGGGTGGCGGGGTGTGAGCGTGTGTGTGTGGGGGGGGGGGGGGGGGAGCGTGTGTGGGGGCGGGGGCGATTGGGGTTCGTGTGACTTGGTATGGGTGAGTGAGTAGAGGTGGGGTGGGGTTGTATATGTTATGGATGATGTGCATGGATTGCAGAGGGTTGTGTGGATGGGGGTTGAGAGGGGAGTGCGTGTTTGGGGGGGGGGGGGGGGTATGCATGTATATGTGTGAGGGGAGTGCGTGTTGGGGGGGGGGGGGGGCGGGGTATGCATGTATATGTGTGTGTGGTTTGGTGGTGGGGGGGGTGGTGTCCTGTACCCGGGGGCGCAGCTGGTGCGCTGGGGTGCGACCTGGCTGCCGCTGGGTGGCGGTCTGGGGATCCTGGTCCTCCGTCGGTGTGGGCTGTGCCCTCTGCCTGCGGGGGCGGGGGGCTGCTCACGGGCTCTTGGGGCCCTGGGGCCTGCGCTCTGTCTGCCCTAGGTGGCCGGTGCCCGGCGGGATCGGCCCTTGCCGGCCTGGGCCTGCTGGGGCCTGTTCCCCCTGACTGCGGGGGACTCTGGTTGGGCACCTCCTTCGCCACCTCCTGGGCAGATGCATGGCTGGCTCTGGAGTGGGGGGGTTGGGATCTGTACCTGGGGGTGACTGTCGGTTACCCGGGTCTCTGGGTTCTCCTGGCCTTCCTCTAGCTGTAGGCGGGCGGGGTCACATTGGCATGATCACTCTTCTCTAAACACGTTCCACTCTGAATGTTCTGCATGAATGTTCTGCATGTGTCACAGTCACTGAGTCATCCAGCAAGTTTATTCACTAACAGCAGGTGCCTCTCTTTCTGTCTTTTTGACTTAACTTGCTAGTTTCTGGTCTTCATGATTGTCAACGGTTTTGTTCTCCACGAATCTAGAGTTGGCTTGTGTGGGTGTATATATTTATGTGTGTGGGTGGGTATGTGTGTGTACTTATGTGTATGTGTATGTGTATGTATGTATGTGTATGGATATGTATATATGTATGCATATGTGTGAGTGTATGTGTATGTGTGTGTATGTGTATGTGTATATGTATGTATGTGAGTATGTATATGTGTATATATGTATATATATATATATATATATATGTGTGTGTATGTATGTGTATATGTATGTATGTATATCTATCTTTATGTATGCATGTATGTGTACATGTGTGTGTATGCATGTGTATGTATGTGTATATGTATTGTATGTATGTATATATGTATATATATAATGTATGTGCGAGTGTATATACATATATATGTAGGTGGGTATGTATGTGCATATACATGTATGCATTGATCTCTTTCTTTTGTTTTTTTTTTTTTTTTTGTTTTTTTTTTATGTTCTCTTTTCTGTTCTCTTTCTGCCCCTTTCCTGTCCTTTCCGGTCGGGTCCAGTAGCATAAACTCTGTAATACAAGCTATTATCCAAAACAAATTGAAAAATAAAATAAGAATCAAGAAATACAAGGGGATCATTACATCTACAAAAGTTCCCCTTGGCAAAATAAATTTGCTCAGCAGAACACAGCATCCAGAACATCAGTCTGCTTGCTTAAATGCTGGACAAGACAAAAAAAAAAAAAAAAAAAAAAAAAAAAAAAAAGCATCTCCTGAATCCATAGAGCGCAGATCCTGGGGAAGCTCATTCCAGAGACGAGGAGCTTGAAGAACCGTCTCCCCGGGTTTTAAAACGGGTTCGTGGGACCGTCAGCAGGTGTTTCCCGGTCCACCTCAGACTTCGAGTCAGACTGTAGGGCTTAACTTAGTCCTTAATGTAACTAGGACCCTGTCCATGCAGGGCTCGGAAAGTAAGAACCAGGATTTTAAAACCAATACACTTCAGGAAGCAAAAGTCCGGAAATGGTAAAAACAAAACCAATAATTCCACAAAGAAACTTAAATCTGACCTTTCTATGATACAAACTAAAATGTAGAGTCGGTGAAAAAACTGTGTTGCTTCAAGGTCCAGCGGCTTCTGATCTTTTCTATGGTTGTTTCCCGGTCCCAGTCTAACAACCAGTCAATATTTACCGTAATACCAGTCAGTGGTCAGCTCCATCTCACTGCAACACGGAACTTTAACACATAAAATATCACAAAGCTATGACAACAGAAGATGAAATAACGGTAAAAGTAAAAAGGCTGCAACACAGTGAAAACATACAGAAATGTTACAAAGTCCCACCCACCCCCCCACATACAATAAAACCGAACGGAAAGAACAGAAAGGTGCCAAATAACCGAAACAAAACCGAACAAAAATGATAAAAACAGGAAATACTTTTATAGAATTATCCAAAATATTCTTAAAAAAAATATTAAAATATTTAATGTTTGCTTTTGAGAGAACCAGGAAGGATCCAGAGAAACTGGGATGTGCGGGGGGGGGGGGCGTTCAGGACGTTAAAATGGACGCAGCTCGTCGTGTTTGAGTTAAAATGTTCGTAAAAGTTTTACTCGTGAGAAGGAGATGAAGTTTAACATCGCTGCTTTGCCACACAGTTGTAAATAAAGTTTGTTTAAATTTATATCTTTAATGTTAGCTTTCTTTATTTTATCTCATGTTTTTCAACTTTACATTTTATTTGCTTGTTTTGTTCTATTTAAGTGAATTTAATCTCAAGTCATTTAATTTTGATTAACTTTGTTTTGTTTGTTTGGGTTTGGAGCCGACAACCGGAGCTCTGAGTTGTCTTCCTGTGTTTAACTCCTGTGTTTAACCCTTGTCTGTCTGATCTCTACGTCTTTGTGCTTTTATCTGGAGCCTCCTCAGGATTCTGGATCCTGCAGCCTTTTAGGAACCTCCTGCCACCCTGCCCCCGTTTTCCCCCGGACTCCCCAGCTCTATATGTGACGGGGGTCAAATGCCTGGTTTTAATATGGAATACCCCCCCACAAGAACACCTGAGAGCCCCCGGCAGCAGGTGAAGTGGGGCAACAGGTGTGACAGAGAAAAAGAAGAAAAAGAAAGAGAGACATGGTTGGAGGGGACACTCCTGAAAGATGGAGGAAGAAAATGACGATGATGGAGGAAGGGAGCAGTGAGGACGGGTCCTTGGTCCTGGACCTGGATATTCCGGGCCCAGGACCAAGTTTAGGGTCCAGAGGGAGCGGCTGGCTGCAGGGCCAGCAGGCGAGTCCCGGGTCCCCTCTTGGGACCGTGGACTGCCGTATGTGCTCCTCGCTGCAGGACAGGGAGGAGCAGATGACTGAATATGCCGCTGCAGAGAGGAGGGGGATGGGTTTTAATATTTTAATCTTTTATTCTTTTTGTCTGTTTTTTAGTGAGCTAGTTTTTACTATTTTAAGGTTTAGTGTGGTTGACTCTGCCCCCCCCCCCCCCCCCCCCCCCCCCAGTTTCTAAAAGAACCAAGGTGGCTCGTTTTTATCTGTTTTAATTTTATCTGTTTTAATTTTATTTATTTATTTATTTGAACATGCCCCGGCCACCTCGACAAGTAAACCATTAAGATCTTAACCAGTGTTTGGCTGAATTACAGGGCTATGCCTCACATGAGAACAGAGGAGCCATAATAAGACTCATAATTAAGAAATAAATGCAAAACATAACCACAAATATGCAGAAAATATTGGTTATTTTTCTGTGTGTGTGTGTTTGTGTGTGTGTGTGTGTGTGTGTGTGTGTGTGTGTGTGTGTGTGTGTGTGTGTGTGTGCGAGTGTGTGTGTAGCTTCCACATCTGGAAGCTCAGATCCGTTAACATTAAACCATTGACGTACATTAGAGCTCACGCAGGAAGCAGGGGGTCCTCTTCCAGCAAAAAATGGCATTTTTGTCCCCAGTTCCCACCAGAAAAATGTCCCCAGAGGTTGAGGACTGAGATGCTCGTCCCCCCAGAACGTCTGCCCTTTATGGCTTTGTACACCTTGCTGGCTTGGGGGGGGGGGGGGGGGGGGTAAAATTTCAGCTGCAGGGTTGAACTTGTCTGAAATTTGTTTACCTTCCGCTCGACAAGTAGAAGAAAACATCAGAAAACAGGAGTTTATGGTGGGAGGTCAGAGCAGAGTGGATGATTATATCTGAGTCATAAACCTGCAGCTTCATCTGACTCACATTCATTCTCTCACTGCTGTTGTCAGCTTTAATGCAGCATCTACCTGCCTCATTAATATTCATATTATGTTAAATATTTCATGAGGTTTTTTTTTTCTACCATCAGATACAAATCTAGATTTTTTTACTTTTGATCCAGAAGTTTCTGCAGGAGGGAAAGAAAAGCTGAAATCCTCGTCGTCTGGCAACAAGTCGATTTGCTTCTTAGTTTTAGTTATTAAACATTTTCCCTGGAAATCTGCCGTGGGCTCATTATAAATGCTTTCAGCTCACACTTTAACAGCTTTAAGCTGATTATTTCTGAGAGGATAAACAAGGTAAGGTGCTTGTTTAAGGTTTGGTCTGCGGCGCAGCTGATTTATGCGTGTGCACGAGGGAAGTATGTTTCAGAGTAAAGCTAGTAGAAAGAACGTCTACGCAGACATAAATGACAACTTAATAGGCTCTTGGTGTCTTTTAGATTATAGAAAGACCATTTTACTTTCTGTGTCACATTGTTTTGTTTTTCCAGGATTGGTGTCTGGCCGGTTGTTTCAAACTGTGATCAATTAATCTGTGTCGGTGGTTGGACTGCATACGGTGTCCCACAGGGCTCAAAACTTGGTCTTTGTTTATGTTAATGATCTTTTTCCCACAATACTAATCTGACTTTGCTGAAGATACGTCTGGAAGTATTAAATAATTTTGATGGTTCCAGATAAAGGAGCTAGCATTACATTAAAAATAAGAAAGGATTATATTCATAGTAAAACGTAAAATAAGTGGTTCCAGTGCAAAGTTATCAATTAAAGATAACATCCGAGTTTCTTTTACTAAAGTTTGTACGATGAGCGATTGTCATGGTCGAGCTTCAGAAAATGAATTATTTCATTTCACAGCATGTGTTAATAATAATAATAATAATAATAATAATAATAATAATAATAGTAATAATAATAATAATAACAATAATAATAATAATATCATTATTATTATTATTATTATTATTATTACTACTACTACTATTAAGATACTTTATCGATCCATGTAGGGGAAATTTTACTGTCACAGCAGCTCAAACACAAAGTAAAAGAGACATTAAAACAACAGAAACTATAAACAGCCCCCCCCCCAAACAATATATAGAATAAACACTAAAAAGTGATAACATAAAAATTACAATAATAACATATTAATAATGCATTTTACTTCTAAAGTACTTTACATTTCTAAAACAGATCTCAGAGTGATGAACAAAAGTAAAAGCAAAGTTTGAAATACAACGACTGCTAACTCTTGAAGGGAATACCTCATAAAATACGGCAAGAAAAGTAAATTAAATGTAACATTCTGTAAGGGCTTAATTTGGCCTTTTAAAGAAATTTATCAAAAAAAGCCTTTGGGTGTAATGTTTTCCCTGTTTTACAATCTAGAAATGTTTACAGTGCCTCTTGCTTCTAATTTATTTATACGTCACTCGGCATGCTATCGCTATGATCGCATGCCGACAGGCCAGAAAGTTGGAACGTCCATGTAAATGTCGTCTTCAGCAGAGAAATGAGAACAATGCCAGAGAGTTGTTGCATGTTTGCCTGTTTCTGTCGAAGAGGAGAGAAGTCATGCTTTCATGGCTTTTACTGTGAAGAAACACCAGCAATCTACTGACTTATGAACCAGAAAGACAAATAAATACCCAGAAACACGGCTGGAAAATGGATACCATACCAGATGTCCGGTCTGTGCCTGCATATGGGGTTAAATGGGACGGTTTTTCTTCTCTACAGGTCTTGTTTTGTACTTTCTGTGAACACATAAAACAAAAAAGTATTTTCTTCATTCCACATCAAAGGAATAAACAGATTTTTAGTCTGTTGATATCAGAAAACGGAAGAGGCCTGCAGGTCTTTGACATCCTGCTGACGCCTGACTGACAGCTGCATCCAAAGCCTGGAAGGCAACATGAACCGGTTTAAGGCTGGTTTTTAAAGCTTCTTAGGCAGGTTAGAAAAACTTTTGGAAACCTCTAATAATTCTCTTTTCAGCAGCGTTGTCTTCTTCTAAATGAGACATTTCATGAGAATTTAAAACACAGTCCACGTTTGGTGAGAAACTAAAATGCAGATAAACCCTTCTGGAAGCCTTCGGTGGTTAAAAGCATGGCTGAATGTAAAAACTACCAGAAGGTTCTGCTGACCCACTTATTCAACATTTAACATGAGACTTGATGGTGTCTTTAAACACTATGTGTTAAGCAAACACCTTGAACAGCTGTTAACTAAAACAATCCCCACAACCTGCATCACAACAACTTTCCACTTCACGCTTTTCCAAGGTAAACACGGCCACCTTTAATAGCCAGCATTTTCAGAGCTACACGAGAAGAAAGTTCTGCTCGGCTGATGCGTCGAGAACAAGCGGCAACCTCTGGCGGTTAACAGTGAAGCCTACGCGGAAGTGCCAAAACCTGCAGTTCCCCCTTCATCCACTAGGGCTCCAACACAGAGCGAATCCCCATAGACTCCCATGTTAAAAAGACCAACTTCACAGCAGAAATAAACATGTTTACAGCAGAAATAAACGTGTTTATAGCAGAAATAAATATGTTTACAGCAGAAATAAATATGTTTACAGCATAAATAAATATGTTTACAGCAGAAATAAACATGTTCACAGCAGAAATAAACATGTTTACAGCCTGGTACAAAAATCCATTTTAGATTTAATAGGTCAGGTTTACCTTCATGACAACTGTCGGGGGAGTGAATTTCATTCCATTTAGAAGTAACTTTATTTCAATATTCCGCATATTTGGGGGCGTGTCCTTTTGATTGACATGTACCCAATCTCCTGCTTCAAATAAGAAGAACGTAGAACAACCGCGGTTTTAACAACGTGACTTAGCTTTAGCAAGCTTACCTCCGTAAGCTGGTTAGCTTCTGGTTAGCTTGGTTAGCTTTTAGCTACAGGCAGGGTGGAGTTTGAAAGATGCCAATCATCCACCCCCACACTCACAGCCCCCCTCCCAGCTCCACCTCTTTGCCTACGACATGCATGACAATGCCAAGATAGCAATTGTTGGAACTGCCCATGAGTTTAATTTTTAGTCCTTCTGAGTCCTACGGGTCCGCCCATCTTTTATATACAGTCTTTGGTGGAGAACAAGTGGCAAGTTGTCCACAAACCGTCGGTGAAGACAAAATTACATCAATTTGTTCTCATTGCCTCTAGAACAAGAAAAGATCCGACTTCTGACGGAAGATGGAAGGATTTTTAACCTCACCCACACTTAAAATTCTAACATCTTCTGTTTTTGTTTTCATCTTTCTTTTTTATGGTGCTAAATAAATTTGAAAAAAAGAAGCTTAGATTAGCAGCTATTACATTAACGCAGCTTAAAAGGAGTGATTACAGAAATGCAGCCATTCTGCTCCGCTCCAATGCTAAGCTGAACATTACCAGGCAATCGGTGAGTCAGCAGAATAAACATAAAGGATAAACTGGAACCAGGAATATGTTTGGAGACAATAGCCAAGTTTTTTCTTTCCCTCCCACCAACGCAAGTCTCTGAGCAGCTGGACGGCCGCAGGGATAAATATGTTTTAGTGACCTGAGGCCGGGAAGAAAAGAAAAATCACAACAATGGAGCTTTTAATACGGTGTTTGTTATGTAGCTTCATATGGATGTTAGCAGGGAGTCAGGAGTCACAAGGCCAAACGAGTTGATGTGTGAGGCTGCTGTGTGTGCAGCTTGTGTCGGAAACAAAGAGGCGAGCAGGGAAACGGAAGGAGGGCTGCAGCGGTGAAAAGGTTACTTCTGTCTGGGGGTCCAAAAGGGATGATGCTGCCGATGAAGGCGTGAAACACTTCCTAGTTTTTAATATTTTGCTTCCAAGAAGACATGCTTTCTAAAAATAGCAAGTTTTCCTAAATTCTTTCAGGTTTTTCAGATGTTTTTTATTTGGACTTCATCACTTATTACCAAGTATTTTCAGAATTACATCTTTAGCTACTGTTTTGATAGTGACAAAAGAATCATTAAAACCTAAAGAAACCCTTGTAATTGCAGGGATGAACCAGGAAGAAAGCAAAAAGCTCCTTTAAATCGGATTTTAATGGGTTTTGGATCCCAGTTTCCCAGCTGAGTGTATGAAAACACAAACACTGAACCCTGAAATGAGTCATTTTGACTCTTTAAAAGCCACTATGTAAAAACTGAGCATGTTGGCATCATTTGTAGTATGCTGTTAGAGATTCTGGGAAATCTGGACAATTAGAGACAAAATAAACATCAGCAGATGAAGCAGATCTGAAAGCAAAGAAATAAATCTGACCGAAACCTTAAAACACAGAAAAAAACTTAAGAGACGGATCCAGATCTTAAGTTGACCCACCTACTGCTCACTGAAGCCTCATCAGAGCTGGTCTCCATGGAAACACAGCTGTCAACAAGCCGTAAGGACGGAGAGGCTGAAAGATGTCACATTACCTAACGGCGGATCCTCTCCAGAACTGGGATGTTAGTGGGTCTGATGGAGGGATGGATCAATATTACTTTGTCAGTTTGAGTTTTATCCAGACACAGAATGGAACAAAAGCACAAACCTTCATCAATCCTGAGGAACTGCTCCATGAAATTCTTTAAAAGTTCCTGGAAGACTACTCCTGGAAAGTCCTTAGAAGTTCCCGGAGAACTGCTCATGGAAAGTCCTTCAAAGATCCTAGAGAACTGCTCCTGCAGACTACCCAAGCGGCAACCTCCAGTGGTTAAAAATGAAGCCGAAGCGGAAGTGCAAAAAACTGCAGTTACCCCTTCATCCACTAGGGCTCCAAAACAGAGACTCCCATGTTAAAAAGACCAACTTCACGGCAGGAATAAACATATTTACAGTCTGTTTCAAAAATCCATTTTAGGTTTAATAGGTCAGGTTTACCTTCATGACAACTGTGGGGGGGAGTGATTTTTTTTCTAACTCGCCCGTTTAAGAGTCATTTAATCTCGAAGTTCGGCATATTTAGGGGCGTGTCCTTTTGATTGACAAGTGCCAATCTCTGGCTTCAAGTCAGAAGAACGTAGAACAACCGCGTTTTTTAGTCAGTAAACAACGTGACTTAGCTTTAGCCCGCTTACCTCCGTTAGCTGGTTAGCTCCTCTTATCTCCGGGTTAGCTTGGTTAGCTCTTAGCTACAGAAAGCTCGGAGTTCGCTCGATGTCAACCATCCACCATGACGCTCACAGCCCCCCTCTCAGCTCCACCTCTTTGCCTATATTTGTATTTTCCAGCCGAGACTTTATACACAGTCTATGAGACTACCTGATGAAATGAAAGTCAGATGTTAAAGAATAAAAAGTGTTAAAAGCAAATGCTGGTTTTTAAGCTCATAAAAACATTTTTTTTCTCATATCCTGTTTTCATCTGTTTGTTCATGTAGATCTCTGCAACCATTTCCCATTTTCCTGCCAACATATAAAGAAACAAGAGACTTTTGATTTACATAAGTACTCTATTTAAGTCCAAAGTACTTTTGTGTTGCAACAAGACATATTTCTTGCTAGCAGTGGGGGCATGAAGAATGTCTCTGCAGGGGATTTGTGACTGACGTTGTTCACACAGGGAGGCCTCCTAACCTACCACCATCTTCTCTGCTGGCTTCATCTCCAGTCGCCGCTTCCAGCAACTTGGTTTCATAAGGCAGCAGGATACTGAAGCTGGTACAAGCTGCTAGCTTCCAGTATGTGTAGGTAGAGATGGTAAACAGAAGAGTTAAATCACAAGACATCAGCAGTGAGTCAAGGAGTCAAGTTTTTATTCTCCAGAGTGTCTCAGGCCTTTTGGCACAGAGCAGGTATTAAACGCAGGTGCAGGTGTGAGATTCACAAACATGAATATTTAATAATAATCATGTCTATGTGATAATAGTACCTGAAGTATCAGGTGTGAATCAGTCACATCTTGTGGTTTTGACTGTACTGATAAACTACTAATATTCTGTATTTGTAGTATTTATTTATTTTTCATCCAAACTTACAATTGTTCATGCTGCAAAACGTAGACATATCACACATAGAGCTCAGAAACTGTAGCATTTCTATGCTTCATTTAACAAGAAACATGGCGGACATCCCTTCTAGAGACCACTAAAACCTAATTAACCCAAACCACGAGGATCTGATCGACTAAGACCACTAGGATCTGATCAGTCCAGACCACCAGGATCTGATCGACTAAGACCACTAGGATCTGATCAGTCCAGACCACTCGGATCTGACCAACTAAGACCTCTAGGATCTGATCACCCAGACCACTAGGATCTGATCACCCAGACCACTAGGATCTGATCACCCAGACCACTAAGATATGATCAGTCCAGACCAGTAGGATCTGATCAGTCCAGACCACTAAGCCTGGACACGTTGGCGTTTCCTTAAACCACATTTTGCTGCAAAGTCTCTGCATGAGCTTCCTGAACACATTATTCATCATCTCTCTTTGCTGGTTTGCAGTTTTTAACTTCAGATTCTTATCTGTGCCAGATTCTGCCCTGCAGGCGTTCAGTATGCAGTAGGAATACAGAACTCCAGCTTCTCACCGAGACCTTTGGCTGGAGGGAGTTTTCAGCTTTAGTTTACAGTTAGCTGACAGGTAAACACACTGGAGTTCAGCAGGACCGAGCGAGCTTCGAGCTGCTGAGACTGTTTCCCAGTAAATCTAATCAGAATGGGCTTCATCTCTTCACAGTGTGTCCACAAGACAATAAAGGAAAGCTCCATCTGCAGTGGGGGTGCACTTACGACTTTTCTACTGTCATATCAGATACCAGATGCAGCAATCTGGTGTTTGCCGAATACGTCACCCAGCTGTAAAGCTGCCTATATTGCCCAAGTCAGAGCTCATTTGTGCAGGGGACTAACGGGCTAATAAAGGCTTATTGATGGAGCGGCGACACTCCACCGATTTCTATGGGAAGATGTGCTTTTTCAGATGGAAAATCCATTGTGAGCGGGTTCTGTTAGACGAACTCTGGCGAAATGAAAGATGCGCCTTCACTTAAAAATTCATTTTCTCTTCTCTCTGCAAGAACACAATAAAGGATCGCTGCCTCTTTCTTCTCGCGCCCTCAGCGTGTGCTCGAGCGAGGATTGCCAGTCAAGTTATCTGAATCTACCACTGTGGGATGTGTTTGGGAGATTGGATTTAACCTGTTATCTTCAGTGCAATTTGTGTTTGTGCTTTTTTACCACTTAGTCCCCTACTGAAGTATGAAATATGTGTTGCATGACAAGGTCAGCGTGCTTCCAAACATCCGCTGCAGGCTTCAGCCAATCCATCCACATCTATCTGTGAACCACATGTTTATGCATTCCTCAGTCTGTGACAGATCTCTAATGACACTCATCAGGCGCCGTGGGATGCTTGAGATGTGCAACAGCAAAGCGAGCCGAGCTAATCTTTCTGCTCATGCAGGATTAATTTTGTGCACCGTGAATAAAATCCCCATTTTGTCCTGTCAGAGGAAACGTTTGGGGACTGTGTTGTGGAGGATGGGTGCTTAACATCACTGGACGATAATACAGAGGAATCCAGTCGCTTCTCTCTACCAGTTAAATGGACCAGAAGCACAGGAAGTGCTTCACACACACAGCTGAAAAAATCATGGCAATTCCTGAAAGTGGGAAAAGGTGAAGATTCCCAGTTTCTCTCCACAGGAGCATCTTTAAATGCAGATGTTGCAACGGGGGATGCTGCTGCTTTCTATTGGAGGTTTAAGTGCACCTCTCGCTTGAAGAGTGGGAACATGTATGGATTTTTTTTAAAAAAGCCACTTTATGGCATAAAAACATAAAAACTGTTCAAATATAATGACAAAAATCTGCACGGTTAAATCTGATGTGGAAACAAATGAATAGATTTTTCATGACAATATGGGAGGTTATGTTTTGGTTCATAGGAGTATAAATAGTGTGATTTTTAAAAGAAAAAAAAAGTGCCTCAGGAACATGAAAAATGTAAAATTATAATAAAATTCTTAAAAATTACAGTGAAGTCTAAAGTTATTAAAAACATCTGATGTGGAAAAAGTAAAATAATATGAGAATATCTTTTATTTTTTATTATTTTCATGACATTTTGTGAGTGGATTTGGCTGTATTCATTCATTCATTCTCCTAACCACTTAGTCTGATGAAGGGTTGCGGGGAAGCTGGAGCCTATCCCAGCAGGCTTTGGGTAAAAGGCGGCGGACACCCTGGACAGCTCGCCAGTCCATCGCAGGACATTTGGCTACGAAATGGTATAAAATGTACAGATTGATTTTTAAAAACCACCTTGTTGCATGAAAACATAAAAAAGTTTAAATATATTGGAGAAAATCTGAATAGTTAAAACCTACATTCTGATGTGGAAGCAATTTAATAAAATGGATATAATTCACATTTTCATGACAAAATGAGAGGTAATATTTTGATACATGGGAGTATAAATAGTATGTTTTGTTTTTTTTAAAGTCCCTCAGGAACATAAAAAATATAAAAATATAATAAAAGTCTTTAAAATTATAGTTAGGTCTAAAGTTATTAAAAAGATCTGATGTGAAAAGTAAAATAAAAAGAGAAAAATGTATATTTTTATGACAGTTTGTGAGAAGTAGCATTTTGGTTCATAATGGTATAAAGTGTAATTTTTAAAAAAAAAAAAAAACGGTGCCACAGAAGTTAAACGAGCAACACTTTATGGCATGTTTTACTGTGACAGATGAAGATTTAACAGCTTGTCGACACTCTTTCAGCAGCAGTGACTCAAAGTAACTTCAGTTTCTTGCTTTGCTGCGAAGAAATGTTGCGTCTTGCCGTGGAATCTGCTCTCCTGCAGGAAGGGATGGTATTTCAGTGCTGATTGTCCCTCTCTAACGTACTCCTTTAATAACTCCCTCCTCTACAACCGCATCTCCTGTAGTTTCCACCTGGATTACAGACCAACAATCCATCTTCCTGTAAAGCTTTTATAGTGAAACTGCCTCATAAAGAAGAAAATGATAATCAGATTAAATAGCTTGCCGTTAGCAGGAACGTTCTGTAAAGTAGCATGGACTCTTTCTGGTGCCGCTTGCACCCCTATCTTCCTCCCACTTACCCACCCACCCGCTGCCATAAGCTCTTTCACACACTCATCGCATTTTCGCCTCTTTTTCTGCTCACACCGTTGCTCTCTGTCTCCTCTTTCCACCGAGACTCGTGGAGTAAACTGGGGGGCCGGTTAAAGAGGTGTGGTTTCAGTCAAGCAGCACCAGATGTTTCTGAAAGAAGCTAAACTTGGAGTGTGTTGGGACCAGGTTGTCTTTTCTGATCCTTTCCTCATGCAAATGCAAGTGGCTTTTCTGTTTTAACCAGCTGCCCTCCCAGTTACCTTTGTGTTGAGTAGCGATGCAGATTAATACCTCCAGGATGTGGAGACAGGACTTGAACTCTGACCTTTATCTGAAAATCCTCTTCAGCGTCTGTTTCACACTCTCACAGTTTAACGCTGTCATTTTCCATTTGTCTCAAAACGTTACGTAAACACTCACTGCAGGTACAAAGACATGAAGAGGAATTCACAGGAAAAAAAAATCAAGGTTGAGAGCATTATGCAAGCCGGCTGTCGCAGAGCCGACAGCCAATCAAGATCCCACATCCCATCTCCAGGTTGCCATGGCTGCATCAATCAAGTTATGTCATTCAATCTGTGATCAGTGGTTTTAATAGCAGATTCTGATAAATCAGCTCACGGGCAGATATGATATGGTGTTCTGCAGCACTCCGATTATTTCATAAACACTGAGGAAAAGCATGAGATGCAGCACCAACACTTTTGTGTGAAGTCGACCATAAATCCGACCCAGAAGAGTGAGTTAGAGGTAAGGAGGGAAAGACTGCATTCAGTCCCAATAAAATCATGTGACAAAGGAAATAAACCCTTCACCAGATTTCTTGATTTACATACTGGAACATGATTTGAGAAAAATAATATGAGATGAATATAATTTTAACCCTTACAACACTTCTTTATTTTCCTTCAGTTTAAACCAGAGGTTGGCAACTCTGGTCCTCCAGTGCCACAGTCCTGCAGATGTTAGGAGTTTCCCTGCTGCAACACACCTGGCACACATCAGACCTAATCAGCAGACTTGTGCAGAGCTTGACATCAAACTCTGCACAAGTCTGCTGATTAGCCATTGATTTGAATCAGGTGTGTTGCAGCAGGGAAACTCCTAACATTTACAGGACTGTGGCACTGGAGGACCGGAGTTGCCTACCTCTGGTTTAAAGGCTTCTTGTATGAAACTTGTCCAGAATATTTCTTTCAACTGTGTCAAATTTAATGATCTCCTTTATTGCATATTATATAGAATAGGAGACACTTGGGGATAATATATGATGCTGACACGATTTACTCTGGAGTTTAGTTTGGTCCCATTAAACCCCATTTTAACCACATAGAGCCACATCCACTAAGATCCCAATGCCAGTAGGAGTTTCCATGTGCAATCTGGACTTCAGGTGAGGGGTTAAACCACAGTTTGTGTAAATGGATGAGGAGATGCAAATGTGTTTCCCACCCCCCAATTTTTTTTTTGGGGGGGGGGGCTACTATTTTGGTACATAAGGGTATAAAGTGTGTTTTTTAAAAAGGCTCCTCAATGGTTAAATAAACAACAACATGACAGGCTATGACAGATAAAAACCTTTGACTAGTTTATATCTATGTTTAACTAAAGTTGCTGACAAGATCCTTGTTACTCTAAATTTTCCATATGTGAGTGTGAATGGTTGTTCATCTGTTTGTGTTAGCCCTGCGAAAGATTGTGACCTGTCTGGGGTGTACCCGGCCTCTTGCCCGAAGGCTGCTGGGATAGGCTCCAGCTCCCCTGTGACCCTTACTTGGATTAAGCAGGTTCAGAAAATGATCGTGTGTTTTTATCATTGAACAAATCAGGGGTTTAAAGGACAAAAATGGGATTAAAGAATGAAATGATCAAAAATATAATAAAGTTCTTTACACGAATAGTTAAGTTTGAAGTGGTTAAAAAGATCTGATGTGAAAAAATGAAATAAAACATGAGTATTTTTACATTCTATGAGATTTTGTGAGAAGTACCATTTTGTTGAGTATTGTTGGCAGCTGGCGGCCCATGGGTCAAAATTGGCCTTTCAATAATAATATCTGGCCCACCAGATTATATTAATTAAAACTTGCAAGAGTTATTTTACCATGTGCAGACACGATGCTGTTCACAGTGCCGTGTTAAAAACAGCATCATGACCATGTCATAAATGTCCGACCAAGTGAGAGAAGCTGCGTTTCCATTACAGTTTTTTGCTAAATAAGAGAGATATTTGTGGGTTTCTAGAAACAACAATTGCGATTTTCAGGTGTTTTCTTTGAATAGTGTTTAGCACATAAGTCGCCGTCATCTGGCTGACGACATTTTACGAGAATCACGGCTTATGAGAGGTAGCCGCTAGCATTGTTTGGTAGTTTTCTACCTGCTGTAGAGAATTGGCCACAGCTTTTCAAAGCCTTTTTCTATCATTGTAAAACTCTGACATTTGCTGTTGTTTGTTACATACAGCAGCATCTTTACTGGAAATAAACTGGTCATGACTCCCTGTCCATCGATGACGGCTGTTTCCATTACACTTTTGCAATATACCAAAACCTCTGAAAAACCACCTCATGAGAGAGTAAAAACTTTTTTCGCAATATTCGAGGCTTTTTTAATTACAATATTTCTTTTTTTTTTTTCACAATTCTATAGAGAAATGGTAACACAGCTATAGACGAACATCATGTCTTGTTCAGCGACGAGTGTTTTGCTACAAGCTTTAGCAATAAACATCAGCTCTTCTACTTCCAGCAGAGTCTGCTGCTTCACACTGCTGGTGTGACCTAAACTGCTTGGCATCCATTGTTACCATTATTGAATTTCTTTATAATATATTTGGTTTATGTTAAGTTTCCAGTGCAAACAGCAGTGAGTTGTATTTATAGGTAATAATGTTGTGGCAGCTTGTTCATAAAAAAGTTGCGTCACTATGTTTGATTTATTAATGTAATCATCTAAATTGGTTGGTCTTCACATGGTGCACATTTTTACAACGGGTTTTTGATTTTCCCTTTTATACATTTATACATTATATATGTTGACAAATTGGATATACTGGAGCTGTCCATATTTTTCCCAAGTTGGTGCAACTGGAATGACAACTACCTGGTATGGACGCAACATGATCTCAGCGTCTTGGAATTCTGAGACAGCTGGAAAGCATCATTACCCCGAAGCTATCAGCAGATTCTCCTAGACTCAGCCTGCCAAGCTAGGTTTGGAGGCAGAATATTTAACAGCTGTTTCTGTTGGAGTTTTCAGGTAGTGGAGGCATCAGACCAGAACAGCATGTTACTAAACTTTCAAAGAAATGTTGCACTTCAAGAAAAATGCAAGACGGAAAGACGAGAACAAGAACTGGTTTTGTTGGTGCTGAATGCTCATGTAGCTGTTTAATTCACCTGGCAAATGAGCTGCTTCTTACATGCAGCCAGGTGTTTGATTCTGACATCTCCTTGACCCATTATCTGAGCTAGTGCTGAACAATAAAGGATGGTAAAGCCCACATTGTGTTAAACATAATTTAAAAAAATTGTGTATGGATCACAAAGTATACAAATACGCTTCACAGCTTCTGGTTAAAATATAATGATATAATTTAAAAAAAAAAAAAAAATATATATATATATATATATATATATAAAATTCAAATATAACAAATTTTATTATACTTGTACTTTGTACACAAGTTCGTTAAATGATGTTTAACACAATGTGGGCTTTACCATCCATATATATATATATATATATATATATATATATATATATATATATATGTGTGTGTATATATATATATATATATATATATATATATATATATATATATATATATATATATATATATATATATATTTATATATAGACACACACACACACACACACACACACACACACACACACACACATATATATATATATATATATATATATATATATATATATATATATATATATATATATATATATATATATAGTCCTGGGTCTTTTTATTTGTCTGATGAGTGTCATTGGAGATCTGTCACAGAGCCAGAGGTCTTCTGACACCAGCTTTTTGGTTATAATCAAGATTAGAACTAAAACATGCAGACTACATCTTTTATTTTATTTTATATTATTTATTAATTAATTTTATTTATTTATTTTTTAATTATTTTTTAATACATATTTTCTGTTTATTTCATTAGTTGTTTTTTTTTTACTATATATTTTTTTTAATTGTTTTTTTGTTTTATTTAAGATTATCTTATTTTATTAAGTTGCTTTTGTCTTATTCATAATTCTTTTAAAATCACTCTTCCTTTTAATGACTGTTTTATAACTATAGTTGTTCATTTATTATTTAAGATGCTATTTATGTACTCTTTATTATTCTGTTTTTATTCTTCATTCCTTTTACTTTAGTACACCATGTGTATGAACTTTATATATTTTTTACATGCAGCTTTTGGTTGCTCTTATTGATTTTGGATTTATTTGATCTTGATGTCAGAGTTATTTAACGAGTTTATAAATTACCTGTATGTGTGAAGGCTTGTGTTTAACAGAAGGTATAAACTCATTTTAACTAATTTTATTTTAGTTTCTCTCTCTGCCAGATGAAAAAAGGCCTCTAGCAGTGACACTTCAGCACATCAGTCCCCGGATCAGTCAGTTATCTCCATCGGATGTTTATTCACAACGACATCACTTCCCTCCACCTGAATAAACTCTTATTACAGAGCTGATAACCAAATAGCACAAAGCCATGATGGAGTTGCTCTCACCAGTCTATAACTTATTAAACAGGTGGCTCTTTATTCCCCCTTTTGATCGCTTTGAGAGTGCTTATCAAATAACGTTGTCATGGAAACCATCTGTATGTGAACCCCCTGAGCTGGTGAGGCAGCTGTGATTCAGAGGTAGTTCACAGTAGGGTAACTCAGATCAGCTAACTATAAACTCACACATGACCTGAGATATTTGCCAGAGTGTCATCCTGCCAGCGAGAACGAGCAGCTTCTAGCAGCTTCTGACAGCAGGCGCTGATTTGATAATAACTTTGGTTGCAACCAAAGAAACTTATGATCTTAAAGTGACAGTTCAGGGCTGATCTGCAATCTAACAGACAGCTATTAATTGCACCTGCCTTCCAAGGTGGAGGAAAATCTAACCTCTATTACATAGAGATAACTTTTCTTATGTCCTCATGTCTATAACAGCTTAATCCATCATGTTGGACAAAATGCTGCTTTTATGTCAACAAATCTCCACTCAGCTACTTACGTCAAATGTATGTGTAGCCCTGTAGTAATTAGGGGGCTAAAGTAAAACCCATTTGAGTTTATTTAGTCACGATAGCATCATAAAGTAAAAAGTTTATTTACTTTTTATTGCTTTATTTGTAAAAAGACACAAATGCATTTGTTAGAAATGTCTTTCACTGTTGTTAGTTTATTCAGACATGAAGGGTTAAGAATATTATTTCGTTAAAATAATAATTTTTAAATTGTATTTAGTCTGGCGACACTTCCGGGTTGTTTTCCGCATCCGTAATTCTATTGGTTTGGAGATGTAGTCGCTCACCTTTGTGCCTTTTGATTGGTAATCAAAGTGAGGGGGAGGGACTAACGAGGGGAGAGCGAAGGGTGAGGGTGGAGGAGAGAGCGGACTGGGGAAAAGAGACGTGGAGGAAGAAGAAAGTTTGCCGCGTGGAGTTTAACACGATACAAAGAGCCTTCTTGCTTAAAGTGTGCGAGAGGGAGAAAAAGGGCTGGAGCTCGTACGTTTTACGAGTGGGAAGACGTGGATTCAAACTCGAAGCAGCGCGAGGACATTCGGGAAAGGAGTATCAAGGAGGAAAAAAGGCGCGCGAGAAGGCAGTTAATGGCGGACAACGCAACCCGCCTGACGTCGCACAGATTCGCCATTCCACGGTCGGACATTTCAACGCACTCAATGTTTTGCAAGGGATATTTCAACGCACTCAATGTTTTGCAAGGAATATTTCAACGCACTCAATGTTTTGCAAGACTTACAGGCCTGCAACGTGTTTTTTCCTGAGACTTCGGATCCGTGAGTTCAGTACCTGCGCGCTTGTGTGTGTGTGTGTGTGTGTGTGTGGGCCCACGACCGACGGTTAAATTGGTTTGATGTGGTTTAACGTTGGTTTATATTTGTATGTGTAAGACTGTGGATACTGATGGTATTTATGCAGGTACACAGAAATAAGAAACCATTGAGTTAAAGACACTTTATTGTGCAGATTGTAGGCTTTAAACCAGCTCAAATATTTTGTTTATTTGCTTTATTTTATGGTTAAATTTTTATGTTTACCAGCTCGGCCTACTGTTCCTGTTGACAAAATTGGGTTCTTGTTCAATAAAGGCCAGGCAGTTTGTTCAGCTTTAAATCATCTCCGGGTCATATCTGTGCGAGAAACATTTTATTATAACCTTAGTTTACTTTTAAGTTTGGAATAATCCACTTTCAGGTGCACCTTCTTGGTATCCACCTTTTATTTAAAACGAACCCAAGCACCCGCTACTCCCATAGGCAAGAGAGACTGAACGGGTGCTACACATAAAATGGAGGCACCGCTGGGATAACATAGTGTTATTTTTTACTAGAACTACTGTTAAGTTAATCATTTGACCCGGAGATTTAAAAAATTGTAGTTAAAAGAACTCACAAAGAGAAAAAACTGATGATGTTAATTCTTATGTAAAATTAATTTAAAGGGGACCTATGTGTTTGTCAGATTTTTTTTTCTTTTGCTTTTAAATGAAAGCCCTACTTATGCCCGTCAGCACAGACTAATCTATGTTAATGCAAATTACACCCAGTTGAACTGACAATCTTCTAAGTAGTTCCAGAAACAATATGGGGACAGCACAGTTGAGGTGCTGGTGCAAGGGAGAAGGCATTGACTCTGCACATGCCGTACTGGTTAAAGATGTACCTGATGACGCTGAAGTAAGCTACATTGAGGACACTGTACAGTCTATTAAAGCACTTGGGAGAGTCAAAGTAAGGGGAAGGATGTACGACCCGCAATCACAAAGTTTAACTGTGCTCTGTGAATGTAGGGAGAAAGTGAATACCAAAATTATTCCCCTGGATGTTCTGCCTGAGGGCTCAGCTCAGCCTTGGAGGATCTTCGGAGCCTCTGCAGAGGAGGATGAGACTCTAGACCCTGAAACCAGAAATGGATTCTCTGTGCCGCCCTCTGACTCAGACTACGTTTCCCCACTTCAAACATCAACCCCCGAGGCCATCATAAGAGCAGTTGGAGACATACTGCAACAGCATAACAGACCCACAACTCATGAAACCACCCCCTACCGACGGTTGAGAACCTTTTCCGGAGTTACGCCCACAACACCTGGTGAAGAACAGTTGGAGAACTGGATAGAACAAGCCAGGTTAATGATTGAAGAGTGTGGTCGGCCAGAGCGGGAAAAGAAAATGAGGATAATGGAAGGTGTAAAGGGCCCGGCCCTGGAGATTTTGCAAGCTGTCAGATTCAATAACCCAGATGCAACAGCTATGGATTATCTCGACATACTCGAGAATACGTTTGGCACACCAGAAACCGGTGAAGAATTATACTTCGCGTTCAGAATGCTTTGTCAACACTCCGGTGAAAAACTTTCTGAATTTCTGAGACGAACAGAGAGAATTCTAAACAAAGTAGTCCAAAAGGGCGGACTCCCATCAGCCGCTGCCAACCGAGCTCGTCTGGATCAACTTATCAAAGGTGCTACTCATTCTGACCTATTGCTCATCAACCTCAGATTTAGAGAGCGCAGAAATGACCCCCCTACATTCCTGCAGTTGCTGAATGAAATAAGACTTGAAGAAGAGCATGAAGCTTCACGCCAGAGATTGCATCCTTCCAAAGTTGTTCACGCCAAAAGTGCCACTGCAGCTCCAGACTCTGAATTGACAGACTTAAAAACTTAACTACAAAAGCTAAGAATACAAGTTAGTGAACTCTCTGCCCCTTCAGTCGTGCCAAGTCATCTTGCTACAAGTGCTCCAGAGACAGAGAATTATGAGGATAAGAACATACAAGCTCTAAAGAAAGAGGTTGTTAAGCTCAGAAAACATGTCTCAGCCATGTCAGTCAAGCCTAAGTATAACCCAGCTACAATACCCAGACAAGAAACTCAAAACAAATCAGGGCAGCAAAGAACCTACACACACCGAGACTCTTGTGATTTCTTCTGCTATCGGTGTGGGGAAGAGGGACATTTTGCAACAACCTGTGCCGCTCCTGAAAACTACCCCAAAGTCATACAGAAGCTGCTACAAGCCCAAAGAAAGCTCAAAACTGCTCAGAAACCAGACAGCGAGGCAAGAACCAAGACCACCAATGCAAGTGTCAAAAGAAGTGCAGTAAAGGAAAAACTTGACCACTTACCTGAGGGGTTAGTTGGTCCCCCATCCACTGCCCTTGTTAAAATCGATGGCCACCCTTGCACTGCACTATTAGACAGCGGCTCTCAGGTCACAATAATTTTCGACAGCTGGTATGCTGAACACCTATCGCATATCCCACTTAACCCGGTAACCGGTCTAGCCATCTGGGGCCTGAGTGAGTCGGGGAGCAGTTACCCGTACAAGGGCTACATCCAAATTGAGTTGGAATTGCCTAAAAAATCCAAGTCTAGCAAAGTCAAGGCTATCCCCGTTCTTGCACTGGTGTGCCCTGACCCACGCTGTTCTGAGAATATACCTGTACTGATCGGCACTAATGTTTATGGGGTTAGACCTCTTCATTCAAAGTTAACGAAAAGGGACTCAGAGAATGTTAGTTCAGCAAGAGTACACGTGCAAGATACTGATGACTTACCTGTCCCTGACCTAAAGCCAGCAAAAAACAATATCCGTGACTTACCTGTGGCTGACGTAAAGTGGACTGGGCCTGGACCCCTAATCATTCCCCCAGGCCAAGAACATATAGCCACCTGCAAGGTTAAAGAACACCAAGACCTTGGGGACAGTATACTGATTACTGAGCGTGCTCACTCACCTGCTCTTCCTCCCAGTGTACTTATCCAGCCCACAGTGTTGTTTTCAAAGGTCCTAGATAAAAATCAGTTTCTGGTGCTCCTAAGAAATGAGTCCCTGAAGCCAACTGCTATCCCAATGGGTACAGTGATAGCTCACCTGCAGGTTGCAGACCTGGTAACTGACTTTTCAAAAGCCCAAGGAATATCTGTCCCAAATATGGATCCTTCCTTGTTCGATTTCAGTGGTTCCCCTATAACTCAGGAATGGAAAGAGAGACTAAGCCGAAAGCTGGCCCAGCATGCCAATGTATTCTCCACCGAAGAATGGGATGTTGGCTTGGCCAAAGGAGTACAACATCATATTCGCCTCAGTGATCACACTCCATTCAGAGAGAGGTCCCGACGAGTTGCCCCTGCAGATTTGGATGATCTGCGGCGCCATCTTCAAGGACTGCTAGCAGCAGGGATTATAAAAGAGTCCAGGAGTCCCTATGCGTCGCCAATAGTCATTGCACGCAAAAAGAATGGTCCGCTTCGCATGTGTGTCGACTACCGGAACTTGAACCGCAGAACCATCCCTGACCAATACACTGTGCCACGCATCGATGATGCTCTAGACTGCCTGTCTGGCAGCAGATGGTTTTCTGTGCTGGACCTGCGCAGCAGGTATTATCAAATACCAATGGTTGAAGAGGACAAAGAGAAAACTGCCTTCATATGTCCTCTGGGATTCTTCCAGTTTGAAAGAATGCCGCAGGGGATCACTGGAGCCCCGGCGACATTTCAAAGACTCATGGAGAAGGCAGTCGGCGACATGAATATGCTGGAAGTAATAGTCTACCTGGATGACCTAATAGTCTTTGCCAAGACCCTGGAAGAACATGAAGACAGACTTCTTAAGGTGATAACTCGTCTGGAGGAAGCAGGACTTAAGTTGTCTTTAGATAAGTGCCAGTTTTGCCGCCCACAAGTCACCTATGTCGGTCATATTATCTCTGAGCATGGCATCGCCACCGACCAGACAAAGGTGGAGGCAGTAACTCGGTGGAAACAGCCTACTGACCTCCCATCCCTACAGTCATTCTTGGGATTTTGTGGCTACTACCGATGTTTCATAAAAGACTTCTCCATCATTGTGCGACCACTCACTGAACTGTGTAAGGGTTATCCCCCAACACAAAAGAAAAGAAAGTCCACTCCGTCACCAGATAAAACCTATTACAAAGTCCATGATCCCTTTGGAGACCGGTGGGATCAGTCCTGTTCTGAGGCTTTCCAGAAAATCATCAGCTGCCTTACAAACGCCCCTGTGTTGGCATTTGCTGACCCAACAAAGCCCTATACACTCCACATTGATGCTAGCTTCTGTGGGCTTGGTGCTGTCGTTAACCAAGAACATCCAGAAGGGTTGAGGCCAGTAGCCTTTGCCAGTCGAAAGTTGAGTGCTTCAGAGAAAAACTACCCAGTGCACCAGTTAGAGTTCCTGGCGTTGAAGTGGGCTGTAGTGGATAAGTTCCATGATTATCTGTATGGAGCCCAGTTCACTGTGAGGACCGACAACAACCCCCTCACTTATATTCTCACGACAGCTAAACTCAATGCAACTGGTCACCGCTGGCTCTCAGCGCTTTCAACCTACAACTTCGCCTTGCAGAACAGACCCGGCATCAGTAACATTGACGCTGATTCGCTGTCACGGAACCCTGTCCTTACCACAGAAGAAGAGTGGCAGACTGTGTCACCAGGAAGTGTCAAAACTCTTTGCAAGCAAGTTAAATGCTGTAAAACACCCAAAGAGTCCACTACCCTAGCAGAGTCCCTAGGGGTCTCACCTGAAGCAGTACCAGAATGCTTTGCATACCCAGTGCGGCTGGACCTTGGCTGCTTAGTCCAACTCAGCCCCCAAGACCTCATTACAGCTCAAGACACAGACCCCACGATTGCTCCGGTCAAACAGTCACTGAATGAAAGTGTCCCGTTTTCAGCAGGAGACAATCTGTTAGCAGCACTACTAAACCGAGAACCAAGTAAGCTGATGATTCAGAACCACTTGCTTTACAGAGAAATTCAGAGACCCACGGGAGGTACAGTTCATCAGCTGGTTCTTCCCCGCCAACACATTCCTATGATTCTGAAGTCCCTCCATGACGAATCTGGGCATCTGGGAGTGGAAAAAACATTGGAACTCATTCGAGATCGATTCTACTGGCCCAAAATGGGGACTGAAGTGGAGCAATATATAAAGAACTGTGGGAGGTGCATCCTTCGCAAAGCTCTCCCTCAAAAAGCTGCTCCTCTGAACCAGATCACAAGCCAAGGACCACTAGATCTGGTCTGTATCGATTTCCTGTCACTTGAGCCCGATTCACAAGGTCACGCCAACATCTTAGTTGTGACAGATCACTTTACTCGGTACGCTCAAGCCTTTCCAGCGAAAGACCAGAAAGCGAACACGGTGGCTAAAATACTGTGTGAACGTTACTTCGTGCATTATGGACTCCCCGCCCGCATACATTCAGATCAGGGGCGAGATTTTGAAAGCAAGTTGATTCAAGACCTACTGAAGATGCTCGGCATTCGTAAGTCTAGAACCACTCCATATCACCCCCAGGGAGATCCCCAACCAGAGACATTTAATCGAACATTGTTGTCAATGCTGGGAACCCTGGACCCAAAGCAAAAGCAAAGATGGAGTCAAAAGATAAGTCAGTTGGTACATGCTTATAACTGCTCACAAAACGAGGCTACAGGGTACTCACCTTATCTCCTCATGTTTGGTAGAGAAGCCCGTCTACCAGTAGACCTTTGTTTTGGGGTTTCTGTTGAAAGCCAAAAGACTACATCTTACCACCGCTATGTAGCACAGCTAAGGAAAGATCTTCAGGAAGCTTACACGTTAGCCACTCAGTCTGCAGACAAGAGCCACCAAAGAAACAAAAAAGCTCATGATAAGCATGTCAAAGAGCAAGTACTGGATAAAGGCGATCGTGTACTGCTTAGAAACTTTGGAATGACTGGCAAGCACAAGCTGAAATGTAAATGGCGGTCAGTACCGTACATTATCATAGAAAAACTACCCCACCTCCCAGTCTACAAGATTAAGCCAGAAACAGGAATGGGTGCTGAAAAAACGGTCCATCGGAATCATTTGTTACCTATTGGCTACATGGTGCGGCTACCTGTAGAGAGTGGTGAGAACGAGATACCTCCAAGACCAGTCACCAGAGCATCCAGACCTAAGCCAAAAGAACCAACACCGACAATAGATAATGACTCTGACATTTTTTCAGAATCAGATTATGAAGTAGTACACCTATCAAGACAACTAGACATGGACTGGGACGGACCACTGACACACCTGGAGTGGTCAAACAGGCAGGCAGAGCCCAAGGCTAGTGAAGCCGACCAGTTGAGACAAGTTTCAAGTCTGGTTGAGGAAAAATCAGATATGACTGACAATACTGAACACCCTCCTCAAGCTGACCCAAAAACTGATGGTCAAGAAGGGGGAGTAGGCAATATGACTCAACCCCAATTGACTGAAGTAGAGAGTTCAGTTGAACGTCTCAGACGAGTGACCCGACCCGTAGTTCGGCTGAGCTATGATGAGCTTGGCAAACCCTCTGAGCACCCAGTGACAGTTCTCAGCCATGGAGTGCTGGTGGGAAGTGGGACTTACCGAGATCACAGACGTAATACTTGTCAGACTTTTTGGTGTCATCCCTTGGCCTTATGCGCCACTTGTTCGAACTTAAACCCTTCCTTTACTCACCAAGCTAGTAAGGTGTCAGTGTTATTTTGATGAGGACATCAAAACCCTTTTAGAAGGGGGAGGGTGTAGCCCTGTAGTAATTAGGGGGCTAAAGTAAAACCTATTTGAGTTTATTTAGTCACGATAGCATCATAAAGTAAAAGTTTATTTACTTTTTATTGCTTTATTTGTAAAAAGACACAAATGCATTTGTTATAAATGTCTTTCACTGTTGTTATTTTATTCAGACATGAAGGGTTAAGAATATTATTTCGTTAAAATAATAATTTTTAAATTGTATTTAGTCTGGCGACACTTCCGGGTTGTTTTCCGCATCTGTAATTCTATTGGTTTGGAGATGTAGTCGCTCACCTTTGTGCCTTTTGATTGGTAATCAAAGTGAGGGGGAGGGACTAACGAGGGGAGAGCGAAGGGTGAGGGTGGAGGAGAGAGCGGACTGGGGAAAAGAGACGTGGAGGAAGAAGAAAGTTTGCCGCGTGGAGTTTAACACGATACAAAGAGCCTTCTTGCTTAAAGTGTGCGAGAGGGAGGAAAAGGGCTGGAGCTCGTACGTTTTACGAGTGGGAAGACGTGGATTCAGACTCGAAGCAGCGCGAGGACATTCGGGAAAGGAGTATCAAGGAGGAAAAAAGGCGCGCGAGAAGGCAGTTAATGGCGGACAACGCAACCCGCCTGACGTCGCACAGATTCGCCATTCCACGGTCGGACATTTCAACGCACTCAATGTTTTGCAAGGGATATTTCAACGCACTCAATGTTTTGCAAGGAATATTTCAACGCACTCAATGTTTTGCAAGACTTACAGGCCTGCAACGTGTTTTTTCCTGAGACTTCGGATCCGTGAGTTCAGTACCTGCGCGCTTGTGTGTGTGTGTGTGTGTGTGTGGGCCCACGACCGACGGTTAAATTGGTTTGATGTGGTTTAACGTTGGTTTATATTTGTATGTGTAAGACTGTGGATACTGATGGTATTTATGCAGGTACACAGAAATAAGAAACCATTGAGTTAAAGACACTTTATTGTGCAGATTGTAGGCTTTAAACCAGCTCAAATATTTTGTTTATTTGCTTTATTTTATGGTTAAATTTTTATGTTTACCAGCTCGGCCTACTGTTCCTGTTGACAAAATTGGGTTCTTGTTCAATAAAGGCCAGGCAGTTTGTTCAGCTTTAAATCATCTCCGGGTCATATCTGTGCGAGAAACATTTTATTATAACCTTAGTTTACTTTTAAGTTTGGAATAATCCACTTTCAGGTGCACCTTCTTGGTATCCACCTTTTATTTAAAACGAACCCAAGCACCCGCTACTCCCATAGGCAAGAGAGACTGAACGGGTGCTACATATGGCATCATTATATTAAGTTAGCACAGTAACTATGCAGCGTTGTCGCTTGGCTGCGACCTCATTAGGTCCCACGAGGAGTCGGTGGGAGTGTGAAGTGATGATACTGCCGTCGCCCTCACCGCAGAGATACAGCTGGATGTTGAGGGAGATAAAAAGCTTGTGAAACAGCAGCAGGGTGGCAGAAACCAGAGCGATGTCTCACTCCAAGGATTCTTGGTTCATTTGTTTTAGCTGCTCTGTGCTTCATGTCCTGCTCTGTACCTGGATATCATGCATCCCCTGAGAAGGCAGCGTTTTTATTTTACATTCTGTGCATGTCAGAGTAAAGCCTGACGTACAGAAAGGAGAAAGTTCCCCACTGGAGTAGATGCTGTTGTTGCCTTCTGTGAACGTGTTCCTACAGTTCATGGTAGATGCAGCAAGATGTTATTAATATCATGGATATAATTACCAATACTTTATTAATCCTGATAGATGTTTTTCATTATTTATTCATAAGTTACTTGTCATGTTCTTAACGACCCAAGGTCAGAAAGTTTGGATTTCCATGTAAATGTCCACAGAAACTCATCATCTCAGGAAAATGAGAGCAATGCCAGCGAGATTTTGCGTGTTTGACTGTTCCAGTTGAAGAGGAGAGAAGTCACGTAAGCAGCAGGATCTAACCTTTCAGTCTAACCTTTCATCACTTTTCATTACTCCATGAAGAAACACCAGCCAGCCTTGATTAACCAGCAAGACAAGTAAATACACTGCTGGTCCCAGAAACACCACCAGCAAAATGGCCGCCATGCTGGATGTCCAGTTTGTCCCAGTGTAACGGTCAAATGGGACGGTTTTCTTTCCGTACAAGTCTGCCTCTGGCTGTTCAGAGTTGCAAGAACAAGACATATATAAATAAGTCCCATTTCCACTCGTGGGTGCAGCTCAGTCCAGTGCATTTTGGAAGTTTTACTCCGGGGTTCCACTGAATGCAGCAGTGTCACGAGGATTGCGTCATTGTGTGATAGTGTCCAGTCCAACCAGTCCAACCAGGTCTCACATGGCTGCTCTTTAGGGATGTGTGGTGTCAAAACAAGACATAATGGAAGAGAAAATGACCCTTCTTTTAATGTTACTCACAAAGAAGAGAATTTATGGAAGCAATGATGTTTTTTAACAAGCAGCTCAAGACCAAAGCGTGAAATCATTATCGCAAAATTATAACCACTTCTTTCTTGCTTTTTTAAAAGTTTATTTATCTTAAAGGTATTCTTCTCTATTGTTTACTGAATTACGTCTTTACTGTTTTAGTAGCTTTTAAATTTTGTTTTTATTTAATTATTTTACCCAGGTTTTTATTGAAATAAAATATTAGGTTTATTTCTGTATGCAGTATTGTTGGTTTTATTGTAAAACACTTTATGCTGCTTTTATGACTGAAACGTGCTTCATAATTTTTTTCATTTGAAACTGGTTCAAAATGTACATAGAGAACAGGCATACCATAGCTACACCGATGACAAGCAGTTTTATACACTGCTCAAAAAAATAAAGGGAACACTTAAACAACACAACGTAACTCCAAGTCAACCCCACTTCTGTGAAATGGAACTGTCCACTTAGGAAGCAACACTGATTGACAATCAGTTCCACATGCTGTTGTGTAAATGGAATAGACAACAGGTGGAAATTATTGGCAATTGGCAAGACACACCCAATAAAAGAGTGGTTCTGCTGGTGGTGACCACAGACCACTTCTCAGTTCTGATGCTTTCTGGCTGATGTTTTGGTCTGAATGCTGGCGGTGCTTTCACTCTAGTGGTAGCATGAGACGGAGTCTACAACCCACACAAGTGGCTCAGGTAGTACAGCTCATCCAGGATGGCATATCAATGCCAGCTGTGGCAAGAAGGTTTGCTGTGTCTGTCAGCGTAGTGTCCAGAGCATGGAGGCGCTACCAGGAGACAGGCCAGTACATCAGGAGACGTGGAGGAGGCCGTGGGAGGGCAACAACCCAGCAGCAGGACCGCTACCTCCTTCTTTGTGCAAGGAGGAACAGGAGGAGCACTGCCAGAGCCCTGCAGAATGAGCTCCAGCAGGCCACAAATGTGCATGTGTCTGCTCCAACAGTCAGAAACAGACTCCATGAGGGTGGTATGAGGGCCCGACCTCCACAGGTGGGGGTTGTGTTTACAGTCCAACACCAAGCAGGACGTTTGGCATTTGCCAGAGAACACCAAGATTGGCAAATTCTCCACTGACGCCCTGTGCTCTTCACAGATGAAAGCAGGTTCACACTGAGCACATGGGACAGACGTGACAGAGTCTGGAGATGCCGTGGAGAACATTCTGCTGCCTGCAACGTCCTCCAGTATGACCAGTTTGACAGTGGGTCAGTAATGGTGTGGGGAGGCATTTCCACCCCACCACAGAGTTTCATGCTATATATCTAAAAGCCACCAACCAGGTCAGAAAATTGGGTGTAGTCATCAAGTCAAACTTAAAAACCATCAACCATGCTAGGAATCTGGGACTGGCAATGGGCTCAGACTTAAAAACAACCAACTGGGCCAGGAATTGGGGGGTACTAAACCTTAGGAATGTGTGAAGGGTAAAAGATCTGATGTTTCAGAAGGATCTGGAAAAACTAGTTGAGGTTTTTATCTTTCTTTGGCTTTATTACTGTGTCTGGGTCTTTACAAGTTCTTCCTAAAGACTATCAGACACTAAAACTCGTTCAGAACTCTCCTGCTCCCGCCGTCGCTAAGAACAGGAAAGTGGACCACATCAGTCCAGTTCTGAGGTTTTCACACTGGCTCCATGTCCGTCAGAAAATAGACTTGAAAGTTTTGTTGTTAGTCTACAAAGCTCTGAATGGTTTAAGACCAGAATACATCAGAGACCTCTTGACCCAGTGTGAAGCTACCAGACCCCTGACATCATCTGGATCCAGTCATTCCTCTGAATGGTGCATCTTCTGTCTCTTTTATGTTTCATTTTAAATAATGCTTCTTATTTTCTGATGTTTTAATGTCTCTGTGAACCATTCTGTTGTTTTATTGCACTTCACAAATAAACTTGCCTTTAATTTAGTCATTTTAAGCAAAACAGGAATATAATTTGGGTTTCTGCATGAAGCACCAGAAGGTTGAAGGAAACACGCTGTAAATACTGTCCTCTAGCATTAAGACTGTGAGTATTGATCTTGCATCTGAAATTAATTCAAACTCACTGACCTGTCACTAAAACTTGGTGCAATAGATTTTATTTCATCACATCAATCGACGCATAAATCCACTCATTCCTTTGAACGTTTTTTTTAAAAAATGGTAATACTGTTACGGAGAAAGTAAGATTATGTTTATGTTAATAAGTGGTTTTCAGTCCCTGCAGCTTCCAGAGACCCCTGACCTTTGGATGTAGAGTATGAACTCTGTCTTCTGCTTATGAGCTCCTGTGATCTGAGCAGTGCTTTGGCAGCACGGTGAGGAGAAACAGCCATTACCACATGGATGACCCTCTCTTCTCCCGGGGGCTTTGCAGATGGTTGCCACACTGCAGTGAGCACCACGTCTTCCCCTCAAACTAACCCTTTCAGAGGAACTCCCTGCTCACTGCAGCAGAATAAACAATATTACTGTTAGAGTGGCACAACAACTGAGAACATCAGATTGCGGCAGACATAAAAGCTTTTAACTGGAAACTGCTGATCAAAAGGCACATGATGGGATTTAAGCGCACATTCTATAAAGAATGATCTTTGGATTGCAGCTTAAAGATGCTGAACATAAAGATCTTTTCATAAGGCAGGTTTTAATGATTCAGGTTTTTTATTATGCAGAATTCCAGCACTTCATGTAAACAGTGGTGGAGCCAGACTTTCATACACAGGCTGATACAGACCTAACTAGAAAAATGAGTGTAAACCTTCTCCAAGAGCCACAGTTCTCTCCATATTGTGACATGCATAAAGAATATTGGTCCTACGTTTATTGTATCCAAATTAGCAATTATTACTGTCTTAATAAATAACTCATTCTAAGCTACAAAAACATTTGGATGAGATTGCGATTAGACTTCAGTAAAATAATTACTTATAAAAACAATACTTGATTTTTGCTAATAAAAAACCAAATTATTTACACACTGTACCTTTAAGACATTTTATGTTTTGTTTTGGTTTTTTTTAATGATACAGAAGAGTTGGGAAAAGAAATTGCTTTATAAGCCAACAACCAGAGATTTCCCTGCATGTGTGTATCTACTTCAGAAACACAACCTGATGGTTTTTGTTGGGTTTGATTTAAAGCACTCTACTGGCCACAAGCATCAAGAGGCAGACAAGGGATATTTCCATACTTTGTTCATCACCTTATTATCTGTTCCTACAACTGTTCCAGTGTTTTTCCTCATTGGGATCCTACACACCAGGGCCGGTCCTACTGGTTCACGTAGTCATGGAGAACACCATTGTTGTGGTAGGTTAGTGGCGTCCTCCACTGTCCTAATCTGGAGTGGTGGGTGCCCATGCCTGCCATGGACTGGATGGGTCTTGTTTTAGATATTGAAGGAAGATATTGCTTCCTAATGGTCTCCTGAGCCTGGTATTGTGGTCTAATGTTTGCCTGAGGGGTGGATGAGAGTATTTTATGTTTTACCTGTATGAGTGTGAGTAAAAACGTGAGCGTATGTGTTCGACTTTGGGTGAATTAAATGTTTTTGTATGTGAAGGCCTGTTTTTTTTTTTTTTTTTTTTTTACCTTGTTTTAGCTTTGCTTTGTATTCTGTAAAGCACTTCATGCTACTTTTGTAGGAAAACTTTGATTGATTGGTTGATTGATAGAAAACTTATAACCTGGATGTTTATCAACATTTCTATTCACAGAAATAGTAGTTTATGGCACCAGTTTTTAACTGCTTTTAACGCCTGCTTTTACAAGTAAAGTATCCTACAATAAAACACTGAAATGTTTTTATTTGTTTTCTCTTTTAAAATGCACAAAGTGACAAAAAGATAAAGGTTTTGGCAATAGAACTACTTTTACCACTGCTCCCATCTGTCTGGGAACTGGACACCTGGTCTATAGACGTGCAGCTAGGATTGCGTTTTATTATGGACATATTTTAATAGTCTTTTGTTTATTTGTGTGTTTGCACTATTTGCTCCATTTTAGAAACAAAAATTCTTAGTTTTGTAAATACCCTTTACTGTACCTTGGAATAAAAGCCTTCCTGATTTTGATTCTAAAAGTCTCCTTTACCATTAAATGGCATTCCACAAATCCTCAACAGAAGATGGTGGATTGGATTATGAAATGTATCAGGTAGAAACCATAAATATTATTATCATTTATAGATAATAAGTTACACCGGTGCTTTCGATGCTGGAGGACTTTGTCATCTTACTTCTCTGCAGTAAACAGGATTAAAACAAAGCTGGCATCTGTCCGATCCCACAGTATGATCTCAGTGTGACAGATGGACCTGCAGAGACTGCTGGTGGCTTTTTACAGGGAATCAGAGAAGTTGCAGGAAACCTTTCACACTTTTTTCCTCGAAAAACAAAACAAATGTAAAGATTGACATATAAACATCACAGATAGAGGTTAGAACAGCTTCCACCCTCTGAATCTGGACAGAAAAGTGTTCAGATACAACTGGAAGAAACATCAATTGATGATATATTTTTTTTTACATCAAATAGTATGGATTTTGTTTTTATTCCCAAGCTGAGGTGCCAGTATTCCTTCTTATTGTATGTTGGGCCCAGGAGCAGATGATAAAAATTCACTTCCTCACATCTTTTGTGTCCCTACCACGCTGTGCAGTGGGTGTATTTTTCTATAGGCTACTCATGTTACTTCAAACCACATCTCTGAAGAAGTTTGAATTCGCACGAAGCCTGAGGACAAGACGTCGTCACTGATGAGTGCCAAACAATGACACCGCTCCAGGCTTCCCATCCAGTCACATCCACAGCATGCACATCTTGATCGGATAGGAAAACTGTCACCTATTGTTTGCACATGTGGATGTCAGTACAATATGAGGACCAAGTGAAGCAAGGATATTTACATATTATGGTTGTATCCCTATTCAAATTTATTTTTCGATATGAAACAGAGATGTACCAAACGTTCTCAGACTGAAGAGTTTCTACTTTGCATATTATGGCTGACAGACGTTATTGCTAGCAGATATTATACCTACCGAACATTATAGTTAGCGGAAAATATAGTTAGTGGACATTACAGCTAGCGAATATTATAGCTAGCGAACATTATAGCTAGCGAATGCTATAGCTTGTGGACGTTATGGCTAGCTGACATTACAGCTAGCTGACAATATTGCTAGCAGACATTACAACTCGTGGACATTATGGCTAGTGGACATAAGCCAGCGGACATTATGGCTAATGGACATTATGACCATTGGACATTGTGGCTAGAGGACATTAGCTAGCAGACATTATGGCTAGTGGGCATTATGACCCATGGACATTGTGGCTAGTGGACAATAGCTAGCGGACATTATGGTTAATGGACATTTTGACCCGTGGACATTAGCTAGCAGACATTACAGGGCTGGACCTTCTTCCCATCTGGAGTTGCTCATGGTGAGAGGTGCCGAGCAGGTGTGGGCATTCTCATCAGCCCCCAGCTTGGTGCCTGCACGTTGGGGTTTACCCCGGTGGATGAAAGGATAGTTTCCCTCCGCCTTCGGGTGGGGGGACGGGTTCTGACTGTTGTCTGTGCTTCTGCACCGAACAGCAGTTCAGAGTACCCACCCTATCTGGAGTCCTTGGAGGTAGTGTTGGAGGGTGCTCCTTCTGGGGACTCCATTGTTCTGCTGGGGGACTTCAATGCTCACGTGGGCAATGACAGTAAGACCTGGAGGGGAGTGATTGGGAGGCATGGTCCCCCCCCCCCAAACCCAAATAGTGTTTTGTTATTGGACTTCTGTGCTCGTCATAGATTGTCCATAACGAACACCATGTTCCAACACAAGAGTGTCCATATGAACACCTGGCATCAGGATTCCCTGGGCCGCAGTTCGATGATCCATTTTGTAAGTCGTATCGTCGGACCTGTGGCCACATGCCTTGGACACTCGGGTGAAGAGATCAGTTGACACCAGGTGGTGTCACCAGGTGGCTTAGATGGTGGGGGAGGAAGCCGGTCAGATCTGGTAGGCCCAAACATGTTGTGAGGGTCTGCTGGGAATGTCTGACTGAGTCCCCCGTCAGAGCCGGCTTCACCTCCCACCTTCAGCAGAGCTTCATCCATGTCCCGAGTGAGGCGGGGGACATTGAGTCCGAATGGGCTGTGTTCCGTGACTCTATTGCTGAGGCGGCCAGCCGGAGCTGTGGCTGTAAGGTCGTTGGTGCCTGTCGTGGCGGTAATCCCAGGACTCGTTGGTGGACACCAACAGTGAGGGATGCCGTCAAGCTGAAGAAGGAGTCCTATCAGGCCTTCTTGGCCTGTGGGACTCCGGAGGCAGCGGATGGGTACCAACAGGCTAAGCGGCATGCGGCTTCAGCTGTCGCCAAGGCAAAAACTTGGGCATGGGAGGAGTCATCATGATGGACCCCCCTCCACTATGCCGGGTAGAAAACATCTCAGTTGGGATCTCCTTGTCATGCCAGTAACATTGGAAGCCATCTGGACCATCAAGGTTAATTTTTTTCTCATCAGAGAATAAAACATTTCCCACCTTTCTGTGTCCAATGTTTGATGCTCCCTGGCAAAGTGGAAACAGGCAGTTTTGTGGCGTTGAAGGAGATGAGGCCTTTGAATTCGTTGTTTGTTTTTGAAACCCTTTTCTCGCAGATGCCGTCTGATGGTTATTGTGCTGCAGTTGGCACCAGAAAGGGACGTAATTTGGGTCGGGGACTGTCCTCTGTCTTGATGGACAGCCAATAAAACCCCCTAGCTCAGTGCAGGTGTAATTTTTTTGGGTCTACCACTTTTTTGTTTCATAATGCTCAGGATATTTAAAAAATATTAGAATGACTGTCTGACTGCATCCAAGCTCAGCAGCAATGGTATCCATTGAGAGGCCTTGCTTATGCAGATCGACAATTTGACCACTTTCAAGAAGAGAAAGCTTCTTAGCTTTAGCCATCAGGAAGGCATGACCGTGTGAAAGCCCGACAGAAAACGAGAATTTTGAGCAGATTTAGGCTTTTATAGCCTGTGGTCTTAAACTTTTGATCAGCTGATAAACAGCCTATTTCAGTTTAATTGTTGTTTTTAATAAATTACTTTTTCACAGTGCTTTTTGTCACATTCCCCCTTCTTGCTTTTGCATATTGTAGCTCTGATTAAAATTTCATTGATCCAAATAAAGTTACATTTTAGCAATTTTTCAACTGGTCTTAAGATTTTGATCAGGACTGTACATATATATATATATATATATATATATATATATATATATATATATATATATATATATATATATACACACACACCTGACACCTGACCATCTTCAGGATGGTCAGGTGTCTGAAACATGTATGGTCCTTTGTTTACATTCAACATCTTGTATCCATTCATCAAAGAAATAATATCACTTTTATTCTGTTTTAATAATTAAGCCAACAAATGATTAAATGTTATGTGGGGAGATATTGCATTTGCAAGGACAGCTGTTTCCTTCATCTGGACTTCATGCTGTACAATTTCCAGCAACATGATTATAGCACAGTAATATGCACAATTGTTTGGGTACAACAGTGCAATGATATAATTAACTTAGCTCAGAATCATCGCCTCCTCGTCTTCCTCTTCTGTATTCCTGTTCAGAAGTAAATCTGGTTTTATCACTACGGCAACCAGAAGTATTCATTCATACAATCTAATCTAAGCCCTTAAAGCTTTTGGCAAAAATGATCTCACCGAGTTATTTCTGGGGAGCCCGAAATAGTACAAATTCTTGGCAAGTACTGAAATACTGTACCTGCCATAAAAAACAGACATGGAGACATTTGAATGTTGAACAGCGCTTCTACTTGGACACATGCCGGCTTTGAAAAACCCTCTGAGTTCTGGCTCGTAAACATTAGCTGCAGTAGTACCACTCTCAGTTTAAAGAAAAACATATATAGGACTGACTCTATATTATTTTTTCCATTTTAGGAGTTTCTGCTGTTTTATACGTGCAAAGGAAAACAAATGATTCATTTGCAACTTGCTTTGTTTGAAACAGGATTTGTTCTTTATAAAACACAAGCAGGTCCTCTTTTCTGGCACTTCAGCCTCTCCATTGATCTAATTTTGAGTTCACCATTAGCTGCCTTAGGATGTTGGAAAAAAAATAAGTGGACCAATCTGGAGGCTGCAAATAGTCTGATGATCTGATGTGGGGACCATTTAATCTTCCTCCAGAGAGGTAGGACATACACACTACTGAGCCAAAAAAAGGTTGCACTACTTTATCTCTGATTCCAGCATCATTCTCTGTGTCATCGTCTCCAGGAGCTTCTGCAACTTCAGCAGGTTTATTTCCATCTTGATGCGTTCATTTTTTCTCCAAGATCTTATGGATCTTCATAAGTACGGATGAAGAGTCTGACGACTGACCACCTCTCGGCCATCTCAAAGATCCTCCATGGGGTTCGAGCCTGAAGTCTGTAGTGTGAAAAAGAGGTTATCCTGTTCCCTGAACCCCTCTTTTACAGTCTGAGCCCCATGAATCTTGGTGTTGTCATCTTGGAACTTGGGTTTCTGCTACGTGTAAAATAAAAGCTGACATGCATTCACAATTCAGATTTTTTTTCAGATGTTATAAATGTAAATTATATTATATGAATGGATCCATGTGATTATAAAGTCTATATTTACAGACATCTACAGACAATGAAAATAGTTTGACATGGCTCCCAGGAAATGAGACACTGCTCAGCAAATAATTTCCAAATAACGGAGTCTCAACTTCCTGTTTAATTCTGCTGTGGCTCGGCTGAGTGTGGAAAGAGGTGACAGAGCCGAGTAAAGCTTGTCACATAAGCTGGTTGCATTCTCCATGAGATGAGAGAACCTGGCTTTTTGGTCTTGAGGACGCAGAACCAAGGAAGGAACCATCTGTGTCAAATCTTATCAGTTACAGTAACATTCAGAAACGTAAAACTCTTTTCTAAAACTCTGAAAGTCGCTGTTGTTTGTTCCACACCACACCATCTATACCGAAAATGAACTGGTCACATGAGCCCCCACGTCACGTCTCGTAAATGTGAAAAAGTGTTTCCATTCCACTTTTGCAATGTTTCAATATCGAAACGTCTGAAAAATCACCTCATGAGTTTAAAAACTTTTTAGCAATATTTTTTGCTGCTTTTAAACCTTGTCAGTCTGGAGCCGAGCGGATTGTTCAGGCAGTGGATCTGGTGGATTTTGCCAGTAAAAGACTACATGTCAAATGTGGAGGCATTTTACTCTGAAACATCAACATTTCTTCACTACCGGCGGTACCGGCACCAAACTGCAAAATGTGCCGTTATCTTAGGGGAGGAAAGCGTTTTGAAAGCTTTTGTTTTAACACCACACCACTAGAAAGAAATAAAGAGCAGCACGTGAGACGCAGTCAAATTGAGCCGGCTTTTTTACTTGCTGGTTTAATGTTCACCTCTCCCTGAGCCGTCACCTTATAGTGGTGGAGGGGTTTGTGTGTCCTGAAAGATCCTATACAGCCATGTTGTCAGGGTCTTTATGCCCCTGGTAGGGTCACCCATGGCAAACAGGTGTCTAGGGGGGGGGACCGGACTAAGTACAGCTCATAGACCTCTACGGTGACAACAAACATGGGCATAAATGTTCCCTTACACTTACACCAGCTATGATGCACGATTATGCAATTCTCATTTATACCACGACACAGACGTTCCGCTCTGAACTCTGCTGGTGAAATAGGATGCCAGACAGAAAGCTTGGCACATCCGTTCTACGGCGCTTCCACAAACACATTGGTGTTCAGTGGATCCTCGGGGTAATAGCTAAAAATCCAGTCTTCTTAGGTTGCAAACACTAAATAAGTCTGAACGTAGACCAATCCAATCCATGAAAAAGATGTCTCCTGTTCCCTGAACCACGCTAGGTATGAGCCATACAGTGGCGACTGCAGTTGCAGCAAGAGTTAGAGACACAAGGGGGCAGTGTGGCACAAGAGTGACCGAAGTCTGAAAGCAATTGTTCGGACCAAGCGGCAACCTCCGGCGGTTAAAAGTGAAGCCTACGCGGAAATGCATAAAACTGCAGTTCCCCCTTCATCCACTAGGGGCTCCAAAACAGGGTAAATCCCCATAGACTCCCATGTTAAAAAGACCAACTTCACAGCAGAAATAAACATGTTTACAGCCTGGTTAAAAAATCCATTTTAGGTTTAGTAGGTCAGGTTTACCTTCATGACAACTGTGGGGGGAGTGAATTTTTTTCTAACTCGCCCGTTTAAAAGTAATTTAATCTCGAAGTCCGGCATATTTAGGGGCGTGTCCTTTTGATTGACAGGTACCGAATTTCCGGCTTCAAGTCAGAAGAACGTAGAACAACCGCGGTTTTTAGCCGGTTAACAACATGACTTAGCTTTAGCCTGCTTACCTCCGTTAGCTGGTTAGCTCCTGTTATCTCCAGGTTAGCTCAGGAAGCTTTTAGCAACAGAAAGCTCGGAGTTCGCTCGATGTCAATCATCCACCATGATGCCGCTCACAGCCCCCCTCTCAGCTCCACCTCTTTGCCCATATTTGTATTTTTTGGGCGAGACAACGCGCATGCCTCTACCAAGATGGCGATGGTAGGATCCGCCTACCGAGCTTCAATTCAGCTCTTCAGAAACCTACGGGTGACGTCACGTCCATCTCTTTATATACAGTCTATGGTTCGGACTTAAACCGTGGGGGGGGGGGGGGGTAAATAACTTGTTCCAGCTGCAAAAGCAGGAGCTGACATGTTAGCTTAGTTAAATCCAGTGGAGACTTGTCTGAGCCAGGCTGTGTTAAAATTGCAATTTAAGATTTAAGAATTCTATATTTTCATGCGACTTTGCAGTTAAGTTTATTTGCATTCTGTTTAGTTTTACATTTAACATGTTTTTCTTGCCCAGCAGCTCTGGCAGTGACACTGTAAACGTTCAGGTCAGCGAGCCCAGTCTTCCAATCTGATGCACATACCGGAGGGTTTATCCATAAAAGGCTGGTGCAGTTTGTCATATCATCTCTTTCCTCTGCAGTATCTGCAGAATGCTCCACTAATCCAACAACATATTAGGTCTGGACTGAAAAGAAAGAAATATATTGCGAAGGCCTGCAAATTTAATGTGAGCATAGCTGCAGTGGAGGAAGAGAGGAGGCAGCACTGGGGAGCAACAACTGCACATTTTACAGGAATGGAAAAATAAATGATCCCACTGAGCACACCTGTTATGAGCCAAGGATGAACGATAAAGCCGACACTCATCTCGTCCTTATTGCATCTAATACAGTAACAGAGCCTGGTACAACACTTCCTACCGTCAGACTGGATCTTATTGTTTCTCTGCATTGCAAACCCGTGTATGATGAGCATTAATGGCATATTTTTAATTCCTTTTTATTCAGAAGTCACAAAAAAGACTTTGCACTAAGACATCTCAGGTCAGATGTTAGTAATAAGAAATAAACAGATTCTTTTTTATTTATATAAATATTTTTTATTTAATTTCTCACAGGAGGAACCGCCCAACGAGCTTCAATTCAGCTCTTTAGAAATCTACAGGCGACATTAGGAATGTTCCGTCCATCTTTTTTCTACAGTCTATGCTTTAGGGCCACGAAATGTTCAGCATGATGAATGTCGCATTGCAATAATAACGTGAACGACCACATAAAAAATGTCAGATTTGAGGATTAAGACCTGCAGTGTGAACATAGCTTTTGTTTTACAAAGCAAACTTTCATTGTAAATTAATTTAAACTTTATTTATGAAGCTCTTTTTATACAAACTGCACACAAGCACATAAATCTGCATGAAACAATGTTGTCTACATGTGAGATCCAAACCTTCACCAATCACACCAGAGGACCTAAAACATGGAGAATTTAAATATCAGATGTTAGGCTACCAAAAGGCTGAAGACAATAAACAACCATAAAAATGGAATTTAAAACTGGTATTTAAGCTTTCATAAAAATGTATGAAGTTCTTATTAAACCACCATATATTTACTAAAATAGTCTTATTTGGTGGCTGAGTGATCTCCCTTCAGGACAAAACGAAGCTGCCAGCGTCTGAAGCTTTGACCTTTAAGACGTCTTTGGGTGCCGTCAAATCACACCGAGCCCCCAATGAATTCACACAGGCTCCCACTGAAGCTCTTGTTTTTCTTCAATCTGCTCTGCAGGACTGCTGGTCTCTGCCAAAAAGGACGCATTCATTCATGGATGGCAACCAAAAAGCAGCCGTATATATCAACGGTGATTACATCAGCGTCCTGGCACGTTTCAGCGTTGAGCCGCAGCATTTATTATTCACCAGGCTCTCAAAGAGCTGGTGTTGTAGGGCTGATTATAAAATCATCCTTTCCCCCCCCATCATCTCCTCAATATGCTCACAAACACAGAAAAATAACCCCTCCATCGCTGTTGCTATGGCAACCCTTGCTGGAGTGCTGTGATGCTACAAGGCCACGAATGCTGTTGTGTTATGAGCCTTTTGCTGTGAAATGTCTGAGACAAAAAATACAAAACATGAAAAAGAGATGGAAGGAGAGGAAAAACAGCACAGAAACCAACTTTTCTGCTCCAACTTTTACAGTATTTATAAACCTGGAAATTAAACAGCAATGATGGTTTCAAGATGTTTTAATGCTTTGTGCCAGTATGTCTCACAGCCATGTTAGTTCACAGGTTTGGGTTTTTCACACATTATTTATTTATTCTTCTGGCTTCTTCTGTGTACAATCTGTGACTTTACATTTACATGAGAAGGTTGGAGGGGCGGTAGTGGATTCAAGTCTTACTATCTTACATTCAGCCAAAGAGTCATTATTATCTTATTTTCAGGGTAATAAACTCGACAAAAGCAGAATGTGTCAGATTTATAACCATGTCTAGATGGTAAGCATCTTTTATTTGTTACTTAATAACCTTAAAATTGGTTATTCTGCATCCATATCATGGTAAATTATCTCACAGCGCAAAGATGAGCTTTTAAAACAATCTGTTCATCCTTTATTGGGCAAATGATCATATTTGTACACTTCATTTTGGTTTAAAAAAAAAAAAAAAAAAAAAATCCATGAAATAATAGAACTACACAGTTGTCCATCATCATCCAGAACTCCGTTTACACCAACGGATTGTTACTGTTAACTGTAATGTGGCTGCATCCCACAGTCAACCGTAACTTTACCTGATCCCATACCTGATCCCATATATGACCCCATACCTGATTCCATACCTGACCCCATACATGACCCCATACCTGACCCCATACCTGATCCCATACCTGATCCCATATATGACCCCATACCTGATTCCATACCTGACCTCATACATGACCCCATACCTGACCCCATACCTGATCCCATACCTGACCCCATACCTGATTCCATACCTGATCCCATACCTGACCCCATACATGACCCCATACCTGATTCCATACCTGACCCCATACCTGACCCCATACATGACCCCGTACCTGATCCCATACATGACCCCATACCTGATCCCATACCTGATCCCATACCTGATCCCATACATGACCCCATACCTGATCCCATACCTGATCCCATACCTGATCCCATACATGACCCCATACCTGATCCCATACCTGATCCCATACATGACCCCATACCTGATCCCATACATGACCCCATACCTGATCCCATACATGACCCCATACCTGATCCCATACATGACCCCATACCTGATCCCATACCTGATCCCATACATGACCCCATACCTGATCCCATACATGATCCCATACCTGATCCCATACATGACCCCATACCTGATCCCATACATGACCCCATACCTGATCCCATACCTGCTCCCATACCTGATCCCAAACATGACCCCATACCTGACCCCATACCTGATCCCATACCTGCTCCCATACCTGATCCCATACATGACCCCATACCTGATCCCATACATGACCCCATACCTGACCCCATACCTGACCCCATACATGACCCCATACCTGACCCCATACCTGATCCCATACATGACCCCATACCTGATCCCATACATGACCCCATACCTGATCCCATACATGACCCCATACATGACCCCATACCTGACCCCATACCTGATCCCATACCTGCTCCCATACCTGATCCCATACATGACCCCATACCTGATCCCATACCTGATCCCATACCTGCTCCCATACCTGATCCCATACATGACCCCATACCTGATCCCATACCTGACCCCATACATGACCCCATACCTGACCCCATACCTGACCCCATACCTGATCCCATACCTGATCCCATAGCTGATCCCATACATGACCCCATACCTGATCCCATACCTGCTCTCATACCTGACCCCATACCTGACCCCTTACCTGACCCCATACATGACCCCATACCTGATCCCATACCTGATCCCATACATGACCCCATACCTGATCCCATACCTGATCCCATACCTGATCCCATACATGACCCCATACCTGATCCCATACCTGCTCTCATACCTGACCCCATACCTGACCCCTTACCTGACCCCATACCTGACCCCATACCTGACCCATACCTGGCCCCATGCCCGTAACTTTACCTGAGAGGGGATTGGAATTGATGCCTCAGCTGCACCACGGTGAATCAGATTCCTCCTCAGACGTTCAGAGAACGGTGCTTCTTACCACCATTTTAAACAGAAATTTAATCTAAAAAAGGAGCCATTCCAGCTGAGCATTTATGACAAGTTGCACAGGAAGCGATGTTTTTTTTTAACCAATCCAAGGCTTGAAGTGTGTCAAGCTCCACCCTTTTGGATTGGATTAGTTAGACCAGTACCCCAACAGGAGGGTTGGACAGGATTGGACTGGGAATGGATATTAGGCCACCATTCCCAGTTGTTGCATATGGAAATGCAACAAAAACCCGTCCCGTCCTTTTGGGGGAAACAACGTAAAACCTCAGGCTACATTTCAGCTACATCACTAAGTGTGTGTGCCTTCTTAGATACCTCTTCAATTCAACTCAATTGGACTATAATTCTGGATGCTACAATTTGATTATTCAATGGTTTTTAAAGACCTTTATTTTTTTTAACTACTCAGGTTTCTTTTAAAATTTTCTCACTCCTTTATTCTACTTTATACTCCATTCAACATCCATTAATTCATTTAACCAAACTATTTTTCTCCACTACTTTTTATTTATATGTAATCTTAAATGCATCCAACATATTTTTCATATTGTCTCGAAATTTTCCCTGGAATCTAAAGGAAGCATTAGATAGAAAAGCTCCTGTAACTGGGCTAAAATCGAGCTGCTGCCGTTGTTTGTAGTATTACTATTAGGTTTCTTTTGGCTTTAAACAACTTACAAATGCAGTAAGTCTCGTCCAGGTCATCCGTTCTCTTGTCCGCTAGCCTTCAAAGCTGATAGGTTCTTCTCACACTCGGTAACTAAAGCTACATTTCCATCACACCTAGAATTTTGCACAACCTAAATATCACAATAAAAAACTTAATGGAAACACGTACATTTAGAAAAACCATGTGCCATTTTTCATGTGTCTATATAGAAGTATATTGTAAAAATGTAATTGAAACACTAACACATAACTATGCAACTGTCTGTCATTTAATTGCTGTTAAAAAAAAAAAAAAAAAAAGTTTTTGAAACATTTACCTATTATAATCCAGTTGGTTTCTAATCAAGTCGGCCCGTGTTGCATCAGGATGAATCGATTAAAGAGCGAATCAGCAAACTTCTAGACTTCGCTGAGATCAGTCTTCAGCATTAAAATGAGAAAAACTGTTCGTACTGACCACTTACTGCGTCGTAACTAACTGTGTGATAAAATATAAAAGGTTTAAAGTGTATAATATCCTCCAGTAATTTTTATAATACTCATTTATATGGCTGGATTTTTTATTTCCAACTACTTCAATAAACTCCTGATAAAGGGTTAATGACACATTCTCAAATTAAGACTCATCTGGTTTAAGTGTAATTATTGAACCTCACAGACAGATAAATTCACTTGATTTCAACCTGAAATGTCCTGACCTGAGTGTTTTTTTTTTTTTTGAAGAGATGGTCTTTGCAGGGAGTTTTCTATGTTCCTGGACCTGCAGAAAGAAGTGATGAGGTTCATCCTGCTGTTGGGTCATGGACACGTAACAACTGCCAGGCCAGGTGTCAGCGACTGCACTTCAGTTAAAATAAAGCGGTCTGATCGCGCGGGGGGGGGACTGTAGCTCTGTCCTGGGGGACACATGATCTCTGCTGTCCCTGCATGTCAGCTTTGTCTATTTTCTTCAAAAGCTGCAGCTTTGCTTCATTCCATCGCTGATACCACCGTGACGGATGGAGACAAAGCAACAGATTGTTGAACGCATCGGCTTCAGACCTCCAAGTCTATGTGGAACAGTTCTGTCAGTCTGTCGAGAAGGAAACATCAAGTGTTTTCAGCTCAGGCAGTCCTTCCAGCATAATTTATAATATATATTTTTAATCAAGTCATGGGTAATGGAATTATAAAGGAAATTATCATTGGTAGCAACTTTAAACTTACACATCAACAAACATTAGTCTTCTAAATATTGGTAGTAATTTTATTTAGCTTGTGGTTTCTATGCAAACGTACCATAAGGTGCCTCCATATCCCCATGCTATGACTGTGAAATTACTATGTTGGATTTTAACTATTTTTTCCAATATATTTCACACAAGAGCGTTTTGATAGAGCAATAAGCTCAAAATCAAAAATAATACGTGGTAAAAAAGTTTATTGCTACCTAAAATCTGCAATATAACATATTTAATAAATACAGGAATAATGACATTTAGTTAAAATAACTTTTCTCACAGTGGTGAAGAATCATGTTAAAAGTTCCTGCGCACACAATTCCTTCCAGATCATTCCCAGCATTCACTGGAATCTTAGTTAAACTAAAACACATTATCAGAACAAAATGCCTGTAGTTTATACGTAAAGTTGCAAACAAACTGATTAACAGATACATACAAGTAAAAACAAACTCCTCTGCGGAGGTAAAATCCGACTTAAAGGCCTGACTAAAGCAAATAAAACACAAACTTGAGAATAATTCTAAAGTATCAGCTTTAGTACTGTTACTATAGATCCATCAGGTCCCATCAGACGACCATGACGGCACCATGTGTCACGTGAAGTGGAGAATTTCTAGATAAAAACGAATAACTTGTTCATTTATGAGTCGTTCAAAAGAATCGATTAGTCCATGAACGTCCATTCACTGTTAGTTGTTTGATCACTTCATTTTGTGACGCGTTGTTCCCAGAGTGTTTTGCTCTGTGAAACACTGTCGTGTTTCTTCTCATCATGGTGATGTTTGGTTGTGAAGCGGCACCGTTCAGAATCTGTCACATCGGAGGAAAGACCATCTGCACTCTGAGGATCTGTCTCCCTGCATGAGCATCCACCATTTCATCTCCCGGGTCTTAAGTAGACCGTGTTGTTTCTCCTCGAGGACCCTCAAGGGAATTTAGAAGTTGCAGAATATCATGGTGAAATTTCATCTGATAAATGTCAGATGCTGAAATCGGCTCCTCAAAGTGTCATTGCACACCACCAATGAAAACACTGAAAATGCATTTTCTGAGTCATACTTCTTGTACAAGCAAGACACGTTTTGTCCATCATCTTTAATGCAGCTGCAGTGAAAATACAGGATCCACTTCATCAGAAAAGGATTAACCCTTTATAGGACACTCATTTAAATGTGTTATTACCATTTCAGAGTGTATTATAAAACTGATATTTCTTTTCTAAAAGAGCATAAGTTATACAGTAGTTAGTGGTAATTACTAACAGTATTTTTTTTTCCAGATTTAATGCTAAATACTAATCCCAGTATTTGGGATGGTTGGTGTGAACAACTTGCTGTGGGTTTATGATTTCATGGACTAGCCTACGACAAAAGCAAGCATGAAACGACCCCAACCAACGTTGCAGTCCACATTGGAAGGGTTAAAGGCAAAGGATGCCTGCAAACAACATTAAAGGGGTGCTATTCTGGTAATTGGAGTTTTCTGAGCTTTCTACAGTGTTACAGTGTTGAATCCTCATCAGACATGTGAACGGCACTGTTTTTTATCACCTAAACGCATGTTTGAGTTTGAGTTTGAGTTCCAGCACGCTCTCTGTTCGGTTTCCATGGCAACGAAAAACCTGTCGTTTTAGAGAGTTTTTTTCTACTTGGAAATCCTTGTGACGTCCCGGGGGATAAGGTTCGGTGATTGGTTACCTTCTACTGGTTAACAAGGGCATGTACAAATACATCAGGCGGGTGGAAAATGTGGGATAAAGTTATTTCCAACGATGGCTGGTGAGTTTACCAAAGAGAGACATCCTGCTGCATTCGTTGCTGTGGGTTGCTGTTTTCCACTTCGTTGATTCAGGTTCCAACATGTAGGGCTGTATGCTATGTGTTGACATGGTATTTTGTTTTTTTATTGAGTTCATATGAGCCTAATCCTTCTGTTTATGAGATGTTACAATGACGGTGAAAGCAGGTGCGGTGCGCGCTCCCGATGTAGTGCAGTGGCAGGAGGCGGGGCTTAATGCGGAAGAGTCTCAATCCACTCGTTTTGTCCGCAGGCTGATCTGACAGCCTACGGAGAGGGTCGGTCTGAAGTAAATAAAGAGATTTGTGAAAATAACTCGATCAATCCCAGCCCTTCTGGTCTCAGAAATAAAAATAAATTAGCCTGAAATGCACATAATAATTCCACCTTAAGGAACCTGAACCTGTAACTACAATTCCAGTTAATCTTATTAAAAATGTTTTTAAAGGTCAAAATAAAGACTTAAGATTAAAAATAATGGAGGTTTCTCCCAATGTTTTTCTTGGGCCGGGCTATAAGGGGCTAAATCACATGATTCTATGAAACTTCACATTTGAAAATGAGCAACTTTATTGTTGAACACAGACTGAACCTGCTTGCACATGTTTTCTTGTAATTTATTTTTAGGAATAGTTTAAATAGTTCTTTAGTTCTTTAAAAGACTTTCCAACAGGGGAAAAAAGTGAAATTTACAAGGCGTTGGGCATCATCAGTCCAAAGACAAGATGCAAAGGTTTAAGAAAAGGGTTCATAAATCTGATGCAAAGTTATAGAGAAACTTCGAAAGAAAATTTGAAGAAAATTCCTGTAAAAGACATTAAAGATGAGAGCATCTGTTTTTCTAGACAGTGTTTAATTATATTAAAAAGTAAAAGAACGCAAAAAGACCTTTAGTTGTTCAGGAGCTGCACTTTGTTCCCATAGAAAAACACTTGTTTAATAATCAAAATATGAACTATTTTGTCATATTTTATGTTACTTCAGTTGGGATAGAACTAATTTATTTTTTATATGTTTGTTTTAAAAACAATAAAACATGGAAGAAAGTTATAAACGTAATAACTTCAGCACATCTGGGACCATTAAAACCACTCAAAGCCCAAACCGTTCATACTTCATACATACTTATAATTAAACATAATCAAATCAAATCAAATAAAAACTTTATTTACAAAGCACTTTTCATACAGATGCATAAAGTGCTTAACATGAAAACCGTTTCACATTCACACACACACACTCACACACACACACACACAAGCACGCAAAACCGCACACGCAGCCCAAACATACAACCCAACTCCTCCCCCTGACCCTTTATGCCAAAATAAAATAAGACATGAAAAGACACATAAAGACACATGTCTGCATGTTTAAACTCACAGACTACTGCAGATCCGGTGACAGGGCATCGTCTTCCTGGCTGCACGGCTGATTGCATGAATCCAGGCTGACGTTCTTTAATTGGACACTTCTGAAGGACTTCCTGCCTTGACGATGTGAACAGTCAGATACACTTCCAGCATGTGTCCAGCATGGACAGAAAACCTCCACCTGCTTTCTGGCCTTCAGCAGCAGATGTGCATATTCACAACAGACAGACACATAAATAAAGAAAAGGGTTTATGAGGAAAAATAACTTTTAGTTTCAGTTCGCATGTCTCTATTTGAACCAGTGCTGGGATTGGTTCTTCTTTTTTTTTTTTTTTAAATTCAATTTGACCTGACCCTGTGATAGACGGGCAACCTGTCCAGGGTGTACCTGCCTCTATTCCAATGCTGGGATATGCTCCAGCTTCCCACAACCCTAAACTGGACTAACTGGTTGAGATATTAGATAGAAGCCACGTATATACAGGGAGAATATGCAAACGCCACACTGAAAGGCCACTGTTCAAATTTCCCCAGAGACAAGGTTTGAACCAGGGAACATCTCGCCATGAGGCCACAGTGCTACGCCACCATGGTGCCCTAATCGCAGCTTTGTGTACTTGTTTTCATTTATTTATGCTATATACGCCATGCTATATACGCCATGCTGTATACGCCATGCTATATACGCCATGTTATATACGCCATGCTGTATACGCCATGTTATATACGGCATTTTATATACGCCGTGTTATAACGCCGTGTTATAACGCCGTGTTATAACGCCATGTTATAACGCCATGTTATAACGCCATGTTATAACGCCATGTTATAAGGCTTATGTTATATGGCTTATATAGCTATATGTTGTATGGCTTATATCTGGAGGATCACTCCTCCAGAAAACCAAATACTTAAACTAGTCATCTCATATTGTTCAGTCTGACCATATTTACTTCATCTCGTCTTAAATATGTAAGCTAAATTAAATTAAACTTCTGGTAGTCCACGCTGATTGGCTGACTGAAGTCAGGTTTGTCAGTGTTAACCCTCTGTTGCATCAGTTATTTAAAAAACAATGCCACATTTTTTACATTTAATATTTTACTGCTACAAACATGTACAGAGACTTTCCATTTTCTTTCATGTAATTTGACTTTTTATTTTGCATTTATTTAATCTATTTGATAGAAATATTTATAAAAACCTATTGTCATATTAATATAAAAGAAATATTCCATAAAATGGACTAGTATCATTTTCTTGTCGTGTGTATTACTGAGGTAAACCTGGTAAATACATATACTTGTATATGTGAAATGTTGTACTTTATTTGTGTATTCTTCCTTGGGGGAGTGTGTTAGGTGGATCTCCTGATGGGAGAAAAACTGCACACAAACCATTCTCACTTATAAACACTAGAAACACTAAACAGCTTTAGATACTCGTGTAGTGGACATGATGCGTCAGAGTTAAGTAGAAAATCATCATTTTAATATTTTGCTCTTCGTTTTATTAAAGCTTTCATTCAGAGTCTTATCTTTGTGTTTAAAGGTCAGTTTGCGTCACGCCTTTACCTCCGACATGCCAGAAGCTGCGCGCGGTGAGCTGCGCGCGGAGATCCCGACTGACCACCGCGCGCTGACTGCTGGTTATCAATGCAGGAGTTTGTGAAAAGTAGCTTTTCAGAATCTTTTCTCCTTCATGAACGCGCAGTCCGGACTCTCCTCCTCCTCCTCCTCTCCTCGCAGAGCTGGGCGCGCGCGCAGGCACAACAGATGGTAACGTTGCTGCCGGACGGAGGAGCGGAAGAATTTGGCGCTGAAGTACTTTTATTCCTCTAAACTTCGCGGGAACCTTGGGAGGAAGAGGATAAACTCCACTTTGCAGGCGTCTCTGGATCTGAAGGTTTGAAGACACAGTTTGCTGTCAAGGTAAGTTGTGATGCGCGGAGAATGCGCGCTCTCATTCCGGATCGGTGAACTCTGCGCGCGCAGAGGAAACCCTGAAAGCGGCGTCTAACAAAAGGATATTCATGAATTTTCCATATCAAGTGCAAGAAGACTGTTTCTTACACTTTGTTTGGGGTTTAGCTGTGAGATTTGTTGCATTTTGCTGAGAGAAACTGCGCTCCAGGGAACAAATTCATGCCATTTATCAAGTTGTTCAGCTGCAGCTTTTGTCGCCATCTGATCAAAACTGAAAGCATCCACATGAATAAAGCTCATCAGATAATCAGAAATCACTGCATGTAGCTGGTAAAGTTTATAGCTGCAGCATGAAGGAGGGTTGCAGAAGTCAGAATGTCCTAAAACATTCTCAGAGGCTGTAAGTTTCATCTTCAGCACAGTTGCTGCACATCGCTTTGCAGTCGGCGCTGATGCTGCAGGGACACTGCTGTCACAGCCTGCAGAAAGTCACTAAATGCTCAGTTTTCTGGAACCCAGGTCAAAGTCCAGATTTGTTCTGCGCTACAGGAGCTGTGCTGAGCAGAAGTGGAGGGGAAACAGATGTGGGAAACCTTTTCCTCTGACTCAAATGTGTCATGACACGAATAAATCATTATTTATTTGTTTAATGTAATTGAACACACATGCACTGATGATTTAACATCTGAGCTTTGTTTACCACAAAGAGTAAAAATCAAGTCTGAAACTAAAAGATGATGTATTTTCCTGCAGTCTGTCACTTAAACTTCATGGTTTCTTCCAGTTATTTACTTTAAATCAACAGTTTAGACGAATGTTTTCTTTAGCGGCTGAGCTAAAATAAAAAAAAAAAAAGCTATTAGAGATCAGCGGAATTCATCTATGTCTTTAAGGCCATTTAGGACATACAAGGTGGGTTAGGTCACCAGTGAGCTGTGCATAAAAGCCCACAGCAGCGCTCCAGGTGTCCCTCGGACCCCAGGTGGCCCCGGCGTAACAGCAGCAGCTAACCTCACAGTTTGTACACAATTTGATCTCCGGGGAGAAGCGCTCCAACTTTACGCTCCATCCGCTGGAGTCTGCAAGCACTCCTGGCATCATGGAGATGTAAAAGCAGGAGGTAGAAACCTACAAATGCCTGGAAAATAATGAGTTTTTTTTTTTGTTTTTTTTTATTAATGGAAACAAATAACCCAGAGGAGGGAGGAGTTGCTTCTTCTGTATAAATAGCTGCAGGATCAATGTGTACGAGTCTGCTCCTTTCCGTCCGCTCTCATTACAAAACACATCACATCTGTCTCTGTTAGTTCTCTGTGTCTGACATGCTTTATTTGAGCTAAAAGCAGCTAATTTCACCCTTTGTGTCCTGAAATCGTCAGTGTGTGGATGGAAAGAGACGTTTGTGTCCACCGCAGTGAAGATGTCTTGCAGAGCAATGATCCAATATCTCAGATGAACAGTCTTCATCTATCAAACAGACACTGTGGATGCAGCGATGCGTATCAGGGAAGTTTGTTTCTTTTACTGTACGCTCATCCTCTCTAGAGGACGAACATTTCAACACTTCACACAAGTTCACATTTCATTATATTTCTGCCACTGCTGAGAGAAAATAAGCAGAGTGGGCTTTGGAGGAGGAGACAGGGGAGTTTAATGACTACATCCACAAAGTATGGAAGGGGTAGATCTCCAGTAATAAGATAGGACTGGCTCTTTTTATGGCCTCTGTAGTGTGTGGGTAATCTCCTGCTTTGATGAGAGGAATCAAAAGCATGTGGAAACTCCACCACTGCAGAGACTTTATACTGATGTTACATGGTCTGTACACGTCACCTGCCAGACTGGATGAAAGATTAAATTTGCTACATTGCAGCAGAAAGGAGGTTAAATAATAAGGATTTGCTCGTTAGGAGATATTTTCAAAGAGCCTGCAGATGTTTTCTGTTTCATAAATGCATCACTGTGCACATGTGATGTGACACGTGGAGCATCTTATGCAAACCAGGGGCTGTAAATATACAGTAAGTAAACCGTGTTGACTCTGAGCTTTGGGCGTGTTGAATCGGGGTGTAAGTTTAACCAATCACTTCCGTTTTACTGCCATCCAGCCGTCACATGAAAGCCAAAGATGTCCTCACCTGACCTGAGCTGAAGCGCACAGAGAAGCAGCTGCTTTTACAGAGGATCGATATCCGTTGCAGAAATGAGCGAGAGTGAAATGTGGGCGTATTACTGCGTTTTTCTTCAACCAGGAGTGACAGAGTTCAGTTTCTAAACTTAATTTTTAATTTCCACATGTGCATCTCTGGAGGCCGCTTCACCCCCTCTGTCCCGTCACCCCGGTCTCACCAGACAGCGCTGTGTTCCATAGACTGTATATTAAAAAGATGGACGGAGCCTCTGTGATGTCACCCATAGGTTTCTGAAGAGCTGAATTGAAGCCCGGTGGGCGGTTCCTACCGTCGCCATGTTGGCAGCATCATGCGCGTCGTCTCGCCCGGAAAATACAAATATGGGCAAAGAGGTGGACCTGAGACGGGAGCCGTGAGCGTCGTGGCAGATGATTGACATCAAGCGAACTCCGAGCTTTCTGTAGCTAAAAACTAACCCCGAGATAACAGGAGATAACCAGCTAACGGAGGTAAGCGGGCTAAAGCTAAGTCACGTTGTTAACTGACTAAAAAACGCGGTTGTTCTACGTTCTTCTTACTTGAAGCCGGAGATTGGTACCTGTCAATCAAAAGGACACACCCCTAAATTTGCCGAACTTCGAGATTAAATTACTTTAAAACTGGCAAGTTAGAAAAAAATTCACTCTCCCCCACAGTTGTCATGAAGGTAAACCTGACCTATAAACCGAAAATGGATTTTTAAACTAGGCTGTAAACATGTTTATTTCTGCTGTGAAGTTGGTCTTTTTAACATGGGAGTCTATGGGGATTTGCTCTGTTGTGCAGCCCCTAGTGGATGAAGGGGGAACTGCAGTATTATGCACTTAGCATAGGCTTCACTTTTAACCGCCGGAGGTTGCTGCTTAGTTTGTACACATGTTCATTGTGTACAGCTAAAGTTATGGGATGGTAACACATCAGGGAGCAGTTTTTTATAGGTGTAAATCAAAGTTGCATGATGAGAATATGTCATTTTCGGAGCCTCACAATTAAAATATGATTTAGGATGCTTGGATTTTGTTGTTAAAATGGTAATTTGGTTAAAGACCAATAAATTTGGCAATCCCCTATGTAAATTGTAGCTCATAGCACTAGCATGTAGCATGCTCCTACATAACCACCATTAGCTTCTAGTTTTAAGTGTTATCTCTGTTATGTACTAAGAGCTCATTCAGCAACTTGTAATGAACTTTGCAGCTTCTAGTAAAAGAAGGAAAACAAGGCGCTGGGCTTTAGAAAAGTACCTATTTGTTTGGGTTTTTCTTCACTTCACTTAGCCAGTGACTAAACCATAGGGGTGGGAAAATCAAATCGAAAATCTGGATTTTTTTTTGCTACACAATTTTAAAATCAATTTTTTTTTTTTTTTAAATAAAATGATCCATTGTAAAATTGTTGTAATTTTTATTGTTTTTATTGATCTTTTTACTTGTTTTCTTGGGCATTATAGCAGTAGAATGATGGTCTGACTACTTATTGTTTTTTCCCTCATTGAAATCAAGAAAAATGAAAAGATTTATTCATTTATTTTGTTTTTAATCTACAAAAATATTGAAGAAATGTGAGAATCACATTTTAAATCGAATTGGCACCCAAAAAAATCAGAATCGGATCGAATTGGGACAAAAGCATATTGTCACAACCCTGCTAAACCATGACAGCAATGTCGACACATTGCAGGTAAACGGCTTTAGCGTGAAGGAACATCCTAGAACTCTGCAAACATGGAATGAAGACATCGTGTGAACTGGGTCTTCCAAGACAAAGGGAAATGAGAGAAACATGATATAAGTTACTTATTTATTCCTATATTTATTGGTGAAGCTGTTATATGTTTTATCATCAGAGTTTTCAAGTAACAAAGTACAAATACTTTGTTGGCTTACTTAAGCAGAAATGTTGGATGTGGTCGACTTTTAACTTCTCCTCTTTACATTTTCATGGAGTTATCTGTAATTTCCACTCCTTACTTTTTATAAATAGTCCCGCCACTCATGGTTGTCATTGTTTATAAAACACAACAGATAAATCGCGCCATCAAATAAGAGTGAATTTCACTGTGGTCAGATGAGAACAATTAAACCTAAACCATTCTGACAGTTGACTGGTTTGTCTGTGATCCACCGCACCGCTGCATGACACAGATCACCGATCCAGCAAGCACATAGCAGACACGTGTAGCCTCGAACAACGTGTTTGTGGAAACTGTGGTGGGACTCGAGACAACAGGAAGCCAAATGGGATGCTTCTGTCTTGAATGGCAATTTTTTTCCCTTCCATTACTTTACTTTTATAATAGTTTTGAAAGCAAGACTTTTTATACTTTTACTTGAGTAAAAACCTGGAGTTGATTCTCGAACTTCTACAGAAGTCTTTTAAAGCATCTTTACGTCCACCCAGGTAATCAATGTGAATAATTCTGACACTTCTATCATAAAGTTGTGACCAAGAAGCTTCCCGCCTGTGGGGAGGTGGAGACGGACCATCCAACTCCGTCCTCCGCCACATCAGGAGGCTAAAAGTTGATACCTGCTAATTAATATTATGCAGAGTCAGAAAAATCCATCAGAATTCAACGATATGTGAACGTAGATGTCGACAATGGCTGTAAAACAAAAGACCCAGCATTTGTGCATTTCTTTGTGCAAATAAGAACATTCTCTTGTTTCCTTGTGAATATCTGCAAATATTTGGCATAGTGATACATTAATTCCACAGCAGATGCTCATACGCTCCGTACTGGCATCACAGTTGGCCAGAATTCATCAGAGAATACTGTATCCTTCTAGAAAACGTGTATATGTTGCAGAGTTTAAAAGCACTCTGCCTTTATTGAGCTACAAGCTGCGGTTACACATACAATATGCATCAGGAAACTATTTCTGGCTACGTTCCAGCATTAGCAGACCACTGACTGAGCAGAGCCTCTCAGATCCTCCTTTATTTTCATCTCTACTTGCAGAACATGTCGGGTGCGATGGTGTTTGTGTTGTTCAGAGTCGACTCTCGGCCCCAAAGGGGTGAAGGCGATCGGCCTCTGGGCTGCTGAACTCCTCCCGCTGGAGTCGGTGGGACGTTTTGCTGACCGTGGGACCTTGTTGTCGCTATGAGGATGTATATCAGGCAGAAAAGGTCAGCGGCTGAACGTTACTGGCTAACGTGAGGCGGAGGGAACAGTGGCAGGATGGAATTATGTCTGTTTGGAACATGAACGGCTCATCTTTAGAGGAAGGGTTAGTTACGGCGCCACGCAGGATCAAAGAGCCGCCCTGCGTAGCGTCCGCAGATAGAAAATTTGAAGTGGAATTTTAAATGGAAGCGGATGAATATTTCACCCTGGCATTGATTCATGCTGCCACTGCAGGCATGTTCATCCAGAAGGCGTGTGCTGACGTTAGAGCACATCATCTTCTTTCCTCTGTGGACTGGAGGGAGGAGGCACTGCTGCAACTCCCCCCCCACCCCCCTCCCCCTCAATTCCCTGTCCGGTCATTTCATTCACTGCGATGAAACAGGGAGAGTTAATGTGCAAAGGTATTATTGATTTGTCATTAAAAATATGGAGGTCTAAATCTGCCATATAAAAACAAATAAATCAATGAGAAAATAAATGATTAAATATGTAATTTCTTTACATTTATTTGTTTATTCTTTTTTATTCACTTATTCATCAATTTTGCTTAACTTTATTTTAATTCTTAATTTGTTTTAAAATATTTTTATTTTCACATTTTATCATTCACATCTATTAATGTTATATTTTTACATTTATTTTTGCCTTTACACACCTAATGCACACGTTTCCTCCACATGTTCACATTTTTTCACCTTATTACTCCTAGAATAAGCTAACAACATACCTGGCATAATTGAAAAGAAGTAGTTGTGGGAAAATAAATAACTATGCAATGTTTTACATATTTGATTGTCTATCCATTTATTCATCTATTTGTTTACAACTTTATTTTTATTCCAGCATTAATATTAATTTCCACAGTTATTTATTTTTTTTAATAAATTATTTAATTCTTACTTATGTACATAAAAATTAGGTTTAATTCCGAATAGAAACTAGCATTAGGAATTAAGTGTTTACATGGTCATTTTTCATCAGTTTAAAGCGGAATTAACTTTTTTTTGGAATTAAACAGGAATTAAAGCTCCCATGTAAACGTACAAATTGTTACTTGTGTATGCTAATGAGGTTTGCATTTCTAACCTCTGATTAGTCAGAGTCAACCAATCAGATCCTATCAGATGCTGGTAGCTGATTGGTCCTATATTTATGTTTAATTACGTTACATTGGAAAAACCAGAGAAAATGATGCCTTTTCTGCAGAGGTTTGTTAGTTTACATCGTTGCTGCATGCAACACAACAACAGACGTAAACAGCAAACACTGTGTGTCAGTCATCATGTTGAACTGCTCTCAGGCGCTCACAGCTCTGGATGAAGGTTGGTGGAAATCAATGTTCATTAAAGTTTTATTACAAGGTCTGAAGACCATCCTAACACCCCCTCCACCCCTAAACCCCTCGCTATGGTCTGTTGCCGTGGTGACATGTGATGTGCTTTGAGTTGAACCTTCGGCCAGGACTTGTTCTGATGCACAAGCCTGCAGATGGATGATGAGGGAAAGACTCAAGCGGAACGATTCTGCAAATTATGATGCGATACCAAGTAAATTCAGGGCAAGTGTCACTGATACAGATATGAATACTTTTTACACAAAAATAATTAAGGGAAGAGTTTTTAATTAACAAAATTCAACTTAAGCTTGTTTTATTTGTAAATAATATAAAACAACATTGTCAAGAATGTTCCAAAATAATAAAATAGCAGTTTTAATATAACAGGAAATTGTTTGAGAAAAATAAAGTGAGAAGCAAACCTGCCATTGGTTGGTTCTCATTCACATTATTGGGCTTTTTACCCCCAAAGCTGGAAGGTTTTTCCAGTATCTGGTGTCCAAACCCTGAGCAGAGTGGAGCTGCTGCATGTGTCTGTTTGACAGGTGATGATGAGCTACCTGTACTGGACAACCGTGGCATAGTTGTGTCCTGGAAATGTAAATAATGAGCAGAAAGCTGCTGTTATATAAACCTCTGACCCGTCAGCGCTGGCTGCTCACGGCCTCCCTGCAGGCTCACATTGTCTTTTACTGCTGCTTAATAAATATTACAACTCCTTCATGGAAACAACAACAACAGCATCTTCATAGCTAAAGGTATCGACCTGGAATTATGAATTCATGTTGTAAGTTGCTGGAAGGTTCCCAGGATTAAGCGTAGAGTCTCTATGTGGCAGAAACAGATTAGTGTTTTCTCCAGGAAAAATCCAGAGAAAGTTTCTCACCGAATGAAATCTTAATCAATAAAGGAGGAGGGAGCGGGTGGAGATGAATGAAGAGCTTCCAAACAGCCGTTTCTGTTCATCGTGCATGAAGCTAATTCATAAAATATGTGGATAAAAATCCACCTTTGCTTTGTAACAAATGATTTTGGACTTCCAACATAAAGTCTTCTAAATTTAGCAACATGCAGCAAATGGCACGCACCCTCCTCCAAAGCCATCGTGCTTCTCTGCATTGAGCAGGAACGATACTGTACTATGATGCCACACTGCCTCTGTAACCAAGGCAACCAACAACAGGAGCAATGAATGGTCAGATTAGCTGGTGAAGTGTGAAGAGGAAGCACTTATACATGAAGTAAAAGCTGTGTTGCATCTGTGCAGCCCGTAACCCACCGAAACCCTTTCCCCTCCTTGGTTTATGTCACTTTCTGTTTTTGTCTGCATCTCATCAGTTTGCCCGAGAGCCACAAGTGAATTAATGGAGATTTTATGCAAAGTGCAAATAATCACAAAGGAATATATAAACCCTGAGCTGAAAGGCTGAAAAGACGTAGCTGACTGGAGACGTGCTGATCCCAGGCCTCTGGAGAAGCGCTCGTTGGAGGTGGATGCCTCCATAAGCGACGACGATTCACACCTCTGTCGTTCATCTCACCGCTTCCCACTGCAGTGACCCCCCCGTCACATGTTCTGAGTCACTTGGCTTCTCCTCTGCTATCTCCAACTGGGGTTCTTGGTGGACAGCAGAAGCTGATTAACCGTATCGGCGCCTAGACAAAGAAAGAAAAGGCAGGAAAGTAAATTTAGGTGCAGACTGCTACGATTGACTGGAGGAAGGCCTCAAAGATCAGCTGGTTTCATTCATGTAGGAGGAAAAGAAGAATAAGTTCAGCTTTGTGGAGGATAGAAGGGTTTTGTAGATATGCGCGCCTGGCCCATCCAGCAGCCTTAACTACTACATGTGAGCCAGCAGACCGATCCCACGGGCAATTTGTGTATGACTCCAATATTCCTTGCAAACAAACTTGGTTTGGTTTCTCCTTGGCGTTCATTTAGCACAGACTCAAACTAACCAGTCATTTTATGGCATGTGCCTCAACAGTTGCGAGTTATTTCTGCCAGGAACGTTGTCGTCATGAGGACATGGAGGACATAAGCTGTTCTATTTATGCGGGTCTGAAATGCTGCCATTTTCTCCAAATCTGTGGCATCACTTAGAAACGGAGGGGGAGGAATTTGGCAGGATGTGACACGGCGAAGATGGTGTCGTACGCGAGAGGAGACGGACATGTTTGTGATGGGCTTGAACTTCCATAACACCATCCAGGACTTTTGAAGGCTTCCCTGTTTTTTCTACATTTGAAATAAAAATTCTTGCTTGTGTTTTACACATATTTCATTCATGTTTGTTTTTACGACCAATTAAGTACTAGTGATTAATTCAGGGACACATGTTCAATTTATAATGCTTAAAACAACCAATTAGAAGTCAGATTTCCTCAATGATATGCATACAATCTGTTTAAACCATATAAGTAAACAAGACAAGTTCCCGACCTGAAAACTGTTTTCTGATATTCTTCGCATTTATTCTCGGAGGTCGGTTGTCCTGCAGTGCCCAGAGGTTGACAAACTGCACCTCATCTTTTTTTTCCAGCCTGGTTCATCATATTACAGCTGCATTTAGCCTTATGGCACCGCATCACATGCTGTCAACTGGATATCAACACACTGGCCATTCTGAACGTGTACTAAAGGTGATTTCTGACAGACATGCCAGGAGTCTCAATTTGAGGAGGAGGTGGATCAAAATGAACGCCAACGAGAAGGGAGACAATAGAGCAGCTAAAACCAAGAATGAAACAAAAATACACCAAGTTTATTTATACTGGAGACAAAATAATGGGTAGCAGCAGAGGTAACATGAAGTAAAAGTAAATGCGGTATACAAGTGAGGTGAACTACCAAACTAAAAAAACACTTGAGACCTCAAATCCACATTGTCTTGGCTACATTGTTATGTTTGTTACATGTTGAGATCTGAATGTGCAATCTTAAAGAAAAGAAAATTCCAAAGATCCCCATTTTTTTCTGTTCTATATGGTTGTATCCAAAACGTTGTTCCTGTTCTTGATGGTAGTATCTAGAACATTGTTCCTGTTTTAGATGGTGGTATCCAGAACATTGTTCCTGTTCTGAATGGTACCATCCAGAATGTTCTTCCTGTTCTGAATGGTACCATCCAGAATGTTCTTCCTGTTCTGAATGGTACCATCCAGAACATTGTTCCTGTTCCAGATGGTAGTATCCAGAACCTTGTTTCTGTTCTGGATGGTAGTATCCAGAACATTGTTCCTGTTCCAGATGGTAGTATCCAGAACCTTGTTTCTGTTCTGGATGGTAGTATCCAGAACGTTGCTCCTGTTGTAGATGGTAGTATCCAGAATGTTGTCGGGATCTTCTGATGTCCAAAAACACCAGAAGAAGAAGGAAAAACCATAAAGTTTTTAGCTGTTCTCAACGTCTGCATCCCTTTTCTGATGCTTTTTATTAAGAAATCTTCTTCTTCCCTAGCATAAGCAGACCTTTACTGTATTTCCTGTATGGTGACATTTCTCAGACATTTCTAATTAATGAAATGACACAAAGTGTTTTCAGGCTCTTAAAAGCTGTTCTAATGAAACACCCAAAAGACAAAATCCACTTCAACTGGTCTCTGTGTGGACATTTAAATCTGGGGTGTCCAGCTCTGGTCCTTGAAGGCCACAATCCTGCAGGTTGTCCATGTATCCCTGTTCCAACACACCTGACTCAAATGAGTAAGTCACTGTACAAAGCCTCATTGGTTGTTGGATCTATTTAATGTGAGTCAGGTGTGTTGGAAAAGGGATACATGAAGAAACCTGCAGACATCGGACCTTGAGGACCAGTTTTGGACACCCCTGATCACACTGAGTCTGTACAGGCAAAGCCTCGGAGACCCTAGCTTGTCTTCGGGGGACCCCAGGTTTTGGAATAGCGGACCTGTCCAACCATGGACGTTGCATTCAGCACCAGAATACTCTGACACCAGCAAACCAAGAGCTGAATGCTCATATATGATGTATAATTTTCCATTTACAGCTGCATAAGAGACTTTTCCTGTTTATCTGTAAGAGGACTTGAGAAATAAAGGAGGTGTTGATGGTTTGGTTTGAAGTTGGGAACATCACAGTGGGATCAGAGGCTCTACTGAAGGGGTGTGGACGAGTTACACGTCTCGCCTGACCAGTTATAAAGCATTTGAGGGACACATTTGTCAGTTTCTTTTTCTCTTCTTAACTCTGTTTCATGGTTTTGTCAACGGGTGGTGGGGTTGGGTGTTGGGGTTAACGACAACTCATTGGTAAAATGAGTTTATGAAATGCAGACGCCATGCAGGGAAGAGCTGGATAACATCCCTTGCTGAATAAAACAGCATGTTATGCTGAGTTGGAGGGCGGTGTGGGACCTGCACGGGTTGGACCATGCTCTTGTCCCCTTGGAGAAGGACAAATGTGATCACACTGTGGGTGTGAAACATGCATGAGTGCCTGGAACAATTTAAGCATTGGCTGAAAGCAAACTAGATGAGGTTGAATGTTTGCATGTGTCCTTCAGGAAGTGCAGCCAGCATGAGGAGCGAGCTTCGCTTGGCTCTGCTGATGAGCAGGTGGGCTGAACTGGTGGGCAGACGGTGCTGTGATTCCACCAGGACTATCAAGGCCATAGGCGGGACAGCTTCCCCACCCCCGACTTGCTGGTCCATGCTTTCATGGACACAGCAACACACGCACTCGCCAAGGTCTGAGGAGCGAGAGTGTGTTTCCCCCACTGGGCACAGATCATCGTGAATATGTCATCGCTTATATATTCAGATTTTCTTCCGCTTCCGCCATGTGACCGCAGCGGCTGCACATATGCTCGTTTAAAACTGCATCCTATTTTTCACCGTGCCTGTGATCATCCATCAGTCTCTCCAAAAACTTTCCACCTGCACGAGAGCAGGAAACTCAAATCTGCTGTCATTGGTAAAGCCGCTAGAAATTCAGGCTTCTCGCGCTGCGGATTCAAAAGACACGAGGCACTGAAATTATCTTAATTTTCATGAACATCCTGTCAAAAGAGATTATGCGTTCTTCATCCCGCTGGGAAAGAGCAGCCCAGCTGTGGAGAGCTCTGCAAGGATGCTTTACATTGTACTAGGTTGCAGGATTTTCTGAAAAACTCGGCCGATGAACCTGAACTTTCAGATTTCTCTTCACAAAAATAGAAAAATGCAAACAGCAAATGAAGCTTTGAGGCATTTACAGTGTTTTAGTTGTTTTCAGACATTTTGGATTTGTATACCTGATAGTTTTTGGGTCACATTTGCATTAGAGTATTAGATTAGACCAGACATGTTAGATGCTCTAACATCTCAGCTGTAGGCAGCTTCGGTAGCAAACTCAGACCCCAGGAACCATGGATTTCCTGTTCCAGAACAGTGATCTTCCTGTTGTACTGCTCTCTACTATATTTTAGAGATTTGTAATAAATCCTCTCTGTGTTACATGCATAAAGAGCTGTATCTGCCTTGCAGGGAAGAGACTGCTTCCCCTCAGAGCTACCGTAAAAGAATCCCAGGATACTGTCATTTATTCACAATTTTAGAAAAATGATGAGATTATTGCGTTTATTTGACTAAAACTTTGAAACCATATTGTTAGCCTCATTACATATGTGCCAGAGTTGTATGCTAAGATTTAATCTGCAACGATGCGCAGTCAATAAGTAGAGTTCAGTACTGTTCGACAGACATCACAGTTTATCCAGAATATTACCTTAGCACTGACACTATGAGGCCAGATGAGACAGTTGAGAGTTTAATTTCTCTAAAACTGGATTTAGTTTCGCCCTGTGATGGACTGGCGAGATGTCCAGGGTGTAACCTGCCTTTCGCCCAAAGACTGCTGGGATAGGCTCCAGCTTCCCTACGACCCTTCATTGGACTAAACGGTTAGGATAATGAATGAATGAATGGATTTAGTGACATGGCAACAGAGAAAAAAAAACCCAACTGGAGGCATAAATGTCACTGGGAGACCTACAGCATTTATATAGGAGCAAAAAGCGAAATCACAGCAAGGTTTGCTGTTGAGTAAACCAAAGCAATGTGTGTGACAAAACACACCTCCCTCTACCTCTCACCTGCATTCACTTCATAGGCAAACAAGCCTGCAAAATGTAAACACACTGGGAAAAACATCACTTGTAATGATTAGATTGTAATTTACAGTAGAAGAAGAGCCAGAGTCAGACTGCAGTCCATTGGCAGTGCTGTCCGCTTTGGTGACACAAGGTGTTAACTCCCTTGCAGTGGTTGACTCTCTCTGAAAGTCTCAAGAGTTTTTAGCATTTCTTTAGTTACAAAAGGGTAGCACTAAAAAAAATCAAAGAGGCACCACTCTTTTTATTTTTACAGTGACCGAAATGCACATGAACAAAGCTACACAGGTACATACAAAGATAGTCTATAGTGACATACACCACACACTAAAACAAAACCAATATTAATCTGGTTATGTCACTTTCTTTATTTAACAACTTCTTCGTCAGTGACTGTTGCCTCGGATGTCGGATCCTGGTTGATTCAGATGAATGTTTTGTACCGTTCCTTGCCATTTCTCTTTGAAATCATGTGACACCATAGCTTGTTTGCTGGAACCTTTTACAGGGAGGGAGGGCTACGAGAGGAGAGAGGGGCGGTGATTCACATGAACAGACATGAACAGACATGAACACGCGGCTGGACCTTCTGGTAAACACGGAGCTGGAGATCCACACAGAGAGACGTCGTGTGACACCATGGTCCAATGTCTCGTTCTTCACATAGCGTTTTGTTTTTTTACATTAGGGGAGACGGGACGAAGACGATGCTGGATTAGTTTACATTAGGGGAGACGGGACGAAGACGATGCTGGATTAGTTTACATTAGGGGAGACGGGACGAAGACGATGCTGGATTAGTTTACATTAGGGGAGACGGGACGAAGACGATGCTGGATTAGCTGTTCTTATAAAGATTTTACTGTATCCAAAAGTCTACAAATAGAAATTTTTTCTTTCAATTTTATTTTAAAGGTCATCATACAGAATTATTTCAGTCTATCTTTGGTAAACCATTTCAGTCAAATGTTCCACTAATCCAAGAAAATAATCACATCATCTTATGATTTGGTATTAATTGAACTGATTGGGTTCAGTTTCAATAGATCATAATGATTTTATGTTACGGTGGTATAATGACGTAAATTAACACTGAATCGGTTAAATAGTTGAAACATCATATTGTATTCAGACTGGTTTTTTTTAAGCTTGTTTGTTCTCAAAACTTTTGTAGTCAATGAATTCAAAAACAAAACCAGACAAATTAACACGTTTAAATATTATCTGCATTTAGAAAAATCTGCTAAGTTTCCGCTTTGCAGTTCAGGTCCAGATTTCCTTCAGTGTTTAATTTTTTCTTCTTCACATTGACCTAAAAACGTGAAGATTGCCTCAGCTTGTGTCAGGATTCACACACTCTCCCACACACAGCATCACTGTTTAAACAAGCCCACTCACTGCCTTTGCCTCATTAACCTTATCTCCCTCCAAATAGCACTGACTGGTAATGACTGTTTTCTGCATTCATTTTTCTTGGACAACCTTTTATCTCCTTTCACACATTATTTTCACATTCATGTTTCATAACAATAAGATTTAATAATGATAGCAGAGGCGTTGTAGCCCATTTAGCCCAGAACAAAAAGTGACAGGTTACAGATAATCAACGGATGGCAAACTACTTCAATTACTGCAACATATCAAAGTCAATATCAAAAACACACGAACACACACCACTCTTCATCTAGATGTGTCAAGACACCTTTACAGCATTGATTGATTGTTCTTCTGAACCAGACTTTCCCAGACGTCGGTGGTGTAATAAAGCAACAGAAAACCGAAAAGCTGGGTGAGTCTGAGCTTTTTTTGAAACAGTAACACTGTGTTTATGTCATAGTTGGAGCAGACGATTGAAATTCGGCAGCCAGTTTGGCTGACGGCTCTTTTTTGAGTTTTAGAGGAATCAGAGCTGCATCATCCTGCCAAATTCTGCCAAAAGCAGCCATTCAGAACTCAGGCACATATGAGTGATGTCAGGGTGAGATGGAATCAGATTATTGAGTCAATTCATACACTGTATATAAAAGATGGGCGGAGCCTTCGTGACGTCACTCGTAGGTTTCTGAAGAGCTGAATTGAAGCTCATTGGGCGGTTCCTACCATCACCATCTTTCCAGCGTCAAGCGTGTCGTCTCTCCCGGAAAATATAAAAATGAGCAAAGAGATAGAGCTGAGAGGAGGGCTGTGAGTGTGGGGGTGGATGATTGACATTTAGCAAATTCTGGTCTCCCTGTAGCTAAGAGCTAACTGAGCTAACCCGGAGCTAACAGGAGCTAACCAGCTAATGGATGTGAGTGGTCTAAAGCTAAGTCATGTTGTTAACTGGTTAAAAATACGGTTGTTCTACATTCCTCCTTCTTGAAGTGGGACAGTACCTGTCAATAAAAAGGACAGGTACTGTCCCACTTCAAATTATGCTGAATTTTAAGATGAAATTACTTCTAAACAGAGGACTTAGAAAGAAAAAATCACTCCCCCCACAGTTATCATAAAGTTTACGCTGATCTATTAGATCTAAAATAGATTTTTGTACCAGGCTGTAAACATTTCTGCTGTGAAGTTGGTCTTTTTAACATGGGAGTCTATGGGATTCGTTCTGTTTTGGAGCCCCTAGTGGATGAAGGGAAAATTGGGATTTTTGGCACTTTCGCATAGGCTTCACTTTAACTGGTTGGTGCTTGGTTGAAGTGTAAGAACACCCCCTACTTTATTAAAAAATGCCTGGTGTGGGAACGCCAGGTGTGGTGAATGGGCACGACTTAGATACGCAGGAATGATTGGATGATAGACTCAGCTCAGCAGCACCACTGCAGTGTCTTTGAGATGGAACTTTTCCCTCCAAAATCCCCTCCCATGTGTATATACATGTGAACTACATGGATAACGTGGTTTTTCCATAAGGGGGAGTGAATCTGGATCAGATAAGAAGCTCACGTATGAACATAGGCGTGACTTCTACCCCTCTGAAGCGAAGACCCGCCCATACGTCTATGGGGAGAAGCTGTGGAATAATAGTGGACCAGGTTTACCTCCACATTAAAGCAACATCAGTTTCATCGTGTAAGGGCTGTTTTTAGTCATTTATTACCTATTAAATCCAGATTTTTGAAGAATTTAATGTAATTTTCATTACAGTTAAGTAAAACCATGTTGTTCAAAGCTTAAAAAATCTGTTCGGTTAACTACTCCTTTAATTATAATCTCAAATCCTAATTTAGTTGGATGAATTTAGCAAATTAAGTGTTGCCACAAAATACTCATACATCAGAAACATCATTAACCATCCCAAAACAGGAAGGAAACAAGAAAACCATCTCATTAACACCAACCGGTTAATTAATTTATTTTTCATTTTCTACACTTCTCAATTAAACAGAAACTCGGCTTTGATTTCACATCAAGGCCTGAAATGGAGAGCAAGCAAAATCTATGAATTCTGAAAGATAAGTGTGCAGGATTTGTAAATCCTAACCGGTTTACGCCTCATCCATTGCTTTGTGTTTGTTTATGATGAGAAACACAATGGGACATTAAACTATTCGCTGCAGTGCGGCTGTTTTGTTGACTCACTGTTCCCGCTGCCAACCAAGGAGATGAATTTATGGCAGGTAGAGTCAAAGAAAAACTACTTAGCTGGATTAAAATACCTACTTAATGGTGAAAATTATGGATTGTTCTTTATGATTACAAGTAGCTTTTAGCTTGTTTTATTCTTGTGTATATTTTATATAAATCCAAGTCATGCAGATAAACACAAATGCAAAGACACCTTAAGTTTCAGTTGTCCTGGACTTCAAATAAAACCCTCAAGATCTGCTTTGTTTTAAACATCAGGCTCTGCAGCAGCAGCAGCAGCCTCAGCCCCCCCCCCTGTGTCAAAGGCATTTTCAAGCTCTGAACTTCCTATTTTCAGCTCAGTGAAACCATGATTTAAAGGGGAGGGAAAAAAGAAGCCTCCACTCCCAGATGGAGAATAAAGCTGTTCAAACCGAATGAGAAGAAAGAATAAAAAAGATGGAGCCGGGTTGCAGTGCTATGCAGACACTGAGCAGAAACTAATGAGAACATTAGACACAAACTATTTACTTTACACTGAGGAGAGAAATACAACAGATTGTGTGAGAGGACAAGGAGACAATGCTGGCGATGTTTTGGTTTTAATGTTTAAGCATAGAACAAATCTGTTGTTTTTTTAAAATGCGTAAGGAACAATTTCCCTTCCTTTGTCCTAAATTTGTAATCAAACTGATAATTTACAAATTGCAATGATTGCAGCTCATGAAACTGTCACCAACTATGATGTCTTTGTTTCGGAAATGCGCAACATTAACTAATGACAAACATGAACTAATTCAGTAGCTAGCAAAGCTAACATTAACCAATAACTGACATGAACTGATTCAGTAGGTAACATAGCTAACAATAATTAATGACTAAAATGAAATTATTCAGTTTCTTGCCATCCATCCATCCATCCATCCATCCATCTTCTGCCGCTTATCCGGAATCGGGTCGCGGGGGCAGCAGCCTAAGCAGGGAAGCCCAGACTTCCCTCTCCCCAGCCACATTTGCCAACTCTGCGGGGGGGATCCCGAGGCGTTCCCAGGCCAGCCGAGAGATATAATCCCTCCAGCGTGTCCTGGGTCTTCCCCGGGGTCTCCTCCCAGAGGGACGTGCCTGGAACACCTCACCAGGGAGGCGTCCAGGAGGCATCCTGACCAGATGCCCGAGCCACCTCAACTGGTTCCTCTCGATGCGGAGGAGCAGCGGCTCTACTCTGATCTCCTCCCGGATGACCAAGCTCCTCACCCTATCTCTAAGGGTGAGCCCGGCCACCCTGCGGAGGAAACTCATTTCAGCCGCCTGTATACGAGATCTCGTTCCTTCGGTCACGACCCACAGCTCATGACCATAGGTGAGGGTAGGAATGTAGATCGACTGGTAAATCGAGAGCTTCGCCTTCTGGCTCAGCTCCTTCTTCACCACGACAGACCGGCGCAGAGCCCGCATTACTGCAGACGCCGCACCGATCCGTCTGTCGATCTCGCGCTCCATCTTTCCCTCACTCGTGAACAAGACCCCGAGATATTCAAACTCCTCCACTTGAGGCAGGACCTCACTCCCGACCCGGAGAGGGCAATCCACCCTATTCCGGCTGAGGACCATGGTCTCAGATTTTGAGGTGCTGATTCCCATCCCAGCCGCTTCACACTCGGCCGCGAATCGCTCAAGCGAGAGCTGGAGATCACGACCAGATGAAGCCAACAGGACCACGTCATCCGCAAAAAGCAGGGACCCAATCCTGAGGCCACCAAGTCGGATCCCCTCAACACCTCGGCTGCGCCTAGAAATTCTGTCCATATAAGTTATGAACAGAATCGGTGATAAAGGGCAGCCTTGGCGAAGTCCAACCCTCACCGGAAACGAATCCGACTTACTACCGGCAATGCGGACCAAGCTCTGACACCTGTCGTACAGGGACTGGACAGTCCTTACAAGGGGGTCCGGTACCCCATACTCCTGGAGTACCCCCCACAGGAGCCCCCGGGGGACACGGTCGAATGCCTTCTCCAGGTCCACAAAACACATGTAGACTGGTTGGGCAAACTCCCATGCCCCCTCCAGGACCCCAAAGAGGGTATAGAGCTGGTCCACTGTTCCGCGACCAGGACGAAAACCACACTGCTCCTCCTCAATCCGGGATTCAACTATCTGGCGGACCCTCCTCTCCAGGACCCCTGAATAGACCTTACCAGGGAGGCTGAGGAGTGTGATTCCCCTGTAATTGGAACACACCCTCCGGTCCCCCTTCTTAAAAAGGGGGACCACCACCCCAGTCTGCCAATCCAGCGGTACTGCCCCTGATGTCCACGCAATGCTGCAGAGGCGTGTCAGCCAGGACAGCCCCACATCATCCAGAGCCTTAAGGAACTCCGGGCGGATCTCATCCACCCCCGGGGCCTTGCCGCCAAGGAGCTTTTTGACCACCTCAGCGACTTCAGCCCCAGAGATAGGAGAGTCCACCCCTGAGTCCACCAGCTCTGCTTCCTCATCGGAAGACGTGTAGGTAGGATTGAGGAGGTCTTCGAAGTATTCCTTCCACCGACCCACTACGTCCCGAGTTGAGGTCAGCAGCTCCCCATCTCCACTGTACACAGTATTGATGGAGCACTGCTTCCCCCTCCTGAGCCGCCGGATGGTGGACCAGAATCTCCTCGAAGCCGTCCGGAAGTCTTTCTCCATGGCCTCGCCGAACTCCTCCCATGCCCGAGTTTTTGCCTCGGCAACAGCCGAAGCCGCATGCCGCTTAGCCCGCCGGTACCCATCAGCTGCCTCCAGAGTCCCACAGGCCAAGAAGGCCTGATAGGACTCCTTCTTCAGCTTGACGGCATCCCTCACTGTTGGTGTCCACCAACGAGTCCTGGGATTACCGCCACGACAGGCACCAACGACCTTACAGCCACAGCTCTGGCCGGCCGCCTCAGCAATAGAGGCACGGAACACAGCCCATTCGGACTCAATGTCCCCCGCCTCACTCGGGACATGGTTGAAGCTCTGCTGAAGGTGGGAGTTGAAGCTCGCTCTGACAGGGGACTCAGCCAGACGTTCCCAGCAGACCCTCACAACACGTTTGGGCCTGCCAGATCTGACCGGCCTCCTCCCCCACCACCTGAGCCAACTCACCACCAGGTGGTGATCAGTTGACAGCTCCGCCCCCCTCTTCACCCGAGTGTCCAAGGCATGTGGCCGCAGGTCCGACGATACGACTACAAAATCGATCATCGAACTGCGGCCCAGGGAATCCTGATGCCAGGTGTACATATGGACACTCTTATGTTGGAACATGGTGTTCGTTATGGACAATCCATGACGAGCACAGAAGTCCAATAACAAAACACCATTTGGGTTCAGAGGAGGGGGACCATGCCTCCCAATCACTCCCCTCCAGGTCTCACTGTCATTGCCCACGTGAGCATTGAAGTCCCCCAGCAGAACAATGGAGTCCCCAGAAGGAGCACCCTCCAGCACTCCCTCCAAGGACTCCAGAAAGGGTGGGTACTCTGAACTGCTGTTCTGTGCATAAGCACAGACAACAGTCAGGACCCGTCCCCCCACCCGGAGGCGGAGGGAAACTACCCTTTCATCCACCAGGGTAAACCCCAACGTGCAGGCACCAAGCTGGGGGCTGATGAGAATGCCCACACCTGCTCGGCGCCTCTCACCATGAGCAACTCCAGAGTGGAAGAAAGTCCAGCCCCTTTCGAGGGTACTGGTTCCAGAGCCCAAGCCATGCGTCGAGGTGAGTCCAACTATATCTAGCCGGAACTGCTCAACCTCGCGCACAAGCTCAGGCTCCTTCCCCACCAGAGAGGTGACGTTCCACGTCCCTAGAGCCAGCTTCTGCAGCCGGGGATCGGACCGCCAGGGTCCCCGCCCCTTGCTGCCGCCCAGCTCACACTGCACCCGACCCCTACGGCTCCTCCCGCAGATGGTGAGCCCATGGGAGGTTTCTTCTCTCAGTTTCTTGCATAGCTAACAATAACTAATAACTAAAATGAAATTATTCAGATTCTAGCATAGCTACCAATAACTAATTACTAAAATGAAATTATTCAGATTCTAGCATAGCTAACAATAACTAATGACTAAAATGAAATTATTCAGATTCTAGCATAGCTAACAATAACAAATTACTAAAATGAACTGATTCAGTAGCAACCATAGATAATTTTAGCTAATATCTGACATGAATTGATTCAGTACCTAGCATAGCTAACACTAACTAATGAGTAAAATGAACTGATTCAGTAGCTAACATAGCTAACATTAACTAATGACTAAAATGAACTGATTCAGTAGCTACCATAGTTAATCATAGGCAATAACTGACATGAACTGATTCAGTAACTAGCACAGATAACATTTACAAATGACAAACATGAAACTTAGTAGCTAGCATAGCTAACAGTAATTAATGACTAATATTGACTAATTGTTGCCAATACGGCCAGTGGGTGGCCGCATTGTCTGTTGTAGTTTGCATGTTCTCCCCCATGTATGCGTGGGTTTTCACTGGCATCCTCCCACTGTCTAAAAACATGGTTAATTGCTTACTCTTAATTGCCCATAGTGAGTGGTTGTTTGTCTTTGTGTTGGCCCTGCAATGGACTGGCGAGCTGTCCAGGGTGTACCCCGCCTTTTGCTCAAAGAGTGCCGGGATAGGCTCCAGCAACCACCCGTGACTAAGTCGTTAGGATAATGAATAAATTAATGGTCATTGGGCAGCTGGCATAGCTAACATTAACTCATGGCTTACATTAACAAGTTTTGACAGCTAGCATTTTTATCATTAACTAATGAGAAAATTGGACATTAAACTATTTACACGGAAGAGTTAAAAGGCTACACAGATGGGTTTGAGGACAAAATAGTTGCAATGGGGAGATAAATTTCTAGTAAACTTAACAAACTGGGGAATTTTGGAAATATTCCATTTCGGAAACTTTCCCTTAGAAAGTAATGGAAATTAACTGGAATTTGAGGATAATTACAACAAACTATCATATCCATAATTGTCAATATTTTGTTTTGTCATAAGAACATATCCATTCAAAATGAAAAAAAAAAAAGCAATAAAAAAAACCCAAAGAAAACACAACATTTCAATAGATTTATGTAAAACTTTATTTATGTAAAACTTTAATAATTATCACCTCCGACCCCACCTGCACCCACATCTGATGGCAAATGTGGCATTTTTCTGTAAAATAAGATAAAAGAAACGTTTTTAAAAACACTAATGTAATGGCAAGAACAGATATATAGTTAACTTAAAAACTGGAGTGTTCCTCAAAATATTTTACAAATGATGTATAAAAAAACATTTACACCGTAATACAATCAAAATTTACTTGACTTTATGTGGTCTGCAAGTTCAACTATGACCTCATTTAGAGGATAGATAAGTGTGCTTGCATTAAATCTGGTTGTTGTAGTCACAATTATGCAACAATATATTTCCCTCAACTATATTTAAGTTTTGCCCTGCGATGGACTGGCAAGCTGTCCAGGGTGTACCCTGCCTTTCGCCCAAAGACTGCTGGGATAGACTCCAGCTTCCCTCAGACTAAGCGGTTTGGATAATGAATGAATGAATAAATATTTAAGTTTTCTGTTAATTGAATAAAACTTTAATGTAATACATTTCTGGTTAACTCCCATGTGAAAATTCTGAATTTGAAAATTCCTGGAATTTAGCAACACTAGAGGACAAGGAGACGATGCTGGCGATATTTTAGTGTTAATGTTTAAGTGTGCCCTGGATGTACCGGCGACCTGTCCAAGGTGTACCCTGCCTCTTGCCCAGTGATTGCTGTGATAAACTCCAGGTTCCCACCACCCTGAATTGGGCTAAGCGGTTAAATAAGTGAATAAATAAATGTTTAGGTGTAAAAAAATGTGTTATCTTTAAAATGCATGAAGAGATGAAGTTCCGTCATCATTGAATGTATTCTAAATTTATTCACAAACTGATGATTCACAAACAGAATTACAGCATCTTATGAAACTGTCACCAAACATTATCTACAATTTTGTCAGTTTTTTCTGCTTATACCCACACAAAAATGAAAGCTTAGAGAACAGCCGTCTCAAAGCGTCTTATGAAAATGTCACAAAAGACGTTTGAACCAGTTTCAACTGGCAAACATGTCCAGATTAATCCATTCAGAGCTGATACAACATTTGTGTGCATTTAAATACAAAGCATGTCTCTGCCTTGGTCTTGCATCATCATTTTCAAGACAGGGACATTTTTAGCAGATAAAGTGTTGCTACAAATGTTGACTGAAACCAACAGAAAATGTCAAAGTTGCAATAATAATCATCTATGCTGAAGTTTAAAAGACAGCGCATCAAAATTCACATTAAGTGCAATGTGATTTCGTGAGTGGCCCATCTATAGATGATTATGTATCAAAAATTCCAAAGCTGGCGAGCGGAGTCAACTTTCACAATATGTTTCATGGAGTTTGTTGGTTTAAGAGTTGACAGTAATCTTGATAATCTTAAGTAATAATAAGTAATAAGTAATCTTGATCGCCATCTTCAACAGTGTTTGTGTCTCTCATAGACCGACTGCATATATACAAGTTAAAACATTAAACACAAAAATTTTATCTCTTTTTTTGTGTTTCATATTTGTCACTGTAATTTTCCCCATTTTGTCGAATTTATTAAGCAGATTTATTAAACCAAAGATATCAAGCTATCAGCTAAAAAATGGCTGTACAGCAAATCCCACAATTGGAGGATTTCAGCAGGTTTAGCCGAAACAGAATATAATGTGACGTGTGGGGGTGAAAGAATTCATTCAGCTTGTCTGATTTAGCATGTTTAACATAAAAAAGACATTTCTTCAGACAAAATGCTGATATCCAGAAATGTCCACACCAGATGAGTGAACTCAGTCTCTTGCAGACAGGCTGAATCAGTTTTCTGTGTTGTGGGCAATAATGTAATAACCTACACGGGATCATTAAAATCTGCCTCTGTTAAGACTTTATCGTGCTGTTAATTTTAATTTGATGCCTGACAGAATGATATTATGTAACAGCGACATGGTCAGTCAGGCTCGTACGGTGGTAGAAATGTTCACAGTAAATATTTTCCATTTACTGTCTCCTCTTGTCATTTTCAGAAATGGGATTTCTTGAATTTAGTGCTCATAATTTGTCTCCCCTTTGCTCTTATCAATTTCATCATCAGCACTCTGAGGAGACTTTCAATTAGTGGGAGTTTGACATTAAAACCATGCATCCTTTATTTATCCCCACCCTTGGATGATCATTTTTCGTGTAATGTCGATTTTATGCAGGGCAATTAAAGTTTCTGTCCACTGAAGCAGCATGGAAGAGCAGAAAGCTAATGAGGTTGGCTCACAGAGGACTTTCCACATGCACAGGCCTTTATTTTCTTCTCCAAAAAGTTGAACAAATCAAAAATCAAAGCACTGAACATAGCATTGCAAAGAATGAAACAAACTTTAGATAGTACAGTCTATTTAATGTCATTTTTGTGCAAAATATTAGAAAATGACTGCAACTATTGAGTAGAAAAACAAGCTAATCAGTACAAAATGTCAACAGCATCATCAGTCAGTGTCTGACTATTCATCAGTTTAGTTCTTAATCATTTTCTGAGTTATCAGTCTCTCACATCGTTCACACTTACAACCTCCACATGAGATGACAGAGTAAGTAGCAGCCAGATGCTGCTAATTAAAGACATTCCATCTTCTCTCTAAAAAGAACGTGGACACACAGCTCAACACACCACCATTGACCTTTTTTTACCCATCTTTCATTTAGTCTTTATTCCAGACACATCGGTCCATATCAGCAATTAATAGAAAAAAGAAAAAGAAAAACCACCCACATGTATATACACATAGCCTATATATACACACACACATAATTATAAAACATCCATAAAGACAGACATTCATTCCACTGCTTCCAAAAACAGGAGAAATACCTTGTGTCACTTAATTTTGGCTCAGTCATAACCATTACAATTGAGTTGGTAGGTGAAGAAGCAGGTATACGTAAGTCACTGTTGTGTGAACATTTTGCATTAACCTTGTGTTAGCAAGCCAGATTTAACTTCTGCAGCCTGATAAAACATCTGAGTTGTTAACGAACAAAGCGCAACATGTGAGGAATTTCAAGATTATTTTTAACTGAAATATTTTAAGTGGAGTTTATTCACTCAACAATGATAAAAGTTCTGTTGTGATCATTGTTTTCATCCTGGCAACCTGGCCAAGCATCCTGGAGATGCATTCATTTGCAGGGAAAAAGATGAAACACCATGAAAAAAAGAGGTTGCAAGCCTAAATCAAGGCGACTTGAGGGAAAGTTAGTCATCTGTCAGAACTCCAGAGGGGTGCAACCACGAAAGGGATACCCAAGAGGTACAGCCAAACAAAGACTGCAAGTATTGGCTGGGTTACTGGGAGATACACAAGAGAAATAGAAGCCAGTTTAATACCACACCAGCCAGTCAACCAAGGCTGTGGACAGACCAATACTGGAAAGACAGAACTGTTACCCGAGGCTTTAATACCAGACAGACAAACCTGTGCTCTGCCTGGACTGATAACCAGAAACCTATGACTCAATGCCTCACATGGATCCTGGAATGTCTGAAGCTGTACAAGATCAACAGCAGTCCAAGAGCCTTTGTTGCAAACTCAATGAGGCTGTGGCAGACCACCGTGGAGACCAACTTCAAGCCAAATGCACAAGTCTCCATCAAATGTGATATATACCAAGGAGATGCCGAGACCCCACTGCTGTTCTCCATAGGCCCGAACCCCCTCAGCCAATTAATCAACGAGACTCACCAAGGCTACAGACTCAGGAATGAATCTTCAGTCACCTCCTCTACATGGATAACATCAAGCTGTACGCTAAGAATAAGCAACTCAGCAGGGACAGCAGAATGCCATTCGGACTAGAGAAATGTAGGTAGGTAATCCATACAGAGGCACTGCACTCCCGGTGGGCAATATAACCAATGTGGAGGAGAGCTACAAGAACCTTGGCATACCACAAGCAGATAGCAACCACAAAGGGGCTACCAGGTGCAAAGAGGGAAGTCAAGGACTAGTGAGCATCATTTAGGGATGAAACATCCAAGCTCCATGAGTACATCAGGAAGAAGGCTCCGAGGGATGAAGCACTTACTGAAGGTTTCAGGCAATGGAACCTGGAGGACAACGAATTCGAGGAACCATCATGGGAGGAAAAGCCCCTGGATGGGATGAACCACTGACAAATTTGCTGAACTGGGTGATATAAACAAGTCCTACCAACGGCTAGAGAGGACTGGACTGAAGGACATGACAGAGGCTAATCATGGCAGCACAAGGGCAAGCCTTGAGTACCAGGGCCATCGAGTCTCAGTCCAACCACACCAGGCAGGACTCCAGGTGCAGACTGTGCAAAGAAAGCCCTGAAACAATCCAGCACATCACAGCAGAGTGGAAAATCCTGAAACAACGCTACCTGGATACCTGGCTATGTGGCAAAAGTCGCATTTCTCGTAAAATCTCCTCTCACACATGAGATTTTTCAAGAATAAACTCCATTCAAAGGAAACACGTGGAAACTGCAATTGTACTTTGTAGAAATGTTGAAAATATTGCTTTTATTTTGCGAAAAACTGTCATGGAAATGCAGCTATTTTTTTTAACCAAATATGATTCTATAAACTGCTTCCTGACATGTCTGACTATGTGTTCCTCTCTTTGTATGTAAACATGTCAAGATCATGCTCACCTCTGTCAGAATGTATCAGGCTTAACCTGATGTGCAAAGCAGATACAGAAACATCAGCTTATTACACACATTATTGCTAAAGATGTGAAAACCTGCTCAGTCTGTTCCACAGTTTGGTTGTAAATATCAGGAAGAACTTGTTAGAACTGTTCGACCTGTTAACTTATTCTAGCAAACAGCCTCTGAGGGATCATGTTTATTGCTTTCAGCAAACAAATGAGAGTCATCAATCATAAATCCCCATTTCTTTGCTGTGAACTGATCCAAGGCATGTTTTAATCTGGATGAATCCCATCTCCTGGAACACATATGGATGAGTTTATCCTTGATCAATAACCAGCAACCTTTTGCATTAACGGTTTAACCTGCTGTCTTTTGTCTGTAAACGTGACGTCCACACAGCGCCGTAAGGATCTCACACCATCTCCTTGCATCTGATGATGTAAAGGTACAGAGCTTTTGGCAGCGCAGACGTTTCCTGGGCTTAAAATAGAAACGATGGTCGGGTTCTTTGCAAACTGGAAAGGACACAAATGTTCAGAGTGCTGTGCCGTGCATGGATTTACACTGTAATGCACACATGCATGTATGCATTAAGGAGTGCACTCGTGTCTGCACAAACAGCACACACTGTTCTCCCCAAGGGAGGATTGTCTGCAGCTGTTTGATCAACATAGCCAGATAGACAGATATACCTAGATAGATAGAGAAGAACAGGCGACTGGGGTCACAATATTCTGCTATTGTTGCAGTTATTTTCTTCTCTGTTTGCTGACTAACTAACCTGCAGGACGAATGAACCAGTTTTATTGGCATTGGCTCACTTTGCTGGTAGTCATCAGCCATGTCTTGTAAACAATTCAGAGAAGAGAGACGACCGTGGATGGTTTAGCTTTTGGTTACTCTTTGCCCTACTAGAGGGAGGAAAAAATAGCCAAGTTCAGAAAAAGAAACAATAAAAGAAAGAAAAGGAGAGTCTACATGGGCGTAGCGTTTACCAGATGGAGACGGTTCATAAGGGACTTTAGAACTGAGGTGGAAGCTGCAGCTTTCTGCGGGAAAGACAAGTTCATCCAATCTAACAGGGAAGTTTAGTTTGCCGTTATGTTTGAAACAGGGCAGGTAGTCCAGCAGCTACTTTATCCCTCCGTTCGACTTGCATCATTTACTGTTACTTGCTTTATAAAACAGCAGAGATACTAATTTGTTTGTTAGCCTACCGTGGAAAAGCTCTGTTGCCGCAGTTTGCTGTTGCTCTTCACAGAAGTCCTACCAGCAGGCCACCGTATGCTGCTTTCAGACATATATTCCCAGAGTTTTTCCTTGTGTTTGATCATTTATTTCAGTTGGTATATCAAGAGGTTGATGTCCTTTAGTCACTCAATGATATTAACAATTAGCAGTAGCTTGTACCAAATACATGGAGGCTAGGGCGTCGGACCAGGGAAGACGGAGGGGACTTGTCCCCTCCAATACTGGAAACAGGTGCATTTGTACAACAAAAAAATTTCACAGATGAAAAAATGTTTAGCTTTGAAATCTGTAACTCACGTGCTTTTATTTTGAAAGCACAATCCCACATCCTGTCATGCGCCTCACTACTGGAAACACTCAGGACTAAAAGATAAAAGGATATATGATAAACATACACTGGTGATGGACAAAAGCGATTTGACATTAGAGAACATGACCTGGGTGATAATAAACATCTCCCGCTGCTGCTGTAAGTTTATCGCTTGCTAGTGACCTTCCCATCCGTGTTTTTCTATGTCTCTAGTCTTAAGAGAGCACTGCTAACTTGAACTGCTAAAAATAATTTTTTTCAAATGTAATAAATAGTTTTGTGCTTTATGGATGTGTAAGTTATATATATGATGCATTTATACTTTTAGATCTGTGAACGTTTTAGTGGAAGTTTTTTATTTACAGGAATAGGCTTGTTAGGTTCTCGAGAGCCGCAGTCCCTCCAATGTTAAACGTCTTATGTCCTTGCATGGAAGACATGCTTTAAACTGATCGTCATCAATAACTAAAATAGAATTATGTATCATTCTGTACCTGACAGGATAACTTGTGACTTTGCGGCTTCATCAGCAGTAATAACATGCCTAAACAGCGAGGCGCCAGAGATCACTACTCGGCTGTTTAGAGAACCACTAGATGGGGGAAATCCTCACATACTTGGATAAATACTGTAAACAGATTAAACTGCAGTCAGAAAAACTACATGGGACCACATGTGATAAACACATAAAGCCCATGTGAAACACACAATTTATATGTGAACCCCAGGAATGTGTGTCAGCTATGTATGATTCACATGTGAAACACATAAAAAACCTGTGAAGCACATTCGATTCACATGTTCTTGTGAATCTTCCAAAAGTTGGTATACATTGACCTCATGTTCTTTTAATTTGTTCTAACATGCATTTGCACATTTGGTTCATGTGTACATGAACATGTTCACATTTGCATGCACATGTGAACCACATTAGCTTCACATGTTCTTTACACGTGACCAATATGTTCCAACTATGTCTGCACGTGTGACCAAATGTGTGTGGACCATACGGACTCTACATGTGGTACTGTGAGGGACCGAGCCGAAAAACCAGAGAAGCACAGGGAATGTTTTTAGAAAAATATAATGTCTACATTTATTTAACAAAAATAACAAAATAAATCTTTCAGTGCAATAACTTTGGGCCCCTAAAAGAGATCAAAGAAAGCAAACGTCAACCTAGGCATTAACATAAGGAACTCAAACACTAACTGACCTACCTAACTGACACACAAGGGACACATATATACTGGCTGATCAGGCCATTTTGACACAAGGGGGGGAGACAATACTCTATACCAACTGTAACATAAACTTAACTTATCAAAAAGTGTTACATATAATCAGTTAAGACAATAAACTAAACAATCTGAAATGCCTAAATAATGCAAACCAACTGACAAACAATCAATAGAAAAACCTAAACCCCTCCTATACTTCCCTCCTATATAAAAAAAAAGATGGTTCTGCCCAATTAGGCCTCAGCCTGATTTAAGGAGCTCCAGTGGCTCCAGGACTCTTCTTTGGCAGGCTTGGGAACACCAAGGATCTGGCAACTCAAAAGGAAAATATATTAACTGAAAGCAAAGAAAATTGATAAGGTGACAAAATAAACCAAATTAACAAGATGACAATATAAGTTAACTAAGTGTGTGCACCCAGTTAGTTAACCCCCTGTCAACCCAGCTAATAAAAATATGAAAAATGATAAAGTATCTTTAAAGTGTTTATATAATTGAGAAGAAAAAAAAAGAAAGTTACCAGACCTTTGCTGTGTGGCTGCGCTCACAGGTACAAACGTGTTCACATGTTTTTCACATTTAGATCACAGAGAAATGTTCCAACTGTTTGCTTTTTCACTTCATGATTGCAAATGTGAACACGTGGTTCATGTGTGCATAAACTTTTGCTTCACATGTTCTTTACATGTAGATTAGACAAAACTGTTTTAAAGATATATGCTTGCATACATGGACCACATGTGCTTCTACATGCGTGAACATGTCCTTCATATGCGGTTCACAAACATGTGATCCACATGTGCTCACATGTTCCTCACATGTGAATTGTATGAAAACGTTCTAAAGCCCCGATGGACATGTGGTTCTCATGTGGTTTCTTTAACACTAAAAGGCCCAGAGAAACGGGAATTTTCGTCAGGCTCCAGTCCCCCACAAATCACTAATTCCCTTTTTCATGTACATGCACCATTTAGGACTTTCATGAGGAACCGTTCCACCCCCTTCGGTGCAAAGTTTCAGCTCATGCCTCTGTCTTGAGAGTTTTACCTGAGAGCACTGAAAAAATCTCATGTTTTTAATGAAACATGATGAATTAAACATTTATAATGAAACATTTGTGTCACCACGTAGACCAGACATGAATCTACGTGACGAGTTTGTTACGTCAATTCAATTCAATTCAACTTTATTTATATAGCGTCAAATCACGGCAATGCCATCTCAAGACGCTTTACAGACAGAGGGGAAAACATAATGAAGGCCAATTCATAACAGCCTATATAAGGAAACCAACAGATTGAGTTGAGTCCAACTCAGTCTCCCATCCTGAGCAAGCACACTGGCAACAGTGGGAAGGAAAAAAACTCCCTTTTAACAGGAAGGAAATCTCAGGACAGGCAGCCATCTGCCTCTGCTGTGTGGGGGGAAGAGGACAGAAAGACAACAGACAACAGGAACTGCTACTCCCGGCCAGGGAGACCTGCTGAGACAGGAGACATACATGTTAATGATGCAACACTGTTATGGGGGGGGGGGGGGGGGGGGGGGTAAAAGAAAGAGATAAAGAGAAAAAGAAAGAAGCTCAGTGTATCAGGAAATGTCCCTCAGCAGTCTAAACCTATAGCAGCATAACTAAGGGATGCTAACCATCCCTAGCTATAGGACTTATCAAAAAGATAAGTCTTCAGCCTAGTCTTAAAGGTGGGGAGGGTGTCTGCTTCCCTAACACTAACTGGGAGCTTATTCCATAAGAGAGGGGCCTGATAACCAAAGGCTCTGCCTCCTGCTCGGCTCTTTGAGACTCTAGGAACCACAAGTAAGCCTGCAGTCTGCGAACGAAATACTCTGCTTGGTATATAAGGAACAATGAGGTCTTTGATATATAGTGGTGCCTGGTTGTGGAGGGCTTTATATGTAAGGAGAAGGATTTTAAATTCTATTCTAGATTCAACAGGCAGCCAATGAAGAGAGGCTAAAACTGGAGCAATATGATCTCTCCTGCTGGTTCTGGTCAGGACTCTGGCTGCAGAATTCTGGATCAGCTGAAGGCTTTTCAGGGCATATTTAGGACAGCCCAGTAATAGAGAGTTACAGTAATCTAGTCTCGAAGTAACAAAAGCGTGAACCAGTTTTTCTGCATCACTCTGAGACAGAATGTCCCTAATTTTGGCTATATTACGTAAATGAAAGAAGGCTGTTTTAGTAACCTGCTTAATATGTGGATCAAAGGACAGGTCAGGGTCAAATATTACTCCAAGGTTTCTCACTGTAGCACTGGAAGCTAAAGTAATGCCATCCAGGTTCATTACAAAACCGGAAAATTTAGCTCTGAGTTTTTCAGATCCAACGAGAATTACTTCAGTCTTATCTGAGTTTAAGAGGAGAAAATTTCTAGACATCCAAGTCTTTATGTCTATGAGACAATTTTGTAGCCTATTGGGCTGATTTGTTTCATCTGGTTTAAAGGATAAGTATAGTTGAGTATCATCTGCATAACAATGAAAGTTTATTCCATGCTGTCTAATAATTTTCCCTAAAGGGAGCATATATAGTGTGAACAGTATTGGTCCAAGTACAGAACCTTGAGGAACTCCATGACTTACTGTAGTTTGGGAGGAGGACTTGTCATTTACATGAACGAATTGAAGTCTATCAGATAAATATGATTTAAACCAGCTTAACGCTGTACCTGTAATTCCAATCACCTGTTCTAGTCTTTGTAACAGAATGTTATGATCGACTGTATCAAATGCAGCACTAAGATCAAGCAAGATAAGTACGGACACAAGTCCTTTGTCTGAGGCCATAAGAAGGTCATTAGTAACTTTCACCAATGCTGTCTCAGTGCTATGATGAGCTCTAAATCCTGACTGAAACTCCTCGCATAAATTATTTCTGCTCAGGTGGGCATGTAGCTGAGCTGAAACTATTTTCTCCAGAATTTTGGACATAAACGGGAGGTTAGATATAGGTCTATAATTTGCTATCACCTCTGGATCCAGAGATTGCTTTTTAAGTAAAGGCTTGATTACAGCAGTTTTAAATGATTGTGGTACATATCCTGTCACTAAAGACATATTGATAAGACTTAGTAGTGATGTATTAATTAAAGGGAAAATGTCCTTAAAGAGGCTCGTTGGGAGAGGGTCTAAGATACAGGTGGATGGTTTAGATGAAGCTATTATTTTAGTTAATTCAGAGGGTTGGACAGGACAGAAACTATTTAGACACAAGTCAGATCCTGGTTCTAAGGATGCTTCGGAGACCACAACAGGCTCAACATTATAGGTAGAAGGAAGAGTATTGTGAATTTGATCTCTAATAGTGTCAATTTTATTCCTGAAAAAATACATGAAATCATCACAGCTAAGTGAGAAAGGAATACATGGCTCCACAGCGCTCCGGCTCCTAGTAAGCCTAGCTACAGTGCTGAAAAGAAACCGAGGGTTGTTTTTGTTTTCCTCTATCAATGATGAATAATAAGCTGTTCTTGCTGTACGTAAGGCTTTTTTGTATACGCTTAAACTTTCTTTCCAGGTTAAGTGAGACTCCTCTAATCCTGATGAACGCCATCTGTTTTCCAAACGCCTTGATGCCTGTTTTAGAGCGCGAAGCTGGGAATTAAACCAGGGAGCCTTCATAATCTTACCTAATTTCTTCTTCTTTAGGGGAGCAACATTATCCAAGGTTGTACGCATTGAAGCTGTTATAGTATCAGCATGTTGATCAATCTGAGCAGGAGTAAGGCTTAAAGGGGGACTCTCGGTCATGCTAACACATGGTAGATGTGAAAAAATTGATTCAATTGATTGTTTAAATTTTGTAATATTATTGTCTGATAAACATCTACTATAGTAGAATTTATTTTTGGTCAGTGAGTAATCAAATAAAGTGAATTCAAAGGTTAATAAGAAGTGATCGGACAAGACAGGGTTTTGAGGAAATACTTTGAGCTTATCAGTCTCAATACCATATGTTAGAACAAGATCAAGAGTGTGACCATGAGAGTGAGTGGCTCCATTGACATTTTGTGAAAACCCAATTGAGTTTAGAATAGAGCTAAAGGAAATGTTTAAACTATCATTTTCATCGTCAACATGAATATTAAAATCACCTAGTACAATGACCTTATCAGTAGTCAGCACTAACTCAGACAAGAGATCAGAGAATTCGGTCAGAAACTCGGAGTAAGGTCCAGGTGGGCGATACACTAATGCTAAAAGGAGCGGTTTCTCTGAATTCCATTTTGGATGAGATAAATTTAATGTCAGGAATTCAAAGGATTTATAGTTAGTTTTGTGCTTAGGATTAATTAAAAATTCTGACTTAAAAATAGCTGCAACACCTCCTCCTCTGCCTGTAGTTCTAGGAATGTGAAAGTTTAAATAGTTAGCTGGCGTAGCTTCATTAATACTAACATAATCCCCTTGCTGTAACCAGGTTTCCGTAAGACAGAATAAATCAATGTGGTGATCACCTATCAAGTCATTGACTAATAAAGACTTATTTGGGAGGGATCTGATATTCAGTAGGGCACACTTTATTGTCTTATTTTCAGATTTTATTAGATCCATTGTTTTTATTTTTATGAGGTTTTCACGATTAACCCCAGAAGTGTTTTTGTGTTGCTTAATTCTTACTGCTGGGAAGTTGCATAAGGTCGGAATGGGGTTTTGGGTGGGCGGCGGCAGGTGGGAAGCTGCAGAAAAGTGTGTAGGACTACGTCACAGAGAAATGTTATGAAATGTTATGAAAAACTCCAGCAAACATGAACAAAACAGTCAACTAGTTCAAGATGATCAACAGTCTCTGCAGATGCAGCTGCTGAACTCCCTGATAGACAGATCTCAGACCAGCTCCAGTCACTTAACTGGTCAAACAAAACTCTTTAAACTAAATAACTTGGACTTAATTTCCTTTAGAGCAGGTGTGGCGGTGGAACATAGACCTGCTTCATGATTTATCTCATTAAATCCCAGGATATTTTCCATCCATGTTACAGAAACGTGTCGCATAAAGAATAAATGAATCATCAGAGAGCATTAGAGTTGTACATGAACAATCATTAAAGGCTAAATCAGTCCAATCAGATGCAGAGAAAAGCTCCCCGCTTTAAACGCCCCGATGCAAGCCGAGTGGAGCCGACAGCCATCTTCACTGGCAGTCAGCTTATCTGGGAGCTTTAATAATTCATACGACCAAACTCCATTCACAATATATGCATGACTTAGAGGGAAAACAGACTAAATGCAGCAAAAAGCTGTTGGAGGCTTTGTGCTCCATCTTTTTCCTCCTTTCTGACCTGCAGCAGGACGCAACCGAAGCTCGTCTGGAGATGTTTTAACTCTGCAGAGAGAAGCTGCCATGGCTCAGGAAAACAGGAACAAATGAAAGGAAATGAAGTAATGAGCGTTCACTCTGCTGCCAAATAAGTCACTGCAGCCTTTTATTACTATTATTATTATTTGAAGAAGAATGCAGCAGTATGATTCAGATGAAGGATAATATTCCGGATGGATGACCTGATTTTTATTTAAAGGTGACCAGATGTTTGAGGTTCATGGCTCTGATTAGGCTCCTAAGAGCCTGTGATGTCTGGCAAACAGGGATGTAGAGCATTCTTGAGAGGGTTGCTCTGCATGAGGCCTACACCAACTCCGACAAGGAGTTTGCTACACTGATCTGGGTTCAGTCGAGGGCGGGTAGTAATTCAAGCCCTGCCAAAGCCGTCCTGCACGCTGTTAAGCGAGTACCTCGGGACTTTAAGATTCTTGGATACAAGAAAGACATGAATCGCAGGCCCAGTGAGACAAGCTGTGGAAAAGGAGACTGCCAGC